>NC_071397.1:85233498-86556120 GCF_022682495.2 Desmodus rotundus
CATAATATATGGTTTGAAATTTACTATAATTTTGTGAGCAGTGTTATGGTATCAATGTAATCCTTCCAGAAACACATCAATGTCTTCCTCAGTTGCAGCAATAACCTGGGCAAATGTCGTCTTTAGGTAGTATGCCATAAAAGTTGCTAAAATTCCTTGATCCACTCGTTGGACCAAAAGTGTAGTGGTTGGAGAGAGACACACCACTTGTGACGGTCACCAATAAAAGGAGATTGTCCAGAAACACTATCAACAATAATCAGAATGTTGAAAGGTATGTTATTCTCCAAATAGTCCTTGTCCAATTTGTTGGCGGACTAATTCAGGAGGATGTCTTGGAGGAGTAGCTGGGTCAGCCACGCCCTGTTACTGCTAGAGGAAGACCCCGGCAGTGTGTGCTTATTGATGTGCCGGAAGTTCCCGGGGTTCTCACTGTGCCAGGTCACAAAGGGTCTCAATTTATAGCCTGGGGGGTTATAGTAACATAACCCTCAGGGGCAAGACCGTTATCCCATTCCTAAAAGACATGAAATTTAGCATTGATTTGGCCTCCTTATGAATCATTACCAAGTATTATTTACTGTACATAATTCCCTGAGCCGTACTGTGATAAGACTGACAGTGAAATAGGTTTGTTTACACCAGCATCACCACGAAAACATGAGTAATGTGCTCTGCTACGATTTTATGACAGCAGCAGTGCCACTAAGCAGCAGAAAATTCTCAGCTTCATTATAATCTTATTGAACCACCATTGTACATGTGTTCTGTCATTGACTGAAACATTGTTATACAGCACAGGCTATAAAATCAGGTGTACACACACTGCTTTATTAGTATACATACATGTGCATATAGAATGCCAAAGAATATTTCCTTATTAGGCTACTGTCTTCACGAGCTGGTTCCTCAAATATTTCAATCTGTGATAAAATCACAGTAATTTACAGCCAGAAATGAAAATTAATGTCACCTTGATCAATAATATCATTTTATAAACAAGAGAGATAATTACAGAGGACATGAATTTGAAATTTACTGGCTGTCAAAATAAAATAAAAATGTGGACATATATCTCCCAAGCCTAATTTATCTTTAATGTTGTGGTATTCAAATACCATTGAGTTAAAGAGCTTTAAGTAGAATTTATTATGGAGTTTTAAAATAAATGTTTTAAAATTTACAGAATTATTATCAAAATAGCACAGAGTTCTGTATATTCCGCACCCAGTTTCCCCTATTATTAACAACTTACATTAATATGGTACATTTTTCACAGTTAATGAAACACATTATACATTTTTATTAACTAAAGTCCATACTTTATTTAAATTTCTCCAGTTTCCCTCAATGTCCTTCCTCTGTCCCCAGATCTGATTCAGGATACCACTGAAGTTATATTAAGTTATCCTAAGTGTTTAGACTACTCTAGCTTGTGACAGTTTCTCAGGCTTTCCTGTTTTTGATGACCTTGGCAGTTTTCAGGGGTACTGCTTAGGTATTTGGGGGACTGTCCCTCAGTAAAGGCTTGTCAGAAGTTTCTATCATGGTTAGAATAGGGCAATGAGGTTGGGGGGAAATGACAGTGTTTTCTTTGGCCTTAATGAAGTAATTAATTAGAGTTCATTGCTTACAGCCTAGTTCCTACAAGATGGCCTATCAGGGAGAATAACCTTTAGCAAAGGTGATCAGGAATTTCAAAGTTTACAAGTGCTCAATGACCTTCCACTATCAGGAAGTTCCTATACCTGGATTGGACTAGTTCATATCAGGCTATTCAATTCTACGTACATGGAAGAACAATTATTAAAAATGTTAACTCAAACCTAACACAGATATAAGGTAGCTTTACAGATCAGGTGAACATTCATACCACTTTGAGAAGAAACTCCCAATGCCTGCCTGTGGTTTCATTGCATTGGTTAACAGCCCCTTCTCTTACTCTTGAAAGTTTTGAACATTATATGATAAATCATTTGGTCACAGATTTATTTACTATTGTTGCTGTTGTAACAAACTACTGCAACCTTGGTGGTTTGAAACTCTGTACGTTTATTATTATTCAGTTCTGGAGGTTGAAGTCTAAATTAGGTTAATTGAGCTAAAAACATGATCTATTCAGGCTGAGTTCTTTCCGTAAGCTCTCAGGGAAATCCCATTTCCTCCCCTTTTCAGCTTCTCTTACCTTCTCCAGCAATAACGTTTGTTTGACTCCTGCTCTGTCATTAGATTTTCTTGTTTGACTGTGACCCTCTCACACTTTTTTTATAGGGACCTTTGTGAATACATTGGGCCCACCTGGATAATCCAGGGTAGCCCTTCAATTACAAGACACTTAATTGCATCCTCAAAGTCTCTTTTGCCATGTAAGGTCATGTGTTTCAGGTTTCAGAGATTAGTGTATGGACATCGTATTCTGCATATTATACACCCCAGTAATAAAGAATAAGTGATTTTTAAAAAATTCTCCTTACACTGTGAAGAGCAAAGGTGGTGAGTGCAAGACTTAATTCTAAGAATGCATTTAAAATAAACCCTTCACCTCTCCATGTATTTCTACCATTCATCTGCTTTTAAGGTGTAGGAAAAGAAATTACAGAAATTTATGAAATCCTAATAAAGGAAGTAACATATAGTCCCAAAGTTTGGTGCCTTCAGCAAGGCACTGCTTGGTGACAGCTTGGTGGATTTATGTGGAATGGCTAAATTGCACAGTATAGGAGTCACCTGCAGATGTAGCAGTGTAGGCAGTGAGTAGTGACAAAAAGGGTAATAAAAAGGGCTCCTTTCTAAGCATAGAAGACTTAAACCAGTAGCCAATTTCCAGCAGACCACCAAGAATATTTCCAAAATGTGCAAACAAAATTTCCATGTACATTAAAAAAACCCTGAATCCTTCCCAGTTACATCACTCCTATGAGTGAAGCCTGTTTTAATCTGTGGTGGATTAAAAATGGCCACAAATACTTTGACACTTTTTTCTAATGAGATAAGGTTTGCATTTAACTTGAATCTGGACCACAATCTGACTGCTTTGAATAATATAGTACAATGAAAATAATGCTATCCCAGTGTTTGCCCTAGATTTCAAGGCAGTGATAAGCTTCCTTCTGATTGATGTGTTGAACTACTATGTAAAGGTCTCACTGACCTGAGTCCCCCATGTTGAGAGAATGTCCAAATTAGAGTTAAGACCATGGAATGTGTGGGGTGGGGGTAGAGGGAAAGAGAGACAGACACCTGATTAGGCCTCAGCTCTTCTTGTTATTATCAGCCATTCAAGCCACCAAGCCAACCTAGCTGGAGAAACAACATTTGCAGAGTATAGTTAACCATCTGTCTTGAGTCCTCCTCAAATTCTTGACTCCAAAAACTAAGAATAAGACAATGATTGCTGTTTTATGATGCTAAATTTTGGTGTGGTATGCTATATGGTAATAGTTAATCAATACACACACACACAGTGCCTGCTTTTATTTTCAGCAACTTGGGACAATTTTCCTATTAACTATTTTCTGTCCACCTTTCAGATTAATTTTGCTCAATTTTAGTGTTCATGCAGTTGCCTCACAAGTTGTCTCCACTGCTTGGCTTATCAATTTCAACTGATACTTTGTCTGAAATATCTTCTTAATTAATGATTCTAGATTTTACCCAGACTTTAAAAGTGTGTTTTATTCTACAATTCTTTCTATACATGAAAAGCTGACTTTCCTACATGTAAACTGATTACTAAATCCCAGGTCTAACTGGGGAAGTATGGGAAACCACCAATACATGTGAAATAGAACATTTTAATTTTATATTATGGCAAGTTGTCCTAAGGAGCCATTTAATAAAACTTAATCCATTATATTTTTTAACATTTGCTTTAAAGATTATAGTACACAGTTTATTGAAATTTAAACAAAATACTGTTTGAATTTCTATTATTTTTGAGGTATTAGAGAACACAGGAATAGCCAGGGTCTAGCCACTTTTCTAATTACTCAATGAACAAAAAAGACAAAGGCATTGCTCTGATCAAACATAAATTATGCTGGTGAGAAACAGAATATATACATTAAAACTGAACAAATAAAAATACCATGTCAGGCTGTGTTACCCTTTATGGTAGCCATTGGCCACATGTGATTATTTAAACTTCAACTGTATTTCTTAATAGTTAAAAATAAATGAAGTTAAAAAAATCAGTTCCCCAAGCACACCAGCTGCTCTCCAAATGCTCAGTAGAGTTAAATGGCCAGTGCCCATCACACAGCATAGTGCAGAATAGAGAACCTTTCCATTTTTACAGAAAGTTATATCTGCTGGGATAGCAAATTAAAGCAAAGTACGGATAGATGTTCAGAACTATTTGAAAATTAAGGAAAGCAAAAAAATTCCTTAGTGTATTTTACAGAACATTGTATAAATCTCTTTATTAAGGGCTTTACCGAGTCCAGAATTGTTGGGAACCGCCATGCCTGGTTTCAGAAGCTGTAACCCCCCATGGTTAAGGCTGAGTCAGACACCTTGGGACCCTAAGCCACTAAGGAGACAAAGCTTATCTCCCTGGCGGGGCACCGACCCTGCCCACTTTACTTTACACTGCTTGGCCTTGAGCCTCTCCAGTTAGCCAATGATGGGTAAGATTCCTCAAGGGAAGGATGACTTAAAACAGGCATGTTCACAAAGAGGCCCACAGGGAAGGACTTGGGGAGCTATGGAAAAAGGGGGTGATGGACCCTCGCCCCTTGGCTTTGACATGGCCTGAGTCCTCATTCTGTCTTCAAGAAGTCTCCTAATCTCTTGGCTGCCTTACTTCCCCTGCCTGACTTAAGCCTGAAACAATGACAGAGAGCAGTGCAGCCCTGTGCTGGAAAGGGTGGATTCCCCAGGGCGATCAGGCCTAAGAAAGGATGCATAAAATCCTGTGAAACCTGCTTTGCTAATACCCTCAGTTTAAATGATAAGGGTCCAAGCCTGAAATGAGTTTGTTTCCCATAATGTTATAGCCCTTTAGCTAACTGACCCTGACTTGCAATAAGCCCTCAGAGTTCTTTGTTTGTTATGTGTTGTTTGATCCTTACTGCCTGACAATGATGAGCTTTACCTGTATTCCTGTGCAAATTGAACACTATAAAAGCCCATTGAGGAAAAGGCTCTTGGCTCTTCTCCTTTGAGAGATCGGCCACCTTTCCTCCCCAAGCAGATCATGTCTTGTAGACTTATTCTCATCTGTGGCAGCCGGGGAGGCCCTGCGGGCGGAGCCCCCCCACACAGAATATTCAGGGTCTGATTAATCTATCCTACAGTTAAAAGAAAGAGGGGAATTTGTTTCAGCATTCATTAGTGACACAGTTTACAATTTTGTTAGTTTTCTTTTTAAAATTCCTCTACAATAAAGAAAAAGCAGCATTTTAATGATGGTTTTCCTTATTTCTGTGGTATAAATTATATGAAATGTTTGCACATGCTATAAAAGAAAAATCATATTTTGCATGTTTATGACTGATTATTAAAAAATGAGAATGTTATACTAACAAGTAACATAATATTGAAACTTAAATCTTACCAATAATTTATCTGAAGTTAAATTTCTAGGGAAAAACATAATTTATAAAGTACTTCAAGGATCTAGAATTTTAATTTAGACAGATATTGTTCAACAAGATAAATCAAACTTATATCTCCATATAATCTGAATTAAATTGCTTTTTAGGTATCATTTTCTGTCTTTGGTTCATCAGGAAGATCTATACCTGCACTTAATTTTTTGTGAAATCACTGTAACTTGCATAAAATATTTCTAAATTATGATCATGTTATATTACCACTTCAATATATTTCAAGTAAAATGTTAATGAAATCAAAAGTCTTACCACTGTGCTACTGAATGAAAAAATTTAAACATAAAATGCTACATTCAAGATAAGAAAGAACAAAACATATCATTCATAAAATTCAGGAACTATTAAAGATAGAAACTCATACAAAAATCAGAATAAAAATAAATTTATCTAAATAAAAATAGTTACAAAAACTCTTAGTAAATTATTTATTTGATGTAAAATCAGAAATAATACAGTAATAAACATCTAGTTTTAAAACAGTGATTCCACCTATTATGAGGGGTGTCAGCTTATATTTGCACAAAGAAAAAAAACTGCAATCATTAGGAGGAAAGAACTTCAGTATTTACAAATAACATGATTGTCTTG
This sequence comes from Desmodus rotundus, assembly GCF_022682495.2. Classification (NCBI taxonomy): domain Eukaryota; kingdom Metazoa; phylum Chordata; class Mammalia; order Chiroptera; family Phyllostomidae; genus Desmodus; species Desmodus rotundus. The sequence continues at coordinate 85,239,702 of NC_071397.1, forward strand.
ACAGAAAAATAACACAAAAAGTCACCTAGATTTCTATGCAATAGCAAATGTAGTTTTGACAGAATCAATATGAGATAATTATGAGTAAAGGTAAAAAATTTCATGCAAGTTTTATGAAAAATGTTTTTAAAGGTATTGAAAGATATTAAGAAAGTTCTGAGTAGGTAAAAGAAAAAATGCTCAAGGATAGAAATTCACTTTATAAAGATTTTATTCTCTTCAAATTAATCTACAGATTCAACAGAATTCCAAATAAAGTACCAAATAAAAATATACAAGTGGAGAAGCAGATTATAAAATGAAGGAGAAAAGAACCAAGAAGAGTTAAGACATAAAGAAGAAGAATGGCAAGACTGGGGTCGGGGGGGGCAATTCCTATAAGGAGACAGATTACAAAATCATAATTTAGAGGATCTGTTTTGGTTCAGGAAAAGATAAATAGAGGAATAGAAAAGAATCGAGAGCCCTGCCTAGTGTGGCTTAGTGGACTGAGGGCCAGCCCGTGAAACAAAGGGTCACTGGTTTGATTCCCAGTCAAGGCACATGCCTGGGTTGCAGGCCAGATTCCCAGTAGGGGGCACATAGAAGCAGTCACACATTAATGTTTTTCTCCCTGTCTTTCTCCTTCCCTTTCCCTATCTCTAAAAATAAATACGTAAAATCTTAAAAAAAGAGAAAAGAATGGAGAGGTAATAAGCAGACCCATCCATATAGAGAACTGATTGATCATCAATGTGGTATTGTTTATTAGTCAGAATATTTGAACATCTCAACAAATGGTGGTGTGAATTTTAGTAATTCATATTTTCAGAAAAGGAAAATTTATACACATAACACCTAAAATCAAGCCTAGAGAAATGCAAGAATACAATATCTATGTTTTCTCAGACAGGAATTTCTCAAAAGAAACACAAAAATATGTCTTAAGGAAGTTTAATGAACGTATCAACTGCAATATAATTAAGACATTTATCAAAAGAACAATATCGTAGAAGATAAGTCACACTCTAGCAGAAGACATTTGCACTATACAGCATAGAAACGTGTTTCCTGAACTATATAAATATTCTTTATAAACCAAATGAAAAACACCCAACCACATATTAAAAAATGAACATATTGAAACGGAAACATCTGTGGATAGATCTCATTTTATTTTTTCACAGAAAAATGCAAATTAAACTGATAATGAGCTATATTAAAGAACTAGGTGGACAAAAATTAAAATAGACTGATGGTACCAAATGCCATGGATACAAAATAGCAGGAAATCAAACAAAGTGGGTTTTTAAGTGATTTTGAAAAACCAGTTGACAATATCTAATAAAATCCATGTATATTATAAGGTAAAATAATTGTATCCTTAGGTGTGTACTATAAATAAAACATTTCATGTGTAATACAAAATATATCTGTCTTCTATCTCCCTAAAGCACCTTTTGTAACCATTAAAAACTGATAATCTGAAAATCTATCAACAATATAATGAACAGTTATATTTTTATATACATTTATTCATACAATGGAATATAAAATAGGTGAATTTCAACAAAGACTGAAAAAACATATCTAGGAGAGTATGCATAGTATAATTTATGTAATTTAAAGAAAAAATGAGTAATATATTATTTAGGGTAAAACAGGTGATAAACTATGTTTTTAGTAGAAAATAATAACATTTACTTAAATTACAATTTGTCTTTGCTTGCTCACTAACTAGCACAAATCTGTTTAATACAAGATAACTATAAAAGCAATATGTTATATTTTTTTAAAAAATTATTTCCCATCCCTTGTTAATTTAGTCTAAACATGAAGAGAGGACAGGCTCTCTCCTAGTTTTTATTTGAGAAACCTGAGATTTATGGAGCAGTTTGCTATTGGAAGGAGATAAAGGTAGATTAGTGGCTTTTGTATTGGGGGTTTTGAAGTTGAGATGATAGTAGAGATTTCCACAAGATCAGAAGGAAAGAGTGGTTTAGCGTTTAGCAGTAACTGTGTTCTACAGCATACCTCTGCCAGAAGCCCGGAATTGGAGTCAGGATTTCAAAGGAGAATGATTGTAATGTCAAATAGGAAAAACCTTGGTCCCCAAGGCCCCCAGTCTGTGATAAGAATACAAAGTCTCAGCTTTTCCTGCCTGCATGGTGCCATTGGGTTAGGATAATATGTGCACAAGGTCTGTCCAGAAGGTATCCAGCTACAAAATATGAAAATAGAGACATTTGTTGAAGAAGACAAAAGAAACATTATTCACAGGACAGTGATGCCTCAGTCCCCGTCAATGTTATGAACTTCTCGAGTAAATCTGGTTCATTGGTAGCCGTTTGAATCAAGTCATCAGCAACTGCAGCACAATGTTTCTTCTGCTCTGGTAGCAGAAGCCACAAAACGAATTTTGCCATGACATGTTTCATGCCAAGACCTTGCATCAAAATTTCAGATACAGTAGTTTTTGGAATCCCCAGATCAGCTTCTAGTTCTCGCACTGTCAGCTGCTGATCTTTGTGGATTGCAGTCCAAACACGTTCAACATTCTCAGGTGTTCTGCTGGTTGCAGGCCTTCCAGAATGTGGATCGCTTTCAATAGATCCTTGACCATCTTTGAAGCATTTGTGCCACACTTTTACTTGCGCTGCACTCATCACATCCTCCCAAAAGCCTTCTGAATCATCTGAATGGTTTCCATGGAGGAATGTTTAAGCTTAACAGAAATAGTGATGTAGATTCCTGGTTCTACTCACTCAGTCATTTGAATGCAAAGGCCACATAGTACACATGCTCACTTAATGGTGTCTACCACCCCCACTGACTAGGCTAGTGAAGTCATCATTTTGATCACGCATGTGCATTCCATTCCAGTTTCTTTGGCTGGTATGTTACACAGATGCTACCCAAACAGTTATCATTATATTAACAATGGTTGGACTTTTTCTGGACAGACCTCGTATTTGCTATTACTCCTCTGGGCCAAAGACCAAGTACTGCTGAATGCCCTGTTTTAGGTTGCAGCTTTGTTCCCCAGACTCAGAAGTTTTTTCAGTCTTGGTCATTTGGGAAAAAACTCCAGTACTGGTAAAATTGACTTTCCTTTAAAACTCATGGGAAAAGAGAACCTTAATTAAAATCAGATGTAATATTAGGGTGGAAATATAATAAATCATTTCTTGCTCATCTGAATTTGAGCATGTATACTTGGAATTGTATTTGTGTACTATAAATATTTTAATACTTTTTAAATTTGTTGTGTATTTATTTTCCTTTTCCACATTCATTTACATGAAGCAAGGTCCACTTTATAGTCATATAACATAAAAAAACTGTTAGGAACAGTAATTTGGCATCCATTAAACATAACTGTTGGACTAACTTCAACTTTTTCCCCCTATGTTACTAAATTCAGTGATTCCAGTCTGTTTGAGACACTGCTTGCGGCTTTTTGGAAGGAAGACACATGTTCTCATATGTTTTATATAATTTTCATTCACTGAAGATTAAAAAAGTAATTGAGTACAGGTTCATGAAAAAGTTTATATAAAAAAAGTGTACTCAGAGAAAGTGGCTTTCTGCTAGTAATTTAAAGAAAATCATGTGAGTTATGCATTTAGAACCAAAGTTAATGAAACTGTGCTAGGATATGTTTTATCTAAAGTATTCTGCATAATTTTAAGCCCATGAATACATAAACACAATTATGATTCCAAGTTAAAATGTTCTAGTGTCAAACTTGGTGTTACTGCCAAAATATTAACAGCAAACAGAATAGTTGGCACATAGACTCTATCAGTATTTTTAAATAATGCTAGAAATTATGGGAAATAGACAATATTTCTCATCCTGTAGAAATGTTGACATTCAGTTGTTGAGATAACAGAGAACTATAAAGTGAAAATGAGTTATTATAGGCTTTCTTTACCGAAATTTTAGTAAAAGTAACACAGAAAGAATCCCCCATGTTAAAAGTACTCCGAAAGCCCCAGTTAGGTAACACATTGGTTATGTCCGAAATAAAATGGCTGGCACCAAGATCTTGACTTTTTAAGAGAGTTCTTGTTTCTTTTTTTTATAAATTCTACTGACTCACATTTAAAACATTAACACATTTCACTTCTGGGTTTTTTTTTTTCAGAACTAAGCTTATAATTAGTGTAGAAGAAGCAACTTAAAAAGTAGAGTTAATTGGCTTACTTGCTATAAATGTGGACTCTAACTGCAGATGACAATGAGGCATGGTAGCTGACGAACAACTGTGGAGGATAGAAAATGCTGATGCAGAATTACAAATGCACAATAACATTTGTGATTTAAAGTAAATGGAAGTCATTTCATTCTCTGCAGGATCACACATTAACATCTTACCTTATCCTACAGTTAAATGAATAATCTTCCTAAGCCTATTTTATGTCATGTAGAAAATTTTAGGAAAAATTGGTGTTTTCAAGGAAAATGACACATGAACCTCCAAAATAGCAGTTATAGGACATAGGGACTCTTCTAATTCTTGGGAATCCTATTTTTTCAGAGTTAAATATGATGTATTTACTTATACTGTGAGAAAGGTTTGAGGTTTGCATTCCATTCTTATGTATCTCTTAATAGAAACTTTACAAATGTTCAATGATTTTGTGTATGTGTGTTTTCATTTACATCAAAAAGGAACAACAAAGCTCTATAGAGAGACTGATGCTGGAGATAATGCTGGAGGCTCGTTCGCTAGATAATTGAGCTACTCTCATTTATGTAGCTCTTTCCATTGATTTCATATGTATGATGTTTTATGGGATATTGTTTACTTAATTTTGAAGGACATTGAACAAAAGCCATATGGTAATCAGAAGGGCCTCCAAAAACTACCCACACCATACTTCTCAGAATCTGTAATACATAATAGGTTATGGGGCAAAATAATTTTTTTGAAAAAGTATTTAAGGTTATCTGCCCAAAATTAGAAAGATTATATCCTGGGTTATTCTGTGGGCACAAACTAATCACAAGAGCCTTTAGAAGTAGACAGTTTTTTTGAGCTGCACTGAGAGTCTTATGGCACAAGGAGAAGAACTAAAATATTTGCCACAGTAATTATCTTAAATATAAACTCAGGGCAGAAAAAGAAGAAACAAAGAAAGCCATAACAATATCATTTAGCAAGCTATTGGGTTAAATATCTATAGTTATTATACTGACATAACTTTACATTAATAGTTGTGGATATTATTATCAAATGACAGAAGATAAAAGAAAATACTTAAAACAGACTAAAAATTGTAGGGAATGTGAATTTAAAAGCTAAGCATTAAAATAAATCAAATGAATAAATCATATTTTAGAGTACAGGTGAGTAAAACTCACATTTCCCTTGAATTTCCCAAAAGTATATACTTTTTATATATCTCTCTGTATTGTTCTCTTCCTATCCCTTACACACACACAATCACTTCCTTGTATTTCTTTTTTATTCAGAACTGTGGAGAAAGGAAATTTCATATACTTTGAAAGTATGCATAAACTGAAATCTTCCTTTATTTCCTAGGAAAACAATGAGGCTTTTCATAGATTATGGATAAAAACATTTTTAAAAAAATTTCCTTACTCATTTTAGTCTGCACAAAATTTTTTAAAAATACAGGATAAATTATGTCTATTTTATTTTCTAAATTTTTCAGTCACATCCATGCATATCAAAATAAATTATGTACTGTGGGAGGACGTCCATATTTTTCTTACTGTTCATTCATCACCCCATGTCAGGCACTGTGCTCTTTTCATTTTGCTGCATTTAATGATTATAACAATATTTTATAATTGCTTTTACTACCTTCTTCCTATAGATGATGGAAAAGTTTGAAGATTTTAAAAACTTGTGTAAGACCCGAAGTTATTAAGTAGTTATAGACACATTAAACCCACTATTTTCTTAATGCAAAATATGTGTTTTCTTCTATGTCTTCTATTTCTGTCACAGGGTAGTCTTAGATAAGCAAGTTAAATTATACTTTATCTTTGAAGTGTTAATTTTTAAAGCAATGAAAGCTGTTTTATACATTAATTCTAATCAACTTACTAGAAAACTATTGGAAATTATCACCTGATATTATTTATGGTAAACAAGTTAAGTTGCTTTTTCCTAGAACTCTGAAAAAATAAACTAATCTCTTTAGTATTTAGGTCATTTTAAATCCTGGTAATATAAATCCATTTTGTACTATTTGAAGTAAGACATTATAAAATCTCTATAAATAAATATTAATGACCCTGCATAACATAAACATCTTCATAATTCAGTTATTTCAATATGTACAGTCACACTCTGTCTTAAAGATGAGAATGCATTTTGAGAAATGCATCATTAGATTTCCTTGTAGTGCAAACATCATAGAGTTCACTTGCCAAGTCCTAGATGGCACAGCCTACCACAAACCTAGGCTGCATGGCATAATCTATTGTTTCTAGGCTACAAATCTGTACAGCATGTTACTATATAAAACAGTGGGAGACTATATGAAGCACAAGAGAAAATGATGCAATCAAGAGATGAGGTAAACGGGAGATGTATGAGGTTGCTGCAGGCACACTGTTTTATAGAAAATTTTTTATAAGTAGAAAGTGTGCCCTATAAAATATAATAAAACATAGTATACTAAATATATAAACCAGTAACAAGTCATTTATTGTTATTAGTAAGCATTATGACTGCACATAATTGTATGTGTTATGCTTTTATAAACTGGCAAAGCAGTAGCATTATTTACACCAGCATCACCACACACGTGAGCAATATGTTGTGCTCCAGTGTCAGGGCAGCTTACACACTACTAGGCGATAGGAATTCTCAGCTCCATTCTGATCTTATGAGAACACTGACATACGCTGTCTGTCATGAAGTGAAACATCATTATGTAGCACAAAACTGTGCAGTGAAAGGGTAGAATAAAAAGTTATTTCAGGATTAAATAATCCTTTTTTAATTCTGTGAAGATATTTTTGTAGAAAGATGTTGACATGTTAGAACTAAAATATAATTAAGCAATGAATTCCATTTAGATATAAAATATTTCCTCACCTAGATTTAGTAACCTTGCCTAAAATTTGTTTTCCATAAGGAGGAACCAGCAAAAACCTCAGAACAAAACAGAACAAAAACCAGGAGAGCAAAATGTTTTCTACAAAGAGAAACATGCAAAATGCGGAGCAAAAGAACTCAGAACAAAAGTCAGAGTAAAACAGCTGGGTTCTGGAAGCGAAGAAACTAAGTAAGCACATTGAAGGGAAAGGTGTGGTCAGCGTTTCAAGTGTCTTCAACAAGGCGGATAACAAAGAGGGTGCTACTGAACTAGAGTTAAAGAAAAGGAAAAGAAATCTCTGACAAATGAGGGCACCTGATTTATAGGTTAATAGATCACACCAATAATGTAGGACACTGTGAGATATATATTTATAGTAGATTTGAACTTAAGAAAACATTACAGTAATTCAACTTACAATGTGAACACTAACCTCTCATCCTAATTTAACATACTTTCTTATATAATTAAAACAAATTTGAATTATATATAAACTTTTCAATCCAAGCCTCCAAAATACAACTTTGTTGCTTATAACCAGGCTAAATCATTAGAAAAGACATTTATTTTTATTAGGGGATAAATTTAGTACATAGTGATTGCAATGTTGGTAAGAATATTAAAAGTGCTTTGGGAACAAAATAATTTTTTTTTAGTCCAAACTAATAAACTGAAGGAGATGGTATCTGTTTTCTTATCTGAATGTTGAAAGTACAAGATTTCAAAATGTTGAAATGAGAAAAGACAACACAGTATAGAATATCATAAGTGAAAGTTCAGGAGTTCATTGAAACTATGATGTGTCTGTACAATATTTATAATTTGGTTTGAGCATTTGTTGGAAATGAATAGAAAATAATATTAGAAATGTACATTGGGATCATATTGTAGAGGCGCTTGACTGTCAAACTGATTTTGTGTAACATTTTTCTAAGCTCCAATGGATAAAGTAAATATATTTGAAAAATGTTAATCAAAATTTATGTTTGCTTAAATATTCACTGAAAAGAAATGTCATTATCTGTACTAATATATTCATGTCAGTCTTTATGTTCATTATTTTATTATATAATATATCCTAATATATTACATACCAGATTTACCTTATTTCTAGGCTCAGAAAGATATTCTTTTTAAGTAGAATATTTTATCTCCTAGTTTGCTAGGATAACACTTAAATCACAGTATTTTCTTTTTTCTATATCATGAAAGTTACTTATCAAGCTTTTGCCCAGAAAAGGAAGAAATGGAGTAAGCAGAATAAAATAAATTATAACTCAGTCCAACTCTTGAAACTTTCTATACTACTTGTACAACATAAAAATAATGACACTTTTCTCTTTGAAACATGCATATTACTAGCTGTTCTGCTGCTGCTGTCTCATAAGATGTCCACCCACCACAGTCCTTACAAAGAAGAAATCTGAAATACTGCAGGCTTAATTCTTCTTCAAACTAAGGAAAAGCATTTTTATCTTTAAATTCACGTAGCACTCTACGGAATTATATACATTTTTCCTTTTGATGCATAACTCGGAAAGAATGGAAGTAAATATGATTCAGAATTAAAACTGTCTTTTAAGTGATGTTATATAAATAAATATTTCTTCAAAAATGTATAAAAGTATCAGACAATCTGAAAGTATTGAGGAGATAAATTTTAACACTTAAATGAAATTAGTATTTTCTATAAAATATTACATGCAAAAATCAAACCCAAACTGGAAGAGAATAATTAAAAATCCTTGAAAATAAGTTAATTGGTAATCAAATTGCTTGCTTCTTAATCCTCCCTACCCCAAACATTCCTGGGCAGGACTGATTTTTCAGATTAGTTTTACTAACCTTAAAAGTACACCAGCCAGATTTTATTCATGTTGCTTCAGAGAACAAAAAGAAGAGAGAAATCTCTCCATGTCTTGTGTAAAACCATGTAATATAACACATTTGAACTGTTTATACCCATGAAACAATCTCCATAATAAAGCTAATGAAAAACCCCCATCAGTCCTAAAGGTACTCGGCCAGCCTGTCAGTTCTCCTTGTTCCGACTTCCTGCTCTGTTTCTAGGCAACCACTGATAATCTTTCTGATGATAAATATCAGGTTTAATTTATAGAGTGTAGAATCAGGTACACTTCTTTGGCTCTGACTTCTGACGTGTGGTATAATCTATTTAGATTCATGCACGTTGCAGGTTTACAGCCATAGTTACTTAAGTTTACTGCTGAGTAGTATTCCTGCGTAAGGACATGACTCAATGTTGTTTGTTTGATTTTTTATCCACTCATCTGTTGATGGACATTTCGGGTTGTTGCCATCTAGGGGCAACTACAAACAAGCTTCTAAGAACAGTGAGCCTGTGGATGGACATATGCTATTTTTCTCCCAGTAAAACCCTGGAAGAGGAATCCCTGGGTGTTCTGGTAGATGCCCATTTAATTTTTTTAAGAAATTGCCAAATCTCCTTCCCAAAGGGTTTTACCATTTTACATACTCATCGGTAGTGTATAAAGGTTCAGGTCTTCCCACATACTTGATAGTACTTGCTATAGTTAGACTTTCAGGTTTTATTTGGAAGTCCAGTTTACCATTTGTTCCTTTAAGAATTGGGCTTTGGTATCACATTTATGAAATGTTTTCCTCATCCAAGGCCATAAATATTTTATCTTACATTTGGTAGGATATTTTTGGAGTTTTAGGTTTAGCCAGGTATGCGTTTTGAGTTAAATATTGCAGGTGATATAAGGTATGGACTCATGTTTTTTTGTTGTTGTTTCTTTCTTTCTTTTTTTTAAATGGCTATCCAATTGTTCCAACACTATTTGCTGTAAAAACTATTCTTAATCTGTTGACTTATCTCTGGACTTTGATTTAAAAAACAGTTGTCCACAAATTTATGGATATAATTTTGGACTCCTGATTTTCTTGTTTTGATCACTTTTTCCCTCTTTAAGGAAAACATAGCTGCGTTCATTAGAGTAGTTACAGACTTAGTCTTTAAGTGAGGTGGCTTTACCCCTCCGACTTTGGTTCTTTCATCACCATTGTTTTTGCCATGCCATATGACTTTCAGAGTAAATTGGTCAGCGTTTACAAAAAACAAACAAATCTGTAAGATTTTGATAAGTATCACATTGAATTTATAAGTCAATTGATATCTAAACAATACTGTCTTCCAACTAACGGACATTCTATCTCTAAATTTTCTTAATTCTTTAGTTTACTTAGACTTCCAATTTTTGGTGCACAGGTCTCTCATGTATTTTGTCAACTATTACCCTTAAATAATTCATATTTTGGTGTTATTTTATATAATACCTTAAATTTTTTATTTTCAAATTTTTCTTAATTAATATTTATAAATATAATAGATTCTATATTGATTTATACCCTATAGTCTTAATAAACTCATTTATTAATTCTAATACTTTTGGTCGATTCCTATGGATTTTTTACACAGATAATCATATTATCTACAAAGAACATTATCTTTCTTACTTTCAAATTGGGTTCCCATTTGTTACTTTCTCTCGTCTTATTGAAGTGGCTCAAACCTTCAGTAAAACGCTAAAAAGAGATGAGGACAGACAACTTTTCTTCTCTTAGGGGGAAGAGCTTCTCTTGGGTATTGGGGGGAAACATCATTTTTTCACCAAGACGTATTATTGTTAGTTGTCAGATTGTGGCAGATGCCTGTCATCAGGTTGAGTTACTTTCCTTTTGTTCTTATTCACTGAGATTTTTATTAGGAATGGAAGTTAGATTTCATTAATTTTTTAATCTATTAAAAATTTAATATATTTCTTTTCTAGTTTGTTAACATGGTGAAGTACATTTACTGATGTTCAAAAGTTAAAAAGATCTTAAATATGTGGGGTCCATCACACTTTTTACATTGTCGTATATGCTTTACTAAAGTTTTTATGAAAATTTTACTTATAGTCTTAAAGATATTGTTCTATAGTTTTGTTATAAAGTTTTTGTCCAGTTTTGGTATCAGGGTAATGCTGGCCGTATAGAATGGGTTCCCTTCTTTCAATTTTCTGAAATTCTTTCTTTATAATGAGTTATTTCATTTCTAAATGTTAGCTATAATTTAGCAGTCAAGTCATATTATCTGTCATTTTTTAATGTAAAGGTTTCCAACGACAAATTAATTTATTTAATAAAGAGCTTTTCAGCTTATCTACTTACTTTTGTTCATGTCGTCTAAGTTGCTGATTTTATTGGTATAGTTGTATTGACAACATTCCTTCCTTGTTCTCTTGCTGTCTTTGGAGTTTGTGTTTATCTCACCTGTCTCAGTTCTGGTATTGCTAACATCTGTCTTTTTTCTTCTCTTCTTTTCTCCTTATTGGCCTGGCTATGGACTTATCAATTTTATTGAAGTTTTTGAAATAGCACTTTGTTTTTTACCTCCTTGAATTTACTTAATGTTTTTTTCTGTTTCTGATTTGACTGATCTTTACTCTGATATATACTGTTTACTTTATTTGGCCCAGTTTATATTTAATTATATCTTTTTATTAGTGTCCGAGGTCAGAAATGAAGTCATTTTGAGTCTCAAAAGTTCTGAGATTTTCTTCTGTACTATTATAAGCATTTAGTACAATTATATTCCACAAATTTGTACACAACACAAATTATGATAGTTCTGTTTCTTTTCATTTTAAACAAAATAACTTTAACTTGTCTTTTAAATTTTTCTCAATTTATTATTTATTTAGTTTCCAAATATAGGGGGAATATCCAGATATCTTTTTGTTATTGATTTCTAAAATATTTCCATTGAAATCAGAGCACACAAGGTTTGTCTGGTTTTAACCTTCATGATATTTTGAGAAATGTTTTTGGCCCAGGGATCTGCCTTAATAAATGTCCTGTGTGCATTTGAAATAAATGTGCTTTCTAATATTGTATGGAGTGTTCTATAAGTGTCAATTAAGTCAGATTGGTTAATAGTGTTGTACAAATCTTCTGTGGCATTTCTGATTGTCTACTACTTGAATTATTAATTATTAAGAGGGTGTATTCAAGTGTCTTAATATCAATGTGGGTTGGTCTGTTTGTCCTTAAAGCTCTGGCAGTTTTACTTCATATGATTTGAATTTCTGTCTTCAGTTACATAAGTCTTTGGGATTATGTTTCATTCATAAAAATACTTTATCATTATAAAAAACCAAAGTTTTTGCTATGAAATCTACTTTTGTGATATTAATATAGTCACTCTGGCATTATTTCAATTAATGTTATTATAGTATATCTTTTTCACATTATTTATCTTCATTGTATTTCAATTTTTTATATTTAAAGGGTGTTTCTTATAGGTAGACTATAATTGGGTATGGTTTCTGTATCCAATCCAACATTGATTTTTTTCCTCATTATTATTATCAGTTGTATTTGTCTGCTTTCTTGCACATCTAATAATTTTGTCTTCAGTGCCAAGTATTGTTAACTTAACTTTATGACTGCTAGATATTTGTATATTCATATAATACTTTTATACCCAGAGCTTTGTTCTGGGTATAATTTATTTACTTGGAAAGATTTACATCTTTTCTGGTCTTGCTTTTAGGACATCAGAAGAAGGGGACTGTCTCCAAACCAAAGGTTTGAGGTTTCACCAGTTACCAATGCTGCTGTCACCTGGATCTTGGACTTGCAGCTTCAAGAATGGTGACAAAATAAATTAAGCTGGTAAAGCCACTTAGTCTGAGGTATTGTTACAGCAGAGTAAGTAGACTAATACCCGGATGTCCTGTAAATGCGTGTCTTTCCAGTCTGGGTGGGAGGAACGGGCATTATTACCCACCGTGAGGAAGCCCCAAGTACCACTACTTCTAATCTTTCTGCATGTTTTTTCCCCAGCCACGGGTATTTTCCTTACGTGTGTGGACTTTATGGGGAACTTTTTCAAATCTCTGGAGTTCAGTCTCTGTGCAGTCCTCAGCTTGTAAGTATTCTGTTATCTTTTGTGCTCTCCCTGCTTTGGTCTTCTGAACCCTCAACTTCTCCTCAACTCACATACTCCAGGAAACTTCTACAGAGATTACCTTGTCCACTTGTCTCTTATGGACCAATTGCTTCATAGCCTGATGTCCCTTGATTTTTATATAATTACTCTACTTTTAGTTGTTAGTCTGGAAAGTAAATCCATTCCCTAGAAAGGAGTATTTCCCACTTAAAAGAGTGGGCAACAAAGTTTTGTGAAACATAATGTTCAAAAACAAAAACAACACCATTAAAAAACAGGAGTATAACAAAGTTAAACTATTTTACAATTATTGCACTATTTGAGAATGCTACATTGTTTAGTATACCCTAAAATTATTGACATACACTTTGGAATGTCAAGGATAATCTTATAAATTATAACACAAGAGGTTCAGCTAAAAAAATCAAACAAGAGAAAGTAAAATAATAAAACTATTTATTAAGAAAAGTAAATTGAAGCAGAATGGTGGTGTGAAGAACTTGGCAGACTTCCTATTCACCAAAATACCCACTTAACTGTTGAAAAGTACCTTAAAATACAATCATTTAAGTCTCTGGAAAGAACATACATCATGCAGAGAAACATTTCCAAACACAAATAAATGTCTGTATCACCTAATGTCAAGTACAAGAATGTCCACAGAAGCTTTATTTGTGGAAGCCAACATTCTAAAATTACCCCATCACTATCAAAATTGGAATGAAACACATTTTGATATTAATGAGTTAGAATAATCTAAAGCAATAAAAAATAATTATTGCTGCGTGTAATAATGTGGCTGGATCTCATGGACATAATGTTGAGTGAAAGAATTGAGACACAAAATATACATGTTATATGATTCCATTTATATTAATTCAAGAACTGGTGAAAGCAATAAGAGTAGGGAAATTATTGACCAGAAATGGGAGTGAAGAAACCTTCTAGATTATAGGAAATGCCCTCTGTCCTGATCTCGGTTGACTATGTGGATGTTGAAAAAAATTATTGAGATATCCTTCAAATGTGATAGCTTTACTGTATATAAGAACATATACCATATATGCCCTATAGCAATAGCTGGGCTTATGAATCTGAATTTTATATGAGAATCTGAACTGAAAAAATATTATTTTCACAGTGAAAGGATAAGAAAACCCATCAAGAAACAAACTGACAGGAACTCTTACAAACAGAAGAAAAGGACTCCACAAAGAGTATTGATAGAGAATAGTCCTAGGGATAAGAGATTTATTTGGTGTCACAGAAATAGAAATGGATGAGGTGGCATATTTGGGGAATTATTTTGTAAACTGAATTTAGCTACATGGACGGCACAGAAATCCTTATCAAGAACTGTGCTAGTGATGGTGTGGGACGAGATAGATTTGGAGCTGAGTACTTAATAAGCAGTGAAACACTGATGATAGAAAATGTTGCAGAAAATTCTTTCTGGAAATTTGTCTTTCATATGTGGGAGAAAAATAATTAAATGCCAGGAAGAATAGAATTTTATTATTCTTTTTATTTATTTTGTTTTATAGAAACTAGGAATCTACATGTTTAAATGCTGATAAAATATCCAGTAGTGAGACTTTAGTGGATCAAAGAAGAGTAATATAATTAACAGTATTAGTGTCCTTCAAATGTGGGAAGAAGTGATTGACAGAGTCTATTCAGAGCATTTGATCATCGATAAACTGTGTGAAACTTTGCCTTTCATAACAGAAGAAAAGCATAGTGATGTGAACAAGTTAATGTATAGACTTTAAAGGAATTCTCATCTTAAGAAATATTTCTAATTCTTCTGTGAATAAAAAGTTAAGTTTAGTCCTTGAGTTGTTTAATTATATTCAGTTCAGGTGAGTGATCACTTTTGGTGAGAGTCTCAAGAAAGAGAACATACAGAATGATAATGTGGGACTTCAGACTGAATTCTAAAGGACCTCAGTATTTAGTGGAAGAATAATCACCTACTACCAAATGTCTCCGAGAGCTCTGGTGAAACAAAGACAACTAGATCTTCACCAGTTTGGCAACATGCGTGGGGCAAAACTGTACCAGAATCAGTGGAATAGTGATAGTTTTTAATATTATACAGTTGTAGGTATATTTTATCTCATATACATTTATTGCATATTAGAATAAAATTAGAAGGACTAATACACTCTTACTGGTAAAAGCACCTATGTCCTGGATTATCTACAGTAGCCAATATTTGGAAGCAGCCCAAGTGTCCATTGATAGATGAGTGGATACAACAACTATGGGACATTTACACAAGGAATACCACCGGACCATAAAAAAGAAGAAAAGTTTACCCTTTGCGACAGCATGGATGGACCTGGAAAACATTATGCTAAGTGAAATAAGCCAGTCAGACAAAGAAAAATACCATATGATTTCAGTCATATGTGGAATCTAATGAACAAACTAAACTAACAAGCAAAATAGAGACAGACTTATAGATAGAGAGCAGGTTGACAGCTCAGGGTGAGGGGTTGGGAGGGTCAAGCCAAAGAGAGAAAGAACTCATGGACATGGACAGCAGTGTGGTGATTGTGGCTGGTGGGGTGTAGTTGGAAGGGGTTATGGGGGGGATAAATGGTAATGGAAAAAACAATAAAAATAAACTATTAAAAAGAATATTAGTCATTTAAAATATTTAGTAGCTGTTTACCAGATATTATGCACTTATTACCTATGTTACTTGACAAAACTGTGTGATGAGGGTTTGTATGTATATGACTGTATTTTCCACATGAGGAATTAAGTCTCAATATATAACTATATCTATTTAGTTAATAAGTTAGTGGGAAGTGATTCAAACTTGTCTGTGTAACTTTAAGAAACAGCCTTTAATATTCACATTCATTAGTCAGTATGAAGGAATTATCCCATATACCTTATAATTTGAAATGTTTAGTCAGGTCATGGTTCTGCAAAGAACAGAAACACTCCATTTGACCCATGGTTATTTCTGACTTCTGAAAGAGATTAATTTGTCACAGCTCCCAGACTTCCAGTTATTACACAGAGCATGCAAAATATGTCCGTACTATAGTTTAAACCAAATTTTAAGTGCAAGAAAGTATACCAAATGACTATGTCAAGAAGTCCCATGATTTTGCCTCATAAACAATATAATATGCAGGGTGAATTAAATAAAAATGACAGAAGTTTACACTGTAAACATGTGAGAATGATAAATAAAAACAAAAGATAGTATAAAAAAGAACTACATACTTTGCTTATGTGTGTATAAAAATTTGCAAGATTTCAGGCTGTAGATTTTAATGTGGCCATAATAGGTATGTTTTGCATATATATTTCTCCTAGAAATATGTTACATTTCAGGCACATTTGCAATTTAGGAGTGTGAAAAATTGTGTAATTATTGAAAGAATAACAAAAGTGTGAACGTATACATTGAGCTTTTATCTTGCTTTGTTTCACATTTACTCTATTATTTATTTCTAGATATATTCTGCTTGCAGATACTTTTTTTTCTCCTTGAGTAAACATACAAAATAGAGAGTCAGCCCTTTATCTGAGATAATGTATTCACTTTTCAGAACAATAGCTTTGGTCACATCAGAATAAAATAAGTCAAGCCTGTTTAGAAAAGCCCAGAAGAAAACCTTCTAGGTCTCTAAAAATTACTCACAGTTAAGGATGCTCTTATAAATAAAAGAATTTAAAGAAAGTCAACAAAACAGAATCCCCTCCCTGAAATTAAGTCTTGGTAGAATCAAGTCTAATAAACAAATGTTTCAAATCAGGGTTTAGACTTTCTCTCCAAGCATGAGAAGGGATAAATCAAAATGGATAACAATAGAGACACCTGACAGCAGGGATTAAACATTAGACTTCATGCCATAAAAGGATTTTTGAGGTTAATCTGACAATAGACAATGAGGTTTAAAAAAAGTTGCAGAAAAAAAGGTCAAGAAACTGTAAGAGTGCCACAGGACGTACACATTCCGTTTCAGTAAATCACACTTTCTGTATGAGGCAGAAACTCAGTTCCAAGCATTTAGGGGATGCGACCACTAACTCCTCAAGGACTGCAGTCTCAAGACCAGAGCAGGGCTAGGACTGACCTGACCCAACACTGAATGAATACGTGATCCTGCCTTGCATTTTATCTGGCTAAACGAGAAAGGCAATCCTTGGGGTTTGGATCAGCACTGACTTTCTGAGAAGATTATAGTTGGGGCTACTGTGAAATATAAACACTGCAGAGGCAAGGGCTCAATCTTTTTATTCCACAAGAAGTCCTATGCAGAATGAAAAAAGCAAACAAAATATAACCAGAGACATTGTAGTAAGAACAATCTAACAATAGCCAGAGGGGAGTGGGGAGGGGACAGTGGGGAGAGGGGTTTCCCGGAGCTACTATAAAGGACACAGGGACAAAATCAAGGGGGAGGGTGGAGGCAGGGGAGGGAGGTGGGTTTGGCTGGGGGGGTGTGGAGGGATGGGGAGAAAATGCAGACAACTGTAATTGAATAACAATAAAAATTAAAAAAAATAAGAACTTAGATAACATGGAAATATTCATTACAAAAGCAACAATGCTGACTCAAAAAATAAGGTTACTAAATGCAGCTATATCGTATGAAAAAGTTTGTATGCATAATTTATCAGTTCTTCTATAAATAAAAACAAACAAAATAAAACATCAACAACAACAACAACAGAAAAAGAAGTATTCGATACGTCTGGAGTTCCCATCTCAATTATTCACGGATTCAAGTTGAAATGATGCAACTATTTCAGATGATCACCCAGGATCTGGTCTTTCATAAATCTTTTTTATCAACCTAGATGTACAGAAGTTCAATATTTGAAATTATATTATCATGTTGCACCTCTAAGGATCATATTGCTTACACAATAAATGTATCCACGACAGAAGTCTGCATTTTGTAAGGTAATGAATAATGAAAAGATATAGATGAGATCCAAGATTGGGAAGTTGCCAGTTTAGGTAAGAAAATCTAAAAGGCTGTCAGGATACTTTTTCTCATATAAAGCACTAAAGAAAGGGAAAAATGGGTAGATAGGCCAATATTTACTGCAAGCTTTGTAATGAGCCATGTAGTTCAATATGCAGTCATTTAATTTGTTTCTCACAAAAGTTACAGCAAATATTACCATTTTACATATGAGTACCCTGAAGAAGGCATTAAGCATGTCTTTACACAGGTAACAAGAAATACAAAGCTGTTTTATTTTTTGTTGTTCAAGTACAGTTGTCTCCATTTTGCTCCCACCACTCTCCCCTGCTCCACCAACCCCCAGCTCCTACCATCCATCCTACCCCCATTTGGCTTTGTCCATAGATCCTCTATACAGGCTCCTTGATGACCCTCTCCCTTCTTTCCCCTATAATCCCCCTTCCCCCTCCCATCTGGTCACTGTCAGCTTGTTCTTTATTTCCATGTCTCTGGTTCTATTTTGCTTGCTTGTTTGTTTTGTTGATTAGGTTCTAGTTAAAGGTGAGATCATATGGTATTTGTCTTTCACCACCTGTCTTCCTTCACTTAGAATAATGCTCTCCAGTTCCATCCATGCTGTTGCGAAGGGTAGGAGCTCCTTCTTTCTTTCTGCTGCGTAGTATTCCATTGTGTAAATGTACCATAGTTTTGTGACCTACTCACTTACTGATGGCCACTTAAGTTGCTTCCAGCACTTGACTATTGTAAATTATACTGCTGTGAACATTGAGGTGCACAGGTTTTTAAAATTGGTGTTTCAGAGTTCTTAGGGTATATTCCTAGCAGTGGAATTGCTGGTTCAAAAGTCAGTTCCATTTTTAGTTTTTTGAGGATATTCCATAAAAACCTGTTTTAAAGTGCACTGTATCTTTCCAAAGATTGACTTCTTTAAATTATATCCAACTTCTTGCCTAATTATAAAATTGAATCTAATAAAATCACTTGGGCATTTATATAACATGGTATATTAATGACTTTGAATATGTCTCTGAATAATCAAATGCAGAATGTGGCCTTGTATTTAGTTAATATGTTTATGTATCTTTAATTTAGTGCTAATAGTTTCCTTACTACTCAATTCCTTGCTTGATTTTTTATTAGTGGTTTTAAATACACTCTAATTTCCTTTGATTAAATATTAAGCTCTTTTATAGTGAGACTGTAGGCAATTTATTAATAGTTTATACAGCATAAGAAATACATTTTCAGATACATTCTTCTGAACATATTCCAGTTTCCCCTTTTCAGTACCATTTTACCCATTTTCTGATTGGTGTTATGAAGTGGCATTTCCCTTAATTAATGTTTTTATATAGGCTGTATAATTGGCTCCACCATGGAATGACATAGTCAATTTTATGAATAAGAAATAGCATTAACATTAGCTATATACATCTGAGAATCTTCATTCATCATTCTGTATATATTTATAGACACAAACTCTCCGTAAAACACATTCACATGTGTGCACACATTAAGAAGGGACTAAAACATATACTATATTTATATTTGAGTTCAATTTAAAATAACAGAAGCCTGTGAATTTATATGACCAATAAATTACTATTACTCTACTTCTTGTGTTTTTATGGAAAATGACCTAAAATTGAGGAATTTATTTCTGATACCTATTCAGTCTCATCTATGAGACAAAACCTTTGAATACTCTGTGTGAATGTTTTCTTCTTCCTCCCTTCTGTTTAGAAAAGACAAATTTTCCAATGTGTGGGGAAGAAATAGAATCATACTAATGTTTAAACATCTACAAATTTTTATTATTAGCAGCATTTAAAAATGATTTATGTTATAATATTCTTAATAGTAGTTTTGCTAAATAATGAGATCTTCTTCATGAAAATAATATACTGTACTTGTGTATATATGTCTTGCTATCTAAAGCAAAACCAAAATTAGTATGGTCAAGAAAATCAAGTGTTTTCAATGTACAAAGCAGCATTCTTTGCATCGTAACATAGTTCTTCAAGCATTTATAACTTTCAAAAGTGATATTTTTATAGTTTTAAAATATACTGGTCTTAATTCAACCCACAGTAGAGCAAAATTTATTGTCTGCATGTTTCTGAATTGAAATTAATTTTCTGGTATTTTTGTTAACCCCTCAAACAAAATTGACTTTCAAAGATATATTTGAGTGTCTCTGTAACTATAAAAAAAAGTTGTTTTTAAAATGTGTGCCTTAAGACTAAAAAAATTAAATGTACTAGGAATGGAAATAACCAAAGATGTTTCAATATTTAAAAAATATTTTTGGTGAAAAATATAAAGGTTGAATTTCTATGTTGATGTCCCAGGTAAAGTAAATGTCATGTGATTCCACAAAAAGGAAGAACTCACTTTGTATTTCACACAAATCCCCATTGAGATACCATAGTTTCTGAAAGACATAGAGTTTTGTCACTTAAGGGGAAATACCTGGTCTTGAAAAATTAGCTTGTTTTAAGTGAGCTTCTGAGGGTTTGGTGTGACAAATGGTAAGGAGTTTAGAAATGGTGGTTGCTGACGACAGAGGAAAAAACAGAGAAAAGGCAGGAAGGTATCACCAAAAGTCTGTGTATATACATTTTGAACTGTCACTGTCACTATCACTTTTATTTAAAGGCAAAGCAAAAATGTATATATTAAAATCTATAGTTGATTCATTACTGCTCTCTGGGAAAATGGCTGACCCTCGTTAATTTTTTGGATGGCTCTTCTTTGTAACAGAGGTGAACTCCTGAAAAGGGTGTGTCTACTGGAAGATCGAAATTCTCATTAAATCCTCACAAATTTATAGAAGAGGATCAGTTTTAGTTCTGAAGCTATTTATAGATATTTTACTGGAAAAATATTCAGCCTCTAAAGGTTGCCTTGTACTTATAAAATAACAATGACAAACGTATTGGGTGGTTTAGGCTCCTCAAATATCTTTTACTATGTAGTAATATGTACATAAAATTGGAGACAAGATTTCTGTGCCTTAAATCCAGGAATTATAAGAGTGTGTACATATGCAAAATCTATTTTTATTTCGGGGGGTTGGATTAAAACTGCTTGTCATCTACTTTCGAGCATACATTAACCCTGGGAAAGTGAAGTGAGGCATTGCTTACATCATCTTTTTTTTTTTTGTAACATTACAGATATTGTTTCAAGCTCCAGTTCATTTTATCAGAAACATTTCATTTACTCAGGTGGATATTAAAATCCCAATGCCAGCCTTAATCTTTCAAATATCTACGTGGCATTGTGAGCCAAATGCTTTTGAATCATTTTCCAGATAGATTGATAATTTTATTCTGGTGACCTAACCCATCTCATTCTAACTTCTTTGCAATGCAGCAGAGCACAGGCCTTGGATTCAATACTGTTTTCCAAGGAAAGGAAGAAAATCTGCTTTGCATTTAAGACTATGATGTAATGTCTCACATTTGCAGATTATTTAAAATGAAAAACAGGTTTTCACCACTTGGAAGCCTGTATTTTCATTGGTGTTCACAGGCAGAGTACATTTAAGGATGTGTGTATATATGTATATATATACATATTTTTTTTCAACTGGTGGACTTGATCAGAACAGGTGACATTAAATAACAAATAAGTTAATTTTGCAAACTACACTGTATGCTTCCATTAATAATGTTCCTTAAAATAAGTTGTTTACCGATGCTGCTTCTGCAAGCTGATTGCCTATCCAAAAAAAAAAAAAAAAAGAAAAAATCCCTCTGAGACACGACTGTGTCCAAGGGATTGCTTTCACTTTATTGTTTATAATAACTACAAACAAAGAGCTGCAAAAACTCATCTTGCCATGAGATCCTGAAAAACTGCCAGTTTAGTCACCAATAATAATGAGACTGGCACCAGTCATCAGCTCAGTGCTAATCTAATGAGGGCCTGTTTCATTCACCCACTGATATTACAGCAGCTGCTAAGCACCCGATGTTTAGGACAAACAAGCAAGAGGTGTGTCTCCAACCAGTTGAAAGATAATTACCCCCACAATATGGCCTTGATAGCACACAGAAGCAGCAGCACTTTATTTTTTGTATGATTTCCTAGAGATAGAATATCTTGTCGAGATTACAAAATTAATTGGGTCATCTGCCTATGCTAAGCTTGGAAAAGACTCAATTAGTTGTTATTATTGCTGATGGGGTTTTGTTGTTGTTTTGCTTTTCGTTTCCCCCAGTCATCCATGCAGATAAGAACACACATGTGATTTACGGACTTATGTATATAAGGACCATGTGATGTCACTTCCTTCACTTAGTTCCTGGGGTGAATGCAATTATGAACAGATGGGCAAATGACATGATTCCACTGCTAATGAACTTCCCTACTGAGGAAGAGGACAGTGCATTACCCTTTTGTACTTCAGAATCTTAATTATCACTTTTTTCCAGTGTGATTATTACACATGCAAACATCTTTGAATTTAAGTCATGTTGATGGAGCATTATGGACGTCATTAACAGCCGCTGTTCTGGCTGGGAAGCAACACATGCTTATGAATGGTGTGGAATAAGACATTCAGCACAGGCAGAACTGCCACACTGGATTCTGAATTAAACATCTACAAGGGAGGGGGGAATCTTCGTAAACATACCATTTGTTTGTTAGGAACAAAAGGAGAAAGATCTAAGAATCTGTTCAAGGCAGAGAATTTTTGTGCATGCTTGAAGCCATGTGTTAGCAGCTAACCTTTAATTTAACCATAGCTTTACTGCAGTACTGTTATTATTAAAAATTATTCATAAAGCACTGAATAGACTATCAAGTATAAAAATATTTTGGTCAAAATATCATAATTGCCCTGTCAGTAAATCTAGAGAATCTGGTTATTTCCATAACTATCTGACAGGTATGTTAAAAAACTGGGTCATGTCCTCCTCCTAATAAACATAGGTCTATTTGTGAAAATTATTCATGTGACTAAGCAAATCAGAAAATCGGTCTATTTTAGACAATTTAGACATAGAATCCATTTGAGATAAGGTTTAGAGTGCCTGAATTAAAGTCAACTTCAAATCTAAAGCTTTGAGTACTTGAAGCCCTGGGATGAAATTTTGTGTCCCTGCATCTTAGTTACATGCTAAACCTAACATTCCCCCGAAATTAGGGCTGCCATCTGACAGAAATAAATGTAGGAAATGCAGGTAAGTTTTAATTTAAGATAAGCAACAAATAATCTTAATATAAAATTTATTATTAGTAAAAGAGCTTATTTTTCTCAGTTTTAAGATTTTAGTTCATCTAAAACGGCATTTTTAATTATATTCAATCCACCCAAATGTCATTTCAATCCATTTGGCCTTAAAGATCACAGGAAAAATTAACCTAAGATGGTTACCTTATTTTACAATGCTTTAATGACTCAATAAAATATTCTTGTATAGTTTTTATTTTCCAGGCTACATGCTTTGGAAAATAAAAGAATAAGTCTTTGTACTCGTTTTTAATTGTTATTGTAACAAAGTACCACCAGTTTAGTGGCTTAAGATACACATTTATTATCTTGTCCTTCTAGAGGCCAGAACTTCAAAATTACAATTACCAGGCTGAAAACAAAGTATATAAAGGGCCGGGTTCCTTCTGTAGGCTCCAGGGGAAAACGTGCTATCTTGCCTTTTGCAGCTCCTACAGGCCACCCGTATTCTGTGGCTGTGGCTTATCCCTTCATCTTCAAATCTAGCTGTGTGGTATCCTCCGATCTCTCCGATTCTCACACTATGGCTTCCTTATAAGGACCTTTGTGATTACACTGTGCCTGCATGGATAATCCAGAAAGATCTTCCCAGTGCCTAACTCTTAATCACATCTACAAAGTCCCTGTTGCAATATTCTGCAATATATTACCAGGTTTTGGAAGCCAGGATTTAGTAACCCTGGAAGACTATTATTCTACCTGTCATAGACATTATTCACAAGTTTAGTCAATCCATCAATTATTTATTTACTTTGTAATTACTAAAAGCAAATTATCTGCCAGACAATGAACTCGATCCCGCTGAGACGTAGATAATACATAGAACCTGTGCCCTCAAAAATCTCTGTGGAAGAGACTGATAAGGAAGCTGACAAGCAAACTACAGACAATACGGCTGTTTGGCACATGGCCACATTTAAGGGCACCTATCTCAACCTGAAAGACAGGCTGTTAAAAGAAATACTATTAGAGGCGGGTACACCTAAAGATGAGTCATGAAGGATATTTAAAAGTCATCTTGGTGAGTAAGGTATGGCAGGGATTCCCTAAGAAAGAACAGAATGTGCAAAGGCAAGGAGACAAGGTTTCTTGACATAATAGTCATTGGATACCAACTTGTACACTGGGGATGGGTGAGTGGTGAGTCAGCAATGAAGCCGAATCTGGAGCCAAAATCAAAGCCTAGATCATGGAGGACTTCTTATGGCAACTAAGGAGAAGGGTCTACAGCCACTGAGATATTTTAAACCAGAGAATTATGTGATCAAATATGCATGTAAGAAAATGATTATTGGTATAATTATGAATGTTGTATGAGAGTGAGTCAGCCTGATCTACTAGGCTACTTGCAAATTAAATATTTCTATACATCACACATGAGATTGCCATTATCATAGGTAGTGGTAATGATTCTAGAAAGAAGGTGGACATCAGTGAGGCAGATAAAAAGCATATATCACAGTAACTAAATATGAACATTATAAAGTTTGACTAAGAGTTTTCCATAGTGTTTGCTTAAGTGAAAAAGAGCTGCCTTTCACAGAAATATAAAATGCAGAAGCAATGAATTGTGGTACAGGGATGATGGGTTTAGTTTTTGACAATAAAATTAGAGTACTAGTAGAATGATAAGTCACATTGTTGAACATATGATGTCTAAGGTTCATTGTAAAAGGCAGGATTAGAGAGATAGATCTGAAATTTATCTAAATACTGGTGATTGAAGCCATAACAATAGGTGAGATATTCCGGGAAACATATCTAGAATCAGAAGTCAGGAAGGCTGAGGAGCGGAATATAGTGAAAACTAGAAAGACAGAGGGAGATCCATAAAGCAGACTGAGGACACTGGCCAGAGGGAAAGAATGAAAACAAATGAAATCATGTCATGAAAGCTATAGTAGGAGAGAGACACGAGGATTAGATGGAGGTCAAAATTACATATGATAATAGCTAATAAAGATTTAAATTTAGAAACTAGAGAACATTATTTACCTTGTCAAAAATAAGACCTTATAAGCAAATAACACAATCGAAGAGGTGACATATAAAGAAAAGAATATTATATACAGGCACCCACACATCAGCCTGGATCAGCCTATAACTGAAATAGCTGCTTATTCCTTTTCTGATACTTTGCCTGCTTTTTCCAGTTTTAGCTTTGTGATTCATTTACCAAGAGGCTCAGTGCACACACGTTTAACTGAGCTGTGTCCTCTCTTCCTCTATCATTTCAGGATATGGCCAATTATGTCCTCATTTCTGGAAATCATGAGCATATATTCTCCTTGGAAAGACATGAAGAATAGGATGCTTTTGCTATTTCACAAATATTCATTTTAGTTGAAAGCACTTAGATTCAGGCCCGACATGAAGCTGCAGTCAAAATTTTATTACCTTTGACCAAAGGATTCTCTAGGCCTAACACTATTACAATATTCTAGCCTCCTTTCTAGAATGAAGTTTGAAAAATAAGAAGGACTCATTTATGTTTACATACACCTCAACTAAATCTGTCTGCTTTCTTTAGATTCATAATAATTAGAATGTTATAGCTTTCCCTAAAATATTTTCTCTGTGTGAGCATCACTTTAGAGGGGTCATTCAGGATCCTCTCACCATACAGGATAAAAGCACACTCTGTATTTTTAAAGCTTTCGCTCAAGTTTCCATAAAAACACAATAAATGGAAATAGAAAGAGAAATGGCATTAAAACAGTTCTGTTTTCATTCTACAATATATTATTTGTATAAGAATTGGAAATCATTATTGAAATTCAAAGACTTTTTAAGCTTTTAAATAATCATAGAAAAATGTCATATGGCATGTGAAAATTACAAAACTTTTCTTTAAAAATTATTTTTAGAGTCACTGAGATAATTTTACATATAATTCTCAGCTTTCATTGTAAGTATGCACCATTAAAGCAAATCCAATATTTGAACCCTGGAATGACATTAAAGTAATTAAGTAAGTTGGTTTTATTACTTATTACAGTCTTATAACACTTATTTTGTAACAAGTGCAACATTAACACTTTAAAAATACTCATTTAATATAAATAATTCCCTGTGAGATAGGCATGATTTATAATCATTCAGAAATGAAGAAATTAAGGCACAGAGCAATTAAGTAATTTATGCAAGAAACACAGGCAGTCAATTTTGAAAGTTATTGGTGAGATTCTTGGACACTCATTGAGCCATATTTGCTGGAGTGCAAAGTCACTGTATGTTACAAAGTTAATTTATATGAATGCAGGTTTTTTAGTCATCTCTCATTATGTATTTGGTGATGGACACAGCTCACTAACAAGAGAGGGAAGACTTCTTAATTCCCGAGCTCCCCTATCCCTCCTTCCTGGGTTTTGCGCTCCCCAGGGCAATGGCACTAGTAGAGCCAGAGAACTCTCTCTCTCTCTCACTTTCATTTGTGAATTGGATTTCTTCATATCTGTAGAAGAAAATGATGGCTTAGATATGAGATAGCTTTTTGTGGGTGTTAAATGTGTGTGCACGTATGTGTGGAAGGGGCTGGCAAATAGATTCTCTATGAATGTGTTTTGAGATAGCTTGAGGTAAATAGATGGTGCTTTTTAAGACTTGATCCAGGTTTACAGAGTTCTGAGCTTTGAGACTTGGGCCCATGCTTGATCACCAAAGTATTAATATACATTCCCTTTGACACACACACACATCTCTCAGCCATCTCTCAGGGATATTGGGAGTCATTTAGCTGTGGTGTGTGATATGGGTTTAGGCATCTGCTAAATATTGATGTCAAATGTTACCCCAAAATACCCACATATCACCCCAAAATCTAAAGTAAACATATGAACTATTTAGAGCATAACTTCCATTGAAATTACCTATCACGAATGCATTGTGTTTTAGCAGGCAGCATAAGGCCCACTCCACCATAGCTCATTTCTTTCTGAAGTTTTAGAATTCTAGTTTTCTCTTTCAGACATTCCTCTCAGAAATTTCTTGTCCTCCCACAGTTATTTTCATATTGGGATTGATGCTTTAATCATTGATATGTTTTTTAAATATTACTTTCTTTCAAATAAATTAATATTACTTTCTTTCTTTTTTAACAGATTTTATTTATTTATTTTTAGAGAGAGGCTAAAGAGAAGGAGAGAAACATCAATGTGTGGTTACCTTTTGCACACCCCCTACTGGGGACCTGGCCCGCAACCCAAGCATGTGAATGGACTGGGAATCGAACCGGCAGCCCTTTGGTTCACAGGCCAGCACTCAGTCCACTGAGCCACACCAGCCAGCTCTACTTTCTTTTAAAAAATAAAAACAAAATTAAACTTAACCCTTTTGAGCTTCTTAGATCATAATCATCACATAGCATTACAACCAGCTAGGGCCTTTTTTAGAAGGCAAAACTTCCTGCTGACTAAACAAATGATACACAGCCGGAATGAAAGGTTCTCTTCAAGAAGCGTGTGGATTTGCTACAGCCCCATGAGAACCTATGTCTTGTCAGTATATACATTAGCTGCCTAATGAGTGCATAGGAACCATTAGCTCTAATAAGCTGAAGAAGAAAAAACACTTCAATAGTTCACCCTAATCAATCCTGACTCTTTGTTTCTTCCCTCTGTAGATAGTTTAATCAACAGAATTATTACTGAATAAGCTCTGTTTATTTCTCATTATATAAAACACATCTCTCCTTTACTGTGTTATTTGAATAGCAAGAGTAGTCCTACGCCTGACAAAAGCCTGATTCACATATATGGATAAATGTATATACAGATATATAGATATATGGATAGATATACACAACAAAACATTGCATACTTACTTACATAAAATGAGCAAATTCATGAAAAGGATTTAGAACAGTGTCGCATAGAAACACTAAAACTGTGTTAGGAATTATTGTTATTATTGTTACTATTTATATTTTAGAAGGTTTTTATTGCCCTTATTCTTTACCTGTCTTAGGGTATCAGCATTTGGTGCCTTGAGATATTTCATAAAATACACAAATAAATGTAAAGCCAATATTATTTAAAGATAATGTTTTGTCATTTAGCTCTTGATACCTAGCTTCTGACTTTGACGTGCCTTACATTATTATTTTCTGGTACTTAGTGTGGCATAATGAACTTGAAACAGAGCTCTGAAATCAGGAACTATGCCCATGTCATGCGTACGTCACTTTCCCTCCTGCTTTGTAAATATCTTGAAGAAAATATTCTATTGCAAATATGGGTTTCTACAAATCTGCTTTTAATATTATAGGTTAAAGTGATGGACAGTGTTTGTTTTTTAGGGTAGACGCCATGTTTTCTTAAATTTTGTATGCCCTGTGTCTATCACATTAAATGGTTTAGGATGCGAGGTCTATACAGGTTTGTTGAAATGAAGAGAAAGCAAATGATACAATATTGCTCTTCAATATTCATTAGAATTTATTGTGCATCATTTACATGTGGCTTCAGCATCTTGTTAGAAGTCATGAGGGATTCAGATTAATTACATTAAGATGAAAATCCTTTTCCCTTCAGAAGATATACACTAAATCAAAATTTCATTTAATTTTTCATTCACACAAGAAATATTTACTGAACAACTTTTATATGCTAAGAGCTGGTTCTGTTCCAGTTTCTGGCAATACAAGACAAAGTCCACAGGGGGACTGTACTCTAGGAAAGGGAGACAGAAAATAAATAAATAAATATATGAATGGGGCAGAAGTAGAGAGGGATTTATTTTATATAATATGGTCTAGAAGTAGACCATATTATAATCTTATTATATGAACATACTTGTGGTAATTACAGTAACTTGCAGCAACTGTAGGCACAAACATGTACATATCTCAGGAAACGATTTCCAAGAAGAGGAAATATCACACGCAAACCTTTGGGCAGGGGTATGCTTGGTGTCTCAATAGAGTACAAAGAAGAATAATGTGCCCACAGCACAGTTGATGAAATGAAAAATAGATCATTTTGGGTAGAAAGATTGCCAGAGACCACAATCTGTAGGATTTTATAGGCCACTGAAAAAAATACCATGATCATTTACCTAGAGTGAGATGGAAAATCACCGAAGGCTTTTAGTAGAGATGACATGTGATACAACAAATATGTTAAAGTGACACTGCAGGGAATGCAATCAGAGGTAAATTCAAGAGACCATTGAATTTCCAATTTGGCTTGTGTCAAAACATGACTTAGTGAGGTTTATGTTTATATTTTTAAGTGATAACAATTAGTTATAATAATAAATATTTAAATATCACAATATTTTCCAAATATCATAGTTGGAATTGGAGTGGCCTAACACTTTTCTTTTTTAAAAAAAATATTTTATTTATTTATTTTTAGAGAGAGGGAAAATGAAGGAGAAGGAGAAAGACAGAAACATCTATGTGTGGTTGCTTCTCATTCAACCCCTGCTTGGGGCCCCACCTGGCACACAACCCAGGCATGTGCCCTGACTGGAAATCGAACCGGAGACCTTTTGGTTCACAGGCAGGCACTCAATCCACTGAGACACACCAGGAAGGGTGACACTTTCCTATTAAAATAATTTTAACTTTGGTAATTTTGTACTTGGAAAGTTTCAAAATAGGTTGACAATTATAATAATGTGTCATTTATTTCATCTTTCAGTGTAAATGATCCACAGTTCATATACATATATGTACAGTCTGTATATGTATATAATTTACTAAAGAGTACATTGAATAAAATTTTAAAATACTGATAATATTACCAATAAGCTAGATGTAAAGTTTGGATAACTCTGATAATGGGGGTTACTTAGACTGAAATAACTCAACCTTTCCACAAAATATAAGAGCAATAAGGAGAGCAAACAAACTCACATGTCTCTCATACCTTCAGCTTAACTGGAAAACAGTGAACACTGCATTTAAAGTAACTTTCAACAGTAAAATAAACACCAATTTTAATACAGCTATTTATTAAGCTCTAACACAAGACTTTACAATGATCTAAGACATTGTCTTGAAAAAATAACCTGCAGGCAAAATGGGGAATTACAGGATATAATATTGAAACACAATCACTCTGAGAAAGTCAATTTACATATACAAATACTGAAAGTCATATTAGGTCTGAGTACAAAGTACAAGAAAAGAAATTCAAAGAGAATATAGGATTACCTGAAACAGATTTTGATAGAGAATGTTTCTTAGAAAAACATATTTTTAAACAGGGACAAGCTTTTTGCAAATTAAGCAGTAAGGTGGAAAAAATTGAAGAACAGAAATTTTCATATAAGAAAAAATAATATTATAAACCAAAATTCAAATGACTAAATGACCAAGGAAGAACAGATTCAAAAATCTTAAGAGGGGAAATTGCAGAAAAGTAGAAAAACAATCACACGGATGAATAAGAGAGCGAGAAAGAAGGTAAAATGGTTTGGGACAAAAATCATTGGAAAGGGAAATAGACCAAAATATTTAGTATCATTAAATTCCATGAAAAAGAGAAAATCTAAACAATGGAAGAGAATAAATATTTAACACTACAATCTAAGAAAAATTTCCAAAATTAAAAAAGATCTGGATTTACATATTAAAAATGTTCACCAGGCCCTGGCTTGTGTGGCTCAGTGGGTTGAGCACCAGCCTGTGAACCAAAGGGTCTCTGGTTTGATTCCTAGTCAGGGCACATGCCTGGGTTGCAGGCCAGGTCCCCAAAAAGGGGCACATGAGAGGCAACTGCACATTGATGTTTCTCTCCTTCTCTTTCTCTCTTCCTTCTCCTCTGTCTAGAATAATAAATAAATTAAAAAACTTAAAAAAATAAAAAATAAAAGTCAATTCTGTGGGTCCTTAGTAGTGCAAAACCATAATTAAGTATATAAGTGGATAGAACCAGAGGAAAATTTCTTACATATGACAGAATGCCAACTGGTAAATGTGAAAAGAATGATAACAGAATCACCACCTGACAAAATTCATACTAACAATTAATTCAGGTAAGGATAATCAATGGGTGCTAAATACTGCATGAAAAGTTAGTAAGGGATGGGATATTTGCTTATTCTCAAAGTACCAGCTGGTGATGGAAGGAGACTTGGCTTTGGGTGGTGAACACACAATACAGCATACAGATGATGTATTATAGAACTGTATACTTGAATTCTATATAATTTTATTAATCAATATAACCCCCAAATCAATAAATATTTTAAAAAGTCAGGATAAAAAAGGATAAAATATTAACCTTACTGTGGAGAAAACAAGCTGACCTCACTAACCAAGTTATCAGAGTTATCACCAATAATAAAACAAAGCAAGATCACTTATACAACTTATACTTAATGAAAAGGAAACATAAGTTAAGTACAAATTGAGAGAAAGTCCTTCAGATAACTGGCTTGTCGTCTTTAAATCTGCCACGGTCATGACGAGTAAAGAATTATTAAGAAACAATGGGTAGATTGACTGTGAAAAGATCAGATAGATATCAAAGTGAAATAGAATATATGATTTTTGAATTGAATCATGACCCATGTTTTCTTTGTAAATGACATTATTGAGACAATTGGCATTTGGTTCTGTAAAATAGATAATAAAATTGAATACATTATAATGTACAACTAAGTAATTATACAAATATAATAATTATATCTTAAAAAGTTTTGCTAGTAGGATATATACTCAGGCATCATGTCTGTAAAATACTTTCAAATTGTTTAGAAAAATATAAAATGTACTTCATAGAAAATTGTAGGGTAAATATGGTAACTGTTAATGATTGAGGATTCTGGTTTTAATGTATGCAGTAGTTTTATGTATTACTTGTGCAATTTTTCCCTAAATCTAAAATTTTTCAAAATAGAAAGTTAGAAAAAGTGAATATATTTTGTTACGAAATATAAACATTTAACTGTTGACATCCAACTTTAAGGACAGACAGCATAGCTTAAGTCTTATAAGACAAATTGCTCTAGAGATGCAATATTTAACAGGCTGGGCCAGGCGAGATTGCTGGGGAGCAGAAGCGGGAAACCCAATCTAGCAGAAGAAGCTGCTTACCCTGGGAGAAGCGAGGGGTTGGGGAGAAACTCTTAGGTGGCAGATTGAAGCAGCCACTGGCGGAAGAGTGTGCTTCCCCTGGAGGAGACGGGAGGTGCCAAAGGCAGCCAGGGGTGTAACTGGAGGTGGGGTGCACTTCCACGTCCCAGAGGAAGGCAAAGAGCACTGGTCATGGCATAGCCAGGGGGAGCTTGTAGGAGCCTGTGCGAGCCATGGTGGCCTGACTCCCCCTCTCTGGCCAACACGCCTGTGTGTGGCTGGGAAATGCGTCCCCCCTCCTGCAAAGTGATGGCCAGAAGAGTGTCAAAGACGCTAGGAAGCTGACTAACATGGTAGACAGGGACACACATTGGTCGAAACGTCAGACTCTCTGTTGCACATAGATATCTGGGACGAGTCTTTAAAATGGAATGAGCTGGGCAAAAAGCGGTCTTTTCTCTTCCCCTAGCTAGAACAGTTGGCCACAGTAGGCCCAAGTTCCTGAGGCTCACGGGCCCTGGAGGCCACATGGGCTGGGAGTTTTGGGGAGGTGCTCCTCCCATACAGAAAGGGAACCCACTGGCTGTCTTGTGCAGCTCTGCCCAGCCAGGCACACACAGAATTGTTAGAGATGCCTGGAGCAGAACTGTGACTGGGAACTTGCCAAGCAGCCTGGATGAGCCTACTATAGCCACCTGCGTTTCCCAAAGGATGGCACTTTTAAGAGGAAAAGGGATTCCAGGTGTTTTCTGGAACTGGTCTGGCCTGGCAGAGAGTGGCAGGATTATTTGTCTCACAGTATTTTAAACAGAGCAGTACTCTGAGGCAGAAACCTGTCAGTATTCCAAAACTGTGTAGCCTTTAAATAAACAAGCCCTTTCCTTTTCCTCCAAGCTTCTGCCTCCAGGGTTCTGCCTGTAGGCAGTGAGCAGTAGAACCTACTGACCATTCTGCAACAGCACTGGCTGTTTCTGTAACAATACCATTTCTTCCACTTATCAGTTGCAACATCTTGTGTAAGCTACTTCACAGGCTTTGTCTCAGTTTCCTTGTCTTTAAAGTAGAAGTGTTTCACATTCAGCTGCTATGAATATTGAAACATTACATATCAAATCACTATATCCCTAAAGCACTTGGACAGGCATTGGCACATAATGCTATAAAATGCTTGTTAAAAAAATAAAATTTATTTGTTTTGTCATCTGTACTAAATCAAAGCACAAAATTCTTCCTTATACTTGGTATCTATGATCAATGTGTACAATATAGGGACCATGGTATATCTTGTTGAGAAATGAATTCCTGTAGAGGATATGGCACAATGCATTAATTGTAAAAGCAGGAACAAAACTAATGAGAACTATGACAAATTAAGTAATAGCAACTCAGAGCCAGGCCATCTGGTCTAATCAAGACCCAACATTAGTGTAAATCAAATTAAAAATCAGAATCACTTAGGTTATGATGAAAAATAAAAACTCTATGTACCAATCTAAATTTGGAGCATAGTTTTTACACTAAAAGGTAAGGAATGGAGCACTGACAAAGACAGATTAAAGCAGACAGATGAAAAATGTTGTCAGGGATAACAGATGTATATAAAACCACCATTCATATTGAAAATGTCATATAAAAGTTTTTAAAAAGTTCCAGAAAATGAGCATGAAATCTGTGTATGATGTTGTTTGCTATGAGTGTTCTGGAGGTGGAATGCATAGTTTAGTCTGTCTGGATATAATTTGTTTATGGATGTTTAGTAACTCTGTATAACTCTATGTATTTAGAAGCAATACCTATGTGTGTGTGTGTATACGTGTATATATACATATGTACACATATTTATATTTAGATACTATTTCAGTTTTACATGAAATCAACAAGAGAGACAAACAGAGGCAGCCATTAAAAGGAAGAAAAGGAAACATTAGCTACAGTAGGAGAAGGTTAAAGTGAGGATGAAAGGCATGCTTTTGAAACTCCATCACTTGAAAGGAAAGGAAAAAATAGAAAAGGTATGGCATGGTTAGAAGGATTCTGGGGAAAGCACCCAAAGAATGAGCGCTGGAATTGGATCTCAAAGAGCAGTGGACTAGGGCAAGAAGAGACACGTACATGGTGGCACATCTGCATTCAATCAGTGCTTTTTTTCGGGAATGCTCTGTTTCTCCTCTCTTTCTCCGAAAACACCCTTCCAAGAGCCCTGAGGCTGTTGGAACATGTGTTTCCTTCTTGCAAACTTCTCTTGGCATCGGGAGACTTGTCTCTGTTAATTTAACACAAAACTCAAAGTACACATAGAAAATGTTTTCCTCAACTTAGTTCAAGGATTTAATAATATTGATCTGAAATCTTGTCCTAAATTGCTGTGTTTGTAATCTGCCCCAGTCCGTAGACAGTCTAGCTTCAGCCAGGGGTAAATGTGAAAACTGCAGTCAAATCCGCCTACTCTCATTCACGGTCGATGGGACCGTCTATTTTTTTCTTCCCACCTGTGTTTATTTGGATTTACTAAACTTTTAAACATTAGATGATATTTAGCTTTTTTTCTCTTATCTCTTACATTTCTGTGTTCTTGTGGTTCAAATGTAGGCATGGTATTAATGATGCTGAAGTAAGAAACCGCTTTTAAATGAAAGGTTTTCTTAACATGTCTCGTCTATTTATAATACAGTCAATGTTACTCCCCATCAAATCCATAATAGCTATTTTCATTAAGGGTAGGAGTCCTAAAATAATTATAGTTCTTATTCTTATCATTTTTGAACTGTATGTTCTGAAAAAGTCAATATTTTTTCTTACCTATTTTACTTGGATTGGATTATCTCTCTTGTTCTCTTTCACCTGCTCTCTCTTTGAAACTGGTCTGCTAGTTGTGTATGTATGATTTTTCCCATGATACCTGTTCATGAATAGCTTATCATAGTCCTAACATAACAAGAATATCCCTATTTGGTTCATCTCTATCTTATTTTCTTCTTCATTTGTTGGAAAGTTCCAAAAAATAGGTGGCCATTTATAACATTGTAGGACTATTTTGTTTGTTCCCTATGGTCAAATTCTATTAATGCAATAAATATTCTTGGGCATCACTCCCTCAACCCTGTGTTGCAGATAGTGATTGGTGTCTGTGATACAAATATGAAAAATACGCTCCAGGTTGGCCCTCTAAGAGAGAGAAAGAGATAAATAAAAATAGTGAAAATTGTGATTATTGGTATGAGAAATTTTAACAAGAAATCCATGTACAACAACAACAAAGAGGAATAATCTACTGTCTTTGAGCATAAAGGTTAGTGACACTTTCAGTTAATGCCAGAAAAATGCAGGTAGAGGAGCATTTAGGAAATGAGGATGTCCAATGGACCAAAATGTGGATGTGTGAGATAGAACACAGCAGGCATCATGAAAAAGAAAACATATTTTTAATGTTGTTGGAGTATAGATTGAAAGAAGAAAAATGAAGGGAGATGAGAATCAAAAGTATCTTTAAAAGTCTCTCCAGTATATCTTGGGGAGTCAGAGAGACTTTAAACCACAGGTGGCAAACACAGGCCCGAGGGCCAAATCCCGCCCTCCACCTTGTTTTATCTGGCCGGGCACCTTGTTTCTACCCAGTGGCAGCACCGAGCTCCTTGCCCCTAGTTAAGGAGTAGTTACATTTATACAGTCCTAAAGTTACATTTGGCCATTTGAAGGCAATTGCGAGGCTGATGAGGCCCCCAGTAAAAATGAGTTTGACACCCCTGCTTTAAACAAAGGAGTGGCACAATCACGATAATGTCGTATTTCAAAAAGATTGCTATAAATTTAATTTAAAAAACTGAGTGAACAGAAAATTGAAGAAGGGGAGGTCAATATGGAGACCATTCAACTATTAAGGCAGACTTGATAGAAACATGAACTAAAAAAACAATAATAACCATTAAGATGAGACAAATGTGAAATCTACTAAGTAGATAAGCCCACAGAATTGTGTGGTCAGTTAAATAAATATGGGTGATGAAAAGTCAAACATAGTTTCCACGTCTTTGTATTTAGGAACTAGGTTGACGATTGCTTCAGTAAAGATTTAATAGAAAAAACAGGGAAAGATACAGATAGGTTCTTGGGAATGACAGTTCAAATTTGAATATGTACTATCTTTGAGCCTGTGGAGACAGAAACTATTGAGAGGGGTCTGAATAAGAGAAAAAGTTCAGACATTTCTAGCACATTTATAATAAGTGAAGTGCTGGTCACGGATGAGTTTGTCCAGACTAAGAGAGTGTAATAGGAAGAAGCACCAGGAAGTAAAGCAATTATCACTGAAACAGGACAAGAATAATAAGAGTGAGGGGAAGAGGGTTTCCTGAAAGATGGCATAAAAAAAAAAAACAGAACCAAATCAATCAATGAGTTCAATAAATAAATGGACTAAAATATGTTTATTGAACCTGGCAATTAGATGTCCTTTAGGAGATCATCAGGGTAATCTTTAGGGGAATTAAATGGAGGAAGCAGAAACCAGAGTACCGGGGTGCAGGAAGTAAAGAAATAGAGACAGATCTCCTCCCAAGAACCTGAGATTTGATAGAACAAAGAAATTGGGAGTGTTGTATCAGGGAATACAAAATCAAGAGAGAGATTGTTAACATTAGAAATACTTAAACATGTTTCTAGGTTGAAAGAGCTTTGCAGGAGGGGAGGGAGTTTGATGTTAGTACCACTGCTACTTCTATTATTAAAGAGAGAACTAGCAGTTCCGTTTGAGAGGACATCAGAGGTAGGGGGGCAGCATGGACTTAGATCAAGTAAACCAGCTCATGCTAATATATTGCATATGTGCATATTTACAGGGAACTTCTAGAGCAGTGTTGAAACCCGAATAATAGCTAGTGGTAGAACACTCAGAAGTCATCATTGAGGAAAGGAGAATCTCTTGGCAAGCAAGGCCTACTTGTAATATCAATTACTGCTTATTCTGATAACTCCAGACATGAACTTGGTCCAGGGAATCAGTATCCTCCTAATTCTATAGTATTTTATTCATCTAACTTCCCATGACTCTCTTCTACAATCAAACCAATTTAATTCTTTCTATTATTTTTCTCTGCAATTCCACATTATTTTTGTTTCTACATCCTTGTACTTCTATCTTTATTTCCCATTCTCTTCCCTCTCTGTTTTTTTAAAATACCTTTACTCCTTTGCCAGCAATTTCTGCAATTTTGCTAGTTAAATTCAATTATATTCCAAGTTATGCCATTCTAAATAATTAAGAAATGATCCTTATAGAATAATCCTAGCTTAAATAAATAAGAATGTGTTATTTAGTCATTCTCCCAAATCATCTCATGTGATGTTTTCAAAATACTGATAGAAACTTATATTTCCCTTTGAGCAGTGACAGGCTCTTAAGCTTCTCTTCACCAACTCTCTTACAGTATGTAACTCAGTGTTAGGGACTCACTAGTCACTTAATTAGGTGATTATTTACTGAAAATGCAATATTCACATTATGTCGGTGGTCATCTATTTTGCCTACTAATAAAATAAGGCATCTCTTGTTCATTCTGTGTGAATATGGATCATTTTCTGGCTTTGTCAACTCTTGGTTCACATGCTGTCCTCTTCGTAACACCTCCCTGGCTATCCCACGTGTAATCCCACACTTCATGCACAACCATTCCCTCTAAATCCCCCCCCAGTGTATGATAGCATATGTAATTTCCTATTTATTTATGTATGTATTTATTTCTTTAATCTTCAACCAAGGACAATTTTCATGGTGCTTGGAGAGAGAGAGAAACATTGATGAGTGAGAGAAACACCGACAGGTTGCCTTCTTGCCCACACCCTGACCGGGGGTCAAACCGCAACATGGGTGTTTGCTGTGGCCAGGAATTGAACCTGTGATCCTTTGGTCTATGTGGATGACACTCCAGCCAACTGAGCCATACAGCACAGGGTACATTTATAATCTGTAATTGGTTTATATTCTATACCTTGAATTAAAATTTTATTTACATGAAGTTCAAGATTTTCACCTGTTTTATTCAGTGGCGTAGCTTCCAATACTTCAAATGAAGTGTGGTGCAACAAGAAATCTATAATATCAATATATATGTTAAAATCTGTAATTAAACTATTATTCACATTTATTTCCTCCTTTATAGTTCTACATTCCCTTTTTATCTCCCATATCCTCCACTTTCACAAGTTCTCAAAGCATCACCTTAACTTATTATATCGATATAAAATGTTGTAATTCTTAAGTATTTTATCAATGCACTAAAAGGCATTTAGGAATCTATTAATTCAAACAAACAGTACCAGAGAAGTTTAAACTGGAAGAAAATGAGGAACACATTTCTGGAAACTCTTCTCTTAATGAGCCTTGAAGTAAGGAAACAGCTTTAATTCTTTTGAGCTACCACTCTGGTTCTATTTAGTGTGTTACAAGTTCAGTGTTTAAATAGCTCCTTAGTTGAAGGAAACTGAAACAACTCTGTTAGACTAATGGCAGGGGTTGATTTTTTTCTTTAGAACCGAGAACAAATTAGGTCAGTGATGGATGAAATCCAAACAGTGTCCTGGCTTGACGTAGAGTAAAGGTCCTCGTCCAGAATTACACAGCATTCATACTATTAGTGCTAAATGTGTGATTATGTAGATTGAGAGATTTGTGGAAAAGTGAACATGAAAAGAAATAAGAACCGAGTCCCTTAGGAAAGCTAATGAAGGACAATGATTTTTCTAATGTTTATGTTAGGGCTTATTTGATGCCAAAAAAGTCACACCTTCTGCAGAATCATTGAACAATTGTGACTGGACACAAATTCACGCCCTGTCTAGAGCTTGCACATGTACAGTACAAAGCCTGTCATATGGAGAAGTATCTTTGACTTTCATTAAACTCAATGGAACCAGACTGATTGTCCCAGCAAACTGATAGCAGAGCATTCTAAATTGATCACTAAAATGGATGTTGGCAAACTGCCTTGCCTGGCTCTGTCTTTTGTCTGACTAATTTCAGACAGATTTCTACAGGTCATGCGTTGTTGGTGACTAGACACCACAAGGTTTGAGACCTGGTTCTGCCACGACACAGGAAACCTCAGAACTCGTGGGAAGTTGACCTTGCAATCTCCCTCTTGAGCAATGAACTCTCAAGAAAGTGCTGGTGTTGTTTCGAATCAGGTATTTCACTTGTTTAGCAGGCAGGCATGTAGCCAGCACTTCAGAAAAGGCTAGCATAATAAAAAAGGGCCAGGAGAGTATGAAAAATCCTGATATTGGCAAACAGAGTTTCTCACACCTGGTAAAAACTTATTCTATGAGGGCATTATCTGCAGCTGTGTATCTCCTTGAGGCCTTTGAAAGTCTGGAAGTTTCCACCACTCACTGAGAGTGCTGTAATGCCTCCTATTTCTTGTAGCTGTCTCTAAACAGACAGGTTGCCATACATTCTACCTTAAATTAAATTGAAAAAAAAATACATTTCATACTGCCAGTTGGCATCTTTCTATTAGTCAATTCACATCCCACTGGTTTGTGAACACACATCCAAGAATATACACAAATTAAAGGTGATGTCAAGAATATTATTGAAATTTAGTTTTAATAAACTCTCAAACACTCCTGTCCTTCACACTATACTCCTTACTCCTGTCTTCTTCTCCACATCTGAAAAACGAACAAACCAACCAAAATTATGTTTAAATAGTTGTAGCTTCAAAAGGGAGCTAACAATTTAATTTAATATTAAAGGGACCTATTTTTGGAGGCATGAACACCAGCTATGTTTTAAATAATTGAAGGCTCGAGAAGATCTCTGCGCTGCTAGTGAGGTAAAGCCACACTCAGCCAGGCCTCTGTCTGTTTGAAGCAGAGGCCTTCATGGATCTTCTGAATCTTACCGGAGGACACAAATGTCTTTTGACAATAAAATTACATTCGACATAAAAATAAATAGAAAAACCCAAAATGTTTGGAAATGTAACAACTAATTTTTATAGCAGATCTATAAAGATATAATTCACACATCATAAAATCTGCCATTTAAAAAATACGTAACAACTAAATTTTAAATTACCCATATGTCTACCAAGAAATTACAAAGGTAACTAAAGCATATCTCAAACGGAATGGCAATGATGACACACCATATAAACTGGAGTTAATACAGGTAAAGAAGTTTTTAGAGGAAAATTTATAATTTTAAAGACGTGTTAGAAACAAAGAAAAATGTTTACGATCAGCTCTCACATTGCACACTAAAAACCTAAGAAAAAAGAGCAAATTGAACTCACATAACTATAAAAGCACCAAAAATGAACAGAAGAGAAATCAGTGACAGAACAGAAAAACAACGGTGTAAGTTAAAGCTATAAGTTGTTTTACTGAAAAGGTTAATAAAAATGGGAAAATGACTAGATACACTAATTAGGTAGAAAAAACATGAAAGAGGATTCAAGTAACCAATACCATAAGTGAGATATTTCTTACTAAACATCCTCCAGGTGTGAATGATTAAAAGATATTTTTTTGAAACAACTTCATGTCAAAAATCAACAACTGTGATGTTGTTTAAACAATTTTCTAAAAAAAACACCCAACCAGAATTGACAATTCAAGAACACATTTTTTAAAAATCTGTATAAATTTCCCTGTCTGATGTGGTTCAGTAGATTGAGCTCAGGTCTGTGAAGCAAAGGGTCCTGGTTCGATTCCCACTTAGGGCACATTCCTGGGTTGCAGGCCAGGTCCCCAGTAGCGGGTGTGCAAGAGGCAACCACACATTGATGCCTCTGTCTCTCTCTCCTTTTGTTTCTGTTTCTAAAAATAAATAAATAAAATCTTTTAAAAATAAAAAATAAAAAAATCTGCATAAATCTCTATGTGTTAAAGAGATTGCATTTACCATTATAAAATTTCCCACAAAGGATATTCTATGTTTAGGTAGTTTTTCTGTTGCATCCCATCAAACATTAGGGGAAAATTAATACCAATAGCATACAAACACTTTCAGAAAGTAGAAGATAGAAAAGACTTTGTAATATTTTACAGGCCCATCATTATTCTGAAACAAAAGAAGATACAGGTTTACAAGGGAAGAAAATACAGAATGTTATTTATAAATATTTATAGATGCAAAAAAAATCTGTGAAATAATATGAACAAATTAAATTTACCAACATATAGAAATAAGATAAAACAGCATGATCCAGTAGGATTTATCCCAATATTACAAAATTATTTGAACTTTCCAAAATCAATAAGTATAATTTACCTCATGAATAGAATGAAGAATAAACATATGATATTATGTAAAATTTAGTAAACTTGCTTAACAAAATTCCATAACAGTTCATAATAAAAACTGTTAGCAAACTAAAAACAAAATACCACTCCCTGATTTTGATAAAGGGAATCTATAAGAAATCTAAAGCTAACGTTATACCGACTCATAAATTATTGAATGATTTCCTTCAAACATTGGAAGAAAAAGAAGTATGTCTATTATATTTTTGTTCAATGGGACTAGAAATTCTAGCCTGCTACACCACATAAAAAAATAAAGGATAAAATTATATTATCATATAAATTGATGCAAAAAAACATTTGACCAAATCTTGCAGCCATTTATGATAAAATCTCTCAGCAAAGTAGGAATAGAGAGAATATAACTCAGCATAATAAAGGTCATACATGGTAAACACACAGTGACTTTCATACTCAATGGGCAAAACCCAAAAGCATTTCTGTTAATTTCAGGAACAAACAGGGATGTCCACTTTCACCACAGTAATCAGACAAGAAGAAGAAATCAAATACATCTCAATTGGATAGGAAGAAGTAAAACTGTCACTATTTGCACATGGAATGATACTGTATACAGAATACCCTAAAGACTCCACCAAAAACTACTACAACTGACAAATGAATTCCGTAAAGTAGCAGGACAAAATAAATGTTCAGAATTTGGTTTCTTTTTATATACTAATAGTGGACTATAAGAAAGGAAAACTAAGAAAATAATTCCACTTAAAATTGCATAAAATTTTTTTAAAACTAAGAATAAGTTTAACTAAAGATATAAAAAACCCATATTCAAAAAATTATGACACTGAAGAAAGAAACCAAGAAGATTAACAATAAATGGAATCATATGCCATGCTTATGGATAGAAAAAACTACATCATTAAAATGTTCATAATATCCAAGAAGCCTATAGATTAAACACAATTCCTAATAAAATACCAAAGACATTTTTCAAAAAAGTAGAACAAATTATCCAAAAAATTGTATGGAAACATAAAGCTACGGAAGAGCGAAAAAAAAGACTGGGAAAAAAAAGTTGAAAGTATCGTGCTCCCTGTTATCAAACGAGGCTACAACGCTACACTAACCAATACAAAATTGCAGTGGAAAAGACAAGTCTTAAACAGTGCATGGAAAATGGGATAAATTTATAAAGGGGTAAAAAAAATGATCTTCTACATTATCAACAAGTTTTAATTTGAGACAGATGATTGATTTAAACAAACAAAAACTCTAAAGCTACTACTACTAGGGTAGAATACCTTTGTGACCTTGTATTAGTTAACTAATAAAAGTTATTGACAAATTATATTTCATCAAAATTAATAACTTCTGATTATAAAAAGTTAACATTAAAGGAAGGAAGTATAAAGCCACAGATAGGGAACAGGTATCCAAAGCCATATTTCCACAAACTGCCATCAAACATATAATGAGAACCTCCATAAATCATTAATAAAAAGGCAAACAACCCAACAATGAATGATCAAAAAAAAGTCTAACATAATCACTTTACAAAAACTGTATGTGTGTGTATATGAGCATCTCCTATGTATAACAACAGCAAGCACATCAAAATATGCATAACACCATTGTTATAGAAATGTACATTAAAAATAAAA
This sequence comes from Desmodus rotundus, assembly GCF_022682495.2. NCBI lineage: Eukaryota > Metazoa > Chordata > Mammalia > Chiroptera > Phyllostomidae > Desmodus > Desmodus rotundus. The sequence continues at coordinate 85,282,902 of NC_071397.1, forward strand.
TACCATTTAATATCCAGTAGAGTACAGTTAAAAAAAACCTGACATTTTATTTTGGCTTTGTTAAATAACTCTTAACTATTGACATAGGAATGTAAAATTTCACAACCACTTTGGAATTAGTTTGGCAGTTTCTTATAAAGGGAAGAATCCACCTACCATATAAATTAGCAATTTCACTCCTAGTTTTATCAAAAAAAATCAAATATATGTCCCTACAAAATCATGTTTATAGAAATCTCAAATGGCAACAACCCATTAACATAAGTTTAACATAGTCATTAACATAAGTTTAAAAGTTTCTATGTTTTAGCATGAAATAATACCTAAAAGTAAAACATGAACTACTGATTTATAAAATAACACGGATTACCCTTCAAAACATTTTGTTGGTCCTTTGAAAAGATAAACAAAATTGGTGACCTTTAACTAGACTCATCAAGAATAAAAGAGAGAAGGCTCAAATAAAGTCAGAAATAAAATAGGAGAATACACAACTAATCCCACAAAAATGAAAAGACTCATAAGTGACAACTATGAACAATTATACACAAAACTCAGAAAATGTAAAACATGGATAAGTTTCTAGAAACATACAACCTTTCTAAGACTTAAGCATGAAGAAATAGTAAATCTGAATAAACCAATTACTAATAAAGAGATTAAATCCGTCCTTACAAATCTCCCAACAAACAAAATTCGACTAAATATTCAAGGACAGATTAATAGTTACTCTTCCCAAACTCAAAAGGCATTTGGTAAAATTCAACATCCATTTATGATAAATCTCTCAACAAAGTGGATATAGACAAAATGCACATCAACATAATAAAGGCATAGGTGACAATCCCACAGCTAATATCACTCACACTCAACAGTGTAAAGCTGAAAGCATTATTTGAAGATCATATGGCAAATGTAGAAAACCCTAAAGACTCCATCAAAACACTGTTAGAAATAATAACAAATCCAGTAAAGTTGCAGAATAAACAACTTAAAAAATCCAATGTGCTTCTAACCAACTAGTAACAAAATATCAGAAAGAAAAATTTAGAAAACAATACATTTACAACAGCATCAAAGAGAATAAAATATCTAGAAATAAATTTAATGGAGTGAAAGATCTGTGTACTAAAAACCATAAAACGTTGATGAAAGAAGTTGAAAAAGACACAAATAAATGGAAAGTTATCCTGTGCTCATGGATTGGAAGTATTAGTATTATTAAAATATCTATGCAGCCTAAAGCAATCTACAGATTCGATGCAAACCCTATCAAATTCCAATGGCATTTTTCAGAGATATGGAGAAACAATCCTAAAATTTGTATGTAACAACAAAAGACCTCAAAAAACCAAAGCAATCTTGAGACAGAACAAAGATGCATCACATACCCTGATTTCAAACTATATTACAAGCTTATAGCAATCAAAACAGTATAGCCTTGGCATAAAAACAGATCAACAGAACAGAACTGAGAGCCCATAAATAAATTCACATGTACAAGGTCAGTAAATTCATGACAAAGGAGCCAAGAATATACAATGGAGAAAGGCAGTTGACACAATAAATGACATTAGAAAAGCTGGACAGCTACATGCAAAGCAATGAAACTAGATTACCGTCTTACAACATACACAGAAATTAACCGAAAATAGATTGAAAACGTGAATGTAAGAACTGAAACTATAAAACTCTTAGAAGAAAACATGGCTCGTAAGTTCCTCGATGTAAGTCTTGGTTTTGGTGATGAATAAAAGCAAAGGCAACAAAAGCAGAAGTAAACTAAGAACTTCCACACAGCAAAGAAAATCATCAACAAAATATAAAGGTAACCTATTAAATGGGGAAAATATTTGCAAATCGTTTACTTGATAAGGTTTTAATATCCAAAATACATAAAGAACTCAACTGAATAACAAACACACAAGCAATCCAATTAAAAAATATCGACAGGCTAAGTGAAATGAGCCAGGTGGTGAAATGCAAATGCCATATGATCTCACCTATAAGCAGAACCTAATCAACAAAACAAACAAGCAATCAAAGTACAACCAGAGACATTGAAATAAAGAACAAACTGACAATAACCAGAGGGGATGGGGGAGAAGGATAATGGGGAAAATATGGGAAGGTTCATCATGGAACATGTATAAAGGACACATGGACAAAGCCAAAGGGGGTAGGATCCAGGGTGGGAGGTGGGGATGGATCGGGACAGGGGAGAGTGGACAGGGTAAAATGAAGACAACTGTACTTGAACAACAATAAAAAAATTCCCAGTTTAGAAGATTTAAAAAGAAATGGACAGGTGATCTGAATAGACATTTTTCCAAAGAAGACATACAGGTGGCTAACTGGTATATTAAAAGATGCCAAAAATCAAGAATCATTAGGAAAATGAAAATCAAAACCACAATGAGATATCACTTCACACTTGTGAAAGTGGCTATTATCAGAAAATACTTAAAACAACACATGCTTGTAAGAATGTGGAGACAAGGAAATCCTTGCACACTGTCAGTGAGAATGTATATTAGCACAGCTACTATGGAAAATCATATGGAGGCTCCTGAAAAAAATTAAAAATGGGACTACCATAGCATCCAGCAAGTTCACTTCTGGGTATTTATCCAAAGAAGATGAAAAAACTAATTTAAGAAGGTATATGCACCCCAATATTAATTACAGCATTCTTTTTCCAATAGCTGAGATCTGAAGACAACCTAAGTGCCCGTCAATGGATGAATGGGTAAAGAATGTTATATATATAAATATATATATAATATTCAGACATAAAAATAAAATCTTTCCATTTTGCATTGTCAATGATTATGAGGGCATTATGCTAAATGAAGTGTCAGAGAAAGACAACAAATAATAAGATTTTGTTTATATGGGGGACTCTTTTAAAAAATGAATCAAACAAGATATCACAGAGAATAGGTTGGTGGCTGCCAGATTTGGGCAGAGGAACAGGAAAATGGGTGAAGGTCATCAAAATGTACAAACGTCCAGCTATAAAATATCATGGGGATGTAATGAGCAGTACGGTGACTGTAGTTATTAACACTATGTTGTATATTTCAACATTGCTAAGAGAGTAAATCTTGAAAGTTCTTATCACAGAAAAAGTTCTGTAACTATGGTGACGAATGTCAATTAAACACATGGCAAACATTTGCAATGTATATAAAATATAGAATCATTAGTCATATACCTGAAACCAATATCATGTTATATGTCAATTACACATCAATTTACAAAAACATAACTTACTCTTACAATAACATGGACGACTCTCAAGCATATTTTGTTGAGAAAAAACCCAGACACAAAAGAATATGCAAATGTATGATCCTATTACTATGATGTTAAGCAACAGGCAAAATTAATCAATGACAAAAGACAATAGAACAGTTGTTGTCTACAGATGGGAGAGAAGTAACTGGAAGCGTCAAAAGGAACATTTGGGGAGATAGAAATTTGGTTGATTGGGGAGTAGTTTTCTGACAAATATACATATATAAAATGTGTATTATAAGATTTCCCAGTTCTCTCATACCAAGAGCAGTATCATCCAAAATCCTGATCAGGACATATAATGTCTTACCTACAACACTTTCCTCTATCCCACTGACTCAGTGCCTTTGCAATTCTGGGTAGATACTTGTCCCATTACCATCCCTTGCTTGTCTATGAACCTTGCACATGCTGTTCTGTTCATCTGGTATTATCTTTACCCAAACATTGCAGGAGCTCACATTTTGTCTGCTTTTTAAAGCATACTCTCTATTGTCTTACTTTGTTTTAGTTTCTTCTTAACTCATACCTCTACCTAATACTGTAATACATATCTTTATTTATTTAGGTACTTTCTATCTCATTAGAATGCAGTCTCCATGAATATTGGGGATTTGGTTTTTATGTACTCCAGAGTAAGAATTATGCCTGAGTCCTCATGAGTGCCCAATAAACATTTTCATGACTGAAAAAGTCAAAAAATTGATAAATCTTATGAAATAGTGACTATACAAAGTGTTGATGATGTAAAGTTAAGTTTAATAACACATGGACCATATCATGAAAGAGCATAGAGTCACTAAAATAAAATAGGCAAACAATCAAATTTGTAGAAGACAATATACAAAGATAATATACGTGAATGGTGTTTAATATAAATATTAAATCATAACAAAGTATATTTTAACCACAAAAATATCAGCGATAATGGAACTATGTTTTCCATAACATACTGAATTTTCAGTCAAGTGAAATAAAAAGAACATGACCTATAAATTACAGTTCATAAAATTTTTAAATTTTGATTTTGCCTCCAAAATATGCTAATCTATGTTTAATATCCTTAGCTACATTCACTGCACTTCTGATTGCCTTTGCATTACTGTTTGGTCAAACCCTTTTCTGAAGCATTAAACCCTTCACTACCCACTACCAGGCATAAATACGGGACAAAACCCTGGAAAGTAAGTGTGTTCTATTTTTCTGTGCTCAGTAATTGTTTCCAGGATGATACATAACTGAAGCTAAGCCAATGAATGTTATTGCTGTATTTCACCATGACTATTAAGAAAGAAGCATTCTAATTGTTTTCAGAAGGAACAGTGATGTAAACCTATCACTCTTGGTAGACAATTTTGTCACCATGTAAGAAAACATTCCTGAGATTTAAGCCAAAGCGAGGAAGCCAGATAATAGGTGCCCTGAAAACACATATACCCGACGACATTGATTGAAGCCATGACTCAGCCACGCTGGAATTTATTGCATTCCCTGAATTTCCAAGTTTCATAGGCCAATATTTATTTGGGAAATTTCAGTAAATGGAAGAAATTTTTAAAAAACAGCTTTCAAAAAACTACTAGAAATACCTCCCTCTGACTCTAAGTGTACAATTGGGTATTTGGGAAGCTATTTAGTGGCACCTCCTGTAACAGTTCCACTTTGGTGAAATGGCTTATAAACTGTTTATAATGCAAATAGACACCTGGGAGTGGGTTGTCTATTGATAGTGTAATTGACTATGTCAAGAACAATACTTTTCTAACTAGTAATTGTTATTACTTTTAATACTAATACTCATATAATTATTATACTAAAGAGAGGCATTTCTTTGGGCAATCTAAACAGATCTTTGAGTACTCTTGTACTAGGCAAAGGAGGAAATGAGAGAGAAGTTCATTTAAAGAAAAAAAGTATATATGTACATATGTATATGTATATATATATATATACACACATTTGTTATATATGAATAAGAGATATATGGAGTCAATGCAAATTAATCTGAGTACTTTAAATTCTTTAATATTTTTACAAAAAGAGCTATTTCTATAAGGAATTATAGAAACTACTCAACTAGGAATTAGAATTGCTTCAATAAAGATAACCTTGTATCTAAAAATACTTACATATATTTTTCCACTGCTAAAGGACATCAAGAAAGCCTAATCAATATATAGTTTCAATATTGAAAAAATGGCACTATGTCTACTGAGCAGGTTATGTTTCTTCTTTTAAGAGAACATAATTTTAATGCATTTTTATTTTTTGACTAAAAGTATTTGATTGTTTCCTTGTTTCTCTAATCTATGGTATCCAGACCTTTCCCGCCTTCTTTGCCACGCACAAAAGGTTTATCTTGTCACCAGCAATATTTTTTGTCACTGTAGTTTTCTGTAGACCACATTATTTTTCACTTTTTATTTTTCATTTTTATTTGTATTCATTTTTATGACTTTATTTGATGCAAACTGATGACAATGCCTGGGAGCAAGATCTCAAATGCTCCCCAATGGGGCCTTTGCACAGAATGAGTTTGGAGGAGAAAGATATAAAATGTGTTACACTTTACTTTCATTGTTTACACTCCATTGATTCCAAGAATGTTCCAATATAGTACAGGTAGTTCCTACATACTATTTACTCAGTTCCCTCCAATTTTCCCTAAATCACTACATCTTATATATGAATTGTACCAGAGTAAAGTCAGGAATTTGACACTGGGGACAGGACATGTGTCTAACTGTGTCCTTTTATCTCTTGTGTAGATTTATGTAACTTCCATCACAATCCAGTTGGAGTTATTCCAGTATCACAAAGCCCTCCCATGTGCACCTCCTCTCTGCTTATGCACAGCTCCTCCTCCCATCACTGTCCCTGGCCCCTGATAATCACTGGTCTCTTTTCTGCCTCGATAATTTTATTATTGTTAGAATATTACAGGAGTGGAGTCACACAACATGTCACCTTTTCAGTTTGGCTCTTGTCACTCAACAGTTTGTTCCTTTTCCCACTGAGCAGAGTTCCATGTCACAGATGTGCACAGTTTAACCAGTCAGTTCCTGAGAGATACTTCAGGTGCTTACAGTCCTTGATTACGAAGCAGAGAAACTCTCATGTATTATTTTGGGAATGTAAAATGGCACAGTAACTGAGGAACGTAGTTTAGAAGTTTCTTAAAACAAAACAAAACAAAATAACTAAAGAGTACATTCCATATGATAGAGCAATCACACTTCTAGAAATATTATATTCCAGAGGAATAAAGACATATCCATATACAACCCTATATAAGATTATTCATAGTAATAGTTAATAACCCTTTCTTTTTGTTTCCATTTTATCTTTAGAATGCAATTATTTCAAAATATATGCATTCAGCATCTATTGTATACTCAGTTCATAGTTTCACAAGGTACTTGTCTTCTTCAAATATGTGGACTTTGTACATGTGACTCACTCCTGCAGCATGCATTCAAAGACACCCACTGCTTCTGGCCAGCCACACCCATCCTCCATGAACCGTCTGACCAACCACATGTCTCTCTCTCTCCAGTGAAACTCCTTCTGACCTCCTCTGCACATGTGAAAACTGACCCTTCCCTCAGGGATGCCCTATACTATAGCAGCCTCTGGGAATACCCAGGCCATTTATCTTTCCACATGCCTCTTCCCTTCTGTTAGCTGTATGAAGTAGGGTCCATGTTTTATTAGTTTTTGTCTTCGCAGCAATTGGCATAATTCCTCCCTTAAAATAGGCACTACATACTTATTGAAAAAATAGATAAGCTAATCAATTAACTGTGATCTAAAATTTCATATTTACGCCTCACAACTATACTTTGAGTAGATAGTATCTCCATTTTTGAAGAAGACCTCAAACTGAAAAAAAAAATTAACTGCAAATTCACAGCCCAACTTGGAGTTGATGAAATGCACGTATTCTGATCTAAATCATTGGTTGTCCTACTGCTGACAGGTCAAAATGGCCCTGCTGTACCTTTTAAATCTGTTCACAAGGTCTCTCAGTCACGGAGTAAACTTTCTTCAGTAGAAGAAAGGAATAAAGCGCAGGGGGATCTCAGGACTGCATAGGTGACTTCTCTGTCAGCTAACCCAGCGAGGCTACAGGCCATTCCCTACAGAATGCGGTAGCTACAGACAATGTGAGAGGCTTTCTTATCCACTGCTGTTTGAGAACATACCTTAAGAGAGTTCATTTCAAACACTTGTTTTGAATTATCATTCTAAAATTATTTTATTTTTTTTATTTTATTTTATTTTTTTACAAATCAGACTCTGTCATTCTTCTCCTTTTTTTTTTTTTTTATTGTTATTCAATTACAGTTGTATGCCTTTTCTCCCCATCCCTCCACCCCACCCACAGCCTGGTACTGGCATAAAAACAGGCACATAGACCAATGGAACAGAATAGAGAGCCCAGAAATAAACTTAAATCTATACGATCAATTAATCATTCTAAAATTTTTAAAGCCCATTTTTGTTAATGCAGTTCTAACAAGGCTTTTAAACTTTGTATCTTTTTTGCCAACTTTATTTTATTACAGAAATAGAATGAGGCCCATTTTCTACTTTAAATATTTTCATTAATGACAATAAAAATGCCAGCTTGCCAAACTCTCTGTTTTTCCTTTTAATTCTGTATTTTCCCCTCCTTTACCCAAGCAATAGATCAATCGTGCCATAGAACTACCTCAGACACTTCTCTACATAATCATTTAACTGTTCTGCTTTGAATGTTTTTTCTTTGACTATCTTAGACCATGTATCTGAATGTTTTTAATTAGTTATCCTAATAGACTTGTCTAGATATTTGCTATTCATAAGTACTTTAGAAAATTAAAATAAGAATCAACTACATTGTGTCTCTTTCAAATCATGTATCTGTACTTCATGCATCCCCACCAACCCCCACACACAAAAACTAATATCTCAGCTTAGACCTTCTACCTTCAGCATTACAGCTCCCCATAGGTTACTGTCTAATTTCACAGACAGTTAAGTCACACATTCAATCTTACACATCTTTAGCTAAATAGAAATCAGCACTGCCTAGTAACTAGAGACTAAAGGGTCTCAACAGCAGCATTAATTTTCTTATTATTTCCTCCCATATGTGGAAGCATTCATTTTTTTTTGTTTCTGAATTTGATTGTCTGATAGAAAACATAACTATCTTTCCCTTATGAAAATAGTCCCTATTCATTTCTGCAGGTTGCTTAGGGTATGCCCAGGTGAGGCAGAAACTTCACTCATAGTCAAGGCCTTTCATTTGAACTCTCATTGTTTTCTGTATCAGACTGACTCTGGTGCGGGCAGTTACATTGTTTTCTCACCATTGCTGCAATCTGGAATGATCACCTGGACAGCAGAAGTCTTTCTAACTATACGTGTCTAGGATCATAACACTGGCGATACTGAAGGCCGCTGAAAAATTTCTAATGAAGGATGCTTAGCAATGGGAACAGGGCTGACAATGGAGATGGGCAGGGTTTACTCACCTGATATGAAGTGCCCTGAGTGGCCTCATAGCACCAGAAAAGATTTCTACTGTGACATTCACTTGTTTCCATGTGAGAAAGAATAAAATCCATTCAGAATATCAGAACTATTCTTCATAGAGTTATATTTTTTTTACTAGAATTCTGGGTTTTACTGTTATATTCCATTTTTTCCAAGTTTTTAGTTTAGTGTGCTTTTTTTGTCACCTAATGTCAAGAAAAATAATTTAATAGAAAGAAATTGGTAAGACAATGATAAGAATCACAAAAAAAGAAAAACGTATTCTGTATTTCAGGAGACAGGCAGCAAAAATCAATGCAGTGATGGGATGATGCGGGAACGAGATGGCAGACTTCGTCTCTGGGTAGAGACATCTGGGTTTATCTGCACAGATAAACATGTGGACTCAGAAGTTGCTGAGGGAAGGGAGTATGGATTCCTTGAGAGATGAGTTGAGGGGGAAGAAAAGGGAGAGAATGAGAGAGTAAATAAACGTGGTAGAGGAGTAAAAGTTCTAGTTTACAAGATAAATTGGTGTTTTCCTTCTCTTGGGAAACAGCAGCTGCTCCTTCATCTTTTAAATTGGCTTAACTCGTGCTTTGTACAGCAAATTTAATTTATAACATTGCTAACATCGAATTGAGGGGATGAGTCCTAAATATCTCTAATGGGCTCTTTTCTTGATAAGATTTAACATTTGCTTATCTAACTTAAAGATTGTTCTCCATTTAAAGTAAGTATGATCTGGTCGATGGACTTCAGCCAATAAAGAAATTCATTGCCACTAACCCCTTTCTCCTTCACACACTTTGTATATCCAGTTTCTAGCTCAGTCCTAACAATGGGAAATTCTGAATTGAATACTGGTATAAAATATGGACAATGTGTGCTATTTAAAAATGGATTATTTTTGGTGCTGAATTATTTTGGGTAATATGTTCCCCAAACATATTCCCCAGGAAGAGAAATTTTGTGCTCTCTAGTTATACAGTGAATGGTCTGAGGCACTTCAGAAAGCAATATTCAGACTTAGAGTTTATCGTCACCTCAGAAAGAAGCATGAGTATGAATGAAACTTTTAACCTCATCAGCATCAATAACAGAACTATTCACTCAATAATGTGTATGATTTCATGATTTGAAACTTAGTCTTTGCTTTCTTATCTGTACTTTCTTTTAATAAATTGTTTGTATATGATGCTTTTATTCCAGATTATACCAGGATTATATCTTTAATGGTAAATGCACATGTAATTTCATCATTGCTCCCTCCGTACTTTCTCCATCACCCCAAAACCCTGTGTCTTTCTGTAGACTGCCTCACATTTCAGATTTATTCCAATGCTTTGCAGACCAGATTACCTGGCTAATCACTTACATGAATAGGTAGATCCATGACATACCCATATCTTTCTTCTCTTCTACTTCTCCCTGGTCACAAAAAGAAATAAGTTGTGTTTGATGTTCAGTACATTCAGTCTACATGCTAGACAAGTATTAAAGAATGGTAAAGCCTTGCAATGTTCCTATTGTATGAGTTGAATAGTTAACATTTATATTTTGACAACTGTCTCCAGAGTTTGAACACAGTGCCATACGCGTAATAACCCTGCGTCCAGGACCAATGGGCTACCCGGCTCACATTAGACTTTACTCAGATTCACTCTGACCGTGCTGCTCCAGAATCTTGATCACAGTGACAGAAATTGCTTGAAATTCTAAATACATACATATAGCTATTCTTTAGGAATATATCAAATTCAGCTGTGTGAGTAAAATCTCTCCTTACTCAGGAAAGGCTTCTACTTATTCAGGGATGTTTGATAATGATGCATAGTAATTTGGTTAGAGAGAGGAATGGAACATCATGGCCAACGGCACAGAGATTAGAAATAAAAAGATAAAAAGAAACAAAACACAAGCAAGTGCATCAAATCAGATATTATATATAATTAGGGATAAAAAATTACTGTTTGAATTTGGGGATGAAGGAGAATATGAGGCATTTGATTAAATATTGAAAATTCTTACCAAGGAGTTTACCTCTTTACCTATATTACAGTCATTTTATGTATTTGTGATAAAATTCTTATAAACTTTATAACCACTTTGCGATGGATACTGATAGGAAGATTCAGTGGTGGGGGAAAGAAGGAATGCACAGCTATTTTAAATCACTATTTCTATTCTGAAATTTTGGTTGACCTCTTTTCCTGCCATGAATGCTACATAATTTTATATAACCCTTGTATTTATAGCTAAGTGGGTTGATAAAACATAGTGTGTGATTTGTTATAATAAAAAAAAAGAGCGCAGCAAGTCCTGCTGTTTATGTAGGACAAATGCAGTGGCGATGACATTGCCTGCTGTGGCAGTGACATTGGGAGAAAGCCTTGCGTGGGAAAAACACACACAACAAAACTATTCAGAGCCTCCACAGTGTTTTCTAATGAGATGCTGCTGCATAAACAAGGAAATAAGGAGGCAGTAGAGGTTCCCTTGTATTCCTTTATAAATATTGATAATGGTTTGTGATGAATGTTAGGGCATATGGAAAACGATGAAATGGGAAATGAAATCAGCTTTAATTTCAACAAGCCAGAGCTCTGGAATTAAACATCAAAGGATAATGTTCCAATTTGGGAAATGACTTTTTTAATAAAGGAAGAAAGGTAAGGTTTAAGACAAACAACTGAATTTTTTTCAACCTCATTTCCCTCCTTATAGTTGAGAGTTAGATATATGAATTTCATTATTCTATAATATAAGCATTACAGATCTTTACAAAATTATCTATTTGTAGAATTATGCTGACACTTCAAAAACTATTGTTTTAAATGGTCAAAAAAGTTCTAAGTGTTGCTAGTAATGGTCTAACCAAGGTTGTCCAAAGTTTTGGCTTCCATGGGCCAGGCTGGAAGAATTGTCTTGGGCCTCAAGTTAAATGCACAAACACTAATGAAAATTGATGAGCAAAAAAAAAAAAGGGTTTTAAGTACATTTACAGTTTTGTGTTGGGCCACATTCATAGCCATACTGGGCAGCATGCAGCAGCGAGCTGTGGGCTGGACAGCCCTGGAACCAATTGAACATGTAAGCTAAAGTATAAAACCTACCAGGTCAAGTGGGCTTTTTTACATATGTTATTTCATTGATATGATTGTTACCAGTGTATAGTTGAAGAAACTTGCTTAGTGGGAGTAATGAATTAACTATTACAAAGCAGGCAAAGAGAACACTGAGCCTGTTACTCCTTCCACATCAGCATACCGCTGACAAGAAATTTAATGTAAAAATCTAGAACAGATCTTACCAAATTCAAAAAGGTAAAGGCACAGTTGGAAGAAGGTAGGAATATGTGATAATAGCAATTGAATTTAATGATACTGGAGAAAAAAAATACAATGGTATAGCTATAATCAGGGCTAATATGTTAGTATTTCATTTATTTTTTTAATATGTTAGTATTTTAAATAAAATATATTGAGACCATTAAGGCTGTGTCTGAGTTGGGTTCAACACTGTAATCATTGAGTTGCTGTCCCTGACACCAGTGGCTCGGCTACATTCAGCGAGCTTGATGTGAAAAGAATGACAGACGGTAACAGTCACAATCCAATGTAAAGCTGTCAAATAAAGAAAGTATCGTTTCTAACATCAGAAGATTAAACTGACAAGGCTCAAAGGAAGGTGATTACTGACCATGGCAACACCCACACACATATTTTATTACATTTGTTTTCCAATTACATAAGACTTTAATGAGCTGTGGAAAATCACAAGGTGTAGATTACCTATATTAGGCTTACATTCAGCAGCTGTCTGTGCCTTTAAATGGCATTTTATTTCACAACAAACTATTTCAAAGCACATGAACACATGCAGAAACTTGCTGATTTTCAATATACCGATCAAAATGCCATATTTGTCATTGCTCTAATGCCTATAAAATGTATTGACTTAAAGAGTACAAGGAAAATAACTTTTTGAGGCAATGAAAAAAAAGCCTTCTCTCTAAGAAAAATAAGAACTTGTTAAAAAGCAGTTGGCAATATCTATAATGCTAAAGGTATTTTTATGGTAATTAGTTTCCTCAATCTAATTAAATAAGCAAATAATAATAATAAAAGAAAATGTTCTTTCTTATTTTATCTGACAAAGGACAAACAAAATGATTTTATAATTTAAATAAAATTTCATAGAATAAAATATCTTATTCAATGTTTGGAAAAAGGCCAATTGAATTCTTTGTTTACAGCACACTTTACTTACATGGATCTTACTACATGCTGTTCAGCTCCACTCTAAAATAACTAGTGTCATGCTTATATTTCTATTTTTATTAAAGAGCATTGCCTACACTTCTGTTTTATAAAAGGAGAAGAGTGAAGTTTTTAGTTAATTCCATTAGTGTACATTAGGAAACTGAAAGAACTAATATGGAACATAGTGTTCATGTCCATATTTAGAAATAAGCTATAGTGGTTTCCATAACTTAGGGGAGATGTATGTGCAATTATGAAATTATATTCAGTTCTTTGTGCTGTATTATATCAATCTTCCCAGAATCATCATGATTCTTAATGAATTCTAGAAGTTTAAATAATTAAAAAACATTTATAATGATATTCTTTAAAGATCTTGCTAAATTATTTGAACAATAAAGGTCAGTTAATTCTAAGAAAGTCTTAGGAGACTTAATATTTATGGAAAAAAGTACCAAAAATATTTAAGGGAAATAAATATCTTTATGCATGTAGATTCTATACCTTAAGGAAGAGTATTACATATTTTTGAGTCTATTTTATTCCAAGAGTGGATACTGTGTCATTAATTTGCATCATATGCTTTATTTAACATTCATTGACATTTCATTTATCATATAACAATGATATTTAAATAATTGCTGTCTAGAAATATTATTTTTCACATAATCAATTAAATCTTAATTATTTCCCTTCTTACATTTTTCACAAAAAAAGCAGAAGTCCATCTTGTTACATTAAAAGGCAAAGATCTAGAGAGATTAAAAGTAACATATTCTACCTCAAGAAACTAATAAATAAATAAATAAATAAATAAAAAGAAGTTAAAATCCAAGTAAACATAAACAGGAATATAGTAAAGGTAAGAAGTCATGGAATTAAAAATAAACAGAAACAACAGATTATAAATTACTTTAAATCTTAGTCTTTGAAAAGATCATGTACATAAAATGTTAAAGCCTCCAAACTGACCATGAAAAAGGCGGAAGATGCAATTGACCAATATCAGCGATGAAAGAGGTACTTAAAGGTCAGATATTGAAGACATGAAAAGACAATCAGAGAATGATAGCAATTTTACATCAATACACTTGGTAATTTAGATGAAACTGATAAATACCTTGAAAAATAAAAATTATCCAAACTGCAATGTGAAATATAAAAACTAATAAGCCTATATGTGTTAAGGAAATAAAAAAGGTGGGAAAAAAACCTTCTCACAGGGAAATCTGAAAGCCTATGTACCTGGATTTTTTATATTTTTCAAATATTTCATAAGAAAATAATATATATTCTACAAAAGCTGTCGTGGTAATTGTAAGAAAAGGGAAACTCCCCAACTCATTTTATGAAGCCAGCATTACATTATGAAACAACTAAATAAAAACTTCATAGGAAAAAACACCCTGATATTCTTCATGAATATTGAGACAAAAATCCCTTAACATGATATTGACAAATTAAATCCAACAATGTACATAAAAAGAATGATACATCACAACACAGTGGAATTTATTCCAGAAATGCAAGGTTGGTTTAAAATTTTAAAAGCAATCAACTCAAGTCAGCATATTTAAAAAATAAAAACAAAATTATATTATCACTTTAATAAATGCATGTAATAAATTTCAGTGTTTATTTATGATAAAAAATTTTTAGAAAACTAGAAATATGTAAATGTACTCAATCTGATAAAATGCACCTATCTGTGAAAAATCTATAGCTAACATAATATTTCAGGGCAAAAGCATGAATAATTTACACCAAAGTTTGAGAAGAATGCATGGAGGTCTATCACACCACTTCCATTCAAAATTATAATGGGACATATCAGTGAAAATATTGCTTCATGGAATATTTGAGATTTTCCTGCCTATGTTCTCCTGAAGGACTTTTATGGTGTCATGACTTGTATTTGTCTTTTTTCCACCTTGAATTTATTTTTGTGTATGCTGTGAGTTGGTGATCGAGCTTCATTGTTTTGCATGTAGCATTCCATCTCTCCCAACACCATTTGTTGAAGAGGCTATTTTTGCTCCATTTTATGCTTCTGCACCCTTTGCCAAATATTAATTGACCATAGACACTTGGGTTTATTTCTGGGCTCTCTATTCTATTCCATAAAGGAAAGAATAAATAAATAGGATCTCATCAAAATAAAAAAGCTTCTGCACAGCTAAAGAATACAGCATGAAAATGAAAAGAGATCCAACCATATGGGAAAACATATTTGTCAATAATACTTCAGACAAGGGTTTGATCTCCAGAATATGTAAAGAACTCACATGACTCCAGTCTAAGAAGACAAGCAACCCAATTACAAAATGGGCAAAGGACTTGAACAGACACTTCTCCAAAGAGGACATACAAAGGGTCCAGAGACATGTGAAAAGATGCTCAGCATCACTAGCCATCAGAGAGATGCAAATTAAAACCACAGTGAGATACCACTTCACACCAGTCAGAACGGCCATCATAAACAAATCAACAACCAACAAGTGTTGGAGAGTTTGTGAAGAAAAGGGAACCCTAGTGCACTGTTGGTGGGAATGCAGACCAGTGCAGCCACTATGGAAAACAGTATGGAATTTCCTCAGAAAACTAAAAATGGAACTGTCTTTTGACCTGGCAATTCCACTGCTAGGATTATATCCTAAGAACCCTGAAACACCAATCCAAAAGAACTTAGGCACCCCAATGTTCATAGCAGCACAATTTACAATAACCAAATGTTGGAAGCAACTTAAATGTCCATCAGTAAGTGAATGGATCAAAAGACTAGGGTACATTTACACAATGGAATGCTACACAGCAGAAAGAAAGAAGGAGCTCCTACCCTTTGTGACAGCATGGATGGGACTGGAGAGCATTATGCTAAATGAAATAAGCCAGGCAGTGAAAGACAAATACCATATGATTTCACCTTTAACTGGAACCTAGTCAACAAAACAAACAAGCACGCAAAATATAACCAAAGACATTGAAATAAAGAACAAACTGACAGTAATCAGAAGGGATAGGGGAGGGAATAATGAAGGGGGAAGAGGGAAGGGTTTGCAGGAACAGCTATAAAGGACACATGGACAAAAACAAGGGGGTTGGAAACAGGGGAGAGAGGTGGGGATGGCTGGGGTGGTGGGGAGGGGTGGGGGTAAAGGCATAAAACTGTACTTAACAACAATAAAATTCAAAAGTATTTAATTAAAAAAAGAGAGTTCTGGTAGGAATTTGCAGGGGCAGAATTGTTTTCATCAATAGTTTTCTTAGTTTTGTTAAGTTCCCTGAGTATGCAAAGTAAAAAGGGAAATAAATGAAAGGTGGTGGTTATCAAAGTAAATGACAAAACTGCCCGTGCTGTACAATTAGGAAGGCACGGGTTTCAATCAGGCAGAAGTACAGGTAAAGCCCAAAGTTTACAAAAAAAAATTATAATGGATGCTCTAAGCAGAATAATAATACAGGATTTAAAACGGACCTACATTGAAATTTTTTTCTTTAATGCAAACATCCTGATAAACTCTAGAAAATATAAGGGAAACTACAAACATGTGACTAGAACTAATTAGTGAATTTAGCAAAATTGTACATTAAAAGATCAATATCAAAAACCAATTTCATATAACATCAACACACAATTTAATTGAACAAGACCACATTAGTATCTATAATAGCATCAAAATTGTATCAAAGTATAAATACTTAGAGATAAGTCTAAATAAATATGCATAAGACATGTAAATTGAAAAATGCAAACTATTACTTAGAGGAAGTAATGAAAACCTAATAAGTGGAGAGATATACAAAGTTTTATGAATCAAAAGACTCAATATTTACCAAACACCATGTACAAATTTTAATTCAAGCAACCCAGTTTGCGGAACTTCGTTATGGCAGCCCTGGGAACTAATGTGGGGACCATGAAGTTGTGCGGTGCACCAAGTTCACTAAAGTACTTAGATCTTCCAGCGGGCTGCCCAGTGTCAGGCCCTGGGCACGGGTACAAAACTTGGTAAACCCTTAAGCTCTTTTTGGAAAAAAAAAGATTTTAAAAATAAAAATAAATATGTGCTTACACTATATCATGAATAACATTGTTCTCTCATAAAAATATTATTTGTCTTGACCTGTGGATCCTTTCGAAGGATGCTTTCCTTTTCCAGGGTGAAATTTATTTTAGTCCTTTTCTCTCCCTGTCTTTAGCATTAATATGTCTGTGGAAAAATAAACAACTCTCTGATGTGCTTTGGCATAATTCCCAATAGTATCAATTTCACAAGTTTCAATTTATTTACTAAAAAGTTTGGTAACGACTTTAGAATCACATGGTTCATATAATTTCATGAGTATTTGAATGACTGGAAGAACTCCAGATGGTATCATGCATTTTCCTAATTCACATGTTTTTGCATTTAGCTCTGAGACACAAGATTAATGCATCAATAGTAGTTTATTATAATTGTTATTGCTTTATCTTAACTACATATTTAGATGCTTAGTTACTTTAATTTGTTTATTTAGCTAAGTAATTTCACTATGTACAAATCTTGTTTCCTTTAGCTTATTTACATAGAACAGTTCTTTGTGTGTGTGTGTGTGTGTGTGTGTGTGTGTAGGTATGAAGCAGCTTTGTTAGTTTTCCTTCTAAATGTCTTCATGTGTACCTGTGTAAATCAGAAGATGAATTCGGTTTGGTGTTGGTCTGAGTATCATTTCAGGTTAGAGGGTGGGCAGAAGAGGATGAGTGATGGTCAAAGTGACTCATGAAATTCCTGGAGAACTAACAAGTCTGGTGGTTATAATGGCCCAGCAAAAGTCACTGGAGACCAACTGTGAAGTCTCCCCAGACAATCCCTGCTTAAGGTCAGCCGGAAAGGAGCACCAAAGGAGATCTGGCCTGCAGAACGAGGCTTACACATCAAATGGATGTGCATGATGTCACCTTTGCTAACTTATTCTCATGTATGAATAATGACTGGACGGTAACATTGTAAAACTACAAGAATACATCTTTTTTCTTAAAGAGATTAGAATATAAAATGGAAGATAGCTACAGATGCAAAACTGCTCAGAAGTACTTTTGCTTATACATGAAAATGAGGCTCCTCTGTCTCAGCCCAATTTAATTTTAGGGGGAAGATACAGATAGCACTCCATAAGTGCAGCCCAAGTCATTTTTGGTGTTGCTGGCCATTGAAAAGATGAATCAACCTAGCTACCAGGTAATGGAGCACATGTGTGGGGAATAAAAATAGTCAAAACTGCACCACTATTAAATAATGGCTTCATTAGTGCCACAGAAACCAATTGAACTGCAGAATGGAAAGACATCAGATAACAATTAAAACCTTAATAAGTAGTATCTTACAAGTGAGAAGTGACTTACAGGCTAATTGCTGATGCTATTTCTTTTCATTCTCCAGAGGGAGTCTAATGAAAATCTTTAAATGGTCACATCTTTAGACTGAGGTCAGATTAATGCACATTTCAAGTCTACCCTTCTCTAATATTTCTCATCTTCCTATGACAGATCCCACTGGTGTCTATTTGATCTAGACAGACAATTAATTTATAACATTTGGCTTTTAATCATATTCTCCCCAGCTGAAAATTTTAATGTTTCCCTACATGTTGGGTGCCTCTCCTCCAAACTGCATGAATCCAGAGTGGACACTCTACTATTCTTCTTTCGCCCCATCTGACTGTTTCAGTTCACTGCTGGGCATATAGTGAGGATGCTACAACACTATACGTACAGAAATTGGCACGTATTATTACTACGCAGCTTGACTGACTTTCACAAGTCGAATTCACTCCTGTAACAAGTTCCCAGGTCAAGAAAGAGAACACTATCAGAACCCTCAGAAACTTGTTAGTATCTTTTGTAAATCAACACACTATCCTCAAGGTAAACCAATGTCCCGACAACTAATTAGGTTATTTTTGTTCTTTTTAAAAATGAAACGATGCAATATATACTTTTTTTTGTCCAGTTTCTCTCTTTCATTATGCTTGCAAGATTTATCCACATTGTTGCATGTAGTTTTAGGCTGTTCATTCTCATGAATGTTACTATTCCATATCTTCACTATCCATTCTGTTGTTGATAGCAAGTTTGACTCATTTTCAGTTGAGAGCAATTTACACTAAACTTACACTATTCCCATTTCTTCATTGGTATCTGAGTAGATTATTCTAAGGTCACCCAATTCTAATTTGAAAAGCATATTAAAAATATTCATATTACATATGCTAGTATTTGACACTGTAGATATGCATTGCTTTTCCTTAGAAAAAATATATTTTGAAAATATTAAGGTGAATTATTTGTATTACTATCTTAAAAAGCCACTTTACTTTTCACAAAAAAATTTGAGGATTGATGATGGTGTTCTCAGCTAAGTTCAGAAACCAAACAAACCACCAAAACAAACAAACAAGTTTCTCATAACACACCACACACTTTATCCCCCACATATTTTAACATTATGTGAAATAATATATACCTACAAATACATATAGACATACATTAATATATTTGTACATGTCTATTTTAATATAGACAGAAATTTAAGGTATTGTCTTCCTTTTTAAAAATAGGATTGTGTAAATGGTGATAACATTTAGAATTTTTTAAATCTCTTAGGATATACATTTTTCAGGGGATTTTTATCCTGTTTTATAAATCATTAAGTTATAAAAATCCAAAACTTCTTGAGAAATGAAATACATTCAGGAGTTTAAATCTATTTTATTGAAGATTCTTATAGTTACACAAATGTTAAGTAAAGCAATTTCTGTTCTGTTGAATAAAGAGAAGAAAAATCCATAGTAAATTACTATAACGATAGATCTTTGTTATTATAGCTTCTACTGTCTCTTTATTCCTACGGAGAGAAAGCTCAACAGCTTTTGTCATAACAGAAATCATGGCCTACACACTCACTTTCA
This sequence comes from Desmodus rotundus, assembly GCF_022682495.2. Lineage (NCBI taxonomy): Eukaryota > Metazoa > Chordata > Mammalia > Chiroptera > Phyllostomidae > Desmodus > Desmodus rotundus. Next base: position 85,302,938 of record NC_071397.1, read on the forward strand.
TATCGCACACAAAAAGGAAATCTCAAGACCTAACTCTAAGAGGATTGACACTCACTCCCAGTTTTGTTGATGGAGTGTTATTCTATCTTGCCAATAGCTATCGGTCTGTTTAATCATTCAAGTATGAATTTACTTAATAAAAGGTGGCATAACTTGTAAACCTCCATGCATTTTTCCTCTTGTTATATTCATAAGGTACTCAACAAGTTCAATACTCTATCCTTGTGCAGATTATGTATTAAACACTTGGTAGGAGCTATATATTAAAAGTGAATCCACATTTTTGTTTTGAGAAGGTAATAGGATTTTAAGTAAAAATACAAAATATCTATTGAATGTTAACGCTGGATTAGGTTTTGGTAATAAATTAATCCCTTCTATTCTCTAGCTATTTTACCTCCCTAAAGAGTTATCTCTTCTGTTTCCTTGACAGAAGCACAATATGGAAAAATTAAAATAAAGAATTAAGTCCTTCCAGTGTCTAAATAATGTTCTCTTAAACTTACTGGAATACCACTAATGACTATGTTAGCTACAATTCCCCAAATCAAACCTTTTGTGTTATTAACTAGGATTCTCAGGAAAAAACATACACACACAATGGTATCTTATTCTACCTTAGTATATTTTAATTTCTAAACATGTTTTAAGTCTGTCACAAAACAAATAGTGTGAACTTTTATCCCACCCTTTAACACAATCAGAATAGACTCTCTATATCTAGTTAACAAAGCATCATAAATCTTATGGAAATGCACACTCCACTTGCTTTTCGACTGCACCTTCAGGGCACTTCCAGTAGTTTTCTAGTCCTGAGGATAAAGGCTTATAAAACAATTAGGGTTAGTCATGCTTTATGAGGTGCAGCCAGCTCTGGGAACCAGGGTCTAAGAAGGTGGCTTTTGTCCTTTTAATTATTACTTGAGTATTCCAATTTTTCTCATTGAGTTAGGAACTCTCCTAGTAGCTGAGTGAAGGGATTGGAAATGAGAGATGAGAGATGTGAAATAGTCATCTTAATGAGAGAGTAGATGGATGGGGAAATATGGCACAATGGCCAAGATTCATTAGCAACTCACCTGGGATTCCTAGTCATTCATTTAATGTGAGACCACTCAGCATGGCTGTGTGTTAGTCTGCGTGTGTGTGTTCCAGGCAAACCCATCAGCATGTATGGAGAAGTTGGAAAGTTAGATTAAACAGCATTTGTATTAGCCAAATAAGTATAAAAACAGGAAAACAAGGTAGTATGATATGTGCTGATATAGAAGAGTCACAAAGACAAACACTTAAGATTTAAAAACCCACAGTTGTGCGGTATGATCTAATTTGTGTGGATACAAAACAAATGTTAAAAAACTGAAATCATGGCTTTAGACAGCTGAGATGATGCCACAGTTTGCTATTGTTTTGGTAAATCCAAGGTGGTACCTCCCCCATCCCCAGCTAGCTCTGAGTCAAATCAAATTACCACCACACCCTGAGGGCAGAGATTTTCCAGAGATCTATAAGTACAGGAAAATATTTACTGTGCTATGTACATGAAGCTTTTAACACAGTTATGAAAGATGTTCACTAATTCCTTCCCCTTCAATGGTGCCAGGTTGTAGCTACTAGGATGCTGAACTGGAGAGCGAGGGTTGGTGGAACAGCTGGGAATCAAGACTTCCCCGACACCATGGTATTAATGAGGTTCAGTAGTTTCACCTGGACATAGGATGTTTCGGTTCATTCTGTGGCATTGGTGAATTGCCAGAGTTCTGACATGGTTAACTTTAGTTCTTCTCATGTTCTTCTTATTTTCATTTTTTTAGAGGGAGAGGAAGTTCACCAGGTTCTCATTCTGCCATTCTAGAAATCGGTCGGGAGATGATGGAATTTTTAATAAAATAGTATGGTCCCATGGATATAGTAATAGACTTGGAAAACTTTAATCCACAGTGCGCTACTACGTACCTAAATGTTCTGGAGTTAAGTTCCTCAAACACATCAGAACCTTGTCTCCACAAGTCTATTTCCAATACTTGGAAACCAAGGTATCATCTCTGCTTCTAGCATTATATTATTATTTTAAATTATTATTTTAAATGTTAACAAATTTCCTGGAAGTTGAAAGGGTTTTCATTACCTTTTCCTTTCTTCATTTTATAACTATTTAAGAGTAATATATTTAAGCAATTAGTATTTTTACTATGGCACGTCCTCTCTAGTTTTTAATACATCTCATTTCTAGTTTTCCCACACGAAATCATCTATTTACACATTCAATCAGTGAAATGTCTCCTGCCTTCATATAATTTGTATGTTCAATACAGGAAAGATTGAATCAACTCAGATCATTTAAAATTAGTTTTTACAGAATCAAACATTGGGATGGAAATAAAAATGATTATTCCTTTTATCTTCCTCTTTGGAGAATAAAAGAATTTAGACAGGTAAGGACCCCCTTTATGTGAAAGGTTTCTGGAACAAATAATTCTATTATCTTGTAAAAGAAGAGAACAAAAATATTTGCCTGGGGGAAAAAAGTGATTTTTTAAACATTTTATTTCTCTACTGCAAAATATTTGCCAATTTTATTTAAAACTTGACATTTGGGTCAGGATCAAGATTTTCTTCCAAAAACCAGCAAATTATTTTTAAAAAGCACAAGTTATCAGTCTGCTTTAGATCCAAAAAGGCTTTTACTGGATAGTCAAGTTTTTAACAATTATATTTTGCCAACCATGTAGGTGTAATAATGAAGGAGATGTTATTTCAATTATCCATCTCCTTTGAAGTGGTTCTTGGGTAGAAAAAAAAAGGAAGAAAGCAGATATTTACTAACTATTGAATTTCTTTTCTGGAGAATGTCAGAAAAGGTTACATTCATCACATTTCCTACTAAAAGTTGTTTTCTGAAACATCCAAATGTTTGAATGAGCTGAAGAAGGTATAATCAGGGAAGAAATATTCTCACAAGTGATGTTTATATATTTTTCAGTAATATTTCTAAGAATACGTCCCTCTGAGTATGTTGACATAATAATTTGGTTAATGAGATTCAAGCAGCCTTATTCTCCTCTATGCTTCATCTGTAATAACAAATAGAACTGACTACTATACCTGTGAAAACCAGACCCTCACCACGGAAGGAAAAAAAAAGAAAACAAGAAAACGATGTTCTCCTATCCTTCGTAGGCTCCTTTCTACAATGAGCAAAACCCTGTAATTTGTAAAATAAGTTCTCTTTTCTCTTTGAAGGCATTGAGGTCATTGGCACAAATAAATAAATGAAATAATAAAATTCACAAATTCAAAACATTTGATACCTGTTTGACAGTATGGAGGCATTTTCTTAATCTAAAAAAACAAAAAAGATACCAGTAGGAGTACCTGTGAAGAAAAGTTATAAGCTCTGCTCTGTATCATAAGGAGCAATACTGATAATGATAATGAGCAATAATAATCTTGCATTACTAAAGCTTTATGCCCATGGATTAGCAGCTTCCTCCATTTTCCTCTCCCCCTCAGGCCCTTCTACTCTCTGATTCTCTGAGTTCGACTGCTTTAGATACAACACGCAAATAGTGCAAGGATGCAACATTTGAGCTCCTCTGAATGGCCTCTTTTGCTGTTAAAATGTCTTCAAGAGTCATCCACATTGTCCCACGCTGCATATTTTCTTTGTTTTTTTTTTTAAGGCAGACTGATAATCCTTTGTATATACACCACATTTCCTTTGTTCATTTATCCATCCATGAAAATTTAGGTTATTTCCATATGTTGGCTTTTATGAATAGTGTATCAATAAACAGGAGTTCTAAAATGTCTTCAGGATCCTGATTTCAATTCTTTTAGAATCACTGGATGAATTGGTATTTTTATTTTTATTTATTGTTTTTGTGTGTGTGTGAAAGCTCCACATTGTTTTTCACAGCATCTGTACCATTTTATATTCTCAGCAGCAGCATACAAAGATTCTAATATCTCCACATCTTTGTCAATACTTGTTTTCATTCATTTTTTGATAATAAGCATCATGGCAGGTATAAGGTGATATCTCATTTTAATTTTCATTTGCATTTCCCTGATGATTAATGACATTGAGTACCATACATATGCATTCAACTGACCTTCAAAGGGGGCACAAAATGCACAGTGGTGAAAGGATAGTCTCTTCAACAAATGATGCTAGGGAAACTGGGCATCCAGGCAAAAAATAAAATCGGACCCATACCTTATGCTATATACTTCAAGTGGACTAAATACATAAACTATAAGACCCTAAACTATAAAACCCTTAGAAGAAAACATACAGGAAAATGTTCATGACATTGGTTAGTGACCATTTCATGGATACAACACTCAGCACATCAAGGCAACAAAAGCAAAAACAGTCAAGTGGGGCTACATCCAACGAAATGACTTCCATGCAGAAAAGGAAGCAACCAACAGAGTAAAGGACAACTTATGGAATGGGAAAAACATTTGCAAACCATATATTACATAGAGTTTAATTTCCAAAATATATAAGAAACTCCTATAACTTAATAGCAAAAAGACTAACAACCTAAAAAAAATGGGCTAAAGACTTGAATACATGGCTTCAAAGAAGATATCCAAATGATGATCAGGTTTTAAATTTAAGTAAATTTGAATTTTTTAATTTATATTTAAACTTAAATTTACATGTTTTCAATTTACATATTTTAAATTTAAGTAAACAGACTGTGGTGGCTAAACAAGAATTGGTAGTAAATAATATAAAGCTATATGTGGAGACACAAATTCAGTCATTGTGGTGGACACAGAGAGATGCTAAACGTATATTCTTCCAAGGGAGGGAGACTGCCGCAGTTTCTGGGAGCACTGTCAACAGCTGCCTATTAGCCTCTTGAAGGATTGTCTTAGCTTCACAGAGGTACCCATATTCATGCCCTTCTGAAGCCAGTCCACATTCAATGACTAATTCAAGTGAAGGTTCAAAGGCCCAGTGATTTTGAATTAACATGGGACAAACTCTAAGGGCCATTTTGGTCCTCTATTCCCACTGAAGTGGACAGATCCTTTCAGACCACATTACAGAACAAATTTTCTCTCTCATGATCCTTCTGCTTCCTCCTCCATTCTGAAAGCATTAATCACAATATCATTCCTCAAAAGCATCGTGGGTATTACATTCTGTCTCAGTTCTGCTTTCTACAGAAGTCAAATTGGGAAAGTGACTGATCGGAGGAAGCCCAGAAAGCAGATGCTAAGATGTCATTTTAGAGCTGAATCACCTCTGTAACCAGGCTAGCAATGAGGACCCAATCATGGTAATAGGGAGAACACATATACCCCTGGTATAAGGTAATGGCACAATTGTTAAAATTCTACTGGTGAACTAGAGTTATATAATGGTAGAAGAAAATATACTAGCTCATGAGATTAATCTGATATTCAAAAGATATGGAGAAAACAGACATGATAAAAGTGACAGAAATGAATGGCTTTCTAAGATCTAGTAAAGATCTAGATAAGATAAAATGCTGCAAGAAACTGTGGATAGCTGTAGAAAGTAGTACATTCTCCCTGCTTGAAGCTTATAGGTTCCTCCACCTCAAGCCAAAATAGGAGTCCCTCCTATCTTGGTCACTTGGCTTATAACTAGGGTTGAATAACAACAAAACTCAGACTGAGATGAGCTGGGCCTGAGAAGAAACAGGAATACACCTCAAAGCAGTTGCTAGACTAAATGCATATTCCAGTGATAGCTGAGAGAGAATACCTGGCACTCACTTCTAAAAGGTCTTGATGAAGCAGGCCACTACATAAATTTGAATTCATCTCCTTGAGGTCCAAGGTTTAACACCTGGAAAGAACCCCAAATATGGTGTGATCTCATCATTATTATGACTGATAAACATGAAAAAAAAAATGACTCTGGTCAACGAAGTCATAATACTGGAAATGCTGTGTCAGATAGTAGAAGAAGGGATGGAACCTGCAGATGATTTCTTATTCAAGAGGGCCACACTAAATCTGGAACATCCAGCAGATTCTTCGCGTGAAGGCCTAGTGAGTGGTATTATATCATGTACTGTGATCATATGAAGTGCACTGGTGAGAGGTGCCATCACCCCTGTGGATTTCAGTGGTGGTTCCCTTCCATAGGGCAGTGCTGTTGGTAGAAGACACTGCTACAGGCCTAGCTTCACTGATTGGGATGGGGATGGTAGGCTCATAAACCACAAATGTGAAGCGGTAACACTTCACTGTCAGAATCTAGATGGAAGCAAAGTTGAAGTGGCTACGAAGTGGGACTGACCCACAAATATTTATGGAAATGGTTGATAAAACTCAGGATCCATGTGGGTAGATAAGTTCAGCAGCTAACAAACTACTGCACAAAATGTTCCAATAGGTTAGAAAAAATGGTGTAATGGTCTGGAAGTCACAATGGCAGTTGCCTCAGTAAAAAGTCCGGATTCCTTGCCCTGTCTCCAGGTCTAACCCAGTTTCTGAACAGGGAACCCATTAATTGCATGAAAAGTAAGCTCCCCAGATGGAAAGACTCTCCATCCTGACATGCACACACAATAATGATAACTCCAGTCCTTCTGCAAACACATTTATGATCATTTATTCAGATAACTGTATAAGGAAAAGGAAAATACCAGAACATTTTAAAGACTGTTGGATACAGAGTCCAAGTTGAAACTGATACTCAGGATCACTGAGCATCTTTATGATCCTTACCAGCTTGGAGGCATTTGTTTGTGGGTCCAGCAGCAAACAGAGTCCTGGCTAAGGTCCTGTGACGAAGCCACATTCATTTTATTCACAGAGTCAAACAACGGTGCTTTCCCTGGTCCTAGAATTTATAATGAGGAAAAACACACTCGGTAGTTGTTAATGTTCTCACATTGTCTTTCAAACCTGTGAGGTAAAAGCCATTAAAATGTATCGGCAAGTTAAAGTCTCTGAAAGTGTCCCGCATACCCAAGTTAGTAAATCAAAAGCAATATATCCAATATCACAGGCAGAAGCTTCAGTCTTCAGAAAGCTGTGAACACATAGATCAAGTGCCAGCTGGGAGCAAATACTGTACAATGTTGGACACAGTCCTCCAGGACACAGTATATAACTTTAATCAACGTTATTTATTGTCCTGGCTGGTGTGGCTCAGTTGGTTGGGTGTCATCCAACAAACCAAAAAAACGGCCTGTTTGATTTCCTGGTTAGGGCACATGCCTGGGTGGCAGGTTCAGTCCTCACCCTGGCTGGGGCGTAGGAGAAGCAACCAAATGATATTTATCTCTCCCATCAATGCTTCTCTCCTTCTCTCACTTCCTGATTTCCCCTCTCTAAAAATAAATACTTTTAAAACACGCTTTATATTTTTTCTTTTTCCTCATATGGAAAATGTAAAGACATGAAAACTAAGAGTTGGAAGTGTGAGTGTCCTGGTGCCATCTCTTCCAACGAGCTCCTTATGAAATATTTCCTCCCACTCTCCACAATTTTTTGTTCTGCATGATTAGCGCTCCGGGTTCCCAGGAGGGGAATATTTCCACTAGGAAATACAGAAAGGTCCCATTCCATTTTACACTTTGATTAGCGCCTGGGCACTTTGGATTTCTCATGCTTTGCATTACTACTTTGGATTAACGTGCAAGTTGAGGAATGACCATGGTGGCAGTGGAAACTGACTCTGACCATCAGGAGAACACAGGGGTACTACTACACAATAGGGGCAGACAGGGGTGGGTTTAGCACACAGATGATGTCCAACTGTGATGAAAACATGTTACTGACTAGGGCTTACTGACCATGGAAAACGACAGGTTCCACAAGACCTGCTAAGCTCTCAAGACCAGTGGAAGCATTAGCTGAGGAAGAAGGGACTCTAGCATGGATACTGCAGGAGAGAAAAAAGAAGTATTTGTTGCTGTGCCAAGATTGGCTATAACAAGAAGGGTTATGATGTACCCAAGTCACATTTTTATTCTGTGTCCCTGAAGGAAATGCTGTCCACCAAGTGCATGTGAAGATCTGAATCTGTGAGGTGCAAGGATGTACATACTGCTGTAGATACAAACGCACTATCCCTTCCCATAAGCACTCATGGCCCCACTTTGTTGGGGGGGAGCTGCAACACAACTTTATCCCTCTGTTCAGTCAAGCTCCTCCCTTCCCTTCTGGAAGATATCACGGCTACTCCTAATAATCATCCTCATCATTGCACTTTGTCTCAGAGTCGGCTTCTTGGTGAACCCAACCTGTGACTGTTATTTAAATAATCCCTTTTTAAAGTAACATCAATAATACCTACCAGTGTGGTTGACAAGAGAACAGGCTTGACAAATAAACTGATGAGGTAATGCCAGTCTAAACTTGAGTAGCCGTTAGGGAGATGCAAATCGAAACTCTAGTGAGATGCTCCCTCACACCTGTAACAGTGGCTGCTATCAACAAGACAAGGCATAACAGATGTTGGAGAGCTTGTGGAGGAAAAGGAACCCTCATTCACTGCAAGTGGAAATGTAAACTGGCACAGCCACTACAAAAAACTGTATGGAGTCTCCTCAAAAAATTAAGAATTGTGTTACCATGTGATCCAGTAACCTCTTTTCTGGGTATCTGCCCCCCAAATTTGAAAACACTTATTTGCAAAGATATATACACCCCTATGTTCATTACAGCTGTATTCACAGCGGCCAAGACATGGAAACAACCTGTGTGCCCTCAGATGACTGGATAAAGAAGACGTGGTCCGTATACACGATGGCACACCACTCAGCCAGAAGAAAAGATGAAATACTGCCATTTGCCTCAATATGGATAGATCTTGAGAATAATATGCTAAGTGAAATAAGTCAAACAGAAAAAGTTAAGAATCGTATGACTACACTCATATATGGGATATAAAACTGAAAACAACAAATTAATGAACAAGAAAAACAAACAGAAACTCTTAGACACAAAAAAACAATTTGGTGGTTACCAGAGGGAACGAGGGTGAGGGGTAGTAGCCTGTGAGGGAGTCAGATATATGTCGTCAGAAGATTTGACTTTGGGCAGTAGGCGCACAATGCACTGTACAGATGATTTAGTATAGAATTATACACTTGAAACCTACATAAACTTATTAACTATTGTCACCCCAATAAATTTAATTAAAAATAAAATAAAATATAAAATAAATCTTCTGGAAAGTTCAGTTAGCATTCCAGGCCACGTGAATGGTTTTGTTCACTGAACAGTTTGCACGCCTACCACATGCCAGGACCTGGTGCAGGGCACACAGCGGTTAACATGACAGATAAGGTGTTTGCCCTTGTTTAGACAAGATTCGGGTGGAATATGTAGAAATTAAACATTAACCACATAAATAATTATAATCGTGGTAAGAGGGAAAAGTATAGAATATTTCTCTATCAGTTCAGTGAGAGTTCAGGTTAGATTCTTGAAAGAGTAGCATCATTAATAAGAATACTGAGAAGGAAAAAAGTAACCAAGGGGCAGAGGCAACAAATACTGTAACATTGATATTTTTGATAAAAACAACAGGAACAGCCAACAACAAACCTATGATATTACCAAAGAAGAAACTGGTCTTTTAAATAATGTCTTCCATCTGTTCCCTCCATAAAATAAAGCTTAGCTCAAGAGAAATCTAAGACTACAATTCAGTTTACTTCTGAAAACTTACTCCGGCAGTGCTGATTTGTCATGCTGCACACATAAAACCAAATCTTCTTTTGTAATAGTTACTTTTGGACCCCATTTATTCACTTCTTCTAGCAGCACTTTTTCGTGCACATTCTGGCACTATTTTTTGTGATTTTATGTTCAATCACTGATTACCCACATCAAGGCAATACTCTTCTATGCCAGTGAAAATATCGCCCACATTACTTATGGGGCTTTGCATGGACTACATCACGAAAGAGAGAGGAAAATTTACTAGAGAAAATAAAATGCTCTATTGAAATCTGTTGAAACAAAACATTTGTATATAAAAGCCTTACTTTCCTCTGCAACATAAAAAAAATACAGCCATGTATGAAAAAAGAATATGAAATAAGAAGATTGAAACCCACAACAGTGTTTTTCCAAACTTGGTTGATTGGTTTTTGTATTATATCATGAAAAAGAGGATATTGATTTTTGGTAAGATTTTTATGACCACTCACTGAGTTTCCCCTGTGAAAATAACAGTTAAATCTTAAAAAACAATTAGAAAAAGCGAGGCTAAAATATATTTTTTTAAATATAAAAAAACATTCAATACTATTCTTATGTGGAACAAAATAGAACATTTTATTTTAAAATGTTCAGTTTGGAGAAAAATTCAAAATACCAAAGTAAGGTTTTTGTACTCTGAGTTATATAATATCAACATTTCTAACAAATCAAAATTTCATTTGGTTGAATGTCTCTTGGGTACCATTTTAAAATGGTTATAATATTCCAAGAATATGAGTGTTTTACTGTAAAGGAAATTCAAAGGACTCAATGTATTCTAGGGTAAGCTTAAAATTTTCAATTGGCACTCTTGACAATATAATGACTTTTGTTTTTTTTCCACTGTCTCTGGCAACATAATTATCATACTAGCATATTTAGTCCAAGTCCCTTGTCAAAACTAGCCCTATAAAATGCCTACTGGAAATTCTTAATCTATTTGCATTCTGTCCAGGCTAATTTGTTATATTTTTCCCCAGCAACTGATTTAAATGCTGTAGCCAATTGTAATAAACTGTTCCCTTTCTTTGAAGACTGCTCTAAGCTATTTTAATTTACAACATCCATCCTTGAAAACTACGCAATGGTTTTTGGATCCTGCATTTATTTTAATAGGGCTCTATATTTCTGTTTCTCATTTTTGTGTTTTATGTCTAGATTTCTTTATATTCAAAATGAATTATCCCTTCAATGTCAAAGACCAGTTTTTTTGTTTTTTTTTTTTAATTCTGAGGTTAAGGGAAAATAAAGGCTTATATACAAAAATTATTTGGAAAAAATATACAAATTGACCCTTTATGCATTTTATAATAAATATAGATGATTGTCATTATATTAGTATCTATAGATGCTTTAGCAAGAAATTTATGTAAGGGACTCCAGGCAAGAAGAGCTTATTAGCCCTGGCTGGTGTGGCTCAGTGAATTGAGCTCAAGCCTGTGAGCCGAGGAGTCAGTTTGATTCCCAGTCAGGGCACATGCTGGGGCTGTGGGCCAGGTCCCCAGTAAGGGGTGCACGAGAGGCAACCACACATTGGTATTTCTCTCCCTCTCCTTCTCCCTACCTTCCTCTCTGTTTAAAAATATAAGTAAATAAAATCTTTTAAAAAATAAGAGCTTGTTTGATTATTTACAAATTATATAAAACAGTAATTTATATGAAACACTAAATGATTTATTTTAGTAGTTATATATTCCAGTTTTTATGGGATAAATTTATTAGAATAAAAACAATTTTCAAAGGAACAACTGTTCATAAAATCCAATTATAAATATTTATTTGCTTTTCTAAAAGAACTGAAAAATGTCTTTAAATTTAAGAAAAATTCAATATGGTGTAACAGAATCTCATTTGGAAAATAAAATCCAATAACCTTATTCAAGACCAGATTTTTCACAATAAAAATATGTGGAAAGAGCAGAAACAACAGCTAATAAACAAAGGTACTTAGACTTTATTTTACTAAGGTCAGGATTTCATGAAATTATATTATAAAATTATAAACTCTAATATATAATAGTACTAACTTCATTACTAATATTTCAGATATCAGGAATTTACAATAGGAAATTGTATAAAATTGGATGACAAATTAAGCCAAAATTAAATTTAAATTTCTCCCATGAAAATCTTTGGAAGGAACATGAATTTTATACTGTTGGATAGGTTTCTAACCTCTTCTGCTTTTTATCTGGTCCCTCAAAGCAGAACAAAGCTGTCAAAGCTAAGGAAATGGTACCTAAAATAGCCAAGTAGACCTATGAGTCACACACCATATTACATGTAAAGTCACACAACAAAGTTCACACAAGCAGAAAGAGGCCTTATTCAGAGGTAAAATCTTCAGTGTCAATTTCAGACCTGCCTACCATAGCTACTGATATTTGACAGTAAAAGCAATTAATACATATTTGAACCAGTTATAAATATTTACTAAACATATACCAAAACTGAAATCATAATTCCTTCTCTTAATTCCACAACCTATACTAACTTTATACCATTCAGTTGGAACTTGTTCTGTGGCTTGTTGTTCAACTGTAGTCATATTTTATACTCTGGGCTAAACTGAGGTCAGAGATTACCTTGTGTACTTTACACCCCTCTTAGTTACTCTCTTTACATTCATCATATACTCATATTTCTTTCAAAACTTGATCTTCCCTGTTTGGTTTACATATGGAAATCCAAAGAATATGGGGATTCTCTCTTGGTTTTTAAATCAGCCTAAAGACAAGGAAAATTGAAAGATTTAGTTGATACTAAGTATGTTGATACATATTTCCCCACCTAGAAAGGATTGGAAATTAGAGAACAAAAAAGAAAAGAAAACCTAATACCATTGGGTACTAAAGGGCGTTCTGACCCAGAATGACTGGCCTACAACTTTTTGCTTTAAGAACTCTGGGTCCTTGGTGAAAGCGAAGCAGTGAATAAGTAAATAAAGCAATCAAGCAAGAACATTTTTATAAAGTGTGAAAATTCTATGCCTGGTGTAACACTTTAGGTTTTCCTTTGGATTTTTTCTCTTGCTAGCATGCTTCATTTCTATATCTGGGAGTTTCATGGAAAGCATGGCATTAAAATCAAGTATGTTTATGAATTTCTCTTCTCCTGTACAAAAGAAAAGTTATTCTTAGTAAGAAAAGGGTGCACAAATAAATAAATAAATGATAGGTAGGTAAATGGAAGGGGACAGAAATACGTAATTGCTGAAGATCATAGAGTCAACATCATTCAAGGTTACTGTGTTGAGCTTATTTTTGTTTTTTTAAATATATCTATTGTAATGGCTAATGTTGTGTACTGACTTCGCAGCAGTCAATGTTACACTCCTGTTACATGTGTCACTCCACTTAGCCTGAATTACCTTCTGTAATTTAGGTAGTGTCAATCATGCCTTTTTACAAGTGAAGAAAGAATCTAACAGAGAGGTTAAGTATCTTGCCCAAGGTAGAGCCAGGCCATGATCCCATGCTACATGGATCACTGCAAACTGTCTCCAATTGTTATTTGAAGTAAAGAAAAAAAATCCAATTAAATGAGCTCATATTTATCACTCCAAAAGTCAGATTTATATTACACACCAATAGTGTAATTGCAAGAGTTGTCAGATCGAGAACATGCCCGAGAACTCAGCATATTGATACTCAATGTCCCCATTGTTTCCACTGAAATTGAACATTAGGAATGTTGATAATGTGGACCAGTGGATTTCTACCATGCTTATATTCAGGGAGAGCAGGAAATACTCTAGCTGATTATAGGTTTATGAATCTGAACTCATGAATGCTTAAATTAGCACCATCATTGAGATAAAGATTGAAAAAATATTTATATGAGTATCACAGACATGATGCTAATGGGGCCTCTAGCAGATTATGCAAAATGCCCATGAAGTTCAGTTATTACCGCAAATTTAACTGTAGTAAAAATAAAGTTTTCCATCCGACAAAAATGCCTTCACTGAAGAACAAAGCAAGAATATATTGTTTGTTTAGCGTACTACATTTAAATTCCTATAATTGCAGCATTGATGCATTTGATACATAATGATTGAGGGATTAGGTTCAAAAGATGTTATTTCATGCATACTATAATCCTAGAGTATAAGAGCTTATAACAAGTTTTAGAACTCTAAAAGGGCAAAGAGAAGAGGAAGGATTTTTCTATGAACTGGAAAGAAAATTCGTTGTAATGATGATGAAATCTTTGCCATTCTTCAAGGTCCCTGACAACTACAATTATTGTTCAGGTCCTGTCATCATAAGAATAAAGATCCCATTTTAGGTGGCATTTTTATTTATTTACTTATTTATTTATTTTTAAACTTTTTTTAAAAAAAGATTTTATTTATTTTTAGAGAAGGGAAGGGAAGGAGAAAGAGAGGAAGAGAAACATCAATGTGTGGTTGCCTCTCAAGCGCCCCCTATTGGGGACCTGGTCAGCAACCCCCACATGAGCCCTGACTGGGAATCGAACCATCAACCCTTCTGTTTGCAGGCCAGCACTGAATCCACTGAGCCACACCAGCCAGGATTGGTGTTTTCATATAATCAAGAAAATGAGTGTTTGACAAGGAACCTACTCATTCATGCTACTTATTTGCTTTCTTTTCTCTTTAAAGTGGAAAAAAATGTGGGGCAGGATGGATCATTATTTTGTACATAAAAATGTCTGGCAATATTTACCTGAGAATTATAGATGACAATTTTAATAAATTTTGGTAGATGTATACACTAAATTTTACCATAACAAGGCTTCTGAAATGAAGTTATATGATTATAGTTACTTCTTTTTGGTTAAACTTTGAAGTTATAAGTACACTTACTTCAACATTATAAGTGTATATATTTGTTATTCCACAGCTATAAGTAGTCAGTGATACAAATTCAAGTCAGTAATTATTATTTGTACTGGATTATGTTAACACAGATTTATATCACAAAATGCATTTGAAATACAGCATGAAGTCATTGTAATCAATGAAAAAATTTGTAGCATAGATTAAAAACAGAATAATATTTAACTGTTAATATTCCAAAACTTCATCTTTAAAATGTGTATAAAAGTCGAGTCGAAGTCTATGAGTTTGAATGCACTGGCATGAGTTGTAAAATATTGTAGCAGTAATATGATAGGCTCCTGAATAAATGTTAACATTTATCTATAGTTTAAAAATCAGCATCAATAAAATAAACAATTTTCCTAGATTATCTAATTATTATTTTATGATTTATATTATGATGTGTGATTTAAAAACATGGAGTGTTACTAACATACCCTTATTTTCAATTTTGAGAAGTTTTGATACAATGGCTAATATTTTGAAACATTTGATGGCAGTGCACTTCTTAAAACATTTTCTTGTTTGTTATTTCAAAATTTTAATGTATACACGTGGCCAGGCCACTTATCCAACTCAATTTGATAAGTAGAAAAAAGTGTTCAATGAACCTTACAGTGTTCCCACTAAATATGTCTTACTCATGAAATACAACAAAATTAAATTTCAAACTATTAAGAAAATAAACCATGTTCAACTGTGTTACTTAAAGAGCATAAATAATTGAAAACATGTAACTTTTTAAAGATGAACTTCCTGTAGTCATGCATAATTTTATTTTAGGATATTACTCTGTTCTTTTCCCTTCTTTAATGGTGGAGACATTAATTTTCATCATAAAATATGAGCCATTTTTGCCCAAATGGGACACAATGTAATATATTACTGTAATGATTAAAGGGAAATAAAGGAATGAAATAAGTAGTCATATAGTCACTCACTGACCCACAGAAAAAAATATGTTCTTCCAATGGGTACATAGGAACAAGTGTGAGCTGTTCCGGCCTTGCTCACACCAATACGAGGTGAAAAAATCTTGAATTAATTATATGGCAGTTTTTTTTTAATTTTCTAAAATCTCTACTACAGGAATTCAAGTTTTGAAAGCATTTGAGAAATTTCAGGACATAACATTTCTTACTCCATGATGTCTACAATTGCCATTGGGAAAAATGATGAAAGAAAAAAGAAGCAAACAAAACAAAGTAAAAACAAAGTAGTGTACAAGGTCAGAGACATTAACAGAGAAATCAAAGATCAAAAGAAAAGCAAATCAAAGTCATTGCAGCGTTTAGATGATACTCTGTTAACTTCTTGGGAGGTCAGAACCTTGTTCTTGAAAACAAACAAACAAGCTTGATTTCTATACACATATTCAACAATGGCCTATCTGAAAAACATCGAAGTTTAGCTTAAAGGCAGAATAATAATGCCAGGGAAAATGTTATCTTATAGTTAAATTCCATCTTTAGCTCATTGAATTTTACTTTGTATAGTTCTATTTTCAGATTTTCTAAACTCTGTGTTAATATACTATAATCTGCAAGCAACATAATGATTTAGCACACTATATTTTTCTGGCAAAAAGATCCAGTGTCAAGGCACCGACTTTCAATTTCTTTTTGCCATGTTAGCATCTCATTGCCTTGCTCCCCTCAGAATGAGGGCGAATAACTGAATGTTGACTTCCAAATGCAGCTGGGGAATTAGCAGCAGCCAGAGAATACCCAGACAGGTTTCTGTAGGACTGTATGTTGCATTGTATGCAGCCAAGTTAGGAACAGTTGAGATTATACATCCTACCACATCTCACTCCTCAGCTAATCCAAAGAAGATCTTTGGCAGCCACTGTTCGTAGCTGTCTGTGCCAAGGAGCCCTGGAACTGCTAAGTCTCTATGGGTAAATAACACCTGGACAGTACATGATAATTGTGACAATGCACTAATTCTTTCATCTAGCTCTGAATTTAATGACCGGAGCCCATTAAAGAAGATATTGTCAGCACTATTTTACACAAGATACCAAATGTCATTCCCAAATTTAAGCAGCTATATTAGGTGACTGAGCTGTGGCTTGTAAGTAAATCTTCCTTTATGCCTAAACCAAGACTGTGTCACCACACACGTTGCTTTTCCACAGGTGCTGTTATTTCTCTGCTACATGAAGACCATCTAGATTAGAGGTGAGCAAAATGTTTTTCCAATAAACAAATGGATAGTAAGAATTTTTAGGCTTTGCAGATTAGCTATGACTCTCATGTATTTTTATTATTTTTGTTTCTTTTATATAAATCTTTCAGAATGGCTGTATCATTTACAAAGATAAATGATAACAAGTGTTGGCCAAGATGTGAAGAAAAGGGAACACTTGTATGCTGTTGGTGGGAATGTAAATTGATAGAGCCATTATGGAAAATAGTATGAGAGGCCCTCAAAAAATTAGAACAACCATAGGATCCAGCATTTCCATGTTCATTACTACAGTGCTCACAATAGCCAAAATATATGTCTAGATATATGAAGTTATTATGCTTTAAAGAAAGGAAATCCTGTCATTTGTGACAGCATGAATTAACCTAAAGGACATTATCCTAAGTAAAATAAGTGAGACACCAAAAGGAAAATACTGCATGATCTCACATACACGTGGAATCGGAAAAAGCTGAATACACAGAAACAAAGAGAAGAGTGGTTGACACTGCGGGAAGGTAGGGGGAATAGGGAGATGGTGTTCAAAAGGTACAAAGTTGCTTTTTTGTAGAAAAATAAGTATAAAGATCTACAACATGTTAGAGTTCATACTGTATCATATACTGTTGGGAACCGCCCTGCCTGGTTTCAGAGGCTGTAACCCCCCATGGTTAAGTCTGAGTCAGAATTGGGACCATAAGCCATGAAGGAGACAAAGCTTATCTCCCTGGCAGGTGTGCCACCTCTGCCCACTTCACCCTGCTTGGCCCTGAGCTTGGCCAGTTAGCCAATGACGGGTAAGAATCCTCAAGGGAGGATCAACCTAAGACAGGCTCTGGTCACCAGGAATAAGCTCACAGGGAAGGACTCAGGGGGCTGTGGCAAAAGGGGGTGATGGACCCTCGCCCCTCGGCTTTGAAATAGCCTGAGTCCTCATTCAGTCTGCAAGAAGTCTCCTAATCTCTTGGCTGCTTTACTTCCCTTGCCTGATTTAAACCTGAAGCGATAACAGAGGGCGGTGCAGTCCTGTGCTGGGAGGGGCAGATTCCCTGGGGAATCAGGCCTAAGAAAAATATGTACATTCTCATGAAACCTACTTAATTTGTACCCTCAGCTTAAAAGATAAGGGTCCAGACCTGAGATGAGTCTGGCGCCTAAAGTTTTATGGCCCTCTAAGTAATTGGCTGTAACTCAGAATAAGCCCTCAGAGTTCTCTGTAAATCCTGTATTGTTTAACCCTTACTGGCTGACAATGATTGATGAGCTTTATCTGCATTCCTATGCGAATGAACCTAATAAAAGCCCATGGAGAGAAAGGCTCTGGGCCCTTCTCCTTTGAGAGATCGGCCTCCTCTCTTCCCAAAGCAGATCATGTCTTGGTAGACTTATTCTTCATTCGTGGCGGACTGGGGGGCTGTTTTAAAGCTCCCTGACAATATACTGGGCATTTTTTCAGAGTAGATTTCAGGTATTGTCACCATAAAATAAAGAGAGAAATTGTTCTTAGTTTTGAAGCCATGCAACAACATACTACAGAACAAATTTGGCCAAGAAACTACAGTTCCCCAGATCCCAGGCTAGAGGCTACACACACATAATAGTTGCCTTGGCTGTGGCACGTGCTTAGAAAATATCTAAGAAAATATAAGGATGGTTCCAGACACAGTGCTTCACACTCAGCATTGTAAGGCTTGGCTTTGAAAAATGGGGAAGCACTATTTCTGGAATATATATAAAATCTGGTAATCTACAACATCTCTTTAAAGCAACTTCATTCTGCAAGACATTCTTTCTCTTTCTTCTCTGCATTCTCTCTGCCATGAGAATTTGTGTTCCTACCAAGTAATTATTTGATATACACAAGGATTTATCAGGTACATTTTTATTCTAAAAGAATACTATGGATTTACCCCATTGGGCTGATCACAGGAGGAAAGTAGACATACACATATACACACACAAACACACACAAACACCATAGACTCAATATCCGTCAACATGTAATAACTTTGTCTTTTTATTTTTCTGAAATTGTATTTTTCTCTTTGAATCTATGGCTGCAATTAAAGATTTTACTATGATCTCAAGAGTTTGTTTTATTTTGCTCTGTGGAGTTCAGATATATCCTATCTAATCTCATCAAGTCTTACTATAAAATTGATATGAGGTCTGTCCAGAAGGTTTCCAGTTATGTACTATGAAAAATAGAGACATTTATTGAAGAACATACAAGATACAAGAAACATTGTGTATAAGACAATGGAGCTTCAGCCCCCTTTAAAATAGGCACCTTGGGACCTTGCACAGTTCTCCCAATAGCCATCAGCTGATCCATCATATTTTCCTGAATCTCAATGACAGTCTGAAATCTCTCCCCTTTCAAAGATGATTTTAGTTTTAAGAAAAGTCAGAAGTCTCAGGGTGCCAAATGTGGGCTGTAGGGGAGCTGAGTCACCTGGGTGATTTGATGTTTCATCAAAAATTCTGCACAAGATGTGATGCATGAGTATGTGTGTTGTTGTGATGAAGCTGCCAGTCACCAGTTGCCCATAGCTGTGGCCTTCTGAATCATTTGAATAGTTTCCACAGATGAATGTTCAAGCTTAACTCAAAATTTGATGCAGATTCTTTGCTCTGCTTACTCAGTTATTTTGAATGTGACGGTACAGAGTATACAGGCTCACTCAATGGTGACCACCACCCCCACTGACTAGTACAGTGAAGTCATCATTGTTCACCCGTGCACATTCCAGTCCACTCTCCTTGTCTCCCAGCTTACATCAATGTGATGCAGTCCGTTCTCATTATATTAACAATGACTGGACTTTTTCCAGACAGACCTGGTATATTACATGTCATTTAGTTTTTAAGCTATTCTTTCTTATTTTGGTTCAAAATTTATGCTATAGATAATTCATATTTGATTAAGTTTCTCAGTACGTTCTTGAAAGTTTCTTTTATGCTCTTTCACTGTATTTACAAACAATTTGTTATTTGTTCTCTGATTTTAATAGTAATGTTTTACTATTATACAAAGTATATAAAATAAGACAAGTAAAAAGAAAATGGTAAGTACATGACATTATCAAATAGAGATGATTAAATTAGGTATAATTTTACTCTTGCTATTATTTTATAGGTTATATAATAAGTGCTTTTGACATGATGCATTCACATATACATGTATCCATGATTAAGTTTTTAATAATTTTACACCGGATTAATGCATGATATTTTGTTTACCAAATTGAAACTAAAGAGCCTATAGAATTTATCTTTTTAAATTATCCTATTATATTAAGTTTTTTTTAATTGATTGATTGATTTGAGAGAGAAAGAGGGAGGGAGAGGGGGGGAGAGAGAGAGAGAGAGAGAGAGAGAAGAGAGACATCAATTTGCTGTTCCATTTGTTTATGCATCCATTGGTTGATTCTTGCACGTACCCTGACTGAAGGTTGAGTCCACAGCCTTGGTTGTACCATAACTCTAACTGACTGACACACCTGGCCAGCGACAGTATGAAGATTTTTTGAAATCTTTATTATTATTGGATGCATAATTGTCCATACTTGAACTGTGTGGTATTTCATACCATTTTCACAATTATTAAGTCACTATCCTATTTTGGGGCACTTAGCTAATCACAAATTTTACTAAATTTTAAATGTTTCTGCAATAAAAATTTCAGACATAATTGCTAATTTTTTATTGATATTAGTGCTTCACATCATAGAAAATAATTTGAATTTAGATGAGATGATGTCAAAACATGTTGAAAATTATTTGTGTGATATTTAATTTGTTTATACCTTCTATTTGCAAGGCTGTGTAAACAGTTTAAATTTCATTGCAATTGTAGCCCAGTGATATCCATGAAACAGAGATTGGAATTTTTAACTATAATTTCTGATAATAAATGTGTAACTTTAAAAAAAAAGAGAGAGAGAGGAAAAGAGACAGAGAGAGAGAAACAAGGATGTGTTATTTCACCCATTTATGTGTTCATTGGTTAATTCTTGTCCGTGCCCTGAATGGGGATCAAGCCTACACCATTGGAATGTGGGGATGATGCCCTAACAAACTGAGCTACCCCGCCAGGGCTATTGGATACTTTTTAAATATGGTTTTATTTGTTTTGACTAAAATTTTAAAGGGCAATAGGTTGATGAGAAGGTGTATACATTTTCAGATTTTTTAAAATATCACTGATATAATACAGTGATTTTCAACTGCTATGCCACAAGAACTGTTCAAACATGCAACACCTGCCTGTTTAGTCAAGAGCACTGACCTCTTTTCCCTAGTATTGTCAAGTAAAAAATAACAACAGCCAATGCAACAATAACTGTCCGCTATGAATAAATCAAAATCATACCTATTTATTTTGTCAGATTGGCAAAAAATATGTATGTTTTTGGTGTGCTGAAGAATTTTAGTAATTAGTTTATGTGTGCTGTAAGATGAAAAAGGTTGAAAATCACTGATATAATATTCAAGCTGCTTTCAAAAAATGGTACATTATTTACTCTAGAGAGCTAAAAACCTCACTCTCCCGGCCCGAGAAAGATGAGAAAAATAAATGCTTGTTCTACGTGCCATCATGAACCAGAATGCTACATTTTAAAAACTCCTACTGTTTATTCAATTTTTCAGTAGTTTGTTAGATTTATTTCTTTGTTGAGTCTCATACAGTTGGATGACTGATCGACTGAGTCAGAGGCATATAAATGCAGTAGGGTTTTAATACATTCACATTAGCTGTTATGAGTTTTTGGGTTTTGTTATTGCTATAACGAAAACCTCCTTTACAGATTCTTTTTTTTAAATTTTCTGTTAATATATTTATGTAATAACCTTACATTCTTTTAATTCTAGTGATTTTGAAACACACTTTGTATTTAAATACAACATATCTTTCTATTATAGTGAATAAAAATTATTCATTGACTAACCCTCACCTTATGTGAAATAAAAATGCACATACTTCTATATGTAATTTTCCCCATAATGCAGGGTTTTAATGAATATGCTTTGGTATTTAAACCTAATTTATTTAATAATAGGGTATAATTTTGTTTTATAGAATATATATTTCTTTTTTAAGTATATTTTATTGATTGTGCTATTACAATTGTCCCATTTTCTTTCTCCCCTTAATCCCCCTCTGCCCTGCATCCCCCTTCCTCCAGGATTCCACCCCTTACTTCATGTCCATGGGTCGTACATACAAGTTCTTGGGCTTCTCCATTTCCTACACTATTCTTAACCTGCCACGGTCTATTTTGTACCTATCAGTTATTCTTATTTACTGTATATTTTCCCCCACTCGCCCCCTCTCCCTCCCTGCTGATAATCCTCTCTGTGATTTCCATTTCTGAGATTCTGTTCCTGTTCTCATTGTTTGCCTAGTTTGTTTTTGGTTTTGTTTTTAGGTTCAGTTGTTGATAGTTGTGAGTTTCTTGTCATTTTATTGTTCCTACTTTTGATTTTATGTTTCTTAGATAAGTCCCTTTAACATTTCATATAATAAGGGCTTGGTGATGATGAACTCCTTTAACTTAACCTTATCTGGGAAGCACTTTATCTGCCCTTCCATTCTAAATAATAGCTTTGCTGGATAGAGTAATCTTGGATGTAGGTCCTTGCTTTTCATGGCTTTGAATAACTTTTTCCAGTCCCTTCTTGCCTGCAAGGTTTCTTTTGAGAAATCAGCTGATAGAAGTATGGGAACTCCTTTGTAGGTAACTATCTCCTTTTCTCTTGCTGCTTTTAAGATTCTCTCCTTATCTTTAATCTTGGGTAATGTAATCATGATGTGTCTTGATGTGTTCCTCCTTGGGTCCAACTTCTTAGGGAATCCCTGAACTTCCTGGGCTTGCCTGTCTATTTCATTCACAAGATTGGGGAAGTTTCCCTTCATTACTTTTTCAAATAAGTTTTCAATTTGTTGTTCTTCCTCTTCTCCTTCTGGAACCCCTATGATACAGATGCTGGAAGGTTTAAAATTGTCCCAGAGGTTCCCAAGCCTCTCCTCATTTTCTTGAATTCTGGTTTCTCATTCTGTTCCTGTTGAAAGTTTATTTCTTCCTTTTGTTCCAAATCATTGATTTGAATCCTGGTTTCTTTCCCTTCACTGTTGGTTCCCTGTATATTTTTATTCATTTCACTTTGTATAGTCATTAGTTCTTCCTCTATATTGCATCTGTTCTCAACCATTTCTATGAGCATCCTGATTACCAGAGTTTTGAATGCTGCATCTGTTGGCTATCTCCTCATCACTTAGTTCTTTTTCTGGAGTTTTGATCTGTTCTTTCATTTGAGCCAAATTTCTTTGTATTGGTGAACCTGTTACATTATAAGCAGCACAGCCTTAGGCTATCTCCAGGGTGAGGCAACCCACTTTGTTGTGTTGTGGCATGGTCTGGATGAATGTTTCTTTTATAACTCCTTGGTTGTCAGACATCCATACAGTTCAATTTTCTGGCAGTTCTGGTTGTTTTTATTTTTAAATTGGTTGTTACTCTTCTTTTGGTTGTGTGAAGAAGTGAAGCATACCTACCTATGCCTCCATCCTCCAT
Source organism: Desmodus rotundus (assembly GCF_022682495.2). NCBI lineage: Eukaryota > Metazoa > Chordata > Mammalia > Chiroptera > Phyllostomidae > Desmodus > Desmodus rotundus. Next base: position 85,326,266 of record NC_071397.1, read on the forward strand.
TGCCTCCTACCTATGCCTCCATTTATGGTTGGAACTCCCATAAATTTCATTATTTTTGTATTAAGCATATTTTGTAGCTCAGTGATCAATGATCTAAAATATTCATTATGTTTAACTGGTTTTATTTCTCATCTCATTTACTTTATGCCACCAATAAATCACTATATTTAAAATTTTCAACCTTCAAAACAGTTGTAAGAACCATACAATTGTTAGTGAATCAAAAGACTTAGTAATTACCACTTTGTTAAATTTGTACTTTCTTTGTGTTTTTGAAGTTTTTGAGAGTTGGACATTGTTTCCTCTCTAAATACTATGACATATATTTAATAATAATGGCACTATTTGATATAGCTATAATATTATCATGTACAGTAAATTTAATGTTCTTAAATACTATAATATAATAATCAATATTTAGTTTTTCTAATTGCTCTATCAATGTATTTTCTACCTGTATGATGTTTTCATTGTTTATTGTTGTTCCATGCAGGAACCAATTAAGAATTATGCCCTGCATTTAGTAGCAAGAGGAATTGACCAACTCATTTCTTTTTATTTATTTACTTTTATCCTTCAGGGCATTGGTACTTCTATGCATCCAGACCAGTTTCTTGTATAATACCCTCAATTTGTATTTGTCTAGTTGTATTTTCATGAATAAATTCAGTTGGAAATACAATACAATTTTATTGCACAGCTGTCCTCAGCAGCACCCACAGTGACCTCCTTTTGGAATTATGCTTACCCTCCCACAGGGTTTTGCAGATTTAGAGGTTCTCACCCTAATAAGGGTAAAGGGGATACAGAGAGAAAGTTGGCTCTCCCCTTAAGTGGACATGAGTACGCATCAGAGTCCTGCACAAGGGCTATATTAACTTTCCCACCTGCTGTCATGATGTATTCCACAGAGGCCTGAATCACTCGGACATCCTGCAAACATAGTCCTACTGCATTCTATCAATAAATCTGTATGCTGAGGACTAGTCGGGCAAGAAGTACAAGATTCATTGGAGGCATTTTTAGTAGTTGCGTATTCAAGGCAATGAGAAATAAACCCTGATGTAAATATCGAGTGTCCAATGTAAAATCATCTGGGGCATGCCAGGGTAACTTCTCCATTGTAATGGATAAATTAGTTAATCTAGTACTTCCAAGTAGGAAGGAAAAAAAACACAACACTTGATTTTGCAGGCAAGATGTTCCACACATACAAATAGATCTCTGATCTAGGCACATCAATGGCTGACTATTGTTTAGGCACACAGAAAAGAACTTAGCAAGTGGTTCAAGCAATTCTCGTAAGTAGCCCTTATACTTGGACTATATGATCTGGCAGACCCAGTACTATTAGAGGTAATGTTGGTAACAAAACATGCCTGTGAAGTTTATGGCAAGACCCAATGGAATACTAACAAGGCAGACTTTCAGTGCTCCTGAGCAAGACTCTGCCATCTATACCAGAGATTTTTGGAAAACATAGCTGGTGTATTTATACACAACATATCCATGAGTTCATATTCATTATAATACTGTAAAAATTATCAGCATCTATTAAAATTTTTCAGTGATGGACTCATTATTCTGAAAATTAATAAAGGAAAAAGTAAATTATTTATCTACCTTCCCAAATCAAATATGATTACAAGAAAGACAAGTAGATGATAAAGCAGCTGTATTTTATTTTTAACAGAAGATTCCTAGGTAATAAATGAAGAAATGTTAATTGAAATAGAAATATACCATTTGACAATACCTAATAAAATAAAAACAAAAGATTTAGGCAAAACACTATGAATGGATGTTAAAACAATTACATGAAATGTTTATAGAGAAATTTATAATGGTGAAATCTGATTGAAAATATCTTAATACCATTAAGATTAGAACAAAAAGATTATATATACATCATGTGACTTGGTTTGATAGGGATTTCATAAGGAGTAAACAGAAGCAACTATAAAATATTCTTGCCTGAAAAAAATAAACAAGATTATAGATCAAATCAAGCATCTAGTTTATAAAAAACAGAGGGTTAGAGGAATAAGTTAAAATAACATGCCAAAGCAATCAGCCACATGCAGAATGCAAGATATTCTACACTGTGGATGACCTGATTTCTCAGTTAAATTATGTGAGCATACATACACACACATACATACACAAGTGGGCTGTGTGCATAGCCCACTCTACAATACAAGAGACAACTTGGGAATAATATCAAATACAGTGTGACAATGTGTGAAATTTGTATGGTTTGTGTAATCTGAGCAAATTAGCTGAAATTCATCTTAGCGACAGGTAATTTTTAATATGGACTGGGCATTAGATTATAATTATTATCCATATATTTGGGGATGATCATGGCATTTTTATTCACAAATAGTCAGTCATAATCACTCAAAAAATATATATAAGGATTACAAATGATATGACTTGACTTGTTTTGTCTACTCCCAATAAAACAGGTGCATCTGAGAGGAAACATCGTCAGGAAGAACTGGTGAAGCTGAGCCAACAGCAGATGGGCCTTCTGTATACTTTCTCCCCATTTGTGTACATGTTCAACAATCTCTCAAATAACAAGTAAAGAAAAATAGCTCTTGATGATTTGAAAGACCAGCACATAAAAACTTACAAGTAACATTTTTTAAATATGAAGTAGATTTGTCTTCTCTAACATTTACAGGCTATTGAAAACCTACTGTTTGGTAACCCTAAGAATCAAGGATGTGAGTGTCAAACTCACAGATAAGTGCAGGGACACACAGATGTATTTGCTTTAAAATGTGAGTGCATTTTTCTCATAGCATGTCTTCCACAGGCAAAGAATCTATGAACGTGGCTACGTGGTTAAAAGGAAGATCCTCTCTTGTGCACCAGTCCGAGAGTTATCAGTCTTGAAATTGCATGCGTCTTCACATCTCCTATCTTATACATCCCTTAGTTCAATCTTTCGTCTAACTCTTTAAATTTGGGTTTTTACTGAAATTAACTAGATAATGCATCTACCTTGTTATCCAGTCTTCTCACTCCCACCCATGGGTTTTCACATCCTCATGTCTCCTAATCTACCATCAGCAAATCCTGTAAATAAGTGTCAGCAAAAACTGCAGGAGACATTTCTCCACATGCCTGCTGATTAGGCAGAAATCAGTCTGATTCGTAAATCATTCTTATCAAAATAAGAAAGGTCATACAAAACATTCTCAGCTTTCAAGTCTTGAGTTGCAGGTCACACTTTCAGAAATGTGTAAAGTAGTTTCCACACTGCTTTGTAGATTTAAATTGTGTTGATTCTAGTTTTGACAAACTACTAAATGATATTTTTAAAGTTTTGTTCACCTCTTGAAAGGCCCTGGACTTAAGAGTTCCAGGGGGGGCCTAAGGCTGACAGTGTACTTTCAACACGCATCCTTTTAGCTTTTGATTTGTGCACACAGAAGGCCAACTATCCAAGTTTTTCCCACTGTTTCCAGGCAGCCAACAAATTTAATGGCATCTGAGCTCAGAGACCCTTCGTAAAGACTTCTTTAGCTGCACTATGCCTGCTGGTTCTTTCCCTACTCCACTGGTATTTCCATTCACCAAGAAACTGAATTTAATTCATAAGCTGCAGCTTTGTTTGAGCCTTCAACCTGCCCCATTACCACTCAAATGCCTTTGTCACCTCAATATTCCTCACTGCATAGAAAATGCACACTTCTGGACTAGTGCATCGACAGAAGGGTGTTGATCATCTTTGTTGAGGGTATGGTACTTATTTAAATGCATGACTGTTTTTATTACCCTTGGATTAACATTACTACTTTACATTCTGGTGCAAAGTGCCGTCTGAATGAAGGGGACTATCTTTTCATGGCTATAAATTCATGAAAACCAATCTACAAAATGTTTATTGTAAATGAATTTGTGAGAAGCAGAAGCTCTTTATCTTGTCCTAGTTTTCAGTCCTGATGTGTTCATCCTGGCCCCATCCTTCCACTGTCCACACTGCTGACACAGAGCTCCTCTGATTAGACATGTCTCCTCTAATCCATTACTTTATTCTACTTAGTCCTCAACATTTTGAAATTTGGTGAAATTTTCCTTCATATAATATATAGCTGGGCTTATCCTACTGAAGTATTCATAACCATTTCCCATGGAGTTATGTGAAGCCATCGATAAGATATAATGTTGACGCACTGTGTTGGAGCATCAAATTTATGTGAAAGTGATCTCTAGAGAAAAGTTATTTTAATTAGGTAGTTGTAGTGGGTTGAAAAATGCGGTGCCCCTCCCCCCAATCCATGTCTAGCAAAAACCTCAGAATGTGACTTTGAGATTTGGGTCTTTGCTGATGTAATTAAGATTAGGTCATACTATACTAGGGGAAACCCTAAATACAATGACCCAATGACTATGGACACCACATAAAAAGGCCATACAAAGATAGAAACAAGGTTTGGAGTGAGGTCTCTATGGGCCAAGGAACGGCAAGGCTTTCCAAGGACTGCCAGCAACCCCCAGAAGCTAGGAGAGAGGCATGGGGTGGTTCCTCCCTATGATCGTCTAGAAGGGCCCGATCCTGCTAACACCTTGATTTCACACTACTTACCCCCCAGAAAAGTGAGACAATAATTTCTATTGTGTTAAGCCTCCACAAGTGATAATTTATTATGGATGATGCCCTAGAAAACAACTATGGTAATTTAAAAATAGACATATTACTTTCAATAAAACAAGATATATTTTGGAGTGGAGATATTTCTCATAATTATTTTTATAAAACTAAGAAGGGAATATGATAAAGAAAAAATTATATTATAAATTTTCCCCAGTCACATTTGGTTTCCTCTGCTATAGGACTATTTCAGCAGAAAAAATGAGAAGTACAATACTATTCATTGAAAACTCACAAACATGCTAACTGCTGCATTCAAAAGCCTCTTGGTTTTTGATATCCTCAGCAACACTGAAAACTGTAGACCAATTTATTTGAAAACATATATAAAACTTCCCTTCTTTATTTTCTCCAACATGGCATTATCTCCATTTACTCCCCACCCTTTGCTGCCTGCATACAAAGCTCTTGATTTTCTCCTAAATATTCCAAATATAGCATAATTTTAAGCTTATATTTTTTATTATTCACAGACCCTCACTATTATTTCTCTGAGTTAATAGCACATGTAAATTTCAGCAAATCACTTCTCCAGCCTGTATTTCCAACAGCTCATCAGGCCTGTACGTCACAGGTCTCCCATTTGCCACTGTGCTTCACATTTAACTCACTGTCCGACCTTTCTCATATTCCTGACAAACTAAATATTCTTCTAGTGCCTGTTATGGCACCAGAATTCCAAAGCACCCTGGCTCAAAGCCTTATATTGTTTCTTATTGCCCCTCTTGTTATCTCTCTCTTTCTCACACATACAATATAACAAATATAATGTGTACTAACTGCTCAATTTGTGGTAGAAACTGAGCTCAGTGTTACTGCATTCGTCATGACCCCTACAAAAAACACTGTGTACACTCAAAAAGAGTAACTGAAATGAGTAAAACAGAGAGACCTCAGCAGGATTAAAGAAGTTCAACAAGGAAGAGTATAGAGCCCTGGATATAGCAACAGATAGGAGTGGGCTGTTATTACCTCAAGCCCTGTAGAGACAACAGCAAAGAGCCATTCCTAGAAGACAGGGGAGGTGACAGTAGCATGTGGCTCTAAGAGAGGGGTTATGAAATAGGAATGTCACCTTTTTTAAAAGGTTCAGCAGGAGGATGCTTGCAAAGTCAAATTTCCCAATTTTACTCTCCTCATACCTACTCCAGAAGTAATCTCTTCTTGTACCTCCTGCTACCTGAACCAACTGGGAACAAGGAAGGGGGCTTCTGAACACATCCCAAAGAAGTCAGCTTCTAGGGGGACAGAATCAGATTGTAAAGGCAGAGAGAGAATCAATATTTGGGACAATATACATTGCCAGAAACCTTTCACTTATGTTCTTTAAAATATGTGTATAATTTTTACTTATTTGAAATGATGGCATCCTCTCTAGAGTATATCCATAGAGATGGATAAACTCTAATCTCTAAATTATACCTTTTCCTTTCCAACATAAACATAGTCCCGAATTGTTCCTGTCTAGGCTTTCTCCATTGTTTTGCTTACTTGGTTACCTCTCTTCATTTTAGTCCAAAGTTAGATGCTGGCTAGATTAATAATTGCAAATAACACTGACAAATCAATCTTTTCCCCTTTCAAAAATAGAGAGGGTTTAAACTCCAACTATAAAGAACATCATAGTCAGGACTCCTATCTATCCCTGCAACAAGAAAAAAACTGAAGAAAATGAAGAACTTGAGGCTATCAGTGAACTAAGGGTGCAGGGCACACCACCACCATCTGGACAGAAAGACGGATCTAGAGTCACAGCTAGGGTATGCTGACTTGAGGCAGAGAGTCCTGGAAACACTCACTGGTCCAAACACTTAAATGGCTATTTTGATGAATTGCTGGAGACTGAGAGTAGACTAGCATGAGAGTGAGAAAGTTCTGGAACCCACAGTCTTGAGGAGCCCCCATACTTTTGTAGGTTTTACCACTAGGAACACCGACATGTTCTTATTTTAAAGACCTAAGAAAAATCCCCTTATGGCTCTGTCAGGGTGAGGAGAAGCTTAATTAACATGAAATGCTCGGAGAATATTCTATATAACAAAGGCCCACTCTCCAGAGAAAACATTTTTACCAGGGCCTCCTCCCAGCTGTGGGAAGGAAAACATTCCCACTGCAGTCCGCTCCAGCCTTTTTGTATCATCTAATGATGGAGGGAGGGGAGCAGATAAGCCAGAAAAATACTTGCCAAAACCACAGCATAGGGAGAAAGGCTCACTAAAGGACTGATACTTAATAGTAATATAATAAAATGCGGCTTGTCAAAGGGTTACCAATGGTGCTGCAGTATAACAGTGGATTGCATTTGGCACAGTTGCAAGAAAGTGGCCTCATCTTGCCAGTCTTAAATATTACCAGTAGTGTGTATTAGCAATATAAATGAAAATCAGGGTTAGTTTGACATGGTTATTAGCCATCAAGGTTATACACATATTTTTCTGTTGTATCACAATTATCAATGAAGAAGCACCATGTCCATTAGAAAAATCAAAATTATAATTGGAAGGTACATTAACACCATATTAATGATATCTTTTAGGTCAAGCCAAAAAGTGTTAAATACAGACTATGTAAATATAGATTTTTGATGGTATAGGAGAAATGTACAAAATAATTTAGGAAGATAATTTATTAGAAAGATAAGTAATTTGAGTAAAAATTTAATGAACATACAGGAACAATGATTATTTTGTAATACAAAAGAATGAGATGTTCCTATATTTTCTGCATTTGTGAAACTTGTAATATAGAGGGAGGATGGGTTTGAAAGGTATTTTAATTACTTAAACCTACAGGACTTGGTTATTACTTGAAACCTGGGCTAAGGAAGAAGAAGAAGTCAAGAGGATCCCCAGGTTTTAGACTTGGGCAACTGGAAGGATGCTGTTGTTTTATCTGAGATGGGAAACACTAAAACAGGAATGAGTAAAGGGAGGGGTGTTTGCTTATGAGATTGATCTTGAACATGCTGAAGACATCTATGAAGCATCCATGTGGAGATGCCAACAAAACAGTTCCCTGGCATAAGGAGTGTAGGCAAGTCCAAGGATAGATGAGGGATGAGAGATGAGAAAGCACAAGGGCAGCACCTTTTAGTTTCTTTGTGAAGCAAGAAATAATCATCTTTGCAAAACAATACAAGGTAAAGGAGAAATCGGAGGTGAGGAGAGCTGAAACAGTTCGACGTTTCTGTTCTTCAAAGGAGTGAGAAATAAAGTAAATGAAGAAACAAAAAGATTGGCAGAGTGGAGATTTGGGGGTTGATGAGCGACCATGAGTTTCTAGTGATCCAGATCCTCCGTTTATATGCGTTTGTCCTGTAGGTAAAAACCATTGTACAGAAGTTCGTCCCGCCGTGCTTGCCAGGTCAAAGGCAAGAGCACTGAAAGCAGATAGCGGGGTTTTTGTCAATAGGTGTAGAAAGAGAAAATAAATTAAGTCATTAAAAAGAGTGTTGCTGATATGATGAACAATAAAACCTCAGCTGTAGAAAGAGGGGGGGTGACTACATGAGAAGGGTGTTTTACTGTGACAAAATAAAGAGAAGACTGCATGTAACACACACACGTGTTAGCTCTACGAAACGTTTGCACCATTCCCTCCTTGGTACACTAATAATTCAGGCCCATTTTTTATTTTAACAACCTCTTAAAAGAAAAAAAATGTCTTCTCAGATACATGGTGGATTTTCAGCAAGGAGAGAATAAGATCAGAGCAATTTTAGCTAAATAAATGTGAGTCTAAAAGTTAAAAGAAATAAAATGCAAAGGAAATGAAGCTAAATAATTGGGATGAAAAGATGTCATGAATTGTAAATGAGATTTGCTTTGAAGAGCTGACTCACAAATGCAAAGCTTTCTATGAAAGCTTGGAATAAAATAGACCACAATTTTACTTATGAAGAAAAAAAGTCTCATTTTTATCTAATGCCATTTGGATAATTATGAAAAGGACAGAGTAATTTCTACATAATTCTTTGAATTATAAGACTTTGATATTAGAACAAAAATTTGCTTTTGGAAACAATCATGCATTTTAATATTCTCTCTTTTATAATAAAGGCAAAGGCAATGGGTTTAAGAAAATATCAGATAGAAAAGAGAAGTTGGTTTATAATCATACATAGAAACAGGTTATCATTTTCATCAAATAAAAATGTCCCATTTTTAACAGTTTTATCTTTTATTCTAGAAAAGGGCAGATATTTCAACATTATTAATAGATTCCCCATATACTAGAAAGAATCCCTAATCACAGAGAGTGGAAACATTCTTCTTTCACCTCACCCCATTCCAATTTCCCAGACCCTATATGTACACATGTGCCCATACCTATGTTGGCATATGGATATCTAGGTAAATGCATTGGCAAAGGCTCATAAGAAATCAGATCAGAAAAGCAACTAGGAAAACTAGTGAGACTCCTAACCTAAAACAAAATGTAGTTTAAATGCCAACCTAGCTATTAGAGAGACATACTATGATGAATGAAATCCCAGGTTAAGGGACCTCTTACCTCTTAAAATATTAACTCTTAAGTATGTATAATGTGCACAAAATCATTTACCACCAGTTATCTACCACTCTATTTAGAAAACATGTGCTTTTCTAATGAAATTTCAACTATTTTTCACTTGGTGTGTGTGTGCACATGGGTCTGGGATTGTGTGTTTGTTGTAGGGATAATATGCTTCCTTCACACTTTCCTGAATGACTATTATTGATATTTATGAAAGAAGACATTATGTAAGTAGAAACATTGGAGTTCTTCTAAATGAGGACCCAAACATGCCACACATACTGTACTATATCCTTTCCTATATTCCCGAGGGGACTAACATTTTATAAAATATTTTTTTAAATATATACTTTAACAAAGTTGGGTCAAGTTGAATTGTTGATATATGTCCATTTGAAATTGTTTAAATCCTCAAAATCTTTCCTATGCCCACCTCATTTTCACTCTCTCTTTGAATGTGTTAGAACACAGAATTTAAAGCTTCCTACTAAAATCAATGTATTTTATAAAAGACATTACTATTTAATCTGTGTTTTCACTTGCCACCCCTTTTATGAAATCCCTGATGAGTGGTTTTCTTGTTTCTGTTTTACTTCCAGTTAATGACCTTCTTGCAACAGTTTTAATGAATAGAAAACAAAATATCAGTTTTACAAAAATCTACCTTTTAATAATACCATAATTTTGGTGGCTTCCTTGAATTCTAGAGCCATATAGAACAAAGGCAAACCTTCATTTGAAAAAAAAAGGAATATATTTATAATTTCTTGTGAATTATACTGAAGTCATGTAATCAAGGATACTGAAATACTATTGGCTTTTGAGCCTCCATTTATAAAGCAGAGGATCCCACATTCATTAAAATTTTTTACTTTAAATATTTTAGGGGATCTTTAGGACATATATTTATATTTAGGACCTGGCTGCTACTTTATTTGTTTAGTAAAGAGAAACTATCATAACAGTGTTTAAATTATGTATTTATTCTACCACAATAATTTTTATTTACTTGCAAACATTTTATCACACTTAATGATATTTATGTGACATATTTGAGACAGTAGGTTACAATTAGAAACTTGCATGAACACGCAATCGCATTACCTCGAGTATGATTCCTCACCTTTCCTCTTTCTATGCATCAATTGGTTTGTGTGTTTTTTAACTTGAAATTTAATGAAATGGGTATTAAATTGAGAACAGAAAATATAGCTTGCACTTTCTTCGAAAGCAGAAAATATTGTATTGCACTGAACAGCTGGTCCACTTTCATGCTCTATGCAAATTAGTTTAAAAGTAACAAAAGTTGAGAAAAAGTGACTGGATTACTATTTTAAAGTGCAAATGAATGTAAATTTTCTACACATTAAAATCTGTATGCTTATTTAAAAAAACACTACATATTTTACAGAAAAAAATGGTTTTTTGTGTTGTTGCTATATATGATATGTAATATATTCACCTAGAAACAGAAAAGCAATATACACTAAATTATTTAATTATAAAAATAAAGAGCAATATGGAGCCATAACAGAAATAAAATTCAATATAAGGATTCACTTAATCTTCAAGAAAACACAAATAGCACTTATTTTCCACTTTGATATCTGATCCTTTCTCCAGTAAGCATCTCTCCATCCAAAGGGAAATACTCCTGAGAGTTCCATTCACCACTGTAACTTTACTTTGTGAAATAAACATTAAATTCTTACATCCTTCATTATGTCTTATACAATATCTCCTTTCTGACTATAAATACAGGATCTGGCACAAATAATGCCCCTCTTTATTACAAAGTTTTTTATTATAAAATCATAAGCATGTATTTCTATAACATAACAATATCACACTCATGCACACCATATGACATTTTAGGCAAAATGTTCACATTAAAACTATAAATTATTCCACCCATATTATTACCCTACCAACCACACTCAAGCAGGCGTCGCTTCTGCCAGACCCTGCATTACAACCATGCCATGATAAAGTATTTCAAGTGACTTTAAAACTGAGATTTCTGATTGCTATGTAACATGAGCATTCTAAAATATCCACAAGATATACACATATCACAACCAGGCAACTTGCATATATTAGAACTTTATGTTGTAATTTTAAATTTTATTTTTATTGCTTTAGACATCATAGTTTCCTATAATGAGTTTTGTGGAGTAGACATTCATAAAAAGCTAGACTATTACCTTGAGAGTGTCAAGAAAATTATAATTTTGTTTCAAAATATGCTAGCATTTCTACCATCACATATTGACAGTCATGTTAAATTTTTTTTTAATTTAAAGGTTTTATTTATTTACTTTTAGAGAGAGGGGGAAGGTGGAAGAAAGAGGAGAGAAACATCTATTGGTTGCCTCTCTCACAACCCCAACAGGAATCAAACAGGTGACCTGTTGGTACGCAGGCCAGCGCTCAACACACTGAGCCACACCAGTAGGGCGACATTCATGTTAATTATTAATGTGGAATCAGATATGCAAAGAAGGGAGTGGATATAATCAATTTTGTTACATTCCATGTCCCAACAATAGACACTACCATCCGGTATATCCATATTTGTTCTTATTTTGAAACAACTATTGTTTTTAAAATAAACGAATGGTGAGAAAACCATGCTTTTGCTTTTTCAAATAATTTTTGTTGTTGCAAAATGATGTAAATTTATTTTTATGTTACAAAATTGCAATGTTTGAGTCTAGTAGTTACATTTTCATTGCTCAACTATTTCAAACACACTTTAAGATAAATTGAGGAAATAGGATTCTTAAACTCATATTATCAAAATAGAAAGGAATTGATTAAGCTTTTACCACATCTTCAAATTATGTCACTATGGAATTTTATACTTTTATGTCCCTGACTCATGACAACTTGCTATAAGATTTCTATTTGATTTACACATTGGTAAAATAGTAGCTCACCAAGTTCATATACATGTCCCAGATTAAATGTCATTTTGCCTGTGACGTTTTTCCAAGGCTGGGTTTACCACTCTAAATGCTTTAACACTGCTCCTTTCTGTTGTAATTTGTCTGTTTACATGGCTATCTATGTCACTACATACTGAGATCTACCAGAAACTTTCACAGCATATTATCAGGGTTCCCTTTCCAGTTGTGTTGCTGTAGCCTGGGGTTTAGATCCCACACTTCTCAAAGGAACTTCCTGCTGTTGCAACATCCCTCCAGGTCTTCAACTGCTGCCCGTGGGAGCCCAGCCGGCCCTCTTGGGCCTCCTCCGCCCTCGGCAGTCTCATTGTGGGGACGTGGCTTCCTCTGGTGGTCTGTGATTATGAGGCTTCTCTCCAGCTAGTGTTCAGTCGGTTATTCAGGATGATTTTCCCATAATTTAGTTGTAATTCCAGTTTGGTCCTGGGTGGAGGTTAGTGTAGCTTCTCCTTACTCCTCCGCCACTGTGGGTCTCCTTCCTAAACTTTTTAAATAACCCAGTGAGTATGATAATATCCCAGAATTAGAGTCTTTTTTAGACTCTATTAGAGTCATATTTTAATGAATGTATTACTTAGCATTTTAGATCTACTTTTTCTATTTCTATGGAGACATTATTCCATCACGTGAAGAATTTGTCAAGCCTTTTCTTGCTGGACTTTTGAGATACTTCTCATAATGTATTATTGAATACAAATTTACAGTAAATAAATGTGGAAATATATCATTTTAACACTGGAGAGCAAATCTACGATACTTTTTGAGTAGTATAATCACTTTAAAAGATTATGTTCATTTTTAATTATGCAAAGTATTGTAAAGTTTTGCTAAGACAATTTAGGTTTTCCTAGAACTAAATCATGCCATTGAAATATTAAACATAATAAGAATAACACTGAATCCAATGTAATTTTAAACCACAAGGTATAAGTCTTGTGATTTCTGCTATCACTAGAACTAGTAAAATACCTGGTATACAGTACTAGTTATCAATTTAAAAAAAACATGGTGCAATATACATTTGTTGTTTATGCTGCTTTGCACTCATTTTGCTTTCTCCCAGTGACAAACTATACCATCCTGATTTGCATTGAGGAAATTACCGTTCTTCAATCTCAGTCAATGTGCTAACACTTGCTTCCAAACCCACTTCTAGGAGTGACTCGTGGCTGAAATATTAACAATGGAAACTTGTCATTACATGGGGCCTGGTGATTAATTCATGATAGGCACTTGACCCAATCATATCCAGTGAGAAATGGTGAGGCCTTTTCTTGGACTGCAGGTAGAGCAGCAGACTGATGATAAAACACTAAAGTTGCCTCAGTTACTTTGGCACTCTCTAGAGATGATACATACAGATGGAGATTTGTGTAGCTGAAATGACGAGAAAGGACACAAAAATCATTAATCCTATGAACCAAAAAACCCTGGAATCAACTCAATCCAGGTATTTTTCTATTACATGTGCCGATAGACACTCTTCTTAAGCTAGTTTGGGTTCAATTCCCTGTCATTTCTAATTAAAAAGTTTAACTGATTCCTATATTCCTTAATGTAATATTTATCACTGTTTCATTTCAGTTAAATCCTCCTATACATTGTTAATGCATTTTCTTTTATCCTTCTTTCTTTGTTCTTAATTAATAATGCAAGATTTATCAGCATCTTAGCCTTTCCAAAGTACTTCTATCTTTATTAATTATCTCTACTTTCTGTACTGAAAATAATTTAATTATTGTATGTTTAGTTTATTGATATGAATATTTAGCTTATTTACTTCTTTCTTTTTGAATAATAGATTAATTTTAAACTTGAATGCTTGCAAGGGGAAATCTTGCAAATCTAGGTCATATTTTTTGATACAAGATTATGCAACACTCATTGTTTCCTTAACAGCCTTCTCATTTGCTATATATTTTTTAGTCTTTAATGCTTATTTAGGACACATATTTTAAAAAATATTAGTTGCATATATTTCATTGTACAGAGGTCAGTGTATGTAACCCACATAGACTTCATGCTTTTAATACATTAAAGTTTTCTTTGTATCATTGAAGGTTATAAAGTTTACTATTATTTTATGGACATTTAAAAAAGACAATATTAATTTACTTATTTCATATCATTTATGTAGTTTCATCAAACTGATTAAGTATAATTTGCATTATATTCTATTAAAATCATAGAAACCCAACATTGTGCTCAGCATTCTATGTAATTTTACTTATACCAAATATAAAATGATTAGAAAAAATGTTTTATTGTATCAATGATAAATGAAGTTTCCCTCAGGTTTAAATTCTCAACTATAAATTCTCTAATAGTAGAGGTTTCATAAATTTTACTGATTTATATAGCCCTTATATCAGTGTTTAATAATTAAATATAAATCAAATAAAAATTTATAAAGTAACAGCTTTCAGAAAGATATTTAGAACGTATTCATCTCCTGAATGAAATTTAATATGTAAACTTAAAGTTTTAAATAATAGATTGTTTTATCTTTTTCAAGTATTAAATATTTCACTGAAAACAAGAAATAAGGGTTTTTAAATAATTAGTATCACACAAACTGAAACATAAGAGATCACAAAAGAGAGTGATATTCCAAATAAATCTTTGTGATTTCCACAGCATACCACCTCTGCTCTTTATTTCAGAAAATGAGTAATGTGCTTTGGCAAATTTCCAGGCTTGTGAATGAGAGAACACAAAAACTGCTGTCATTCAGGAGTGTACAGACCGGTAGGGGAGGGGACAGACTGCGTTACTGTTGGTAATATTCGGTGTCCCGCCTCCCATGGGGAGCACAACACAGAGCACTCGTGACTGGCTTCGGCTAAGGAAATACAGCAGAATCAATGATTCTGGGCAGAAGCATTAAAGCCAGATGTGGTCTCATTTATACGTGGAATCCAAAAAAAAAAAGAAGGAACTGATATCAACTGCTTAAAAAATAATGATGTTTTGGTTACTCTGTGAAACAGATAGGAAGAGGAGCATTTTAAGAGGTGCAGTCACTTTGAAAAATGGGTCGAACTATTGAACTCAACATTCTAGATGCATTTGTAAATAAAGTTATGGCAGGAATCCTTGATGCCTCTTCTCTGAAATACAAAGTGTGATAATTTTTTTAAAAAATGAACTGATAAGCACAGAGATCAGATTGGTGGTTGCCAGAGGCAGGGGGAAGAGGCTGGGTAAAATGGTTGAATGTGGTCAAAATGTACAAACTTCCTATTATAAAATAAACAAGTCCTGGGGATGTGGCATACAGTGCAGTGAATATAGATAATAACATTGTACTATCTATTTGGAAGGCGCTAAGAAAGTAGACCTCAAAATTTCCCATCACATGAATACGAAATTTGTAACTCTGTGTGGTGATGGACAGTACCTAGAGTCACCGTGGTGATCATTTTGCAATATATGCATGTACCATTACATTGCATGCTCAAAATTAATACAATATTGTATGTCAGTTATATCTCAATTTAAAAAAGTCAGGTGTGTACTTTGTTACTAAATCTCTTTTTCTTCTGCCACGAGCTCAGCAAAATCAGAGAGAAATGGGGATTGCTCTCCATCACCCCGGGTCCTGACAAGGAGCAGAGCCAGGGCCAGCTCACAGTGTAAATGTAACATGAGCAAGTAGTAACCTGTGTTGTAAGGCTGGAAGATATGGAGGTTGTTTGTTACTGCACTGTAACTTATGTAAGCTGGCTGATAGGACAAACTAAGATGAGGGCCTGCCTGACCACAGCATTAGGTCAGGTCCATAAGAGAAATGTGGGATTTCAAAGGAGGAAGAGATCCTTTATGCTAGATCACATTAGTAGCAACCCAGACCAAAAAAAAAAAGAAAAAGAAAAAGAAAAAAAATCTTCTTTCTTTCGAGTGTTTTTTTTTGTTTGTTTTATTTTGCTTGGCTTTGCTTTAGATTTAGCACTGAGCAAAACAAAGAACAGACTTTTTTATAATTGAAGTTTCAAATATTTCCCACTTCAATTTTGTTCAGTTGAAGTAAAGGGTTATTTAAAACCTACACTTTGAAGTAGACTTATTAATTATTTGTCTATAAGTAACACTTTCCAAGATGTTTTTTCATTACAAAAATTACTTAAATTTCTTACCTATATAGAAATTTATCTGTGTCAAATACGGCAATTATACAAGTATTAAAAGATCGTAATTTTGAAGATCGTTTTATTTTTGTAGCTTATGCAGTCTAACCTTCATATTAGTCAATACCGTAATTTATTGAGAGATGAACAACGACAAAGGCAAGAAAAAAAGGACATTTACAATAGCTTGAATGAGCACACAGAGACAGTATTGACAAAGGAAAATGAGTAGGTTTTCCCAACCATTACTGTAGACAACATAACAGTCATAACTGAATAAACACCACACTGTAAATGAAAAGCAGCTATGGACTATTTATTTCAGTTTTGATTCTAAGAAGAATGAATAATTATATTCCTCAGGAGTTAATGGGGCATTCACTGACTCATGAAAGTTTAGAAATGAACCACTCATTTAGCATCCAAACCACTCTGAAGTGGTACTTGTGGATAAATAAAGCCATCCATCCATGGGGCTCAAATAAGATTTAGTATTGACTTTAGTATACATTATCAAAAGCCATCTAGGTGAATCATGGTCTATTACTTCTTATAAGAAGGAAAACTTGAGAAATCTTAATAGAAGGAGTTAGGAAAGCAAACATATCATATCTTATGTATTTGAAAATTTTCAAATATGTAAAAATAGGATACATTATTTAAAAAGTGTAACATATACTATTTGCTAAGTTGGACATATTAAAAATAAGTCCAACTTCCCAATTTTTCTGAAATAGGCACAGTACCATCTTATCTTCCTTCTTCCTTATGCACTTCTAAAACTTATAACTTTTGTATGGTTATAAATTAATGTATACAAAAAGTAATTTGTAACAAAAGAAAATGAGAGAGAAGTTTTAAGAACATTTAGAGTTCTACCAAGAGGATACCATAAAGCTTTGCTTCATTTTGTTGACATCTATATATATATACATCTACACATACTCATTTTATGATCATGTTTCTTACACACATTTTAAATCATGCTGCAAACCCCATGTATTCATCTTCCTTTGATGTGCTTTTCTTAAGAGTAAATTTATCATGACACTGTGAAATTTCGTAACTTTCAGAGACAAGAACCGTTTTCACAAAATGATAAAGAACTGATACTTACATGACTAGCATCTATACAAGTCGAGCCTCAATTGCTAAATGACCTTTTTTAATCTTCACTAAATTGGCTTACTAAGTGTTTTGGCTTTAAAAATAGAAATAATTACAAAGAGAATTTTATTTTCCCATAAATGAGAAAATTAGAAAAGCCCCTTTGGAGTACAATCACACATGTATATAGGTGCATGTGTATACAAGTGTGTGTGTGTGTTTGTGTGGAGGGGGAGAGAGATGGAGAGAGAGAGAGAGAGAGAGATCGATCCACAGTGGAAGGACTTCAAAATAATGCTGTTACAACATAAAATACAGACTGTTGTTTTTTAACAGGTCATGGTTTCTGCAAGAATTTCAGGAATGTAGCAGAAAGGATCTGAATTTCAGGAGATCAATATCAGCTATGTTTGGGCCTCTATTGATATGATCCTCTTGTAAAATAGAGTAGGTCTGGATGAAATGATGGGATGGGGAAATGAAAGAGCTAAAGCTAACTTTATGGTTTTCGGTACTGTGATGAAAGCAATATAGTATTATTAAAAAAACTAAATAAAGATATTTGGATTAGGGAAGTTTTGGATGAAAGGTGCTGAGAAATAATGTGGTTATTTCCTTAAATATAACTAACCAATAAAAATGGACTTTTGTATGACATATTAGTATTCATCCAAGATTTGCCATGGGTCCATTTCCATTGAAATGAGTGTTAGTTACCTGAAATTCTTATTTTAATACAATAATAGTTAGTAAAATGTATTGAGTACATTTACTGTGTACCAGGCACTGTGATAGGCATATTACATTCAATTTATCACAGCACAATAATAAAGTAAGATCATCACTTATTACAATGTAACAAATGAGAAAATAGAAATGAAGGAAAGTTAAAAAACGAGGTCATAGAATTTGAGAGAGGCAGAGTTATAATTTAATTAAGTTGCTCTAGTTTAAAGGTCAATATAATCTTAATATAATAGAGACTGAGACAACAGATAATGTTGTTCCTAGGCCTAGAAGATAGGATGACTTACAAAGTTCTGTCTATATTATCTGTTGTTTCATTGATTTTTTTTGTAAAATCATTTTTTAAAGATTTCATTTATTCATTTCTAGAGAAAAGGGAAGGGAAGGAGAAGGAGCAGGAGAGAAACATCAATGTGTGAGAGAAACATCGATCCATTGCTTTTCAAACACCCCCAACCAGGCACCTAGCCCAAAACCTAGGCATGTGCTCTGTCTGGGAATTGAACCAGAAACCTTTCAGTTTGCAGGCTGGTGTTCAACCCACTGAACCACATGAGCCAGGACATAAAACCAGTTTTTACCAGAATAGTGTGGTATAGGTTTTTTTTCTACAGTGTTCAACGAAATTCTTTTGACTTTTAACAAACTAGATTTACAAGTGAGATTATTCAAACTTAGAAATTTGGCAAATAGATTGAATAAGTGGCATATTAATCTAAATATATGCCAATAACAATGACAAAGTAGTTAGCAAAGCATTTACTATTATTATATTGCAAAATAACCTAGGTCAGAAGAAAGATTAGTAAATTATTGTAAGATTTCTAGTTCATCAAGTGTTTAAGAGAGGAGAGAGAGTCTGAGTTTAAAACATAAAATGATTTTGCTTTATGTACAGTTTTTGTCTATTTGGTACTCTTTATTTCATTTCCTTACTAAATATGGTCCTACAAAAAATCATGTTCTTTTAAATAAACTACTTCACAAGTTTCTTCCTCATATCTGCCAAAATAAATGTTTCCTAACTCATTCTTTGACCATTCTTTTCATTCTCTATTATTACCCAGAAAATATCACTAATATTCAGTCCTTTATCCCATATATACTTTTGTGTTTCAGACCCTATTTTTCTATTTCAAACTAGTCTTCATCAGCATTTTTTAAAATTCTTATTTATTTATTTTTAGAGAGAGGGAAGGGAGGGAGAAAGAGAAGGAGAGAAAAATCAATGTGTGATTGCCTCTCGAGCACCCCCTATTGGGAACCTGGCCTGCAACGCAGGCATGTGCCCTGACTGGGAATCCAACCTGCGACCCTTTGGTTCGCAGGCCAGCATTCAGTCCACTGCGCCACACCAGCCAGGGCAGCATTTCTTCAAAAATCTGTTTCCTAACCATCTATCTGCCTCCCAGCCTCTCCCTCCCCACACTTTCAATAATTTCACCATCCTCATTATTGCCAAGCTCTTCTCAGCAGGCCAATATCACATACCTATATCAAGTTGTACAAATTCAGGCTCTAGAAGTTTTACTGCATTTTTCTCCTCCAGTATCTTCCTAAATGAACTACCCTTGGTTATTGTTAAGCAACTTGTTCCCAGAATATTGAAATGACCCCCAACCTATTCCACCGCATTGCTTCAGAATTTATAAACTGAACCATAGCTCTAATATTTATTCTTTTCTAAAATACTCCCACTAAAAAAATTAACAAGTGGTACCAAATTGTCCTCTGAATAGAACTCAATTTGTAATTCAAGCTCTCACATAACCTGATTTATTTTTTATTGTTGTTCCATTACAGTTGTCACCATTTTCCTCCATTACTCTCCCCTGCCCTACCCACCCCCCACCTCCCACATTTTTTATAGCTTTCATACGCATTATACTTATCCAGAGTGGAAAATTTTGTCTTCCAAATGTATCTTTTTCTTCAGATGAGTCTGTTCTCATGTTATTTTCAATACCACGTATGCCTTTTCTTATGTGTGGAAATTGTCAGTTATTACTGATCTTTAAACTCTAGAGATCTGGTTTACATCATACCTTCTGTAGCAAGGATTTTTCTTCTCTGCCTTTCAAACTGAAAGTAACTGCTTACCCCTGACATATTTTCATTTATACTCTCTTCTATCGCTAAGGATATTTCACCTATATTATCATTTTTATTGATTATTGATTACTAGGACATTATCCCAAAGGCTAATGGCTTAAAGCAGTAATGAAATGATCTCAGTTTCTATGAGACAGGAATTCAGGAGTGCTTAGTTGGTTTGTTCTGGCTCAGGATTTGTCAGGAGTTTGTAATCAACATGTCATCTGTGGCTGTCATCATCTGAAGACTTGACTGGGGCTAGAAGATTCACTTTCCAGATGACATATTCCCATGGCTATTGGCAAGAGGCCTCAGTACCTTGTCACCTGAAAGTTCACATTAGGATGCTCAGTTTCCACATGGCATGTCCTCATGATGGGGAACCTGAGAGCAAGAGACCTGAGAGAAAAGAACAAGGAGGCATCCACAACAAGGTATCTTTGTTCTACTTCACACACTGTCATCTCTGCCTTATTTGTTAGAAGTGACTCACAAGGTCCAGCCCACACTGAAGGGAATAATTAGGCTCTACATTTTCAAAGGAATGGCAACACATCCATGGGCAGATTTTTAAATCACCACACTTGCTTTTACTGTGGATTTTTCTATACTATTCAGCTCAAAGCAAGCATCCTGCTTGCTGTCATTGTATCCCCCAAGATAATGTGGTGTTATGTATGTTCTTTGTTATCTATTTGTGCTCAGGTGCATGACTTGAGTTATATTTACATATTTTTCAGAACTCAGAAAAAGCCAATTCAGTAGTGTTAGCACAAAACATATTTTAAAATTTTTATTAATTTAGCTCTTCCTTAAATTACTTAATATTTTAATACGAGTCTACCACACAAGAGCTGTGCAATCAGTGGCACATTAATTAAGAGCGTCATACCTTTGAAACAGAGAAGAAGACATACTGTATCACTTCTGTGTCAGCTCTGCGGGAGCGGAGTGCACAGAAACGCTGGCAGTGAAGATATGTCTCTTCTAACCACTGGCTTCCATGTTCAGGGTCCTGCTTTGGATATTTCTGGTGCTTATTTTTCTCTGGGGTTTTATAAAAACAGTGTTTTGTCAGATATCTTTTCAAGTTTCAGTTTTGAAGGACAAACGTACATGGTTAAGAGGTTTAAAAACATGGATTTCAATAATTTTCAATTGGCAATCATTGAAATGAAAATAATACACATCTGAAAGACTGTTTTGTACTTCACAAAGAGTTAAGTTTGGATGTTTTTTTTAAATATGATGAATCTACTAAAAATAAGTAGACTCATGAATAAATATAACAAATGATGGATATTTTGAGTAGTTAACAGATCATATTTAAATATTTGAATATAGAAAATTTTCCTTTCATATATTCTTATTTTAAGAATCATTTAAGTCATTGAGATGAAAGAACCTAATTTTAAGTAAATGGTTACAAAACTCCTATTGTTCTTATAGATGATTTTGAATTCTATGTAGAAAAATTATTTAAAATTCTGTTCACCAAACAAAAGCTTTCACTTAATATAAAAGCTCTTTGATATAAAGTTTGAGTGTTAGGAAATAATGTGTAATTATTAAACTCCATTTCAGACAATGTTAAAGAAACTGTCAGAAAATAACATATTCAAAACATATTTTCCCAACATCTTATGTTGTGAGCTGAGTATGTCACACATACTAGGTAATGTGCTTTTCGGAAAATGGCAGATATTCAATTAAAGTGTAAACAGAGTTTTATGATTGTCTGTAAAGAGTGTGGTTCAAACATCCCTATATATTTCCCTTCAGTTTGAAGTCTCAACCAAGCAAAATTCATGCATAGCAAAGTCAACCCAGATATAAAGTAGACATTTTCCTCCATTCCTGAAGAAAGCAGAGGAAAATTTTGTTAAACACAAACCACAGTAACCATGAAGGAAGATGAAAGAATCCGAAGTAAATCCATCAACAAGCAAATGTTTCTCTGGCAGAGAAATAAACCTGGAAGAAATGGTGCAGTTGGGTCAATGGAGAAATAAATCTGGGAACCTGAATCCTACCTGTGAAAATATATGTCATAGGAGGTAAATGAATGTGACATAAATCAAGGGGGCTGGTATTTTAGGAATCCTGGATTATGCCTGATTAAAAAAAGACTGAAGAGGAAAGCTCAACAGCATATCCTAACTTCTTTTATCTTGGTCTTTTTTTCTCATTTGCTTAATGAAAAAGAGATATTAAAAAGCTAGTCTGGGTCAAAGGGCAGCTCCATTTTTAGTTTTCTGAGGAAGCTCCATACTGTTTTCCACAGTGGCCTCACCAGTCTGCATTCCCACCAACAGTGCACTAGGGCTCCCTATATGATCTCACCTTTAACTGGAACATAATCAATAGAAGAAAAAAGGAAACAAAATATAACCAGAGACATTGAAGTTAAGAACAATCTAACAATAGTCAGGGGGAAGTGGGAAGGGGACAGTGAGGAGAGGGGATTACAGGAACTACTATAAAGGACACATGGACAAAATCAAGGGGGAGGGTGGAGGTGGGAGAGGGAGGTGAGTTCAGCTGGGGTGGGGTAGAGGGATGGGGAGAAAAGGCATACAACTGTAATTGAATAACAATAATTTTTTTTTTAAAAAGCTAGTCTGAGTTTTGACATTAATGGTTGATAAGCTGAACCACATTTTTCTCACTTTCACCTTAAATCTACCCATATTTAAAATTAATTTTCTACCTAGCATTAAAAACTTCTACTATGAATGATTTCTATAAAGGGGGGAGCAAAACTACTTCATGTTTTTCTCATTTAAAACAAAAATTTCTCACAGTTCCAAGATATTAATGACACATAACATATGTGAGTTTAAGGTATACGAGTACAATATGATATATATATATATATATATATATATATATATATATATATATTGCAAAACGGTCACCTCATTTATTTTTATATCTATGCAAGAATTTACAAGAAGTAAAATATTTGGTTTTTGTTGTTTTTGAACAATTTATTTGTGTCTTTTTCATACATTGCTAATATGAATATTCTTTATAGAATTATGTTATGGGGCATGACCCATTTAAATGGTCAATTTCTAATCTTTTTTGCACCTTCTTTAAAAGGAACATTTGTCTCTCTCGAGTTAAGAACAACTGCCCTTTTTGCCAAGAAGCATGTCTGTTACATGTTGGTTGGATCGCCCACAGTTAATTTTCCAGAATAAAGAGAAAACTGACTTATCCTATTCGTGTGTGAACATTGTGGCCACACGTGCCAGAAAAAGGCGTTCTGAAAGAACACAGTGGCTGTGGAATTTGCCCCGAGAGATTCACGGGCTGGTCATCGTGACTCAGAACTGTACATCCATTCACATCCGAGAAGCTATGTGTAGAATTATTTGAAAAAATGCAAGAGTCTCAATCTCAAATCTCACTGTGAGCTCCATTGGTGGTTCTTGTGTGGCAAAAAGGAAAATCAGGTTTTGTGTGCTCTCCTCCCGCCAGGAACCAGCCCAAGTCTCAGCCCCTCCAGTTCCCTGCAGAGCAAGTCTAAAGCCGAGCACACTCTGTATTTATAAAGCCCTCAAGAATAGGAACACTAGTTTTCTAAAATGAACTTTCATTCATAAATCCATTTGATGAGATATAATGACCAGCATATACAGCAACAATTGAACAGCTATTTCTCTATGAAATATGTTTTTATAGTAAGCAACAATGGTGCCCCACTTAAAAATTAAGAATGCAATGGCCAAAAGTGGAACATTGTAGTAAATTGAGAAAGACACTATTTTCATTTATTGCCAAAGTAATAATGATAATAAAACATCCAATAAAAATGCAGAACAAGGTATTTGCATAAAAACAAGATTATATCCTGCAGGAAAAAGTATTTTTTAGTGAATATTCTATTACATTATTTTTAAAACAATTTTATGTATAAAATAAGAAACTGGATTAGTATTTTTTTTCTTAAAAGGGAAAACTTCCACAATTATTTCAGATTTTTCTGTTTAACTACTATTGGATCTTTGAATTTCAAAGCTACGTAGAACACATTTTCTCACAAATAAATATTTCAAAAAATTGATTCTTTATATCTTTGAAACAGCACATTTATTGCCAAGAAAAATAAGGGAAACAACCACCCATAGAAAATAGAAGTATGAAGACAGGAAGTTTGATAAGGCTAATCATAAAAATTCAAATCCTCATTGGAATAGTGCCCCAAATATGCCCACATATTCAATTACCATGGAGTAACTATCGAAAGGTATGAATATCCCAAGTGAAAATAAAATTAAATGAAATAAAAAAAGGCATGAAATCTTAGGCTTTGGGCCAATATTTTTCCTTTAATGAGGATAAAGGCACATTTAACTAGGGACTCCTCCTACTCCAGTATGACCTCAACTTAACTAATTACGTTTTCAAGGCCTTTATTTCTAAGTAGGACCCCATTCTCAGGTAAGGGAGGTTCGGATTTCAAAATATGAACCTGTAGGGGTCCAAAGTCAACCCATTACACTTCTCATTGTGCCTTATTCCTTTCTCTCAAAATGCGCAGTTGTTAATACCATCTCTAGGATATTCCTTCTAAACTTTCGTTTTTCAAAAACTTCCTCAATCAACACTATTCCGCCATTCCAAATCCCCATTTTAAAATGTCATAAGGTTGCTGATTTTCCCCGCCCGCTTCTTCTTCTTCCTCTACTCTGGCTTTTTACCCCTTCATTTGAATGTGTTTTAAAGATTGCATTCTTTAGGTTTCGGAGGGGCAGAATTTTGGCAATTGGCTTTAAATCTACCATTTTTTGCATCAAATGCTCAATTTTAGTAATGTCACTTAAAAGTGATTTGAATACTTCATTATTGCTCACTGGTAGGAATAAATGGAATCAGCAATTGCTTATTAAACAAATATTAGTTACTTTAGAATTTTAAGAGATTTTGAATCATAAATTTGTGCACTTATTAAATGAATATAGTGTATTTGATAATTAATTTTTGTTAAGAAAATATCCAGAATAAGATATCTTTATCTTCACATAATTGATGAATATTAGAGAAACTAGTTAAAATTTTATCCTGTTCCCTGAATAGAATTTTCCTTTCATGAAAAGGGAGGTACCTTGCACCCCATTTTATTTTACTTTTCATATTTCACAACTAAAATCAGGCAATATTTACATTGAGTTTAATTATTTCCTCGGTAGATGTTCTCTAACATCTGGAAATAATTATTCAATAATACTCAATACTCAATTTTTTTTGAGTATTCCAACATATGATGCCTTTAAGAGAAGAGTTAAATAATAGAGAATGAGTGTGAACGTGGGTCTTTTGGGAGCAGAGCGGCACTAATATGTTCAAGTCTGAATTTCTTTTATGAAACAGACTAAGATAAAAAGCTGCGGTGAGCTCCAATTACTGAATATTTTACACACTTTATCAACGCAATCAATATACGATACTCTCATTGTTTACCATTCTTAGATTAAGCGTATCTCATCTTTGAACACTGTCGGTTATCATTTAAATGTGTAATATTCACAATAATATATAAAGCAACTTTCTTTGCTGACGACGATGACAATGACATGTGTGTGTATGCGCATGCACACGTGTGCGTGCAGAGGCTCTTTAGAGAAATTTCAGAAAGGCCTCAAAAGCTTTGTCCTCAATTTCCTCTAATACCCCTTCAGAAGTTTCTGTCAAATTCTCAGTACGACTTTTTTTTTATCCCGGAAATCTGCAGGGGCATTAGTCTCTAAGATCCCCAGAAGTTTGACCCTGAAAATGATGTTAGGTTTCATCTTGGGATTGTCGTCAGCCTTTCTTGCTCAAGTTCTCTGCTTCCCCTCTATTAACCTCTCCGAATAATCAGCACACACATAGCAAAACCTTAATAATTTCCTGTTGGCTTTCATCCTGTGCTCTATGATTGTTAGTTTTTAAAATGTTTAATCAATATTAAAATGTCTTTGAAATGTTAGTCGTGAGTTGATATTGTGGAGGAAATTAATCACGGGCCCTCCACTATCACCCCCGATCCGAAGGCAGAGGAGGACACGGAGAATGGTCGCAGAAGGAGATCCAACTCATTAAAATTAAAGACCATTAGGGACAAGGATTGGCATGAAGTAAAAAAGATGGATTTACTGAGTTTATGTAATCACAATACTTTCTCTTGACTGTTAACGATGTTATAACGGGGTTTAAACCGATGGTAACACATAGGAACTTAAATATAATTTTTAGATATTTTAGTATTTGTAAATAATGCTGTACTTTGTTAAACAAGTAAGCTGCAATGGCATTACATGCTTTTTGATATACATTTGATTTTTTTCTCATCTTCCCACTTTGTCTCGTTTTTGTTCAAAGCGGTCATTATCCATTATCAGTTAAGTAGTAAATATCAGAAAATGGCATGCAAGCTGGATACTGTAAGAAATATTAGGAGGACACAATACTCACGTGGACCAAGGAAATTATACCGTAAACAAGTTTTAGCGCTAGCAGTTAACAGGGTTCTGAGTTTCAAAGGAATACTAGCTAAGACTGTAAACAGATACCATGATAGTCAATGGAAATGTCTAAAATTCAAAAGTCTTCTAATGCCAAGTGTAGCTAAGGGGATGGATAACCTGATACTCTCATAGATGTTACAATGTATAATTTGATATGGCCACTTTGGAAAGCTGTTTGGTGTTTCCTACTAAACCTGAATAAATCCGTACCTCATAACCTAGCAATTTCAATGCATTATGCATGTATATATACAGCAAGAGATATGCACAGAAATGTTCTTTAAAAATATACATAGAAACACCTATGAAACAAGCTAAATATCTATCAACAGCAGAATAACTACAAATTGATCAACAAACTTCAATATATTCATAATAGAACACTCTAAATATTGAGATAAGGATAACGATTTGTAAAGTATAGATAATTCTTACAAACAATGTTGAGGGAAAGATGACAGTCTACATAAAAGAATACATAATATTTTATAGCACTTACATAAAGATCAGAAACTTTTTGAAGTTAATTTGTGGTGCCAGAAACCAGCATTACTTTTAGGGAGGAGTAGATGGCAATTATTTTGTGGGTCATAAGGGTCTCTGGTGTGCCAGGAAAATTCTTTTTCTTGACTCAGATAGTGGACATATGAGTTGATTCACTTTGTGATCATTGTTTTTGCTGTGTGTTTATGATTTAAACACTTTTCTATATTTATGTTACTTCAATTGTTTTAAATCTACATTTTCCCACAGCACGATCTCAGGTGATTTTTAACTTCTTAAATTACTTTTTGATATGACTGCTCACCTGGCAACTAAAGAACTATCAGTTAAATTTAAATTTTATATAGCTATTTCATAAGACTATTTTTAATTTTTAAGCAATTTGCTTTAAATATAAAAATAAATTAAATACAACTTTGGATAATGGGAAAAATTTCCTTTGATACCATTTTTATTCTCATAACAATTTCCTTCATCATTGATAAAATAAGAGAGCACACAATGATACAGGCATGAAATGACACATGCTTATTGTTACATAAATTTATGAATGTTCAGTACAAAGTTAACCTCAACAACAAATCAGTTACCTGAGCCAACTGTTTTGCTACATATGCATTGTAGATATACAATTTTAGTAAAACTGTCAATCAGCTGAATATAGGTAAATATAGGATTGCATATAAATATGCATAAATCACTCCAGTAGTACATCAATTCATGAGGTTATTATAATTTATATTGTTAGTTTAAATAGAAGTATTATTCCTGAAAAAAAAGCTCTAATTATAAAAGGAACTTATGGTCATTTAGACCACCAATATGGAAGGTAAGCAGCTGTAATTATCCTCCAGGTCAAAATACTATCCCCCTCTAAATATGACTGTAAGTTCTTTTCTTTGCCTTTCCGTGTTTTTGCTAATCAATGTATGTGTGGTCATCCGAGGAAGAATGGGCACATTTTTCAGTCTTCTTTTTCCTACTTACAATTTTCTAGTACGACCTTTGCCATGGCATTAAAAATACATTGTAAACATAAGCTTTGATGGCTGCCTTTGTCAGTGCCTAAATAGAACCCTTAAAACCAGAAATACATTCTGTCAAAAGAAAAATACTTGAATGCAATATTCTGTTAGACTATCTGCTAATTTCAAGTGGAAATATTGGGCTACATAGATAGGTCATAAGTTTTGACAGATACAAACTGTTAAATTACTTAATTTCTAAGTAAATTATTTAGGAGTTCATAAATCTTATTATACTGTTACCAGGATTGACTTTTTTAAGTTTACTAAAGTTTGCTACCATATTCAAAGAATAGACTATGATAACGGCCATTTGCTATTATTTTATAATTGACTTTAAAAGTTTGTACTACATTTTATTAAAAAATTAAACATTTCAAATAGTAATTTTTTAAGGGGCTACCAAAATTGATCTCTCTTCCATGCCAAATGCTCCATTATTTATGGCCAGGTGAAAAATTATAAAGTCATTGGTGTCTTAATTCTTGAGAGAACCACTCTACATAAACTTGTAGGCTAGTGCCTTAAAAATTAACAAAAATTTCAATTTCTTCTAAATAATTTCTCTAGTTAGAGAGTCCTTTGTTTTTAGGGACCATTTTTGGAGTTTATATTTTGCTATAAAATTTATGTTTTAATTCAGTTATTTTCCATAAGGTTGAACAGATTGTCCTCTTAATTTTATTTTGGTGTCATAAACTTGGGTGTTCCACCACTTAAATTTCCAGTTCTGTGGAGAGCATTATGCTTTTGCTCTTTTTCCTTTACTACAGGATGGTTACTACATCTCTGCTTTTTTATTTTTTCAAGGACAAGTTTTAATCATACATTTTTGCCTATAGTATATATTTTAGTTTTCATCTAATTTTGTCTCTTTTAATATTTTATTATCTTATTATTCTGTTTTGGCCTTTCAATATTTTGAAAAATATCACTTGTTAAAATGCCTCATCATTTTGTGGCAATTATTACTCAATGAAATTGTACATTCTTATTGATTTGTCAGTATTTTGAATGATGGCATAGAAATTACTTGAAAGCTGAACTGGGAAATAGATACTTGTAAAATGAATAATTAATTTACCATTTACTCTCTAAATATTTTTTTAGTACTGATTCCACATGAGGCACACAGGTGTTCTAATGGGACAGATGACTTTATGAATGAGCAATAATTTTTAAGCCCAAATGAACCTATTTATGATTTTTTCTAATTTCCAGCAACAAAGATTTATATAGTTTCTAGGTTTCCTGTAATCAAATCTTTACTATTTAAAAATCATATTCTTTAACATAATTTTTTTCAAAGATGAGGAAGGATTTTTTGGCAGCATGAGCAAGATCTAGGAAAGAGTGTTTTAGGTGGGCTGCCGATAATTTGATATGTAAGGGATGAATCCAAGTAGGGCAGTCAAGACAGCGAGTATTTGTTTGTTTGTTTTTTGATTAGAGAAAGGGAAAAACTGTTCATTTTCATTTTATTTCTAAGAGTTAAACATTAATAATAATAATTAATATTATTTTAAATTAAATATCCTTCTAATGGGAAATTTTCAAGTTATGTCTCCAGTAGATATTTAGATTTGTCAAAGTTATATAATTCAGGGATTGAATGTAAAACAATACGTATGAAATAGTAATATATGAGTGTATATATTTAAGAAAATCACTGATTAGATATATCTGGTGTGTAACTCAGGAAATGTTAACATTATCTGCAGAAACTTGTTTTGATTTCTGATTAGGTTCTGAAATTCAATATTTCCTTTTACTATATAACTACATAATATAGTAATATGCAAGGTGAGTTCAAATGGGATTTTACTCTTCTAAGCCTGTTATATTTTGAAAAATTATGCATATTGTCACTGCAATTTAATTTATAAGACGTTAATATTTGAAAACTAAGTACAATATATATTTATCTAAAGTGGCAAATCAGGAAGTAAGATGGAATACCAGAAAATATTCAATTAATCCAAAATAAGCAGGAAAAGAGAACTAGTAGGAAAAGAAAACAGATGAGAAAACTAGATGACAAATAGAAAGATTGTAAACTAAAACGCAGCCAAATTAATAATCACTGTATATGTAAATAGGCTAAACAGTCCATTTAAGAAAGCAGTGATAATAAGACAAATTAATAAAAAATAATTCATAACTCTATGATGCCTATAAAATATAGTATCAATGCTAGGCACAAAGATGTTGAAAGCAAGAACATAAAAAAATATGCAAATATTAAGCACATAGAAGCTACTGTGGCTATATAATTTTCTGATAAAATAGACCTTGAAACTGGCACTAATACCAGAGTGAATGGGGACATTTTATATGGGGACATTTTCTATTGATGAAAGGGTCAATTTATGAGTAAGATATAACAATTTTTTCACACTTAATATTTTCACACTTAATGACCGCATTAAAATACACGAAGCAAAAACTCATGTTAATCAAAGGAGACAGATAAACCCACATACATAACTTCATATTTTAACACTTACTTTTAAATGGTAGAGCAACTGGAAAAAGTTTATTAGGAATATAAAAGCCCTGGCTGGGTAGCCCGTGGGTTAGAGTGTCGTCCCAATACACTCAAGTTTGCAGGCACATGTAAGAATCAACCAGTGAGTGTATCAATATGTAGAAAAACAAATCCATGCTCTCCCTCTCTCTCTAGCTATCTTTCTCTCTCCCTTCCCCTCTTTGTCCCACCAAAATCAATAAATAAAAATTAAAACTAAAGAATATATTTGTTAACAGCAGAATGCATACTCATTTTGAGTTACATGAAAAAATGATAAGGATAGATCATATGCTGGACCATAAAATATGTGACAATATATTTCAAAAGACTATAACAATACCCACAGTTTTCACTAACTGTCCTGGAATTTAATTAGAATATCCATTTATTCCAAAAGTCATCAATAGGTTACAAAATAACTAATGTGTCAAAGATATATCACACAAGAAATCAGAAAACAATTGCAAGGAAATAATAAAAATAAAGCATATAATTTGTGCATTGTTGAAGTGGTACATAATTAGCTCAATTCAGGATATGCTTATGACACAATAGACACATTCATTTAAAAATATGTAAGATTAAAGTAGAACCTCCTTAAGTTGATATAAAAAAAGGTATTAATAGTCTCAGCTAATACTACATTTAATGGTATAATAGATTGGAGAAAAAGGCAAGAATATCTTCTCTCCCCACTTAAACTTCTGTCTTACACATTCTAACCCTGCATATAATGAGACAAGAAGAGCAAATAAAAGCATAGATATGGGAAAGTAAGAAGTAACTGTACTCACAGTCAATGAATGTTTTTGTAGAAAGCCCTAAAAAAATTCAAAACAACTTACTAGAACTAAAATTAATTTAACAAGTTCAAGGAATACAAAGTCATTTTTTTTAATCAATTGACCTTCTATATAATGATACTTGCTTCCAATAAGTGCATACTGTAATCAGAAGATAATTATATCTACAAAAGGATTGCAAATATAAAATAATTTTGAGTAAATTTAAGAAAATCTGTGCAACCCTTCTACACAATAAACCAGGGCTGTTGCTGAGAGAAATAAAGACTTAAATGGAATTATATATCATTTTAATGGATACACAAAGCTCATATAAAACCCTGTCTGCAGATATTCATAGCAGCATCATTTATAACAGCCAGATGTCCATCAACTGACAAGTGAATAAACAAAAGCAGTATATCCACATCGTGGAATATTATTTGGCCATAAAAAGGAATGGAGTACAATAATATTACATTATAGATGAATATTGAAAACATTATACTAAATGAAAAAAAGCCAGTCATGCAAGACCACATATTATATGATTCCATTAACATGAATGTCCAAAACAGACAAATCTATAGAGACAGAAAGTAGATTAGTGGATTCTTAGGCCTGAGGTGGGGAGGAGGAATGACAAAATGTTCTGAAATTGATTGTGGTGCTGGCTACACAACTCTGTGACTATATTAAAAACCACGAACTGAACTAATCCACACAATTTTTGACCACTAATAACTTAACTGTTCCTTCATTTTAAAAAATCATTTTACTTTATTTTTTAATTATGGTAAAATACACATAACACAAAATTTACCATCTTCACCATTTTTAGGTGTCCAGTTCAATGGTATTAAGTATATTCGTACTGTGATGCAAACATCAACACTATCCATTTCTGGAACTCTTTCATCTTCTGAAACTGAACCCCCACATCGATTTATCAGGTCTTCCTCCCTCCCCCACACCCCCTGACAACCACCGCTCTACTTCCTCTCTCTGTGAATTTAACTATTTAGGCAGCATAGATAAGTGGAATCATACAGTATTTATCTTTTTGTAGCTAGCTTTTTTCACTCAGCGTAACCTTCTCAAGGTTTATCCATGTTGTAGCATATGTCAGAATTCTTTTAGAGGCAAATAACCTTCCAATGTATGTCTATACCATATTTCACTTATCTTTTTATCTGTCAATAAACAATTGTGTCACTCACTCCTTTTGGCTATTGTGAATAATGCTGCTATGAGTATGAGTATATGAATATCTCTTCATATCCCTGCTTTCAATTACTTTGGGTATATACCCACAAGTAGAATTGCTGTAACATATACTAATTCTATGTTTAAATTTTTTGAGGAAGTACCACATTGCTTTCGATTCTTACTAACAGTATACAAGAGTTCAGATTTTTCCAGTAGCACCCACTCTGGTGTGGCTCAGTGGATTGAGTGCCCAGCTGCAAACCAAAGGGTCACTGGTTCAATTCCCAGTTAGGGCACATGCCTGGGTTGTGGTCCATGTCCTCAGTAGAGGGCACTCAAGAAGCAACTATACATTAATGTTTCTCACCCTCTCTTTCTCCTTCCCTTACCCTCTCTATAAATAAATAAATACAATTTTTAACATAAATAAAATTAAAAAAAATTTCACTTAGCATAATGCTCTCATGCTGTCACAAAGGGTAGGAGCTCCTTCCTTCTTTCTGCTGTGTAGTATCCCGTTGTGTACATGTACCAGAGTTTTTTGGTCCACTCATTTACTAATAGGCACTTAGGTTGCTTCCAGCACTTGGCTATTGTAAATTGTGCTATAATGAACATTGGGGTGCATAGGTTCTTTTGGATTGGTGTTCCGGGGTTCTTAGGGTATAATCTTAGCAGTGGAATTGGCAGTTCCATTTTTAGTTTTCTGAGGAAATCCCATACTGTTTTCCACAGTGGCTGGACTAGTCTGCATTCCCACCAACAGTGCACTAGGGTTCCCTTTTCTCCACATCCTCTCCAACGCTTGTTGTTTGTGCCTTTGTTTATGATGGCCATTCTGACCGTTGTGAAGTAGTATCTCATTGTGGTTTTAATTTGCATCTCTCTGATGGCTAGTGATGCTGAGCATCTTTTCATGTGTCTCTGGATCCTTTGCATCTCCTCCTTGGAGAAGCATCTGTTCAAGTCCTTTGCCCATAAGCCAAGCAGTGAAAGAAAAATACCATATGATCTCACCTTTAAGTGGAACCTAATCAACAAAACCAACAAGTAAGCAAAATATAACCAGAGAATTGAAATTAAGAACAATCTGACAGTAACCAGAGGGGAAGTGGGAGGGGATAATGGGGTGAAAGGGGGAATGGTTTTCAGGAACAGCCATAAAGGACACATGGACAAAACCAAAGTGGGGTGGAATCAGGGGAGGGAGATGGGGATGGTTGGGGTGTGGGGGGCAGAAGTGGGAGGAAAGGCAGACAACTGTACTTGAACAACAATATAAGAATAAAAAATAAATTATAAAAATAAATTTCTCCAGTTGATTACTAACACTTACTAATTTCTGGGTGGTTTTGTTTGTTTTATAATAAGTGTGAAATAGTATCTCTTTGTGATTTTGATTTCCACTTCCCTTATGATTAGTGATGTTGAGCTCCTTTTCATATTCTTATTGGGCATGCATATCTTCTTTAGGAAAATATATCTTCAAGTCATCTTCTCATTTTTAATCTGGTTGTTTGTCTTTTTAGAGTTATAGGAGTCATCTATGTATCCTGGATATTGATCCCTTATCAGATTGTTATTTGGGAATAGTTTCTCGCATTCTGTGGATTGTCTTCTTATTCATTCGATGGTGTCCTTTGAATCACAAAGGTTTTGAATTTGCATGAGAATCAATTAGTCTTTTTTCTTTATGGAAATATCCATGGTGGAATTTCATTTAAACAGAAAAAAGACATTTTAAATAAATTTGAAAACATTTGAGGTCAGATAGCAATTTATTTTTGATTAAGGAAGGGTTGCTATTTAAAACAAGAAGCTTGGGTATGCCTGTGTCCCTTAGGCACTTGGGCACTTAGGAGGCTTCAGAAGGACTTCAGAGGAACGAGTTCCCTCTTCCCTCAACCAACTCCAAGAAAAACAAAAGAAGTCTGCTAGAACATCTGTGGAAGCAATCAGTCTTCAGTACACGCCTGCGCTGAGTTGCTTTACTTCAGAAGTGTTCTCAGACTGTAGCCACAGATCTAAGAGGTCTGTGCCCTGGCCGTGTGCCAAGACCTCTGCGCTGTCCTCTTGGAGAAGAAGGCCTAGCCTGAGATTTGACCAGCCTAACTGAAGATTTGTCTTGGGATGAACCTTCTCTCTAGTCATTTCTACAATGCTATTCAAACAAACCGTGGTTCATAAAAATGTACTCATATTATGATTTCTGTCTACAACCTTGGGAAAAAAATAGATGTTCAAACCATTAAAACACTGAGTATGATTAATGTCATCACTTGATTTCAGGGACATTTTGTAAAACACCGTCTCAAAAGGCATTGCTATTGGGTTAGTTTTTCAATTACAAGTGTGACAATGACTATATACTTGTAACGTGTAAACAATAGATGCAATAAATTATCCATAATAAACTATGCATTAAAGAGCATCAATTATTTTATGGGAATGAGTTTTCTGATGAAAATATTCTGGTTTTCAATGAGGAATTTAGAGTATGCTTCAGACCCTTTTCTATGATCAAGAGTTTGATAGTCTTAGAAAGAAAATGCTGAGAAACAATTTTTGATTTATAGTGAAATAAATAGAGCTGTAACAGACATTTTTCAGGTTTAGAAATTTTCTACTCTACGACATGGCTCCATAAAGACAGAGCCTCATAAATTATTGGGATAATTTCATTCAGAGTTCAGGTTTATTACACTGAGGCCAACATACTGGAAATAATCTTTAGGAAAACAATAGCAATCTGGCCCTGTCTTATGAATAGATGGGAAAGCGGGTCAGGAGCAATTTACTAATTCACTCAGCAGTAAAGATAATTACTGTTTTTAATAATAATGTACTACAGGCCAATCTAATTGGTTCATGCCTCATGTTTAAACTGTTCTAGCTTAATAAGTGCAAGCACATTATATTTACTTTGCTTGGTCTAAAAGCCCATGATACTGAAATTTGACCTTTAAATGATCTCCTGTGCAGTTCTGTACTATTTGTTTTGGATTATTGGATCCAAAAGTATCCTGGATACTTTTAGCTAAAATGTGTACTTGTATGTTTTCATAGGTCCTCATTTCCTCTCTGTTGTGTCGATTAGGACACACAGAATACATTTAGCATGGTCTCAAAAAGCACACACCAGAAAAGGAAAAGGAGAAAAGAGTTTAAATTATGTGAATTAGAGAAACAGGTTCAGATACAACTTTAAGCTTCTTCATTCAGTTAGATCTCTTTCTGCAGTAGAAATTAATTCCATCGATTTTTTTTCTCACTCACTTCAATTTAGTGCTGTGTTGCATGAAATGTTTTATATATGGAATCAAAAATATCATGCTGGGCATATATTTACTCTCAACTAAGAATAGTTAATATTTTCAGTTTCTTCATTGTCCCTGCTATGTCAATGATTTATCCTTTACAGGTAATAACGGTGGGCTGGCATTTCATTAATGCTAGTGCCAGCCAGAAGGTGCTGAGAGCAGGGCGAAGATCCTCCCTCCCTCACACCACCAACCTGGTTGCACTGAGCTCCCATTTCCCCAGCTGTTGGGTGTATTGCACATCTCAGCACCCTTTATGGAGACTGTCCTCAGCTGAAGTAAGTTGTATCACCCAAAGTCATGTCACCTTCCTGATGCCCCATACATCCAGTGACTGATCAAATTCATGATATTGTCTGTGCCAATTACTTGTCTCAGTTCAGGCCAGGTGCGTGGGACCATCTTAGCAGCAGGTATCAAACTCAGAGGATTTTTTGCTTGATGACTGTATGGTGGACCACTTACCCTGTTCCCAACCCTGCCTCTTTCACTTCCAGAATGTACTGACAGCTAGAATTCTCCCAAATTAACTTCCTGCATGCACATGCCCTTGGAACAAATATCCCAGATATCCTAGCCTGTGAAGCTACTTAATTTTAACCGTTCTCAGCTTTGTAGATCGACTTTCTAGGTTTCTTTCTATTTGTTTGTTTTTTTATATTTTGTGTGTTATGTGGCTGGTTGATTGTTCTTAACCAAACTAATATCTCCAATACATATTTCTTATCAACTTTTTAGTAGTGATTTGGACAAAGAATATGACTAAATTATCATAATTTTACATCAATAGTTGACATAAATAAATGTACTTTAAATAAAACCTAAAACATATTAACTAAGATTTAAATTTGTGTATATATTTTGTTTCATTAATCTGAATCATATAACTAAGGATATTTTGGAAAATATCAATTTTAATTTATATTACCAAGTAACTAAGATCTGTGATTTATGTGTACACAAAATTTTAAATCAGATTTTTTTCCTAGAAAAAAACACTCAAGCTTTGAGTGAAGAAACTAATAATGAAGTGTAAAGGAGGGAATGGAGGAGCTCTTACTAAAATTTGAACTTTGAATATATAGTTAGTGATTCTTTTAATGATAATAAATATCATATTGTACTTGCACTAATACAGAAAACATTTGTTCCTTTTAGTGCAATAAATAGTCTTGAGTAATTACCCCCAAAAGAATCTTAGTACTTTTCCTGATTTCAGTCTGTAATTTTACTTTGAAAAGGAACACCTCTTCCCTATTAAATTGATGTAATCCAGAGAAAATTCCTTCACCTACTCCAGAGGTAGAACCTGTGGCTGCAGCTACCTCTAGCTCACTTGAGCACACTATTTTTCAATCTCAGTGAGGGTGTAGGAATGGTCATGTGATCCAAGCAAACCAAAACCAATCTGAATATTACTTCAATGACTGGGAAGGGGTATTATCCTTCTTTCCCATTAACCTTAGTACATTCAAGACTGATTGGCTCCAAGCCACTTGCCACCATAACATTTAATCACCCTGTCTTCTTAGGCTCTTTTCTACAATATCCCTCAGTTAATATTTGCCTGTTGCTTTCCTCATGATAGACTGGAGTTAATGGTTTGGGGAACAGTTATTAAAATTTTTATTTTTACAAATTTTTATTTAATTTAACAGATTCTAGTTCTCTGGTGAAAGTCTCTATCTCGTTGTATAGTTCCTGGCCATTTTACTAAAATGCTGCCTAAGGCCCACAGATGAGATTGCTATCATCTGGACAGCGTTTACCCTCTCCTCGGGAAGACGCATGGACTTGGCAGATCACCTTAATCCATCAGGCACTGGGCTGACCTGACGCTGGATTGAAGCCTCTTTACAGCCCAGCCTACAGTTTACCTCTGGATCACCCGGTATTGAGGTTCAGTCCTTTAAAGATCCCAGTTGAAATTTGGGATATTTATAAAGACCTCACCTACTTGCCAAGTCCTGAACTACAGATTTTCTTTTTTTTGTACTCTGACACTGTGGAACACTTTGTTCTTCATTCCAGCGGCTTTAGGACTCACTTTTTATTATCTTTCCCTTTGCAATGCAAATATCCAGCATATGTCTCAAGGGGAAATTGGCATTTTTCTGGATCAATTCCCTATGCTTCCATTCTCACCAGCATCTTGGCTCTTGTCCATTCCTGGCTCCTTTGGCATTCCTAAGCTCCACTTCTGTCTCTCCAGACCTGTGAGATTGCCAAAAACTGTGCTGGCTTCTTCCCTATTAGCAGAGACCATTATTCTTTTTGTCCTTGGCTAGGATTTGTGCCAAGAATTGGCAAATGCCCTGATGATAGAATCAGCTGAAGATTCAGATTTCTCTTTTTGGGGATCTTGGTCCTTAAAGTCTTGTTTACCTCAGCAGTTTTCTAGTATCTTAAAAAATATGTTTTTAAAATTCAATCAGTTTTTCTTTCTAGTTGTTATTTTACGGATCATAGGTTTGTTGCAAGATATATGAAAAGTTCAGAATTCCCATGTTCTTAACTGTATTTTACATAAATAAAACAAACTGTTTAAACTTTGTAAATAATAAATGTGAATTTAGTAAAGTAAAAATTAAAACAGTTTATTTCAAAACAAGAAGAAAAATTATGTAAAATCTTGAGATTTTTTTCTCCTGAAGTATGTAATACCCAAAAAATGTCTACACAATAAATTGAAAAAAACTAATGATGAACAAAGGCATGTCAGAAAATGCATTATAGAGAATATTTTTTCAGAAGGAATAGGATTCAAGATGAAATTCACTTGGAAAAAGTAAGAATATTTTATGTCACTGAGTTTGTGCTTTAACATTCATTTAGAAATTCTACTGAATGAAATAAGAAAATTAAAAAATAAATCTTAAAAACTAAGAAACTAAATGTTTCCAACATTTTTCTGGAAATTTGTTTTTCAATAATGAGCTAATTAAGAAGTGATCCACATTAAATGATCAACATATAAAGTCAAGGAATTTTCCAGCATAAAAACAGTAAAAATTAGACAATAAAAGGAAAACAGGAAAATATTAAAACATATCACACTAAAAGTATAGTGCAATAAACTTTGTAAAAATGCAAGGTGAGAAAACATAGTATTGTAAAATGTCCATTCTCCCCACTTGTGCTACAAATTCAAACTAATTCCTTTGACAATCCTCCCAAAAAATATTTTAAATGAGACTACAACTAGAAAAGAAAGAAAGAAAAAAAAAAGAATCAGCCATGGTGTATGAGAATGTTGAGAAATGATGGCAGGTAAAAAAAAAAAACACATAATATAGATGGACGGAACTGGAGAGTATTATGCTAAGTGAAAAAAGCCAGGCTGTGAAAGGTACCATATGATCTCACCTGTAAATGGAACCTAATCAACAAAAGAAATGAGCAAAATAGAACCAGAGGCATGGAAATAAAGAACAAACTAACAGTGACCAGAGAAGGAGGAGGGAAGGGGATAACAGAGAAAGAAGCAGAGGAAGCAAGTCAAGGAACATGAATAGAGGACTCAAGGGCATGGACAATGTGGTGGGGCCATTGACTGTGGGAGTGGGGGGGACAGGGTAGGGGTGAGCAATGGGGAAAAAGGCAAGACAACTGTAACTGAAAAACAATAAAAAAATAAATAAAACATGCAAAACGAAAATAACTAAAACAATATAATAATATGTAGAACTAGTGTAAAAAGCATAATAAAAAAGAAGAATGTACAGTGACTTTAAATTGTCAACAACATTGATTGGAGCAAGTATTAACTATTCAATATCAATAAATATTTTTGGGACAATTGACCATAACCTTTGTGATAGCAATTGGCCATTCATTTGTAAAACAATTAATTAAGTTCCTAAAAGTAAAATCAAAGCAATAAACATACTAGATGAAAATACATTTTAATGTTGTTATGAGAAAATAGGAAAAAAGAACATACACTATAAAGAAAAGACTTTATAAACTTTACACATTTGGTCCAAAAATAAAGCAACTATTAATTAAGATTTGGGGAAATTACTTGTATTATAAACAAAAGTGAGTAAAACAGATTAACTATTCATTAAGTTAACATAATATACAAATAGACAATTCACAGTAAAAATATTATGGATTGCGTGTTAAAGATTTGTCTGGTTCAAAACTTGCTGGTATAAATAATGAATACTTCACCACATTAGAATGGAAATCCCATAGTAGAGAAGGAACCTTGATTGAATTGCTTAATGCTATGTCCCCAGGTCTTAGATAGTGTTATCTTGGAACATAGTTGTTTTTCAGTTAAAAAATATATGTGAATACATAAATGAATAATATGAAAATACAAATAAAATAATAATACATTCTATTTTTTCAAAGATAAATAATGTCTTTCTGTGAAAAATGTGAGGACTATTTCACTCCTACAATTTTAGCGATACTGTAAATTCATACCACCCTTCTGAACAACAGTATGGCAGCATCCATCAAATTCAAAATTTTTATTCCATGGACCAACACATCAGGGAAATCATTTCCATGATATTCTCTCACCTTGATAACCCAGCTGGAAATGGCATATGGGTTAGGTAGGTAGGTCAGCATAAACCAAATTTCTCTTGGATTTTTGGTATAGGACCAAATACTAAGGACCTGTTGACATGGACCTTTTAGACAGGACCAAATGTCTACTAATCAATAAAATTGTATTGAGACCAGATACTGAGTTTCTTTCATTGATTTGTCTCCCGAAGCAGTTAGTACAGGCCCTTCTAGGTGGCAGGCACATAATATATTTGCTGAATGTAATTGGAAGTCTGAAATGAGACGATGAGCATTGTTGTGAAGAAATACCTTAAAACAATTAAGAGTAGAGAAATTATTTGTTGTTCTCTTTGAGGATATTTTTTAGAATTTACTACTTATGAGTTCATAGAGAGAGCTACCACTATTGAAATAACTATTTGAATATACTCCTGTAAATCTACATTCACTCTTGTTCAGTAATGAACATCACCACATTATCCTACTAAAAAAAAAAATCAACTGGCTTCCTACTTGACAATCCTTTCTGAGAGTTCCTTTTCTGTGTGAGTCAAATGATATTTACTGGCAAAGCATTGTCTCCCACTTTTGTTACAAC
Source organism: Desmodus rotundus (assembly GCF_022682495.2). Classification (NCBI taxonomy): domain Eukaryota; kingdom Metazoa; phylum Chordata; class Mammalia; order Chiroptera; family Phyllostomidae; genus Desmodus; species Desmodus rotundus. The sequence goes on from NC_071397.1 coordinate 85,367,498, forward strand.
TTTCTTCAAAATGCCATCAGAACACTGTGACCAAGAAAACTGATCCATGACTAAAAAACTGTTTATTTTAATAATTTGCAATATTTTGGGTGGGCAATAATAAACATGTATCTAGGCAAATGTAGTTGAATGACAAAGAAATAATTAAAAGACAGGAATCCTAAGTATAAGAGAGTAAGTCACTGAATTACCAGTCTTTTAACTTGTCATATAAAATATAATCTAAATAATATAAAAGCCTCTTTTTCTTTTAATTTAACTTGAAACAATTTCTTGTTTATTTACATATATTAAAAAAACAACACATTAGGGTTTTGGCAAGTAATGCCCAATAGGGAGAATTGTGATTTACCTTTACTGTTTGTGAAAATCAGAAAAGGAAGCAACTGTTGTAAATTGTTCTACACATTGTTGAAATTACTGAAAATAAGTTTGGACTTTAGAAATTATACTGAGAAACTACTGAGGAGATTTTAGCTTATCAGTAATTATCAATAGCTAATGAACTGCTTATGTTTACTTAAAGAGTAGCTAGATAAATAGATGGATAGATTGATGGATAGATAGATAGATAGATAGATAGATAGATAGACAGACAATAGATAGATGATAGATGGATAAATGCACACCTACATACAGATAAATACCAACATGCCCCTTTACCCAAATCATTGCTAAATTTTAATTGTTTTACATTAAACAAGTATGAAGACTTGTAAATATTAGTACCTCCACAGCATTTCACAATACTTTGTTATTATTTTTAATTTAAAAAGTCAAGCCCAGGCTCAGTTGGTTAAAGCATCTTTCCTATAACACTAGGGTTTCAAGTTCCATCCCAGGTCAGTACACGTACATATAAGACTCAACCAATGAATGCATAAGAATTGAAACAACAAATTGATGTTTCTTTCTCTCTGGATAACTCTCTGGAAGGAAAGCAAAATGATTGAACTTTAAGTTTTTAATTAGTCATTTTAAATATTAATTTCATTTAGTGAGAAGAGTAAAGAATTTAGCTGGGACTAACATTCAGTCATTTTATTTTGTCAGTATGTACAGCATTGATTGATAAATATAACTCTTTGATATTTTTTCCAACTTGATTCAATGCTATTTACAACTATTTATTTACACTTGCAGAAACACAGTGTTTTCGCTTCCTGCATAATGATTGATCATCTGTGCTATAAAGGTTCTACCTTTTATTCTACCTAAAATGTACCCTGCAGTTATTTCTGATTAGTGAAACTGGTTCTATTTTTCCAGGACTGTCAGAAATAAATGATGGCATAGATTGACGTCCTACCAGAAGAAAAAAACAAAATAAAACAAAACAAATCCAAGGAAACAAGGAAGAAGGGAAAGGAAGAAGGAAGGGATAGGAGGAGGAAAGGAGGAAGGAACAAAGGGAGGGTGGAGAGAAGGAGGAAGGGAGGGAGGAGGGAGGAAGAAAGAAAAATAAAGAAAAGCAAAAGCTAATGAGTTTTGAATTGATTCCATTAGCAATAGTCATGATTGTTTGCACAGGGGGAAAAAAAGATTGTTATAAAATAGTCTATTAAAATGCCAGGAAATTCCTCAGTAGTTTAAATACTCTTAAATTTTTAAATGCTATACTAGTTAGCAGAGCTGTAGTAGATTGAATTAAGCATCATTATTGATTTCCCAAGACTTTGTTGGTGTATTGCCCATTTAAACACATTATCAGATACTTAAAGTGTAATTTCTAATGTTTGAAGAACATTTACCTCATTTAAAATAGCTAATAACATCATTCAAATGAATGAAGGTGTCAGGACTTAATAAATGAAAATGCTGGACGCAGACATAATGTCCATTAGAGCAGAAGCCAAACAGATTCATATAATGTCTTGAATAAAATATTTCAAATAGAAAACTCTATGAATAATTGAACTGCATTCTAAACTATAATTATGAAGAGTCAATTAAATAATTATGGGTAAGAACATCCATGACATTATGGAGATATAGTAGAAAATAATCTTGGAAATATAAGGTTTCAATTAATGTGTAAAAGTGAAATGATTTTCTGTTGAATAGGCATTTTAATTTGTTTACTGAAATTTTTACATTTGATAACTAACATTGCATATAAATGTTCAGCTTTCTGTAAAAATGAATTACTGGCAATCTTTTTGTTTCATATTTTACAGCCTACAATATCTAGTCAGAATTTCAATGTATTTTTAAATAGAAGAAATATTTATTTAATATACATATTAATGAATTATACTTATTCTGCGTATTACTATGAGACTTTACCAAAACTTGCTCCTTATGTCTCTTACTAACAGGTTTAATTTGTGATATGCAAAGATAAATTAAGAAAGGTAAACTTTATTTAGAAACTCTCAGTTTATACTCATATTTCATTGGCCAAGTAGTCTGACTTGATCATCCAGATGTTTGCCTCATTCAATTCATACATATTATCATCTAGTTGCATCAAAGGATCTAGTGTTTAAATGGAGGAATTTATTCTAAGTGTTAAACATTACATTAGTGTTTTATCACTGTTTTCTAGACCAAGTGTTTTTAACATATGAGTTAAAACACAAGTTAATGAGTTACTGTAACACGTCAGTTATATTAAATAATTTCCTTGGAGTCAAAGCCAGTTATTTTAGATTGTATCACACAGAATATTCCACTGTATCAGTGAAGCATAGTAAGAATTACTAGTTACCTGTGTTAACGTTTAAAAATACAGAAACAGATTACAGTATTATTTTTGGACTATAGACCCCCTCACATTTGGCAGCTATCGCCACAACTAACTCTCCTCTGGTAATCCTTCCTTTGGTCTCTGTTCCTATGAGTGTGTTTTTCTTTTGTTTTGTTTCTCTCTATGTCTGTATTTCAGTTTGGATGTCCTATCTTCAAAGAATTTTTCCCTGTCATATTAAGTTCATTAGTCTATTGAAAGAATTCCTCATCTTTAATAATGCACTTTTTCTACCATTTACCTTGTACTTATTAAAAATACTTTCCTTCCTCTCTGATGAAATGCCTATCTGTTTATACATGCCATCTAGATTTCCTACTGGATCCTTTTATTTATTTATCAGTCATTTCATGGTCCCTGTTAGATATTTCTAACATCCAGATATTCTCTGTCCCTGTTCTGTTGTCTGTTTGTATCTCTTGCTGATAAGTGTTTTCCCCATTTCCTTTTTTGTGGGTCTCTTCACTGCTGATGCAATGATGGACAGTGGGTACAAAAATCAGTTGACATGGAGGTAAAGAGTATTTATGCCCAGAGCGGCCACACCTCATGTTCTGTCATGCAGTTTCTGTGAGGCGTTGCTGAGTAAGGACTCGAGCTGGTTGGAATTTCGGTGTTGCTGTAATTATCGTCGCCAAACACACACTTCAGATTTTTCCAACAGCATGTAGTTGCTGCCCTGTGGTTAGGGGCTTAAAGTGCTAAGCAGTTTTTTCAGTGTTTATGCTCCACCCCACTCCAGACTATTCATTATTATGTGATTCTTGCAGGGGAGGTGGGGAAGTTGCACTAGACTCCTAGGACTGCCTTAACAAAGCACCATAAACTAGGTAGCTTAAAACAAAAGACATATATTCTCTCGTAGTACTGGGGGCTAGAAGTTTGAAATCAGAGTACTAGGAGAGCTGTGTTTTCTCCAAGGCTCCTCTGAGGAATGTTCCATGCTTTGCTTTGAGCTTCTGTCTTTACCAGCAACCCTTAGCATTCCCTGGTGTATGGATACATCACTGTAATCTTTGTGTCCATTGTCACATGATATTCTCCCTGTGTGTCTTTGTCTCTTCTTCTGATAAAGACACAAGTAATAGTAGATTATGGTCCACACTAATGAATCCCCTTAACTTGATTACGTCTGCAAAGCCCCTTTCCCAAATATAGTCACATTCCCACAGACAAATGGGAAGGTGTAGGACTTCAATATATCTTTTGAGGCACACAGTTCAACCCAAAACAGAGTTTTTCAGTTCTTTTCACCAGCTTATTGAATACAAGTGCTATGTGTCTGATTTTGGGGGGTGAGTCTTGGTCAGCATTATTGCCCACCCTGCCTAGTGCATGAACATGCCATGCATTTTGGAGGGTCTTGAGCAGGAGGACATTTGTCTGCCCTACCCCAGAAGTAGCAGACATGTTAGTTCACAACAGGATCCTGGTCCCCACCAGGTATTCGTGCCCTCTGCCCTAGGTACAAAGCTTTTTTCCTACCCTTCGCTCAAATATTCAAATGCAATAGCTGGACCTTGGGGCAAGTGGGGCTTTTACTTCTCTCTCAGCAGCTTCCAGCTCTTGACTGACGTGTAAAGAGATACAGGAGAGGGGTGGGTTCACTTGCATTTGTTCGACTAAACAGAGTCCTCGTAGGCTTTCCATCCTGACCCCCGTCTCTCCCATGAGCACCCAGAGTAGGCTCACAGGAAATAGGTGATGGGGACAGATGCTGATGTCTGGGGTTCACAGAAGTCCCAAATCTTCACAGCATTCCCCGTTAGGAAGTGTTCCAAATTTCAGCTGTTTCCTTTTATATCAGTCTGGTTGTTTCTCTGTAAATAACGTGCTTCTTAGCTGAGGGTAAAATTAGTTCCTGCATTTATCATTGATATTCTAAATTGTACTAAGACATGTTTATCTTAGTCACTCTGGCTGCTGTAACAAAAATACCATAGATTGGGTAGCTTATAAACAAACAAATATATTTCTCACAGTTCCAGAGGTTCTGAAGTCCAAGGTCAAGGCACCAGCAGATTCAGTGTGTGGTGAGGGCCTCCTTCTCAGTTCATAGAAAAACTGTTTTCACATGGCAGAAGGGGGTGAGGCGACTCTCTTGAGTCCCTTTTATATAAGGATACTAACCCTATAAACATTCAGTTTATAGCAATGTCTGTATCTGAAATGTTTTTTATTATTCTGTTTGAGAGCCACTGTGATACCTGTGCCTGAGGGTTGATGACTTACATTAATTTTAAATGTTTATCAACCTTATTATTTCAAATATTGCTTTTCCCTATTGTCTTTCATTGATGTTTCTGGAAACTTTAGTGGACATATTTTGTACATTTTAAATCTAGCCTTCATTTTTAAACTTCTTTTGTGTATTTTAGTTTCTTACATTTTCATGTCAATTTTTATTTCAAGATTTATTTATTTGGTGCTTTGAAAATTATTTTGCTAAATTTTTATATTTTGTTTCATTTTCTTACGTCTATGATCACTTTAAGCTTATTTATTTATGGTTTATGCCTCCTATGATTTTGTTGCCTGAGATTTTTTTAGTGTTTTATTCTAATATTTATAGTTACTGCTGAGACATGCATGTGATGGATCATTCCTTTATGTGTTTTGTAATCTGAAATGTGATGTCATATTTCTTACCACTTTAACCATGGGAAAACCGTCTGGGTGAAAATGAGAGAGTGCCCTTCTAGATTTATGTCTGCTTGTTGCCAGGCACTTTAGAGGCTTCCGTAATCAGAGGATAGTTTTATACAACATTTTTTTCTTCAGACCTCCTAGACCAGGTAGGCAATACAATTTTAAAAACATGCTAATAGTTATTTTATTTTTTGTAATATATTTTGGTAGCTGATTTTTAAAAAATAAAAGTAGTAATAAAAGTAGTTTTCCTTAGAGAAATTACAAATACCTAGTGCTAGCATTCCTATTCCTCATTGCTCCTTTTTTTTCTACATAAAACTTTTCACCATTGAAATGCTTTACTGTTTATTTGTTGTCTACGAATAGAATAAAAGTTCCTTAAGGATAAAGGTTTTGTCGGCTCTGTTCACTATTTATACGCAGAAGCACCAAAGCCCACCATTGTTTGATTAATTTACCTCTCATTGCAAATCACTTTTACCAAGAAAGTGAGCAAGTCTGATTATTTCATGTGGAATCATATATTAATAATGTGGCATTAAGGGAATTTTTACTATAAATTCCAGATTAGGAAGAGGAACAATAACATCTAATTTATCCTCTTAGACAAGTAAGAGGATGAGGATTCAGTTTATAAAGAAAGCAGAGGATGATTATATTAAAATAAATTCTTTGGCTATTGTTGAAAATATGTATTTTTTCAAAATTTTTAATTTTATAAATCCAGCTACATTTTTACTAAAACTGTAACTGAATCAATAAAATATTTGATATCATAAAACCCTTTTAATATTTAATACAGAACATTTAAGGTGTAATGGTAGCCAGAGAGATGTCTTCCTTAGTTAAAGAAAAACATGAAGTGTTCCACATTTTGAAAACATTTTAGAGTTAATTGCAATTATATATGTCAAAACATAAATCAGTTAAGAAAATAAAGATAAAGTAACATTTGAAAAATTTAGTAGATGGATTATTTGGTAATACAACCATCAAAAATATTCATTGTCTAACATTTTAGAAAAACATTTGGTATGTTGAGTTAACAAATTTGAGATGATATAGAGTAAGTATATCAAATCAATACCATTTTAAAGTTAAGGCATCACTCTTATTTTGTGTTATTCTGCCTGTGTACATCATTTGTAATTTGTCCACTGTTCTGGCCACATATATTAAAACTTTCTCAGTGTCTCTGAATAATCAGTCATCTTTGATGAACAGTTGATTAAATGAAAGAAATAAAGATGGAAGAATGGCATTTAGTTGGATTAGGAAAAAAAGACATAAAATAATCAATGATGATTAGCCAATTTCATCTTTTGCTTGCTGTTATAAATCTATATCTTCTCTATATGAGGTAATATTTTAGTTTGAATGGAGGTAAATTATTACTGAAACAATGAGTATCTCAAACAGTCAAGTCAGAAGGAGTTGTCCTGAAAGGTCTCAGCATTCATGGCCTAGGACCACTCAACTATGTCCTGCCAAAAAATAGATAAGTTCTGAAAATTTCTATCTAGAACTTTGAATATATAAAAGGAAGACTGTTTGACCTTCATTTTGGACAACCATGAATATATATATATATATATATATTCATATGTATATGATATATATATATATATATATATATATATATATAATTCAAGGTGTCCAGAGTTTCATGTAAAGTAGTTCTGAGGTGTTGCTCCAGTAGTGATAAGATTTAGGGATATCAAGTGAAGAAAATAAACTCGATAGTGAATACAGCTAAATATGTAGTTATATACGCAGTCTACCCCTGATCACATGGGCTTATATGACGTCATTAGTCTATCTTTTCTACATCAATAGAGGTGAACTATGCTTTCTCTGTAGAAATTGATGAATGCACTCAGTTTTTACAAGACAGTCATAAGTCTTGTAAAACTTGTATTAGCATCTTTCCTAAAACGAACATCAGATGAACAAAATTTTTAAATGTTTCTTGCTTTATTTTGAGAATGTAATCACTCAACATTAGAGGTAAAGCAAGCTGCCTGATTCTGAGAATAAAAAGAGAAAATAGTGCACGCCTCGTCTACCTGAAATAGTCATTTGGAACAAAAAAGTAAGACATATACTGTTGGCTTTAGCAAATGTTTGGATTCCCATCTTATCTACTTGTTCTATCTAGAATTGAAGAAATCATCCTGCATGGTCACTTTTGGACTAAACACTTGGGGCAACCTACAGTGTCCCGTCAGCATCTGAGGCAGTGGTAAATTTCCAGCTCACTGCATGTTGCGGGAGCCAAGTGAAGATAGAACAGGATGGTGTGTTGTGTTCCAGACATAAACACGGCAGTCATCCCTGTCAACAGTTGCTATTTGGATGCATGTACGGTCTTTCGCTAAAAATTCAAAGCAACTTTTCTGGCTATTTTTAATCATTTTTATGCATTAACATTTGGAATATCAACAATATTAAACCAGAGGTTAATACTGTGGCCTTTTTATTTTCTGAATGTTTAAATTATCCTTCAAAATACTCTCTGCTTTTCAAAGTCAGAATAGTAGTTACCTTGGGGATCTGAAAACTGCCTGGAAGAGGCCCGAAGGGCTTCTGTGTGCAGGTCATAGTTCATTCCTTCGTCTGGATCTGCAAACACAGATGTATTCAAGTCGAGAACATTAATCAGTCTTAAGATTGTGCTCCAGTCGCTTTTCTGTACATATACTTTTCTTCACTCTTAGATTCACTCCAAAAATAGCTATGTTTCTTTGCAATTATGTTCTAAAACAAAAGTCAAAATAGTATGGAAAATTAGATTTCTGATTCACATTAGATCATTCTGGGGTATTTTTATAACATAAAGGCAATAAGACAGATAAAGTGACAGGGACAACAGAACATTAAATGTCAACTGAACCACTGCATTGTCTTCTTTTTAATTTTTAAAAAGGCTAAAGGCTGGTGTGAAAATAACCAGTGCTCATGAATAACTTTATAATTTATGACCTTATACAACATTATTGTCGGGTAAATCTTCATTAAAAGAGTCACAAATACTATTTATAATATTATTGTAAATAATTAGATATATAACATAACTTTATAACATATGTAATTAGAATTAAATATACATTGTAATAATTATATGCAGTATTATAAATAATTAAAACAATTTATCATTATTATTACTTATGGACAAAACTAAACATAAAAATTCTATTTTCTTCAATAATGTCAGAATATCTCTTGTATTAAGATTTAATATTCATTTTTGAAGTCTATGTAACTACCTTAAGCCCCCATACTCAAAATATTTCACAATAAAGTCAATTATTTTAAAGGTACTTATGAACTTAGTGACAAATGTATTCTCTATATGTTTATAATGTGAGAAAATAAAAATACATAAAAGGCAATTTGTCTGGGCTCATTCTGATAAAAGAACAAATCAAACACCTTCCATCCTACCATAATTTCTGCTCATTGATCAACAATATTAACATTTGAAGAGTAGAACCAACTTTTCCTTGAGAAACTTTGAGATAGAAACATCTGGAAGTTCCGCATGCTGAAAAAAATGCATGTACCCTTTATTCCTGCCATTTCTTTCTTGCCTAAAATACCCCTGTAACATTTTTTTTCCTAACTGATGTCCTATAATTACTTATATACACCAAAAACTCTTGAGTTGGGGCTTTACATAGCAATGCACTCAGCAGATGAAATCACAGTGCATGTTGCTTACCACCATGTTAACAAATCCTTGCAGAAGAGCAAATTAAAACATGTAATAATTCAAGTGAAGTGGGATTTTGAGGAAATTGTTCAGTCACAGATCTGCGCTCAGTGGAATTAACCCCTGAGAGCCTGCTGCCTGATTTCTTTGCTGTGTCATTCGGTGCATCTGCATAGCTTTAAGCTTCCCCTGTGCCAGACGCGCAGGTCTCAGAGCAGCAGCCACTGCGGTGTGCGCCTGCAAAGCCTCTCCAGGGGCTTTACACCAAACTGCAAGAAAACAGGACTGAACTGGAATTAGAAGCTTGAATCTCCTATCCAGAGAAGTAAACAGTACACAGTCTAGAAGTATTTTCCTCTCCGTTTAAAAATAGAGATGAAATTTAGCTGCTGGAGCATTGCTCAATCCCCCACCATCTCAGTGAGTTCATACTGTGTAAATATTGTGATCTTCATAAATAAATACTGAGGCACAGCTGGCGCCGGTAAGATATTGCTGTTAGGTTGCTGTGGCCCTGTTATCACCAGTGGGCGTTGCTAATTATTCTCAGAACTGAGGTTCTGGCATAGCAGGGGAATGGAATGCAGAGGAAAATCAACAGAGGTTGAAAAAACGAAATAAAACATTGTTTGTTTCTGTCCATAGCAAGGACATTCCACCCTTGTGAAAACCAGAGATACATATAGCTGTAGGTATGTGGGTTGCTCTTCTCTGTGAAGATGGTTTAACAACACAATTTATTTCACCCTTTGATTGCATTCCAGCTGATTAAAATTCACACCACTTGTTTGTAAGGGCAAAAGGAGGTAATTGGGGTGTTCAAAGGACAACCCTGTGAACCTGAATATCTTGAATGAATGAGTTTACTGAGAGGAAGTTTTTTTTCCCTTCCTCCCTCCTATTCTGACAGGTGTGTTAATGGCCTGCTTTGCACGTTGCACACAGAAGAGGTTCCTTGTGTGTAAACTGTCTTGACTCGAGAAAGCAGGTGCTCTTTAGACATATTGTCAAGCAGAAGAGAAGCTGCCTGTGAATTACTACATTCTTTTTTGAAAACGCCAAGGTTAATTTTTAATTGTTGGCAGCAGGGTAGACCTGATGACCACAGCATTCCACACAGGTAGAGCTTGTGCTGGCTCATCACATTATTGCTGCTTCTCAAGTAATCTTTTTTGACTTTGAGCCCAATGGATAAGCAGAGAGGATATTGTTAGAGGGCATTGTGTTGTGCTCTTATGTTAAAATATCTACTCTCATTTACTGTGCTCAGCATTTCATTATACCACAGGGAGGTGTGACTTCAGAGAATGCAAATAAGCACAAGTCAGATCTTTGTCAGGTTCTCCTCACATCTCTTCTCAACTAGCCTTACTCTTGGCAACCCTTCTTCCCCAACCTGTAACACCTCCTTTACCCTCAAACCCCAATGTTAAAAGGATTCCGATCCTTAGAGGTGATTTGGAGCCAGCTGTTCTGTGACTCTCACAGGAGCACCCCTGTCCCCTAAAATTTATTACAGGACCTGAGACTGTTGGCAATTTCCTGCTGTTTTATTCAACAATATCTCCACAGGAAGCAATACATTTTTTTTCTAGCCCAAGGAAGAAAACTGTCTAATACTTCTTGAAAACTGTAGGCAAATTTGTCACATAAAGTACATTTAGAAAAAAACTTGCGTTGTTTCATAATTCTTACTCTTGCCTGGATTATTCAACTAAAATCATTGTTCACGTTATTCTGTGTCCCAAATAAATTCATAAACCAGATAATAAAGCTAGTAAGGCTTGAAAAAAGACTGCATGTGTTTGACTACTCCCATGTAAATGTCGTTTGTATAGTTGCCTGCTTGAGTCACTGTATTAGTAAAGTGATATTCACTTCAGTTAAAGAGAGAACACATTTACCATTGTGCATAGTTCTCAGGCATAACAGTAACTGATTCCAGGGGCACTATTCAAAAGGTGATTATTTCATAGTGGGATGTGTGCATGAATTGGGCCTGCACACCTTCTCAAACTTTGCACAGCACAATCCTCATTTGCTACAAGACTTGCTTTCATAACTACAACTCTTCCTGTCTCATCTTTCTGAAGATGTGACATTGTCAACATGAATGTAGGAAAAGTCTAATTTCTAGTAGTTCCTATGATATATCTGTTTTTCCGTTGAATATTTAAAATACCCCATGGCATCCCTTTGAGGTTCTTTGCACAGTTTAAGAACCATGGGCTTAGGGGTTATTTTTTTGTTTAATGTATTGGCCTTCATCAATATCAATGGCCCTATGATATGTATCAGAAATGTTTTCATATGAAATCAAGAAGTACACTGTGTCAATTCAGATTTTTCATGGATCTGGATTTGTCACCAAACCTAGTAGATCTTTTTCCATGTTTTCCTTATATTAAGTCATATATATTAAAACCACATATACTCATTCTTTCTTATTCTATTCCTGTTAGTAGCTGGTAAACCACAATGGACTCAACCACAGCATTACCAACAGTGATTTGCGGCATGTTGCCATTTTTGAGAGATGATTTTTTTATACCACATTTCTCATTAGTATCCAAATCAAAGATACTACAAAGTCCTTTGCTAATTTAAAGGCTGGCACACCATACTCTCAACTAATTTTTAGGAATCAGGACTTACAGGTCCTATGGCTTTATTTCTGTCCTCTTTGTTTTTCTGAAATTAGAAGCTGGAATGCACAAGTATATCTCCTCGGGGTCTCCTGGGGATTCCCTGCATCCTCGTTAGGAGGCAGGACTGCATACTGAAATCATTTTAGAGTTGTCATGAGTGATGTGTGTTAGTGATCAACGACTATACTTTTGAGACACGGAGAAGACTCCCTCAGGCCATAATGTGTTTGGAATCGTTCATTAGTAAACACTGTTCTCAGGTAAATTCACACAGAAGCTTTCTTTCCCCAACTCACTCGTCCCTATGGACTATTCCTTCGCCATATGAGCAGCGGGACTATGACTTCTTTCTATCAATTTTATGGAAGATGATTATTTGCTTTCATGTAACCCTTTGAGCAAGGTTACACTCTAGTGGGAACTTTTCCAAATGAACTTAACGTATGAGGCTCAAGGTTACTTTGTAGTATCAGAATTTTTTTGTTCTTTGTTTTTTTAATCAGAATATTGAAAAGTCGGTCTCAGGTAAACAGGACCACTATAGCAAAGTAAAATATTCTGTCTTGTGAAAAATAATAAGATAGTAGGATAAACGTATTATTAACATGAACTACTTGCCCCAAATAAGGTAAAACCCCTTTGTGTTATTACATGCTAAATTACTTTAGTATAGCTTATTATACACAGTAAAAAGATTTCAAAGATATTCGTATAGAACTACTTGCCAAAATTTTACTCTTAAATCTGTGTCTCAAGACAATTCTAGTAGTTGATTTTATTAATCATGGTTATAACCATCATCAAAGTTTTTAGATGATTCTAGAATGCATTACTTTGAAAATTTCATTTAGTATAATGTTTTCATTTGGTGTGAAGCACCTATCCTAGAATATTAAGACTATGACTATTCTTACTTTGTGGAGATCGAATTTCCCTTATAAGCAATTTCCATTTCATAGATCGGACACTATAACGGTCACATCACCTAGATCGTGATATACGTCTCACAGTACAGCTCCCCTCCCCCTCCCATATCCAAACCAAGACAAAACTCAAGTACCAAGATGGTAAAACTGTATCTATCCATGTCCTCATTTGCCAAAGTATACCTTCCTATTTACAAAGACCTAATATATATTTTTGAATAATCACAGTTTATATTTGGCACCGTGGCTTTTGTCCTCTCAGCACTACATTACTCTCTACTCTCACGCAAATTCTGTGAAATTTTCTGGTTATAGAATTATTAGTCAAATTCCTTCTCAGATAGCACCCTTTTCTGTATAACTCAAACACAATAAAAAGACAGCAAAAAATAGTACACAGTAAAACAAAACATTATGCAATGATATATTACATGTATCATGGCAGAAAAACATTCAGGACACAGAGTTAAATGGTCAACTGAACTCTGTCAGAAAAATTTCCTTGGAAGAATGTTGGAAACACACCAAAAGGCCAAACAGAAAAATAGGGGTGTGTGAAGAACAGTGAGTGGCAACAGGGGGAACTCGGAAACATCATAAGCAAAGCGATGGTGGCATGGAAACGGTTTTATGTGTATGCGGGACTTCATGCAGTTTTGTATGAATGAGATCCTTGCTCAACTATGTGAGTGTGAAGGTCTGTGTGTGTGTCAAAGGGAATAGGCTCTCGCTGGAGAAAAGCCTAAGAGGTAAGCCAGGGCCAGTTCATTGAGGAGTTTTAATCATCTATGAGGAAACATATATGTTTGAGATTTAATCACTCCAGTAGCCTTGGGCTGGGAACCTAGGCAGAAAGATCAGATAGGAGATTAGAGAAGAGACCTCTAAAATCATGCTTTCCCCAGTCAGATATGTTCCAACCACTTGATAGCTGCGATGTGTGGGACAGGTTACTTCACCTTTTTAAGCTTCATAGTGAAGATAATAGTTCAACTTGCAGGTGGTAGGAAGTTAATAATAATTCACACACACTGATTGACTTAATGAATGTCATGTAAGTTTTTAAGAGAGAAGATGATGAGTACACCTGTTTAGAGGTCTATCATTGAAAATACGGTGATTGGTTAGATAAAGGCAATGGAAGTTAAAGAGTCTAGAACAGAGGTCAGAAGATTACACCCTGCAGGCCAAATCAGTTCTGTAAATAGTATTTTATAGGAACAGAGCCATGCTCGTTTATGTATACATTATATACATTATCTTGAGCTCATGTCTCATTACAACGGCAGAGTTTAGAACTCCTGATGGAGACTTTATGACCCTCACAACCTAAAATATTTACTCTCTGTCCTTTACAGAAAAAAAAAAACATTGCCAATCCTGGCCAAGAGTTGTAATTTATCATATTGGCAAATATTTTTAAATTTGAAACCTGAGGTTCTTAATGATGAGCTCTAAGATCAGCATTCACACTCCTCACACTGCCAGTTTGCACCTTCTCCACCCACAGTAAGCCTCCGCAATCACTTGAAGTCTCAAATGTGTCATTGTTTGTTTTCCTCCAGTCCAATTTTACAGAGAAAGAAGTGTGATTTAAGGGCCTCCAAGAAGGCCCCTCTAACCAAACAAACACCTCCTCTGGTCAGTCTTTCTAACTTAATTCTATCCCTGAAGGGCCACAAAAATATTATCTTTGCATTTCTACTCAAAATAAAACAAACTTGAATATTCAGTCATAAGTAAGCACACTGTGTAAACTTTTGACTTTGAAAAACAATTTATGACTTAGAGGTGGGAAGGAGAACAGAAAGAAAGAAGCAGGGGAAGGAGGTAGGAAAGACTTGTGGAGAGAGAAAAAGAGGGATATGGTAGTGGGGAAAAGAAACTCTGGGAACATAATTAGAGACCAGGAAGAAGAGCAGAGGAAGGGAACATCATGGGATCTGGAAAAGGACCTGGGATACAAAGCTTACCTACTCGTTTATATGCCTTAGATTATAATCTCTCACTTCATAGCCATCGGTAATCCAGTGGTTGGAGAAAGGAAAGCTGAAATTTATTCTCGCTCACCTGGGAATAACTAGTTTTTGCTTTTTCAAAGAGATTTCTAATGATGCAATTTATGCAATGTTCTTATATGAAAATTGGAGTCATCCTGCCTCTCAGAGTATCACATCCCTAGGCCAACACTTAGGCATGACTAACGCAGGACAGCAGCATCTACTCATGCAGAGTGACGGGAATGAAAGAGGAGGGTAGCATGATGGACTTCGGATTCAGAGTAAATTGTGTGTTTACGTAGGTTCAGCTTAAGCAAGTTACTCCTATTCTCCAGGCTTCAGCATTTTCAAATGTAAGATGAGGATAGAAATTCCTCACATGGTGGTTGTGACAACATACAGCAGACAATATATACTCTCATATAGAAACAGAGAATCAGGTATCTGGCACGTGGTATATGTTGAACAAATTGCACGTGGTACTAACATTATTGCAATCATTACTATTAAGAATAAATTGCTAAATGTCTAACAGAAAAATGGCTAGTAGCTCATGGCCAGGATATTGTATATTCTTTGAGTTGAGGACAAAAAATGAAAGAGCAGGCCTTGGAACTGAAAGGATGTGCGTTGTTCAATGTCCCCTTGGAATCAACACCGCCCCTGGATCCACAGGAGCCTACAACTCCAGGAGCTCGCACTTTTCTCAACCTGGATAATATAAGAAATTACCAATTTTCTTATGAAAACCTGATGGAGCAGCGTTTTACTTAGGATCTACAGTAAGTCCTCTAACGAGATGTGTATTCTTGACAGGTAGAGTGCCCTGATAAGATGTAAGGGACTGTGGCACACAAAAGGGCAGGCATTTGAGATGGCCAGGAGAGTAGAATTTTCTTTGCTCTGCAGGTTTTTCCATTTAAGCAGTTCATGCGACATCCTAGACATTGACACCTTTGTAGAGACACAGCAAATGGAAAAATGTTACTTTCCAAATCTGTCCCCCTCTGAGGAACTCTCCTGCTGGGCTTAAGCTGACTGTTCATTTTAGGGCTCATTTACTGTTTAGTTTTCAGAAGAGTTTTCAATATGAACAATGGCAAAGTAGCTTTAATTTTACTTGTTTTTAACCTATTCGTGAATAAATACAATTTTTCAAAGCTGCGGGACCCCAAAACAGAATAAACACAAAGACCGTGTTCAGATTTCACTAAAGAGTTTAGAAATTTAGTTCAGTAGTATGATAGATCTATTTCCAAATATCCCCATGTGTTATTTTATTACTACAAAATATTGAAATCCATTACTTCCATTTCATCACATCCTTACTACATTATTAACCCTACTTTAATAAAAGAAGGATATGATGTACCTGAGTTTGTGATCATCTTAGAATTTTGGTAAGTTGGTCAAAGAAAGGAAATTAAAAATCAGAATCCTTGATTTCCAAGTGGTTAATTAACCCCTAAAACAGCATAACTTCTACTATAATCACTGTTCAAACTTAGAAACTTACTATCTTAATAGCATAGAAAAATCATGCAAATAGAATTAACAGGGAAAGACCGAAAGGTTTTTTAGAGGCATTCAGGTCTATGGACATTTACTAAAGTGGAGACAGAGCTAATTAGCATCTGTTTC
The DNA here is from genome assembly GCF_022682495.2 of Desmodus rotundus. Taxonomy (NCBI): domain Eukaryota; kingdom Metazoa; phylum Chordata; class Mammalia; order Chiroptera; family Phyllostomidae; genus Desmodus; species Desmodus rotundus. The sequence continues at coordinate 85,383,826 of NC_071397.1, forward strand.
ACAAAATGATGCATTTAGGATGAAGTAAAGGAATGAGAAATGCATTATTCTAGGTAGTTTGTAACAATTTAATCCATCTGGACTAAGAAGTATAAATGAAGGTGGGGTCCACTTATTTAAAGGGGCATTCCCTAGGTACAGTATGACACTAAGTGATCAAAGACCAAGTATAGGGCTACCCAAATCTTGGTAGAAGTCATTAACACCACAGAACTTTGCTTTGTTTTATAGAAATAAGCAGCAGCAAAAGGGGACAGGATACGAAGGATGGCTGCCGTTGTGGAAATCGGGAGTGAAGAGCTGAAAGGTAACTCCCTGCAGTAATAGTCTGGAGGACTTTTGGCTATGGGCCCCTGGACAGGGACTTGCTGGGGCTCTCTTAATGACTACTAATTTCTAGCTAGAAACATGGCAAACTAAATACCTGTCCTCGAAGCTTTCATTTTCACTCAAAAGTGATTAATCTGCTTAAGAAAATGAAGACCTAATCTTCTTCTCTGGACTTGGTAAGTTTCTTAAATCTTTTTTAGTGTCAAGGATTCAAAGTCTCACAGCAAATTTTCTCATCTGAAACATCCATTTCAGAAAGAAAAGCAAATCCTATATAAAGAAAAAAAAAGCTAAGCAGCATTTATTTAATCTCCTTCTCTTGGTAGATAAACCAATCTTAGGCTCATATTTGGGAGAGCAAAACACATCTAAAAATAAGGCAAAGTTCACAGTTATTTGAAAGCAACCTCTGTGTCCTTAGCACTCTCGCAAAATGGATGAATAAGAAAGAAAAATTGCACCCAATGTCTTTGATATTTGTCTGTGTAATGATTCTACTTCCATGAAAATTACGCCCAATAGGGCTCTTCTGAGAATGATGTAACGAACTCAAGGCGTGTGGAGGATCACTGGCCTCCTAGGACCCAGCATTTTAATTCTTTATCTTGTTGTGAACCACGTCTGGCAGAGGAGAGACCTGACCTGGGCGGCATATCTCTTAGTCTTCCATTAGACATGCTCTCTGTATTTAGTCCAGGTTATTGTTAGGAATCCAGGGTCCTGGATTGGGAGTTCAACCACAGTGAACGTTCAGTGTGCTGCAGTGAATAGGAAAAAACATGTAAGAATAAATACACAGTTTCAGAGAAAACTGAAGGAGATTTACATATCTTCAAGAAGTCAAAATTTCATTAAAGAAACTTTGTCTTTGGAAGTTCCTTTTTGACTCAGAAGAATCCAAGTATAGTGTAAGAAATGTAGTCAGTAAGAACAGTGAATGTAGGATCTCTTTAGTGAACAAAACTATTTTTCTTAGAACACATGTAGGTTTTTCTTAATTAAACTTTCCATTTCGAGATAATTGTAGGTGTACACGCAGTTGTGAGAAGTGAAAGAAAATGATCCCAGGTACCTGCTTCCCACATCCTCACAAAGGTCACATCTTGCAACATTATAGTATAAAATCTGAACCAGGATACCGACACTGAGAAAATCCCTCGATCATATTCGAGTCCATCTGTGTTACGTGAACACATTTGTGTGCAGGGTGGGTGCAGAGGGTGTATTTACCTCTGTACAATTTCATCACGTGTTTGTTTGTTCATGGACCTACCAGCACAGTCAAGATACAGACATGTTCCATCACCAGGAGTCACCCTTGTACTACCCATTCATATCGTTTAAATTAAACTGAAGAGGAAACTAACCCTATATAAAAGATTAAATTTTAGAGTCAGAATAAGTACATATTAAGGGAAAAGTGAAATGGGGATAAATATGAACTGTCATTAAAGATAGGAAATTTAAATATTCCCTACTGGGTATTAGCTGGTCATATAAGGTGATTAAGGAGAGAAAACACACTTACGAATCAATGTTATTGAAATATATTGTACATAGCATAAAATGCATTCACTTGCTATCATACAGTTTAATGAGTTATGACAAAATATGTACCCATATAACTACCATATGACCAAAATGTAGAACATATCCATCACCTCAGGCAACAATTGATCTGCTTTATATCACTTTAGATTTGTTTTATATGTATGGAATGTCTTTTAAATTACTCACATAGTATGTCATTATTTTTGTAGAAATCTTTAGCTTGTAATAAATTTTTGAATGTATCTTTAGCTCAAAATAATGTTTTTTAAATTGATCCCTATTGTTATACGTATCAATAATTTACTTTTTATATTTGTGAGATGTATTCCATTATATTCATATGCCACAATCTGTTACCCATTTACCTATCAGTATTTATTTAGGTAATTTGTAGTTGTTGGTCATTATTTAAAAATTTTTTATAAATATTTCTGTACAGGTGTGTGTGTGTACATTCATTTTCACAGGGGGTATAAATATTTAGATAGAAATTTTAGGAAATATGGTAAATATATCTATTACTTTTTAAGATACTTCCACTAGTTAGGAATGAGAGTTCCAGTTTTTCTACATCTTTGCCAACACTTAGATTTGTCACTTTAAAAAGATTTTAGCGTAGGTGTATAGATGTAGCTCATTTTTGTTTTAATTTAAATTTCCCTGTTAATGGCTTTCGGCATCTTTTCAGGCGCTCAATGACCGTAGGTGTCCTCTTCTTTGGTGAAGTGCTTTGTGTCATGTCCTTGTGACACGTTTGCTTAAATCTTTGGTTCATTTTTTAAACAGAGTTGCATATTTTCTTATCTCGAGTCATAATAATTATTCAAATATTTTGATGTAAAACCTTTTCTATTTAAAAGTATATTTAAAAGATCATTTATTCTAAAAAGCCAAGAAATACAAATGTGTGTTGGAATTTATAACAGATGTAGGAATAAAATTTATGCTAATAATAGCTAAGCAGATGAGAGAGAAAAATTAAAGTGTATTGTCATAAAGATTTTATAGTTTGTGCAAAGAGGTCTAAAGTTACTTGAAGCTATTCTGCATATTGTATGATTCCATGTATAAGAAATGTCCAGAAATGCGATACTACAGAGATGTAAAGCAGATGCTGCTTGCTTCTGCTAGGAGAGGGGAGTTGGAAGAAGGAATTGACTGCTAATGTGATTACGGGGCCCTTTAGAGCAATGAAAATGTTCTAAAACAAAATTGTGGTGATAGAAGCTGTCGGTTATATGGTAGATTGGATTTGAGATGAAGTGGCAATTATTAGACTTTGCGTGTATATTTTTGGTTCTTCTCTTTCTGAACACATTGTATGATTCTTTTTCTCTGCCTCTTGCAATTAAGTGAGGCCATGTGACTTTCGCTGGCCAATGGCATGGCATGTGCCCCCTCAAGAGGGAAACTTTAAGGGCCAGTGTATGATTTATCCTATCTCTTCTCCCTACTGTAGCAAACACATTGTAGAGGGCCACCTTCCTGTGTTACTGCGTGAGGAGAGGCAGAACTCATTGAGTTAGGGGTAGGGGTGCAGAACTTCAGCTAATCCTCAATGGACAGGTAATAAAAATATGCAATAAATTTTGTTATAAGAATCTACTCTTTTGATGTTGTTTATTACTGCAGCATAGTCTCACTTTTTTGAATATATTGTTGATATGTTCATGAGGGTTCATTAGATGATAAAAGAAACAGACAAATAACAAAAATATTTATATTAGTTTAGTAGCCTGTCAAAACACAATACCAAACTGAGTGGCTTAAACAACAAAAAGAACATATATGCATAACCCACAGCCCAGACAACTGTGTGGTGGTGGCCAGAGTGAAGGGGAGGCTGGGCTAGTTGGAGATGGGCAAAGGAAGGTGGGGATAGGGACATCTGTAATAGTGTCAACATAAATAAAGTTAAATATTTATTTATTTATTTATTTATGTGGTCTCACAGTTCTGACAGCAGAAGTTTGAGATCAAGAGGTCCGAAATTTTTTTTTCTGAGAGCTCTAAGGAAAAATGTGGTCTCTTGCTGTTTTGCTGGCAATTGTTGGCATCCCTTGGCATAAAGAAGCATCACTGCAATCTTGGCCTTTACCTTCAGATGCCATTCTCTTTGCATATGTGTCTCCAAATTTCCCCATTTTATTACGACACTAATCATATTGTACTAGGTGCTCACCTTACTCCTTATCTAACTCTATCATTAATGACTATTTTCAAGGCCACATCCTGAGGTACTGGTGGTTATGACTTCAATGTGTGAATTTTGGAGCTACATGAATTCAATCCATAATGAAATCCATAGACTATAATATAGACATATATGGACCAATGAAGATGGGCCCTTGTCAATCAAGGATTATGTTACTCCATTTTCTCTTTCTAGCTTAGAGCTAATAAGAAAACATGTACAACATCATATTTAATATAATTTGGAACTTGGAACTATAATATTATTCTTGCTCAAGTAGAACTGTATTAAGAAATTACACTTGGAATATAGACTTAGAGAGGTAGCATCCTGGGAACTTCTGTGTGTGTTCTATAGTTCTGGATCAAAGGCTGGCTGCGTAGTATCTGCATGTGTGTTTTTGAAAACTGTGAACAAGCAGTACCTCTGAGAGTGCGAGACTGGGAGGTGATGCTGAATTGGTGCACTCTTTCAGTGTCGGCCCCAGCTGAGGGCCTCACACCTGTTCCAGCACGGAACCCCTCTGATTTGGGTCAGAGTACAATGAAAGTGTAGCTGGGGGAAATTTTAGAATTTGAGTTTTAAATTCGTGCAATTACAGAAGTGCAAGGATTTCATTTTTAAACGTCATTTCTCTCTGTCAAAGGCAAAGCTTGGGGATTGGTGAGCTTGCTTGGAAAACACAGGTGAGCAGAACTCAAGGAGGAAAAGAGAGCATAGGATGATCAGAAGAATAGTGCGCAATGTGGCCTCACTGGGTTCTTCAGAACCAGTTGAGAGGATCTGGAGTCCCATGGAGGGCAATCAAAATGCCGGGAGTCCGCGTCTGTGAGAACTGCAACGAGAAGAAGTTCATAGAGGTGCAGCAGCACGGGCCTGGGAGGAGGCATTCTAAGTGCAGGCAGTGCTTTTCTGACTGGCTTCATTTCCCCCTAGAATGGGCAATCGCAGCTCTGATTCTCTAAAGACATCACTACAACCACATGGTGCTGCAGGCACTAAGGAACTCTGAGACTAAGGCAAAAACTGCTCCTCCCCTCCCACCTCCCTCCCCATTGCACTGTTCAAAGATAGCAGGTGTTGATCTAAATAAGTCCCATTACAGGATCCTGACTGGGCCTGTTTACTTCAAGGGTAATTTTCAAACAGCTTTAAAGATCTAGAAAACCACAAAAAAGCAGATAAAACCTAGTGTTTAGACAGTCATTTACAAGATTAATTGGAGAAATCTTTCTAAACCTCTTCTCTCCAAAAATGTAGACAAGTGTGGTAATACTTGGGAGCTCCATCCTTGCTTGTTAATTTGGCAGCTGTCTTTCGGCTGCTGCACTGGCCTAAGGTAAACAGTTGACTGTAGGTATTGGGCCAAGTTGCCTCTCTCAGGCCCTGTTCCTACACTCCCCATCTCTCTTGCTTTGCCCCACCCAGATTTTAGGCAAGTGCCCAACATTCCTCTCATCAAACTGGTGAGAGCCAAAGGTACACAATGGTTTTGGACGTTCTATGGAAACAGATAAAACAAACTTTACAACTCTTATTATTTCAAGAATCTCTTGAGGCCATCCTAGAAGAGATATTAATGTTACTTAAGTGGGGTCCACCTCAACTTGTTCATGATCTAAGTGGAATTTTGGACTAAACTCGGTAAGTATTGGAGTGTTATTTTGCTTGTCTTGATCCCCTACACATGAACCTTCCTCAGGAGTTTGGGTGACAGATTTGCTTATTTTGGGCAGGATCAGGCATTACTGCCTTATTAAGCAATTACCACCATTAAACTCACATGTAGCTCTTATTACTAAGTCAGTTTAATCCCAACTTCTAATATTCACCTTTAAGTGTTTTAAAACTGATTTAAAAAGCCTGACATGTATTGGGTGAAAATTTACTCTCACTTTTAGATGACAATGCCAGTAACAAAACTTTTACAAAGTGAGTTCATTTGCCGGGTTCTCACTTCCTATGGTTCAAGGGCAGAATTTCCTTTAAAAACAAAACCAGGCCAAAAAATAGAAATAGAGAGTATTTCAGTAATTGTTTATTTTGCATTGCTATTATACAGGATATTACTTTTGTCCTTGTTAATACGGGAGTACTACAAATTTAAAGCAAAATTAGCCATTATTCATTGCTCATTACTTCTTTATAGGCTGTTTTATTTTAAATACAGGAGAACACATTCACGCCGACTTTATGAGTTGGAGATATGACTTTAAATGTATAAAATATTGATAATTGATGTATTTTTTATTCTAAGTTTCAAAATTTATTAAGCATCTAAGTTACAGATCCTGTATATTTACCTTAAAAACTCACAGTGACTCATAAACTTGTGTCCACATATTTGGGTTTAGGAATAAACCACCACTGAATCTCAATTGTAGTAACTTTTTTTCTTTTGAAGTTACAATGGATGGCAATTTCCAATCCTGTTATCCTTCAAATGACACATAAAGTTTTCCAATAAAATGCAAGATTGTTTCTTTAAAACTTAAAATGCAACTTTATATGTAATGTATTTCCCAAAATATTTTACATATCTCCTTTTGAGACTGTGTATCTAATATATAATCATAAAATTTTGTGTTTTTAGTTTCAGGTGTCCCATTACTATGAAAACTAAAACTTCATAATTTAAGTTATATATATGCATATATGTGTAATTTTACATAATAAAAATATCATACTAGAAATTGAAATATCTATTTCCTCTTCCATCATCACTACATATTTAAAATTGTGCAAGACACTCTAGCTGGTGTGGCTTAGTGGATTGAGTGCTGGCCTGTGATCTGAAAAGTTGCCGGTTCGATTCCCAGTCAGGCCACGTGCCAGGTTGCAGGCCGGTCCCCAGTGTGGGTGTGTGAGAAAACAGCCACACTGTGTTTCTCCTGAACACCATTTCTCTCACACATTGGTGTTTCTCTCCTTCCCTGTCTCCCTCCTCTTCCCTCTCTCTAAAACAAACAAACAAGCAAATAAATAAATAAAAACTGTAAAAAAAATTTGTGTAAGTTACCTAACCCTCAAGTTCTTAAATGTTTGGCTTCAGGCCCATCCTATGGTCTTAAAAATTACAGAAGATCCACAAAACCTTTTGTGAATTGAAATTAAGACTGAGAAGTTAAATATATGTATACTATTAATTCATTTTAGAAGTAAAAATATGTTACAAATTAATATAAAATGGAAGTGATTATATTTTCAAAATAAGAATATTTAGGAAGAAAAGTAGTATTGTTTTGCTTATTTTCAAATGACTGGAATGCGTGCCTAAGAGAAGAGAGTGGGATTCTCGCCATTGCCTCATATCTCCTAAGCCATCACAGTGGTGGTTGCATCATACTTTATATATATTCTGAAACACTCCATTGTACTTTCAGAGGAGAATCAATGCAAAAATACAAATAATGTATCACTATTGTTATGAAATAGTTTTGACCTGTCAGATCGCTTAAATAGGACCTAGGGCCCAAAGGGCCCCTGAACCCCACTTTGAAACCATTGACCTAAACCTGCTGTGTCAACATATTTTTCTTTGCACAGGAAGGGATTTAACATATTGACAACAGAATATTTTTTTTGTCCTCCTATGGAATTAATCTATTTTCCTTAAGGTAAGTAAAACATTTCCATTATTTTTTTACATTTTAATTCACTCCTCCTTATATGTTTTTCAGAAACAGTAGTGGTTGCTGGAGAGAAAAGGATGTACAAGATGTTGCGCTTGCCTTAATGAGCCAAAGTTTGGAGCTTTCAACTTCACCACAGCCATGCATGAAAAGGAGCACTGGAGGACAGCGAGACCAATTGTACAGGATAGGACTAGGAGGGCCTAGTGCTCCTGCAGTGGGGTTCACACAACAGCTGCCTTGCTTGCCCTGTGACTGCCTCTCTCCTGAACCCACTACACAAACGCTGTGGTGACTAAGGACAGGGACTGGCAGATGTCAGTTCTCCACACCATTCTGACTATTTGGTTGTTTAATGCACCTTCTCCAGTGGATGTTCCCTAGCAAGCATTGACCTTTGCACCTTACATTCTGTACCCACTCCCATGGAACCAACCACTTGGTTTTTCCCCACACATCCCTTTTCCAATCTTCCAAACTTGTTCCTTCCAGGCCTGTGTGTTTTCACTTTATTGCACCACAGCTCCAGATCGCCCATCTTTGCTCTTCTTTGTAATATTCAAGCTGGATTCTGTAAATATTTCCCCTTTGCCAGCCAGCACTGTGTTATGATTTGTCATTGGAGGGCTCTTCTGGGACACTACAGAAAGAAGAGGCTTCTCTTCCTGGTTCTGATGTGCTAGTTTCCTTTTTGATTTTGTGTTACCTGGTAGTCAGTAGCATGAGAGACACCCACTGATATTCACCTTACCAGTGACACTCATTGGACTTTGTCCCCACCCTCATGGACAGCTGCCCAGCCAGCTTCATCAGCACCCCACAGGTGGCTTCTTAGCAAATTTGCCAGCATTCCAGAGAACAAATTTCAGGCACAGCCTGACACCCTGGCCAGTTTCCCAAGGAGTATTTCCAATGTACACTTTTCTCTGTGGCAACTCAGAGAATTTCTGCACCATCTAATGGATCTCCACTACATTCTTTCCAATGAGCTCTATGAGTAAATCTCAGCCTTCCCATAGAGTAATTCCAAGTTCGTGCCTTCCTTGGTTGTTCTACCTCAGCCCTAGAGGTAGTGTCTGCCTTTGGAATCTTCTGTTCTAGAGTTTAATTATATCCCTTAGTAGTCAATCCATTACTAGTGAATAATTATTTTTATCAAAATGCCCTGTTCAAATGACTGGTGTACTTTTGATCTTCTCTCTTTTGACCCTGACTGATGAAAGTCCCCCTGACTATCCAGCCAATTTATTCACTGCTATCAATAAGCCTATGTATATCATTTCTATGGGCTATTTTTCTCTTTCAGCTAAGAGAATGATCAAATGCACTGTCTGAAGTTTGACACACTAAAAGCATTTCTCCTCACCATTTCCTTTCAGAACCATCCCAAAGGTAGCACAGTAGGAACCTATTTTTTACTTCAGCCGATTATACCCTTGAATGGATCAAGCTTGGGCTTTTTCATCCTTCATCAGCTCATGATAAATGGCACCTATGTGAAAACAACATAGGTCTCATGCAAGGCATTGGCCCAAAAGTTATAGGTGACATAGAAAACTCCAGACCAATTGCGTATGTAGCTTGATTTGACCTTTCCAGCTTAGTTTTGCCGGTAAGTATTACCCAAGAAATGAAACTTCTATTTTAAAATTGTTTGCTCTTGGGCCTGGTCAAACTTAGAATTTAACAGGCCTGACAGCACACTAATGGTAATTACAACCACATGGGCCCTTCAAATGCCATGGTCAAAGGTTGTGTTTCTAGCATGGCCCAGTCATTTGTTTTTCTAATTGTGAATAGTTCTCTGTTAAAGATGTCCTGGCCTTGCTCCAGAACCTTAGGGGCATGTATTGTGACACTTGTAGTGCGCTTTGCCAGAGGCTCTGCACATCTTTCTCAAACATGGATAAGTTTAGTAACAGGACCTGCTGGTCTGTGTGTCCCATACATTGCAGGGCTACTGGTGCTGTCTTAGACCTGTCCCTGAAGCATTTCTTGTTTTGGGCAAATGCAAACATTGCACCTTCCAGACTGCCTGGTGAAAGGATCAGAGAAAGAGTCCAAAGTGTGGAATATGCTGTTTCCCACCTTCGAATGGGACTTCCTCTGATTGGAAGAGTTACAGGGTAACTTGGGACTAGATGCACCAACATGCTCCAGATGATGGGACTTCCAAAATACAGGGTGTCTGGCACAAATAACACCTCTTTTTTATTGCAAAATCTTTTATTACAAAATCATAAGCATGTAATTGTGTAACAGAAAAATATCATACTCAAGCATACTATATGACATTTTAGGTGAAATGTTCACATTAAAACTATAAATTATTACACCCATATTATTACCCTATCAACCACACTCAAGCAGGCATTACCTCTGCTGGACCCTGTATTTCCTGATGAGGCAGGTCCCTGACTTCTGGAGTTTTCTTCTCCCTCCGTCTAGAGCACATGTATCTTATGAGGGTATCCAGAATACTTAGCAATTGTTGATCATTTGTTATGATTATAATATCATTAATGGGGTAAACAAAGATGATATTTCCAAATGTCTGGATTGTCCAGTTCCTATTGGACTGCACTGGATCAGGGCTTGGGGCAAGTGTTTATGATTATCTGTCCTGGTGAACGCGAATGCCTAATGATTCTTCTTCCTGGTGGCAATAGAAAAGAATGCATTCTCCTCATCAAGAGCTGTGTACCACATACTAGAGGCTGTCTTAATCTACATGGGAAAAGATACTATATCTGGAAATGTGTCTCTGTTTGGGGTCTCCAATTAATTAACTTTTTGATAGTCTGTTTTTTTCAAAGCCTAACTGATAAATTAAACATGTAATGTGGACCACAATCTCTGCATCTTTATGTCTTAGGGTAGCAATGATCTCTCTCATTCATAGTATTGTTTTTGGTTATATATATATGGATATCCATATATATATATGGATCATCCTCAGAGATATCCATCTATCCTTTGCTACTACAGTAGGTCTTATTTCACAGGTCACAGAATGAAAGTATGGGTCCTGCCAACTGTTCCGCATGTCATTCTCACTTACACATATTGGACTAAAGAATGACTACTGGGTAGGTCTGTATTTAGTTCTCCCAGCCTCCACTATGAGATGGGTGAGGGCCATCCTCCATTTATTATTTAATCTCCAGAAAGTAAACAACTCTTAGGGAGGCATTGTAAGGATACCACGAAACTCTGTATAAGCACCAATGCAGCCCCCATCTTCAACAGCCTTTGAAACATCTGGATCTTCACCTGTCCCCATTGTAGAATCACCTTATATATGGCTGTGGTTCTGTTCAGGAAGGGCTGAGGAAATCACTGCCATGGTATTGCAGGCCAGCCCTACCTTCTGCCAGTGAGTTTTGTTTTGAAGAATTGCCTCAGTTCAGAAAACTGGGTAAGGAATCAAGATTTTCCATTGCGAGGCTGACTTCAGCCTTCTCATCATCCATCATGTTCAATTTCTAGCAGAGCCCCATAAGCAGGTCAAAATCTCCACTCAGACACTGTACAGTCTTCTCCTGGAGATGGCACAGTCTTACTCCTGCATTTGAGGAAGACACAGACTGCCTTTACGGTACCTGTCTCATTTGAAGACTGCATAGCCTTCAAGCAAGTTGAGGGATGAGTCTCTATCTTCCAATGAGGGAGGGCGTGCCACTTTTGCTGGCCAAGAGTGTTCCAGAGAATATGCAGAATCAAAGTTCTCAAGGTGTTCCCATCTCAAACTTCAGGGTTTCACACCCTCCCTATCAGGCCATCATTTTAGATGTAGATTATTTAGACTGAGAGCTCAGTCTTCTTTGAAAGTTTGCCACACTTGGAGTTGGACCCTGGGCCATGTCTGCAACCCTGGATGTTCTCTGACTGCACGAGTTACTCTTTAAGTGCTGGCAAGAAAGCTTGCCAAGTTGTACATTTTGCTGTAAAATAATAATTAATGATTCAATGTTACTGCTCAATGGGATCGAGGCTGTCATTTTTAAGCATCAATGGCATGTAACAATCGTAATCTAATCCCACATCCCTCTTACCATTTGGGGAAGGGGAAAGAGAAGAGAGGGGAAGAGGATACCATGTTAGGCATAGAGTTACCAGATAAAATTCTGGACCCTAGTCACCTTAAAATGTTAGATAGTAAATAATTTCATGGGGTAAGTATGTCCCAAATATTGCATAAGGTATACTTATACTAAAAGATATATGTTGTTTGTCTGGAGTTTAAATTGAACTGTATGTTACATGTTTCTTTGCTAAATCTGGCAAAAAAAAAAAAATGCCCAGGCCAGGCAGGTCCTGTTCAGTGAAGAGCTATTTGGGAAGGAAGTGGCTAAGATGTTAGCTGCTATAACACTCACAGCAGGTGGAGGAACCTGATGTGGCCCATAAAGGAAACAGAACGAGGTACAAATGGACTTCATATGATAGCATGTTTAGTGCTGGTATTATCTGTCTGCTAGAAGAGTGGGGATCCTGAATTTGGGCTCAAAATACATGTTTAAAAAGAAGAAAATTAAAACAAATGTGACAAAATAGAATTAAGGAATTGTGTCAAATCTATAATTCTAGGTTAATTAATGCATGAAGAGATCACAGAAACTATTCTAAGTTCTTATGTTTTCAAATTACTCATTACTTTGTTTTCAGTAACCAGATATCTCACTCTCCCAACACTGGTAATAGGGAATTCATTGCAAACCCTGGCCAAGCCCTGGCCAAGTAGCTCTGTTGATTAGAGTATCATCCTGATTTGCCAAAATTGTAGTTCAATACCCAGTCAGGGCACATATAAGAATCAACCAATGAATGCATAAATAAGTGAAACTATATATATATATATATATATATAATGTTTTTGCTCTCTCCCTCTCTCTCTCTGTGAAATCAATAAAAATATATTTTAAGGAAGTGAATTTACTATAATTCAACACAAGTTAGAACTCCTGAATGTAGGATTTGGTGTAGTAGGAACATCCTTGGGCCTCAGAAACAACTAGAACCAGCCCCTTAGCACATTTGCCTTTCTTGTTCCATTTCTTCTTCTCTTTTCCCTTCTCCCATGAAAAACTAGTCTCCACGTAAAGACTAACTCATCTTGAATCAATCAGGGCTACAATCTTGTTCTCCACTTTCCACCCCCACTGGTACTTGGTGGATATAGTAGCAGGTTTCAGCAGTTTCCTGGGAAGAAAAGCAGGGGTGCTGAACCAAGAGAAATCAATAGGTGTCTTCTGCAATTTTCACTGAATAATAGCAAAACATGGAAAAGATACAGTGAATTAGAATAGTTAGAATAAAAAGTCAAAGTAAATAAGAGTCAAATATTTTTCTCCCTTCTTCTTGAATAGAGTGCAGATGGAAAAATGTATCATTGGCAATGAAAGTTTGTATACTTTTCGTTAATGTAATATTGCCCTGATTGTCTTGCAAACCATCCTTAAAGGAAACATTTGATTTCTAATTTATACAAGAAAGTTTTAAACTGAAAGAACAAATTAATTTAAAAATTAGAACATAAAACACTGTGAATCTTGAAAAAGTAAAACAAAGGATAGGGTTATGTCAATTAAAAAAAACAGAAGAAAAGAAAATGTAGAAGAATGCCCTTTGTCCTCAGAGTAGGAGTAACATGCAAATACAATGAATGATGTCATCATTAAGCTTTAGTTTCTGTAACAGTGACTGAAAGATGGTGAGAACATTTGTACAACGTAGTGGAAAAATCCCCTGCTTAAAAAAAAAGATAACTGGGCAAGACAAATAATGGAAATGAACACCAGCCCTCCACTAACTTGGAAGAAATGACATATTGTTGTGCATCATTGTGACAGATGAGAAAAGACAGAGGCTTAATGGTTCTCAAATAAAAGTTGTGAACCACACCTCCTGATCCTGCCAGAGAAAGATGAACATTGAGATTCTGACATTGCAGCTATTCCACTGAAGGTCAAAGGATAGAAAATCCTGCCATAATTGTAGTTATTCCTCTAATACATTGACTGTATGCTTGAGTTTGAATGGCCTAGAAATTCCTGTTTTAATCATGTCAGTACGTTCATAACTCATTCAACCAGTACTTCTCAGGATGATAGAATGTTATCATAAATACATGGAATTTGAAGGCTGTGAAGGATCTTCAATATCCAACCTTTCCTGCCAAGGGAGAAATAATTTCTATTCCTGAAAGATGGACATTTCTAACATGTGGCATCCCATACTTTCTGAAGCAGCTCATTAGACTGTTAAACAGTTCTAATTTCTGGCAAATTCCTCTCTAACATAGAGCCAAAAATTGCCTTCTTAAAATTTTCACTTATTGGTTTGGTCTCATTTTTGCCCTCTGGAGATAAACAAAACCTGAACACTTTTCTATATATTACAGTATTCCAAATATTTGCAAATGATTATTATAACCTGTTAAGTATTCTCTTTTCCATGCTAAACAGTCCCAATTCCCTTAGCAAATGCTGAGCTGGTTTAAAAATATCCACTACAATCTCAGAGGCTCGCTTCTTCTAAATCATTAAACCTGTAAGCGAAACAACAAAGCAGACATGCATTCAGTTCAGAATAGAGCAGCATTTTATTTTTTCCTTCTCGATTAGTACAACTTAAAATTATGCCAATTGTACAATAAATCATCTTATTTTCTTTCACTGTTTCAAAAATATCATTCTTGGGAAGAAATTAACAATTAATCAATATATTTTTACATCTTAAAATTTTGATGCATTTTACATGTAAAAATCTTTTGTCATGTTTTTGGAAGAAAATTTTTGAAAAAAATCAGAATTGCTACTCATATAAGATTTTGGTCTCAGTCAACTGATTCCCACATTTTACAATCTTTTTGAAGAACCTCAAATCTGCCATTTACATTAGCCATCTCATTGAGTGTAACCATCCATTAATATACTTCATAAATGTTTTGAGTACTCATTAGTCATTAGATACCACAATAGGTGTGAACGATCGAGTGTTGATGCTGTATATCTAAATTTAATCAATATGTGCAAATCTCAGCATTCATTTCGCTTGCTACAATAAACTCTATATAGGCACACATATTTTTGTAGAGGTATTATATAATTTATTGTTTAAGCTGGGTAATGTTGAGAATGAAAAGGATATTATTAATAAAAATACCCATGTCACCCTGGCTGCTGTGGCTCGGTTGGGTATTATACTGTAAACTGAGAGGTTACGGGTTCGATTTCCAGTCAAGGCACATGTCTAAGTGGTGGGTTCAGTCCCAGGTGGGGCACCTATGAGAGGCAACTGATTGAAATTTCTCTCTCACATCAATGTTTCTCTCCTTCTGTCTCTTCTTGCCTTCCTTCCCCTCTCTCTAAAATCAATCAGCATGTCCTTGGGTGAGGATTTTAAAAAATAAATAAATAATACTCATGTAAGTTGCATAAATTGGCAATGTACCTTTTTTGCTTAAATTGCATGTTTATTAATATTGGAAAGCTGTTTTAGATAGGAAATTTTGGTTTTGACTCAAGATTAACAGTGTTAAATTAGCAGATCACTTTGAATTTCCAACTGTTCATCCCCCCAAAACCCGTATAGATTATGGGAGCAGCTCTTGCTTAAACCTAAAATACTGTCTAATAACTATATTAATAAAGAGAAGACTAGTAAGATTACAATAAGTTAAGAAAGTTAGATGTCTGTTTATAAATTTCATAAGTTAAATTTAAGGTAATATGTGAATTCATATTAATGAAATGATGGAAGTTGTATAACTCATAGAACAAAATAATAGATGTTTCACAACTCATAAAACAATTGATTTACTTTCTAGTATTGTAACTGAATAAAGTATGTAAAGTTAAAAACTAAAATCTGGTCAAAGAAGGTATTTTTCTTTTTTCTTTTTTTTAATATTCTACTTTATTTGTGTTTTTTATATTAACTGGTCATCCTACATTTAAGAAAATTTCTAGAACCAATTTCCCTTTGAACTATTGAAACTTTACCATTCAAGAAATGGTATGTTTATTGTACCTTTTATATCCCAACAAAGTTAAGCTCATCCTTGGAAACTATGTCTATCCATTGAGGATCTTTTTATAAAACATATGATACAACTTCCGGCCAAGATGGAGGTGTAGGTAGACACACTGTGCCTCCTCGCACAACCAAAAGAAGGACAACAACAATTTAATTTTTTAAATATATTTATTGATTATGCTATTACAGTTGTCCCATTTCCCCCCCTCATTCCACTCCATCCTGCCCACCCCCTCCCTCCCACATTCCCCCCCTATAGTTCATGTCCATGGGTCATACTTATAAGTTCTTTGGCTTCTACATTTCCTACACTATACTTACCCTCCCCCTGTCTATTTTCCACCTATCATTTATGCTACTTATTCTCTGTACCTTCCCCCCCCTCTCCCCCTCCCACTCCCCTGTTGATAACCATCCATGTGAGCTCCATTTCTGTGGTTCTGTTCCTGTTCTAGTTGTTTGCTTAGTTTGCTTTTGTTTTTGTTTTAGGTGTGGTTATTAATAACTGTGAGTTTGCTGTCATTTTTACTGTTCATATTTTTTATCTTCTTTTTCTTAGATAAGTCCCTTTAACATTTCATATAATAAGGGCTTGGTGATGATGAACTCCTTTAGCAGCTGGTGGACTAGGCAACAGACCACACAACCCAGGGCTCCAGCTTGGGGAAATAAAGACTCAAACCACTGATTGAAAACACCTGTGGGGGTTGAAACAGCTGGAGAAACTCCCAGCCTCACAGGAGACTTCCCTGGAGAGACCCACAGGGGCCTAGAGTGTCCACAAGCCCACCCACTCGGGAATCAGAATGCGAGGGGCCCAATTTGATTGTGGGTAGCAGAGGGAGTGACTGAAAACCTGCAGAGAGCAGAGCAAGCGCCATTGCTCCCTGTTGGACCCCTCCCCCACATACAGCATCACAGCTCAGCAACTGAGGGTTGCCCTGCCCTAGTGAACACCTAGGCTCCGCCCCTTTACATAACAGGCATGCCAAGACAAAAAAAAAGATGGCCCAAATGAAAGAACAGTTCAAAGCTCCAGAAATAATATAACTAAGCAGTGAACAGATAGCCAATCTATCAGATGCACAGTTCAAAACACTGATAATCAGGATGCTCACAGAATTGGTTGAATTTGGTCACAAATTAGATGAAAAAATGAAGGCTATGCTAAGAGAAACAAAGGAAAATGTACAGGGAACCAAAAGTGATGGGAAGGAAACTGGGAATCAAATAAATGGTGTGGACCAGAAGGAAGAAAGAAACATCCAACCAGAAACGAATGAAGAAACAAGAATTCAAAAAAATGAGGAGAGGCTTAGGAACCTTCAGGACATCTTTAAACGTTCCAACATCCAAATTATAGGGGTACCAGAAGGAGAAGAGGAAGAGCAGAAAATTGAAAAATTATTTGAACAAATAATGAAGGAGAACTTCCCTAATCTGGAAAGGAAATAGACTTCCAGGAAGTCCAGGAAGCTCAGAGAGTCCCAAAGAAGCTGGACCCAGGGAGGAACACACTAAGGCATATCATAATTACATTACCCAAGATTAAAGATAAGGAGAGAATCTTAGAAGCAGCAAGAGGAAAGGACACAGTTACGTACAAAGGAGTTCCCATAAGACTGTCAGCTAATTTCTCAAAAGAGACCTTACAGGCAAGAAGGGACTGGAAAGAAGTATTCCAAGTTGTGAAAGTCAAGGACCTACATCCAAATTTGCTCTATTCAGCAAAGCTTTCATTTAGAATGGAAGGGCAGATAAAGTGCTTCTCAGATAAGGTCAAGTTAAAGGAGTTCATCGTCATCAAGCCCTTATTATATGAAATGTTAAAGGGATTTATCTAAGAAAAAGAAGATAAAAAATATGAACAGTAAAAATGACAGCAAGCTCAGTTATTAACAACCACACCTAAAACAAAAGCAAAAGCAAACTAAGCAAACAACTAGAACAGGAACAGAACCACAGAAATGGAGATCACATGGAGGGCTATCAACAGGGGAGTGGGAAGGAGGGGGCGGAGGTACATAGAATAAGTAGCATAAATGGTAGGTAGAAAATAGACAGGGGGAGGGTAAGGATAGTGTAGGAAATGCATAAGCCAAAGAACTTATAAGTATGACCCATGGACATGAACTGTAGGGGGGGGAATGTGGGAAGGCGAGGGTGTGCAGGATGGAGTGGAGTGAAGGGGGGAAAATGGGACAACTATAATAGCATAATCAATACAATATTTTTTTAAAAAAACATATGATACAACCCTGGCTGGTGTGCCTCAGTGGATTGAGTACCAGGCTGTGAACCAGAAGGTCTCTGATCCGATCCCAGTCAAGGCACATGCCTGGGTTGCAGCCAGGTCCCCAGTTGGGGACGTGCAAGAGGCAACCATGAATAGATCCCTCCCTCTAAAAATAAACAAGTAAAATATTTTTAAAAGCATATAATGCAATACATTAGCCAAATACTTTTCAAAATCCCCTTGGTTTTGGTGGATTGTGTCTTGGATCATGTGCATATGTAGCACTTGAAGTTCCTCATAGATCAGTTTAATTCTGATATGATGACTCTCCCATGTTCAATTAAGTATGCAGTTCTCTAACGTGGCACATATTGAATAAGTGTTGAATCAACTCAAATAAGATTATAACACTTGATTACATATCACAATCTTCATGATTGTTAAAATTATTTTTAAGCCTCAGGAATTGTTTTGCAGAGAGAGAGTTAGTACCATATTATTTCCTCCTCGTGTCATTCAGGTATGCTGCCATCACTGATGTCACCGAATCAAAATGATTTAATGTCAATGCTTTGTTTCTCCATATGCTCATGGAATATCATTAAGGATCTCTGTTCTTCATGTTTACTTAGGGAACAGGCTTTCATGATTACCTTTACAGATAGGTCACTAAAATGTCTTGCAACAGCAATTACATGCCTCCACCTGCAACTGACATGTCACAATTCTGTTCGTACGAAGTTGACTAATTCAAGCTACTTCACCAACTCCAAGCAGACATGTGATTCTTTCATGTGGCTAAAGGCAGAACTGCACAATTTATGATTAACTCAATAAACTCCCACAGCCCTTTTTCATTAACAACATATTGAGAAGTCTTGAAATTAATTCTTGCAAACATTACTAATGGGAGTCAAGGATTCTTTAAGGATTCTTTTCTGGTTGGATCACAGTATATTAAATTAGTTTAAACAGATACATTTCATAATACAGAGTAAAATCAACACAAAAAATGTTTTGACATAATGATTAATCTTCTGAGGAATTAGAAAACATCATTTATTCTGTAATTTAGAGCCATCGAAATGTCACAAACATAAAAGTAATAATTATAGATATATTCTTAAGGAAATTCTGGGAAATAAACAACTTTAAATCAACATAAGTACTGATATAGGAAAAAATGAAATGATTAAATAAAAAGGATGGATCTCATTTTTAGTGTTGAGACGGGCTCTTCAGTGTTGTAAAACACAGGAAAATATGCTTTCATCATTGAAATGTGTTCAGAGAGCTTAAATTATCAATAGTCATTATAAACATTTTATTACAAGTAATGTAGCTTTGTTATTAGATATTTTCATATTTTCTTGACTACCTGTATTTCTCAAACAGACATTTGGGGCACATTTATGCTCAGATTCTAGATTTTTTAAAAATATGGAATCTTGAGCATAATGTTGTTAATTGCAAAATGAAATTTGCCTACTTTTTTAAGGCTTAATTTTTGGCTACTTTCATACTACATATGAAAGCGTACTACATATTTTTTCTTAAGAATTATGCCAATAAAAATGAACCTGCATAGTTCCTGTTTAAAATACCTTTATTCATTTATTCAAGATTTCACATCAGTATCTATTTCATGCATGTTTGTGTAGCATATATATGTGTCTACCAGGCTGAAGCCTCAACAGTGAGAAGTTAAGGATGTAAAATAGAAATACATATAAATGAATCTGTGGGGAAAAGGTAATAGCCAGGTGAAAGTAACTTATGTTCAAGAGAAATCAAAATGCATTCTCTCCTTGGGTTTAATAATCAACTCTTTCCCATATAATGATATTTCAATACGTACCTATTATACAGTGTCCAGCACAAATAACACCCCTTTTTACTACAAAATATTTTATTACAGAATCATAAGCATTTACATGAGCAATTCTGTAACACAACAATAGCACACTCAAGCTCACCATATGACATTTTAGGTGAAATATTCAAATTAAAACTATAAATTATTACACCCATATTATTAACCATACTCAAGCTACCATTACTTCTTCCAGACCCTGTATTTTTAATTTTGAATGTTTTTGTAAACATAAATATAACACTTTTGCTTTAATCAGCAACAGAAGACAAAATAGTAAGTGTAATTAGAATTTTATTACCTACATACAGAAAAGATCATTTGAGACAAGAATCTAAGCTTTGAGTTTATTTTTAAAGACAATGTGCGATTTTAAATAAAATGAATTTTAATATGTCAGCACAGTCTCCAGACAAGTATTTTTAAATAAGTGCAAATGTTATATGTGGTATTGTTTTATTAGTACTTTTTTTTTTTTTGCCCTGAGGCATAAGTGTGAGCTTCTATAAACATAGGAAGAAAATTTTAGTCAGGATAGGCAAATTGCATGGGGAAAAACTGCACTGCAGTTGTATCACAGTTATTTTGATGCTCATATTTTTCAAATGCTTTTGCTTAGAAATAGAATTGAGTGATATTCATTCCTTTTTCCAAGCTACATAGACAAATTTGTAACTGGTGAGGAGTGGCATTGTAATGCATAGAAATATACATGATACAGGAAAGTGATTTGTTACACCCACACATTTTGCTATTCCTTCCACTATCATAAAGCATTCCATATATCATGATTAGCAAAACCAGATAAAAGAATTTCTACTGATAGATGTCTTTTCTTCCAGATCGTACTTGACACACAGATATTTGTGCATCTGCCCAATAGTCTGAGCGCAGGGTTAGTGCTTAGTTGTTTAGAAATTCACTGGCTGATTGCCTGGAACTTCCCTTACTTGTTTAACTCTTTGTTTTTGAATTCCTGACAGTGCCCTCTATAGTAAGGATCTTTTCTCTTTTTCAATCACTGCAATGTTACCAACCGTTTTATTCTTTATTATACTTTTCTTAGCACAAACCTGAAGAACATACTAGATTCCTCCACTGTAAGTGTTTATCCTTTCATCTAAACCAATCTCTTAATAACTGTTCCCAATCCCAATCCATACTCGGTTGATTTCATAGTTGAATTATTTTTCACATAAAATGCTAGTGAACTAGTTCTTCTTTTGGATCTCATATGCTCTGCCCTCTAGGCTGCTACAAAAAAGTAGTCAATATAATGTAGTTTCCCTTGCCTAATCCTTTAACTCACAATAAAAATTTATTATATGAAATATGGTGGGTTAGAAATTTATTTTACATATTTTATCTCATTGGCTTTTCCAATAACTTATGCTATAGATGGGAGAGTATCAGTTAGATACAATTAAGAAAAAAATACTTGATTCCTCAGCAGCATTTAATATCAGCTGTCCTTTTTACTATCTTAAAACATTTGTTGTCCTTGATGTCAATGACACAGCTCTCCTCCTCTGGGGGCTCTTGCCCTTCAGGACCCACCCTATCTAACATGTCATTAAATATTCAAATTCCTCAAGCCTTGTCCCAAGGTCTTTCTATCTTGTTCCTATCATTTTCTCTCTCTAGTCCATTTCACCAATTAAAAATTTTGCTTGGAGCTCCGCATATATATTTGAGCTAACTACTTAATATTTCTTTTAGATGTTTCTTAGACATCTAAAGTTTTACATTCAAAATTAAGTTCATTGCCTACCTTACAAATCTCATCCTCTTTGTTGTAAGCTTTTTATCAGTGAGTAGTGTCAAAAGCATCCTTCTTGGTTTGTAATCCAAAAACCTACATGTCAATTTTTATACTACCTGCTTTATTACTTCCTGTCCCCATCCATGATCAAATTCCCTAACAAGTTTTAACCATATCTTCAACCAACACTTATTCTTCATTTCCACCATCACCACCTTACATTAAGCTAGGTAACATCTTTCTTTACCCTGGACAACTGCAATTAAATCCTCATTGTTTAACCTCATATATTCTTGGACAACTCTGATCCATTCAAACTGATATTTTGTATGAAGTTTTTCCTCTCAAGGCATTTCATTATCTTTAGCACTGCGAACTATGCTAAATAGTACTACTAAACAAAAAGACAGAAAAGACAGATTTATGAAATTGTATTAATATATGGAGATAAAATTTGGAATTCAAACTTACCATAGCAGCCAAAATTAGAGGGACTCAGATGACACAGTTGTTGTCCCTTTGACATATTTAAAGTACTGTTAACCTAAATAAGACAAGTGGAAAGGAAACCCAATGGAAAGTCACAGAGAAGTAGAGCAAAGTTTTTGGCAACACCATAATCTTAAAGGGAAAAAATTAAATTTTGGATCAGTAAACAACTCAGGATTTCAATTGATAGCATGCTTTTTACACCCAAAGAGTTTGGATGAGGTAGGGATATAATGAACCTTAGAAAATGCATTCCATTCTCAAGCTCATTTTTTAGGTATATGTAGGTTACAGTCACCACTCTGACAGCTTATTGGAGGACACAATCAATCGACTCATCAACCAGAGCTTAACAATAAATAATGTCTCTCAATGAAAAGAAACCCAATGGAATACTACGCAACAGAAAGAAAGAAAGAGCTCCTACCCTTCGTGACAACGTGGATGGAACTGGAGAGCATTATGCTAAGTGAAGTAAGCCAGGTGGTGAAAGACAAATAACATATGATCTCCCCTATAAGCGGAACCTAATTAACAAACTGGCAAGCAAAATATAACCAAAGACTCTGAAATCAACAACAAACTGACAGTAACCAGAGGGGAGGGGAGGGAGGGGAATAACGTGGGAAAGAAGGGAAATGGATGTAAAGGAGAATGTATGAGGAACCCATGGATCGAGCCAAGGTGGGGAGGGATTGAGGGTGGGAGGTGGGCATGGGTAGGGTGGGGA
Source organism: Desmodus rotundus (assembly GCF_022682495.2). NCBI lineage: Eukaryota > Metazoa > Chordata > Mammalia > Chiroptera > Phyllostomidae > Desmodus > Desmodus rotundus. Next base: position 85,406,663 of record NC_071397.1, read on the forward strand.
AAAGGGGTGGTGGGAACATGGAGACAACTATATCAGAACATCAGTAAAAAAAAAAGAAAAAGAAAGCCCTGAGCATATCAAAAATTTTGAATAAAGTAGAATAATGTGACCAGTGATCTAAAGATGGAAAAAACAAAACCTACACTTTTTAATTGGCAAGCAAGAACTTTAAAATGATAAAGCAAGTTTTTTAAACTGAAAAAAAAAATTTTGCCAGGTGGAAATTTAATCTAAAGGAAGAAATGGAGAACACAGAGAAAGGGAAAAATATGTAAGTAAATATAAAATATTCATTTTAATTGATCAAAGTAAAATATATTTTGAGGTTAATAATAAATAGATAACTATATTGATAGAGGCAAATATATGGAAACAAAACCCCAATGTGTGGGATACCATTCAGTAAAATTATGTGGTTTAAGGTTCTTATGTCTATAAATCAACATAATATTAGTTCAATGTAGAACAGAATAAGATAATCATCATATTTTTTTATTTATTAAAGAAAAAAGTGAATTAATAATGTATAGAGATAGAGGTAAAATGATATTAGAGGAGATAAAAATGAAATACTAAAACAATTTCAAGCAATACCAAAAGGACAATAAAGTAATCACAAAGGAGCAAATAACAGATGGGGGGAAAAGAATAAAAGCAGGAACAAGTTAAATATAAATTCAGGCATAGCATATAACTTTACTAAAGGTAAATTGAATAAGCACTCTAAATAAATGCTGAGATTATAGAAATGAGTAAAAAACCAAGAATCAGTCTATATAAGATGGCACAAATTGTCTGTTAGATCACATCCTAAGACAAAAAAAGTATCAATTTAAAAGTATTGAACTCATACCAAATATGTTCTCTTATCTCAATTGAATAAAATTAGAAATTAGTAAAATATACTTAAAATCTCTAAATATTTGAAAATTCATAAAAATAAGAACATACATTGGCTCAATGGTGACAAAGTCATGTTCAAACTGTATAATAAAAATACATATGAAATTATGTGGAATACAGAACAAGCAGTGCTTATAGGGAATTTCATATATTTTTTGCTTGTATTAGAGTGGAAAAATATTTTTAAATCAAAGATCTAGGCTCTGACCTGAAAAAACTAGATCTTCTATGTACTTATTTATTGTTATCTACTTGATCTGTGTTAAAAATTAGAAAGAGGTTTTAAAAACTCTAGTATCGATATATATTCTGTTTTGTGCTTCATGAAAATTTTGCTATTTTTATATGCATAAATATTAATATATATTCTTCAATATTTCATTTTCAATAGTTCAATATTTCATTTTACAATTGTAAATATTAGCATTATAATGGTTGCTTGGTTTTACCTTTTTATGGTTTGAGTTTTATTCTGTCAAATATCATGAAACTGATCCTTCCAATATTTAATTTGCATTTTCCCAGTAAGTATGAGTTTTCCTCCTCTCTCAACCCTTCAGGAATATTTTTAAGGATTCTCTGGTTCATGGAAAATTTTGGATTTTAGTTAGACAAACTATTCTTTTCTGTAATAATTCATTTGACCAGGTAAATATATTAAATCCAAATTTTATCAGAGAGAGAAAGAGATAGAGTAAGAAAGAGAGAGAGAGAGAGAATCTTACAGGGAATTTTTTACTTTTATCTAAAATTTTGTTTTTATTAGCATGCTGATAAAATATTCCACTTTCTTGTGTATCTAACAATTTCCTACTTTAAACATTATGATCATTTTTTATCTCTGTTTCCTTCTTTACCCATAGCAGCTAATTTAAACTAACATATATTATTTTCTCAGGAAACACAATAAATAATTTAATTTTATGTTTCTTATGGTATTTTCACTGTCTACTAATTTATGTTTTCTTACATCTATATCGTCAAAATATATCACATAATATTATACAATGTCTTTCTTAATTCCATCAATTAGTCTGAGTTCTACAGGTAAATTTATATTCAGTGTTCAACACAAACCATTTGCTGATGATATCCATTCATTTTACTTGTTCGAAGCATGATCATTATTTGCGTTCCCAAAAAGGGCTCATGAGAACAATATCCTAAGAATCTTACACATGTGGCAAGGTGTCTGCAGTCATTATACTCAATAGTCAGTTGCCTGCCTATAAAACCCATGACTAAATTGGCTTTCTCTGTGCAGGCTAAAAAGTTATTCTATTTTCTGCTGGCATAAAGTATGGCTGTGGAAAAATCTGATGTTAATTTGATTTTCTTCCCCTTATAAATGAGTATATCTTTCTTTTTCTTTCTGAAGTTTTATTTCAAAGCATAACAATAATACTAGAATATGTCTTGGTATTGGCTGTTCTGAGGTATTTTTCCTCATTGTGTGGTACACATTTTAATATATAGGTTCAAGTCATATTTTATTTCAGAGTGCATACATTAATTATAACTGTTAGTATTTGTTCTGTTCTAATGCTGTGATTTTTCCCCCCAGTGGAGACTCCAGTTATCCATATGTTGGACCTTTGTCGCCTAACTTCTAAAATTATCACATTTTCACATTTAAAAATTCTTTCCTCAATATTTTCTTTATTTTTCTCTTTGCAACTTCTATTTATTTTATAACATTACCTGTGACATTTATTCACTCTTTTGTGTTGTCTAGGTTAATCTTCAATATCAAAATAAATATTTTTGTCACTTCTAACTTTTTCCTGCTTAGTATCAGCATTCTTTTTAAGTTTCTTAAAAATACCTAATTTCTAAATCTTTAATTCTAATGTATGTTCTATTTATACACTGATAACATTTTAAAATTACTTTATCTTGGTTTTAATTTTTAGCTTAACTTTGGTATACGCTTTCTAAGTATGTGGTTTTACTTGGCTTTTATTACCTCTAATCTTGCTCATTATTATTTTTGTGTGTGTCTTATAATAAATATCTCTTCTCTGTCTTTGACCAATATTCCTGTATTTTTCAATATAAGTTCTACTCTGAACAATTTCTTCTCAGTGCTGGATTTTATTCTCAGAAGGATCCTCCTTTGATTAATTTGAGAGTTCCTGCATGACAGAACATTCTGGCATCTGTAACCTTTCCACAAACCTCTTGTATTTGCCTGTGAATGGGAGCTTGATAAACTCTTTAGTTTTGGCAGTACTCCCAGAATGCCGCTGAAATTTCCATTCGAGTTGTGACCCCTCAGTTTGGTAGCGACAACTTATTAACAATAATGTTTTAGAGCTCTCTTGCTGTTTGAAATGTAGAATCCCCTTGGCCTTTCTTCTTGTTCCTCTCAAATAGTTATTTTTACCACACGCCTTCTTGCTTTCAATAAATACTTTTCATTCAATGTTTTGTAATTGTTGTCTGTAGGTATCTCATTTTGTTAGCCAAATTGTTCAATCTTTGTTAATGGAGGTATTCATAGACATTCAAAATCAGTATAGCCCACTGATCTGCCTATTCAACTGATTTTTTAAATCTCAATACGATGAATGGCAAATCCTCAACAGATGAATCTTAGAATGCAAATGGATAAACATTTTCAACAAAGGCTTTAACAAATTTGCTGAGGTAAGCAACTCAGAAATCTACTATTTGTCCAGAAAATAGATATGTGTCATTAAAACATTTAAGGTAAAATTGGATGTTTTTATTTTTTATTTTTTTGCAGCTGGGTCTTAGGGCTGAATGATGGCATAATAAATTTCTTGTTATTACTATATATTATTTTCTTTGTCTCATCAGATTTATTCAGTTATTGCATACAGCTTCCCTGCTGCTTTTTTAAACACTGGATTGTGACAGATGTTTAATGAAAGTTGAAAGTGTTATTCAATACCATATCTTTTCAGAATAAAGAGAATATGCAAATTTAAGCCACAAATAACTGAAGTGAGAATAAAGATGCTTTTTCAAAGGAATACCTAAGTAGAATCTTAAAAAGAGATAAAAATATAATGGCATTAGTTTTAAAGGGTTATGAAATTAAAGAATGAATAATTTCAAAATGTTTTAGTATTTTGAAGAAAAAGTTTAATTTTGTTTCACTAGGGTGTCTACCTAGACAGAAGAGAGTATAAGGCACATTAGGTAAATGGGTCTGTGAAAAATTACTGTATAACTATAAAATATCTGCTGAACAAGAAATAAATTCAGCTGATAAGAGGTTATCTTCCAAATCATCAACGTTATGAGGAAATTGCTTAGGTCAATTATGACTCCATCCTTTTAATGGAACATTGTTTATGCAGTGTTGTTTTAAAAATTCTAATAAAAATGAAATATCTTCATATTAAATAGTGTTGACATATGTGTTTATGTGTTTTGTTAGGAGGATGCTTACTCCTACTTATTGTTTCTTTCCAAGTGGAGATAATTTCACTGGTGGAGCACTCCTGACATCTATCATTTTAATCATGTGCGTGGAGAATGTTAATGTATTGGTTTATATGAGAAAAAATGATTGATTATATTCAGCTCAAATCTGCAGTTTTCTTTTTGGGACCAAACTGCTTGCCCAATACAGGCATTCCTTATTTCATCACATCATCAACATCCCCAGCGCACATACTGTGTTGGGGGGAGCTCTTCTCTAAAGTCTCAGGTCAACAGGTGGGTAATTCAGTCTAATTGTGGGGTTCAGTTAGCACATGAATTTGGTTCTCATAACAGGTAACTTAGTCTTTATTAATATTACTACTTTTCCTTTATTTCTTTTTCTTTCTTTCACAAACCAAGAATGAAATTGTTTTAATGGGTCTCTACAAAATAATTTCCCCATTCATCCAGTTATTCAAAAATTCTCAAAGGCAACTATTTGGAAACACATACACATATTTGAATTGGGATAATTCACATTTCAAAAATCCCTTCGAGTGTCAGTTTAAAAGATTTCATGTAATTTCCACTACTCAGGAAAATATTAGTTCATTTTTAATCTTTCATTTTTAAGGTGATTATTATTTTATTACAATTGTCCCAGTCTGTCCCCTTTTGCCCTCCTCCACCTTCTGAACTACCTGCTTGCAGTCTATTCCCAGAAAGTTGTCCAAGTCCGTGTGCCATTCATACAGGTCTTTAGCTACTCCTGTCCCCTTCTTTCCACTATTACATCCCTCCACCTTCCTCTGTGGTCACTGTCACTCAGTTCCATGTTTCCATGCCTGTAGTTCTATCTAGTCCGTTAGTTCATTTTGTTCATTAGATTCACCTTTGGGTAAGATCATATGGTATTTCTCTCTCACCTACTGGCTTATTTCAACTTAACATAATATTTTTCAGTCCTATCTATGCTGTTGCAAAAGGTAGGAGTTCCTTCTTTCTTTCTGCTGTGTAGTGTTCCATTGTGCAAAGGTACCACAGATTTTTGACCCACTCATCTACCGATGGGCACTAAGGCTGTTCCCAGCACTTGGCTACTATAAATAGTGCTGCTATGAACATTGGGGTGCATAGTTCTTTTGAACTGGTGTTTCAAGATCCTTGGGGTATATTCCCAGCAGCTAAATCACTGAGCCAAAAGGTAATTCCATTTTTAGTTTTTTGAGGAAATTCCATACTGTTTTCCACAACAGCTGCATCAGTCTGCATTCCCACCAACAGTGCAGTAGGGTTCCCTTTTCTCTACAACCTCACCAGCATTTGTTGTTTGTTGATTTGTTTATGATGGCTATTCTGACAGGTGTGAAGTGGTATTTCATTGTGGTTTCCATTTGTATCTCTCTGATGGCTAGTGATGTTGAGCATCTTTTTATATGTCTGTGGGCTGTCTGTATGTCCTCTTTGGAGAAGTATCTACTCAGCTCCTTTGCCCATTTTTTAATTGGATTGTTTGTCTTCCTGGTGTTGAGTCATGTGAGTTCTTTATATATCTTGGAGAACAAACCCTTGTCCAATGTATCATTAGCAAATATGTTTTCCCATGCAGTTGCTTTCCTTTTCATTTTGATGATGGTTTCTTTAGTCATGCAGAAGTTTTTTAATTTGATGTAGTCCCATTTGTTTATTTTTCCTTTTTATCCCTTGCCCTAGAAGATATTTTGGAAAAATTGTTGCTACATGGAATATCCAAAGTTTTATTGCCTATGTTTTTCTCTAGGCCTTCTATGGTGTCATGACTTACATTTAAGTTATTTATCAATTTTGAGTGTTTTCTGGTGTATGGAATAAGCTGGTGTTCTAGTTTCACCGTTTTGCATGTACAAGGTCACTTTTCCCAACACCATTTATTAAAGAGTCTATTTTTACTACATTCCAATTGAATTGACCATGGAGACATGGATTTATTTCTGGGCTATCTGATAGGTTCCATTGATCTTTATCTGTTCTTATGACAGTACCAGACTTTTGATTACAGTGGCCTTGTAGTATAGTTTGATATCAGACATTGTGGTACCTCTTACTTTGTTCTTATTTCTCAAGATTGCTGAGGCTAGTTGGGGTCTTTTTTGGTTCCATATAAATTTTTGAAGTATTTGTTCTATGTTTGTGAAATATGCCATCGATATTTTAATAAGAATTGTGTTGTATCTATAGATTGCTTTAGGTAGTATGAACATTTTAATGGTGTTAGTTCTTCCAATCCATGAACAAAACATATGCTTCCATTTATTTGTATCTTCCTTAATTTTTTTCTTCAGTGTTCTATATTTTTCCAAGTACAGGTCTTTTACCTCCTTAATTAAATTAATTTCTAGGTACTTTATTTTTCTTGTTGCTATAGTAAATAGGATTTTTCACTTGTTTCTCCTTCTGATATTTCATTTTTGGCATACAAAAATGCCATCAGTTTCTGAATATTGACTTTGTATCCAGTTATTTTGCCAAATTCACTTATTAGGTCTAGTAGATTTTTGGTGGAGAGTATCAGATTTTCTAAGTACACTATCATGTTGACTGTGAATAATGACAATTTTGCATCCTCCATTACTATTTGGATGCTTTTTATTTGTTTTTCTTGTCTGATTGCTGTGGTTAGAACTTCCAGTAGTATGTTGAATAAGAGTGGTGAAAGCAGACACCTTTGTCTTGTTCCTGATCTTAGGAGAAAGCTTTAGTTTTTTTGCCAATTGAGTATGATGTTGGCTCTAGGTTTATTACAAATGGCCTTTATTATGTTGAGGTATGCTCCCTCTACTCCCACTTTGCTGAGTGTTTTTATCATCAATGAGTGCTGGATTTTCATCAAATGCTTTTTAAGCATCTATTAATATGATTGTGTGATTTTAGTCCTTCGTTTGGTTTATATGATATATTATGTTTACTGATTGTGAATATTTTACTTTCCTTGAATCTCTGGGATTAATCCCACTTGATCATGTTGCATGATCTATTTAATGTATTGTTGAATTCAGATTGCCAATATTTTGTTGAGGATATTAGCATCTATTTTCCTCAGAGATATTGACTGTAGTTTTCTTTCTTTGTTGTGTCTTTACTTGGTTTTGGAATTAGGATGATACTGGCCTTGTAAAAAGAGTTTGGAAGTCTTCCTTTTTCTTGAATATTCAAGAATATTTTGAGAAGAATAGAAGTTAATTTTTCTTTAAATGTTTGTTAAAGTTCACCTGTGAATCCATCCAGTCCAGCGCTTTTGGGAGGTTTTTTTTTTTATTATTACTCCTTCAATTTCACTGGTTGTTATCATTTTGTTTAGGCTTTCTGCTTCTTCTTGATTCAGTTCTGGAAGATTTCTAGAAACTTGTCGATTTTGCCCTGGTTGTCCTTTTTTTTTTTTGGCATATAGTTGTTCATAGTAATTTATTACAATCTTTTGTATGTCTGTGGTATTGGTTGTAACTTCTACTTTTTCATTTCTGATTTTATTTATTTGGGTCCTCTCTCTCTCTCTCTCTCTCTCTCTCTCTCTCTCTGCTGTCTGATGAGGTTGGTTAAATGTTTGTCAGTTTTGTTTATGTTTTCAAAGAATCAGCTCCTGGATTTATTGATCCTTTAAATGTTTTTTAGTCTCAATGTTACTTAATTCTGCTCTGATCTTGATTATTTCCTTCCTTCTGCTCACTCTAGGTTTTGTTTGTGGTTCCTCTAGTTCTTGTAGATGTAGGGTTAGGTTGTTTATTTGAGATTTTTCTATCTTCCTTAGGTAGGCTTATATTTCTATGAACTTCCCTCTCAGGACTGCCTTTGTTGTGTCCCAAAGGTTTGTGTTGTTGTGTGTTCCTTTTCATTTGTGCCCAGGTACTTTTTGATTTCTTCCTTGATTTAATTGTTAACCAATTCATATTTAATAACATGTTATTCAGTCTCCTTACATTTGAATGTTTTTGAGTTTTTTCCTTGAGGTTGGTTTCTAGTTTCAAGCAATTGTAATCTAAGCACATGTTTAATATGACTTCAATTTTCTTGAATTTTTCAAGGCTTGTTTTTGTCCTACCATGTGAACTATCTTTGAAAATGTTCCACAATCATTTGAAAAGAATGTATATTTTACTTCTTTGGGGTGGAAGGTTCTTTATATATCAATTAAGTCCATTTGATCTGGAGTGTTGTTCAAAGCTACAATATCCTTGTTGATTCTTTCTTGGAAGATCTAACCATTGTTAAAATCCCCTACAATGATTATCCTGCTATCGACATATTTCTTGAAGTCCTCCAAGATTTTCCTTATATATTTAGATACTCCTATGTTGGATGCATATATGTTTGCAAGGGCTATATCCTCTTGATCAACTACTCCCTTAGGTATTATGTAGTGACCTTCTTTGGGCTTTTTAATGGCTTTTGCTTTGAAATCTATTTTGTCTGATATAAGTATTGCGTGTGTGTGTGTGTCTGTCTGTCTGTCTATTTGCTTGGAATATTTGTTCCATCCCTTCACTTTCAGCCTGTGTAGAACTTTTGTTCTGAGGTCGATCTCCTGTAGACAACCTATAAGTGGATTATGTTTTCTTATCCGTTCAGCTACCCTATATCTTTTGATTAGAGCATTTAATCCATTTACATGTAAGATTATTATTGATATTACTTAATCATTGCCATTTACTCCATACCTGTGTTCCTCTCTCTCTCTCTCATTTCTTCTCCTTCTTATAGCAGTCCCTTTAGCATCTTTCACAGTGCTGGCTTGGTGGAGGTGTATTCTTTTAGCTTTATTTTGTTTGGGAAGCTCTTTATTTCACCTTTCATTTTAAAAGAGAGGCTTGCTGGCAAGGGCAGTCTTGGTTGTAGGTCCTTGCTTTTTATTACTTGGATTATTTCATGCTAGTGCCTCCTGGCTTGTAGTGTTTCTGTTGGGAAATCAGCTGCTAGCCTTATTGGAGCTCCCTTGTATGTTACTAGCTGTTACTCCCTTGCTATCTTTAAGATTCTCTCTTTCTCTTTAAATTTTGCCACTTTAATTATGATGTGTCTTGGAGTAAGCCTCTTTGGGCTCATCTTTATTGGGACACTCTGTGCTTCCAGAACTTGTGTGACTTTTCCCCAGCAAGTTAGGGAAGTTTTCTGTCATTACTTTTTTCAAACAGGTTTTCTATACCTTGATCCTTTGCTTCTCTTTCTGATATTCCTATGATGCAAATGCTGTCATGTTTTATGTTGTCCTGAAGCTCCCTTGCACTATCCTCATTCTTTTTGTGTCTATTTTTAATTTTGTTTCTCTGACTGGTTATTTATTTCTACTTTGTCTTCCACCTCGCTGATTTGGTCCTCTGGTACATCTAGCCTGCTTTTGATTCCTTCTAGTGTATTCTTCATTTCATATAATGTATTCTTCATTTCTTCCTGGCTTTATTCATAGTTTTTATGTCCTTTTTCATGCTACTGTAGCTCCCACTGAGTTCCTTGTAGCCCTCAAAAAGTCCCTTGTAGTTCTCATTGAGTTCCTTGAATATCCTTATTTAAGACCATTATTTTGAATTCTATGCCTGATAGATTGCTTGCCTCAATTTCATTTCACTCTTTTTCTAGGGATTCCTCCAGATATTTCAATTTGGGGTTATTTCTTTGTCTCCCTATTTTAGGTGACTCTTTTAGTTTATTTCTGAGTCTCAGGTTGCTCGGCTTCGACTGCCTGTGTTTGTAGGGTGGCCTTCTCTGGTAGGAGTTCTATGGGACTCAGTGGTGCAGTCTCTTTGGCATTTGGAGTTCCAGCTATGGATGATGAGCTGTTGCTCTGCGTGACCTCAACCTCCCAAGTCACTCTTGACCTAGGTTTGTGGGGTTAATTGATTAGCAATTTAGAAACCAATATGCTCAGTCTATTTTTTAAAATCATCAGTCTTACTCTTCTCTATTTTTCTCTGCAAACATGTTTTAAAACTAGTCAGATACTCTATTGTGCAGAGCTTATAAGCTGTTTAAGTAAAACACAAATATATTTGAAGAGAACATTACCGACTAATGCATAAAAAAGGAAATCTATTCTGTCAACACACTTTTAAAGGTATTTTTATTGTCTCTACAATTAGGTTGCAAATCAATTTATAATACTATGCCATATCAAACAAATAAATATTCTTTAGTGGGTAAAACTTAATGCTACTTAATAAGGTTTAAGATGACACACTTATATTTCTAATGTCATGAAGAATTGGTAAAAAATTAAATTTTTTTTTTGAATCACCAGTATGTGACAGGGTCTAAAGATATGTAAATCCTTGGAAATAGAAATCCTACATATAAAAATTTATCCACAGGGAGACATTTTTGAAAAGATAGTGATACACCAAAAAATAATCATATGAAAATGATTTGCTTTAATATTAGTTAAAGAAATAAGTCTCGAAGATATACCCATGATTAACCCATGATTAAAAGTTTTAAAATGTATACAAAACATTTAAGAAGTGCAAGTTTCAGTGATGACATTTGGTGACATGTGAGATAAAATATTTTCTTTACAATTTAAAAAATCTTATCTTATTCATTGCATAAATGTACCACAGCTCTTTTATTTACTCATCTACTGATGGGCACTTAGGCTGTTTCCAGACCTTGGCCATTATAAATATCACTGCTATGGAATACTGCGGAGCCATAAAAAAGGAAATCTTACCCTTTGCAACAGCATGAGTGCACCTGGAGATTATTATGCTAAGTGAAATAACCCAGTCAGAGAAAGACACATACTATGTGATCTCATTTATATGAGCAATCTAATGAACAAAATAAACTGATGAACAAAACAAAGAGAGGCATGGAAACAGAACAGACTGATAGCTGTCAGAGGGGAGGGGTGAGGGGAAGACTAGTTTTAAAAAGGTAAAGGGATTAGCCAAAGAACACATATGCATAACCCATAGACACAGACAACAGTGTGGCGATGGCCAGAGTGTAGAGGGAGCAGGGTTGAGTGCAGGTGGACATGGGTGGGGGGAGAATTGGAGCATCTTTAATAGTGTCAACATTAAAAATAAGGAAAAATAATAATAATAAATTATCTTCCTTTTTGTTAGAAAAATACTATAATAAAAATTTTAACAAGGCAAACATATCTTTCCTGCAATCCCTGTCATATATGCTCTCAGCTTTGCTTAATATTATGTAGTCAAAATATGTAATTCACTTTTTATATTAAAATTCGTCTTTATGTAAAAAATGTCAGTTCTTAAATATGAGCTCTCTCTACATTGTATGAGGTCCATTATCTGATATATAACTGTAAACAAACAAATGCTTGTTAACTATATTAGCCAGTGAAGCCAAGACTGCATACTTTCTATTCAGTTCTGCTGTTTCAAATTATCTGTTATATTATAATGAGTCTTACATAGTTCATTAAATTTAAAAAACTTATTGTTATGTACATGGATGTTAATTATTTTCTTTCCTTGATTTATCTTAAAACTTCTTCAGGTTTATATATAATCATATATAATTTTTATAAAGCTACAACATTTGAAGCACAGATTTAATTTTAGTTCACTAACATCTGTTGTTCAATTTAACATATCTCATCACATATTCTAACATTCTTCTGGCTCCATTATACTACATGTTTGTAATATAAATTAATTCCTAAATTTCCCAAATATTTTCATTATCACTGGAATGTTTACATTTTTCTTTTTTAACTATCAGAAAATTCTGTTTCTTGATCTTTTTATTTTGTTGTTTTGAATTTCATTTATTTATAGACTTCCTTGCTGTTACTTTAATGTTGCATTAATACATTTTTTTAGCAACTATAATGATCAAATAGTCAAGTGTGAAGGTGGACGATTATTGTTCTCAATGTCTTTAACTACTCTAATTACTAAGTGTAAAGAAGTGAGCAAAACATATTCTCCTATGCCTCACATGGCACCCTATTTGCATTGTTTGCATTATCAAGTCACCGTGCACATATCATAAGCAGAGGTAATATCTTTGTATTATTTTGTCTATTATCTATGAATTATGAATAGAACTGCTATTGAATTTTTAATACATACCTGAAAACTAATATATTCATGGACCACGTGTAAATGTATGAGCAAAGTTTAAAAACAACCAAAACACAACTTTGGAGCCAGATCTTCTGTCAAGAAAAGAACATTACTAACATGCAGAAGCACCTTTTATACCCAAGAAAGTTTTTGTCCCCCATCCCTTTCCTTACAGAAAATCACTACCCAGAATTTATTGTGAATCATTCCTTTTTTCTTTTCCAATGGCATTAATTACCTGTATATACATTGCTAAATATAACATATTTAGTTTTTCCTGTTTTAAAATTATTTATTTAAATGAAATCTTTCTGTGAGGATTTTGTTGTCATTCAACATTACTATTCTGGAAGTTTATCTGTGCTTAACTTGGGTAACAGTAGTTCATTCATTGATATATAGCATTCCATTACATGAATATTTTATGATTTATTTATACACTCCACTATCAATAGGCATTTGAATGTTTCTATTTTTTTAAATATTCCATTATTTGTGGTTTATAATTCATATAATGTATGAAGATTTCATAAGACATGAAAAGATATGTGCTGACAATGACAAGAAAAGAATTTCATTTGCATCTCTCTGATGGTTAGTGATGCTGAGCATCTTTCATATGTCTCTGGGCCCTCTGTATGTCTTCCTTAGAGAAGTGTCTGTTCAAGTCCTTTGCCCATTTTTTAATTGGGTTGTTTGTCCTCCTGGAGTGGAGTCATGTGAGTTCTTTATATATTTTGGAGATGAGACCCTTATCTGAGGTATCATAAGCAAATGTATTTTCCCATACTGTTGGTTCTCTTTTCATTTCGCCATTTTCTTTAGCCATGCAGAATCTTTTTATTTTGATGAGGTCCCATTTGTTTATTCTTTCCTTTATGTTTCTTGCTTTAGAAGACGTGTCTGTGAGGATGTTGCTGTGTGGCGAGTACTGGAAGCAACCTAAGTGCCCATCAGCAAATGAATGGATCCAAAAACTATGGTACATTTACACAATGGAATTCTACATAGCAGAGAGAAAGAAGGAGCTTATGCCCTTTGCAACAGCATGGATGGAACTGGAGGGCATTATGTTAAGTGAAATAAGCCAGGTGGTGACGGACAAATACCATATGATCTCATCTTTAACTGGAACATAATCAATAAAATTAAAAAGCAAACAAAATATAACCAGAGACATTGAAGCTAAGAGCAATCTAACAATAACCAGAGGGGAGTGGGGAAGGGATAGTGGGGAGAGGGGTTTTCAGGAACTACTATAAAGGACACATGGACCAAACCAAGGGGGAGGGTGGAGGCTGGGGAGAGAGGTAGGTTTGGCTGGGGTGGGGTGGAGGGGTGGGGAGAAAATGCAGACAACTGTAATTGAACAATCATAAAAAAAGAAAAGAATTTCATAAATATCTTATTTGTAAGCTCTTGTTCTCTGCTTGGTATCTAACCACAGTGAATTATTGATTTCACCTTGTCTGCCCACTGTTTCCTGTCTTTCCAAACTCTTAGAATGACATTTCATTCTGTCTCAACACAGCATTAACAGCTTAAACAATTAATCTTTTCTCTATGACTTTGTCATGATATTGCGACTGCCCACAAAAATATATATGTGTGTATATGTATATGTGTATATATATACACATATACATATATATATTTTGTCATGTGCTAGAGGTGGTTGCTACCACCAGCCAAGAGTTAAATTCTTTTTTCAACTCCATCTTCACTGAGATGGCATTGTAATTTGAAATTATTGAAATTTCAAGGGAAATTTGTAGTATTGAAATTCAAGAGAAAATAATTTGTAGTATTGAAATTCAAGGGAAAAATATTTCTGCTATGGGAATAAGGAAATGCCACAAATCAACCCCTCCACACACAGCAGATGTGAAATGTTTACCAGCACATCACTGAATCTTTGGATGAAGAAAGAATGTGGAATGCAGAATTAGAGACGTATTTGGGCTCTAATTTCAGCTGTTACTTGATATTTAACCTTAGAAATGGATCAGTTACTTATTTCTAAAATAGGGACAAAGTATTTTAATGTGATAATAATTAAATGTGAAATCCTATGTAATGTCCTAGTCAGTCACCTGGAACAGAGTGTAGCCTCCTAAGTGTTAACATCTTCCCTTATGCAGTTGGAAGAGGTATCAAAATTCAGAAAATAAATTGAACCTGCACATTTTTTACCTTATAACATTCAAAATATGTTAACATTTTCTGGATCCCAAACTTCCTATGTATTTTTTAGAAAGTATAAAAGTGAAAGTGAAGTTTGTGTGTCCATCAAGTAGTTGTCTTTCAAAAATGGAAGAAATGCCTTGGCTGGTGTGGCTTAGCAGATTGAGCACTGGCCTGTGAATCAAAAGGTCACTGGTTTGATTCCTAATCAGGAAATGTGCCTGATTGTGGCCTGGGTCTCTGGTTGGGGATGTGTGAGAGGCAACCAACTGATGTTTCTCTCTCACATCTATGTTTCTCTCTTTCTCTTTCCCTTTCCCTTCTCCTCTCTCGAAAAGTAAATAAATAAAATCTTTTAAAAAATGGAAGGAGCTCTAGCATTAATTGTGGAAATTAAGTTATTCAAAAAATAAATTTTCATTTATGCTTATTTTCTAGAAAAAATCTTCATGGATTTAATATTTCAATTGAAAATTATATCTAAAATTACAAATTTAGTGTTCCTTTGTGGGATTGATGACTATATTCTCCTATCTTTCTTCTGTTATACTTTACTTAGAATGTATTTAATAAAGACAGCTCTTAATTAAGTATTGAGGAAACATTCATTAATGCCAGTAAAAGCTCTCATATCTTCCCAGTCCAATGAACATTGTTATTTCTATATCCAAATATAATGAACATAAAATCCAAATAATCTATGTTTGAATTTTTATTTGATTTAGAATGTCCTTAGATACATAATATAATGAGAATTTGGAGGCTGGCAATATTATTTTCAGTTTAGAGAAGGTAGAACACTAGTGATGGTTGGGCACACAGCGGTGAGATTTTAGATTTTTTTTTGACAACCGAGTAGAATATAAGCTTGGTGCTAAACTGCATGGGGTAGAGGACAGATATAAGAGGAGGAAGGAGAATATAACTCTCTAGTGTAATAGCAACACTGGTCCAGGGAAACAGCCTTAGATGGTACAGGAAGTCTAGTCAGATACGGTACAAATAAATATCAATTCTTTTTTACATATAATTATTCCATAAGATATTTAAAAAACCATATTTGAACCATAATATTCACTTTTAAGTAAGCATTTCAATACAGATAACATATAAAAGAAGGAGCTTTGTATCTCCCATGATTAAGCATACTGCTCAGTAGATATTTATTGGCAATTATAACATGTCGGCTCATGAAGAAAAGGGAAATACATTTCAAAGACATATAACATCATTTCTGAAACATGATTTCCACACAACGTGAAAGACCACTGGTAAGCATTATTGATCCTAAGAGAACAAGAATGAAGTAAGGAGGACTATGCCTTTTTCAAACTGTGTCCCAAGGGATAGCAAAATGTGTAGGGTGAAATTAGAATTCAACAGATGTTTGTTGAGTCTATTCTGAAATATAAATATTCAGGGTTAACTGACAAGTTGTATGTTTTTTTAATCCTCACCTGAGAACATGCTTATTGATTTTAGAAGGAAAGTGGGAGGGAGAGAGGGATGGAGAAAAGCATGGATGTTAGAAACTTCAGTTGGGTGCCTCATACGTGCCCCAATCAGGGACTGAACCACAACTCAGACATGCGCCCTGACCAGGATTTGAACCTGTGACCTTGTCATTTACGGAATGATGCACCAACCAAATGACACACAACTTGCCTGGACTCAATTATATGTGAGATATACATATATACACACACACACACACACATACATACATGTATATAAAATATATTTATATACAAAAAGGGGAACCCCCCCAAGATGGAATTATCTCCTGGAGGGAGGGCCCCTTGTAGTACAGACTTTCCCCCTGCTAGGTGAGTGTTCTAGGAACCCATCTGTATCAGTGCAGCAGCTGGTGGTATTATGAGAGGCTGTGTTCATCTTCAGTGAATTTTTTTGAAGACTCTTTCAATGCGTTTGCCCATTTTATGATGGGTGATTTACAAGTGCACCTGCCCACACCAT
This sequence comes from Desmodus rotundus, assembly GCF_022682495.2. Taxonomy (NCBI): domain Eukaryota; kingdom Metazoa; phylum Chordata; class Mammalia; order Chiroptera; family Phyllostomidae; genus Desmodus; species Desmodus rotundus. The sequence continues at coordinate 85,423,189 of NC_071397.1, forward strand.
GCTGACTGTTCAGCAGTTTTTGACCAAATGGCATGACCTCCACGCCCCATCCTCCCTATTCACCAATCTTACCCTTTCTTACCCTCTGTGGAAAAAGTTCTTAAAGGGAAACATTTTCCCTATGTGGAAGAATTGAAACTAAAAATGGAAGAATCACTACAAGGCATCAAAATAAATGAGTTCAAAAACTGCTTTGAGCAGTGGAAAACTCATTCAATAGGTGTATTACATCAAATGGAGAATACTTTGAAGGTGACTGAAGTTTAAACATGTAAAAATAAATATGTTTTTTATATATTAACTCCATTTTGGAGTCCCTCTTTATATGTATACACACATATATACATAATATGCATATATATGTGTGTGTATGTGTATGTAACATCAGATAATTAAAAAGGCCTAAATAGCCATGATTTTCTTCTAAACATTCTACCAAGAAATCATGGATTCCTACTTCATTAGAGCATGTTATGTTTGCTTCATGTTTTTCTTATTGAAGTGAACAAAGCAGAACACCACCAAAGCCGATGGCATGCTTTCAATCAATATAAAATCTTAATTTCTATATATTTAATGCTTCTTAAATAAAATTCAATAGCACCTATTTACATATTCAGCTGTACTGGATGTGTATGTACTGTTAATTGTTAGGAACGATGTCAGTTTATTCTCAATTTAAGTTTATTTGTTTAATCCAAAAACATTTATGAAATGAGTACCATATGTGAGCATGCAGGTAGCAGTTACAGAGATAAATGAAGCTTTCTCTTGGTTTGAAGGTCTTCATGGTTCTGAAGTGGTGACAAGTCATATAAATGAATGACTATAATAACATGATAAATGATAACTATGGAATTTTGTATAAAGCAGTACGAAAGCATAAATAAATGAATGAGTAAATCTGCTTTATGATAGGTTGCCTGTGTGTTGATCATACTTAAGTATGTTTTTTGCATAAAAGTATTGATTAAAACTATAATAGCATTCCCTTTCCTATAAACATTTGAAATATCCTGTAATTTGGGAAGAAAATATATCTAACAACACAAGCTCATCAACAGCAAATAATGATCACAAGTGAGGATGTCATTTTTTTTCCAAACAGCCTTATGATATGACAGTTCTTCCTAATTTATGACCTGCACCACAGTTCTAAAAGTCAGTATTCATTTCTTTCAGCCTTGATGCTGTACCAGAGTAGCAATGTGGAGTCCAAAAGGGATATATCATTCCATGGATTCAGAGCTTCTGTGGCTCCCCTTAAGAATTACAGATCATTTATGAGCTTTTTCATGTTCATAAATTATATTTATTAGAGAGGCTTATTGCTTAATAACCTTTGGGCACATTTACAAAAGTAATAAGACAATCTCTGCCACTGCAGCTTCAATTTAATAGGCAGCAGAAAATCAAAACATACTTAGCCACATGAAGCAAAAATGAAAAACAACTGCAGATTAAATTTGTTCCAAATCTCAAGAATATAAAAAGAGACACTAGCATTTCAAAATTTATCCTGGCTTTGGGAAATAGTCATATTTATTATCATTTTATGTATGTTACTCAGTGGCATATATTCTAAGTTTCAGGACATGTACAAGGTCAAGGGCGTGCATAAGCCTACCCAAGAGAATCAGAAAAATAAATAAATAAAGGGTGTAGTTTTAGCTTTTGAATAGTGCTACATATTCACTTGGGAATCAGGAATTTTGACTCACTGAGGTCAGCATGCCTTTGGGTATATTCTACTACTACTTTAATGTTCCTATTTCAAATGCAAATATATCACATATCACTTAAAGGATATGATTATTTTCCCTTGGCTGGAGGGAGCTAGTATTTGCCCTGATTGACGTCAAACAGAATGTGAGTTAGAACATTGTTGATTCCCATGTTAGGAAAATATTTTTATATCTCTCAAAGCTTATGATGGGTTGAATTGTGTCCTCTCAAAAAAGACATATTGAAGTCCTAATCTTGGGGTGTGACCTAATTTGGAAACAAGGTCTTTGCAGATGTAATGCAGTTACAGTGAGGTCATACTGGGTAAGAGTAGGCCCTAACAAATGACTGAGGTCTTTAGAACAAAATGGATATTTGGACAGTGGCATACAGAGAAAGCCATTTCGAGATGGAGGCAGAGATTGAAATGATTCATCTGCAGTCCAAAGAATGGCATGCATTGCTGATAACCACCCAAAAATGAGAAGACATAAGAAAAGATCCCTCCACTAGAGGCTTCAGAGAAGGCAAGGAATTCTCAGCTTTGGACTTCCAACCTCCAGAACTGTGAGATAATAAATGTACATTGTTTTAGCATTTTGCTATGGCAGACCCAGAATTCTAATGCAATGCCTAGTCCAGAGATGAGAACATTATATAAATAAATGCTATAGATTTCCACACAGATAATACTATAGCCAAGGGTGTCCAATACATGGACCAGGATGGTTATGAAGGTGACCCAACACAAAATTATAAATTTACTTAAAACCTCTTTTTTTGCTCATCAGTTTTTTGTTAGTGTTTGTGTATTTAATGTATGGTCCAAGACAACTCTTCTTCCAGTGTGGCCCAGAGATGCCAAAAGGCTAGAAAGCCCCTGCTAGCAAATGGACCATCCAACATTTTCTATAAAAGGGTGGATAGGGATAGACGTTGGTTCTGTAGGCTATATGATCACTGTCACAATTATTTTTTTCTGCTCTGACAGGTTTTTATTATTTCTATTTCTTCTTTCAGTTTTATTTTGTATTGGTTTTAAGTGCACAGCTTAGTGGTTAGACAATCATACATTTTATGTAGTGTCGCCTCTGATATTTCCAGTACCACAACTGGCACTAGACATAGTTAATGGAATATTATGGGCTGTATGCCCAATGCTTTATTTACTTCCCCATGACTATTATTATTTAACTATCAATTTGTGTGTCTTAGTTCCTTTACCTGTTTACTCAGACCCTCAATGCCCTCCCCTCTGGCAACCACCAGTTCTCTCTCTATCTCAATTGTGTTTGCTCAGTAATTTTGTTCTTTAGATTCTATCTATAAGTGAAATCATATGGTATTTGTCTGTCTTTTACTGACTTATTTCACTGAGCATAATACTTTCTAGGTCTATCCACGCTGTTGCAAAGCATAATATTTCATTCTTTTTTATGGGTGAGTATTATTCCATGGAGCATATGTATCACCACATTTTTATTTACTCGTCTATTGATGGGCCTTGGGTTACTTCCACAGGTTGGCTATTGTAAGTACACTGAAATTAACAGAGGGGTGAATATATCCTTTTGAATTAGCGTTTCATAGATATATACCCAGAAGTGAAATTGCTGGGTCATAAGGCATATTCATTTTTAATTTTTTGAAGAAACTCTATACTGATTTCCATAATGGCTGGACCAATCTGTCTTCCCACTACCAGTGCATGAGGGTTCACTTTTCTCCATAATCTCACCAACATTTGTCATTTGTGGATTTATTGATGATAGCCATTCTGACAGGTATGAGGTGATAACTCATTGTGGTTTTAATTTGCGTTTCTCTGACAATTAATGATGTTGAGCATCTTTTCATATACATATATATATATGTATATATTGACCTTCTGTATGTCTACTTTGAAGAAGTGTCTGTTAAGGTCCTCTACCCATTTTTTAATCAGATTGTTTGTTTTTTTGTTTTTGATTTGTTAGAGTTCTTTAGGACAGTATTGTGAGAACTCCCTTGTAAGTGACTGTCTTTCTCTTTCAGCTTTTCAGATTTTCTTTTTGTCTTCAACTTTTGCCATTTTAATTATGATGTGGCTTGGTGTGGGCCTCTTTGGGTTTGTCTTGTTTGGGACCCTCTGTGTTTCTTGGACTTGTGTGTCTTTTTCTTTTACCATATTAGGGAATATTTTAGCCATTATTTCTTCAAATTGGTTCTCAATTTCTTGCTCTTTCTCTTTTCCTTCTGGTACCCCTATGATGTGGATATTGTTATGCTTCATATTGTCACAGAAGTCCCTTAGACTATCCTCATTTTTTTTCCTTGTGTTGCTCTAATTGGGCCTTTTTTATTATTTTGTCTTCCAAATCACTGATTTGGTAATCTGCTTCATCTAGTCTGCTCTTGATTCCTTTTAATGTATTCCTCATTCTGATATTCCATTCTTCATTTCTAATTGGTTATTTTTATGGTTCTTATGTCCTTTTTCATGCTGGCAAAATTCTCACTAAGTTCCTTGAACATCCTTATAATCATTGTTTTGAAGTCTGTGTCTGGTAGCTTTCTTCCCTGTATTTCTTTTAGTTCTTTTTAAAATTTTTTTGGTGATTCGCCTGTTCTTTCATTTGGGGCATGTTTATTTGTCTCCCTATTTTTGTACCTCTCTGCATATGTTTCTGTGTATTAGGTAGATTTGCTATGCTTTGGTATGGTGGCCTTATGTAGTAGGTGTCTATGGGTTTCAAAGGAGCACTCTCCCTGATTGCCTGAGCTAGGTGTTCCAGGAATGAACCTTCTGTGGGTTATGTGAGCCCTCCTGTTATAGTTGAGTTTTATTGCCATTGGTCCATCATTGGGCAGGGTTACCCCTCTGGCTGGCTATGAGGATCCACCCTGAGTGAAATGTATGAATTGCTGTGTAAGGGCTGGTTCCACAAACCTGAATTTGCCCCATTGGGGCCTGGTGCCTGCCAGGATCTCTGTGTGAGTGTCACTTGTGGAGCTGACTGGGTCATGTTTTGATGTGGTCTGAACAACTGGTTGTGCTGGTTCTGGGGCCCCTTAGGAGGGAATTCACTGCAGGTGAATGTCATGTGCTGCCAGTGACAAGCCCTAGGCTACCTGTTTGGAGCTACAAAGCAATCCACAGTTTGTAGCTGCCTTTGCTGGGCCCAGGTTTCTGTGTAAGGTGCTTAGCTACACATCAAGTCTGGTTTCCACCAGCACTGAGTCTAGAGGCAGGTCAGCAAAAATTGCAACATGCCTTGAGATCTGTCTTCACCTGCTAGTTGCCTTTTAGGCTCAGTTTCTCTCTCAGTGCTTCTGACAGTACATGAGCTGCTTAAGGGAGGCTCTCACTGAGCCATAAGACAGAGGCAAGTGGTGTTCACAGACTGATACAGATTCAAGCTTAGCTCCAGTGCAGGATTTGGTTTCTCTTGGATACAGTGTTAGTATACACCAACATCACCCATCACCCACTGTGTGCCTGAGACCTTTGTGCTGGAGCTGGATCTCAGGGATTCATCATGTTGTGGCCAGCAGTGTTCATTAGGTCCACAGAGACCAAGGTTTTTGCCACATGCAGGGAGGGGTCTCTACCTGAACCATGGTGCTTGACTGATGTGCATGGAAAAAATGGTCTCTTCCCAAAGCCACACAACTCAGTTCTTTCCAAAGTGTCCCTGAACCCACTGAGAGGCCAGGCTGTCTACTGCCAGCTGATAATACTGTGGACCACTAGGTAAGCAGGGAAGGACCATTAAGAGTCAGGAGGATGAAGCTGATGGTTCTCTTCTGATGGCGCTAGTGTATCTTCTGTTGGGAGTTGGGACGCTGCCACTCTGGCTACTGGGGCCACGACACTGTGGGTCTGGTCTTGGTGGAGCTTTTCTGCCACAATTATTAAACTCTGATGTTGTATCACAAAAGCAACTACAGGCAATACATGTATGAAACATGGCCATTTTTCAATAAGTACAACATTATTTACAAAAATCTATGGCTGACTCATGGTTTAGTCTCTGATTTATACTGCTTTCCTTTAACTTTCTCATTTTCATATAGGAAATCTATAAATCTAAATTTCCTGGTTCATTTCCCTTCAGCTGGTATGTGAAAATGTGTTCTCTTCTTGGCTTTTAGATAGATATCTCTTTGGAGATGTTACCCAAATGTGATAGACAGATTATTTGTTCCTGAAAGATATCATGGTAGATAGATTAATGGCTCCTGAAAGAGATTCATGTCCTCATCCCTGCAACCTGTGACTGTTACCTCACATGCTGAAAATGGACTTGATAGCAGTGATTAAATGAAGGATCTCCTGATGGTATAATTATGCCGGATGATCTGTGTGGCCCCAATGTAATCATAAAGGTCCATATTGCTACACTGCTGACTAGAAGACGGGGTATGGGGCCCTGAGCCAAGGAATATAGGGCATCTCTAAAAGCTAGAGAGGGCATGGGATCAGATTCTTCCTAGATAGAATATCTAAAAAGCAGGCAGCTGTGCCTACCTATTTTAGACTTCTGAACTTCAGAACTATAACAGAATGCATTTGTGTAGTTTTAATGGACCAAATGTGTGATAATTTGTTAAGGTAACTATAGAAAAACAATGTGCAAGGTTTTGATTTCTTACATTTCATGAATATCTTTTAGATTCTCTCTACCACTTCCATGTACTAAAATGACCAATAATGAAACTCAACAACATATTCAGTGTTATTGCTGGAATTACTCCATAACCAAAGGCCTGTAAATGTGGACCCTGCTTTTCTGAAGGGTTAAGAGAAAATAAATGGATCAGAACAAAGGAAAAAAAATAATCAAACTTTTCAAATGTGAATTATCCTCATTGAATTGGTGTGATGGTTGAATGCGGCTTAGCATAGATGGTAGAATACACAAACCTAATCTTGAACAATAACTGCATTGGATGTGCAATGCTCTTGGTGTAGACCTAAGAGCCTCTGACAATATTGGGCTGTCACCGGCTTCTGTACTAGAAGGAAACCTCCAATTGGGGAAGACTCTTATTCAATATACATAGATGTATTAAACTGATATTGCAACTTGATTCTTGTAACTGTCACTAAAAGGTAATCTTCAGAGTATTTCCTGAAAGAAACATTCTCACATACATCCCTGGAAGTTGAGTTCAATGGTAGTTGACAATTCCTTCTCAAAAAATCAGTAGGGAACAACTTCTAGGATGTTCAAATTAGCAGTCTAGGCCTAGGGAATATAGGCATTATAGGGTACAACTTGTTTGTTCTTATGTTCCCCATCAAGTTCAGGGTTGAAGCTAGTAATGATTATTTGTCTTGGAAAGTTAGTTCCAATCCTACTCAAAGCAATCATTGTGAAGATTTTACCTTTCAGTTAACAGCCCTTTACTGGAAAGTAAACATGTACATAAGCGTGACAGAAGAGCCTGTCATTTCATTTCCTTCTCACACCCTCCTCCCTCTCCCAACAGCATCCCTGGCCCTGAGTATGCCCAGCTAGAATCACTTCTCACTCGGGCTCTGCTGGGGAATTGAAAATTTCATTGCTGCTACTTTTCCAGAAAAAAAAAGTACAACAAAAGAGACTTTTGAGGGATACACAAAACACACCCACAAAACAAACTTGTTGTGCAATTTTAACAGATAATTGTCCACATGAAAAGATAGTAAACTATAATAATGTAAACTCATTGCTTTTGTTAGTGATGCTTGGGGATGACTGGATCGATTGTAATGTGGTGATGTGATTGAGACCTGATTTTAAAACATGAAGACATGTGGTATAGATCATAAATGAAGGTTGATTATGACTCTAAAGGCACCAGGCATGAAAATAAAAACTCTGAAAAGGACCCTTAGAACAAAAGCAAACAGATGACAAGGAGAACTGGTCTGTTAGCCATGCTGTTGTTTTTTAAAGATGCTTTTGCAATACAATCTGACAAGCAATTGTTCCCATATTCCCACTTGTGGAGTAACAAAATGTTCCTAATACATAAGAGATAAGAACTTCATGATTTTGTGAACTTCATGATTTTGTTAATTCTTGAGTAAATTAATTTGCATTGAACAAAATGCAAGAATTGATAATAAACTTGTTTTACCTGTATTTGTATGAATAAATAACTTGGGTTTATGAAATCACCAGTTCTTCAAAGTTTTCAAGCAATTACTAATGATAAAAAATACTTCTAGATATTCTTCATTTGTTTTCCATGAGCAGTTTATATTACAAATTCTTATTGTTGGAAAGTTTTTGAAATATCATTAAAATGTACATTCTTATATAAATTTCTATTGATATACATGTAAAGAAGTGGATAAATTAGTCTTCCAGTATGTTTAAGCTCCAACATCAATTAGTTATTCCAAGAGCAGCTTTGAGGTGGAGAAATCTTTCCTAGTTGAAGACACATTTAAAATTAAATAAAGATATTCTTGATGTATCCTTAAAACCTTTCTGATACTCTTCTTGGATAAGAATCATTGTTGTTTTAATTATTAATAATGCTATTTTATTCTTTCACATGGGTGTTTTGTTAGTTTATATTATTAAATACATATCTATTAAATTAGTAGTTCAGATATAGAAAATTTACTCTTATATTCAATGTGACATTTTGTCATATGCCACTATATGCCACAAAGTTCAAACATGCATTAAAAGGAATAGTTCTCTCTGTTAATACTGTTATTGTTTTTAATAGCTGTCACTTGCTTTGAGATGAAGAGTTTATCTCAATGCTGGGCACAGTGTAAAGTTTTATGGAAACAGTATGTAATTATTTTTATTATTATTATTATTTTCATTTAAATGGCAACCAAGACTGTGAAGTTGAATTAATGGCAACTGAATTCCTTGAGATTAATATGTTTCCTACTGGTTACTGACTAGACTTTTGACTACCACTGCGAGTGGAACACTGTACCCATGGAAACACGCACTTAACCTTCTCGAATGGAAATATGTTTAATTTTTCTGTTCTTTATAAATATTTTCACAGTTCAAGATAATAATTAAGAAATCAAGGTTATTCATTAAAAATAGTCTACATGGGTTGAAAAGTGTAAAGTCTGAAATTAAAGCTACAGTATAATGTTTCATTTGTCACTTATCAGAAAAGCACAGAAGGACTAATAGTTGTTTTATATAAAATGTATCACCAACAAGCTGAAAATAGAATGCATTAGCTATAAAACAAAACTATGTTTCATCTTGTATTTATGTCATTAATATTATACACACATCTAATAATGCACTTAATTATTGGTTAGTTTAATTATTAAAAAGAGCCCTCCAAGTTCAAATTTTCTGATATTTTTGCCAACAAAACTGTGTAGATAATAGTTTAGTAACACTACCAATTTTCCTGAATTATTTTTCTGAAAAATTTTCCAGAAATTATTGCTTCAAAGTTTTATATATCTTAGACTGGAGTACATTTGTATATTGTACCTCATATAATGGCAAATTTGAAATTGTCAATTAAAAACTATAGTGTCAAAACAGAGGACTAACATACTAAGAAATTAATACGTACATGTTTTCATTGATTTGGGGACATTATGTTTTAACTTCTCAAAGTAAATATTAGACTACCCACCCATTTAACTTTCCTAATCTTTTAATATTATGTTCTAAATAGGTATAATGCCTTCATAAAAGTTAAATTATTTGAATAATCTTGCTTAATGCCAAGCCTAGATGAATTCTCTAATGATTTCCACCTATAGTTAAAGAGAAGTAATTTAGGTTCTGTACAAACTATTCCAAAATACTGAGGGAATGAAAATCATATCCTAGTTATTCTAAAAGACCAGCATTGTTCTGATAGCAAACCTGCCAAATTCATGACAAGTAAAGAAAAAGCCACACCAATATACTTTATGTCTACAGAGGCAATAAATATTTTTAAAATTCTATACAAACAAATCCAACAATATAGAAAATGAGAATTCATTATTATCTCATGCGTTTTAATCTCAGAAATGAAATTTGCATTCACGTTAGAATAGCAATGGATGTAACTTGCAATATTAACAGGAGAAAGAATAAAATTTTATGGTTATCTTAATGATGTAAAAACAGCGAGCATTTTTCAAATCTAACACCCATCCCTGAGAACAGCTCTCAGGAAGCTAGGAGCAGAAGGCAATTCCCTCATCTGACAAAGGACAGCTTTGAAAAACCCAGAGCTGACATCACTGAAAAGTAAAGGACTAAATGCATTTTCTGCTAAGATCAGGAACAATTCAAGGATGTCCTATCTCAGCACTTCTATTCAATACTGTACTGGAGGTACCAGCTCATGCAACAAAGAAAAAGAAATACGAAACATAAAGGTTAAAAAAGAATGATTGCTGTCTCTATTCAATCATCCAAGTAGAAAGTCCTATGAAATCAACAAAAATGTTATAGAACTAAGTGCATTTAACATAAGTGCATGATACAATATTATTGTTCAAATAGTATATTTCTATAAACTATACCAAACAATTTGAAATTTTAGTAAAAGACTAGATATGATTTAATGTCACAAAGTATGATCTGATTGGGGGTAAATGTGATAAAATATGTGTAAGACTTTATACTGAGAACTAGAAAATATTGCTGAGATAAACTAAAGAAGACCTAAATGAATGGAGCTATATAATATGCTCATGTTTCACAATATCGTTCAGTGAGTATTATCCAAATTGACTTATGAAAACATCATAAATCCAATAAAAATTCTAGCAGGATTGTTGTAGGCCTCAATAAACACGTAAATAATCATATGGAAATGGAAAGGACCTAAAATAGCAAAAATAATTGGGAGAAGAAGGTGACACTGGATACCAATTTTACCTGAATTTTTAGAAATCTTGACATCCAATTTAGTATGTAAGCAGGGGTGTACAACCTGTGGCCTGTGGGCCACGGCGCAGCCCAGGATGGCTGCGAAGGTGACCCAACATAAAATCATAAATTTATTTAAAACATTATGAGGTCTTTTTGTGATTACATGTCACAATGTATTTAATATGCGGCCCAAGACAACTCTTCCTCTTCCAGTGTGTCCCACAGATGCCAAAAGTTTGGACACCCCTGAATTATAAGGTGCTTAGAAGTTGTCACTCTATCTAGCAATAAAAAGCTGAACAGCCTGAAAAAATATCTCTAGGATTCACAGGACATGGGAAGACACAGGGCAAACCACTGCCCCTACCACTGGGGAGTGAGACAGGCAGATTTCCTATCTGACTGATACATTTTATCCAGAAAGTATAATGTCTATCAAAGCTCAACACTTAGGAAACAATCAACTTAATTAAAAAGTAGGGTATTTGTACTTTTTAATCCATTTCACAGAAGTAGTCACTGGGATGTAAAGTGCACTAGGGTTCCCTTTTCTCTAAAACCTCACCAGCACTTGTTATTTATTGATTTGTTTATCATGGCCATGCTGACCAGTGGGAAGTGGTATCTCATTGTGGTTTTAATTTGCATCTCTCTGATGGCTGCTGATGCTGAGCATCCTTTCATTTGTCTCTGGGCCCTCTGTATGTCCTCCTTAACAAGGCTTGCCCTCAGCAGAAACTTGTTAAGCAGAACCAAATCTGCTGGGATATTATCAGAGACTAACTGACCTGAGGGAAGGGAAATGTCCAACTCCAACTTGCTGTAGCCCTCCTCTCACACATAAGGGGAAAGAAAAGCTGAGAATCATCAGTGAAGTTCACAGTCTAGAGGCAGGCTAGCCAAGAGACTGACATGCAATCACAGGACCAGAGAGACTTTCCCCACCCCAGACCTCACCATCACAGTACTAAGCCCGTTTACAACAGTTGCTTTTACCCTGTAAAACATCTCCAGCTACCAGGAATAAAGTACAAGTCATACCAAAACCAAAAACACAATCTGAAGAGCAAGCGTCAGAATCAGGCATGGCAAGGTAGTTGGGATTATTAGACTGGGAATTAAAAACAACTACGATTAATATGCTAAGGACTCTACAAGATAAAAAAAAGACAACACGCAAAAATAGAAGGATAATGAAAGCAGAGAGATGGGAATACTAAGAAAGAACCAAAAACAGAAAAACCCTAGAGATCTAGAGATAACAACAACAACAAAAAACCCACCACTGTAATAGAAATGAAGCCTGCCTTGATGAGCTTCTACCAGAGTGAGCACAGCTGAGGAAAGCTCTCTGAACTAAAAGGTATGTCAGTAGAACCCTTGAAAACCTAAAAACAAAGAGAACAGAATGAAAGTACAGAATATTCAAGGATTGTGAGATAACTACAAAGTTGTAACATATCTGTAACAGAAATACTACAAGGAAAAGAAAGAGAGAAAGGAAGAGAAAAATATTTGAAATAATAATAACTGAGAATTTACTCAGATTAATGTCAAATACCAAAACCACTAATCCAGGAAGCTCAGAAAACACCAACATACTAAATGTCAAAAAAAAAAAACCTACAAGAAAAAAATCAGAGATATTGAAAAAACCCTGTAAGAGGTGAGAGGAAAATCACCTTGCCCATAGAACAAAGATAAGAAGTACATCCAATTTCTCTTCAGGAAACAGGCAAGCAAGAAGAGAATGGATGAAATAGTTAAAGTGTTGAGAACAAACAACAACATAAAATTATTTACCCTATGAAATTATCCTTCAAAAATGAACAAGAGCCCCGTCTGGTGTAGCTCAGTTGTTTGGAGCATCCTCCTATAACCAAAGGGTTGTGGGTTGGATTCCCTCAGGGCACACCTACATCGTAGGTTCAATCCTCAGTTCAGGTGAGTATGGGAAACAACCAATTTATGTTTCTCTCTCTTACTTGAATTTCATGTAAAATAAGAACTGCTCTTTGAAAGATACTGTTAAAACAGTGTAAAGCAAACCACATACAGGGAAGAAATAATTGCAAATCTCCTATCAGACTAATACATTTTATCCAGTATGTATAATGTCTATCAAAACTCAATAGTTAGGAAATAATCAACTTAATTAAAAAGTGGGCAATTTGCACTTCTTATTCCAATCACAAAATATTCACCAGGATATAAAGTGCAGCATAGGAAATACAGTCAATAGTACTGTAGTAACAATGTGTGGTGCGAGATACTAGATTTATTGTGATGATCACATCATAGGGTATACAAATGTCTAATCACTATGTTGTACACCTAAAACTAACATACGTTGGGTGTCAACTATAATTGAAAAAGATAGCTAAACAAAGAGAAAGAACTGGACAAAGTACTTGAACACTTTGCATACACACAAGAAAAGATGGCAAATAAGCCCATGAAAAGATGCTCGGCATCATTCTACACTAGGAAAATACAAATTAAAATTATACTTAACTAGAATTTAAAACCTAGTACTATGACTAAAACAATAACAAAAAACAAAGAAACAATTGCACAAAGTTTGACACGATCACTACAGCACTTGACAGTCTCATCCATTGCGGGTGGAAATGGGAAATGATACACTGCTCATAAACACACGTTATCAGTTTCTTAGAAGTTAACCATATTACCAACACGTGATCCAGCTATTCCACTGCTCGGTAATAATCCAATAGAAATACAAGCATATTCTCATACAAAGAGTTTACATGCATGTTCACAGCAGCTTTATTTGAAAAAGTTCCAAACTGGAAACAACCTAAAAAGCAGGTTACTCACCAAAGAGCAGGTGAGCAATAAAATTGTGCTACAGCCATATAATGGAATATTGTAATCAGTTAAAGGAATAAACTATTGATATCTGTAACAACATGAGTGAATTTCAGAATTAATATGCTGACCGAGTGAAGCCAGACAAAATGAGAATATATTAGATGATTCCATGCACATAATATTGTACAAAATTTGCACTAACCTATAATGATAGAAAAATATCAGTGATTGCCTCATCATGGGTAAGTGGTGTGGAGATGGGTAAGAGAAAGGGATTAGAAAGAAATGCAAGAAAATTTGAGAGAAGTAATGCATATTCATGTCATAGCTTTGACGTTAGAATCACAGGTGTGCTTACATTTCAAAATTTACCAAACTTTACATTTTAGAAGTATGCAATGGAATGTTTGTTAGTTATACTTGAATAAAGTTATTTAAGCATTTTTAAAAAAAATCAGAAGAGAGTGCTGAGGAAAGAGCAGCATACCAACATTAAGAGAAACTTGGAAGACAACTTTATATATATATAAATATATAAATATATGTGTATATATATATACACACATATTTATGTATATGTGTATATGTGTGTGTGTGTATATATATATATATATGTGCTGGCTATATTTAAGGATTATTAACATACTAGTTCTTTAAGCAATCCTTGGTGGTAGAGTAGATGATAAGAACTTTACAGACTCCAGGAAACCTTCCCTTAGGAGAGTCCACAATACTCTCTCAGTCTGCCAATAACTCACACTGAATGTACCCATATCCTCACATGACATGAGAGAGAGAATTTTTTTTAGATTTGTGGATATTCAAAATGTATTAATATTGGCTTGATTGGTTTCTTCTAATATTTTAAGGTCAATAAAGCATTTGTCCTCACAGAACTCAAATGTCCTTCTAAGCTGTTAAAGAGTCTGTAGGGCACAAGACCTCTAGGACCTCCTGAGAAAAAAGACAAGCTCAGTAAGAAACAACCCATGACGGAAATGTAAGGAAAAAATGTTTGTTTTCTAGAAAAGTGGAAGAGCAGCTGCCATATACCTATGAGTTCTTAAAATGCAAGTACTTATGATATATCCCTCCCTAGCACTTTTAAAACACTCAGTAAATAATAATTTTAAATATTATGTGTTCTTGTCTATATGTAGTGAAGTATAATGGTTGAATTTTCTGCAATCAGTCTGTTCCTATCTCTGCTCACATATTACTAGCTGAGTAACTGTAATAAAACTGTCTGTGAGCTTCACTGATTCTTTTTTTTTCATTGTGAAAGTAACATGAAATAAATTACACTTCTAAAAACAATATCCATCACATGGTAAAGTAACTGAAATTTTCATTATTAATAGCTAAAACTCAATACAGGCTAGATGATCATTTTATAAGCATTATCACACTTATTCTTTAATATAACTTTATGAATGTTATGCTTTTAATATTTCCATTTTAAATCATACAGATAAAATGAAGTTATAAAATATTTAATTTTTGTATTAAGGATCTCTTGGCTAGATAATATGGGTAATCTCACTGCTGTGGAATCTTCTAAGTTGAAATTATTTTCAAAAATCTTAATGCATCATTTGTAAATACTTTGATTTGTGATTTATTTGGAGGTAGGGATGTAGCAGGGTTTCATATAAAAGCTGGAACCCTTGAAAAAGGATGCATCACTTCAGCCCAAAATGAATTCTACCAAAACATCAATTAAAGAAAAGATAGCATAAAGCAACTATTGGAATCTGTCCATTGGATATTTGTAGTAAGAACTAATGAGATAGTCAATACTAAGGTTGATAAATATATTTTGTGTAAAGAAAGCTATAATGCCAAAGATAAGATTACAAATATGGTAACTAGCAAGCAGGAAAATATTCTACTCTCCCAAAACACACTAGGAACATATTTCAGAATCAGCATCTTAGAAACAGATTTCTTCTTGATGATTTGTGTATCTTGAAAATAAATTAGAAAGATACATGTTTCTCTATTACAGCACTTCAAACTACTAATCTTAGCTTCATAAGAAACCCTAAAAGTCTGAAACTATTTGTCAAGTGGCAATACACTGAGTACTGTATTATGTTCTCTTGGCAGTATATTGAAATATTTGTAATTTTCATGTTTTATAGATCCCTGGAATCATTAGCACACTTTCATTTTAGAGGCTGTGCTAAATTCAGCACTGGAGTCAATAGTTTGAGGAAATGAAAGTGAGGGGTGAGATTCATTTTAATAGTTGGGGAACTCGACTGGGAAAATGATCTGTCAGTATTTTTCTGGAACACAACACTCTATGTAATTAGATTGGTGGAATGAAGGGAGATAGAAAGGACAAGATTAGAGATGTTCTTTTGGGAATAATTAGTCTCGAGAATGCAGTTAAAACTGTGTGAGCATAAAAACTTGCATAGTCAAATCTTGAGGGAAAAGAAGAAAGAATATAGAAAGATTAAGAGCAATGGAAAAGGGCATCTTAATAGAAATAGAGGGCAAAAGGTAGGCCTTGGAGCTAATAGAATTTTTTTTTTTACTAGAACTGAATCATTGAACAATCTTTTCTGTTGTTGTTAAAGTAGATGTATTTATATTACACTGATATCTCTTGTACTTCATTACATATTGTAAAAAAATACTTCTTTGTTCCCAGTATTAAATTATAAAACCCTTGAAGAAGAAAACTGCATCCTTTAGTTTAATTATGCATTATGCTATGCATATAGTATCATTTAATACATAATATTGAGCAAGAAAATCTGAAGGACTTTTAGACAGATATCATCAAAAGTCTATAGACAAAAGAAACATCTAAAATTATAAGAAGCCTTAATAATAATTTATTTGACCCAAAATTTTTAGGATATGCCCAGAAACAAGGCCTCAGTAGAGGAAGGCAGTTTTGCAGGTTAGTTTACACATTTGGAATCAATGGAGAAACTGGGGGAAGATTGCTTTTGATGGTATATTAGGAGCTTGGACAAAGCAAAGGAAGAGAATTTCTAAGATTTGATAAAAAGGAAAAATGGAGAGACACACACTTCTTTCACATTGGTGGGCACAGGATAGTTAATATTTATCAATTACAGAGAGTAGAGATGGAATGTGGGCAACAAGACGACAACATGAAGTTTCTGTGTGATTCTGCTGTAGCCAGTGGGTCTGTTTTCAAAGGATCTGGAAGAGAAAACTATTCTGACATTTCAAAGGCATATTTTCCAAGATGCACATGGATAACAGACAGGGTCTCATTTAAGGTACAGGTTAACTTGTTACTAAGGAAGCTCTAGGCCTGGGATGTGACCACCCACCATGACCTACCAGTTAGGAGTTAATGATCAGACCTTCCTGTGTGGTTACTTTCAGTCACTGGGCTTGTAGGCATAAACATAGAAGCAATTAGCAACAGAACACCACAATACATGAAGAAAAGACTGACACAATAAGGCGTAAAGGGACAATTCAACAATAATGGTTGGAGAGATCACTACTTCAATTTCATTGAAAGAGGGAACATCTAGGCAAGACCAAGAGGAAGACAGAAAACCTGAACAACATTATAACTCGGTTGGATCTAATAGGCATCTGTAGAACACCCCACCTAACAGCAACAGAAACTACATTCTTAAGTGCAAATGGGACACTTCAGAATAAACCATATGCTAGGTCAAACACCTCAATACGTTTTAAAAATTACAAATAATGAGAAGTGTTTTCTTAGTCCACATTGAAATAAAATTAAATATCAATAAGAAAAAAAATGTGAGGAACTCAAAAACATATGCAAATTAACAATGCACTCCAAATAACCAATGGGCCAAAATACATTAAAATGAAAATTAGAAATTGCAACTTTTGGGGTGTAGCTAAAGCAGTGCTTACAGGGAAACTATATATATAACTTATATAATATAATTATATATATAATATATATACATACACACACACAAAGAATAAATGATCTCAGATCAACATCTAGAAAAAAAAAGAGTGAATATTCCTAAGCAAATAATAACCACAAGATCACCTCAATGAGTGAAGAAAACACATTTGAAAAACTCCCAAACCATTTCATAGTAGAAACACCCAACTGAAGAAAAAAGAAGGAACTTTCTTATCCTAACAAAGTGCATCTATGAAAACCTAGAGCTGATATCATATGTACTCAAGAAAGACTAGATATTTCCCCGCCTAAGGCCAGGAATGAGATAAGAATGTTATTATTGCCACTGGTACTCAGCATTTTATTAGAGGGTCTAGCCATACAATTAGACAGGAAAAAGAAATAAGGTATCTCGAGTGAACTGGAAGATGTAAAACTACTTATATTAGCAGATAACATAATCACATATATATATATATTTATGTGTGTGTGCATATGTGTATACATAATTCTAAAGAATCCTCAAAAAAATTATTTGAACTAACTAGTAATAGAGTTCAGCAAAGTTGTGAAGATACTAGATCAAACACAATAATCAACTGAATTTATATACACTTAAAATGAACAATCTAAAAATGAAATTAAGAAAATAATTCCATTTAGAATAAAATGTATATTTAACCAAAGAAGTTTAAGACTTGTACAATGTAAATTACAAAATATTCCTGAAAGAAATTAGAGAAGAACTCACTAAATAGAAAGACATTATATGCTTATCAATTACAAGAGTTAATATTGTTAGGAAGGTAA
This sequence comes from Desmodus rotundus, assembly GCF_022682495.2. NCBI lineage: Eukaryota > Metazoa > Chordata > Mammalia > Chiroptera > Phyllostomidae > Desmodus > Desmodus rotundus. Next base: position 85,441,297 of record NC_071397.1, read on the forward strand.
TACTCCTCAAATTGATTGACATATTTAAAGCATTCACAATGAGATACCACTTCACATCTGTCAGAATGGCCATGATAAGCAAGTCAACAAATGACAAGTGCTGGTGAGGTTCTGGAGAAAAGGGAGCCTTAGTACACTGTTGGTGGGAATGCAGACTGGTGCAGCCACTGTGGAAAACAGTATGGAATTTCCTCAAAAAACTTAAAATGGAACTGCTTTTTGATCTGGCAATTCCACTGCTGGGATTATACCCTAAGAATCCTGAAACACCAACTCAAAAGAACCTGTGCACCCCAATGTTCACAGCAGCGTTATTCACAATAGCCAAGTACTGAAAACAGCCTAAGTGCCCATCAGTAAATGAGTGGATCACAAACTATGTTACATTTACACAATGGAATACTATGCAGCAGAAAGAAAGAAGGAGCTCCTACCCTTGGCAACAGCATGGATGGAACTGGAAAGCATTATGCTAAGTGAAATAAGCCAGGAGGTGAAAGACAAATATCATATGACCTCCACTATCATATAAGTGGAGCCTAATGAACAAAACAAACAGGCAAGAAAAATATAATCAGAGACATTGAAATAAAGAACAAACTGACAGTGACCAGAGGGGAGTGGGAGGAGGATAATGGGGGGAAAAGAAAGGGAAGGGTCAAGTCAAGGAACATGTACAAAAGACTCAAAGACAAAGCCAACTGCAGCGGGGGAGGATTGAATGTGGAAGGTAGGGGACAGGGCAGGGGAGAGTAGTGGGGAAAAATGAGGACAACTGTAACTGAATAACAATTTTTAAAAATTTAAAAAGGAGTCTATCAAAATCCCATCTTGTTTCTTTTCAGAAATCGACAAGTGATCCTAAAATTCACAGAGAATCTAAAATAACTCAGAATAGGCAAACGATCTAAGAAAATGAGAAGAAATCCTAGTTCCCACTTCAAAATCTACAATTAAGAAACAATACTCTAGACAGCACAGTGCTGGTTTAAGTACAAACATATACATCAATGGAATACAATTGAGAGTCCAGAAGCAAAACCATGTGTCTATTGTCAACTGACTTTTGACGAGGATACCAAGTCCATGAAATGGGGAAGAACAATATTTTTAACACATGAAGCTAAGACAATTGGATTCCACATGGAAAACAATAAAATTGGGCCCTTATTTCCCACCATATAAAAAATTAACACATACTCAACCAAAGACCTAACTCTAAGAATTACATCTAGAAAGCTTTCAGAGGAAAACAAGGGAGTTAAACTTCATGACTTGGGGTTTGGCAATAGATTCTTAAACATGGCACCAAAAACATGAGCAACAAAACAAATAATACATACATTGAATTGTGCCAAAATTTTAAAAATTCTACACTGTATATATACCACCAAGAAAGTGAAAAGATCCAAAAAATGGGCAAAATGTTTTCAAATTGTATATTTTATAAGGAATTAGTATCTCAAATATATAAAGGGAAGTTCCAAATCAATAATAAAAAGACAAAGATTAAACATTTCTTCTAAAGAAGACACACAGATTTTCAATAGGCACATGAATAAGATGCCCAGCATCATCAGACACCATGGGAATGAAAATCAACACCACAATGGGATACCTGTGTATGCCCACTACCATTGTTGTAACAAAAAAGTTTGATAATAAGAGATGTTACCAAGGATGTGGAGAAATCAGAACCTTCATACACTGCTAGAGTGAATGGAAAATGAAGCAATCACTATGGAAAATAGTCTGGTATTTTTTCAAATAAACATAGAGTTAATGCATAACATATCAATGACACTCTTATACATATACCCAGGAAATAAAAGTACATGCCCACACAAAAAAACTGTACATGAATATTTATACTAGCAAAATTCATAATAGGCAAAATGTTGACACAAATGTTCATCGGTTCATGAATGGATTAACAAATGTGCCATATCCATACAATGCAATATGATTTGGCCATAAGAAGGAATTGGAATGAAGTAGTGATACTTCACTACTATAACATGAACAGACCTTGGAAACACTTCTTTTGCCAATAAAAATGATATATTATATGATTCCATTTATACGAAGTATCCATACAATTTTTGGAGACAAGAAACAGTTAGGACTGGGGAGTAGGGGGTAAAAGTGATGGTAAAGGGTATAGGTTTCTTCATGAGATGGTGAAAACGTTCTAAAATTGACTGTGGTGACGGTTGCATGTATCTGTGAATATCTAAAACACCAAATTGTACACTTCAGATGAATTTTGTGCTACAGGAATTATGTCAGTAAAGCTGTTATTAAAAAATAGACATCATCCCTGGCTGTGTAGCTCTGCTGGTCAGAACATCACACCATGTATCAAAACGTTGCCAGTTTCATTCCTGGTCAGGTAGTACGCCTGGATCGCAGGTTGCACCCCCAGGTGGGGCATGTATGAGAGGCAACCAGACAATGTTTCTCTCTCACATCGATGTTTCTTTGTCTCTCTCTCCTCTTCCCCTTCTTCTCTCTCTCAAAAACCAATGGAAACATGACCTCATGTGTGAGGATTTAACAAAAATAGGCATTAACCTGAGAAGAAATGGTAATATGGCAGAAAAAAAGGACAACCAACTTATTTTTTTTCCTCTATGCTCTCCTTATTTCAGACTTTACACCTTTCTTGAATCCAAATATAGTACAAGAATTTTTATTAGTATTTGCAAGGTATGTGCCCAGAAAGGAATCTTCAACTAATGTTATAAATAAATTCCTCCTTTCATAGAGTAGTAAGGTTTCTCTCTTTCGAGTGGCAAAAGGATTCTCATAACTAGGGAAAACATTTATTTTCTTTTTCTTGTTTAGAAATTAAGGAGAATATTAGAGGTTTTTTACACTGTAAAGAAACCTTCAGATTTGAATCCATTTCTTTATTTCACAGTAGTAAGTGATACTCAGCAAAGTAATGAAGTTTAGGAAAATGAAAACAAACTAGAATCTTCTAGCCTGCCTATTACCTCAACCCAGACCACTGGCAAAGAGCTTCTGAGAGAGCCGGGAGGACCTGGACTGGAGCGGCAGTGTAAAGCCTGCCAGATCCAACCTCTTTGATGAGGCACGGCTCCCACCCCTTCTTCTGACATTCTATATAGACACATGGTTGCATTTCGCATCAAAATTCAAAAAGGTTTCCAAAGACAATAGGGGATTTTCAAATTAGGGCCTCAAACTGACAGACATTTATAATACTTGTATCCTGTGTTAACTCAAGACACCTCATCTATGTGGGTTTTATGTCTCAAGGAGAAGTGATCTAATTGTTTTTGTTAGTGTGAATAAAATTTTGCATATGTAACCGAAGTGTAAAAGGCAGGGTGCTAAATACAGTTACTGAAGCCTTGTAAGAAGACAGTGTGTTGGATCTGTTAATAGAATGGTTGAAAACAGTCATGATGTATATACTATACGATATAGCTTACACGTAAGGAGGATGGTCATTCCTGGGTAGTTGTTTCTCACTTTGCTTTCACATCTCCAAAATAATGCATGCACAACCCAGGCTCCAGGAGCGTATTTATTTTTCCAAGGAAACTACTTTTCACATTGTTTTGGTATGTCATTTATTCTAAAATTATTTACTTTGAATATATTCCTATTCTGCCTTACATTTTGGGGTGGCAGTATAGTCTCAGAATATTTATAGCTATGTAATATAAAGCATTCCAGATTTAAAATAAAAGTCCCTCTTCTGTGGTATACATATCATTGACTTTATCCTTTCTGTTTTCTAACAGATCAATGTGTTCTGTTTTAACCAGGATATCCTTTTTTTTTTACAGAATAATGAGGGACCGAAAGAAGGGTATAACATTACATAATTGTAATGTGTGGAAAGCTATGTCTTAAATACCACAAGCCAATCAAAAAGAACAGATTTCATCTCCTTTCAATATTGAAAATTAGCTTCCTGTTTAATTCTTTTCCTGAAAGACACTGAGCAATCAGCCAAAAATGGGCAAACTAACTAAAGACATTATTTCTTTAAAATAGAGTAAGAAGAGGGAAGTTCCCTAAGTAAAATACTCGTATTTTAAAAATGAGAATAACATTTCCTTATAGGTTTTACATTATTCCTATCATGAAGTCAGAATTTCATCCTATGGCATTAGAATTTCATGCAACTGTATTTTATTATGTTTTCCATCAATGTTTCTCTCTTTCTCATCACTTGATAAAGCAGCAGGAAGGGTTAAAAATCCTCAGCATAGATTTTGAGGATTTGTAACCAAAAAATATTGCAACCTTGGGACTTTGTAAAATGTCCAAACATGTGTTGAGAATATATACTTATGGTTTATTGAAACGATGCAAAGGTCACATAAGGGACAAGTTAATGACCCAAAGAAAAAAAAAGTATAACTAACAAGTTAGCAGCCATTCAACTTCTCTGCAGCATAAAAAATTGCAGCACAAGGTAGCATGTAGTGGGTTTTGGCCCATTTTGTAATCACTCAAAACAGACACCAAAACAAGCAAGTACATGTAATATGCTATCTTCATCATTTTATAACAAAAGCTGAGTAGGATAGTTGTGAACATTCAATAAATGTTGTTTGCCATATAAATAGAATGTCAGATCTAACTAATTCACTAAACCTTAGCTACAAAATGCCAGTCCTTCAAGATAGGCAACAATGATATACTCAACATTTTTCTTTTAATTGTTAAGTGTATAACTTCATTGACAACATATATTCTTGATTTAGGTTCTCTCCTAACTTTTTAAAACATCTTTTTGAATTGAGAACTATAACATGTGAAAACAGGTAAAGCAAATGTAAGTTTACTGTTTAATAAAAATATAAATAACATACCTATGCGATTTCCATTGGTCAAAAATAGAATATTATTATACTCAGCTCAGTCCCCTATGTGTGCCTTGGAGATCACAACCTCAGCATTCCTCAGAAATACATAAACACCATCTTGATTTTAGGAAGCAATTAGGCATTTGTATATAGTTAAACACATGCATAATATTAAAGACAGCAATTTCACCCCCATGTATTTTTCTAAGGATGAGAAAAGTACACCATGAATGGCCACTGGAAGGTGAGTGGACAAGCAAAGTGCAGTGTATTCTCATAACAGAATACTACTCAGCAATGAGAAGAGCTGACCCCTGAAATATGCAACAACATGGATGAATCTCAAAAGTATTATGTTAAATGAAAAAAGCCAAATATGAATAATATTAAAACTGTATTGTTCCAGTCATACAACATTCTGGCAAAAGCAAATCTCTATGGCAGAAATCAATTAATCAGTGGTTGCCAGAACTGAAAATAGGTGAAGCAGCTGGACTAAAGAAATAGGAGGAAGCTTCATGGGGTGATGAAAATATTCAATATCTTGTTTTTGGCAATGGTTATAAGCCCTTACACATTTTTTGAATCACACAGAACTGTATAGCTAAAAAGAGTTAAATTTACTGTATTGAAATGTTAACTCAATAAACAATCTTAAGAGGAATAAAAAGTCCGAGCAACAGCAGGATGATGAGGACAGTGGAGAAAAATTACCAAGAAACAATGGCCACCCACCCACATGACAGGAGACCTTCCAAGAGGGGCCGCTCCCGGGCAGGGTGCCAAGCGTGCTCACAGCATTTACAGTGAGGTTGTAGGCCTTCTTCCTCCCAGTGTTCAAGGTCTATAATGTCTGTCAAAAGACACGGAATGTTTTATCTTGATAGGAACTATAATTACAACTCATTTATTCCACAAATAGTGAGCACTAAAAAATGTCAGCCAGTCTCTCATACATGGCATTCCACTGGTACACAAACTAGAAAGGACACTATTCTCAAGGAGCATAAATGCTGGTCTGGCTAAGTTTATGGAGGTGGTACCAGGCAATGAGCTCAGTAAGCGTATCAATTCAGCATAATTGATACACTTAAAGATTAAGTCTACCCTCTGGCTCTTTGTTACTATTGTCTACCAGAAGTGTCCAAACTTTTGGTGTCTCTGAGCCACACTGGAAGAAGAAGAGTTGTCTTGGGCCACACATTAAATACACAAACAGTAACAAAAACTGTTGAGCAGAAAAATAAAAAAGGTTTTAAGTAAATTTACAATTTTGTGTTGGGTCGCATTCATAGCCATCCTGGGTCGCATATGGCCCACCAGCCACAGGTTGGACATCTCTGGTAGACTCTTCATTTTTTTCTATTCCCTCCTTTGTGGCCTCCTTTTTAACTATAAACTTATTTTCAGTCTTCTACTCTAAATCATTGTAGTAGGTGCTGTGGAGCTCTGCCAAAATCACCTTCTGGGTCAAGGTATTCACTCCCTCATCTATCAAGACTCTACAAGAGGCACACACTAGAGTCACTCACCAGGACCTGTCCTCAGCATGGGGGCGCTTCCTTGCCCAGGGGGCTGCCTTCTCCCAGGGGCAGCCAACATCAAAGAACTAGTCAATGTAGTGACAAAGTTTTGTCCCCCTCTCCTTATTTTAAATTAGGATATCTCTGAGGTGCCTGCTAGTGATGGTAAAGAGGGCTGCTCCTTATTTCCTCCACCCATATATCCTATCAATTGGTGTTACTGTAGCATACTCTGTTTTCCCTTACTCGAGCTATGATTTATGCATTGATTTAGTGGTACTATTTTAGGGGTATTTTAGATACATCTTTGACTTCGTAAAGTTTAATATAAATACTTAAAATACTTTAATTTTATTTACTCTGCTCTTTTTTTGTATTTTGTTGTTGAAATTTTAAATGTGTATTTTAAGCCACAGAATATTATTACTTTTGTTTTACATTAATATTCATTTAGGTTTTATTATCATATTTGCTGTATTCCATTTTATATCTTTGTACATATCTACATTTTCATCTGTTACCATTTTCATTTTGCCTCAAGAATATCCTTTTATACTTGCTTATCTTATGTATGCTGTTAATACATTTTCTCAGTTGAAATGTATTTATTTAATCTCATTTTTGAAGGTATTTTCACTGGTTATACAGTTCTAGATTGAGAATTATTTTATTTCAACAATTTGAAGATGTAGTTCTGTTGTCTACTAGATACCACTTAATCATTTTTTTTTATCTTTCTTTAGATAGGCATCAGTTCCTGAATCTTCAGTTAATATATTAATTGCTTTGAGTATTCTTAGATGGGCATGCACTTCTGGTCTTCTTATGTCTATTTTACCCTTTGTAATATGGTCTCTGCTGATTATATTAGGGCTACATTTGAAACACACCAATTTTGAAGACTGCTGTGTTGCTATCCTTTCAATCTTTAAAAGATTTACTTAATGTCCTTTTTTCTGCTCGTAATTTTGTTACAATGTTGGATGGAAATTGTTAACATGGGGTGGAGACTGGCAGAATGCAAGTCTTATTCCTGACCTAAAAGAATATCTCCTAAAATTTCATCATTTAATATTATGTTATAGCAAGAATTTTCTTGTTACCAAATATCAGGTTAGGAAAGTTCTGGTCTATTAATATATTCCAATGGGTTTTATCTTGATAGAATACTGAAGAAGACCAAGTATTTTTAAATACTGAAATGATTTTGTTTTTCTCCTTTTATCTGATAATATAAAAAATTCTGTTTTTTAACTTCATAAGAAAAGTTTTGAAAGAGCCAACTCCGTTCTATGAATACATTTTTATATCAATGGACTTGATTTATTTAGAATTATATGAGTGTGTTTATGATAATGTAAGATTCTGATTTTTATGCTTATATTCTCACACTATCCTCAGCTGGATGTTGTCAGCATATTACTAAATATGACTACTAAATCGTATTTACTCAAATAATTACTAAAATTATTTGAGGGGGATTTCCAGTTTTTCTATTTTCCCACCTTTTGTGATTTTTTTAGATGAGAATTATCTGCTAATTATGGTAGAAATCATTTTAAAGCATTTGAGTCTTTATGGTAATTTTCCCTTATGATGGTTTTATTTTATTTTTAAACAGTTTTAATGTACACATATACAATTCCCCAATGTCAGTTGTAAAATTTTGATAAATACATGCAGTAGTGTAGCCATCACCATAATTATGTTATAGAAAAGTAAAGCTACCTCAGTTTTTAAAGCTACCTTGTTCTTTTCTGCAGCCAGTTCTCTCTCTCCCACCACCTGCGCTCTGGCCCCGCGCTTCACTTGTTACTGGTGTAAGTTTGCGATTTCTAGAATTTGACACAAACATAATCATAAACGTTATAGACTTTTAGGTATGAAATCGTTCACTTAACCTAATGCTTTTGAGATTCATCCATGTTGTATGCATGGGTAGTTTTTTATTATGGGATAGTATTCAATTCTATGTATATGCCAAAGGTTTTTTATCTATTCATCTATTAACAAACATTCGGGTTATGTCTAGTTTTTACCATTTTAAATAAAATTCCAGGAGTTTTAAATCTAAGTATTTGGGTGAGTATACATTGCATTTACATTTCTGGGTTACCTTTAGGTCAGTGATGTATTTTGAATTGAGTTTTGAGTACAGTATGAGGTCAGATAGCATTCCTGTCACTGCACAGGATGAGCCCATTGCTCCAGCACCGTTTGTTGAAAAGACTATTTTTCCCTATTGAACTAACTTGGCATGCTTGCTGAAAATCAATTGACCACATCTATTAAGGCCTATTTCTAGACTCCCAGTTCTCTTCAATTGATCTATGTTTCTATCCCTATGCCAATACCATGCTCTCTTGATTAATGGAGCTCTCTAGTAAACCTTCAAATCAAATAGTCTAAGTTCTCCAACTTTATTGTTGTTTTTAAAAGTTGTATCTATATAAGTCCATTAAATCTACATATAAGTTCATGAACAGTGTGACAGTGTATACAATAAAACAAGGATCCCCAACCTCCTGGCTGCAGAGCAGAGGTGAGCTTGAATGTAAAGGGCGAGCATCATCACTAAACCATCCCCCGCAGCCTGGGCCTTGGAAAAGCTGTCTTCCAGGAAACCAGTCCCTGGTGCCAAAAAGGTTGGGCACCACTGCAATAAAGCCTACTGGAATTTTGATTGAATCTATAGATAAATTTGTGGAAAATAAACATCTTTACAATATTAAATATTCCAACCCATGTAAACAGTGCATTTCTTCATTACTTGGGTCATCTTTATTTTCTCTTGGGTATATTTTGTAGCTTCATTGTACAGAACTTGGGCATATTTAGTTAAGTATATCCCTAAGTTCTTTATGTTTAATGATATTGTGAATAGTTCTTTTCCTGTTTCAATTTTGAACAACTCTTTGTTATTATGAATAAATACAATTAAGTTCTTAATTAATGATGTATTCTTTAAAACATACAATTCAGATTTCCTGGTACTCTAAAATAATAATTTCATTTCTAAAGAATTATAAATTACTAAATTCTTTTATTTAATCTACCAAAATTTGCTGCAGCAGCCACAGGAAACTAATATACTGCCCTTATCATCCTTTTTATACCCATATAACATGAAAAATTCAGCACATTTTTCATAAATCAGAATGAGTATCACTGCAGAACATTCATTAATCATGCAAATAAATGTTAAAGTGTGATAAAGCATGCAAATTAAAATCCACATTACTGAAGAGCATATTAGTGAGAGAGAAACAAATTTATCAAATAAAAATATATTTTAAATTAAAGTGGTTTCCATTGATTTTTCCATGTAAGAGTTTAGAAAACATTTAAAGGCATCAATACTTTTATTTTTCATTCATGCAATTCTAATTTCAAATGAAATGTTTTAATTTGGAATCTAATAATTAAATACTTTATTTGGGATAATTTAATTAATTTTGTATTAATAAATGTTAAGATTAAGCAGTAAAAATACCAACCCTCTTCATTTACACTTAGCTATGAAGTGTACATATATTAAAACTGATGAGTTAACAAATATAAAAATATTTTTAAATATCACTGATATCACTCAAAGTTAAATAAACTAATTTGTTTTAGAAACAATTTCCATCAGTATTTCTGGACTAAAATTTATTTGATAATCATATTGTATACATTTATATTTCATAAATTATAAATATAAAATTTAAATATACATTTTTATTATAAAATCTAAAAAAAACTAAGAGCTGTTTTTCTCAGAGTATTTGGAGAACATTTTATTTTGAAAGTATATTAAAGTGCCATAAATATGTGAAAATTAAAATGTATGATTCATTTATTTATATAACAAGTATTTACAAATTTTCTGTTATATAACAGGCTTTGTTGGACATTGGTAGAGATACATTAGTGAACCAAACAGAAAAAAAATCAAATTTCAAATGATATTACTCTTTCAGTTACTATCAATAATTTTATTTAAGGTAAGTGTTTGTTTTAATGATTTCTTCATAAAATGTGCATGACATCCAGATCATTCATTGGTCACACATCTGTCTTTTCTGCACTGAGTCCTGGTTTCAACTATCTGGAAATAATTACTTTCAGAGACATGGCTTAACATCAGTGCAAATCAGTATCACTGGGCTGAAATCAAGGGAATGATGGCAAAGACGCTCTTCACCCAGCGGCTCTAGGCAGCAATTGCTTCCTTTCCTCTTACAGCCTCTGATGGCTGCCATAATCCCTTTGTGGCCTTTTCAATCTCTCCCTTGTTAGTTAAATTGCATTCTGTGATGCTTAATTTTATGTTACAACTTGGCTAGACCATTTGGTTATTTGGTTAAACACATCTGGAAGTTACATCAAACATATTATTACAGTAAGTTTAAGGTTCTTTGAAATTAATTTTAACATTTAAATCAGTAAATGAGTAAAGCAGATGACCTACCATAATATATGAAGACCTCATTCAACTTGTCAATCAGTTGAATGCCTTTAGAAAAAAGATTGACGTTCCCTAAGAAATAGAGAACTCTGTCAGCAGATTGCCTTCAGACTCCAGCTACAACATCAACACTTCCCTGTATTTCCAGCCTGCCAGTCTACTTTGCAAAAATTGGCAAATATATATTTGTGTAAAATCCTTGATATCCTAGATTATCCTGGATATCTAGCTGGGTGCTGAATGTACTCACATGCATCCTTAGAGAATCAGAGGGAGACAGATACACAAGAAGAAGGTGTATTAGTGAGGCAGGATGTCCCAAGGCAAGATCCTTAACTTAATTATAGCAATGTGGCTCATAACTATGGAGATACATTTTGAGAAATTCATGCTCAGGAAGATTTCATTGTTGTGTGCACATCATAGGGTATGCATACTCAAACCTTAATGGTATAGCTTACTACAGTCCTCGGCTATGTGCTATAGCCTGTTGCCCCTAGGCTACAAAGATTACAGCATGTTACCACACAAAACAAGAGATAAAGCACAAGATGAAATGGTGCAATCAAGAGATGCTGTAAACACAAGATGTAGGAGGCTGCTGCTAGTGTAACATGGCATACTGTTTTCCAGCAAACCTTTAAAAATTAAATACAAAGAGTACACTCTAAAATAAAAAGTATAGTATAGTAAATACATAAATGAGTAACATAATTGCAATTGCTTGTTATTATTATAAGTATTAGGTACTGTACCTAAGTGTATTGCTACACTTTAATAATGACTGACAGAGCCGCAGGTTTGTTTACATCAGCAGTGCCGTAATATGTGAGCAATGCTTCACATTATTGTGTTATGAGGCTATGATATCAGTAGGCCATACAAATTTTTAGCTGCATTATAATAATAATCTGGGACTACATTCATATATGCAGTCCATTGCTGACTAAAATTTCATTATGTGGCACATGACTTTAACCACAATACCCTTTTTCTGTCATATGAGGTATCATTTAGAGGTTATATGAGGATAGGACTTGGATATCTTTTGGGGAGTCATTATTCAGCCTACTACAGGTAGACTAGAAATGTTTTACTCTAAAAAACAGTAAAAATAACTGTGTCAAACTTACGTGGAGAATGAAAATTGTCATATTAGTTCTGCGTAAGAGATATGTAAACCATAACAGAATACGCACTAATCTGGTCTTCATTCTTTTAGGCCTTATTAATATGCGTGCAAGTCTTCTGATAATTTTAACTATTTTATTTGCTTTTTAAGATATTCATAAAAATGAGGCTATAAAAGATATCTTTTTAAAGTACATATTAATAACACTAGCAATTATGGACATAAACTTACATGCTACATCTTATATCCCATAATTATATAAAATATTTAAATTTTAATTAGATAGACTTAAACATTTAAGTTAAATGCATTATATAATAAGATTATTTTTTAAATGCACAAAAGCACACATGATTTTTCTATAAAAATAAATTTTGAATAAAAAAAGAACTTTTAAAGCTTCACAGATGAGAATAATGGCTAAGTGGTCATAGTTAGTTGGTGACAATGAACGAGACACAGTCATCCTGGTGACGAAATCTGAGTGGGGAAGGGTCAGTTGGAAAGGCAAGTAAATAGCAACACTATACATATGCCACCTCCTTCACTCTTCACTTTATTTCCTCGAGAGGCATCCTTTCCCCAGCCTGGTCACCAGCAGTTTTAAAAGAACAAAACGACAATAACAAAGACTCTCTCTCTTTAAGTCTTATTCATTTTGTAAAACTGCCATTTCTGTTAATGAAAGTATTAACATTTGAATGAAGGTAACTATTTTGCATTTGGTGCCTCTGTAATGTTCTGTAATTATCATTTCATCTAAAGAATTAGATTAAACATTTTAAAAATGTGATATTCTCTAGATTCAAAACTTTATTAAATATTCTATCAATAATTAAGCCAGGTGTCCTTTAATGCATTTATCTGATATTTATGTGGCCAAGTATTACTTTGCTGTACTTAAAATCCTAATCATTTGTAAAATAGAAGTGTAGTAAAAAAATGAGCTGTAAATCAATTATTGTTGTGGCTCTTTATTTCATAATCACTGCATTTTTTGTTTTGTTTTGTGTTTCTTTGCTTCATTTTGGTTTTTATTTTTCAAAAGCCTGAAATTTTGTTGTTAAATCATTTAATCATTTCTATACCTTAAAGGAGTTTTGAAAGATTGTATTTGCAAGGTTCTAGAAAAAGGGGGAAGGGGCTTCTGATAGCCAAGAAGTCAGTTTCATCTGTTCTTGGTAGTTCAAAGCATAACAACATTTAAAAATGAGTCTTAATCAAATAAATTGTAATATTTATAAATTTTGTTGAACAAAAGGAAAAGATAATAGAATGTGCTATGTACCATTATTTAAATATTCTAAAGAGCAAAGCTGAGAGGCTTTCATGTAGAATTAATTAATAACACTATTGTAACAAAAAGCTAATTTACTCCTTCAACCGTAGTATATTTCTGTCAAGCCTCTTACCCAGTCCCTTAAAATATTATAGGGAAGATGAGACAACAGTGATAAGCTTATTCATTATCTCTGAAAAGCTGATCTGAGTAAAACTGATATCAAGATCAAATAATACAATGGCTTCACTATATTATAATCCTGTGATTTTTGAGAAAAATTCCATTAAATGTTTTTGTATTTACATTTAAAATTGTTATGCTTAGTATCTAATATGAAGAGCACTATTGAAAGCTCAGCTTAAATGGATATCTGGCAGCCAGCCTGATGGAATTTCTAAATTTTAACCAAAAATGCCTGCAAAAACAAAAAGAGATGTGGGGCCTCCAGACAAAGACTGCCAGAGCCCATCACGAGAAGAGGGTCAGATTGTACTGGGAGGTTTAAATTCCAGGAGGTTAAATTCTGTGATACAAAGCGTGACTTACTCATGGATTTTCACGTGAAACAAAGTAGACCTGTGATCCAGAAAGAAGACAAAAAGCATTCAACCCTCGCTACCTTGTGTTTTCCTTTGGCTCAAAGACTCTCAGTCTTTAACAATCAAACCCTGGGCATTCATGCTTGCTTTTTACCTACATACACATGTGGTGAAAGGTAAGTATTTATTCACTCTTTCTCCTTCCATTCAAGGAAAAAAAAAAAAAACCATTAGGAAAAATAGGACCTGAAGAAACAGACTGGGAGAATGCTGGAATGCCTGATAGAGATTCAGGTTTCTAGACACCCTTAATTTAGAATGATTCAGTAACTAGAAATGAAGGTAAAGGAAAACCCCAACAGAGAACAATACAGACAAACTGATTTAATGCTGTTATTAGAACTAAAATGGGCCATGGTCTACTGAAATTAATATCCTGGGGTTGTGTTGAGAAAGGAAGGAGGATATATCAGCAACAATAAGGACAATAAGCAGAATCAATGTAGGTCAATATTTGCTTGAAAAATTCATAGTTCAAGTAAAATTCTTCCTTTATCAAGAATGAGTAACTAGGGGAAAGCAAACAAAAAATTAATTATCTTGGAATTAATAATGTCCTATTATGAAATAAAAATAATAAACAAACAGAAAAGACTGTCTACCATGAAAAGTGAGATAGGTGAGAAAATAAGCATGCAAAACACTAAAACATAAGACAGTTAAAATCAGCCTCATACACAATAAAGTTGGAAGTGGCATCATGGTATGTTAAGGTATTGTAAAATGAAACAATGCACTCAAAACGCCCAGGAAAAGGGTGGGTGAAAACAATGAAAGCAAAAAGAAGCATATCAAGAGGGAGAATTGGTACTTACAAAAGCATTTTTTATTACTGAGAAGGAAAATGAAACTGTGTAGACTAGAAAAGGGAACAAACAAACATGAAATAAAATATTCTAGGATTTAGAAGAGATATCCCTAATTTTATTTCAGATGTTTTGATACTGTCACAACATAATACATGTGTGTTGCCTTTTTGTTCCATAAGGAAGGCAAGCTTTCTTTCTGTTAGGAAGGATCAATATTTTTTGAAGTATCACATTTTAAGCAAAACTAGGGAAAGATATCAATTTTACTTATCAAAGCAAAATTCTGGGTTTTAATAATACAAAGAATTTACAATTGCAGGAAATGGGAAGAAAGTCACCAGAAGAGAATGCAAAGCAGACTGCCCTTAAACCCATTATCTAAAAGCCGAAAACGAGGAGTTATTTTAACAATGTTAACAGAGAAATTGTGATTCTAGAATCGAATGTTTCATTGAGTCCTCAGTCCTCTATGGCAACAACATGTAAAGGCTTAGACTTGCCCATTTTGGAAAACAATAATAACAAAATATAAATTATACATGAAGATATGTACTTCAGCATACTGAAACTCCATATTTCAGAATAATATAAAGTGGCTTGTGGTTAATACAGTGCTATTTACTTTCAGGATTAAATTAAATGTGAAACAATGTCAACAAAACTGAATAAATATACAAAATAGTTCTTAAAATGAAAATTTTACAGATCATAAAATATTAAAACAATAATAATCCATGTTAAATGTACACTTATGTGCATAAACAAAAGAAAAATTATTAAATGTCAGAAAAGATATAATTTGCATGAAGGAATACCCTGCAGGTAAGCTACAGTTTCAGGCCACAAATAAATTGAAAGTAGGATTTTAAAATAGAGTATTAAACCTAATCCTCCTGAACCTTTTTATATTTAAGATATTTTTGTAAATCTGTTCAATGAGAAGAAATTTAATTACAATAGCAGGTTATCTATAAAGCAGCATATCACACATTATGTCCACATGTGTGATATGAAGTAGTACCTTATGCTACTTCATAAGGTTTGTAGAAAAAACATACCTTAGTCTGTGTTTCATTCTCTATATTTACTGGGTTACAAACACTTTTGCCTACCCCAAATATTATTCTAGGTTTTTCTATACTGTGTTATTGAACAGAATAATTCTATCTTACTTGATACAGTAGAAACACATAAAATAGAAATTATAATTTTTGGCCCACCTTCAGGTTTGGGACTCAGAAAAGAAATACGTGTGTGGTGAAAAGTGAGTATCAACAACAACAGAATTTTGCTGAGGCTGCTTTTTTCTTCTCCCACCATCACGGAAGTGATGATGATGACGATGGGAACATTTTCAGATACTGTCACAGTATTATAGATATTTTGGTACCTTTCATTCCATAAGGAAGGCAAACTTCCCTTCATTCAGGAAGAGTCAATATAATTGCATTCTATCTCGAGCTACAATAATAAAGCATACATAATTATATTATTATGTAACTGGTTGACCATATAAAAATCACTTAGCCTATTTAAACTCACTTAAACTCTCCATAGGAAAAAATAGGGTTATTTCACACTTTGTTTCCTTTTTTGTTTATGTGTTTTATGGATTTTCAAGTGGAATCATTAAATAGTGTAAGTGAAATAGTTATAAATATTGAGTATAAAAATATTGTTTTGTTAACAATGTAATTTTAGTAATAACATAAACCAACACTTAGCATTGTGTCACATTATATACCATACACAATGTAAATTGCTACACCAGATGTGAGTGGAAGTCTTCAAGGAACTTGTATCTGATCTACAAGGATAGATTGAATATGAGTAAGACAAATGTAAACCACTCACTACAGCAGAAACAAAAGTTAAAATAATGACCCTTAAAAAAGATCAAATTTGAGTTAATGAAAATGACCTAGCCCTGGCTGGTGTGGCTCAGTGGATTGTGTGTCAGCCTGCCAACCAAAGGGTTGTCAGTTCAATTCCCAATCAAGGCACATGC
This sequence comes from Desmodus rotundus, assembly GCF_022682495.2. Classification (NCBI taxonomy): domain Eukaryota; kingdom Metazoa; phylum Chordata; class Mammalia; order Chiroptera; family Phyllostomidae; genus Desmodus; species Desmodus rotundus. Next base: position 85,457,950 of record NC_071397.1, read on the forward strand.
CTAGGTTGGGGACCAGGTCCCCTGTAGGGGGCATGTGAGAGGCAACCACACATTGATGTTTCTCTCCCTCTCTTTCTTCCTCCCTTCCCCACCAAAAAATAAATAATAAAGTCTTTTTTTAAAAATGACCAAGACTTAGGGAAACTACATTGTCTATATAATGAGCATGATAATGCTAACCACAGACTTCTTGCCACAGAATGCTAAAATTGACCGGTCTCTTGTACTCTTACATCCATCCCTGTGGTTTTGGAGAAAACAAACCTCCCACAGGCCATCTCCACCAACAGCAGGGTGGAAGTGACATTAAAACAGAACAGTACCTGGAAAACAGAGGAAGCTTTTGTCTGCCTTGCCTTCCCTGGATCAGAGTCCCTAATGGCTTTCCTGAATCTCCTTTAGAGTGTTTAGCGGTCTAGGTTGCTTGCATATAACCATCTCTCTCCTCTTCTTCACTTGGGTTGAGATTTGTTTAGAGTTCTCAGAGCTCTCCCAGGCTTCACTGGCTCTATTTCCTTTTGCACAGGCATCTCGATAATAAAATCCTTACGTGTTTAATCCACTCTTGTGTCTGTATCTCAGAGAATACAAACTAAAACAGATACATGTTTAAAATATTAGGGAACAGAAAAATTATTCAAGTTTATTAAATTATTCAAGATGAGTATTATAGTGATGAGATAGAATAATTTTCATGATAATAGCAGTAATGCATATTTATTATAGGAACTTGAAAACAGAGGAAACAGGAAAGGCCAAAAATATCAAGAAAGAAAAGCTGTCAGTAACATTTTAGTGCATTTAATTAGTCTTTTTAAAGTATAAATGTTTTTAGTTGATAGTAGAAAAAACCATTTTATTGAAAATATGGTGTAGGAGTTGGCTTCAGTGAAGATTTGAGAAAAACAATATGCAAGAAGTGAAAGATTTTATATAGTTAATTTTGAAGGCTTAATAATAATTGGTGTTTTTTATAAAAGATTTGATAAACATGATGAGAGTAGAAATGTAAAAAACAGATTGAGAAAGAATTGGTGGAAAAATATGTTCTTATGTCTCACAAGTTCTGAGTTAATAACTTTGTAATGTATATCATAATTATTTCCACTCTTGGCTTCCAACAAGAGTAGGTGCTAGTTTGCAGAGAGAGGCATCATAGAAATGTCAGATGCTCTGCCAGAAAAACACTGATTTGTAATCCAGAATGTTGACCTGTCAATAACAAAAAAGCAAAGTTCCTAAAAGCTATGCATAGGGAATATATATTTAGGCATCTAGATTCATTTCAAGTAAGTATATGATTATTAACTATCTTATAAATAATGTTGATATTGAGTTCCTCAAACAAAAATATTCATTCTAACTCCAATATTATGACTGGCCTAAGAATAAATTAGTTGATTACATTCCCTAATCATTGTACTCTCTAAATAACTCAAAGAAAGAGTATGAAAAGACAAAACATATGAATGTGTGGTAATAACCTTCTAATCTTTAGATAACATTGACACACGGTTGAATATTTTAGTTATAGCAAAAATTTACTTTAAAAAGCTAATAACAATATTTATTAGACTTAAGGAAGGGTAGTCGGAGAATCCACGTACATTTAGCACTTGAGAAATTATACATAATGTTAAGATTGAACAACTAACAAAAATTGGAAAAATCCTAGTTATTTATAAATACTACTTATTCTGTGGGGGTCAGTATTATGAAGAATGTAAGCTTTCTTCTCAGATTTATGTCTTTTCTAAACAAATATTTTTTCTGCCATTTTGGCATCAGAAACCATCTTTCATCCTTGAAGGAAGAGTCATAAATTTGGGGATGAATTTTAAATCCCCTCAACACTGACATCTATTGAGTCTTCTTATTTGAGAAATGAGCTTGCAGTTTGAAAGCGTAATAACTAAAATAAATGAATCTTGCAAGCCTTTAACAGGCTTTGGAAAATTTGGTTTTCCTCAGTATAGAGATGCCATTCCACTGATTAAACACAAACAGGGAATATGAAAAAATATATAGTTTTTCCTAATACTCTAACTCTAAAATCTTCATGATTTAAAAATATGGCACATTGCTGACCTGACCTCTGTAGTTACTACATTTTCTCAAGCTGGATCCTTGACCCTGAGAGTTTTTTAAATTGTTGAAAATGTTATTTATTTATTCCTTTTTTTCCCACAACTAAGCAAAAATACCTCCATTAGTTACTTTAACAGAAGGGATTTAATATAAAGAACTGTCTAAACAAGTACAAGAAGACCAAAAAATTGAGAGCCCTGAGGTAACACAGATAAGAGCTATGAGTGGCCATTGAACCTCCACTGCTGGATGAACACAAGCACGGTGTGGTTCCTCCAGGAGCCTAGAACATGAACATGGCTTGAGGTTGCCATGTTCAGTTGAGGTCCAGGTCTCTGGGAAGAGAGGACTGCCTGTAGGGAGTTGGCATGTCAGAGGGTGCATGGTGAGAAAGATTCTGCCAGTTTATCACACTGAGTGCTGGAGCTCACTGCTGGTGCTGGGAGGAAGTGCTCCTGTTAGGGCCATGCCCCCGGGAGCTGAACACAAGCAGGAATGAGTCAAGCCTCCTGCCTCATCTTGCTTTCTGACTGCTTGTTGGCAGGGAGACAGGCAGGAAGGGAGAAATCTAGTTGGCAAAGTCCAAGCCCCAAAATTACAAAGCAAGAGCCCAGAGGATAGATTTGAGCTGAGAGAAAATGACTTGATAACTTTATTTAATTTCTTTGAGTTATTACTATTATTATTCCCTGTTTAAAGTAAAAAAGCACATAGATTTTTTCTGCTCTGGCTACAGTAAACTAGATCTAAGTCACCCTTGTTATTTCAGGATTTCCATTAATCTACTCTAAAGCTTCTCATTAAATTGTACCTGACTTTTTAAATAACATTTATTTGGTTGTTTATTTGTTTATCTTCTTTCTAACTTAAAACAGATGAAAAAATATGACTCTGAGCCATTTCATTTGGAAGCTTATGCTGTGTTTTCTGGGTATTCTTTTTCCCTCTGGCAGGCACACTCACGCTTTCAAGATTTTTACCTATTCGCAGATATTATAAAGCATAACGTCAAGGGAAAAAACAGACTGCCCTGAGAGAGAAACTGAGAGTGGTGTCTTCTCTTCATTCATGTCACGCATATTAACTTTGACCTTCAAAATACTGCATTTACCTGCTTACCTCTTGTCATACCTGCTCAGCTGGTTTCCCTGTGTTTGAACACAGTCTTCCTACTCTTACGGCCTTTAGAGGATTCTTTTCTTCCATGCCACTCCCTTGGACCTTCAGAATGTCCCTGTTTGTGTCTTTCAACCTTCTGTATAACCGCTTCATGCCAGGTCTCACTTGCAGCTACTCATTCCTCTGAACGCCTCGTGAGAAAAACCATTTGCTTCCCACTCGGTTAGGCAGGTGTTTGATTTAATTGCTATCTTAGCTCTTTCAGGTAACTGTTTTTGAATAAGAATTTCTTTCCCATTGCTAACATATCTCTTATCTTGTGGAAAGGCAGAAATATAAGGACATTTAAATTAGCATAGTGGTGCTGATGTACATAAAACAACTGATGATTTTCCCTACTCAGAGATAAGGCTTTTCCCGTTTTCATGAAGAGGAAGCCATATGCCTCTCTCAGACATTGACTGTAGGGGCCACTAATGACTGAATTAGCACTAACACCACAGCAATAAACGTTTTAATTTATGTGTATTTTGTGTTGGTTTATTTGCAGTGACCTTAGTATTTTACATTTTACTTACCTAGCTATTGCTGGTCTAACTTGTATTTATGTGCAATAGATATGACCAGAAGTTGTTTTTTTGTTTTGTTTTGTTTAAGATCTTATTTTCAGAGAAAGGGGAATGGAGGGAGAAAGAGAGTGAGAGAAACATGGATCAATTGGTTGCCTCTTGCACACCCCAACTTGGAACCTGGCCTGCAACCCAGTCAGGTGACCTGACCAGTATCCAATCAGTGAACTTTTCGTTCACAGGCTGACACGCAATCCACTGAGCCACGCCAGCCAGGGCAATTTTTTTTTTTAATGGAGAGTGATGTATTAGTGTGCATGTGTTTGCGTGTTATATTTGTATGAACTGCATTGAAAATGCATGTTATGCATCTAAACTGTCATATGTGTTCTGTATTCACTCACAGTTTTCTCTGTGCTATGTAGATGGGCTTCTGTATTCACCTCCAAGTGCTTAGCAGAGCCACTTACTTACTGAATCTTAAATAAATACACTGTTGAGTTGGTCCTGATATTTTAAAACTGCATGACACATAGCAGCCACTGATGATAGGTCATGGTCAGAATGGGCAGAGGGCTAAATTCTTAATGACTGTGAGATACCTGCTGTAGATACTAAGTTGGAATTCATTTCTCTTATCTCTTTTTACTCATAATACTATTAGCCGCTAGTAAGCCACTCTTTACTTTTCTGAACTTGATTTGCAGTCTTTTGTTTACCACTCTTTCCCTCCAACAAGAACCATGTCTCATATTTTTAATCTCCCACAATTTCTAATCAACTTACATACACATACTCAGTATTTGTTGGATTTAGTTGCAAGAGGACAAGACATTATAAAACTATTTAAGATCGCTGGATATTTTTCTATTTTTATACATGAATTGTGGAGTGCTATATATTAGGCAGTATCTATAACCATAAAATTACTTGCTTATTTAGCACAGATTGATGTTTAAATAATTAAAAAACCCTTCTATTGAAAGGAACATTGTTGGTCTAAATGTTTAATTTTCCCATTCTATCTATTGACTTATCTAAGAGGTTCCTATTCAGAAAATCATTTGTGTATACCAACAAATTATTGAATTTACAATCACACTACCAAACAAAATGGGATTCAGCTGCCAGCCCCGAGCACAGGTATAAGATGAAGGTTGGTGCGGAAGGATAAAGGTCTTCATTAAAATGTTGCACAGTTTGGGGAAGCAGGAGACTCCCTGGCTTCACACCAACCTCACACAGACAAAAACCAGCTGCCCTCAGAACCAGAAATAGTGTCCAGAAACCCCATTCCATCCTTCTCTGTCCTTCCGGAGCACGCGGGTACTAAGTGAACTGCTCTCTGGCTTCAGGTGAGGGCCCTTCCCTGGAGTTCGCACCTCCAGCATTTCCTGCAGCTGCTCGGTCACACCAGGGAAGCAAACTCTCCTGCACCACATCCGACCCCTCCCTTGGCCCAGCGATGCGCCCGGTGATCTCCCTGTATCAATCAGACAGTTCATTTAACCAATTCAAATAATAATAAATAGCACACTATTAGTGTTTGTAATGACCAAGCACTATTGGAGGCAATTTATATAAGTAAATTCATTTAGTTCTCAGGATAACCCTGAGAGATAGACATTATTATCATCCCCATGTTCATATACAAATACTGGTTCTGTGATGGCAAATTTGAACCAAGAAGTTCGTTTAATGAACAAACTGAACTAAAAAGCAAAATACAGATGGACTCATGGATAGAGAGCAGGCTGTCAGCTCTGGAGGTGGGGTTGAGGGGTGGCAGGATGGAGCAAAAAAGAAAAAAAAACTTTGGACAAGGCCAACAATGTGGTGATTGCTGGGGCCAGGAGAGGTGTGGGGAGGTGAAAGAGTATTTCAGGGGGGATAAATGGTAATGGAAAAAAACACAATACAAATTTTAAGGAAATATGGAAAAAAGAGTCCATGTCTTTAACCATTGTATAAAATGCCTTTTCTTCAAAATAATCAAATATGGAAAAGGAACAGGTAGGGTTTAGGAGGAAAAGGACCTTGAGAACTCGGAGTTTTTGAACTCCCTCTGCCTGTGTGTCTTCTATTGTGTTCTATGCCCTCAGTGGTATTCAGCAAGTGAAAGATTTACAACTGAAAAAACCAGTTTCTTTGGTCCCAGCAGACACCGTATTGGGAATTCAGCTTTCCAAATATTTTGCTTTAACCCTCACCTTGCAAAAATATCAGTTTTAACATTAACAAACCTCTGTGAATATCACAGACTACAGGTCAAGAAACAAAAAAGAGAGACAAGTAAGCATATTCATACCCTACAATGAATTCCTGTAGATTTTAAATGTTTCTATAATTTTCTTTTGTGTAGTAATAAAAACAAATTAGTCTCATGTTGTTTTTATTGACTTAGGCCTTAATGGAACTGCCACTTTTCAATAGGGCTTCACATAGGTGTCCAATTAACTATTCACTTAGACAGGAGGTTACTGTGCAAATGTATGTAACCTTACCCCAGACCTTTGTTTAATGTTTCTTGCCATGTGACAGCACTTATCTGATTACCAGCCGCAAAGCAAAGAAGTCATGACGACCGGAACAACCCTTCATGTGTGCTTAATCAATGCTATTCTCATGATTCTCGGTTGTAAATGTAACTTTTCACAATAATTTCTGTATTGCATGGTGACTACATGGACAAATATATATATATATGTATTTATACATACAACACAAATTATCATTTAATTTATTTTTCCATGATACTGATACATGAGAAGAAAGGCTGAAAAGGTTTATATGAAATCTCCTTTATTAACTGTTTTGGAAAATTGTATTACTTCTAATGAATGGTTACATAATTTAGTAGAGAGATTTTGATACATCAGCACATAATTTTATGGCTTTAGAGTACCTGAAGCTTTCTTTTCTTTCTTTCTCTTCATCTTTCCCTGTCTCTCTCTTTATTTATACTTTCCTTTAAAGTACTGTATTTCAATATATACCAATCAATTATATATAAATTTATGTATATTTATATATATATTTGCATCCAATATATCATACAGAATTTATGAAATTTCACATGCATCTCTGACATTCATCACAGACATGTAGAAATTAGAAGTTAGTCACAGAAATTCTTCTTATTTATATGAACTACTAAAATCATACACAATTATCCCCAGACATTAAATTAGCACTTAGGAACTCTTACCTATGTGTCACTGGAATTAAGACAAGAAGAATATAATGATGTGTAGAGATATATTTCTTTACTATTAGAACAACCTTTAAAATTTATTGAAAGGAAGAAACTTCTCTACAAATGCGTGTGTATATGTATGTAGATAAATCCCTATATACTTATGTATATATGTTTGACTTCTGAAAATCGCAGTTAAGTTTGAGTTTATCAGTGAACTTAATATTTTATGAAAGTATAGTGAAGCTTAATGGTAAAGGGAGCTGTTTCATGCTCATCTTCTTCTACCCCTAGTTTCCCAGTAGCACAAAGGAAAAAAAGTATAAAACAAACATTAGGAGAGTCTACCTGAGCTCCTGAGACTACACCTGTCCCATAGCAATTAAAATAATCTCCAATTAGCAGTTACTTAAATGCAAGTATGGAGTTTTATTTATTTCCTTGTCATTTTAGTTGTAAAATTTGCACAAGAAATGATTTTAATGTGAATATCTATGTATTCGCACATATGAGAGAAAATGATTTTTATAATATTTGACAAATGGGTGGATTCATGGCTATATTCAGAAACACAGTCTGCTGAGCTGTAAAAATTCTATTAGTTCATAAGCACAGTTTATTAACTCTTAATTCTTTCAATGTGAGTATCAAGTATAATTATAATTTTGATCCAGAAATAAATCAGCAATTATAATACCCATATTTCCTTAAACAAAAGCTGTGTTTGGAAGCCCTGTTTTGGGTAAAGATTTATTTGAACTTTAATTATGTTTTTAACTTTCTATTTTGAAAGCAATTACTTTTCACAAGAGAATATAATTTGAGTTTTCTCAGAAATAAATAGAATTAAGGGACCCAAATGTGTACTTCCTTTGGAACTCTCAGTGCAAAATTAAGCTTGTTGAAATGTAGTGTCAGTTCCTTATCTCCACTGCACACAAAAGCAGGCTGATGGTCTACAGATACCACTCGGACCAGAAAGCTAACTTCTAAAATTTATTTTTGTAAATTGTCCTGTGAAACTCTGGAGAATATATAGTGATGTAAGACTCACTATTTTCAAAACACACATCTTACAGTTCTTCTGATTGCTGAATTACACATTTTCATTATGGAAAAATTTTAAAGGTTTTTAAAAATATTTTGTCAACAGTTTTTATGTCTTTTAAATTTTTAATTAAAAACTTAGAATCTCTTTCTTCCAGTCTACTTATCCAATCTGCTGTCTGGATATTTTTAAACAATAAAGAGAATCTCGATTTTGCATGGTGGTTGGAGACAGGACTCGAAATTTAAGGAGACTAAGTATTTAAAAAATTCTAAAGAGTGGTTCTAGAAAAGTGCATGAGGGTCTAATGTAGGTATTGACTATAAAACTATATCGACAAATGGTAACCAATAACTACCCTAACTTTTTATGTTACATAGACAAAAATAAAATTATGCTGAAACTAACACAATTCAAAACAATTGTAGCGGAAGAAAGTGTTACCAGGGTAGAATTGTGTTGTTTCTCTCCCAAAAATCCAAGAGAAAGAAGTTTAAAACATAAACAAAAGTATAGTACAAAGTGTTGAGACACATAACTGATGGAAAGCATCTCATTGTGGATGGATATTAACTTATATAAAATTCTAACTCATGTCCTCTTTGGACCAGCGCTCCTCATTATGAGAGTTTTGGGGAGAGCAGTACATGGACCTTCTTTATGATGAGGGCTTCATTTGAAAAAATCAATAACATGCCTCAGAATATAAACAGACAAAAATCAGAGTTATATTCACAATAATGAACTTGGGAGCTAAGGGTGAACAAAATCTGGCAAATAAAAAGATTGGTCTATTTGCTTTTTAATTACCCCTTCTTGTCTTAATGTGAAAAGTCCAGAGGCAAAAGGTGAGAAGGTATAACAGGGACAGTATGAAACTCACATTGCAGCATAAGGAATAATTGTGGTGGGAGAGAACTGGAAATAGGAGCATGGATGGCTCAGCATGGGGAATTAGGAAGGGGAAAGGGAACAACTTCCTGTGTAATGACAGACTAAAATTCTGGTTTGTTCGTATTTGGCTTCTAAGTTCCTGAATGTTATTCCTAAGTTAAAATGACTGGAAATTTTTAGAAACTGTCTCACATATCTTCTACACTTGGGGAAAGGATAGGCAACAGAATGTGTCTGAGGGCATGAGAGAAAAAAAAAGGTTAAATCTTATCATAGGCCTATTGAATTCAATCTCTTAAAAAAAAACAAACCTGTGTGTCTTCAGGAATCACAATGCTGTATTGTTGCGCATGTTTCTAACAACCCATTCTCTCTCCTACTCATATTTTACCTAGTCTCCTTGATCCTAAGCTTTGGTGGGAAGACAACTTCATCTCTGGCCATAGAATAGAGAGAATGGTCACAGACTCATAATTCTGTCACAGTTCTTGGTTCAGCCAACACACATGATCAAATTTACCCACAAAATACAAAGAAAATTAAATGGGTATCTGGGAAAGAAGCTTTCTATCCGGGAAAGAAGTTTTCTCACTCTCTGGAGAGAGCTTCTCTCTCTAGAAGAGAATGAGAATACATGTAAAAAATACAGGTTAAAAAAATTTGATTGTCATTCCGAAACAAGCTTTAGGCAAAGCTGACAAACAGAATGACAAAATGGTTTGAGATGGGTCCTTAATAACATTGTCGAGGTGCTGAGTTAAATAAACTATGAATTCCATTGTAAATGTAGACTTCTCTGTAGTGTGACCTAATAAATTCCCCTGACTAAACACTGAGTAACTTGGGGTTAGCTTTTAGTACAGCACTACGTATCACTGAAACAGAAAATTCTGCACTTTAGCCATAGGGCAGAATCCTCCACGTTTTTTCCCTGTGACTTTGGCCACTGAATTAGTTAAATCAAAAGGGATCAATCATTGCACTCTAATTTTCTGCTTACATCGATTAGACACAACTTGAGCAAAGAGAGTTTCATGTCAAAAATGGATAAACTGGATTTGGTAGAAGAATTATACTATCCTCTTTAATTTCCAAACGTAAAGGATGAAACCCCTGGAGTTCTTGTTGGGCATGAAAGCCTTTGAGATAATGACACCAATACTTGCAGGGAAGGAAAGTCAGATGAAAATAAAGTTATAGTGGCCTTACAGTAATTGTTACCAGGAGTCATTGCCTTTGGTAAGCCTTGGATTTGTAACTCTTTTCCCATTTTAATGCCCCAGAAGAATACTTTGAAATGTCTCTGTTCGAGATATAAGCTCATTCAAGGTAATGTTTTCTGTCTCTTGTTCACTGATTCCGATGTTGATTCTAAGCAATGTCTTTCACATTAATGTGAATTTTCGCACTGATGTTTATGATGGCAAGGTGTAACATTTGAACTGTAATCCATTACTAGACATTACGGTCTTACTTAAATGTAAAAAATATTGCTATTTTATATGTTCTTGCAGCTTATTATGATAAATATTTAGACATTTCCAAATATATGATATCAGAGACAGGTTATGTTGAATATGTTAATGATAAGTATGTGTATTTCTACATGATAAATTCCCAGTACTGACATTTTAAAGTCAAAGACCATTTAAAAATATTTACAGACACTGCCTGGTGCTTCCAAGATTCCTTTTTAACTGAAAAATTAATGAACGTTTTATGAGAGGGCCAGTTTGTGAAAACGTTTTGCAACATTGGATATATGTACATTTTTCTCTTATGGCAATGTCATGTGTGAACAATAGTATGTCCTTTAAATTTGAGATCTTCTGATATGGCCAATGTGTATATTGAACACTTATATTTCTTACTATGGAAATAATCTCTCAATTTTAATGGAATTGTCAGGTTTTTATAAGTGCCATTATATTTAATGTATTCTCATATATTTTATTTTTTCCTTTGATATTATGCCTTGTCCTGGATAAATTTTAATATTTACATAAGTAATGTGATATTTTGACTATGGATTCTAGTGTTCTCTTATACTTAGAATGATGAAACACTTCACCAAATGATGCATGCGTTCTCCTTTATTTCATTTCAACAAGCTGTATTCACACTTTAACCATTCTCCCTGATTTCTTCACCCGATTGCCACCCTATGCTTGAGGAACCATTTTTTTCTAGTAAAACACATAATGTGGTGTGTACTGTGCCTAACTCTCAAACACATGGCCTCCGATTCAGCCTGTGTTTCTACAGCCCACATCAGGGTAGTTCTTAGAGCATTTTAAGTGTTTTGAAATAAATTTAAGATAACCATGTAATCAATTTAAAATGCGATCTGAGGATATTTTAAAAAGTATTCTTGCCAAAATACAATAAAATGTTTACATAGTTAATATATTTTAAGTACTCTTACATTTCTTTCTAATCTTTCTTTTTTCCCCTTTAATTTACTTGTATGCCACGTGGTCAAGATGATTCATGTCACTGACATTACACTAAGCTCATCGGAAATATGATGTCTTCCAAGTAATTGTCAAATCATTCATTTGCTTCTGTATTTATTATTTACCATAATTTTTAAAATAAATATTTAGGGTTATGTTTCAATGGAATGAATTTTAATACATAACAATTCAAATAATTAGAAAGTTATTAAAATAAATACTTACTCCCCAATCTTTATAAATGTAGTAGCATCTTTCCATATTTTCTTTAGAATTTTATTCAAATTAAAAAAGCATTTTCCAGGTTCAATTATTTTTTACATTCTTTCCAGTCAGGAGCATTGCTCTAAATATGATTTGCATCACTTAGATGCATATTTGTACAGTTACACAGGCTAATATAAATATTTGGTTTCATAAATAAAAGTATAATAATTTTACATAGTTTTAAACTTTAAAAAAGTGTGACCATATAATTCAGCCACATGGTTTTTAAAAATAGTTTAACTGTATCTATTTTTATATGTATAGCTCTAGATTTTGTAACTCCTGCATGGTATTTTCAATACCAAAATATCATAATTATCCATTTTCCGTTGATGAGAATTTGAGTTTTAAGGTTTGTTTTTTTAAGCATATTTACTTAACAAGATCACATCGTTATTTTTAATTGAAATTTTGTTGTTCAAAATGTGTTTAATCCATGTATATCCTTAATGACAGAATAGTTCTATTACTGTCAATCTGTGTCAACACGTGATATTATCAAGATTTAAAATTTTACCATGTATGTTAAATGGCAGCTCAATTATCTAATTTGCATTATCTTCAGTATTAGTGATATTAAACATTGTATAATTTTTGATTTTCCATTTTTATAAAAACTAATTTTTATATATTTTCACCATTCTTCATTTGAATTTTTTTCTTTTGATTTGGTTTGAAGTATTATTGAGTTGGAGCAGCTCTTTCTCTTACAGATTTGTAGAAATTCTTTATAAATATTTCATAGTAATAATTTGATCGTTTCACTATCTTCCACCAGTTGGAATGTCTTTGAACTTTATTTACAGAGTTCTTTGCTGACCAGCAGTAGTTTATATTTTATTATAGTTTATATGTAAAGTTCTGCTTTTACTTTTTTTAAAGACAAGAATCCACAAAAGAACCCACAACATGAAGTATAAAGGCATAAAACAGACAAGGACTTTAAGAAGATTTCTGCCTAATAAAGACTTCATATATAATTTAAAATTATAGGGATAAATTGCATGGTTCTCCATGATAAGCTAGCATACATAGCATCAAGATTGATATTGCAAAAAGGAAAACTTTAAGATTTTATTAATATGTTGCCAGCAGTACTTTTTCTGATCAAATTATGAAAGTCATTTTTATGATAATATTGAGAAAAGAAATATTACCATAGAGAGAGCTGGTATAAATCTGTCATAAACCCTATTCCTGTTATTGAATGAAATATCTTCCAAAGATATTTATATATTAGTGAAATAACCAAGAAAATAAGCATATCATTCTAACACTGCACTAAAAGAATGACTTTTGCTTATTTACATTTTCATAATTTTTGGTATATAAAGGTCTGTCTGGGAAAAGTCCAGCCATAGTTAATATAACAAGAACTGTGTGCACAACATCAATGTAACCTGGCAGCCAACGAGAGGACCGTAATACACATGCATGAACAATGATGACTTCACTGTACTAGAGAGTAGGGGTGGCAGATGCCACACTGTGCGTCTGCTCATTCAAAATGACTGACCCAGTAGAGCAACAGATCTGCATCACATTTTGCGTTAGGCCGAAACATTCCTCTGTGGAAACTATTCAGGTGATTCAGGAGGCCACAATTCTGGGCAACTGGTGACTGGAAACAACATGAAAGCTCACGCATCAAGTCCTGTGCAGTTTTTTGGCAAAACTTCAAATCACTCTGGTACCTCAGCCCCCCTATAGCCCAGATTTGGTGCCCTGTGACTTCTGGCTTTTTCCAAAGCTAACATTACCTTTGAAAGGGAAGAGATTTCAGACCATCAATGGGACTCAGGGAAATATGATGGGGCAGCTGATGGCAATTGGGAGAACTGTGTGAGGGCCCAAGGTGCCTACTTTGAAGGGGACTGAGGTGTCATTGCCTTATGTACAATGTTTCTTATATCTTCTTCAATAAATGTCTCTAGTTTTCATTTTACATGGCCAGACACATTCTGGACAGACCTCAAGACACACACATACGTGTGTGTGTTATATGTATATACATACATATATGTATGTGTGTGTGTGTGTATCTCCCACAAAGTTAAGGAACTAATGATTAAACTCTATGACACACAGGAGTTTTCCCTGCATGTCTGTCTTAATGCTGTAATACTCATGCTGGCATACTTTGTCAAGTGCTTTTAAGGCACGAACTATAATATGATCATGCTTTTCTCTTCTTCATTTTTGAATGAAATTTTACTACAATTATAGGTTTGCCTACTGATGAAATATCTTACATTTGAAATGGAACAAAAAATTCAACCTACTTGATCATATTTCATTCTTCTTTAAAATATATTACTAGGGTTTAAGGGGAAGGTTCAATAGGTCAAGCTCAGGAAATTTTTAAGGAGGTAAAATTATTTCTATTAAAACATGATAATGAATACAAGTCATAATCATTTTTAAAAATCATAGGAGTTTATAGCATACAAAATTAACCCTAATATACATCAGGTTGCCCAAAAAGTCCATTTAGCTTTTTCTGTAAAAGACACATTTCTCATGTTCACCAGTAACTTCATTGATTGGAATATTTGACTATGTCAGCTATCTCCCAGGTGGTAGATCATTGATTGTTCTCAGTTAATGTCTTGATTTGATCGCTATCAACTTCAACTGGTCTACCCGACCGTGGAACATCATCCAGCAAGAATTCTCCAGAGTGAAACCTTGCAAACCTCTTTTGACATGTTCAGTCAGTCACAGTACCTTCTCCATATACTGCACACAAATCTTTTTTGCATTTCAGTTGTGTTTTACCTTTCTTGGAATACTAAAACATAAGATGTCAAAAAGTTGCATATTTTCTTTCATGTTCAACATTTAAATGGCTATCCCAAAATTCAACAATTTTGATAAGTTTTTTTTAAATGCATACTGATATGACAGCTGTCACAACACAATCTAACCAAATTGTTTCAAATGATGTTACAGACAACTAAGCACTGTTAAAGCCATCTTACAGAAAAGAACAAACACATTTTTGGCCAACCCAATATAATTTTTCAATTATTTAAGAAGTTAGGGAATCCCAGGATAGAGTACAGAATGTGACAAAAGAATCTATATCCTTAACAAAAGTATAAAACAGCTTCACCAGGTAAGGTTGGGGAATAAGGTACCATTCTAAATAACTGTGGGTATCAGTAGAATCTCTCAGACTAAAGACAAAAGTAAAGGTTCTCAAGCACTACACTCTAGCAATGGGTGTCCAACATTTTGGCATCTCTGAGGCACACTGGAAGAAGAGTTGCCTTGGGCCACACAGTAAATACAAACACTAATGAAAAATGATGAACAAAAAAAAAGGTTTAAGTAAATTTACTATTTTGTGTTGGGCCACATTCATAGCTACCTTGGGCCACATGTGGCCCATGGGCTGCAGGCTGGACCTCCCTGCAGTGGGGAAAGCTGTTTCCCACGGTAGTGAAGCATTGGAATTAAACAAATATACACAGATAGGGCCAGTTTTATCACTTTTGGACAAGGAATTTACAGAGAAGTAAGGGGTTACACAAGAATGATCACTAGAATTAAAGACATAAGTATGAAATCATGTGTAGCTTTCTAAACATACCGATGACTACATATATAAATTCTTAAAATGCATATATTTCTACACAGATTAGTATATACATACCAACATGCTATGCCAGCTACAAGGTCTAGATGTTGTAAGCAGGACACTTAGCATCTAGAACACGGTTTCTAATATTATTCTAATTGGACAAATGCCCAGTTCTAGGACTGAGGAGAGAAAGACACAAGATGAATCTGTAGCATCTATAGTATCAGCAAGTTAGAAAGTGCTCAATACTGGCCCACACACAAACACATGCATAAATGACAGAAGTATGACCAAGTATATGAACATATGTGAATAAAAAGAATCATGTTATAAACTGAACTATAAATAAATGTCCACGAGTCTATACTCATTGAATAAATAAGCAACTGAGAGAGAGTAGTCAAATACTCCATGCAGAAGAATACTGAATAATTTATATATATATTCCACTATCAAGAAGAAGGAGCATAATGTCATACCCCTTCATTATAGGCATTGCTTAATTACCTCTGCCACTGAGTTCAGTAAGAAAAGCAAGGAAAGAGCAACTTGATAGTAGAGAAACCTGACAACACTATTTTAAGCACAGGGTCAATGTTAATTCACATCAATAGTAATGTCGTGCTGATAGTAAAAATCCCTGATACGATGTGATAAGAAAGACATGTTTTCCTCTGTGGGCTCCCTTCTCAAAACAAATCTTCCCAGTTTAATCATAAGAAAAACATCAGGTAACTCCCAATACAGAGACAGCCTACAACATAGCTGATCGTAGTCCTCAAAACTGTCAAGGACGTCAAAACAGAGAAGCTCTGTGGGACAGTCACAGACCAAAACCTGCACCAAAGGGAAGAAACAATCCCAAACAAGGGGGGAGCTGACTCTGAAATGCAGTGTGTTAGCTTGAGTGAGATACTGAAATAGAAAAGGGATGATAAATAAAAACTATGTTGGAAGTCTAGACCAAGTGCAGACTTTAGATGATAGTTATGTATCGACACTGATTTATTAGTGTGTTTTATTATGTGCCATGTTCTTGTAAAATGGTAATAACAGAGGACACTGGGTGGGAGGTATCCAGGGACTCTCTCTCCTTCATCATCATAACTCTGCAAACCTAAAACTGTTATGGTACGCATATTAAAAATTATCAGTCATAGACAATCTAATTGTCTGATGTGTTTAACAAAAACATTTTATGCATTGTAATAATCTTAAAAAGCATTAATTCCAAGGGGATATTCATGCTATATAAGTGCAACTTTAACACAGTTCCCTTAAAACTCATTTCCAATTAAGTTACTATTATTAATTCCTTTGTATACAAGTTCTGGACTTCCAATTGATGTTTAACTCAGACAATTTTTCACATTGTTTTCCAGTATTAACCTGAATTGGATGGTCTTTTTCCCTATGTGTATAACACATTGTAAGGGTCAGCAGTCTTTTTCCATAAAGAGCCAGATAGCAAATAGATCAAGCTGTGCAGGCCACACAGCGTCCACTGCAAATACTTCATTCTGATTCTGTAACTGAAAAAGCAGCTCTATAGACAGCAGTTTAACAGCCTAGCATCATCATGTTCCAATAAAGTTTTATTTTCAAAAACACATGGCAGACCCGATTTGTCCTGGAGACCACAATTCACTGACTCTTGGTGTGTGGAATAGATGTTTGTATCTCTCAGCTGAGATATTAGATTGTTTTAGTTCTCTTTAACAAATTTTCTCTCTTTAAAATCTCACACTGATAAGTATGCAGACCCTAAGTGTACAGTTTTGAAATGCTGTCTTTAATTTTGGAATGCATGTTGCACAAAACACAGTAGAGATGAACGTCTGAGCCTGGGGCCCAGAGAGCTCAGAACTGTGCTAGCAGACCGCTGAAAGACCACTACACTCTCCAACACACGTATTTTGGGAACACACCAATATAGTTTTCACAAATAAGCGTACTTTTTTTAAATGTTAATACAGTAATAATGTTTAATCAGGTGGCTACATTAAATTTATAGAGAGATTTAGTCTTGTCCTTCATTTTACAAATAAAAAGTGGACTGGGCCCAAGAGGGGTGTTGTGAAGACACTATTCCAGGCATTTGAAAAGGTTATTCTAACGTTTCTAGTGCTGGCATTTATTTCTGTAAGCAGTGCCCAAGGGACTCGGAGGAAACTTTCACTTTTGCTGTCTCTGCTGCTTCATGGTTTTGTGAAAATTAAAGTTTTTTTTCTCCATGGTTTTAGAATATGGTGGTAGACGACCTAACTTGGAGGAAGAAATGTATAACCACTTCATATGTTTTTTGAAAATATAGTAATTTCCACACTGAGACAGCACCATATGCTATGTAGCTCAAAACAAACATAGTGTAGGAAGAATACTGAGCTAAGAATCACAGATATTGGATTCTAGACTTCTTAATTGTGACTTTGGACAAGTTGTCAAAATTCACCTAGAAGTTTGTAGTATTGGTGATAATCACAAGTTCTCTCTAAACCTGCTATAACCTAAATTAGACATATTTTATTTTTTTTAAAACCAATACCTTTTTATATGCTACAACCCACTATAGCATTAAAATTTTACTATTATATCTTATAATAAGGTTCTACCAGTTGTGGAAAAAAACAGTATGTTTTGAGTAACTTCAAAAGTCTTGAACACAAATCTGATTTGTTTTCAAAATATGGGCTAGTAAACTAATACAGAAAATGTATAATGTCGTATTAAAGAATGAAAAAAAACCTGAGCATAGAATTTGAACTTACAATTCCAACATTTGCATTTTGAATGATACGTTTAAAAAAACCTTATATACTATTAAATTTTAGTTATTTTGTGCCTTTTAAATCAGGATTTTGCCATTGTAGTTATACTTCATTGAGAGAAACAGTAAATTTTGACCAGCGCAGTGGAGAAATCTCATTTTTCCAACCATATGTTTTGGAGGATTGAATACAGAGTGGTCTCTATACAGCCTGTGATGCCTTGGAACAGCTCTGAGAAACCCTTTGAGTGCTTTCAATGAGACAGTCAAACTGACTCTTAGGATCAGAGGGGAAACAAAGATTCGAATTGTCCTCCCCACAGAGGTACACACAGCCACAAGACTTCGCTGAAAATAATATCCTGCTTTGTTGTTTGAGACCTCCCTCACACTCTCCCCGCTCTGTCATATGATCGCCAGAGCGCTGGAAGAGTTAGACATGCCATTTGGCTCTTGATTTAGGCCAATTACGTGCACTCTAAAGAGGGCACAGATAGACGCTGAATATAAGGGGGGCCCCAGCCACACAATAAACAGAATGTGGCCTTAGTTTGGGGGAACACAGAGGCTTATTAAAAGACGAAGACTGGTGGTAAATAAGAAGCTTAGAAAAATATGTAGCCGTGATTTCTCTCTCTAGTGTTTTCTGCAGTTTCCATTGTATTTTGTTTTCGGCATAACCAAGTGACCCCTAAACGCTGTAAATAGCTCATAGAACTTTTCCTCCCTCTTCTCTGGGTGGATGACTATTCCCCTTTCATCTTGAAAGGTCACGGGGTATTAACTGAAGAAGTACACCACAGTGCTTCGAGTGTCCCCTCTGTTTGAAGTGATCTGTCTGTTTGCTTTATAAATGGTGGCCTATCCCCAAACAAATGGAAAATTAATTAATAAACTTTCTGTCTCTAAACCATAGATGCTGTGACCTAAAACAAAGCTAAACATACAACAGGGATGAAATGTTTCAAGATGTATATTTTTATGATTCAGTAGTTATTAAAGTTATTAAAATATTTAACAGGAAGTTGATAAAGTATGTTATACTTTGTCATCATAGAGTGGACAAAGGAGTCTATCAAGTAGTAGGGTCAAATTAATATCTGAAAATAACAAGTGCTTATGTTATATGTTTAACATTGTGTGAAATGACATTCTTAAAGCAAAATCTAGTCTTTAGTGAAGATGCTGAAAGGCAATGCCATCTTTATGATGAAAGTGGAAAACAATACAATAGCCTTCCATCATTGCAGTATGGAGGTTATCCTCTGACTTGATAGTTTAAGTCTAAAATCTTCTGAAAAAATCGACATTGAAACAGCATCAGATATGCTACACCCCAGTATTGAAGATGGCTGAGGAAGGATATGACAGGTGCATACTAGAATGGTGTTTCATGAATTCAGAATCATAACTCTAGGGCATAATCATTGCAGTAGGGAGTGTTAGGTGAAACAAAATTATTAAAATATAATTTGAATGTGTTAGGTTCATAAGCAATACTTTTAGGGAATAACTTTCCCAAAGATATATTAAAAGATAAAAATGTAGATCCTTGTGAGAAATTGAGACATTAATGATTGTTTGGTCTTTGGAAGATTGGTAAGGGAACCAGATAATTCTTTATCATCATCATCAAGTCTTTGTAGGAATGGGGACATTATTCACATCAAAACATTGCCTCCAAAATAAAAATGAGGTCATTAGTATGGGCTCTAATCCATATGACTGGTGTCCTCTAGAAAGAAAATTCTGGGCACAGAGACAGACAGGCACAGAGGGAAGATGATGTGAATACACCCAGGGAAAAGAGGGCCCCATGACTGGAATGCTGCATCTGCCAGCCAAAGAACACCAAAAATTGCTGACAAATAGCCAGAAGGTAGGAAGAGGCTAGGAAGGGTTCTTTGTCTATTAATTTCAGATGAAGCACAGCCTTGTCAACACCTTAATTTTGGACTCTTATCCTCCAGAACTGTGAGGCAATAAATTTCCTTTCTTCTAATAAATGTGTATTCCAGTCCTTTGCCCATTTTTAAATTAGATTATTAGGGTTTGCTATTGAGTTTTAAGAGTTTCTTATATGTTAACCCCTCACTAGATAAATGATTTGCAAATATTTTCTGCTATTCCATAGGCTGCCTTTTCTGTGTGGAGGCTCCCTTTGCTACACAGTTGCTCTTTTATTTTTTTTTCCTGTTTAAGGCACCGGTACTGTTTAGATCGATGTACTGCTTTTGCTTTATTCACCTGTGTTTTGGTGTCATAGCCAAGAAATCATTGCCAAAACTAATGTGATAGTTATCCTCTAAGTTCTCTTCTAGGAGTTTTAGTTTGAGGGTTTACATTTAAGCATTTAATTCATTTTGAGTTGCTTTTTTTGTATGTTGTAAGATAAAGGTCCAGTTTCAATGTTTTTCCATGGGGAAATCCAGGCTTCCCAACATCATTTATTTAAAAACCTACATTTCCCCCACCATAGAGTCTTGGCATCCTTATCAAAAATATTTGACGTTGTATGCGAGGATTTATTTCTGGACTCTATTTTGTTCCATTGGAGTATGTTTGTTGTTAGGCCCACTCTATACTGTTTTAATTACTGTAGCTTTGAGGTATGCTCTGAAGTCAAGAAACATGATGCCTCAGATTTGTTTCTCATCCTCACAATTGTTTTGGCTGCTTGGAGTCCCTTGCTATTCTATATGGCTTTCAAGATTGTTTTTATATATTTCTGAAAAAAATATGACATTGGGATTTTCATAGGAATTACTTTTAATATATAGATCATGTTGGGTAGTATGGACTTTATAACAGTATTAAATCTTTCAATATATGAACATTGAATATTTTCCCACTTATATGCATCTTCATCAATTTATTTAAGCATCAATGTTCTGTGGTTTTTCAGTGTATCAGTCTCACCTCCTTAATTAAATTTGTTATCAAGTACTTTATACTTTTTGTTGATCTTAAAAATGAGTTGTGTAGTTTTCTTTTTGTATTGTTTGTTCTTAGTGTATAAAAACACGACTGATATTTATATGATCAACTTGAATCCTCCAACACTGCTGAACTCATTTATTAGTTATAACATATTTTGTATGTTTGAGGTTTTCCTATATAAGATGCATGAACAGAGATAATTTTACTTCTTCCTTATGTTTAGATGCCTTTTATCTTTCTTCTTTCCCTCCCTTCCTTCCTTCCTTCCTTCCTTCCTCTCTTTCTCTTTCTTTTTCTTCCTTTCTTTCTTTTTCTTTCTTTCTTTCTTTCTTTCTTTCTTTCTTTCTTTCTTTCTTTCTTTCTTTCTTTCTTTCTTTCTTTCTTTCTTTCTTTCTTTCTTTCTTTCTTCTCTCTTCCTTCCTTCCTTCCTTCCTTCCTTCCTCTCTCTCTCTTTCTTTTTCTTTCTTTCTTTCTTTCTTTTCTTTCTTTCTTTCTTTCTTTCATTCGTTCTTTTCTTTCTTTCTCTCTCTCTCTCTTTCTTCCTTCCTTTCTTCCTTCCTTCCTTCCTTCCTTCCTTCCTTCCTTCCTTCCTTCCTTCCTTCCTTCCTTCCTCCTTCCTTCCTTCCTTCCTTCCTTCCTTCCTTCCTCCTTCCTTCCTTCCTTCTTTCTTTCTTTCTTTCTCTTTCTTTCTTTCTTTCTTTCTTTCTCTCTCTCTCTCTCTCTCTCTCTCTCTCTCTCTCTCTCTCTTTCTTTCTTTCTTTCTTTCTTTCTTTCTTTCTTTCTTTCTTCTTTCCTCTTCCTCTCTCTCCCTCTATCCCCCTCTCTCTCCCTCTCTCTTTCCCCCCCTCTATCCCCCCCTCTCTTTCTTTCTTCTTTTCTTCTAATTGTTCTAGCTTACACTTCCAATGCTATGTTGGTGAGGGTAGACATGGTTGTCTTGTCTTTAATTTCAAAGGAAAAGCTTGTAGCTTCTTACCATTATGATGTGATCTATGGGGTTTCTTATATTGCCTTTATTATGCTGAAGTAATTTTATTCTATTCTTAGTTTATTGATAATTTTTATCATAAAATGGTGTTAATTTTTGCCAAATGCTTTTTCTGCATCTATTGAGAGGATCAAGTGAATTTTTACCCTTTGTTCCATTAATGTGGTATTTCACATTGTTGATTTTACTATTTTGAGCCATTATTGCATTCCAGGGATAAATTTCACTTGTTTGTGGTGTACAAGCCTTTTAATGTGCTGTTAGATTTGGTTGCTAGTACTTTGCATCTATATTCATAAAGAACATTGTCCTAAAGATATCTTCTCTTGTAGTGTCTTTATCTGGATTAAGTATCAGAGTAATGCTGTTATTCCTTTATTAATTTTAGAAAGGTTTAAGAAGAATTGGCATTAATTCTTCTTTAAATATTAGGTAGAATTCACCAGTGAAGCCACCTGGTCTTGGTCTTTTTCACTGATGTTGTTAGGAGGTTTTTGACACTGATTCATTCCCTTTACTCATTTTAGATCTGTTCAGGTTTCTTTTCTTTTTTAATTCAGTCTTGCTAGATTGTATGTTTCAAGGAATTTATCCGTTTTTTAGGTTATCTAATTTGCTGCCATGTAATTTTTCATAGTAGTCTATTATGATACATTTTATTCATGTGGCATCAGTTGTAATGTATACTCTTACAGTTCTGATTTTATTTACTTGTCTCTCCTCTTTTTTCTTGATGATTTATCTAAAAATATGCCAATTTTGTTGATCTTTTCAAAAATCCAAC
Source organism: Desmodus rotundus (assembly GCF_022682495.2). Lineage (NCBI taxonomy): Eukaryota > Metazoa > Chordata > Mammalia > Chiroptera > Phyllostomidae > Desmodus > Desmodus rotundus. Next base: position 85,480,652 of record NC_071397.1, read on the forward strand.
TCTTAGTTTTGTTGACTTTTTTTATTGTTCTCTTCTCTATTTTGTTTATTTCTGCCCTAAGCTTCATTATTTACTTCTTTATTCTCACTTGGACTTAGTTATTATCCTGATTGCTTGAGATATAATGTTAGTTTGTTACATTGTGAAGTTTCTTCTTTATTAATGTGAACTTTGCCCTTAGAATGGCTTTTTCTGGATCCCATAAGGTTTGATACATTCTGTTTTGTTTTCATTTGTATCAAGATACTTTTCAATTTTTTGCCCTTATTTTTTAACCCATTGAATATTTTGAGTAGGTTGTTTACATTCTACATATCAGTTAACTTTTCAGGTTTCCTCTGCAAGTAGAAAAGACTTGGTATGACTTCAATCTGCTTTAATTTGTTAAGATTTGCTTTGTGACCTAACATGTGCGATCCATCCTGGAGAATGCTCCCTGGGCACTAGGAAAGGATGTGAATGGTGCTGCTTTTCAGTGGAAATGTCTATTTGTATCTAGTAGTTCTGCATCTGTTCTGCAGTGGTGTAGAAGTGCTCTATTTCCGTAGTGAATAATAATAGAATGTTCTATTATTATTTAAGTGAGGTGTTGAAATCTCCTACTATTATTGTTTTATTGTCTATTTTTCTCTTTAATATTATCAATGTTTGGTTCATATATTTGGGTGCTCTGATGTTAGGTGGGTATATATGTACAATAACTATATCTTCCTGCATAATTGACCTTTTTATATTATATACATATATGTATATGTAGTATCCTTCCTCATTTCTTTTGACATTTTTAACTTAAACTCTATTTTGTCTGAGATAAGTATGGCTGTCGCTGCTCTATTTTCATTACTCAGTATGAAATACATTTTTCTATCCATTCATTTACAGCCTATGTGTGTCTTCAAATCTAAAGCGAGTATTTTGTAGACAATATATAGTTGGATCTTGTTTATTATTTGCTTAGACAGTAAATCTATGTCTTATGACTAGGAGGTTTAATCCATTTGCATATAAAGCAATTTACTGATAGGAAAAAACTTATTGCCATTTAAAAATGTTTTGTATCTGTTTTTTAGCCCTCTTATCTCTCTTTTCTTCTTTTGCTATCACTCTTTGTGTTCTGCTGTTTTTTGTAGTTATGTGCTTTGATTCCTTTCATTCATATACATATGTGTGTGTGTGTGTGTGTATATATATATGTGTATATATATATATATATATTCTTTTTTTGTGGCAGTGGATATCTTCTGTAGGTATTCTCTGTGGGGTTACCATGTGGCTTAAATGAAATATCTCTTAGTTAAAACAATGCATTTTAAGCTAATAATAATTTAACTTCAATAAATACAACAGTGTACTATTTTACTTCTTTTCCTGACACATACATGTTTTATACTATTAATATCACACATTATATCTTTTTATATTTTGTATCCATTAACATATTTTATAGTTGTAATTTTGTATACTTTTCTCTTTTAGCTTCTATACTAGAATTAAAAGCAATTAGTACACCACACTTACAGTATTACAGCATTTTGTATTTATCTATATATTTATGTTACCAACAAATTTTATACTTTCATATTCTTTCACGATGTTGTCTAGTATCATTTTGCTTCAACTTAAAGGACTTGCTTTAACGTTGCTTGTAAGGCTGGTCTACTGGTGATGGATTAACTCAGCTTTTGTTTTTATGGTAAAGGCTTCATTTCTTCATCATTTTTAAGGAACAATTTTCCTGGATGTAATATCTTATTTGGCAGGTTTTATCTTTCAGCACATTGAATATATCATTCCACTTATTTCTGGCCTGTGCATTTTCTGTTGAGAAATCCACATAGTGTAATAGAATTTCCCTTTTATGTCATGAGTCATTTTTCTCTTGCTAACTTCAAAACTCTTTGTCTTTGACTTTGGACAGTTTGATTATATTATGTCATAGTATGGATTTCTTTGGGTTTCTCTTAAGTTGGATTCTATTTTGCTTCTTAAATTTAGAGGTCCATTTTCTTTCCTGATTTGGTAAGCTTTCAGCCATTATATTTTTTCTTTTTTTTCCATGCCTTTATTTCTTTAAATAAGCTTTCAGTTCTTTTTCTTTCTCTCTCTTTTGCATTCTTCATTTTTTTTCCTCCTCTGACTATATAATTTCAAATGATCTGTCTTTGATTTCACTGATTCTTTCACTTGATGATTATATCAGTTCCTGAACGCTTCTAGTGAATTTTTTAATTTAGTTATTATGTTCTTCAGCTACAAAGTTTCTGTTTTGTTCTTTTTATATTTTTGGTATCTTGGTAGTTATTACAGTTTTCCATTGCTCACTGAGCATATTTATCATAGCTATTTTGAATTCCTGGTTAGATAATTCATATACCTTTAGGTTAAGTTTTGGGGTGGGTTTTTAAAGATTTATTTTGTTCCTTTGATTGGACCCTGTGCTTTATAATTTTGTAAATGTGCATGTGAAAAATGGGTACTGCCTTCCGTCTTTTTAAACTACCTTCATACGCAGAAAGTCCTTCATCAGTCTGTGTGGTTAGAGATACTGGACCAGAGCAGGGGGCTCTTAAAACTTTTCTTTGGTTCACTTTTTCAGGAGGTCATAACCACTTGTCTCCATTGGTGTTGGTGGTACTTCAGGCTCTCTGGAGCTACCATGAGGTGCCCAATTTTCTTCTGTTTTGGTGACCCACAGGCTTCCTTTGTATGCTGAGCCCCTCCATTGTCCTGCGACAATGAGAAACCAGCCTCTTGTGCAGCCTCTAGAAAACCTATAGCTTTGGACATATGCTCCAGCTTTCCCTCCCTAAGGATCACCTGGAAGGCAGAGACTCTGCCACTCGTTCTGTACTGAGCTGAGGGGCATGGCTACAGTGAGTGACTATGAGCTAGCCTTAAGCATTGCCTTTGTTCTCAGCCACCCCAACCCAGCACTCTTCTCTAAAAGTGCTTAGATTCAGGTCAGAGATAAACCAGTCTCCCAGGCATCCCCCTGAAAGTCTGAACATTAGACATATATGTCTGTCCTGTGTTTCCCTCCCCAGGGAGTAGCCAGTAGCTGGGAGTTTCCTTTTAATGGTGCTGTATCGTGCTGGGGGGAAGGGCTGCGGCAAGTGAGTGCCTCAAGTTTTCCTGCTGGCTTGATGCGGCTCTTTTCATGTCTGGGCTGCATACAGCCTCTTAATTGGTTTCTGAGTTTCTCACAGAGGAAATTGGTCCATGTATTGTCTTCAAGTTGGTGTTTCCATCAGAAAGAAGGATCTGTTTCTTCCAATTTGCCATCTTCTAGATTGATTTTTATTTCTTTATTTTTTTAATTTTTTTGTTATTCAGTTACAGTTGTCCCCATTTTCCCACCATTATTGTCACCTGTCCTACCCACCCCCCGACCTTCCATGTTCAATCCTCCACCTCTCCCCTACACCCCATTGTCTTTGTCCATGGATCTTTTATGAATGTTCCTTGACTTGACCCTTCCTCATCTTTCCCCATTATCCCCCTCCCTTCTCCTCTCTGGTCACTGTCAATTTGTTCTTTATTTCCATGTCTCTGGCTATATTTTGCTTGCTTGTTAATTAGGTTCCACTTACAGGTGAGATCATATGGTATTTGTCTTTCACCACCTGGCTTAGTTCACTTAGTATAATGCTCTCTAGTTCCATTCATGCTGTTGCAAAGGGTAGGAGTTCTTTCTTTCTTTCTGCTGCATAGTATTCCATTGTGTAAATGTACCACAGTTTTTATGATCCACTCATTTACTGATGGGCATTTAGGCTGTTTTCAGCACTTGGCTATTGTAAATAACGCTGCTATGAACATTGAGGTGCATAGGTTCTTTTGAAATGGTGTTTCAGGATTCTTAGGGTATAATCCAAGGGTATAATCCCAGCAATGGAATTGCTGGGTCAAAAGGCAGTTCCATTTTTATTTTTTTGAGGAAATTCCATACTGTTTTCCACAATGACTACACCAGTCTGCATTCTCACTAACCATGTGCTAGGTTAATTTTAAATGGGCACTTTTGTCATTGATTTTTAAACTGACATTTTAAAATATCATTCCAAATACTGTCTATTAAATCAAATTATATAATTTTTAGAAATGAATCATGACTAGAAATCATTGCACTCTGTCTTATTATGGCATTATCTCAAGCCAAAATGTCAAATAATTGCAAATGCATTGTAAAACACCCAGTTGTATCAATCTTTTAAGGTTTAAAAATGCTAAAATTGCTGGCCTGTCCCTGCTGATTATATGACTTGATAATTCTTTATACAAGTCTTTATGAACCTTTTTATTGGTAATCTGTATAAAAAGAAATATCAAGGGGAATGTTAGTTTTCTTTTTTTCCCCTTTTTTCTGTGAAGGAATTCAGGGATAAAATAAGCCAATAAATTATTTTATTATTTTTGTAACTGGAGTCCTGAATGACACAGAAACTGAAATAACTTAAATGTTAGTGCTACAAAATAACATGTACTTCCAGAAACGTTTTTTAAAAATTCTTTAACAGCTTCTGAAATCTTTTAATTAAAACAAGTATGGTTTTAGACCAAACATAAACAGACTGATCCTTGCTAAAATTATGCCCTATGTCATTATCTTACATAATTCAAACTAGAACGTAAAACTTGATAGTTTAGAATATGTAGCTTTGCCATGAAATTTTAATCATTCAATTAAAGTCTTCCAAACATGTACCTAAGTAGTAAAAAAAAAAAAGAGCATATAAAATGTATGCAACACATAAGAAAAGGAACGAGGGACTTTATAACAATCCTTAAAAATATAATATTTTAGCCAAAATAAAGAAGCAAAGTAAAAAAACTGCCTTAAATAGTGGAAACAATCCATGATGCGGGTGGGCATAAAAGTCAAATGTAAGTACACAAATAAGAAATATGTACTAATAAAAACTAAAATTAAACAAAAGAATGTTATTTTGATATTTGTAACAGTGGTAATTGAGACTACTTGCCAAATTGAAAAATAAATACATTTAAGTGAATCCTGATTTCATGATCCCATATGTATTTTTTTTTTTTCCTCCTAGGAGCTGCTGCTGAACACCAAGCTGTCCTGCTGACTATCAATTGACAAGGTCCTTAGCCAATGAATCCCCATTAAATGGAAACATTCTATCCATGGAGTAAAGTTACTGACCCTTGGGGCACAATGTTGTTTTTTGCAGCTTGCAAATCCTGCTTTTTTCCAAAGTGAACCTTCCATGGGGTCATGTACCTGAGAGAAAGAATTTAAACATTCTCTTGTTTTCAGTCCAAAAGGTTTGTTTCTTTATTTAGAAGCTTTCAAAGGTTTTTACTCCCCCAGGGATATTCTATTTCAACTTTCTAAATGAAGTCTTTAGAATTTTGGGGAATGGGCTTGAGGACAAAAAGATAAGGAGAAGAAAAAGAAAAATCCATTCAGTTTAAACAAAATCTTTTGAAGATTTGTTTTCTAAAAATTCACTTTCCAAAGTAGTCCATAAAGTTACTTCTTTTTCTTTCAACTTCAGTAAGAGAGAATCAATAGAAAAACTTACCCCTCAAATGCTTAGTGGTCCACCGAGGTTTTGCATAACACACAGAAAGGATAACACCAAAAAGTAATAGCTAACTTCAAATATGTTTGCTGTCAGGGTAGTTGCAAGTGTGTTTTCATGGAGCCTCTGAATTAGAAAAGAAGTATGATGTGTTAATGTTTATTTTATGTGAAGTTATTCAATTTTAAATAAATATGAATAACCAACATTATTATATAGTTTAGAGCTCTGTAATACTGTATGAACACACTAACATAAACTTCCATCCATCCATCGCTTAAAAGAAAAGAAAATGTCCAACTTATCTACTACTACAGAGAATAGTATCTTCTGGGAAAATTATAAAAATAATTAAAAAAATATTTTCCCCAAACTCTGACACTAAATCAAATAGGAATGGAAAAAGAAAAGGAAAAGGAATCTCTGAATAGATCTCATTATAAGCTTCAGTGCAAGTACAATTCTAAAAAAAGTAAATTAAAGCCAGCTGCATATTAAGAGGACAATGCATTATACACAAATACACGGCAGTCCTATCCATGACCTTAGTGACCGAAAGTAACAGGGAGAGAGCTTCAGTCGTCCGTGGCTGCTGGAATCACACTGATATCTACACGTTTTAGCGCCCACGTCATTATAATTCGGAATCATCAGAGCCAGGAACTTTTGACCCAGACCATTTAATTCTAACTTCCTTTAGTTTAATCACCGTACATTAAGCAAACATTACCCTATGGGTGAAATATTAATTAACTGATTTTGTTCAAGTGAAGAACAAGACAATATGACCCAACTAGCATTACTATTAATTTTGTAATTGTTGAAAAAATTAACTCATTAAAAAATAAAATAAGAAGCATAAGTGTTGGAAAAGAACAAATGAATACTCATGATATAAATCTACATGGAAAACAAAAGAAAATCAAATGAGAGAAAAAGCAAGTCAACATAGGAATAGAAATAATGCAAGAGTTTATCCGGCTGCCAGATACAAGATCAGAATACTGCAGTTAGTTGATTTTTCCACAATAGTTATTGTGAATACAGGATGTTTAGTTCAACTTAAATTTCAGATAACGAAGAATTAAACCTTTTAATTAAGCATGTCCCAAATATTGCATGAGACATAAGTATGCTAAAATGATTACTCATTGTTGCTGAGTATGACAAACATAATTGTGAAAAAAAATCATACATGATTATAAATACATATATATAAACATATATGTCAAAATAAATACTAGTGTCCTGTGTCCACCACACAGCTTCACCCACAGGAAATGGCTAAATATTTTAAATCTCACTCTGTGACTCTCTAGATAGCGTTACACCGACCACCATATCTAGATGACCAATATCCTGAAATAATTATTTCTATGTTTTTTAATATAAGCTTACCAACTTGTGATATATTTTATATAGTGCATTGTTAACTTTGCCTTTTTAAAAATATTTTTATAATAGTTTCATACTGGCTATATCTTTGATTTATTTTTTGCATGAGCAATGCATGGGTATTTATGCTTACAAAAACATGAACCTCAAGTTCATTTCTCAATGCAATATAATATCGGAATGGCCCGAAAGTCCATTTGAATGAAAGACACATTTTTCATTTTCACCAATAACTTTATTGATTAGGATATTTTGAGTATGTTGGCTGTCTCCCAGGTGGTAGAACAGTGATTGTTCTCAATTAATGTCTCGATTTGATCCCTATCAGCTTCAACTGGTCTACCCAACCGTGGAGCATCGACCAGTGAGAGAGCTCTAGCAAAAAACTTTGAAAACCTCTTTTGACATGTTTGATCAGTCATAGCACTTTCTCCATATACTACACAAATCTTTTCACTAGCATTTCAGTTGCATTTTTACCTTTCTTGAAATAATAATGCATAATAGTATGTCAAAACTGTGTATTTTCTTCCATCTTCAATATTAAAATGGCTATACTTATTTTAATGTTTTTAAAAAATGTACATTGTTATGACAACTATCACAATGCAATCTAACAAAATTGTTTTGAATGAAGATTAAAGACAACTAAGCCCTACTAGAACCATTTTACACATAAAATCAAACTTTTTAGCCAACCCAACAGGTAATTGAATGAATCAAAAACATTTATTTTAAAAAATATTATTGATTAATTTTAGAGAGAGAGGGAGAGATCGACTCATTGTTGTTCCACATATTTATGCATTCATTGGTTGATTCTTGTATGTGCCCTGACCAGGGACTGAACCTGCAACCTTAGTGTACTCAAATGTCTTTCTAACCAACTGAACAACCCAGCCAGGGTAAGTATCAAAAATTATTAATAGATTCTACTGCTTATAAAAACAACACAAGGTTTAAAATATATTTATAATATGTTGTAATAAATTCAACAAATTTTTATTATTTGTGCTATTACAGTTGACCTAATGTTTCCTCCTTTGTCCCCCCACCCAGTCTGCCCCCACTCCCACAGTTAATCCCCACACCATTGTCCATGTACGTGGGTCATACATATGTGTTCTATGACTAATCCCTGCACCTTCTCTCAACCAGTCTCCACCTCCCCACTCTTCTCTTATAGCTGTCAGTCTGTTCCATGATTCTGTGCTTGGTTCTATTTCATTTGTTAGTTTATTTTGTTCACTAGATTCCACTTATAAGTGAGATCATATGGTATTTACCTTTTACCAATTGGTTTATTTCACTTAGCATAATGGTCTCCAATTCCATCCATGCTGTCACAAAAGGTAAGAATTCCTTCTTTTCTATTGCTGCATAGTATTCCATTATGTAAATGTACCACAGCTTTTTTATCCAATCATCTATTGGTGGACACTTAGGCTGTTTCCAGGTCTTGGCTATTGTAAATAATGCTTCTATGAACATAGGGGTGCGTATATTCTTTTTAATTGGTGTTTTGGGATTCTTAGGATATATTCCCAGAAGTAGAATTGCTGGGTTGAAAGGCAGTTCTATTTTTAATTTTTTCAGGAAACTCCATACTGTTTTCCACAGTGGCTGCACCAGTCTGCATTCCCACCAACAGTGCACTAGGGTTCCCTTGTCCCCACATCCTCACCAGCACTTGTTGTCTGTTGATGTATTAAAGATAGCCATTTTGGCAGCTGTGAGTTGATATCTCAGGGTGATTTTAATTTGCACCTATCTGATGGCCAGTGATATTGAGCCTTTTTTCATATATTTATGAGCCATCTATATGTCCTCCCTGGAGAAGTGTCTATTCAGGTCCTTTGCCCATTTTTTAAATTGAATTGTTTGTCTTCCTGGTGTTGAGTCATATAAGTTCTTTATGTGTTTTGGAGATTAAACTCTTGTCAAATGCATCATTGCCAAATATGGGAGAACATATTGTAATATTTTTATATATTTAAGATATAATATACCACGTATGTTATATAGCCAAATATATGCATAAATATAAAATTCAAGGTACACCTATGCACACATATATGTGTGCATACTGACAATTTCAAGATATACCCATGTTGAAATTGGAATCTCATTAAGATAGGTACATGTTTAACTTTATTGGGTACTGAAAATGATTTTCTTAATAAATAGAATTCATCAGTTTACACTTCAAGTGAACTAACTTGTCTTAGTGAAACTTTTGTCACATGCTCACTAGCATGTTTCTTCATGCAACCATATTTATTGCATGTGTTAAAGTAATTAAATAATGAGGGCCTTAGACCAAGGAGGCTCTAATGCTTCAATGGCCTAGATAAGCAAACCAATACCTAATCAAGAGTTAATGCACTAAAGTCTGAGAAAATGAAACTTAAGAACAACTGATCACAAACACCAAAATAAGTTTTGCTGAATGAGGCAAATATGTAAGTTCTAACCTACCCAGTAATTTCCGTGCTTTGCCTCTCGTTGTCTCTATAAAAACCAGCCCTGTGGGTGAGTGCTCCTAACCGTCTTTGGTTTGGCGATGCTCACTTGGAGTCTGTGCATGTTCAAACAAATCCTTGGAAAATTTAATGTGCCTCAGATTCTCTCTCATCAAATGCCTCTGTATATCAGGCATTTTTTAGATTATAATTTTAAGTGAATTTTTTATTTTGTAATAATTTTAGATTTACAGAAGAGTTTCCAGGGTAACACACAGAATTCTGTACTTCTGTCACCCACATTCCCCTAAAAGACATACATTTATTATTCGCCAGTGTGGTGTATAGGTAGTTCACTTTATTTTGAAATTCCCTAAGTAGTACAATATTTAGATATCTTTATATATATTTGTGGATAATTTCTGTTTCTTTTTTGTTAAAAGTCTTTCTATGCATTTTGGGACTTGTTTATTCTCTTTGTTTATTTATGAATTTATATAAAGAATGTAAATCCTAAAAAGTTAATTTTTGAAATACTGCTCCTAGATTAACATTTGTCTTTTAGTTCTATTTTCAAATGTTTATATTTTTCTACCAATATTATTTTCATGAGCAACTTCTCTAATGTTAAACACACCTTGCTTATCTGAAATAAACCAATTGAACATGATGCACTGTGTTATATATATATATATATATATATATATATATATATATATGGTGATATCATTCAGTTCCATAATATTTAGTTGTGTTTTCAGCTACATTTATGAACTTCCTTGTCTGATTTAGGTGCCAAGGCAGACTGTGAGAGTATTTAGATAATTTTATGAAAGACTAAAACTACTTACTTCCTGAAAATTTGATAGATTTTGCATTTGAGAGGATCTAGGGTTTTTATTCTCTCTCTTATATTGAGATTTCAACTAGTTTTAATGTCTTGCAGAGCAATAGGACAGTACCAATGTTCTACTTTTCCTGACTACATGTTGGTGATTTACATTTCCCAAATACTGTTACATTTCACCTATTGTAATAATGCATGGATGCAAAGCTATTCACAGTATTATTTTTTTGTATTTTTTGTTTTTTTAAAGGGAGTAGACATTTTTATTTTTTATTGTATTTTTTAATTACAGTTTATTTTCTTTTTAAGATATATTTAAGCTTTAAATTTTTTCTAAGATTTATCATCTATCCTGATACATTTTTAAGTTAATCACTTCCATGAAAAGTTTCTCAAAGTATTTTTCTGTTTAGAGATCAAATTTTAATTTTGTTGATTTTCTTTAATAAACAATTTTTACTAATATCTGCTTCTCTTATTTCCTTCCTTCTGTATTATATGTGATTTATCTCTTTACTTCTTATGTAATTTTGAGACTATTTTAAGCTGGATACTAGTTTATTCATTTTTAACCATTCTTCCTTTCTCATGGCGGATATATATGGATATGTAAATATTCTAAATCTGCATAACATACATTTTTTCAGACAGTATTTTTATCTCTCAATTTAAAGTATATTTTTGTTCCAGTTTTGACTTTAGCCATAAATTTTTAGATGTGCATTTTAATTTAAAACATATAGGCTTATTTTATTTGTTTTCTACTTATTTTATTTACCAGCATTATGCTCATTAAATATGGTATGTATGCTACCAGTTCTTTTAAATGGCCTAGAATGTGATTGATTTTCTTGAATGTGCTATGGTACCAAAAAGAAGGTATATTGTCGTGTGTGTATATGTGTGCTTTGAGGGGAAAGGAGAGAGATACGATGCACACCCAAATATATATGTTGGTATTTGGCCTGCGAGATATTTAACTAAGAGAAATGATATAAAACCCCATTATGTACATTTCTCAACTTACCCTTCTACTTTTGTCTCTGTTGTAGACATTTGATTAGGGGCATGCCGGTGAACATAGTTGGATTCATTTCATCCTCATTTTAGGTTTTAATCTCTCATATTTCCCCTACTTGCCCTCCCATGCCCCATGTTCCTTGCTTACCATTAAATTCTTTTTAGGAATTCCTTATCACATTTTTTATCCCTGTACTTGTTATAAGATTGTTTTCTATTAACATAGTGCTTACCTTACTCATATTAAAGATAAAAATGTCTAGAGTGATACTGTAGCTTGATTTCCTTCCTCCACAACCAAATGTGTCAGAACGTTTGGAATTAGAGTGCCACATTGAGTATATTATTCAGTAAAATAACTCCGGAATTCAAAAATTGTTCCTATAGTATTACACCATTGGTCTTGTTTATTACTACAAAGTTACCATTTGAAACAATTAGAATTCTTTCAAGTGTCCTCAACCCTGTTACTGTGATCATTTTCCTTCTTCCTGAATACACTTTTAGAGCTGTCTTTAAGGACAGTACATTTTTTGTTTGACTAAAGAAATGTCAGTATTATACTCTCTTTGGTGAGTGGTATTTTAGCTAGGATTACATCCCTCGGATCACAGTCCTTCAGGATTGTGTATATTTTGTTCCATTGTCTTCCATACTTATTGATACCTCCGGTCTCAGTTTCTTATTCTTTTGTAGGAAACATTTTTTCTTTCTCTCTGTTTTATTTTAAAATATTGCTGTATCTTTAGTTTTACACTTTGATGTGCATTCCTTGTTCACCATTTCTGTGATTTTGATAACCAAAAAAAAAAGAAAAAAGAAAAATCATTTTCTAGAAATTTACAATCTAAAAGTGAAGGCAGATATTAATTAAATATTTATATTTCTGTATATAAACAGTTTATATTATTTGACATTTTGTTTAAATTTTAGAATAAAACTTAAATAGCATGATGAGTTCAATAAAGATAAGTAACTAGGGTCTGTAGGACAGACTGATAGAAGGAACCATATTTACATGGCTGCATTAGGAATGGTTTCTGGTATCCCTCCTTTGGTAATCGGAACTGGACATGAGACGCCTCAGTGCAATTGACAAGATTGAAACCCCAGGACCTGGCGGTAAGCATATTCTGTCTGGCATTTCCTACAGGAGTGAAGTATTGGGAAGCAAAGAGGCAATAGGTAGTGAGTGAGTTTGAATTAGGCGTAATCTCTGGATACCAGGTTGTTCTGAAAGTCCTGGTATTCCAGAGGTACTTTGTCGGATAACCTTAGAAAAGTAGAATATCTTTTTAAATCTAGATCAAGTAGTTTTCTGTTCCTTGTACAGCAGGATTTTACCAGGTGATAAATAATAGCTATGATCAGGTTTAATAAATGTCTGGCTATCTGTATTATTAAGAGTGGTTTAAAAGAAAACCAGACAGGAGGACATTTAGGAGTTCCCCTGAAAGAGATGATGGAGTATAGACTGGGTAACTGCCAGTGAGAATGAAGAGAAAGGTGGGAATTAAGATCTCTTTAAATAGTAAATTAATCAAAATGAAGTACATTGGCCATAAAGTGAGGGAAAGTAAAATTCATAGATAATGCTCAGGTTCCTGGCTTGAATATTTGAGATGACATTTACAAAGAGGGGACATGCTAGGCTTCAGAGCATGAATTGATGGTTAGTGCCTTATGTGGTGGGGTATGTGGGGGGGGGCGGGAGCGTTGTTGGAGATGGGAAATCCACTTTGAACATGGTGAAGTTAAAGTGCTGGTGGTTATATAAACACTTATCCCTGGAAAGCAGTTCATTCACTAGTCTAAAGCTCAAGAGAAAGATAGGGACAGAATTCAGTTTTTGAATTCGCTTGTATATAAAACCAAATGCCTCCACAGAAATGGACTAGAGGTCCTAAAAACTTCTGTGCAGTAAAAACAGTCTCTAAGAAAGAAGCAAGGATTCATGGGACTGCAGTGCCAAAAGAAATGTACAGGATCTGACGAGAAATAAATTAAGACAGCATTATATTATCAAAGAAAAGGGAAGAGATGTTTTTCAACAGGACAGGAGTTATTTAAGGGGAGGATAGAAGGCACATAAATAATATTGGGAGGTTCTTCTTGACCAGATTCTCCAGAAGGTTCTTTTGATCTGAGTAGAGATTACCTGGCAGGTGGATAATAGAAAGAAATATATAGGTTTTCTAGATAAAGAGAAAGGCTGTACATTATGTAAAAAAAATCTTCAAATCTGCTCATTACTCTACAAAGAGATGTCCTTGTGACCTCTGGACCAGCAGCATCAGCGCTGTCTGTAAAGTTGTTGGACATATAGAAGGTCAGGCCCTCTTCCAGAATAAATGAGTCAGAGACTACAGGATGGGGACCGCCATGCTGCAGATTAGCAAGGCCTTCAGGTTATTCTGATGCCCGCTGACGTTTAAGGACCACTGTTTCAATATAAAGCATAGCATCTGCCCATTTTCTCAAACATGTATGTTGTATGTAATGCTACATATCACATTTTCTCCATCCTCCATACCTATGCCATTGAAACCAAGTCTGCATTATAAGTATCATTGAAATTAATTTTATTTTATACTCATTATCTATTATTTTATACAGGCACATTTAACAAAGATGTAAGATGGTTATTTGTTATGTACCTTAAGAAACAGCACTGTATAAAGCATCATTGAAACATTTTACATGCTCATCCCTAACACAGCCCCCTGTAGCTAAGAGTAATAATTTTTCAAAATAATCTATTTATCACCCCCTTGTTCATTTTTATACATCTATATATATAGCTTTATTTCATAGAGATTTATAGATGAAAGTGTGAATAGAAAAATAAAACATGCTGGTATGTAGAACATTTAATGGGTAGGTGACATGGGAGAAACGTTCAATAATTTATAATCTGCAAGGCAAATAAATCCATCCCTGTGATTTAGATTCACACCCAGTCTTTGCTACTTCGAACTAGTTATCTGGGAGGCAGCCTGTAACCTTTTAACTTTCAGTGTCCCCTCTGTGAAAAAACTGTAGTATTTGCCTACATAGAGTTCTGTGTGGAGAAGTGAGCTACCCTGCAGATCTAACACGAAGCATATAGACAGACAGCACATGGTGTCACTAAATCACCTCGGGTGACTGACGGGTGCAAAGAGCTTGGACTACTGGTCTCCGAGCAGCCGGTTGCCTCATCTGCTCATGGAGGAGGACATGTTGCCTCAGTGCTCAGTAACGGTCTGTTGAAATAATAAATTTTCAGCACCCTCTGCCTCCTGCTTCTCCAAACAAAATACTTTGTCTCCCAAGCCCCCTTTTTTTGTCTTCCATTAATCTTCAGTGAGACATGATATTATTTGGCCTTGAATAAAACATTCTTCTTCTTTCTTAGAGAGGCTCAGCATCTTGTCAATGTTTTTTGTTGTTGAAATATTTTTTTATATCCTTTCTCCATTTTTATTAGGAAAACTTTTGATGTTAATTATGTTTTACAGAAATGTGTGCAAGACCCTATGTGGGAAAATCATTGATTTTTCTCACACTATGAATTATATAATCACCACCAGATCAATACATTGAATACTGCCACCACCCCCTCCAGAGTTTTGTGTTCTCTCCACTTTCAGTAATAACTTGCCTTCCCCTGCAATAGTAATATTGCATGCTTTCAAATCCACATACTCTGTATTGTGTGTCTGACTTCTTCAATATGTTCATCTATTTGGGACTAATTCTTGGTGTGGATTATAGAAAAAATTAATTCCCTCTACAAAATGTTACAACATACTATCATTCAATAAGTTATCAAATTTGAGACAGTTTACAATTAAATGTTGGCAATAATCTAAAGCTGCTATGAACATTGTTTAACATATAATTTGTGACTACATATATGAACACATTCTTTTGAATATATATTCAGGAGTAGAATTGCTGTACCATAGAATTTGCTTTGTGTGGATTTATTAGTTATTACCAAATAGCTTTCCAAGTGGATTTTATACATTTGTATTTGTCTATAGATGTATTTATTTTGCCTTAATAGCAAATAGAACTTAGTTTTAAACTCTTTGAATGTATTTTCCTATACCTTCTTTTGTTTTTATTATGAAAATGTCATTTTAATTGTTTCTTAGTAGGCAATATATTTTTTTCTATTTTATAAGTTCTATATTTCTTTTGTTGTTATTCTACATGTCTGATAATTTTGTAAGATTTTAAATCTGAGGAGACATATATAAATCTGAGCCATTATTTCTTAAAACTTCTTCTCTCTTAAGTATTTACATTCTTTCAGTATGCACCTCCCATTGCATATAGGGTATTGTTTTCCAAATAATTCTTAACCCTTTCTTTTTTACCTTTTTCTTCAATGTTTCCATTTTAGTAATTTTTCATCTCTAAATTCACATTCACTCATTCTATCTTTTACTATGTCTATTTTTCTGTTTTAAGCACTCATTAAAATTTGAATTTTAATAAATGCTGTGTTTTTGTCATTCTTAAAGGTTTTTAAAGTTAATTTTACTTATCCTGGCTACTTGATATTTTTATTCAAAAACTTGATTTCCATTTTATATTCAGTTTGAAGATAGGACACATATTTTTCACATAGCCTTGGCATGAAAAACTCTGTTTCAAGCTCTTGCTTACTCTGGTTAGTGTTGTATACATGCTGAGACTGTATGTTCTTCAGGCTTTTATCTTGCAAATACAGTGAGCTCTAGTTTCCATTCCTCCAGCGAGGTTTTTCATTTGTTTCCATTAGGTGTCCTGGAACATTTGCAAAAGAAACAACTCTCTTAAGTTATTATCTCATTTCACGGATTCCAGTACCCCTGAGAACCAAAACCATAATAAAAATGTTTACAAATGACTAGCAAATACTTTTTTTTCTTAGCACCCAGAAGGCCAAGACAAAAAGGCTCCCTTTCACCTCCCAGTCCTAATGAGATTTTTTTTTAAGACCAGTTCTTCATTGCACATGTCACTGTTCACATACCCGGGATTCCTGTGAAGGTCTCAATTACAACTACTTCCTCCAACTTGCCTCAGGCTTTTCTCCACCATGTGGAGCCCTGGTTCCCAAGCCCCTTAGTTATAGTGATTGGCAAGTGTCCCCAGGGCAGGCAAACCCTTAGCATTTACTAACAGCTCTAATTTTTAGTTTTTCTCACTCTTTAAAGCCTTGGAGATTTTCCTTACTGTGTTCCTAGCTCAGCTATGTTTTAAAAAAATTGTGTATTGTATGCCATTTTCCATTTTAGTTATTTTGTAATGGGTTTTCTGGCTATCTAGTCTAACACTTTCAGAAATAAAATATTCTTAATACTCTTAAAGCTCTTTAGGAATCAGATTGTTTTTGATTTTCCTTGCAACCCTGGGGGCAAACTGCCAAGTAAATAGTACCCAATAAATACCAATTAATTCCTGATGGACAGAATGCATAAAATTACCTGATTTATTTAGAGAACGACATATACGTTAGTAATGCTAGAGAATAAGATGAAGGCTGGATCATGAGAAGCTAAACATCAAGAAGTAGGTGGCAAACAGATGAAAATAAGTCTAATGTAGTTTTAAGAAAAGAGATTTTAATTCAGTAAGAATATTGCTGCAGGGTCGAGGATCAGCAGATATTATGGCATCTCATGAGAGAGTGGCATTTTATTCAGAGTTTTCCGGAGAAACATAACCAACAGGATATCTTAAATATATATAATGTATGTTACATATATTCACTGGTGTTATATTATGTATTAAAATAAATATAAATCTATATTTAAATGTATAAATTAAATTAGATAATAGATCCATAGACAATAGATAGATGATAGATATCATGTATAAATTAAATTAGGTAATAGAAACATATGTAATAGATGGATGATAGATACAGAGAAAGAGAGAGAGATTTTTAAGGAACTGGCTCAGGTGATTGTGGGGGTTGACAGCTTTAAAATTTATAGGGTGGCCCAACAGACTAGAAATTCAGGTATGAGTTGTTTGCAATCTTTGGTGTAAAATCTATGTGCACAGAAGGCCAGCATGTGGGAAACAAGCAGGGTTTCTATGTTTCAATATTGAGGCAGAATTACTCCTCCCAGAAATTTCAGTCTTTTCTCTAAAGGCCTTCAGCTGGTTGGATGAGTCCTGCCCCATTGGGGAGGACATGCAAAGTCTAATGAGAGTAAAAGTTTATCACAGTTACAAAGAATCTTCTAGAGCAACATCTAGATCAGTAGTTGATCAATCGACTGGGCATGACAGTTAACCAATTTTACTCATAAATTCACCAACCCAAGGGCTAAGGCTGGATGCAACCAAAACAAACAAAATCAGAACCTAATTTTAACAGGCAGAGAGTCAAAATTAGCTGGTGTTTGAAACCATGTCCTTTGGAGCTCAGACACGCCCTAACATTTCAGTGCTCTACTAGCTACTACCAAGTGGACTCATTCATTGATCAAGATGAAAACTAACAGTTAACTTGCTGTATGAGGTTGACTTATCCTAAATGACTAGATAATATTAAACACTAGAAAATCAATGGCTTTGATATTTGAGGCTGGGGCTGAATATGCAAAATTATACATATACATGTATATATATTATTTATATTACAATATAATATACATGTAATAAATAAAATTACAGTGCAATTTGAGTTTTTCAACCTTCCAAAAGGCTTTTTTTCCATTTGCTGTATTTTAGTTTTTTTACCCATGAGGATGAAAGAAAGCTTTAAAATGGTGTTTCTCAGTAGAAGATCATCAAGTTTGAAGTTTTAAGTAAAATGACATCCATGCAGTCAAAAAAGCAGTACACTGCTGATTTCAAGTCTTTGAAATTCTACTGGGATTTGATGAGTATGCATAACACCACACAATATCATATGTCATTTCACTGTTCAGAGACAAAAAAGAATGCTCTTTGCTTCTGTTGTCATTAATCTAGTATTCCTTTCACATAAAAGCTTAAACCAAAATCCTCCAAGAAAAAAAAAATCTGCCAGGACATTTTTCCTTTCCCTTCTCAAAATACTGAATACAAAACAGGAAGTCCTAGACTGAATATGAGAAGTTAAGCATGGGAGCAAATTTAGTAAAACAAATTATTTTTTTAAGGGACCCTAGCATATGGAAAAATGTCAAGTCAGCAGTATATTTAAATAAGCATGTACAAAATGATACATTGATCTAAGCTGCAACTGAATACATTCTTTTAAAAACAATATTGACTTTTTTAGCTTTTGGGGAAAGTGATAGAAAATAGATTCAGACTTAACTTCAAGCATCCGCATGAAGGATCATAGGAAAGAGAGATGTCCTATGTTATTCTGTGTTATGTTAGGTGTTCATGATGTTCTGAGGTAGAAATTCTACATTTCCACACGATATGGAGGGAAGAAAAACATCTAAAGATTATGAAGTGCAAAAATTTCACATTTATAACATAAAATAATTTGATATTCTTTGAGATTATGACTATAAAAATGGCTAAATAGCTTAAATTATATCCATGCATCTATAAACCTATATTGTAATCATCTGTTGCTTCAATGAAGAGTTTGCATTTTTCATCCAGGGGAGAAGGAACTCTGAATAGAACAAGCTAGCTAGCTCTCTCTGCCTCCTCAGGACTGCTACTAAAACGTAAACATAGTAGACACTCTTGAGTATCTGAAAAGTCTTCTTAATGACTTTTTTGGCATTTGTTTCAGATTACCATATGTGATCAATCTCCACCCAAGTAGTTAAAAAAATAAAGCAGGTTATTTGCCCTCTGTAAAGCCATACCTGTGCCTATGGTACTCTTCCTCTCAGAATTGTCCTCCCCCGGCATACATCAGGGTCCTTGTTCTCTTTGACCAATGAGAATATGGCTAAATCCATCTGGCCTTCTGTCAGGCAAGAGGAGACACCTGAGAAGTTGGTTTTGTTTGTAATCTTTTTCACTGGGAACGTGACAATATGCTGCTCTGATTTCTTTTAAAACCTCTAGCTAAAAAATAAAAAATAGTTGGAACAGATACTTCTCTCAGTTACTATCATATTTGAAAATCCAGAATTGGCAAAACTGGGCTAGAATACATCAGTTATTCATTGGAAATGTTTTCTCTTTGTGTAGGCTGGTTTGAACGAGACAATAGAATGGATTCAGTTACCTATTTCTAATAAAGAGTGAGAGGAAGGAAAATGAGAGTGAGAATGTGAAGGAGACATAGAGGGAGAGGAGAAGGAGGGGAGAGGGAGAGAGGGAAGAAAAGAGTAAAATCACCACTCTGGACAATTATTCTCCAGATCTGGAATATTTTGTCATAAAATTCTACACCCATTCTATTGGAGATTTATTTTCTGGTGGGAAATATGCTTCTCCTCTTCCCCTTTATAAATCAAGCTGGACCCCCATTTACCTTGGCTTTTTTGGGGGGGGGATTTATTTGGTTTTTTTGTTTATTTGTTTGCTTGTTTTATAAATAAGGAGCACATTACTTTGTATGTTTTTAGTGTTTGTTTGGTTGTGTTTTGTTTCATAAATAAGAATCCCTTTAACTATGCTATTCATGTTTGAAAATCCAAATGCTTTTCACTGGGTTTTTGATATGTTTCTCTGCAGAATAAATGCAAAAGTTAAACCTTTTCAACTTTTACATGGCCAGAATATCAGTTTACTTTGTGTTTCGGTTGGCGTGCTCTCTGTACAGTGTTTAGATCACTGGTGTCGTGGTCAGGATACATTTAAATCCATAGCAGATGAACTGCAGTGATGACAACCCTTGACGGAGTCCATTTGCTGGAACAGAGAACGCAAATCTATGGGGAACCCAGACAATGAAGCCTGCATAACTATCCTGATCAGGCAGAGACGAGGTGGCTCTATAAAATCTCTCTGCGTCAAATCACTATTGATGGTTTGGGTTGTTTTTGAAATTGATAATATTTGTGGAGATTTTAGCTAGATTTCTATTCAAATGTGTACATTACAGCAATTTTCAACTTGGTCATTAATTCATCATTGACTATGAACTCTAAGAGAAATAAATTGATTAAGTTTCCATAGAAAGAGAAGATGAAGCTTATTTAGTACTATTGTTTATGCTAATGTAAAAATAAATTAAGGAAAGGAACATAAAGGGAGAATTGAAGATAGTGAGTGGGAAATAATAAGGTGTTTCCTCAGACATGATCAGATGGATAGGAGGTAAGAAATAAAATTGTTAAGTTTAAGAGAATTCTTTGTCTGCAAAAGTCAAAAATAAGAAGAGATCTAAATGTAAAATTTCACTATTAGTGATGTTTAGATTTAAGAATTCCTCTTGAGGCTATCATAGAGCTTTGAGGCATGTAGCCTTGTATTTCTTCCTTCCTTCATTGCTAGCCTGGTAACTAAAGCTGAGACAGACCTCCTGGACCAGAAACTGAATGCTTCCTTGCAGGAGTTCAAGTTCATTGCACTGTGTGATATGTCCCAAGGAAAACCAGCTACCCCACAGCTTGTTTACTTTAGTTGGAGCCTTGTTCTGGGTTTTTCTTGTTTTGATAAACATCTGAAATGAACTCATATATTATGCTTTGTCTCATTCTTCCCATTATTGTATATTTTTCTGCATCATAATTCATTATATATGGTTCTTAGCTTGTTTGTCAAGTTGTTCTTCATGGGCAAGTAACCAGCTTTCAATATTCCTTAGTTTGCTCCTTCAATATATGATTAATTGATATTTTAAAATTATATAGATGTTATTAAGTATTTTAAAGAAAACCCTCAAGTCATGGTGAACTTCAGGGGAAATCTGAGGATTTTATAAAGAAATTAAAATGTCAGAGTAAGTAACTGTCAGGTAAGCAAGCAATAAATTAAGTCTACTGAAGAAAAGAATGAAGAAAAAATGAAAGCACTATGAGCATAATAGGAGATGAGCAGGACTTTAAAAGGTTAACCAATAGACAGTAAGTAGCATGATGGCATTTCTGAGTTCTTCCTCATCTATGAACAAGGGACGTGTGGTCTTCCTTGGAGCACATGCATGGAATTGGCAGTGAAGGAGCTGGGCTTTAGAAGTCAACACAGACCCTCAGAATAAGACCTTTGCTCAGAAAAGAATGCAGATCAACATAACTTCCCCAGGTCCATCTTTCTCCTCCTAAGGCTGTGAGCAGATCACTCTTGTTGCCCTGGTATTTGCCCAAAAGTCTGAATATTGAGTGGGGTTTCAGAGTGTGTCAGAAGACCCCTGCATTATGACTAGATGTCAGGAAGTTAGGGTTCACAAGTATCCACTGTGAATGGTTTCCTGGAAATGTGATAATAGATGTAATACTGTCTACTAACTATGCTCAGGCTAGACTAAATATTGAATCAACAGGCAAGAGAAAACTTGCCAATGGAGGCAGCGTTCCTATTTAAGAGAGAAGAAAAATCTTGGATAGAACAGATAAATTCTTCTTTTTTCCAGCATGTGGTTAAAATTAGGATTTGGGTTTCTTGCAACTCCTTATTTCCTTCATTTATACAGCTGGGCACTTTGTTTTGGAGATGTAGAGAGGCTGCTAGAAAGACCAAGAAAGCTAGGTCTTTAAAAAGCATTAAATTGGATCAGTTTAGAAAATTGTTAAATCCTAATGTGATGCCCAAATCAACTTAAATGACTCCAGGGGAATAAAGATGTTTTATACATTTTCACCCTTTAGCATAGAATAAACCAGGCACATCAAATGGAAGAACGTGTGTGGGTTTCTCTATTCTTGGTTCTGTTCCTGTTCTATAATGATAACATGAGCATATGTCCAAAACTCCCCTCTCTTTTACAAAGGACCTTCAGATCTAGTATCTTTGACTGAATGAGGTTTATGCAGTGAGCTCTTCTATCTTTGGAAGAGCATCCTTTCTTCCATCATATGTGGCTTTTAATGTGCTCTTTGTTGCTTTCTGAATGCTGATAGTATGCCCATAACAAGAAAAATCTGTCTAGCCCACTGATCAAAAACCGAGGGCTGGAAGACAGAGCTATTTGTCAACAGCATGTATGCCCCTCAGGTAATTTGGATTTTTTCTTTTCCTTATTTTTAGTACCTCTTTTATCAAGCCTCTTACATTCATGCTTTGCATGTCAAATGCACGTTAAAAACAACTGTCTTCCACTACTGGCTTTGGAGCACAGCAGAGGATTAAGAAAGGACAGAAAGAGTTAATTCTTGCAGTTTTCACACTGGAATAAAGTTAATAGGCTGCCAATAACATAGGTTACAGTTGCAAGAGCTAAAGTTATAAGTAATCCTAAAGGGAAAGAGGAAAATTGTTCCTGACAAGCTGAAATTACTTTATAAAACCTCTTATGTGTTGAGAAGCCCTAGGTTGGTCAGGGCATGAAGCTTATTTCAATGCGTAACTCAGACTGTTTATAAAGCAAATATCTTGCCCAATATCCGTTTTCCTAAAGCATGCCCTTTAACCTACTGTTTTTTGTTTCTTTTTATTGTTGGCATGGAGACTAAGAAGCACTCCACCAGACTGATCAATGCATGGTTACATCAACATAACATTTTCAGTCAAGTTCCCAGGAGCCTTCCTCCCGAATCTGTCATTTTGATGCAGATAACTAAATCAGGCTAAGCACAGAGATGATAAGGGATGACTTGCCTCATTAGCTGGCTCCTGCTGCTTCATGCTGCCAAGAAGCTCTACAGTGACTGCCTGGGATCTTGGGAGAGATAACTGTTTTTTGAAATTATTTTGGTGTATTTTTCTTGTAATTCTCATCTTGCATTTTGACAGTAATTTTGTAGGATGACATATGTACCAAATCCATATGCCTGGAACTTCATTCTCTAAATATGTGATGGGTTTTATGAAGACTGAGCCAACAACAGCCTTAATCCACAGAACTGTTTTAAAATGTCCTTCAATTTGTCTCCTTCAAATGTTACATATCTGATAGCATTTTAATTAATAGTATTAGAATGCTAGGATAATCTGTCTTCCTACATGAAAGCACATTTTGTCATAAATGGTATCCCAGTTCCAAAAAGAATATATTAGTTGAGCCTTAGAACTCATTGAGTTTCAATATATATGAAAATAGCTTTTTAAAAAGAAAAAAATAATTATTTATAGAAATGTTGGCATGAAGGGGTGACTAACAAGCAAGAGACAAAGGATTTTATTTAGACATCAAAATCTGAATTTAAGAGACCCCTCTTAAAGACTCATGACATGTATGTACTTTTGCATTTAGCTGAAAACTGCCTATAGAAAAAATTAAATAGGAACGCACAATCTGAAGCAAAAATAGCAATATTTAGACCATGGTCAATGTTCTAAGGAGAGGGAATATGGACAAATTAAGAAAGCCTGCTCCAAACCAAACATCATTTTAGCAAAATTATGACTTTTCTATATTGATATATGAGCTGTGTCTGGAAAAGAATCCAACCATTTTTAATATACCAAGAATGGTTTCTGCACCACCAGTGTAACCTGGCAGCCAAGGGGAGTGGACTGGAATGTGCATGCATGAACAATGCTGACTTCACTGTACTAGTCAGTGGGGGCAGTAGATGCTGTTGAGTGAGCATGTGTACTGTGTGACTATTACATTCAAAATGACTGAGTGAGAGGAGTAATAAATCTGCATCAGATTTTGCCTTAGGCTTGAAAATACCTTCATAGAAAATATTCAGATGATTCAGAAGTCCACAGCTATGGACAACAGGTGATTGGCAGCTTCATCACAACAACATACCTGGTCATGCATCACGTCTTATGCAGAGTTTTTTGGTGAAACGTCAAATCACCCAGGTGACTCAGCCTCCCTACAGCTCAGATTTGGTGTCCTGCGACTTCTGGCTTTTCCCAAAACTAAATTCACATTTGAAAGGGAAGAGATTTCAGACCATCAATGAGATTCAGGGAAATATGATGGGGCAAATGATGGCAATTGGGAAAACTTCATGAGGTCCCAATGTGCCTACTTTGAAGGAGACTGAGGTGTCATTGTCCTATGTACAATGTTTCTTGTATCTCATATCTTCAATAAATGTCTCTATTTTTCATATTAAATGGATGGACACTTTCTGGATAGGCCTCATAACTATAACCAAAAAGCTAATCTTTAAAACTAGACCTATAATAGAAACATGTTTGTTTGTAAGTATTCTCTAGAATAATTCTCTTGACCTCATTTGACTGTTATTATCTGCAACAAATGTTCTAATTTATGGCTTCTCCATATCTATGCTTTATTTGCAAACAATAAGCAGTATTAAATAAATTTCATTAATCTATCATTTCATTTCAATGAATAAAAGTCTATAATGGGATTATATGGATACACCTGTTTAAGTGTTTTGGTCAAAGTATATTTTAGCACTCATCAAAAAAGAGAAAGATATTTCAATAACAAACAGTTATTTGCCTGATGTCCTGAAAGACCCAATTTGGTGAGCTTAGATTCCCCATGTATGGGGTAGTAAGATTTTCTAAAAGTATTTTACTGTTAAATTTTTCAAATTAAATGACTCCAATCCAGTACCTCTGCCATAATTTCACAACTTATTAATAATGCATTCTGCTATCTTAATATGCTTTGTGATCTATGGTCAATCCCCATAATCTCTCCCTTATAAACACCCACACATTTTTATCTTGGCAAAAGCCATATTCTGTTTGGAACCAAATATTTGTTTTCACTTGTACCTAATTAATTAAACTTTACAGGAAACATTTACATAAAATAGGTAACTGGCTTCACTCTAAATATATAATATTAAGCCTCAGTTATTAAACAGTACATGGACCCAAATATCTGCCAGGAAGCTTACTTTGAATTTCTAAAAAAAAAAAAAAAAAGTCAGTTTCATTCATTCATTCTCACCTATCATCAGATTTCTCATGTGTCCTTGGGTCCCCATCTCCAAGACCAATCAAATCACTTTTAGCTGATTACATTGTTTGTATTTTATGGAGAAAATAGAAATAATTAATTAGAATTAATTAAAGGTTAACAATTAATGTTTCATTAAAGATTCTTCAAATTTCTCTTTGCAAAGCTTACTACCTTTCTTGGAAGCAGGCATGTCCTCCCATTTACCCCTTCTAGGGTAACACTCCCACTTCTAGGGCATTTCTCTTTGATCACCCAATTATTTTAGGCATTGAAGTTGGCCTTTTCTACCTTATCATCACCCTAAAATTATGTACATATTCAAATATTTCTGTATACACCTCTCTAAACAGCTACTCTCTCTCTCACTCTCCTTACATCAGAATGGCTCGGATATGTAGATTTTACTGCTATCTCAATTTTCTTTCTTCTCCTTACCTTCCCAAACTCTTGTCTTCTGGCTCACATCCTCACAAGGGCAGTAAACATGCTGTGGTCCCAGTCATCAAAGGACACCAAGAGCTAAATGCAGGCACTTCAGTTTCTATCGCATTCGAACTCTCAGGAGCGTGCATCGCAGTGGACACTGCTGTCTCCCCCTTTCAACATAATGAGTGTAGGTGACAAATTATCCTGCATTCTTTTCTACTTCAGCCTCAGCTCTCTTTCTTCTTCCCTGATTCTGCGTCATCTTTGCTGAATTTAATTTTCAGTTCCTCAGGGCTTGGCCCTAAGCTTTCTTCTTTTTTTATTTTCTCTTCCTAGGTAACCTCATCAATTCTCGGAGCTTAGATCTACGTACCAGCATCACCTCAAGTTCACGCATATAGTCTGAGGCCTCCCTCCAGAGTGTCAGAGATATATATCAAACTATATTTGTGACACCATCGCTGGAAAGTCCATAAGGACTCAAACTTCAGCTAGGAGAAAACTTTCAAATGAGTTTTACTTAAGTGATATGCTAAATTTGTTTAGTATTAATTAACTCCATAACACATGTTAACAGATGCCCAGAACACCTCTTCCACACTAGCTTGTCAAGTGTCATTGATATTTGTTCTCAAATAAGTTTGATATTTAAGTCCTTATACACATTATAAAAACATAAGAAGTATTAATACAAGAAAGTTATCATTAAATTAAAACATTTTAAAGCTTTGTAAAAATTTAATAAATATGAGTTGCTTAAAATAACTTATTTAATGACATGACTTATAAAGCTGGAAGTGCTTGAAAGAAACTAAATGAACATCTAGGAGGATTTAGTACTTAGATGTAATTACTAGTATTTGTAAATTTTTGTTCAGATTTCAGTGAAACCAGATATAGAAAAAATATAGAAATTTTCTCATTGGTGTAGTTTATGTAAGAAAGAAAACAGAAATATCTTCTAAATGGTTTTACTTTTAAAAATAGCCATATGTGAGCATTTTGAGTCAAACTAGATGTTTGAGATAGATATTGCCATAAAATTTAATGGGGTGAATACAATAATTACAAACAGAAAGCCTTTAATGTTATCTAATGAACATGCTTTGAAATTTTCTAATCTCAAAATCTTGCCAATATCAGGTATAGATCTTATGAAATTTGCCTTCTAAAACAAGTCTGGTTTGGCCTCATATTAATACCCAAATCTTGGCCCTGATGGTGTGGCTCGGTGGATTGAGTGTCGGCCTGTGAACTGAAAGGGTGCTGGTTCGATTCTCACTCAGGGCACAATGCATGGATTGCAGGCCAGGTCCCCAGCTGGGGGCATGCAATTGATGTTGCTCTCCCTCTCTTTCTCCCTCTAAAAATAAATAATACACTAGTGTTGCATTCAATTTAAATGTCCTTCCTTTTCCCAGAAAAATGCTAATGCATAGTTGGAAACCTCATTGGGAGAGGAAGTAAGTGTGGTCTGTTCCTTCAATAGGCTTTCTCTATTTTTTCTCCTATGGCTGGTTCTTCCATGATCAGGATGGGTACCTCTGTGGAGGAAGAGAGAGAAGTAAAAGAAGTCTATCTGAGTGACACTTTTGTAACCTTATTCAATGATCTCTGTGTGGTAGACCTTCACATTTTAGTTCTCATGAATCATAAAACAGTTACTTTGGAAGACATCTGCAAGGACACTTCCCTGCAGAGTTCTCTGATGTTGGTGATATAATATCTGGCTAAACTAATTTCTCTCATGGTATTCTCCTAGCATCTCCTTACTGGAGTCCCCTTATTCCCTCAAGATGGTATCTCTATAGGCAGATAGATAGATGATAGATAGATAGATAGATGGAATAGATTTAGCACAAATACAGTTAAGCATGCAAAAAATACGCATCTTAATGATTTACTAGCACCCAGGAAATGTTCTGTTACCAGCACCCAGGTCAAAAGATACAACGCTGCCCTGCCAGCATCTCTCAAATCCACTCTTTTCCATTTCCCAGCTGCTGTCTGTTTCTGTTACACAAGATAACTATGAATCTGACTAGAACCAAGAGCACTTTGTTGCTTTTTTTATATTTGACCACCCAAGCATGTATGTCTAAACACTACAGTTTGGTTTTGACTGCTTTTTTTGAACTTTATATAATAAATAGAATCATAAATTACATATTTCAGTAAAATTTATTATACAATAATGTTAGATTTACAGAAAAGTGCAGGTAGTTGTCATGTACACTGACCCAGTTTTCATGTTCTTTAGATTTTACAGTATAGGATGTATTTATCATAAGTAGTGACTCACTATTAATACATACTTATTAACTAAAGTTCCTATTTGTATTTTTCTGGATTTTGCACAATGCCTCTTCTTTTTCTGTAATACAATCCCATCCAAAATACCGCATCGCATTTAATAATCATGTCTTCAGCTCATTTGTCCTGTAATCATTTCTTACACTTTCCTTGTTTTTGATGACCTTGAAAGATTTGAGGAGTACTGGTAGGAATTTTGTAGAATACTGCTCAGTTTGGGTTTGTCTGATATTTTTTCCCCTTAATATTAGACTGGGATTCTGATCTTGAAAAGGAAGTCCCCAGAGGTGCGTGCCATTTACATCCCATCATACCCAGGGTACACACTTGAGTTCCCACACCAGGTGCATATAAAGTAAATGTTCAATAGGACATTTCCAATGTGTACACACTCCTTAGCCCAGCTTCTTGATCCACTCTTTAAGAGAGCCAATTCCCCCTCTCTCCCCTACACCATTACATGCGAGCTGATGTTCATGAAAAGCAGTAAATGGCCACGTGGGCTACAGCATTCGCAACTCCACTCCAAGATGAAGATTCCAATTACATGCAAGAGTTAATTAAGTTCTCTTAATTTTCCCTTCACAAACATTCCTGAGTTTAGTGTTTGCAATTTCACAGCACTAGCAGAGCAGTGTCTGTCTACAACTCTCTTCTGGCTGACTCCTCACTGGTAATGTTAAGCTTGCTCACCAGGGTGAAGTAGTGTTTGTCAGATATCTGCATTCTAAAGTTAATCTTTTTTTAGCCCCATTTCCATATGGTAGTCTTTGAAAGGAAGTCATTATGTGGAGCCCACGTTTAAGAAATACTGAATCTCCTGGATGGCAGAATATCTACATGCATTATTCAGAATTTTTGTATGGGTGATTAAGTTCTTACCCCCCATTTGTTTATGTATTCAAGCATTTATTTATATCAGTAAGGACTTGTGGATTTTTATTTCATAATTTGGGTTAAAATCCAGTCCTCTGTTATTTATTTTATGGCTTAAATATTTCCAGAGTTGGTCATTGGGAAGTCATTTAGATGGTTTCCCTGTCCTTTGGCTACCCCTCCAACACTGCTTTCATTCTGGGGCACGTTAGTGCGCCCTAGTGCTACAAGATGCTGAAGCTCATCTTGCGTGTTCTCCCCTCCAGATCTAGAAAATGTCATTTCTCTGGGGTGCTTTTATCAGAATTATCAATTTTTATGTCTGGCTTCTTCTCTTCAACATTATATGTATTTGAGGACTCATCGATATTTTGTTCAGCTGTAGATATTTTACTTTTTTGTTTTGGTTTTTATTTTGTCTTTTCCTCTATAGTAGGAATTATCAAGTTACTGACTTCAGGCTAATTCTGGCCCTTATGTTTTTTTAAACAAAATTTAGTGGAACACAGACAGCCATTTACTTATGTCCTATCTATAACTGTCTTCATGCTGGAAGAGCAGAATTGAGTAGTTAAGTTAGAAACATACCTCACAAAACCTAAAACACTGTCTATATTTCCCTTTACAGGAAATCTTTGGTGACCTCTGCTCCATAGTGTTCTCCTATATAACTATAAATGATTTATCCATTCATTCACTCGATAATTTTTTTCAAGTTTGACGTTCCTAAAAATTGCGTTGCATGTATGAGATTTATCAGGATGACCACTTAGTAAGTTATAAAATGTTTAATCACCTGAAACTTATATAATATTGTATATCGACTGCAATTGAAAAATTAAAAATCATAGAAAACAATGTATTACAAGAAATATTTTATATGTATTTTTTGCTACATGCAAATTTGCATTTTGCTTAGGTGTCCTCCTACAATGGCAATTGCTGAAGCATAGGGTGTGTGCTTATGTGCAATATCAGTTGCTACTCACAAGAAATTTGTCAAAGTTATCAGTGTGTTTGATAACTTTCAAATTTATCAATGTCTGATTTTGAGTTCTTATTACTTCATTTTTTTGTTAAACTTAAATTTTTGGAAATGTCTAAACATTAGCAACTATCTCATGAGAGTATCTCAGGTACTTCTGTCATTTTAACTGACTTTCAGAATAATTAAGCTTAGCAATTTTTCATATTTATATTGGCTACATGGCTATTCTTTTTTATAAAATGATTATTCAAATACCTTTCCTATTATTGCCTTGGGTTGCTCATCCTTTTTCATTGATTTGAAAAAATTAAACAAATACTCTGGAGATTAATTATTTGCCTTTATACAATGCTTTGTCTTTTTAAAATAATGTTTTGTAAAATGTTGGAAAATATATTTCTCAACTCAATGAAGAGTAACTCAACTTCACTTCAGTTAATATTAGCTATTTCTTTCTTTATGCTTAATTCATTTGTTTCTAGTTTAAGAAAAATTTACTACTCTGAAATCATAAATGTATCCTCTTTCATTTCCTCACTTCATCTCTTGCCCTTTCATATTGTTATGTAATTAAACTGGAATATATTTTTGCATAAAGTTTGCAGTAGAAGTCAAAATTCATTTCTCCATATTTGAAAGCCTAAACATCCCAGTGCCATTTATTGAAAAGGCCATCACTTCTTTTTCTGTACTGTCACTTTTTATTAAATCTGAAGTCCATTTATGTGTGAATCATTTTCTGGGCTTTCTCTTTTATTTTGTCACACTTCTATATCTGTGATAACTCAACATTATCTTACTTATTGTAGATTTAAAATAAATCTTGATATTTGGTAGAGCAAGTCCACCATCCTCAGTAATTTACTTTACAATGTGTTCTGGCTGTCCTTGATCTACTACATCTCACAATTATCTTGAGCTAACAACAGAAGCTACAATATAAAATATTAGGTTAGGATATTGTTCTGGAGAAAACTGAAACTGTATATCAAATTGAGGATTATTATTTGCTTGTCTCAATCCATAAACATAGCATAATTCAGTTATTTATGACTTCCTTAATTTCTGTCAACAATATTTTGCAGTTTTCTTAGAAGTTATGCGGCTGGTTCATAGACATTGATACTCTGAGTGCTTTTGTAAATCGTATCATAAAAACAGTTTTCTACTATTCTCCTGCTTGTTTTAAAAACAATTTTTAAATAATGCAGCAATATTATTAATTTTAATGATATATATGTAGATTATTTTGGATCTTCTATTCATTATTATATTTTTCAGATAATTAGGCATTATTTTGCTTAGTTGCCTATCATAATATCTTCTTTTTCTTTTTCTTACTTTATTGCATTTGCATAATGTCAATAGGAGCAGTGACAGCAGTCTTTGTCTTCTTCCTGATTTCAGTTGGAATGATTTCAACATTTCAGCATTTAGTGTGATAGAGATTTTTCCTTGATATTCTTATATCACAACAATGATGATCCTGCCAATGCTTAACTTCTTAAAAATTGTCTTTATGGATTTTGAATTTTGTCAAATAATTTTTTGCTACTTGAGGATGTTGATTTCTTTATTATTTTAGTGTTGCAAATCATACTTTTAAAAATATTAATCAATCATGCATTCCCAGAATAAACTGAACTTTGTCATGTTGCATGTGTACATTTTAAATAAATTACAAATTAACCTGTAATGAACTGGGATTACAATTTTTTTTACAATATTACTTTTATTTTAATTACTTTACTATCGTTCAATTACAGTTGTCTTCATTCTCTTCCCCCCACCCCCCCAGCCAAGCCCACCTCCCTCCCTTGGTTCCACCCTCCCCCTTGGTTTTGTCCATGTGTCCTTTATAGTAGTTCCTGACAACCCTTCTCCCCAGTGTTCCCTCCCCTCTCCCCTCTGGCTATTGTTAGGTTGTTCTTAATTTCAGTGTCTCTGGTTATATTTTGTTTGCTTTTTTTCTTTTGTTGATTAGGTTCCAGTTAAAGGTGGGATCATATGGTATTTGTCCCTCACTTCTTGGCTTTACACAATGGAATTCTATTCATTGTGTAGAGAGAAAGAAGGAGCTTCTACTCTTTACGACAGCATGGATGGAACTGGAAAGCATTATGCTAAGTGAAATATAGTATTACCTTTTACTTATTATCTTTTCTTTTTTTATTGTTGTTTAAGTACAGTTGTCTCCATTTTCCCCCAACCATTCCCCCCTTTCCCAGCCATCCCCACCTCCCACCCTCAATCTTTCCCCACTTTGGCTTTATAATGTCCCTTGATAACACTACAACCTTTTACCCCCATTACCTTTTCCCACCTCCCCTCTGGTTACTATCAGTTTGTTCTTAATTTCAATGTCTCTGGTTATATTTTGCTTGCTTGTTTGTTTTGTTGATTAGGTTTCACTTACAGGTGAGATCATATGGTATTTGTCTTTCACTGCCTGGCTTATTTCACTTAACATAGTGCTCTCCAGATCCATCCAAGCCATCACAAACGGTAGGAGCTCCTTCTTTCTGCTTTGTAGTATTCCATTGCGTAAATGTACTACAGTTTTTTGATCCATTAATTTACCGTTGGGCACTTAGGTTGCTTCCAGCACTTGGCTATTGTAAATTCTGCTGCTATGAACATTGGGGTGCATAGGTTCTTTTGGATTGGTGTTTCATGATTCCTAGGGTTTAGTCCCAGCAATGGAATTGCCGAGTCAAACGGTAGTTCCATTTTTAGTTTTCTGAGGAATTTCCATACTGTTTTCAACAGTGGCTGTGCCAGTCTGCATTCCCACCAATGGTGTACTAGGGTTCCCTTTTCTCCACATCCTCCCCAGCACTTGTTGTTTGTTGATTTGGTTATGATGGCCATTCTGACCAGTGTGAAGTGGTACCTCACTGTGATTTTAATTTGCATCTCTCTGGTGGCTAGTGATGCTGAGCATCCTTTCACATGTCTATGGGCTCTCTGTATGTCCTCCTTGGAGAAGTGTCTGTCCAGGTCTAATGCCCATTTTTTAATTGGATTGTTTGTCTTCCTGGTGTGTAGTCCTGTGAGATCTTTATATATTTTGGAGATTGATTTGCCTGTACTTTTTCTTTCTCTTAATGTTCTGATCTGGATGTAGTTTCCTGTTTTTTCATTATTTAAAAAAATGTGTAACTTTGCATTTTATATTACATTTTGGTAGATATGCTAAGTGAATTTTTTGATTAGAGATGTACTATTTTAAGGACAGATTTCTTTTAAAAATGTTTATTTTATTGTGGTTAGAACACTTAACAGAGATCTACTTTCTTAACAAATTTTTAAGTGTACAATACATTATTGTTGACTATCATTTTTGAGTTTATTTTTTATCTTCCATTTATAAGCTATTGAGATGGATGCTTAGTTCATCTATTTTTGGCTATTTTCTTTATGATCACATACTTAAAAATGTAATTGCTAAACAATTTTAACTCTATTAGAATTTAAGTTCATAATCATTACCTCAATGATGAATTCAATGTTTCTAAATTATGTAGTATTTCTTTATACCTCTAATTGCCTAAACATCTACTGCATGGAATTTTAATACAATGACAACAGTTTACTTTGAATAGAATTTACATGCTATGTTTTATACTATATATTTGCATTCTTTGACTTTTAGTTTTACTGTATTCTTATGTTTTAGAGTTTTATCTCTTGTCCATATTACATAATTTTATATTGTTCTTTCTGTTCTCATTGTTGTTTGGAATTCACTGCTGGTCCGCCCCCCATCTATAGAATTCTCAGAAGGCAAGAAGGCAACACCATTCACTATGCTTCCCCACATTGCAGGTGACACATGCCAAATCATCTGAAGATCTCTTCTACTGCACTCTTCTTCTCTACCAGGGTAAATGTTTATGAGTCCACAGTTCACTGAACAGCCATCTGGAGAATGTGATGCTATTCTACCGTATGTCCACACACCATCATGTTCTATAGATGATACTTATTTAGTACCCTCTTTCTTTCAACTGATAAGCCATTATTAGGGGGAGAAGAAACACCACAACTCACTACAATAAATTGACAATTTATAGCATAAATTAATTTTATGGAACTAATGCTTATTCTAATGAAGGGGAGAGGTAAATCAAACAATTACCTTGGTCATCCATCACTAAACTCTTAACAGAGTATTTAGCAACTCTTTTGTAATGTCATTAGAATGTGAATATGCTTAGCATTATCTTTAGTTTTAGAAAATTAGCCAAATCCCACATAACATGATCCATTTATTATATAGCTGTGTAAAAATATTTTATGGTTTATTAATTTACTGATTTTTAAAATAAAGAATACATTTGTTTCCTCATTATTAGTAAATATAAGGGTATTTGGTGAATGTACGAGAGTTTATTGTTTCATTTTCCTTGCATTTCTCATTCCCCAAGTCTTCTTTCCTCAATATATAATACCAACCTTCTACCATTTAGTTATGCCAAAAAAATATTTTCTTCAGTTAGGCATCCTTTTTTCTCTTATCCCATATTCAATATTTCAGCAAGTTCCATTCACTCAAAATGTATCTTCTGCAAAGTATATCTTCTCTCTACTGCTTTACATGCCTGCTTCCATAATGTGCACCAAAGTCCATATCATTTACCTTGTGCTCACATTCTACCGTGCTCCACAGGTGACACTCATGCAGTCGTGTCTTCTTTCCCTTAACTGGTAGGCCAATACCGTGGAGGAAGAAACACCACAATTTACTTTGCCCACATTAGTATCATACAAAAATTTTCCTTCCACTACCATTATCCATTGACATTTGTTATCCTTCTAAATAACATAATACAGTGTGTCACATGTGTAATGTAATAAGAGAAAATTTATATTGAAAAATTTTCAATTAAGGGATTATATGGTTAGTAAAATTGCTGAACACGTAAAAGTATGTATATCAGAATCACTTAATTTTTTTACCTATATCGGTGCAAATTCAGCTCTTAAAAGTATTTTTTGGCACTATTATCTGTATCTTCTTTTAAAACTAAATATACCTATTAGCTAACACTTACTAAATATGACATTGGGAATAGCAACACTTACTGATTTGTCAAGCATTGTTCTAAACTTCATATAAGGAATAACTCATTTAATACTTAACTATGCCCTATGAAGTAAACATTATTGTAATCCAATTTTGCAGGTGAAGAACATGAGTGATTGAGTCAGCATTTAATCTCAGGGGTCCTGACTTCAGATTACAAGGTTTTAAAAATAGCACTGCTTCTTCTAGTAAATATATATGTATTTCTCTGTATGCGCATAAGGGGTATATGTGCAAATGCACACACACAGGCTTTTCTGTGTGCATCTTTGTGTGTGTGTGCACATTTTTTCCGAATGACATAATCTGTGCATTATATATCCAAAGTGCCTGCCTGGCTTGTGATAAAATATGAGTTGATTTATGTTTTCCATTTGAATAAACTACAACCAATTTACTGTACAACCAATTCCTTGGGGTCTTAAAAAATGCCTAAATAATTCATTCTTTAAGTATATTTAAAAGATTTCTTTATCTTGTATGTTTTGCCCTGGGTCTAAAACTAAACTGAAAAACTGTTTTATAATACAAAGATCTTTTGTATAAAAATGTTTTATATCTGGTAAAAGGAAAAGGATATTTAAGGCAAGAAAAATTGAAATTTCTACACTTAAATTTCAAGATTATTTTTTCTTAATTTAAAAGTATCTTTTTCTAGAGTAATAATTATTTTCTCAATTTCTTAAAGCATCAATAGTAGATAATAAAAAAATCCCATTACAGGTATTTGTTTTACTTAAAGGTAACATGTTATATAAGTAAAGTCAACAGATGGTCATTGGCGTCAATTCAAGCCCCACAGAAACCCCCAATGTGGGTTACAGTGAAGAAGCAAACTTAGTTCAGTGCAAACAGCTCAATTGTGATAAAGTACCTGCTGTGAAAACTGTAGGGGTATTAGGCCCTGGGGCCATTCAGGCTTGAGGCCACGCCCTTCTTTTGTTGGACGGCTCTGCTCTGCTCTGCTCCTCCCTAGTCTGCTTTGCTCTGATCTGCTTGGCCTAGTCTGTTCTGCCTGGTGCTGTTATCCTCTGATCTGGTGAGAATCGGTCAGTTTCAGCTCCAGAGGGGAAATGATGCGGTCTTCAGTCTTCAGTGGAAAGGGAAAGTGTGCTTCCAGTGTCCAAGGGGAGCTGACTTACACAGACAAAAGTCATCACTCTAGTCACTGATTGCCCTGTCTAGCGCAAATGAGGACTCCAAATCCTCCCGGTTTGGTCCAAAGTGCACCATACCGACTGATCCTAAATGGAGCTATTCTTAATGGTCAGTAAAATACCTGGGGGCTGGTAGGGGGTGGGGCAGACTGTGGGATATAGCAGTGCATCTCTGATTGGCTGGGGAAAGCCTCTATCTTATTGGCTGAATTAAAGTTCCAGGAACTCCCTAATAAGGGCTGGCTCAGATGGCAAAAACAGTGTAAGCAGGCAGTCCTTGCACAGGAAGGTAGTCCAGTGCAGGCTCCTTCCTGAAGTGTGGTTTGCCAGAGAAGCCCCAGTGTAGAAATGGCTGCTAGGCTGTTTTGTTTTGTTTTGTTTTGTTTTACTTTGAGTGCAGTTAGCAAATGGGAATCCTTCTTAGTTGTTATTTTCTTTTTCCGAGTCCACAATATAAGTCAATGTTTTCAATGTGTAATAATAACTAAAATTTACTCCCTTTTTCATTTGGAAAAAAAAGAATTGAACACATGATTTTACACAAATTTTATGAGCACAGCACTTCACTAAATTTTAACTATGGATTGTAAGAGTTCTGCAAAAGAAAGGCTAAATATAAATAAATAAATAAATAAATAAATAAATAATAAAAGCTATAAATGTAAACACCAAAATGGACTCAAGGGATACAAAAGCAATATATGTGTGTGTGTGTGTGTGTGTGATTTTATTTGATATATTTTGTTTGATATATATATTAAACAAAACAAAACTCTTATCCTACTGCTTATTATTAAGCAAACAGACTTTATCATTGTTTTACTTTAATCCATTATTACATGTGAAGTAAATAATAGAAAGCGTACATTGCTTATTTTCTTCCCTTCCCTTCCCTTTTTCATCTTTAGAATAGGCATAAAGGGTATCTATCAGAGAATCATTGTGACGTTGACGGTATCGGCTATGCTGAAAAATAAACACAATTCCTGGAACATGATGACAATAAAATCAATGTTAGTTTTGATTATTTTTTATTACTTCCTTATATAGATGAAGAGATTGAGGGTTAAAATAATTTGTTAGTAAATGCTATAAGATCTGAAATTTGGAAAATACATTTCTCTACATTATAGTTTAGGCTTCTTTGCTTTAGTTCAAATGATAGGTTTCTATAGCTTAACACAGAAGTAAAAGAGTTTCAAATTTATACACAATATTAAAAAAGAAATTGTGATTAATATGCTTACAGGACTCTGCCAATATCACTACATTCAATCACAGAGGAAGAATATCAAGTAAGAAAGAGAGAGCTACACTGACTAAGTAACAAAGTCTCTTTGCAATGAGGTGCAGAGTATCAGAATGACTCCTTTACTTTTAGCTTATATGAAGGAACAATGCCAAGCAAAATAGATCTTGGGAAACATTTCCATATTTAGATGTTAATGTATTTATAAAAGTAAATATACGTATTTTATGTAATATCTATAAAAATGGATACTTTTGCATTAACATATGAAAAGCATTATTGACCACAAAAATCAAAGAACTACTATCACTATCAGAGATCTGAACATCTTTTACAACATGTCAAGTTAAAAGAGAAAATGGGGATCAATAATTTTCAGGGGTTGGACATAAAAGCAATTATCGATTTTAAATAAGAAGCCAAGAAAAGTCATATTTATATTTTTCTACATTTTTCCTTCAATAATCTTTTTTATATGTGTGGAAGTTTAGTAGACTTCTAGTTCAATAATATGAGCTTATAATTTCCACATTATAAAGGAAAAAATTAGTTGACCTAGAGCAATAAGAAAGTTGAAAATTGAATTTATTACCCATCTATGTCAGAGAAGATCAATTTATTTAACATTATTTAATATTAAATTGCATTAGACATTCAATTTTAAAAGAAGCACTGCAGGAACTTAGAAAATGAAGCAAAAAGCATTTGCTGTGCATACCTAATGGCTTAATGCGATTTGTAGAATATTTTATTAAAATATATACAAATGGTTTTAGGACAAAATAAGTTATTGAATAAAAAAGACAATCATTTTTCAAATTATATTCTTTAGCTGCTTATAATTTTGCATTTGCTTTCTCTTCAATGTCAGAGTGCTTAAATATCATATTATTTAGATTTAATATTTATAGTTTATCTAGAATACATTGAAGCTATAAAGATGTTTAAACAGTAATAAATTTTCCTAATCCTCAATATATATTTGTTTAAATGAAGTCAAATTTGTATTAATGATCTTATTTTCTTTTATATTGCTACTTAATATAGAAATCCATATCTAATGTTTACATTGAAGTAGATGTTTAGATAATTTTAACCTAAAATTGGTGATAATATATATATAAGAAATATATGTATTTAATGCCTATATAAATGTGATAGGTGTGTATGCAATATGTGTGGATAATTAGATATATAGGTTGCTATATGACAGAAGAAAGGAAGGAAGAAAGGAGGAAGGGAGGAAAAAAGGAAGGGAGGGAAGGAGGAAAGGAGGGAGGCAGGAAGGGAGGGAGGATGGAAGGAAGAGAAAGAAGGAAAAATGCATTTGAGGAGACGGGGCAAGAATGGTAAAAGAGATATATTTTAGATCTAAGTTAATGTTAGAGCTAAGAAATACAAGTAATTCAAATGTATTAATTTTCAGGTAAGAATATTCAGGTCCAGAGAGTAACTGCTATAGGATTGTGTGGATAAGATTAACTTTAATAAAATAATTTCCATAAACTGAATTCTCTAAAATAATATGAGTATATCTCTGAAGCTATGCACAACCAAAAGAGATGTAAACTTAGGAGGCATGAGTTCTTTTAAAGTGATAAACTGCAATATTTAGGGCTTGGCTTTATCTCTTGACCAGTAATATGTCATAAAGAAATTTTGCAGTAAGTGTTTTGGAATAACTTATATTTCTCAAAAAGTGCTTCAGTTTGTCTATCAACTTTCCCTAAGCAATTCAAGTAATATATACTTTTGAACATTCCTGAATTTGTGTTTTTATTTGTAATTGTATTCTAGCATGAATTATCAAGCAAATTATGTAAAATAATTGAAAAACATCAAGATCAATGATATACCTAGTATCAGAGTTATTTGCCATGTGCACCAAACACCTACACATTCAGGTTTACAAAAAGAACCTCAAAATCATGGCTTGTTCTTCCTTGTATTAATATAAAAG
Organism: Desmodus rotundus; assembly: GCF_022682495.2. Classification (NCBI taxonomy): domain Eukaryota; kingdom Metazoa; phylum Chordata; class Mammalia; order Chiroptera; family Phyllostomidae; genus Desmodus; species Desmodus rotundus. The sequence goes on from NC_071397.1 coordinate 85,519,877, forward strand.
CTCTACTATATTAACTAAAACTAAAGGAAATTTGAAACATACTTGAGCAATTCACTCATTTCCTCCAAAAAAGTGACAGAGATATCTGATATCTATTAAACATTGTACTTAATATGAAAAATAGGGGTAAGAAAATATCAGCTACAGCCCTAGCTGTGGCTCAGTGGATTGAATGCCAGCCTGTGAATCAAAGGGTTGCTGGTTCAATTCCCAGTCAGGGCAGATGCCTGGGTTGCGGGCCAGGTCCCCAGAAGGGGGTGCATGAGAGGCAACCACACACTGATATTTCTCTCCCTCTATTTCTCACTCACTTCCCCTCTAAAGATAAATACTTAAATTTTTTTTAAATGTCAACTACATATTTGGCAATTGAAGTAAACATACCACAATTAGTAAACAAATTAAAAATATTTTCAGTCTGAGTCTATTATGTTAAAAGGTCATATATACATTGTGGATGACACATATATACAGCACCTCAAAGTCTCAATAAATAATAGTTAAAAATTTTCCAAAGTGTGAGATATCTGCATTCTCAGATATATATTGGCAAGAGATAAAGCCAATATATATCTGAGAATGCAGCTTGATGTATGCATGCTGTTTCAAGCAAAATAGAGTCACATGTTGAATTATGTAGTGCTTATTTGTTTCTAAAGATGGGTTAAGCATTTAAAGGGAAAAATGCATTAATCATTTAGAAAGAAACACACACACACACACACAAATAAACCCTTCTAAATAGCCAACAAAAAAAGGAGAGGGGTCATTCAACTGCTTAACTTCTAAGTGTGCCCTCATTAAAAGTCAGAAGATAATAAAAGTATACTTATAGAATATAAGATAATTGATGCAACCACAAGATTTTATATCCAAAAAAATGTGTGTAAAGCATATAAATACTGAAAAAGAACTTAAACAAAGATATTAGTTTGCTGCCCAAAATATAAATCAAATATTAGCTGCATAGAGTGGAAAAATCATGGCATAAAAATATAAAAATGAACATTGAAAATAATGCATATAGCTATATCAAAATGACAATAAGATATGAATCTTGTTGAAAAATAAGGAATATAAAATCATTAGAAATACTACAAATACCAGAATATACATAAGAAAGCAGAGGTGCTAGTGTAAAAAAAACAACGGAAATGGAGGCTGACTTGAGCAACTACCATCTGTTGGAAATGGGTGTGTGTGTGTGTGCGTATGTGTGTGTGTGTGGAAAAGAGAGACAGAGATTTAGACTTGGAACATTCTTTCAGGAATGAGATGTAATTATATCTCCCTATGTTCTATCAATCAGATCACATTATCTGGTATCCTTGAAATTATATTTAGGTATGAAATGATAAAATTATATGTTGTTTTTTATAATTTTCAAAAAATACAACAGACAATAAAATGTCTGATTATAAACACAAAACAGAATGCCATTAGGATAAATGTTTGCAGTGGAAATGCAGTAAAAGCAACGGAATTGTCAATAGTGATTAGAATGTCTAGGAGTCAGGAAAAGGTTGGGTGCAGATGGTAATATTAAATTACTTCACTTACATGGCTGGTAGTCAAGAAATACAGTATATAATTAAGAACAAAACAGTTTAGTTTTATTGTTATATGTATGAAAATAAGCTTCTGCTTCTGGAAATGGCAAACTAGGTAACATGCATCAACCCTTCTGCTCAAAACAAATAAAAACTAAGAATACCTAGGGAAAATATAGTCTGAAATCTACTTGTAATCAGCAGACAACTAGTACGGCAGTGAAAAATTGGGAAGACAAGATTTCCTAGAACAAGAAAATTCAACATTATGACCTAGTATTTTGGAACACTTTTTTCCTAAAACAGTACTGCACATGATTATTTACATTTTAATTAATTATTTTTTTAAAAGACAATAATTCAGCTACCTGTATGCACTAGTGTCATTTCAAGTGCTCAAAAATCACACGAGATCAGGGGCTACTATGTTGTAACGTGCAGAAAGAGAAAATTTCTATTGTGACAAATTTCTTTCTACAGTGAAATGTGTGACAAATTTGTGACAAATTTCTTTCTATCAGTTACAGAAGAGAGAAATTAAAGGCTGAGAAACTGTGCTGAGATTGAGACAACCTCATGGCATTAGGGGAACTAAATTTTACAGCAGTGTCAGCCAATGGGAGTGATTTCTGGTGCGAACCCTGTATTTTTCTGTGGAATCTCCGAAAGAATATAGTGAGAAATAAGAGTAAACCAGATACATATAATCCATTCCTTGCAGAAACTGGGCTCCCATTCAAATCATCTCAAAACCTACAACTGTGTTAGAGTAAACTTGGATAGCTAAAGCGACTAGTCCTATGACACAGTTTAAAAATATACGTAGATAGATAAATATAGATCATTCTTTCTGAACAAGGCAAAATTTGGTTGGTCCTCAAGTCATTTCCTCAGTTCCCAGGGCACAATTAAAAATCAGGCACAAGAAGGAATATAAAAATGTTAAGTAAAACCAAGAGAAAAAGAGACATATAACTTAACCCTGTTAATACTTTCAAAGATTAACAGATGTTTAGTAAAACACTAACAACTATTTTTGAAAAAGAAAACCAACATCAACAAAGATACTTTCCACCAAAAATAGGAAAAAGTGCTGCATGGCCTTAAAAAATCAATGTATGTATGTATTTAACATCCTAGTTGAGTGAGATGAATTGAGAGATAGTGAACTGAAAGGTCAGAAGACTATTCAAAATAAGAAAGAAGAATACAATATGATTGAAAATATAGAAAACATATGAGATTTTAAGGGATAAAGTAAAAGGTCTAATTAAGGTCTAAATGGAAATCTGAAGAGGAAAAGAAATGGAATGAGTCCTAACCCAATATTTGAAGAGATGATGAATGAGATTTCTGTTTCAAAATTGATTAGTGATATCAAGCCACAAAGTCAAGAAACTAAAAACCTTGAAAAAAGTAAATGAATGCCAACCTTACCTGCACTTATTATAATATAAAGTACTGATGATATTGCTGAAAATAAAAGACATAATCAAATTTCTAGAAGCATTTCAATACCCCCACCCCTGAAAAAGGCAATTTACTTCCAAACAAACAACAATTGGATTTCAGGTAACTTCTTATAAGCAATGGTGGAGACCAGAAGATAATGGCATATCTTTAGAGTACTGAAAGAAAATACTTGCTAATGTACAATGATATATAAACAGTAAAGGTGTTACTGTAGGTAGCTCACTAGTTACTAACAAAGAACAAAGAGCAAAGAGAGTTAGACACTGAGCTTGATGAACTCGGGACACAAATGTCTTTGCTTCACCAGGACCTGCAGCTTCACACCCCAGGGGGCGGGGGTTGTAGTATTGCTCAGCCAAGAGCATTAACACTCCTCCCATTGGCCTTCTGGTGCCAGATTGTTGGGGGCCACAGTGGGGAGGATTTGACCTTAGAGGCTTGTAAGTCTAACTAGGGGGTGAACTTACCAAAAGGCCTGCAAAAGCTAGGAAAAGCTTGGTTCTTTTGTAAAAGCACCCAGGCCATTCCAAACCCAAGCTAATACTGTCCCAGGGGATCAAAGAAGCTCTCCCTCTGTCTTTCCTCCCTAACCCTCTGTCTTTCACTCATCTGATGACGCACTAGCCCCTTCGTTCCTGTGCTCTCTTGCTGGGAAGCACATGACCATGTGGGTCTATGAGCTACAAGGGCCTGCAGCAGATGGTGTGGGCTCCAAAAATCTAAGCTTTAATATGTAGCCGAAACGCTGGACACTGTTGCTTTAACCTTGCTGAGGACAAGGTAGGACTTTCTCCATGGCAGGAGGGACAGACATGAGACATTAGAAACCCAGCTTCTGTTTCCACCCAAATAAGCCATTTTGCCACTCCACAATCTCCCATGCATGGATCCTTGAAATGCTTTCTTGCAATGCTATGGAAGAGCCTCATTTCCACCAAAAACAAAGATAACTTACAAAATGTAAATAAAATAATTTTTTTAAAAGTACATAGCTAATTACCAACATACTTGTATTAAAAATTGTTAAAGACTAATTGATTAGAGGAGGGAAAGTATTCCAAAGTGGAAATTCAGAGATACAGGACAAAAATAAAGAAAGTCTGAAATGGAAAAAGAAAGAACCAGGACAAGGTCAGGGGTTAGCTCTGCGCACACGGCCACCATCTGACATGGAAACTAAAGGAGTGTGAGAAGCCTAAGTTCAAACCTCGTTCTTTAAATACTTAAAAGGGATTTTTCTAAGACGTGGAGTTCAAAGATTTTACTTAGCACTTTATTAATTTGATTTTTAATTACCAAATTCTTACATATGATATGTAGTTATGTTTGTATGTAGGTGTGTGCATGTGCCTGTGTGTATGTGTGTGTATATATATCCCCATATGTGTGTGTGTGCGTGTGTGTGTGTATGCATGCCAGGCCCATTGGTGAGTATTCTATTTCAAAATTAATTTTAAAATTAGTAGCACAATACATACTATTATTGTTGCTAAGCATAAAAATATTAAATATTTTGGTCCCTTGTTAAGTTCTGGTATTACATCATTGCAGAAAAACTTGTATTTGAATGGCGGCTTGAAAGAAGAAAGTAATATTATCCCCAAAGGGGGAAGTACTGGCCTTCTTGTCGAGTCCTAGACTTCAACACATTTTTCTACACTTAAGGTTTGGGCTGTCCCAGAAAATAGTATTTAGAAGCTTGAAGGTACTGTTTCACATTCACATTAATTTTTTACATTAACATGTCCAAGAGCTTATATTATCCTTGTGCAAGTATTTAATTCTCTTACAAATATTCCTTAACATAAGATAGATCATAATGCAATTTAACATGCAAATTTGTTAGTAAGGAATAACTCAACCTAATTGCTTTCCAAGCCCAATCAAAAATTTAAGTTAGTTGAGAGCTGACAGTTTTGGAATGCAAATGATTTGTCTTTACATATTTTAACTAATTAAACTTGTAATTATTCAGTACTTTCCCTCTTTAAGCACTCAAAAAAACACTTTTAAGTCAACTTCCTGTGGAGTAGAGCAGTAAGTGATCATCAGAAACATTCCTCAAATAGAAAACATGGGGTAATGGAAACCACTGATGGCTTTCCTTCCATGTTATGTTTATGTTAAAATAGGTGAAACTTCCCAACAGATTGAAAACGCTCCAAGGAGTATGCATGCAATTATTTCGCTTATACTTAGAACCTATTTCAACATGGGTGTGCAAACTCTCCAGATAAAATTATTCGATAACAATAAAATGTTCATGAATATACATGATTTTTCTTGGTCAACACATGTAGTGATAAGCTTACTCTTTCACGGGGATGTTAAGTGTAGCTGCTATTGGTCAGGACCAATTGCGTGTCTGACCCACTTATAAGAAGGTGTTTCCTTGGTTGAAGAAGTTGGGAGGAAATATGTTAGATTGTGTCAGAGTTAGGTCTACATTGATTTATAGGACTTCAGTTGCTAAGAGAATTCACGCATTGGAAAAAATTCCACAAAATAGCAAGGAGAGTGGAAGCTTCTCAAACATCTCAAATATCAATTAATATGTATTGCAATTTCAACATTTAAAAAAATTTATAGCTATCACTTATTTAGGGGAAAATGTGGATCTTATTCTAAAGTGTTTATCAAACTTTTAATCTAATTCAATGTGACTCTTTTACTCTTCCACTCGTAAAGTTGGGGAAATATTCCTATACATACAAAATATTTCCCTTTTAAATTTGACTGGATAAAAACAATTACCAAAGTAACTAGATTATAGTGGCAAAGTAAACAAGTGTCTCAAACAAAGACAGCCCGCGTAACTGGCATTAATCAGTCCTATTGTTGACAGAGGCCACAGAAGACACGAATAGTCTTCACTGCAGAGGACGTTTCATTGTATTGAGAACATCAGTGGAGCCCCTGGAAATACATTTGGAATGGTTCTTTTGCTCTGATTTGAGGAACTTTCTGTTGCTCATCCTGATTTAGAACTTCAAAAGAACGAGAAAAAAAGGCAATTAAGTTACCAAAAATTAAAGGGGTCAAGGTGGAGGTTAAATTATAGAGATGTAGTTTGCCTAACTACAATTTTGTATAGTAAGGGAGGTTTTGACAGTAAAAGGACATTAATTACAAAATTAGAAAAAGCACTATACTATCACAAACATATATGCATTTTATTTAAAGGTCATAAAAAAATCTCTCTAGGCTTTTCTTTAGACAACTTTATCTTCATCCTCATTGTTTTAATGAACTAGTTCTGTTTAAGTCATTTTAGCTTAGTTACGTAACTCTTGTTCTGTTACTCCATTAAGGTTATCTTCTTATTTCCCCTACATTTTCTCTTCTTCCTAACCCCTACCCTGTATAAAAACTTATCATAATTATTAAGGCAATGGACTTTGTAAACAAGAGGTCACTGATATATTTTATGAGAAGTGTAGAAGCCAAATTACATAAATTTAAAACAATGGTTTAGTAGAGGGACAAATTCCAGATTACTCTAAAAGAACATTTCTTTAGAGAATAGAAGAAAATAAATAACATCTTTATCTTATAGATATTCTCTCTAGAAACCTAAATGATGTAAATGGTAATATTTTATTAACAACAAATATTTACCTTTCCTTGAAGAGGTTTTGCCACTCAGTCAAAAATTAAATAACCATTTTCTAAGGTGTACTACAGAAGTGTTTTCTAAATGAAATTCTAAATATCATTCAAAGAGCAAAAAGTGCTTGTTTCTGTGAGCTTTCTGAAAACTCAAAACCATGTAAAATTACTCCTGTTTATCGGTACCCACTAGATCTTATGAAACAGTCCATTTTATCATTCAATTCTTGAAGAAATTTGCAGTAGTTATTTTGCCTTATTACCAAAGGTGGCTTTCCCAGTGTTTCCCTACAGATTTATGTAAGCATCAAGTTTCTGCTAGCCAAAGAAAAATTATGATTATTTCCATCTTCAAACTTTTGTCTCTAGCATCCTTGACTGTAAATATTTATTTTAACTTTAATATTAATTATTATTTTTATTGTTGTTTAAGCACAGTTGTCTCCACTTTCCTTCCATCCACCCCCTTACCCTACATACTCCCACTTCCCATCCTTGATCCTACACCCCTTCGGCTTTGTCCATAGGTCCTTTACACATGTTCCTTCACTACCCTTCCCCTTTTTTCCTGTTATCCCCCTCCCCCCTCTCCCTTTCTCCCTCCCCTCTGGTTACTGTCAGTTTGTTCTGTATTTTGATGTCTCTGGTTATGTAAATACTTTTTAAGTAAAGCTGTCATCTTTATCACATTTATACTCAGTAAATGATGGCAAGTTGGCTTTATTTTTTTAACCAAGTCAAGAATAAATTCGTATCCCTGGAACAACCATAAAGAAATAGGGACAATTTAACATTTGAAAAGTTTTTGCTACTTAATAAAATAAAACATTAAAATGCTTCTACTATCTCAACTTCTATGAACTCCCTCAGTTATCATTGACTCCGAAAAAAATTTTTTCCACTGAAATTCACTTGGATTATGTATCATTGGTGTAATGATTTAGACATAAAACTTTCAGAATATCATTTTATGCTAATAAATTCTCAAGAGAAGAGATTCTATTTCATCAAATAAATTTTGCAATTTTAGAAACAGCCACATTTTGCCAATCCTACTGAGTGTATCTCTGTATTTGATTACTCTGCACCTGTGTGGAAGGATCATTAAAGCAGTATGTATTCTGAGTGAATTAGAGTCTGATGGCATTATATTGATATTACCTTCATTTATTTATGTTAAACCTACTTAAAACATCAAACTCCTAATAAGGAGCACAGGACACAAGATTATTATTACATCTGCCAACTGGTATGTAAGTCAAATGTTAAAACGTAGATGTTGGTATTTTATGTATCTTATGTTAGAAAATTTCTTATTCTCTACTTAGGAAATAATAAAAATGTAATAACTGTATGATAATGTCATTTATCATCAACTGTATAACACAATTTAATGCATATTCATATGTTCTTGAAAACCACAAAAATTTACCAATTCTATAAATACAATTTTTATTAATAGGGCTGACAATATTACAAGCTCTGGTAAAACAGCTTGTGTGGGTAAAATTTTCCTTACATGGCACTACATTTTCTTGCATTTTGAAACAGATGGGAAATGTCAAAGGTACGTTTTCTTTTCTTATGCCAAGTATTTATGATGTTTTTCTTATCATTAGTGTTCCACATAATTTTTATAAAAAGATAAATTATTAAAAAACAATATTATTGCACTTTGTTTTAGAAACTCTTACTTACAGTCTCTCTTTTATATTAGAAATGATAATGCTTTAACTCTGAATACAGGGTCAACATGAAAATGCTGAAGTATATTTTCATGGTTCATGAGCATCTTAGAGGTCAACAGGGTTCCTTGGTCTTCTGATAGTCAAATTACTATCAGGTGGAGCTGTCAAAACTTAATTGGTGAGTTAGTTGCCATTGGTCCTTCTTTATCCATTCTTTATCCTTTGTCACCCTGCTCTGCATCCTGGGAGTCGGGCAAAGAAGGACTGTCTGCAAAGGGCCCCTTTGTTCTCTGACAGTAAGCTGGCTTCCAGCAGTCTGAGACACCACTCGGAAATCAAGAGGCGAGAAGGAGAGAAGTCAGAGTACCTGTGCCCTCCTAGGTTTCCAAGGGTTTACTACATCCCCTGTAGAAGTAACTTGCTCCTGTGGGTGCCGTAGCCATTCTCCCAGCCTAGCCTCCTGAACTCTGGCTTCTGTGAAAACTGGCTGTTAAGAACTTTTCTCTCAATCAAAAGAATTCTTTCCTGGAAAAGATGCAGTACATGAAGTTATCATAATGATTGTTTTATGACCCCAATATACACATCTAAAAATGAGTCAAGTGATGATTATTGAGGGCTTTGTTGGTTTTTACTCTTTTATAAACTGAAGGGATCAAAAATTAATGTATCTAGTTATACCAAAACAGACATAATGCATATTTGTTAATTATATGAATCTAACAGCTTTTAGAGAATCATTCCAAAAGAAAAGCCCTCTCATTGACATGCTTTGGTCCGGAGGCCACCTGGCACAGGAAAGAGAAACATTGGGGAAAAAAAAAAGAAGATAAAGAGGGAACGATTGAAATTCAACAATGTTACTCTGTTTTAATATAAGTTTCAGGGTTTATTTTAGCCAGTATATTATTAAGAGGCTGGTTGATAGGCTAGAATTTTTAGAATGTGTTAGTTTTCTGTTGCTCTTTATTCATATAACAGACTCAGACTCAATAAAACAACTTATTTTTAAGAATAGTTATATTTTTGTAGCTCCAAGGCCTTGACATTTCATATATCATTTTAACTTGTTCTGAGTTGTTTCACTAATATTGGATATGAGTACCTTAATTATATCACTTGTTTACTGATATAAAAATTTAAATAATCAAGTATAATAATTTCATGTGTCTTAATTTTTAGATAAGAAAAATAATTGTTTATCAGCAACAATGTACAATAAGAAGCTATTTTCCTTTAAATGCTATTGTATGTATTCATCTGCATATAATCTACATAGCCTAGGCAGCTAAAAAAACCTGGAAGAATACATCAAATACTAGATGTGTAATGACATCAAAGGTAAAGCTGTATCAGTACTCATTCCCACAAATCTTAAGTACCTTTAGATTTGTACTCAAATCCATTGGACCTCACCTATACATTCAAGATGGCCTAATTCCTAAGCTGATAATCATCACCATAATTATATAATTACAATAATATTAGCTTATTACCATTTATCATCATTCTGTGTACAATTGCTATCCTATATAAGCCTGAAACTATCATTTACTATTATTTATTTTTTTCCATTGTGCTGATGAAAGAATAAAGCATAGAAGGTTAAATAAGAACCAGTTAATCAACAAGTGACTTAACCTGGACATTGGTGAATTTCAATAGGCCATTTTTGCACAGTTTCCATGAGGCCTTTGAAGAATCTTCACTGAACTTTGAGAACTAAAAACACTTACAAGGCAATGATACTTCTCTCAACTTCCCTCACTTTGTTGGCTACAGTCTAAGAAATGTACAGGTCAAGATGTCGGGCTTTGGAGTCAGACTACTTTTCACTTCTTAGCTTTGTCATTTTCTGGTTTTGAGATTGTGAATGTTATTCAATTCCTCTTGGTTTCAGATTGCCTTCTGCAAAATGAGGACAGGATTTAACTCACATTTTAAGACAGGAATGGGTAAGATATCGTAGGTGAGGAGAGTAGAATTCATTTGCCACATAAAATACTCTGTGGGTCTGACCAACTTGTCTAACAAATAACCCTAATCTACTTCTAACATTACAATGTTTTCTGAACTCCCAGATCCTACCTCCTCCTAATGAGGTTGGTGGTCTTCTCTCTCTCTCTCCCCCCTCCCAGGCATATAGCACAGAGTGACTTGCTTAGTGAGGGAATCTCCTAAGAACAAACACATTCTTCAGTAGAAGTGTGTGTTCCTTGGGATTTTACAACCAAAAACTCAACTGCCAAGCACATTTCCCACTGACGTAACTGATGGGCTATAAGAGTTCTGCTGACCATTACTTAAATTGGTATTAAACCAGTGAAGTCCTGGAGAAGCTTAAGAGTAAATTTTGTATTTTCCTCCTCAATTGTGTATTCAGTGACATCATCGTGGTCACTAGAAATCAGCTACAGAGAAAGCTCATCATAAAAATCAGCAAACACTACTCATCAGGTTTGGGTTTTGTTGGGGTTTTTTTAAGGGTAGTTTTACCAACTCAACATTAATAATAATATGTATTATAGACCAGTGCTACTCAAATTGTGGTCCATAAACCACTGTCAATCACTGAGCTGTTTACTATCATTCTGCCTCAGATTAAGTACAGCAATTGGATATAAGTATTTGGAAATGTTTAAAGCATTTTCATATTGTCATTACATTTAACTGCATGGTCATTTTATTGGCAATTCATTTCTTTTCAATTTTACAAATGCTTCAGGCTGTTACGGACTGGGAAAAATATGTCCACTAATGCACTGGTATAGACATGTGCTTAAGCAGTCCCCCACTCCTTGTCATCTCCACAACCAGGCTCCTTTCAACTTTGGCCCTGCTATGGAAACTGGAGCTCACCCAATCCCTTTGCCTTCTCACTGTTTAAGGATCAAAAATGACCGTTGTCTGAGCCAACTCCAATTACTGCAGTGAACTTTAGTAAGCTCACTTATTTCTATGTTGTATGATTTCCATTTTTCTGGGAACTCATGAAGCAAATAAGAATATTTCTCTAATGTGGAAAGCTATCTAAGAATCAAAAGAAAGAGATTGGCATGGACAGAAGGAAGAGAAAATGGTTTGGGCAAATGTGGCCAAAAGTAATTCTGCAGTGAAAAGCTTTGCGGATTGTAGAGACTTCCTTGGAAGTTCTGGTGCAATTTTTATTTTTTATTTTTAAACCCGAGCTTATTTGGAAAGCCATAATTTACTTCAGAAATGTTGGCACTTATTTCAAGCACTTCAAATAACCAATTGAATATTTTACATTTTGAATTTTACCTAGTCTAAATTTATACAAAAATAAAAGCTTCAGTGTTATTTTAAAAGTCAGAAATCAGAGATGGAGGGAAAAGCTTAAGCCAAAGACTTGGTACAGTTGTCTCCTGAACATCCCATCTGATTATATTACTGTCAATTTTAACTATGGGCTAAATTAAGTAAAGCAATTTATATTCGGCAACTCCTGCCCAAACACAGATCTGCAACATGAGCCTCCACAAGTGTTCTACCTGCTGACTCCAACCTGCCTCATCTTGGGAAAGGGAAAGGGAGTTAATATTTATATAGATCCTACTATGTGGCAACTCATTTACATTTAGTACTGCATATAATATGCACCATTATCAAATAATAATATTGCTACCTTTAATGAATAGTTACAATATCTGAAAAGTAGAAAGATCACATAACAAATGACAAAAGTGAAGTGAAATAAAGATATTTTATACTCCACCCACAATGTATATTTATTCCATAACCTTGTACCCATGTCAGTCTCTCAAGCCACATTAAGCAAAGCTTTCAGTTTCCAACATTTGCCTGTATACTAGGGTTGGGCCTAGGCTTATGAATAGTTCAGTTCCTATCATATTTTCATTCTGCAGCCTTTCATTTTTTCATGGAGTCCTTATATAATTAACTCACAAAATAGTCATGTCATCTGGGTTCTGTTTCATTTAGTAAAATATTAGATTTTCCAAAAGCAAATCTACTGAAAAAGCCAGTACAAAAGTAGATAAAATTCCCTCTGTTTCAATATTGCAAACACTATGTATGGCACTTAAATGGTAAAAATTGTACTAAACCAAAGGGAGAAAAAAAGCTCACAACAAAAGCACGGAGAAAAAACTAACTATGCATTGACTATTATAGTTCTAACTAGATTTCCAAAATAATAACATCAATTTATATCAAGTGAAGCCATTATTTTTAAAAAATAAAAATGACCTCTAACAAGAACAGGGTGGAGAATGCTGGAAAAAAAATCCACTTATCTTTTCAGTGGAAACAAATACTCAGTATTACTGTAGTACTTATTTTGTACCTATTTTTTAAGTCATTGAAAAAAATAGGGACGTTAAACATATTCTGCAGAGGAAAAATGTGTAATCAGTATGCAAATGTTTATTGATGTATAATTTATGCATAATATTATGCACAAATTGTAGTATACTGTCTATTAAGTTTTCACAAGTGTATACACCTAAATCAGCATCATTCATATCAAGAACATTTCCTTAGCCACAGAAAGTTTCCTATTGTCCTCTACCCTTTTCCTGTACATTTCCACAAGAAGAGATACTACAGTCTTGACAATTACTATCATAGATTAGTTTTTCCTGCTCTTGATTATAATACAGAGACAATCAAACTCTGTTGTGTCTGTTTCTATTTTCCATCATCATATTTTTGAGATCCTTCCATATCAATGCAAGCACCAATATGATATCCCATCTTATAGCAAAAAAGGATTCATTTTACATTACAATGTACTTATTTTCATGTTGATAGATATTTGACCTTTTGTATTTTAGGCTCTTATGAATAAGGCATCCAGAAGTGTTCTTGGAATTATCTTTTTGTAGACATCATTTTTTATTTCTCTTACTTAAATAGGTAGTTGTGGAATTGCTAGGCTATATTTTATATCTGTATAATGTCCAGAAGGTATCCAGCCATGTAATATGAAAAATAGAGACATTTCTTGAAGAAGATACAAGATACAAGAAACATTGTGCATAAGACAATGACACCTCAGTCCCCTCCAAAGTAGGCACTTTGGGACCTCACACAGTTCTCAAAATCACCACCAGCTGTCCAGTCACATGTTCCTGAATTTCATCAATGGTCTGAAATCTCTTCCTTTTTGAAGATGATTTTAGTTTTGGAAAAAGCCAGAAGTTGCAGGGCACCAAATCTGGGCTGTGGGGGGCTGAGTCACCTGGGTGATTTGATGTTTTGCCAAAAATCTCTGCATGAGATGTGATGCATGAGCAGGTACATTATCAAGATGAAGGTGCCAATCACCAGTTGCCTATAGCTGCAGCCTTCTGAATCATCTGAATGATTCCCACAAAGGAGTGTTCAAGACAATGACACTTCATTGTCTTGATGCAAAATTTGATGCAGATGTTGACGCAAAAGTTAATGCAAAATTTGATGTAGATTAGTTACTCTACTCATTCAGTCTTTTTGAATGTGATGGCCACACAGAACACATGCTTACTCAACAGTGTCTACCACCCCCACTGACTAATTCAGTGAAGTCATCATTGTTCATGCATGTGCATTCTAGTCCACTGGCCAGGCTACATTGATGTGGGGCAAACTCTTCTCATTATATTAACAATGGTTGGAATTTTTCAAGACAGACCATATAGATAGATATAGATAGACATGGATATAGGCAGTCATAGAAATATATATGTATATCTGTATAAAAAATTTCTGAACAGTTCTCTATACCCACAAATTCTACGTCAGTTTGTGAAATTTTCAGTTGCCTTACAACCTCCTCAACACATTATCAATCTTCTCTGTTTGGCTGTTCTAGAAAATGTGAAATGGAATCTTACGCAGGGTTTCCTGACGATTGCTGATGGTGAGTATCTTTGCTTCTGCTCATCAGCCATTCTTCTGTTTCTTTGAGGTGTCTGTTCATGTCTTTTTCCCTTTGTTATTGGGTAATATTATTTTAACATTTGAGTTGTATGAAGACTGGTTATATTATATATAAACAATATTTTTCTGATATACACAATGTGAACATTTTCTTCCAATCTGTAATGCCCTTTTCATGTTCCTTGTGGTGTCCTCTGTGAGTAGAAATTTGTAATGTTTAAGAACCTCAATTTAACACTTTCTTTTTTGTGCATAATGCTTTGTTTTATATTGTATAAGAAGCCCTTGATTACTCCAAGCTGTTATGAATACAGAGTAGAGCCAAAATAGGTTTACAGTTATTCATATGGAAAATAATACAATAATTAACAAACAACAATACAAGAATAAACTCCATTTCACATACTCACAACTGTAAACCTACTCTTGCCACAGCCTGCATCTGTACAAATTTTCTTCTAAAATGTTTCATTGTCTTATTCTTATGCTCAGGTTTTAATTATTTTCTGCATATGGAGTGATGTTGGCTTGATTTTAGTATTTATTTCTCACCCATAATGTGGGTGTTTCCATGGAATTTATTGGAGATACAGCGTGTTTTTCCCCTTTAAATTCACATTGGTGCCTTTGCTCGAATATATGTTCATCTTACTTTTGTGGTTTTTTCAAGTCTCTTATAGTCCATTCATCTATCTGTCCATCCTGACTCTATACTATGCTGTCTGATCACCGTATCTTTTTAGTACTTCTCAAAAAGTTTATGAATAAGTCTTGCACATTTATTTTTGTATAACCTATATGCTTGCGTTTCCATATACATTTGAAAACAAGATTTTCAAATTCTATATATTAAGCACACTTACTTTTACTTTCTAATTTTTGAAGAGGTTTAATTTACAAATAATAAACTACATGAATATTAAAATCACAGAAAGTTGATGAGTTATGATAAATCCATGTGTTTTGTAACAATCCACAGCCTTCTCAAAATACTGAATATTCCTATTACCGCAGAGTTCACTCATCCCTTTCCCAGACCATCCCTGGCTGAAACTTAGAGGCTATTTATATTCTGATTCATATCACCATAGATGGTTTCTTTCTTTATAGTTTTTATATAGATATATCCATTGGGATGTAACCTTTTTTTTTCAGCTTCTTTTGTTCAGAGTATAAATCAGTTTTGGAGATTTATCCATGTTGTTTTAGGTATTTTGGGTCTATTCCTTTTATTGGTGAGTAGGATGCCATTTGGTGAAAATAGCACAATTGTTTATCAATTCTTCTATTACTAATTATTTGGGTTACTTCTAACTTTTACTATTATAAATGTTTTTATTAACATTTCTTTAAAAAATTTTGTTTGGATGTATAATTGTCAGATCATTAATCTTTTTAATTATCTTTAAGAATTTTTCTGTCAATTGGTTTCAATTCTTGTAATACATTCTTAACCATGATAAAAAATCAGTAGTATTATACACTGTGGGTTTAGCAAATTCTAAAGCTTTCCAATAAATTATTCTAGGGATGATCTGAATGCATGACCTGGTGCTTCACTGCGTAGGGCGCTCTGGTTACAGGTTCTCCTCTGTGAAGCTCAGGACTATGCCAGGCACTGTGTTATGTACCGGGGTTGCAGATCTGAAAAAGGCAATCATTGCACTGAGGAAAGGAATATTCTAGGGATAAGAGAGACTTTACATAGGTAATTACCATGCAAGGTGACAGTATAATAACAAATTCTTCATCAGGTATTGTAATAGCATAAAATGGATAAATATTTCAAGAATAGTGATTGATTACTGAAATGAGTTTTGAAGTGGAAGTGGGAATTATCTAGGCTGAACACAGTGTCAGTTGGAAGATTCCAAGTGTGATGAAATTAAAAGCAAAAACTAGAGGCTAGAATTAGCATGGTGTGTGCAAACACAATGTATATGTTTTTATTTCACTTAACATAATTCATTAACATTTTCCATATTTTTACATAATCTACATAATCAACATGTTTAAGGGTTGCATAAGAGTATACTAAGTTATCATTTAAAACATTTTAAGGATAGTTAATTTTTTTCTTTAAAAGACATTTCCAGTTTTAGGAATAAAGGTTCACTAAAGCTAAATCATACAATGACCATAAAAGTTGTATGCTTTTTAGAATGTTGCATTTTATTACGCCAATTCTTTTCTATATAAAAAGACAGATCTATTTATTTTTATAAATAAATCATACACAATATTTTTCTTAATCAAGTAGTCTTGTATTTTTAACTCTAAAAGTTATATCAAATATTTTCCCATACCTGCATCAGCTATTTGTTGAAGTGAAAACCAATTTAAAATAAAATTTATATTCTACAAACCCATGCCCCAAAAACTAAACTCTAAGTGTGAAAAAGATGTATTAATGTTTATCAATAATCTTTCCTTTTTGATTGAGATATAACAAATAGTTCTACATGTTTATCCAGGTGCCCTCCACCATCTACATATCCACCCACCCCCATCTATATACATCTACTTATGCATTATATAATATATTTATATATACATACATACATATCTGGACTGAGGTCATTGTTTAATCAGATTCTTTTCTAATAGAAAAGAGAAATGACTTATGTTGTATGTGCCAATATGCAGTATAAACTAAGAAAATAAAGGTGAATGAGGCAGGAGGATCAAGGAACAAAAATGTCTTATTGCCTATTCCAGCATACTCGTGATTTCGTATTACCATCAAGTATTTGTCTTTATTTGATTAAATTATTTCATGAAGTAACACAGTTTAAGTTAAATTACATCTTTTTCTTGTATTCTTTAGAGAACTAGGAACTCTATTTCATTTTAATCCCCTATACTTAATATGCTGTGTGGGAGATCATTCCTCAATATCTACTCTATCACTTATGGGACATTCACATGATTTGATTCATTGTCTTGATATACTTTCTGTTTTCTCTCAGTTATAAAGCTTAAACAATATCAAACTGCATTTTGCAAGTTGGAAGAAATAAAAGGTAAGTGGTCAAAATTATCTTTCAATAATATGAAAAATAAATTAGACAAATGAATGTTTTGGATTTATTTATTTCTTCAATAAATATCTTACTCTTCTAATACATGCACTAAAGATAACACAAAAATATCAATAAACAAAAAATCAAGTGTTGGCAAAGATGTGGAGAAAAGGGAACTCTTTTCACTGTTGGTGAGAATATAGATTGGTGCAGCAACTATGGAAAGCAGTATGGAGATACCTCCATTAATTAAAAATGGATCTGCCTTTTGACCCAGCAATCACACTTCTGGGAATACACCTGAAGGAACCCAGAACACTAATTCAAAAGAACATAAGCACCCCTATGTTCACTGCAGCATTATTTACAATCGCCAAGATATGGAAGTCACCCAAGTGCCCATCGGTAAATGAGTGGATAAAACAACTATGGGACATTTACCCAATGGAGTACTACTTGTCTGTAAAAAAGGAAGAAAATTTATCCTTTGCAACAGTATGGATGCACCTGGAGAACATTATGCTAAGTGAAATAAGCCAGTCAAAGAAAGATAAATACCCTGTTCATTAAATTCTACTCATATGTAAACTAACAGACAAAATAGACAGAGACTCATAGATGGAGAGCAGGATGACAGCTAAAGGGGCGGCAGATATTAGGGGGTGAAGGGACTGAGCAAAAAGGAAAAAGGACTCATGGACATGGACAACAGTGTGGCAATTGTGGGGGAGGGGGAGGGGGAATGAATATAAGGGGACTAAATGATAATGGAAAAAATACAATACAATTTTTTAAAGTTAGAATACTTCAACTTAGAGCTTATAAAAAATGTTAAGGCCACTTATGCTTAAAAAATTATGTGTACAAAAATGTTGGTGTTTTATGTTCCACAGAAAAGATTTTAGGTAAGAGGCAAAATTGATATGCTATCTTGTTTCAATTACAAAAGTATTAAATATTTCCTCTTTTGTGTGTTGTTAATGCAGGATACCAGCTATTATTAAGGTCACATTTGCTTAGTTTTCATGACTCAAATTTAATTTTATTTCCTCATTCATTTATGCATCTTGTTCTTTTAGTGTCATGACATTTACTCCACTTATGATTTCCAAATGTTGAAGCAGTTCTAGACTTCACATGCTTACGTGATTCAGAGATCTGTGCACAGTGAGAATTTAGTATGGCCCTTTATCCGCAGTTCCTCCAAGAGAGTTGGACATTCACTCTCTACTGCCGCAATATAGAGCCTTACCTCTCCAGTACCAGAAAGACAGGTGAGGACTGTGCGACAGTGAAAACTGCCATCACCAGGTTGTCTCCCTTCCCCCAAACTAACTACTATGTAACACGACAAACAATTAATAAGTTAAAAATGTAGTCCATGATTGGAAGGAATTATCTGTGACTCTTAGCATTGAAAGAACATTGCAGAGTTTTAAGTGGGTGTGGACCATAGTGGATTTTAATAGTACAAAGTATCCCAAGCTCTTTTGGTCACTATTTACTTGGTTTGCATGTTGTGCTGATTTGGGCATAGCATGCAGATGACAGAGATGCCCATCTCAACACTCATGCTGCAGGCTCTTTGGTTGAAATGATCACAATACACCTTTTATAATTTTATGCAGCTTTGGGCTTTTTCTTTTTTTTGTTTTTAGTGGAATCCCACTGCTACAGGTTGGCCCAACATCTAACTTACCATGGGAAGAAGACAGAATTGTGTATGTGTGCATTTTTTTTTTATGGGGGGAGTGTGAGGACAGATTAAAGTAAGTGAAGAATTTGGATGGGGTAGGAAGAGTGATAGGATAAAAAATTGAAAGTTTATATAAAAGAGTTGGTAGTATTTATATCATAGTTTATCATTACATGGGTTTTATCATTGTTTTTAATTGATATATCTTCAGCAATGAATATACAATAAGAAAAATATTTACTTTTGTAAAATCAGCATTTCCTTTACTTTCCTTATGTAAGCACTCTTTTTCCTCCTAAGGAGTAAAGGTGGCAGACAGCAAACACGCCTCACTAGTGAATGCACAGCTTGGTCTCCCACCTCATGTGTCCCAACATACAAGGTAATTCAGGGCATTGGATGTGCTAACACAACGTAGAAAAACACTTTAAAATATAGATGATTTATTTTATCCAATAAGAAAAATCTACACATAAGTATTCTGACCATATGCTGATTATGTACTGTATTTTCTTAGTAATTTTTCCTCCTAATAATTCAGAGACTTTTGTTTAAAGTACCACTTTTAACTGTTTGATCTTACTTAAAACTTTGAGGCACAATTATCCATAAAATGGGAAGGAATAATGCATTTGTGCCTGCCTATATTACATATTATTATGAGCTTTGTGTTGGGTAACAGAATCAAAAGAACATTGGTTAAAAGTATATGTTAACATTTTATTATAACTGTAATGTAACAATAATATTTATGAGAACTCTCAAAGGTACACATACACAACTGGATATGAACACATTAGGCTATTAAGGGTTATTTTCTTGACAAGAGAATTATGCTGAAAATAAAAGAGAAGGAAAAAGGGAAATGTATATAATTTCAAAACTACACTGGACAACTCATTTCCTAAGGCGTAAGTGTAGCTAGTTATACAATGATCTATTTCACACAGTTTTGTATCGCTGCTACTAATTTGGAAAATTGGTGATTCATACATCTCGTCTTTTCTTGCTATTTATTATTATACTTTGATTTAAACATAATCCATGGCAGACGATTGACATGGCTTAACAAAAACCATCAGATATCAGAAAGATAAGAAATATGCTCATTAGAGCTGTCACAATATCATTTTTCACTTTTATATAATGTCACATTTTTACATTAGTGAATTGGCAAAAAATTTTAAATTTAAAAACATTAAAAAGCCAGTAAAACACACACACAAAATTTTTTTTAAAATCCTCAGACAATACCAAAAAGAAACAAGAACTGACAATAACCAGAGGGGAGGGAGAAGAGGAATAATGGGGAGGCAATAGGGGAAGGGCCATCAAGGAACATGTAGAAAGGACACAAGGACAAAGCCAAGTGGGGTAGGATCAAGGGTGGGAGGCAGGATGGGAGGGGTGGCGGGAGTGGTGGGGAGGAAAATGGAGTCAACCGTACTTGAACAACAATTAAAAAGAGAAAAAAGAAAAAGAAACACTATACTAAAAAGAAAAATTTGAATTGTAAAAATCCAAATCAAAAATATCTGTTTTGGAGCATTAAATAGAAGACTGTTACAATCACTCTTTTCTCTGACATTAAAATGGTCACCAACATAGAAACAATGTGATAGGATTTTTATTAACTCCATTATTATCTCATATCCACACTCTCTCTGCTGTAAAAGTACTTAACAATTACTACATTTCGCCTTGTAAAAAAAAAAACAACATTCCCTCCAAGAACAACTAGAAACATAGATGATTTTTAAAGGGGCATAATAACATTGGAGAACTGCAGCCAGTCAGGACTTGGGGGGTCAGGAACTCATAAAAAGAGAAACTCACTAAAATGGGTTAAACTTAAGTGACACACTTTTTATCACCGAGCCACTTGGTACTATTGAAACTGTGCTGCACAGTCAGCTGGTACAATCACTCTAGAAACCTACTTGAATATACCTGCCTCTTATGACACAGAAATTTCAATCCACCTACATGTTCACCAAAAGCATGTATGCATGTATATTTTCAAGAAAAGATACGAGAACTTCACAGCATCACTATTTATGAAAAAAAAAAAAACCTGAAACTACCTACAAATCTATCAACCAGTAATTGGTAAATACTTTGATATATCTTCCCCACAGTGGTTCTCCACTGGTGGCAAGTTGGCTCCTGGGGCATTTGATGTGGGGAAACATTTTTAACTGTCATACCCCTGGGATAGGAGGCAGTGTTACAGGCATATAGAGGCCAGTGATGTTTTTAAACAGCATCCAATGCCCAGGACAGCCCTACAACAAAGAGTTATCTGGTCAATAGTATCAATAGTGCCAAGGCTGAGAAACCATGATCTCTATAAGAAAATACATTGCCAAGGAGGTCAACAAATTAATGCTATACATAAACCACCAATTTATTTCACAAATGTAAGATTAATAAAAATAAGCTGGACACAGAGTACATATTTTTAGTGTTTATAATCCGACTAACGTAAATTCAAAAACCAGCCACATGAATCAATGTTGGTAGAAGGCAAGATGCCGGTTGCTTTGTAGGGGAGTAGTGACTGAGAGGCACAGGCATCGTTTCATATTTTGATGGAATTCCATGGGTGTGTTCTATGGGTGTATTCGGTTTGTGAAAATTGTGAGGTTATGATATGCAATTATATGGTACTTTGATATCAAGTTTCCTGGAATTATTATTGAACCACTAGCCTGTAATATGTAATGGGATGTTGAATACCATCAAAATCTCATATGTATACATAGTTCAGAATTAAACAAGAAAGTGAAATAAAATCAGCCAAATGAATGTCATTTTTATTTCTTGTGTGTATGTGTGTGAGAGAGAGAAACATTACCATAGGAGTCTTTTCAATATTTTAAAAATCATTTCAATAACATACCTATTTTTATTTTCTTCCAAATACAAGGTTTTTGAAAATGTTTTCCATTTCTTAAAAAGTAACTTTGCTTTCACAAGAATAATAAAATAAACAGAGTGCCTGGACAGCCTACAGTGAAATACCATGGCAACAGATGCTTCGCTGCATCCTTTTGACCGTGGGCAAATCTACCCAAGTCTGTCAAATTCAATAGCTCCAAACTGCCATCGGAAATATTAATATTACAAAAGGAATAATACTCCATCTTAGTCATATATTTAGCTAAGAAATATATTGAATATTAGTGAATCAAAAATGAATCACTTGATCAAGGATTGTATGTGTATAGAATTAAACATTAAATATAAGCTATTTTATATATAGTTTCACTAAATTACTACGTGATAGGAAATATATGATTCAAAGGAATCAACATAGAAATTTTGATGCTTGTATGTGCTCACACAGTTCTGGTAGAACAAAAATTAGAGAATTGTATTCTGAGTGGTAAGTGACTATATATATAATAGTAATATATCCACATATATAAATTATAAATAGTAATATATCTAGCAGTATAAAATTTGTTCATGTGTATTCTGTTTAACTTTAATGTTTATCTTCCTCAATGCAACATGCTCAGATGTATCTTCTTGTTGGTCTGCATCATTATGACTGACTACCTTCGTAAGGAAGATTCCAGGACAGCATGCTGCTGCAGACTGCAGGGGTGTGGTAAAGAGAAATTAGAAAAGGAGAGGCAGTAGGGGAGCCTTGAGGAAGCAGGAGGAAGGGAGTTAAGTATAAGAAGGAGCAGCAGAGGGTGTGGAAGATGGGGATACTGAGGGAAAGTAGAGAGGAGGCAATGGAAGAGGTCAAGGGGTACATGCAATCATCATAGAACCCCTGTTACCTAAACTCATACGGAAGGAAGAAGAAAATGTCTGTCCTGTTTCTATTGCAATTTTTAATTCTACCTTCCTCATGGCCAAGTTTATCCTAATTAATGTGGGACCCGTTACAACCCCCATGTGCCAGACCCAGAGCTGAAAACTCAGCATACAAAGTATTTGAAATGGCCCTCTGCACTCACTTAGCTAATAGTGTGCAATATTAAATTTAGTGCTATAAATAGCCATGTGTTGCAATATTACCTGTACCGTGTGGTACTACATAATAAGGTTCAGTAAAACATCATCAGGGAGATGACTTGAGTTGACACTTGTCAAAATCAGTTATTCCCAGGTGAACAAGAGATCATTCCAGACAAAGCAGGCCTTGTATTAGAAGGTGTAAACTTATTGAATACATGATTCCTATAAATGTTAGCAATTCTTATTCCAAAATCATGGAACTTCAACCTGAGAGACAGAGAGACAAGCAATGAGGCTATGTGATTAAGTAGAGGCCAAATATGGGGACTACTCTAGGAATGACTACAGGGTTTGAACTCTGTCCCGTGAGCAGTCGTAGATTATTTGAGGAGTTCTAAGTGTTAGACGTGAACTGATCACACATGTGCTTTAAAATTTCCTCTGGGAAGTATACTGAAGTAGTCAGATGGGAGAGAGGAAATCTGATTAGCTCTGAGGTAAACATGACGGGTAGAGAAGGTTGAATCTGTATTAAAGATGAGAGTTGTAATCAAGGGGTGCCTTTTCTTTTAGCATGTTTGTTGGAATATGGTTATAGCAGCTTCTTATTACAAGAGGACTGCTTATCTCAGTTTGATGTTGCTATCCTTAAAAATATTAGCTATAGTTCTAAACTAAATTGGGTCCGCCTTCTATTTCCAAGAAACCAATTACTGAGTTTTTTCTCTTTTTACATTATTCTCCTAGGGTGATTCCTACCACCTAAAAGGCTTCAATCACCACCTATATATTACAGTATTAAAAGGCTATAAACATGTAGATATCCTCAATAAAAATGTGAATAGAAATTACTTAAACTATATTTAATATTTGAGCAAAACTAGTACAGAAAACATACTGTGTGAGGATAGAGATAACTTAATTTGCTAAGCCACTAAATCAAGAGTTGTTATATCATAAATGTATAACTTAGCACACCTGGTTAAGTCCAACCAGATCAAGAAACAGAATGTCAGCAAATTCTGAGAAGACTT
Organism: Desmodus rotundus; assembly: GCF_022682495.2. NCBI lineage: Eukaryota > Metazoa > Chordata > Mammalia > Chiroptera > Phyllostomidae > Desmodus > Desmodus rotundus. The sequence continues at coordinate 85,543,829 of NC_071397.1, forward strand.
GTACTCACTCTTCTATTCATGTCTTACCTTCCCCCAACAAAGCTAAACACTATTCTGACTTTTCTAAAAAAGTTTTCTTTTTATTTTTTATTCAATGTTTCCATTACCACTTGGTCCCCTTACACCCCCTGTCTCTGTTGTCCATGTCCATGATATCCTAACTTTTCAAGATATAAATTTGTCATTCTAGGTTAAATACTTTATTTAAATAAAATCATTCAGAATACCACCCTTTGTCTCCAGTGCCTGTGCTCAGAATATGACTTGTGAGAGTCAACCACGTTGCCTTTTGTATTTGTAAAATATTCTCTCTTATTTCTGTATACTACCGCATATTCTTTTGAGTGAACATTTCTTTATCCAGCTTACTATTGGTAGGCGTTCTGGATTATTATGAATAGTATTATAACAAATATTTTAATACATGTGTTGTAAGGTATGTGTGACCACATTTGTTTGGATATATACCCAGGAATGTGTCACAGATATGCACATGTTCAGCTTTTGAAAAGACTGCTTAAGAGTTTTATGAATTGTAAAAAAATGCTTTTCCACATGCAGCCTCTGACAGTTTTTGTTTTTTATCAAATTTAGCGTTGTCTGTTTCATTTCAGCCATTCTGTTGGGGATGTATAAATGTGGCATGACAGCTTCCATTTCTCTGAGGACTAATGATGGATTGTGTTAGTTACATTTTCTGTTATTTTAAGGAGCTCTTTGTGTATTCTTCTTAAGAGTTCCTTATTAGATGTGTGTACTGTGAATATCATCTCTCACTGTATGGGTTGCTCTTTAAATGCTCTAAATAGTATCTTTTAAAGAGCAATCTGCCAATGTGGTGTGGTCCATTTTATCAATTACACTCCTGGGTCCACAATCATATGTCCCATTTAATAAACATTCACCTACCTGAGTTCACCAAGATAATCATCTATATTTTCTCCTAAAAATGTTATTGTATTATATTTTTCATTTTGATCTGCAATCTATCTGAAATTGATTTTCAAAGGACACATGGAATTGTCACTGTTATTATATACCACTGTTATTATATACCTCACAGGAATATATACAGGGATATATAATATACATACAGGAATATATAATATATTATATTATGTGTTTAAATCTATTTCTGGATTCTATTCCATTTTGTAGTCCATTTTATCTTAATCAGTATCCTAATCAGTATAGCTTTATAATACATGTTGACACCTGGAAGTGTAAGTAATTCAGTTTAATTTTTTTCTTAATAATTGCTGTGTGTAATCATGACTCTATATTTCCTTATGGATTTTGGGTTCTCCTGGTATATTTTCACATGCAATGTGAAAATATATTAATAATGGATATACTTTTTCCAGGTAGAGCTTGTGTATTCCACTTTGTATGATGGTGTACTACCCTTTTTATGTATCACTACAAACTATTTGCTAATAATATATTTAGGGATTCTGTAACTTTGTTTATAAGAAGCATTGGCCTGTGGTTTTCTTTAATATCATTTTAGCTTATGCACAAAATAATTTATCTCATAAAATGAGTTAAGAACTTCCTACTAAATTTCTGAAAAATAAATTATTCCTTGATTTAATATTCTAAAATTCTCCTGAGTTACTATGTATGCTGAGATCTTACTGTGTATGAAGATTTTTACTTGTGGGTTCAGTGAATGCTATGCAGAGGACCAACTCCTTTATTTTGTCTTATTTAATTGATACACTTCAGTTTTTTTCACTTTAAAGTTGTCAAATTTAGCGTCACATAATACCCACAATATTTTTCTCCTACTTAATTCCTTATATTGGTCTATTGTTCTTTGGTGTTCTCTCTTCCTCTCTAACTTTCTTTCTTTCTGTGTCACTGTCTCTTTGTTACTATTGCTAGAAATTTAACAACTTTAGTAATCTTTTAAAGAACCAATTTTTGACTTTGTCTAGCACATATCCAGCCACATGATATGAAAATAGAGACATTTATTCAAGAAGATACAAGATACAAGAAACATTGTACATAGGACAATGACACCTCACTCCCCTCCAAAGTAGGTACCTTGGGACATCACACAGCTTTCCAATCACCATTAGCTGTCTTGTTATATTTTCCTGAATCTCGTGGATGGTCTGAAATCTCTTCCCTTTCAAAAGTGATTTTAGTTTTGGGAAAAGCCAGAAGTCACAGGGCCACCAAATCTGGACTGTAGGGGGGCTGAGTCACCTGAGTGATTTGATGTTTCACCAGGAAACTCTGCAAGAGACGTGATGCATGAGCAGGCACACTATCATGATGAAGCTGTCAATCACCAGTTTCCCATAACTGCAGCCTTCTGAATCATCTGAATAATTTCCACAAAGGAATGTTCAAGCTTAATGCAAAATTTGATGCAGATTCATTCCTCTACTTGCTCAGTCATTTTGAATGTGATGGCCACACAATACACGTGTTCAATCAATGGCATCTGCTGCCCCTGCTGACTAGTACAGTGAAGTCGTCATTGTTCGCACATGCACATTCCTGTCAACTCTCCTTGGCTGGGAGGTTACATCAATATTGTGCAAACCGTTCTTGTTATATTAACAATGGTTGCACTGTTTCCGACAGACTCTGTATATCTGTTTTCTGGTTTTAGCTTTTAAGTTGGAAATACAGATAATTAATTATCAACTTTTATTCTTTTTAATATATGCATGTTAGCTAGAATTTTATTTTAAATGCTGTTATAATTGTGTCTCACAGCATAATTGGGATATCTTTTAGAACTCATGAATTACTTTAAATATGCCATGGAAATATCCAGACATTTGGGTACTGTCTGTGTTCTTTCAGTAATAAAATTATAATGTAACCCAGTTTTCACAGAACATACACTGTATCATTTTTAAAATTTTACTATTTTGCATACATATATTATGTCCCAATATGTACATTGATAAATGTCTGACATGCATTTAAAGTTATTAAATGCAATGTTTCATATATGCCACCAAGCCAAACTGATTAATTTTTCTTCAATTTTTATACATACTTAATAACATTTTTATTTACTTTTTTGAGCAGTTTTAGGTTCACAGAGAAATTGAGAGTGAAGTACAAAGATGTCCTATGTACTTCCTGCCCCTATAGAACCATAACTCCCCCCATTATAAAATTTCCCACCAAAGTGGTATATTTGTTACAACTGATGAACTTACATGGACACATCATGATCACCCAAAGTATATATAGTCTACGTAAGGGTTCGTTCTTGGCTTTGCACATTCTATGGGTTTGGACAAATGTATAGTAACATGTATCCACCATTATAATATCATATATAATATTTTCTCTGCACCATAAAAATTTAAATTCTTTAAAGTCAAAACCTTTTACTCTACAAAACACACTGACAAGAGACTAAAAAGACAAGCCATTAACTTGGAGAAAATACTTTAAAAACACATCTGATGCAAGACATATTCATAATATACAAGAAAACTTAAAATTCAACAATAATAAAACAAATAAACAAAAGACAATAAAAATGGGCATGAATATGAACATACAGCTCACCAGAGGATATATACAGATGGCAATTAAGGATGTGAAAAGATACTTGATACACGTGATCTTAATACAATTTAGAAAGCAATAATATGCCACTTCACAACTACTAGTAATGTTAAATCCTAAAACTAAAAATACCCAAAACTGGTAAGGATGTGGAGCCAAAAGAAAAAACTTGCATTCGTTGTTGGTGGAAATGTAAATGGTACAACCACTTTGGAAGACGGTTTGGTAATTTCTTACAAAGCCAAACATAGTGTTAGCATACAATCTGATCAGGTATTCACACTCACATGTATTTACTCAACTGATTTGAAACTTATATTCACACAGAGCTTTCACATGAATGTTTATAGAAGTTTCCTTCATAAATTGCCCAAAACAGGAAGCTACCAAGATGTCCTTCAATAGGTGAATAAATAAAAAAGAAAATTTGTTGTCCACGCATAGAATGAAATATTATTGTATGCAACAAATAAATTCAGCATACAGCAACAAAATTATTTAAATCAGTGGCTGCCAGGTATTTGGGGAGAGTGGCAAGTTGACTTGATGAAGCACAGGGACTATTTTAGAGAGGTGGAAATATTCTGTATAATACTGCAACAGTGAATAAATGACATTACTTTTAGGTACCATGAAATGACTTAACTCACGCAGTCAAAAATTATTTAGAGGTTGGTGGAACAGAGAGTGGGATGCAGATTATAACAAGAAAAAAAACAGACTAAATGCATTAAAAAGGCATAAAATAACCTCACGAAGAGGGAAGGAAAAACTGCGATGACGCACATAACTTTGGAAATGAGTGCAGCCTGTGGCACTAAAGGCGCACAGAACAGAAGCACTATGCACTTGCTGATCGCGTGTGTCCCATGGCGTACAGGTTAACGATTCGGGATCCGCTATTTGTGTATAATGGAATCAGACACTGAAATAATGGACAGCTGGGGAGAGCCTGATTTATCACAGTTTGGAGGAGAAGGTTCCTGAGAAGCAAGAGAAAAAGACTGGGGTGGTCCATGTGTTAATGAGCGTGTGTTTGAGACATGAGTATGAGTTCATACTTAACTTTGAATAGACATAACTGATACTTATAGAAGTACTTATAAATATGGGTATTCATGGATTAATACATGCACACATATCTTTATTTCGTCATCTTTAGACGTCCTAAAAGAAACAACACTAGCTAACAAGCACAACCGTTACCCATATCTTGGATTCTAACCGCATGCCCTAAGAAGGGATTGTGGGCTCTCTAGAGAATTGGATGATGCCGAGGTTTGGTAAGAAGTACACAAGATGAGCCTGGTGCACCCCAAAGTGCCAGAAACTAAGGAAGGGAATGTTACCCACACACAGCACGCTCAGGAGAGTGTGTCAAAGGGACACAGAAATCAACCAAACAGCTCCCACTGGCCAAAGCTGTAGCAACTGAAGCTGCAAAATAAATAAAATAGTATTGGTTATATCCCAAAGTATAAAACAAATGCTCCTGAGTTCACATCAAATAGAATACTGAATAAACACATCATTGGGGAGAACAAACAAATCTCCTGTGTAAAGGAATCGATGTACATGCTTCTACCTCAAGAGGGTGGAACTCTTCGTTCCTTATGTATTGACTCTATAGTGACTTCTTTCCAAAGATCATGGAACAGAAAGGCAGAAAAAGTAACTTTACAATGAAGAAAATAGACGATACTACAATAGCCACGTAAGCTTAACAGTAAAATGCATCAATCACACCGGCAACAAGTACAACTGATTTGTGGCGAGAATGGCAGCTTCTCCTCCAAATCCATAATCCTAGTCTAGAATAAAGAAAACATCAGAAAAATCCATATTAGGGGCTTTCTACAAAATATGTGGGCTGTATTCTTCAAAATTATCAAGATTTTCCAAAGTAAGAAAAGAGTAAGCAATTGTGACAACAGAAAGCATAAAGAAAAATAATAATGAAATATAATACAGTGTCCAAGATGAGATCAGAAAAAGACCTTAAGTGGAAACTGAAAAATCTGAGGCAGGTGTAGATTCAGATAACACATCGATTTTGTTTTACCAGTTGTGAGCAATGAGCAATGATAATGTAAGATGTTAACTGGGGAGAACTGGGTTGGGACATACGTGAATCCTCTGGGCTTTGTGACTTTTATTTATCTAAAGTTACTCTAAGAAAAGTTTATTTAAAATATAAAATCCTATTTTTTTATTTTAGGTGGAACCATACTTTTTCCACTTAATATATGCTGAAAAACTCAGTGTATTACTATATATATGATATACATATGTATATGCATATAATTATAGTATGTATTAGTACCTTTAAGTGTTTATTTTCTTTTGTTACTATTTCCTTATTTATAGACATGGGATAAATTAAATTATTTACTTTTCAACTCAATACTGCACTGAAAATCTAAATTCTTATCTCAGTGTGTACATGGGTGACTGTGTGTTTTGATAGATTTTTTTAAACTGTTTTACATTGAGTGCCTTGCCTAAAGATTATCTTTATTTCATACAAAGAAAACTGTATCCCACACTGGAATTCTAGTTACTTAGTGATTTCATTGCTTTGCCTGGAAACTAATTTTAAAGGTGAGCCAGGGAAGGAAGACATTATTTTTCTTCTTGACTATCTGGTTCTTGGAAAACCATCCATTGAATGAAAAAATTTTCCATCAGTGATGTGAAAAGTCATATTTACAATATACTAAATTGAAATATTTTTATTAATTAAGATTTAGCCCTGGCTAGTGTGATTTAGTGGATTGAGTGCCAGCCTGCAAACCAAAGGATCGCAGGTTTGATTCCCAGTGAGAGCACATGCCTGGGTTTCAGGCCAGGTCCCCAGTTGGGGGCGTGCCAGAGGCAACCACACATGGATGTTTCTCTCTCTCTTTCTCCTTCCCTTCCTCTCTCCTTAAGAAAACAATAAATTAAATCTTTAAAAAAAATTTAAAGTAAATTTTGTTTTTCTTTGAACTGCACCTGCTCTGCTTCTAGCAAGGAAATCACTATGCAATTAATCTCGAAAAACAAGTGAGATTGATTTTTAAAAAAGACTGAGTGGAATTGATATGTTCAAAGATACTCAAATAAAATCTACCACAAATATTGACAAAACCTAAGGAAAAATAACTTTTAAAGGAGGGAGCTATGTGTCTAAAGCACTAGCAGGTTGAAATATAGGCACTTAAGCCTCTTAATTTTAATAGCATTGACCTGTCCTTCCCCCTCCTCCTCCCAGTCGGTACTTTTCAGTTACAGCGTGTCTCACCTGCCCTCACATCAGGTTCATACTTAATAATGTGACAAAACAAAACTAGGAAAGGGGGTAAGAAGCATGCATGTATGAAATAGCTAAGTATTTACTTATATATAAAAATTCAACCTGAAATACATGTTCTTCCCAAGAACCTATTTAAAACCACCTCCCTGTTCAATATTTACTTGAACTAGAGAATAAGCATGGCAATTAGACTCTTTTTATAAATCATAAATTTAGTTTCATGTTTTAATTTTTAACATCCATCAGTTGAGACTAAAATCAGTCTTCTGATTGTGATTTATATACTCTTTTCCTTTTATGTTAAGAAAAATTCTGCCACTATTTTTCAAAATATCTCAAAGGTAAACTGTGTTTAATTTCTTATGCAAGAATTTATCTGTCCTTCCCCTGTTTTAACAATTCTTGGGTATTTCTTTTAGCAAAATGAAAGATGACAGAACTGATACATACAAATTTGCTTAAAGTGCTACATTAATTATGCTTAGGTATTTAATCCATCAATGCTGGGAAGTAACATATAAGGAAATAATTCTAAATGTTTTTTCAAGTGAAGCATAGCAGATAAGCTGCATGGCTGGTAGATGCATATGCCAAATTCCTATGGCTATGACAATATTACATAGGAATATGCTGCACTATACATTGATCATCATTATAACTGGGCCATGCAGGGCACTCTGAGACTTTATAAAGGTAAAAAGTAGAACCAATGAGTAAATATTTTCATGTTGTGTTATGTTGAGCGTGCCTCTAATGAGCCAAATTTCCCTAGAGTTATAAACAAAATGCTTCTTCATCATAAGAGAGCAAATATATATCACAAAATAAATCACAAATATATACCATATACTCATATTTTAAGTTGGATTCATTACAGAACATCTTTTTTGAATAGTACTAAATTAATACAATAGTGGAGAAATGTATTTTCTCAAAGTACCAACAACATTTAAGATAGAAGAATAATATTTTATAGAATGGTATCATACTCAGAGGAGTAAGTATGCAGTCCATAAAAAATACACTTAAAATTAGCTGCCTCAAGTCAAGTGTGTTTTCCAGAACTATTGCATTAAGACCAAGGCTAAAGTTTAGATTTTGATTGATATGTAACTGTAAGTGATGTATTTTCTTTAATCATGAACTTGTTTGTCATATAGTTCTATTTCCTCATTCTTTCCTTATATTGAAAAGCAATCAGCAATCAGCCCTGGCTGGTGTGGCTCAGTGGATTGAGACTGGCCTGCAAACCGAAGGGTTGCAGGTTCAATTCCTGAGTCAGGGCACAGGCCTGGGTTGTGGACCGGGTCCCCAGTAGGGGGTGTGAGAGAAGCAACCACACATTGATGCTTCTGTCCCTCTTTTTATCCTTCCCTCCCTTCTCTCGAAAAATAAATAAATAAAATCTTTTACAAAAAGCAATCAGCACATAAAAAATTGTATAAACTCAGGAAACAAATATTAAACAGACCCATCATTGAGTATTTCTTGAATAATTAATTTAGTAATATTTCATTAGGATGGGCTAAGTTGTGTTGCAGAAATAGCCCCAGAATCTCAGTGGTTTCAGAAAACAAAATTCCCTGTTTGGTGTTCTACATGTCCAAGAATGGTTAAAAAGGAACTCTGTTAACTCCAGTCACTCTGGAGCAGACATTAATGGAGTCTCTGCCTTTCACTCGCATCTACAGTGTTTTGGTTAAGATAAAAGGAATATGGTAAGTTACACACCAGCTTTTAAGATCACTTTTTCTCACCTTGCATTGATCAAAGTAACATATGCAATTACAAAGAGTTTCACCAGGCAGGGAGGTCTAACTCTGCAGCAGGAGCACCAGAAATGTTTGGCAAACAGCCATGATGACCAGGGTCTGCATTTCTGGGTCCACGTGCTCCCTGACTGCACTGGCTGCAACTCAGACTGAATTATTCTTATCTTCCTCAGTTATGCAAACCTCAGTGTTCTGTCCAATCACAGAGCCAGGTCCAAGTGCATCAATCCTGTGTAATCTGTGGTGAAATTAAATAAATGTATTTATTAAGTAAATAAAATAATTAGTAAGTAAATAGATAAAGATAACTGCCCCTAAATTCTCACAGGAGTCTTCTTTGTTTAAAAAATAGGTGCAGTAGACACTGACGTGCACCAATTAGAGTACCTACTGGAAAATTTTTGAAAAGTCCTCTACCCTAAGTGTGGGGGACATTCCTTGATAGTGGTCCATATTTTCTCCTTGGGAGGGATTCCCTAGTTGAATTTTCCATACAGTCGTTATTTTATTCCCTGAAAGATTCTTTTATCCATTATTTTTATATTGTACATATCTAAGGCAGATATGAGAATAAACGTTTCTTGGGGACTTAGCAAATTTTTAAACCTATGTTTGCCTATTATGTTGGGATCCTAGGAGTCTTTTTAATTCTAAAAGAGTTAAAGGCTTCTTTGCTTCACGGGTATAGTTTGTTTGATAGTACAGCCTTCTTAAAAACCTACCAAGATTCTTATCTATTGGGTTCCAGTTAGATCATGGAAACTGATAATATATGAAATCTGTTCAAAAAGTTTTGCTCTAATATGTAACCAAAAAAATGAAGTGGTCCCTGGAAGTAGATGTAAGCTCAAAGAATTACTTAAAATGAGAAATCCTTGTTTTATATGGTGACAGAAATAACTTAGTAGAAAGTAAAAAAACGGCTTGTGGAAGAGAAGTAATAACTTCAAAAATGAGTAAGCAGAAAAGGGTAGAATCATCTGTACAAATGGAGGAGTTTATCTTAATTCCCTGCAAGAAAAAGAAGGGTAAGAAGTGTATATGAATACAGATGAGTATTTGTTGATATGGAGAAGTGTGGGAGAAAAATGTAGAATGTAGAAGAATTTCCTATCAGTGAAATAAGAAGAAAGATTATCAGTTGATGCTCCTAGGAAGAGACATGGAGTTGGAGGTTTGAGGAAACAGAGAGTGAATGTCAAAGTCATCAATGGCACTGGCTCGTGGATTTACTAGGGAACCACAGTGTTTTGTGAGCACTAAGAACCTGCTTAATGTTTGTGGTCATAATTTAACTTCACACAAATCAACATGAAGTTGTGATTTTCTCTAGCCACACTCACCTTCTTGGCTGTTCTCATGTGTGCGGAGTTCAATCTGAATAGGGTTGCATTCACTGCGCATATGTGACAAGGAGAAGGAGGTGTAAACAATTGATAACATATATAAGGTGCTGATTTTTAGCTAAGAGAAAATAAAAACAATGGAATGTAGGGAAGAAGTAAGACCATCAGCAGGTGAGAATAAAAGTAAAATGTTTTTAAGTCAGGCAATCAGAAGTCCCACAAGTGTGGGGAAAATATTGCAACTGGACAACTGAAAGAAATAAGATAAAAATTTAAGACGTGGTGGTCGGGTGCTAAATTTAAGACTGCAGAGCAACTGCAGGGCCAGGATAATACGAGGGAGTGTCTGAGGCAGGGTGGAAAATGAGGTCATTTAAATGGGTAAGTCCAACTATAAGTAGGATCTTATACACTGATATTAATTCCTTAAGAATTATTACAAGCAGTGATGGAGAGAAACCATTTTCCAAAATCTTTAAGGAGAGAGGGTGACGTATGTGTTTGTTATATGGAACTCCAAAAGAGTAATAAATGAATAATAAAACTACAGTTGAATGAATATCATGAGGTGATGAGGTGTTTCCCTGTTTTGTTGCTGTTCGTTTTTTTCTTTGTTTGTTTGTTTGTTGTTAGAGACATGTAGAGGAGTAAGAGATAACTTTAAAGTGGCCGTGAAAATAGTAAAAAGCACAATTATCCCGTTTCAGAAGCCACGGTACTTGAAGTGCAGGAGGAAGAGAGCCTGGACAAGCAGCAGAGGAGGGAGTGCGCTCAGGGCTAGCCGGGGCTCTGTTACCGACATGAGGTGAAATCGGGCCCACTCCTAACTCTGTAATTCGAGGGAAGAGAATGCAACTGGCAGCCTTCACATCATGTGCCTAAATATCTTTGTTTGAATCATACTCAAAAACTATTAATAAATTGCATTCTATCCTTTTATATTTGCAAATAGATTTTATTAAGATAAAATAGGTAAAATGTTTTATGACCAAAAATTGATAAAATATCAAAGATGATGGAGCATAATTATTCTCTGGGTATGTGTTCTGTTAATAGGCAAAAGCTAGTTTACAGTTGTGAGTATGCAAAACAGTTTATTATTGTATGATTTATTAATTATTGCGTTACTGTCTATATGAACACCTATAAAACTACTTTTCTCCCCCTTGTATTTGCATGAGTAATGAACTAAAGATATACATTTTTTGCAGTTATAGATTTATTTCATTAAATTTATTTTCCTCATTACAAATCGTTATTTATGCTGTGTTAATCTAGGTTTCCACACAAGGTCTGTGAATATCAACAAAGTGATTGAAATAATATTTGTTATTGACTAAATTGTGTCCCCACTTGCTAAATTAATGTTGAAGCCTTCTAACCCCCAATGACTGTATTTGGAGATAGGGCTTTCAGGAGATTATTAAGATTAAATGACGTCAGAAAGGTGATGTCCTAATGTGATATGATTAGTGCTATTGTTAGTAGAGGGGGAATGAGATCTCTCTTGATCATTAGCTTAGAAAAGACCGTGTGAGCACACAGCTAGACAGGGGCTTCTTCAGAAGCCGGGCAAAGAGGTCTCACCAGCACTTGACAGTGCTGGCGCCCTGACCTTGAACTGCCAACCTCTAGAACTATAAGAAAATTATCTCTGATTTTTAAACCACCCAGTCCACATTATTTTGTTAGAGCTGTCTCAGCAGACTAAGATAATATAGTTTTATAAAAATGTAAATTGTGACCATATAAAACTTTAAAAATATATTTCATGTGTCTTGGAAAAACACCTTTTTAAAAATACTCAGAAGAAGGAAAGAAGGGGAAGGAGCTAGTCAAAGAACATGTTTGAATGACCCACGGACCTGGACAACAGTGTGGGGATTGACTGTGGGAGCAGGGGGTGGAATGGGTAGAGGAAGACAAAGGGGGAAAAATTGGGACAACTGTAATAGAATAACAATAAAAATGATGGAAATAGTATCTATTAAGATTGAAGAAAAACAAGTAAGAAAGCAAAATTATAAATCAAAATAACTTGATGAAATACATTTTTAGTTTAAAGATATTTTATTTCAAAGATATTGAATATATTTGTTAAAATTAACACAGGTAATAATTATATAATTACCAATAGTAAGGATTATAATCTTGCTTTAGAGGTGTTTCATGTAGATCCCATATACAAAACTTACATGTAATGTGAAATATTTAATATTGTAAAATAGTTTTTATCTATTATTAGAAATCATTTACTAATTTGAAAATGATTTGCTAATTTGTGACTCCCTCTATAACCATAACTGGAACAAGAATAGAATAGGAAAATAGATGGTCAGCACTACTTGGAAATGATGCCTCCTTGTAGAAGAATCTATTGCATTTGCTGAGTAGAAGATTTGAAAGTTAATTAATCTTTTTTCTTACATAAGCACTCTGCTGTTCAAATTTTCCTTGCACTTCATGTCAGCATCCATATTCAAGATTCCCGGAGGCACCATGCCCAAAACTCCATAGCATTTAGATGAAGTTGCAATTTGTTTCTAAGACATAGGACAAGAAATATGAAGAAGCCCTTCCATGGATCCTTATCTATGTTATTAAGGAGAATGAGTGTTTAGAATTTTAGAACACAACATGATAGTTTTAGCTCCAGATGTGTCCCATGGCTTTTTCATAGTTATGTGTGCATATGAGTGTGGTTTAGTGAGATGTGGGTTCTTAAAAAGCCGTGTTTCTGATGTGAAGGGTCATTTGCCATTTCTCAAACTGAGAGGCAAACTTTAAACTACAGGACCCCGTAGAATTCAGTAGACTATCCAATTCAACCAATGGATTTGTGAAGAATTAGGAAGAGCGATGTTAACAGAAACCCTGAGTGCATTGAAAATATGTGTGTAGTTCCTCGGCATCACTTGAAAAACAGAAGAATCTGGGAGCAGGCAGAGATGTGGACCCTCTCCATACAGTATTCCTTCCAATGGAAGTGTGAAGATTGGAGGAAGGTCATTACCCAGAAGGTTCAGAATTCTCTAAGTCATTTTAATTCCACTTGATGACTGTGTTTTTCTCCTCTTTTAAGTAGTTTAACTAATTTTTATTTTACATTTTATTGTATTACTTTGCACCTCTAGAACAATGTTAAATGCTATTTTCAATATTGTACATGACCTAATTTCTAAAAGAATAATGTTAATATAGCATTCAGCACACTGTACATTATGCTTAACTAAATATTGTCCTGGCTTGTGTGGCTCAGTTGGATGGAGCCTTGTCCCATGCACCAGAATGTTGTGGTTCGATTTCTGGTCAGGGCACATGCCTAGGGTTGTGGGTTCGATCCCCAGTCAGGGAGCTTACAGGAGGAAATCAATCGATGTTGATTGATGTTTCTCTGTCTCTCTCCCCTCTTCCTTTCTATCTAAAAGCAATGCCAAAAAGTGTCCTTAGATGAGGATAATAGTTTGATGATGGTAATGATGATGATGATGAAGAAGAAGAGGAGGAGGAGGAGGGGGAGGTTGTTGCCATCATTATTGTTGCTGCTGATGATGCTGCTGTTACTGTTGTGGGTTAGTATGTGAGTTGCTTCTCTTGATTTCACAGACACAATCACCTTTCCTAAGAGAATTACACGTTTGTTCTTCTGTGGAAGATATTTGAATTAGGAGAAGCTGGCTCTACCCAAACTGAAGGGAAGTTATTTTAGCCTACAGTTAGGAAGTCTTGAAAGTGCTGCTGTATTGGACATAAATAACAGTGCATCTTTCTCCAGATGCTATCAAGAATTCTGGTACCAGAAAAACTGGCCTAGCAACAAGGAGGGCAGGCCAGGAAAAATTCAGAAAAATGAAGATGAGCATTAGTTGTATCATGCCACTAATCAGCATATCTGAGCTTCCAGTTATATGAAATAATAACTTTCCATAATGTATGCTGGTTTTTCTCTTACTTGCATATAAAAGCATGTTCTCTAATAAACATATGAAAGAAATATCCTTCTATTCTAAAATAACATCATTCAATAGATCCATCTATTCTAAAATAACATCATTCAACAGAAGAACAGTTAAATAAATTTTGAAGTCCATAATGTATCATATGTTACTAAGAATATGTAACTTTGCATACTACAAGTTGACCTCTGTAAGATGAAGTAGATAGAAAAGTTTCTATAATTAAAGGATGCTACCAAATAAGTAAATTCATTCATTCATTCATCCGTCTATCCATTCATTCAGTACTTACATAATAAATATCTGATATGCGTTAGGCTATGCGCTGGCTATCTTGTGCATAATAATGAGAAAAAAGGCCAGTACATCACAGTGCTTCCATGAAGGCTACAGTACTAGGAGTGTCCAAAATTTGACAAAAATTCTCCAACTAAATGTGAAATGTACAAGTATTATGAAGTGCTGTAAAAGAGAGCTATATTATCCTTTGAGAGCTTATAGTACACTCGATTTAAATTTTTTAACATTATAATCACTTTATTGCTCTAGAAAATTCAGTTCCTTTTTTAAAAAGATTCTTTTTATTTATTTTTAGAGAGAGGGGAAGGGAGCGAGAAAGAGAGGGAGAGAAAGATCAATGTGTGGTTACCTTTTGTGCACCCCCTACTGGGGACCTGGCTCACAACTCAGGCATGTGCCCTGACTGGGAATTGAACTGGTGACCCTCTGCTTTGCAATCCGGTGCTCAGTCCATTAATCCACCCTGCCAGAGCAGAATTTACTTCTTAAAACTAACAGATTACATATATGCAGGGTGGGACAAAAGTAGGTTTACAGTTGATTGTGTGGAAAATAATACAATAATTATTGAAAAACAATACAAGAATAAACTGTTTTACTTTCTCATCACTGTAAACCTACTTTTGCCTCACCCTGTAGTGATGATGAGGCTAGCCACTTACACACACCATCAACTGTCTATTATGAGGCTGCTTCTATAATTTAGTAGAAAAAATGTTATAAAAGAACTAGAGGCAGTTGATCTATCAAGTAGATATCACATTTCTATAGATCAGAATGTTCAAAACGACAACAAAAAGCTGATGTTACTAGTAAGTTACCAATGAATATATCTGAGAAATCCAAATTACATGAAGACAGAAAAAATGGCTATAATTTTTTGAAAAATTAAATTGATTCCTAACATTATATATAGTGCTCATCATATGTCTGAAAGTCTTCTATTTCTTAGTAGTAATTATCTTACGTCCCAACAACAACTATATAAGCTACATACGTTTTTATCTTTCTTTTACCTGTGAAGACCTGAGGCTCAGGGAGATTAAATTACTTGCTGACAGTTGCAAAACTGGTAAATAATAAAGGCAGGAATGGGTTTCTAACAGTTTGGTGCCAGAGTCTGCAATTTTAACCACTATAATACACTGTCCCCCACTGAGAACCTAACTGTAATGTCAAGAGGAGGAGTTATTTGGCAAGCCTCATCATGTTGATTAAGCAACAGTCATCAAGGGAACAGTAAAAATAGTTTAAAATAGAAGAATAATTATAATAATTATAACTGAAACATGCAGCAACCTCATAAATAAAGAAAGGCAGAGTAAAGGAAAAGGAAAAAAAATGTATAACTAGTCTTGAATCTACTTGATAAAAACAAACAGTAGCTTTCTAAAACATTTTGCACGGGTATCCACATAAACTCAATTCACAGAATGATGATGAATCACAGAGTACAAATAACCTCACTCTATCACAGAAAACTCTGCATCTACTCCCAAATTCACTACTTAAAGCTGAATGACCTTTGGACTTCCAGTCAAGATGGAGTTATAGGTAGACTTGCTTCACCTCCTTGTACAACCATAAAAAAGATTACAACTAACCTCAAAACAAAAACTACCCAGAACTGCCGGAAAACTGAACTGTATGAAAGTCCAACAACCAACAATTTAAAGACATATTCATCCAGACGGGTAGGAGGGGTGCAGATGGGGAGGATGGGCAGAGAGGACATGGGTGGCAGTGGTGAGGCAGTGGTGACCAGGTGGTGGCAGTGGAGGTTGGTGGAACAGGTGGTCCCACATTAGGGATATCTGGGGAGAAACCCCAGGCCAGACTGCACAACCCATACTTCCAATGCAGGGAAAATGAAGTCCCAACTCCTGGCTGTAAAAACCTGTGGGGGTTGGGTAACGGAAGAAACTGCAGGTGTCTTAGGAGAATTTGTTTAAAGGGCCCACAGGTTTCAAGAACATATGCAAACAAACCCACTCTGGGAATCACTACCAGGGCAACAGCAAGAGGGGCACCAGTCACATAAGGAACTGGAAGTAGGGCAAGTGCCAAACAAGCCTATAGCAGTCAGCAGCATTGGCCCCTCTCTAACCCCTCCTCCAGTACAAAGCCACAAAGTGCTGAAGTGGGCTTCTCTGCCTTGGTGATTACATAAAGCTCCGCCCTATACAACATAACAGGTACACCAAGACAGAGAGTCAAAGCAGCTCTACCTAATACACAGAAATAAACACAGAGAGGCTGCCAAACTGAAGAGACAAAGAAACATGGCTCATGAAAGAACAGAGCAAAACTCCAGTAAAAGAACTAAGCAAAATGGAAATAGCCAACCAATCAGATGGAGAGTTTAAAACACTGATGGTAAGGATGCTTGGAGAACTCATTGAGTACAGGAAAAGCATAAGGGAAGAAATGAAGGCTACACTAAGTGAAATAAAGAAAAATCTACAGGTAACTAATAGTGAAGATAAGAAAACCGGGGTTCAAATCAACATATTGGAATATAAGGAAGAAATAAATAGTCAACCAGAACAGAATGAAGAAACAAGAATTCAAAAAAAACGAGGAGAGAATAAGAAGACTCTGAGACATTTCCAAACGTGCCAACATCTGAATCGTAGGGATGCCAGAAAGAGAAAAGGAAGAGCAAGAAATTGGAAGCTTACTTGAAAAAATAATGAAAGAAAACTTCCCTAATTTGGTGAAGGAAATATACAAGTCCAGGAAGCACAGAGAGTCCCAAACACTTAGGACCCAAGTGGACCACACTGAGACACATTGTAATTAAAGTGCCAAAGTTTGAAGATAAAGAGAAAATCTTAAAAACAACAAGAGAAAAGGAGACAGTTACCTACAAAAGAGTTTCCATAAAACTGTCAACTGATTTCTCAAAAACAACTTTGCAAAGAAGAAGGGACTGGCAAGAAGTATTCAAAGAGATGAAAAGCAAGGACCTACATCCAAGGTTACTGTATCCAGCAAAGCTATCATTTAGAATAGAAAGGCAGATAAAGTGCTTCCTAGATAAGGTAAAGCTAAAGGAGTTCATCATCACCAAGCCCTTATTATATGAAATGCTAAAGGGGCTTATTTAAGAAAAAGAAGAAAATCAAAACTATGAACATTAAAATTACAACAAATTCACAAATATTAACAACTGAATCTAACAAACAAAAATAAAAACAAACTAAGCAAACTACCAGAACAGGAACAGAATCATAGAAATGGAAATCCTCTGGAGGGTTTTCAGCAGGGAGGGGGAAAGAGAACAATGCAGGGAAAGGTACAGGATTAAGAAGCATAATTGGTAGATAGAAAATAAACAGGGGGAGGTTAAGAACAGTATAGGAAATGGAGAAGACAAAAAAATTATGTGCAAGACCCATGGGCATGAACTAAGGGGGGGTTGCGGGAGGGGATCAGGTACTGGGCAGAGGACAAAGGGAAAATTTGGGACAACTCTAATGGTATAATCAATAAAGTATACTTTAAAAAAGCTGAATGACCTTTTGTGAGACATTTGTCATCCAAATTTCAGTTTTTTAACTATGTAACAGGAACTGAACCCCCTTTCCTCAAATCAAATGTGCAATGTTTTCACCCACAGAATTCTGAAATTGAGTTTGCTCTGAAGTTAACAGGTTTGCTTATATTTGCTACTGTTTTGTGAAAACCTAATGTTAAATCAATGCTAAATTTTAAAAAGCAAGGTTTTCATTCATTTATTCAACAAATATT
This sequence comes from Desmodus rotundus, assembly GCF_022682495.2. Lineage (NCBI taxonomy): Eukaryota > Metazoa > Chordata > Mammalia > Chiroptera > Phyllostomidae > Desmodus > Desmodus rotundus. Next base: position 85,561,800 of record NC_071397.1, read on the forward strand.
TATAAAAGTTCATTAGAAAGATACTACACCAAAACAATGAACAATATAAAGAAAGCACTGTTTTGGAGCTTACTTTCTAGATCAGGGAGAAAATTTAACAAGCCAAGTTAGGTATAAAATGATTTATAATAATATTTAATTATAAAATGTACAAAAACCATTATCAAATGGATAACTCTAGTGTCAGTGGAAATCAAATACCCCTCTCTAAAATATGCCTGTGGGAAATGTGCCTTAATGGAGAAATATATATTCTTAATAGAAATATAAATGCTAACTACTTCACTTTCTGAAAGCTTTATAAAGAAAAAAATTGTTTAATTTTTAATTGCTACATTTTAAACACTAATTTTGCTGAATATTTAGCATATTGATATTACAAATATTGAGTAAGCTACTGAACTGAATGGAGCTTCTATAGAGAAAAATTAATCAATATTATAAATTCTTTATAAAGTTTACTTATCTCTTGAATAAAATAGTTCTAGTATCTTTTGTGTAAACTCACTTTTTTCCAGTCACTGGATTTAAGATTATATACACATATTATGGGCTATATATATATATATTAGTATTTGCTATTTTTTATTCACTAAACATTCATCATCTCATTTTATCAAAGGCATCAAAATTTGTTATCAATTGAACACCCAGGATACCAGTAATCTCTAACATGTTCAGCTTTGTTCAGCAATCATACAGTATTTCTAGTAACCACTCAATACAAAAAGAAATGTTTTACAACTTCTCTTTCCTTCTCAAAGTTTCCTTCATTTCAGAAGTCCTTGTCTTTCTTTTCATTGAAAAACTCAACCATTCTTCACATTATCAGGTTAAATCTTAACTCTTAAGAGAAGTATTTCCTGACTAATGTAAATATAAATCCATGAAGATTTTTCTCTTTTTTTTGTAGTCAGTGTTTTCTTTAATTCACCTATCAGATTTTGTAATTACTGGTCATTTAAGTCCTCAACAGTTTAATATACAATGTCCCTGCTGATTGTAGGCTTATAATAGTGACCATGTGCGTTTGTTCATCCCTTTCTGCCTAAGGTCTAGTGCAGTGCCTGGTACGGAGTATGGAAGACATTTCCTATAAACGAATGGACATCGGGCATTACAGTCCATGATAATGGAGAAAATGCAATCATTCATTTATTACTTCCGTATAGAAAATACCTCACAAGTTTATTTCAGTTACCTAAGTTCCAATATGTATCCCTATTTGTGCCATTGCTGAGTTCTTCCAATTACAAAAGACAAGGGTGCCCATGTTCGACAGAATAATTTGCTCTGACTCTATTTCCTCCAAGAATCTCATGGTGCAAATACAAAACACAATAAAGAATGAATACCATTTTTTTACCTTCCTATTCTACAATTTTCCTGTCTTTGTGGATTAATTTTAGAGCCTGAGATTTAGATAAATATGTCTACTGAGATTTTTCTCCTTCTGATTTTACTTTATCTAATATTATGGGCTCGAGAGACTTCATGGGCTTAATTAATTTCAGTGGTCAAATTTCTAATCTTTCAAGTATCCCCTAAGTAGATCTTTAAGGGAATAAATTGAAAAGTTATCATATGATTTTTTTTCTTATTTCAATCTACCCTCCTATGCCTACAAAAAAGATGTGGTAAATGTTAGACTAAATAACATGGGTGCTGGCCAGGGATATTACACATAATGTTTGATGAATTCACTTAAAATTTAATAATAATTCTGTTTTAATATTTCTGAGCTTGGATTATCACTATCCTCCACTTCCCACCCCACCCCCGAAAAGCCTGTAAAAAGAGAACTAAAGCCAGGGAACTGGAAAGTATGAAATAAAGAAGAAAGAAAAACCAATCCAAGAATACTTTTGAACTGGTTACCACTCTGATCCACTGGAACTCGATCCCTATAAAGGCATTTCACTGAATACACTAGAACAGAATAGAATAGACTGGAATGGAACAGACTGGAATAGAATGAAATGGACTGGATGGAAGGGAATGAGATGGGATGGGATGGGATGGAATGGAATGCAATGCAATGCAATGCAATGCAATGCAATGCAATGGAGTAAAACAATAGAATGGAGGAGTCACACAGAATATACTTGAAAATTTTCAGCCTGAAAACATGGAAGATAAGAGTTTTATATCCATTGGCTAAGTGTAGGTGACACTAAGCACAGGTAGAGCACAGGCTTGGCAGGCTCCCTAGGCACAGAAGTACAGAAGCTCTTCTTAAACCATAAGCAAGATCAAGTTGAGGTCCTCTGAAGCTATCACTTATCTCTCTCTGTGTGCAGCTTGATGCCACAGGAACAGTCAGAGAACAAAGATCAGCTACGAGATTGTGATATGCAGTACAAGATTATCTGGCCAATGTTATGATTGCCAAGGTAATATGTTTTTATTATAGATTATGATTAAGATACAAGAAAGACAATGAAAGAGACTACAAAAAAATAAAAGAACTGACATAATCATTGAGATAAAATCATCTATAATTGGGACATTCTATAGGATACCTGACCAAACTCTTCCAAACTGTCAAAGTTATGACAAATAAAAACAAACAAACAAAAATCTAAGAAATTGTCACAGATCAAAGGAGACTAAGGAGGAATGCAATGTGATATACTGCATTGCATCTTTGAACCGAAAAAAGGTGCTTAGAGAAAAAACTGAAATATTAAATAAAGTCCGTAGTTCAGTTAACAGTAATGTACCAATGCTGCTTTCTTAATTTCAACAAATATGTGACTGTTATCTAAGAAGTTAATATTAGGGAAACCCAGTGAAAGGGATATGAAAACTCTTTGACTATGTTTACAATTTTTTCTCTAAATCTCAAATTATTCTTATCTTAGTCTCTTTGGGCTGCTATAACAAAATACCCCAGACTGGTGACTTTAAAGAACAGAAATTTATTTCTCAACGCTGTGAAAACTGAGAAGTCCAAAATCACAGTGACCACTTGGTCATGTGTGTGACTGCTTCTCAGTTCATAAATGACTGTCTTCTAGCTGTAACCTGACATGATTGACGGGGCAAGGGAGCTTTCTCTGATCTCCTAAAAAGGCACTAATTCCATTCATGAGGACTCTACCCTTGACCTAAACACTTCCCAAAAGCCCTATGGCCTTAATACTGTCACTTTGGGCATTACATTTCAACATCATAATTTTGGGAAAACACAAATATTCAGACCAAAGCACATGTAAGTAAAATTTTATTTTAAAATCAGATATAAACAAGACATATTTCCTGTAGTATCCCCTTTACAAATACATACAGTTGACCTTTGAACAACACAGAAGTTAGGGGCACCGATCAATCAAAAACCCTTATATAATTCTGACTCCCCCATACTTAAGTTGTCCTTTGGTACCTGTGGGGAACTGGTTCCAGGACTCCCCACAGACAATAATCCACAGGTGCTCAAGTCCTCTATACAGAGTGGTGCAGATCAACACTCAGAGTCGGCCCTCCGCCTGCACAGACTCCCAGCCACAGATCAAAAACACAGTACAGGTATTTATTGAAAAAAATCCACATATAACTGGACTCATGCAGTTTACACCCATATCTTTCAAGGGTCAACTTGTCAACCATGGTCTGGTCCTTGACATCAAACAAACACGAATAGGAATCCCCATTTAGGGGTGCGGAGATGAAGGAAATTTTATTCAGTGCAAAACAGCTCAATTGTGATGCAGCATGTTGTGAAAACAGCACGGCTGTGAGGCAGGCCTGGGGCCAGGCCCCTGTCCTGCAAACAGCTCTGCTCTGCTCTCAATGGCGTACTCTGTTCTGCTCTGCTCTGGTCTATGCCAGTCCACGCTGGTCTGCTCTGTTCTGACCTAGATACATTTGAATTTTTTTTGGAGCATTTAATTAGGCAATTTGGCAGGATTTAAAAGCTAAGAAAAATTTCAACTTGGATGTGTGGATAATCATAGGAGCCACTGATATTTTAAAAACACATTCATAATATTATTGAAGGACACAGTTGCTTTCCTTTAGGTTTTGCTGTAATTAGATGTTTTGCATACTAGAACACAGTTCACTTTTAGAAGAGAAATAAATTTAGCTAAGAAGAATATAGGTAGTTTACTAATAGACCCATTCCATTAGTATATTTGAAAATATCAAAGAGATGCAAGGCTCATAGAGGGTTAATCAGAAAGGATTCCAACCTCATTTCCCGAGGTAACTTAAACGGCAGGGATTCTGCCTAGGTGAGTACAGAAGCAACAGTTGCATTGCCCTTTAAAATTGCAGGAGCAAACAAGACTGCTACCTTTGAAAATAGCAACACAGGAAAAAAAGTGCTTCTTCTGAAACACCTGCACAAGTAGGGCAGGATAACACCCACCATTTTCCAAAACCGTTCAGGAGGGATGAATTGTTGTTGCTCTGTTAAATTTCTCTTCCAAATAATGCAAAGTTTAAAATTAGTCCTAGGAAACAATACTATTTGAAATTTTCCTTTAAATGTGATAAGAATATGCAGCAGTAGAATAGACAGCTACCTTAAATTCTGCCAAGTCAGTCTGGCTTCTCAGTAGTTAAATTTACCTCCCCTTATAAACCCAATGAATAATTTAAAATATAATTATGAGTTTGGTGAATATTTTCAAATCAATTAATTTGAGAAATGTATCTGATCAAATAACTTTTCTGATAGTGCACTTCTTATGATGAAAGAGCCAAACCAGAATTCCCCTGATACTGGGTAGAGCAGGGCCATTAAACCCACTGGTCCTTCCGCAAAATTATCTTGGCAGTTAGTGATTATTTACTCTTCCACATGATTTAGTAATGTCAGCTTGTCCAGTCACAGGAAAAAAATTCTATTGAGAGGTTAATGGAATTCCATTTAATTTATAACTATTGGGGGGGGAAGGGGAGAATGGGTATCTTCATAATGCTGTCTTATTTCATATAAAATTATATTTTTCTTCATTTATTTATGAGTTTTTAATTGGTCTTCAGTAATGTTTGATCATTTTCTCTATACAGTGTTTGAAATATACTTGTACTATATTGTATTATAATATTAACTTCCTTGTGCTTTACACTCAAAATTACATGATATTAATATATTACATATCAATTTACAATGATAAAAATTACACTGCATGGAAACTATTGAATTTTACATGTTAACATTTCATCCAGTAATTTGGCTGAAACAATTTTTTCTATTCTATTTCTTTGGTGGACATTCAATGTAGATAATGTAAACCAGAGTCATAGGCCGTGGTCTCTGCCTCCTTTCTGTGAGCAGAGTCCCACTGTACCCTCTGATTTCGAACACGGAGCCCGGCTCCACACACACACATCTCATGTAGCAGAGTTACTTCTGCCACTGCTCTACAGCACAGGTGGCAAACACAAGGCCCGAGGGCCGAATACGGCTGGCACCTTGTTTCTACCCGGGGGCAGCGCCGAGCTCTCACTTAACCATTAAGGAGCAGTTACATTTACACAGTCCAAAAATTACATCCGGCCCTTTGAAGGCAACTACTAGGCCGATGTGGCCCCCCGTGAAAATGAGTTTGACATCCCTGCTCTACAGAATCCAAACTTTCCGCCCAATTACAATTGTGGAGTTCAGAAGACCAGAGGGTTCATTAACACTCACTGCTTTCCTTTTTTTTTTTTTTTTAGTGCCAATGGATTCTCCTATATTTGAGCTAGGATAAAATTCTCTTCATAGTCTTTATTTATATGTCTTATATTTGTTTCTATGAGTTTTTAAGTTTTTTATTGTATTTTTTCCATTACCATTTAGCTTCTTTAAACTCTCTTTCCCTCCTCAGTCACCACACTGTTGCCCATGCCCATAAGTGCTTTTTCCTTTTGGCTCAATGAGTTTTATGAAGGCAAAGATATATTGCATGAGTTTACAAAGTTAAAATAAGCAGAAATTCCCATGAAACTTATTATCACTGAAGTATTATTCAATAACAGTCAAATATTCCCAGGTTCCAAAATATTTGCAATAATGGGCTAAATTTAGCATGATAATACCATGAAAATTCAGCTTTATTCCTAATTAAACATGCTTATATTACCTAACAAATTATAGTCTCTATCCACAGTTAAGAGTAGTATCCTTTGGCCTGCAATTTCCCATCTATGAAGTAAGAGTAGAAATGGTCTTTTAGACCATTCCAGTTATTAAAGATTTCATTGAAATTCTCCAAATACAAACTTTCTTAATTTTTAATCCTCTTTCAATGGTGCTGCAATTGAATAGCTAGAAAAACAAATTCACTGGAAAGGCAGGAAAAGCGTGATTTAGGCGACATCCTCAAAGGTGCCCCCTCCACTTTGACCAAGACCGAGGTTTCCACACTCACTCTAGGTATCACACACAGCATCCTGCAGAGTTATCTGAGGGTAGAAATGGAGGCATAGTTTACTGTTGGCTTTGCAAGCACGAGGGTAAGTCCATGAGAAGTAGCTAATCAGAGTATTTTTTTGTACTATTATTATTAAAAAGATTTAATTATAAAATAAGATCCATGGATTACTTGAGGTTGACTCCTATTAATCCAAAATAAACAAGTACAAGATGATCAGCCTTTGAAACTTAATGTTAGTGAATGAGAAACCTGAAAATCCACATGCAGGATGACAATTATATAGCACTCTGTATTGATCCATGTTTAAGTGGATTCCAGGAGAACTTGGGTATAAAGAAAAGAAATCATTTCTAAATGATTTTAGAAATCAATTCATTTTGAAATGAATTTAGAAATCAAAATGCAGTTTCAAATAATCAGTTACAATATCAACATGTATTGAACCAACATGCTGGGGAAATCACAAGAAAAATATAAAAAAGAAATATCTGTTACCAAGGTCCAAGATAAGGAAAGATATTTTATCTCTTTCTTTGTGTAATTTACACCTCCACTGTGAAACTGAGAAGCAGCATTGCAGACACCTGCTTCGGTATAGTCATTGTTTCCATGGTGCCACTTTCCATCACCTATTTTTAATAGTTTACACAACAAGATCAAGGGTGTCCCAGCTGTTACTGCCACTGTTGCTAAGCAACCTTTAAAACGAAGTTCAAGGAGACAAAGAATCATGCTTGAAAAATTTCTCAAGTGTCTGTTTTATGCACCCCCACCACTGTTTTCTTCATTTTGCACCATTTTTCAATGTTTGGGCTCAGATGCTTGTTTTTTTTGTCCCTTTAATTCAATATTCTACATATGAATCCACCATTCCAAGTGCTCCTGGAATTGGCTAAATACTTTTTTGATTTTCAAAATGTAATATATATGTTTAACTACAGGCTATCTCTAATACAAAATAAGCAGATTTAATGAATTGACTTATTTTGATTAATCAGAATGGGAGGGTTTTTTTAGGACATTGTAATCTGCTGCTAGATTGTTTCATCGCTGTGCCTGAGAGTCTTGTGAAATGACACACACATATCAATAGCTAGAGATTCAGTGCCTGCAGAGAATTCAAATACCCTCTGGTGCACTCTGAAATCTAAATATCATCACCAGCAAAAGACAGGAGGTCACAGCTCTGTAAGTAACAGAAGGAAAACAGAAGTGAAGTTAGGGAACTTTGAACTAAGAATTTCTGACTGATGTAAGTTGCTATTAATTAAAAAGAAAATATTTTTCAAACATTTGTGCAAACAATGTTTTTTTTCCCTGCAAAAGTAATTATTAAGAAACCAATAGCACATCTGTCTAGTTAATGGATTAGTAAATATAAATTAGCAGCACGGAAAGTAAATAAAAAAGGAAAGAAAACATCTTAGTTTTGCATTTAGTACTTTATAATAAGACAGGGGATATAGGAGCTCTCAAACCATAACAAAATATTCCTGAATAATTCACATGCCAAAAAGTAGTATCATGATATGGTCCAGAACTAGAGATATGATTAACCTGCACATGTTTGAACAACTGTATACATCTCCCAAGTTGTCAGTCCAGCTGGAGTTTATCTCATAGTTGAGAATGAAGGTTCTGGTGAATACAGTCCTGGCCCAACGCAATAGTCTATGCTGACCCAAATACTCAGATCCTCAAATGTTCTTTGACCCTCTTCTCACAAAACACAAAACTATGGTATTATCTTTCTGTAATTTTTCACGTTGTTTTTTTCTACGTAGTTATTATTTTATGACTCTCTTCCACATTCTTCATCGACAGATTCCCTGTTGGTTCACCTATGTAAGTGACAGGGAGTCGAGAGTCCAAACTCCCTGAGCAGTAAATAAATTTTAGAGTGTTGAAAATTAGTCTGAAACATTGCAGATTAAAAGTAAAATCTGAAGTTTGTCTGTGGTATTAGTATGGCTATAAAATATACTTGCTAAAAAAGCTGTTGTGATAAAATTTAATGAACATCATCAATTTCTATTGGCTTACGTAACAGAAATGTATTTTCTCTCAGTTCTGGAGGCAGGAGTCCAAGATCAAGGTGTCAGCAGGGTTGCTTTCTTCTGAGGGCCCTTTCCCTTGGCTTGTTTTTTTTCCTTTAATTTTATTGTTGTTCAATTACAGTTGTCTGCATTTTCTCCCCACCCCTCCACCCCACCCCAGCCAAACCCACCTCCCTCCCCCGCCTCCACCCTCCCCCTTGATTTTGTCCATGTGTCCTTTATAGTAGCTCCTGTAAACCCCTCTGCCCACTATCCCTTCCCCACTCCCCTCTGGCTATTGTTAGATTGTTCTTAACTACAATGTCTCTGGTTATATTTTGTTTGCTTTTTTCTTTTGTTGATTATATTCCAGTTAAAGGTGAGATCATATGGTATTTGTATATAATCATCTTCTCCCATGTCTTTAGATGGTCTTCCCCCTGCTCATGTCTTACGTTCAAATCTCCTCTTCTTACAAGAATACCAGTTGTATAGGTTAAAGGCCCACCCTAATTATCTCCTTTAACCTTAATTACCTGTTCAAAGACCCTTTTCCAAATGAAGTCACACTGAGGTACTAAGGGCTAGGACTTCAAATAATGACTTTTGTAGGGACACAAGTAAGCCCATAACCCGTATCTACACACCATTCTGATAAAAACTCCCTACAGACTTCTTCCCTTTAATTCTCCTCCAGAAAAGCGATTTTACCACTAGTTTTCCTGTAAAAAAATTCTTGGTAAAAGAGCACTTTAAATTCATTCTTTCTTCATGTACATCTTCTGTTTAACACTTAACTCACTATCTTTTACATTAAATGCTGAGAATATTTATTTAAAATATTCCCAAAAGATGTCTTTATTTTTAAGTACCCTGAAAATGCTATGCAATATTACTTGATTATTTTATTATTTATTAAATACTTCTGCTAGCTATTTCACAATGGTATGTATTTTCTATAAAGTTCTGTGTTATGCCTGAAACAGTGTGTCATTTTTAAAACTCTTTCCTCTTCTCTCCAGAGTTCAAACTATCACCTACTGTGATTGATAGTGTCTACCACATGTCCCGACACTGTTTTGTTCAGGAACTCACAATTTAATTGAAGACTCTATACAAGAATTTCTAATGTTTGGCTTTTTGGTTATTAGTTTTGGGGTGGTTGTTTTTGTTCTTATGTGCTCTGTATTTATTTTCCTTTTTTTAACATAAAGATTCTATAATGTCCTCATAATATTCTTCTATGCTTAGGGAGAAGGTAAAATTTTCTGGGCAAATCAATGCAAAAGAAGGTAATAGTGTGGGTTCACAAAATACAAATGTTTTTAAATAATTTGTATATATTACCATGAAAATTTTCAAATGCTGGATATTGAGCAGTGACCAAAGTAGACAAGGTCCCTGTTTGTATGGAGTATATATAATGTACTGGGAGGGATGAGCACTGAATAAATACAAATAAATATCTATTATGATGGGGGATTAAGGCAATAAAGACAAATGACATCAGGAGGATATGGATTGATGGGGCAGGTCTTAGAGTTGAAAATTAAATATTGAGAAGGAATGAGTCCTGCAAACACTTAGGAAGAACATTCCAGGAAGTGCAAACAGCATGTGGTAACCTTTGATTAACAAGGAGTAGGAAAAAATTCAAAATGATTGAAGCACAATGAAGACTGAAGTAGGAGATGAGTGCTAGAATATTAGACCTGAGCAGTCGAAACAGGGACTGCGCCTGAGTAATGACATTGGCTTTAATTGGAGTGTGGGGTGAATGTTTTGATCAGAAGACAGATGTTATGTATACATTTCTAAATGATTCCTCTAATACTTCTTCTGACCACCATGGAATTAATTGAACTAAAAATGTTTCAAACAGGAGCAATAAGAAAAGCTAATTTAAAAAATAAAAGCCATAAAAGGAATGATGGATTTCACAAATCTTGTGATTTCAACATTCTAGAGATGAGGGAATCATACAGAAGTCAGCTGACATTTTACAATTGATTCTTCTCCAAGCAAGTGTGCTGATCCTTCAGCAAATATGCTCTAGAAGGCCAGTGCCAAGAGCCACAGAGCAAGAAAAATTCCGAACATCTCATATGACTAAATAATCAGAATTGAGGTAAGAGCTACCAATAAAGGAAGGACAAAGAAATGTGCTAAGATCTCAGGAACGAAGATGCAAAGAGAAGTAAGCTTGAGTCCCTTCTTCTACAGATTTTTCCACTTGAGCTCACAAAGTTTAAGGTAAATGAAAATATAAATACAAATCTAGATGAAGGCATATTAATATCAAACACATTAACTGTAAGTCAAAAGTGATATAGAAAGACATTTAGCAGAATAGTTAATTCGCAAGTAAGATTAAACAATTCTAAATTTATATGCACCTCAGAACATAGCTTCAAAATGGTTAAACAGACAAATCTATAATTATGTTGGGATATTTATTACATGCCTCTCAATGAATACCTTAGCACATTTGAGCCACTGTAAAAATATATCATATATTGAGATGGCTTGTAAACAGAAATGTATTACTTACAGACCTAAATATTGGGAAGGCCAAGATTAAGGTGCTGGCAGATTCAGTGTCTGCTTCCTGGCTCACAGGTGCTGCCTTTGCATAGTGTTCTCCAGTAGCGGGAGGGGTGAGGGAGCAGTCTGGGATCTCTTTTTTATAAAGGCACCAAACCCAGTCATGAGGACTCCACTCTCACATCATAATCAACTCCCAAAGCCCAATCACATTTGGGATTAGGTTTCAATATATGAATTTAGAGGATATAGAACAAATACTCAATGAAAAGTAATGAATGATAAAAACACATTGATGAAATTTTAAAAAAAGCCATCAAATTTGGTTTAAGGAAATCCTTTAAAAATTATAGACCTATGGCAATACTGATCAAGAAAAATGAATGAAAACACCAACAACTTGCATAAGAACACATAGCATTACAGATCCAACAGACATGAAAAGCAAGGCTGCATATATTTATGTAAAATTATAAAACTTAGATGAGATGCATAGATGTCTAGAAAAAATGGACATAGAAAATCTAAAGAGACATTTATTTATTTATGTTATTAAATGTATTAGGGTGACACTAGTTAATTAGACTATATAGGATTCAAGTATTCATTTCTATGATACATGATCTGCATATTGCCTCGTGTGCCCACCACCCAAAGTCAGATCCTCTTCTGTCACCATGTATCTCTGGTCCCCTTTACAATTTACTACCTCCTACCTGCCCCTTCCCTCTGTTAACCACCTTACTGTTGTCTGTGCCTATGAGTTTCAGTTTTATCTCCATATATGACTGAAATCATATGGTTCTTAGCTTTTTCTGACTGGCTTATGTTGCTTAATATGCTATTCTCAAGATCCATCCACACTGTCACAAATGGCAGCTGTTCATCTTTTTTATGGCCAAGTAGTATTCCATTGAGTATATGAATTACATCTTCTTTATCCAATCATCTATCAAAAAACACTTTGGTGGTTTCCATGTCTTGACTACCATTTCTAATAGACATAGGGGTGCATATATCTTTGCAAACAAATTTATTCAAATTTTTTTCCATAGATATCTAGAAGAGAGATTGCTGGGTTATATGTTAATTTTATTCTTAATTTTTTGAGGAACCTCCATATGGTTTTCCATAGTGGCTGTACCAGTTTAAATTCACCCAGCAGTTAATGAGGGTTAGTTTTTCTTTACACCCCTCCAACAGTTGTTATTAACAGTCTTGCTGATAATAGCCATTCTGACAGGTGTGAGGTGGTATCTCATTGTAGTTTTGATTTGCATTTCCCTAACATCTAGTGATTGTGAGCATTTTTTCATATATCTGTTGGCCTTTGTATACTTTCCTATATCTTTTGGTAGAGGAATTCCTTTATGTCCTCTGCCCATTTTTAATTGGATTGTTTGTTTGGTGTTGAGTTATATCAGGTCTTTAAATATTTTGGATATAATCCCTTGTTGGAGCTGTAGTTTGCAAATATCTTTCTCCATTTGGTTGGTTGCCTTTTTATTTAGTTGGTGGTTTCTTTTTATGTGCAAAAGCTTTTTAGTTTAATATAGTCCCATTCATTTATTTTTGCCTTTACTTCCCTTGCCTTTGGGGTCAAATTCATAAAATCTTCTCAAGGTCCATAAGTTTGGTACCTAAATTTTGTTCTATGTAGTTTATTGTTTCAGTTCTTATATTTAAGTTTTTGATCCATTTTGAATTAATTTCTATACATGGGAACAAACTGTAGTCTAGTTTCATTCTTTTGCATCTGGCTTTCCAATTTTCCAGCACCATTTATTGAAGAGGCTTTTTTTTCCATTGTGTTTCTGGTTCCTCTGTCAAAAATTACTTATCCATATATGTATACTTTTATTTCTGGCCTCTCAGTTCTATTCCATTGGTCTGTGTGCCTGTTTTTCAGCCAATGCCTTCCTGTTTTGATTGTCACTGCTCTTTAGTATAATTGAAATTCAGGTAGTGTGATACTTGCAGCTTCTTTGATTTTCTTCTGAGTATTCATTTGGCTATTCAGTGTCTTTTGTGGTTCCATACAAATATGATGATTTTTTTGTTCTATTTCATTAAAACTGTCATTTGAATTTTAATGGAGATAGCATTACATCTGTGTATCATTTTGGGTAATATGGACATTTTAATTGTGTTGATTCTTCAAATTCATGAACATGGAATATCTTTCTATTTCATTGTGTCTTTTTCAACCTCTTTCAATAACGCTTTGTAGTTTTCATTATATGGGTCCTTTATATCATTTGTTAAGTTAATTCCTAAGTATTTCATTCTTTTAATTGCAACTGCAAAAGGAATTGTTTTTTTCATTTCTTTTTCTGAAATTTCTTTATCAGTACGTATGAATGTAGTGAATTTTTGTATGTTGATTTTGTGTCCTACAACTTTACTGTATTTGTTTATTGTTTTTAATTGTTTTAGGTGGAGTCTTTAGGATTTTCTATATACAAAGTCATGTCATCTGCAAAAAGTGACACTTTTTCTTCTTCATTTTTAATTTGGACAACTTTTATTTCTTTCTCTTGCGTGATTGCTCTGGCTAAGGCTTCCAGGACTAAACTGACAGTGGTGAGAGAGGACATCCTTGTCTCATTCCTGAGATAGGAGGAAGAGCTTTCAATTTTTCACTATTGAGATATATTTCACTCAAAGTGAAGGGCTGGAAATTATTATATCTATTAAACAAGTTGAATCTTTCAAATGTCCCAGAATGTAAGCCTTAAATCCATTTAGTTTTATTGGAAAACCTTCTACAATTTAAGGAGGAAGTAACAGCAATCTTAAATAAATTATTTCTATGGTTAGAAGGAAAAAGCACTTCCTAAGTCATTATTCAAAACTGAATACATCTGTTGCTCAAATGTCATAAGAATATCATTTAAAAAATGAACTCAAAGACAAATCTTCCTATAAATGCAAAAAATAAAACAAATATTAGCAAAATAATCTAGTTACCTATAAAAACATAAATAACAAGTTGCTTGTATTACAGGAATACAAGATTCACAAGAAAATTGAAGATCAATCAATGCAACTTCTTATTTGAAAAATAAACTTTAAATATCGTGCTCTCATTTGCATAGCTGTGCAAAAAAGGGTTGATGAAATTCAACATAAGTTCATTTAGCTATCAGACAGCAGATGCATTTTTAAAACAAATTATATTTAAACTTACATAAAGGAAGCTTGTTTCAAACATTATACTTAATAATAAAAATTTCATCTAATCCATGAACATGGTAAACACTTCCATTTATTTGTGTCTTCCTTAATGTCTCTCTTCAATGTTGTGTAGTTTTCTGAATACAGGTCTTTTACCTCCTTGGTTAGGTTTATTCCTAGGTATGTTATTTTCCTTATTGCTATAGGAAATTGGATTTTTTTCCTGATTTCTGTTTCTGATATTTCATTTTTGGTGTATAAAAATGCCTTTGATTTCTGAATATTGACTTTGTATCCCATTGGTTTGCCAAATTTACTTATTAGGTTGAGTAGGTTTTGGGTGGAGTCTATGAGGTTTTTTTATGTACACTATCATATCATGCGCAAACAATGACAATTTTACTACTTTCTTTCCAGTTTGGATGCCTTTTACTTCTTTTTCTTTTCTGATTGCTGTAGCTAGGACTTCCAATACTATGTTGAATAAAATTGCTGAAAGTGGACATCTTTGTCTTGTTCCTGACCTTAGTGGGAAAGCTTTTAGGTTTTGCCCATTGAGTATGATGTTGGCTGTAGGTTTCTTGTATATGGCCTTTATTATGTTGAGGTGTGCTCCCTCTACTTCCATTTTGCAGAGTGGTTTTATCATATTTAGGAAATGTTCATACTACCCAAAGCAATTTACATATTCAATGCAATCCCTATTAAATAATAATGACATATTTTAAAGATATAGAAAAAACATTTCAAAAATTATATGGAACCATAAATGACCCCGAATAGCCTCAGCAATTCTGAGAAAGAAGAACAAAGTAGGAGGGATCATAATACTTGGTATCAAACTATATTACAGGGCCACTGTAATCAAAACAGTGTGGTACTCGCATAAGAATAGATGCATAGATCAATGGAACAGAACAGAGAGCCAAGAAATAGACCCATGCCTCTATGATCAATTAATATCTGACAAAGGAGGCAGAAGCATAAAATGGAGTAAAAATAGCTTCTTCAATAAATGGTGTTGGGAGATCTGGACAGCTACATGCAAAAAAATTAAACTTGACCACCAACTTATACCATACACAAAAATAAGCCCAATATGGACAAAAGACTTAAATATAAGTCATGACATCATAAAATTCCTAGAGGAGAACATAGGCAGGAAAATCTCAGATATTCCATGCACCAATATTTTGACTAATATGTCCCTTAGAGCAAGAGATATAAAGGAAAGAATAAACAAATATGACTTCATCAAAATAAAAAGCTTCTACATCTCTAAATAAACATTAGCAAAATGAAAAGGGAATCAAATGAATGGGAAAATATAATTGCCAATGATACCTTAGATAAGGGTTTGATGTTAAAAATGTATAAAGAACTCATACAACTCAACTCCAGGAAGACAAAAAATCCAATTTAAAAATGGGCAAAGGACCTGAACAGAGACTTCTTCAAGGACATACATAGGGCCCAGAGACATATAAAAGGATACTCAGCAACACTAGCCACCAGAGAGATGCAAATGAAAACCACAGTGAGATACTGTTTCACATCAGTCGGAATGGCCATCATAAACAAATCAACAAACAACAATTGCTGGTGAGGTTTTAGAGAAAAGGGGACCCTAGTGCACTGCTGGCGGGAATGCAGACTGGTGCAGCCACTGTGGAAAATAGTATGGAATTTCCTCAGAAAACTAAAAATGGAACTGCCTTGTGACCCAGAAATTCCATTTCTGGGACTACACCCTATGAATCCTGAAACAACCAATTCAAAAAAACCTATGCACCCCAATGTTCATAACAGCACAATTTACAATAGCCAAGTGCTGCAAACCGCCTAAGTGCCCATCAGTAAATGAGTGGAGCAGAAAACTATGTTACATTTACACAATGGAATACTACACAGCAGAAAGAAAGGAGCTCCTACCTTTCACGACAACATGGATGGATTTGGAGAGCATTATGCTAAGTGAAATAAGCCAGGCAGTGAAAGCAAATACCATATGATCTTACCTATAAGTGGAACATAATTGATGAAACAAACAAGCAAGCAAAATATAACCAGAGACATTGAAATAAAGAACAAACTGATAATAACCAGAGGGAAGGGGGGAGGGGGTAATGAGGGAAAGAATGAGGAAGGGTTATCAAAGAACATATATAAAGGACCCATGGACAAAGCCAAAGGAGGGTGGATTGAGGGTGGGGGGTTGGGGCAGGTGGGGTGGGGGAGAGTGGTGGGGGGGAAATGGAGACAGCTGTACTTGAACAACAATTTAAAAAATTCAGCATTACCCTGAGGTCAGGAATGCAACAAGATACTACCTCCATTTCCAGGTAATATACAAGTGTTTCCCAGAACAATAAGGCAATTAAAATAAATGAAACATATAAGGAGTAGGAAGGAAGAACCAAAATTAATATTTCACAAAAGATAGGGTTAAAAATATTCTTAAGAACTTGCAAATTATTACAGAAAATAGGTGAATTTAGCAAGTTTAGATAAAAGGCCAATTAAATGAATTATCCATATACCAAAAATAGAGAAAAAGAAAGCAGCATTTATAAATAAGCTAACTTATAATGGGCTTATTAGTCATTATGTTACCACACAAAAGTGGGGTTTGACTGCGTGCCACCACCAAAAGGAAAACTCTAGTGGCAGATACTGGTGAGATGGGAAAACGGAATTTATCTGAATGCTGAACAATCTGGAGAAATGGAGGCCTCCCTGTCTCAAAGCTTATCTGCTCTGCAAAACCCAGAAAAAACCCAGCTCTCCTCAGCAAGACCAGAATAAAAGAAAGTACCCAGAATACCTGCTCCATTTTAAAAGTGTCACCCTTGGCAACCTGAGGCAGCTATTTATTGGTCATCTGGGTAGCTTAGCTTGCTCCCAGATGCTGTCTGGCTTCAGGCTCCCTCCTGGAGGCTGCATGTGGATCTGATGCCACCAGTGGTCATGTGACTTCTTGGGCCACAAGGTCCTATACTCCTAGGCCCCAGCGAACACCCAACCAGGCCAGCAAGGGAGAGAGAGAAGACTCCAACCTGGAAGCCATGGGCCACATGACTGCTAAGGTCACGTGGACTATGAAGAGGACAGGCCAGTGTACTGGCTGAATACAGGTCCTATGCAGTCAATGATGAACAAGAGAGACCTTTCTTTGTTCCGATGAGTTTATATTAGTTTTGGTTATGGGATGTAATGGGTGCTTTCTCAGAATAACCTTAACTTTTGGGCAGGTTCACCTCCCAACCAACCCCTTCTTTCCCCTGGCCTGACTGACAGGCCTCTTTGGTCCAGCACCACCCCTGGCATGGTTTTAATTTCTATTGCACATGTGCCTGCCTTCTTCTAATCCTATACCTAATCCGGTGCTACCAGGGGGTAGGAGGGCTTTTTCCCTGTTATCCAGTTATCTTGCTAGCCTTGCCTTGTTCAGTGTAAGAACTTCCTCCTGCTGTCATGTTGCCTGAGGGTAGGAGAGCTTGTGCATGGTTACCTGGGCAATGCAGCCCCGCCTGCAGAAGCTAGTGCTGCCTTGCCAGACCCAGGGCAGTTTGAAATCTCCCCTGGTAGCCCCTCCTGTTCCCTATCCTCAGCCTGTTCCCAGTGCTCTGGATGGGCTTTTTATTGGTATCAATTAAATACCTAGCAATAAGTGTAATGAAAGATGAACTAATATTTACACTAAAATTAGAAAATATCACTGTTCATTACAGAAAATCTAAATAAAAGAAGGATAAATATTCATGGATTTGAAGACAATATTGATACTATTTCTATTGTTGTTAAATTGGTCTCTATAAATAAAAATAATAATATTAACCCCACTCTCAAAATACACAAAATACACTAAATAAATTATAGACTGTACAAAAAGTTAAAAAAAATAAAGCCGTTAGCCCAAAATATAGGTGAATTTTTTTAAACTTTGGAATTGGCAACATTTGATAAACAGGATACAAACATTAATAGTAATAAAGGAGAATATAATTTTTATTTTATTTATACCTTTACAAAAATGACAAGACAAGCTATAGATTGAGAGAAAATGTTTTTAATACGTAATTCTGATGAAGAATTTGTATCCAGATGTTTAAATAATCTCATAATAATAGTCAATCTTATAGAATTAGGGAAAAAATTTGAACAGGCACTTAAAATAAAGGGTGACAAATGACCAATAGCCATACATAAAGATGCCCAACTTCTATAGTGATGAGGGAGATGCATACTAAATGACAGCTAGATACTAAAAACACACCCATAATAAAATAAAAAAGACAAAGTTCCAAATGTTGATGAGGACATGCCTCAGGTGGAGACCTCATTATTGCCGATGGGTGTAGAAATCTACACCACTTCACACATCTTTTGTCCCTTATCTATAAAGGCGCCATCAGGCATAAGCTCCAATTCCACTTCAAGATACATATAGGATACAGTTATGTATACATGTTTATAAAATGTTAAAAAATGTTCAGGCTAGCATTATTTGTGAGAGCTTCAACCTAGATAAAAGCCAAATAGTAAATGGATATACAAATATTTATACACTGAAATTCTGTATGGCAATGAGAACATCAACTCTTTAGAAAAGATTTGGAGATTTAGGAAAAGTGATACAGAATTTCATTTTAGACACGCTAACATTTATAAGCCTATTAGACATCCGAGCAAACATTATTTGTCATTAAAAATAGATTTCAGGGGGAAGATTGGTAACTAAGACATAAATTTGAAAGACATCACTGTTTGAATGTTTTTAAAGTCAGAGGACTGAACAACATCAGCTAGAGAATGAATGTAGAGAGAGAAGATGACCATGAATAGAGCTTTGGGCATTTCTAAATTTAGACTCAATGAAATAAGGAAAAGGCAACAAAGAAAGGAAAAAAGAAATGGTGAACCAAGGAACACTGATGACCTGACACCACATTATAAAATGTTGTCAGAAGGGGTGAGTGACTCCCTGTTGCAGGTTTATCTCCTAATTTATTAAGGTGAGGATTGAGAATTGAGTTTCTTTTTTTCTTTTCTTTTGGATAGTTTTAATTTTTTTATTTATTACTTTTTTAGGTTTAAAGCTTTGATTTTTATTTTTTCTTTCTTTTTCTTATTACTGCTCAATTACAGTTGTCCCTATTTCCCCTCCTTACTCTGCCCAGCCCTATCCACCCCCACAAATTTGGAAATACAAACATCATTGATGGCTTTAGCGAGAGTTGTTCATATCGAGTTGTAAGAATAGAATCTGAGCTGCAAAGGGTACAGGAATGAATGAAAGGAGGGGAAATAGAGGAAGACAATTCTTTTGATCATTTTGCTATAATCAAAAGCTAACAATTAGGATTGAATTTGGGGGAGGGGTACATAGTAAAATGTATTTTTATTTTACCTTTTAAGATTGAAAATATTTATAGCTGATGAAAATGTTCTAGTAGACAGGAGAACTGGAGGAGGGGGTGAGAATGTTTAATTGCAGGAGGAGCAACATTTTTGTGTAAATGAAAAGGTAACCAGATTATGTTGAGAATATGGCCTTAGGTGGGACCAGAAATATTTCTACTTATGTAACAGAAGAGAAGGCAAAATATATGGTTACGGATATAGGAATAGAATAGAGACCAGGTGGGGTACGTAGAAGACATAATTAATTCAACATCCTTATTTCCCAAAGGCATTACCCTGCATTCTCCATAGCCCACGAAGAGATTTAAATTTTAAGATATGGAACATAATGTAGATCAATACTTACTCCAAGTTTGTTTCAGCCACATATTTTACCAAGCACATGATAGATAATTACCTGCTGAGTGCATGTGTGGAAAGAAAAACCTAACATATTTGAAAATTATATTCACCCCCTCTGAGCGAAATCCCATAAGATTTTTGATGACATCCTGTACTAAATTTCTGTAATTACTTGTATATGTAACTCTTCTTCCCAAGTTAGTTATGTATACTCTGTTTATGACTATGTTGAAATTGGATTTTATTAACCCACCAGAGAAAACTTCAATGAGGGATGTGGCCCTGGATATGGAATTTCAGAGAATAATTACCTCTTTCCAACATAGAACCACATCATCTGTTATCAAAGACTATAAAACTTTTCATCTGGAGAATAGAGGTCATTGGATATTAAGGGCCTCTCCAAATTATCTAGATAGTCCAAGCTATTTCCAGTGTAGTCGACTGACAATGTATTCTAATCAACAACCAAACTGTGCATAAGAAACCTGCTTCAGTTATGTGGTGATTCAACCTCTGCGATATTTCAGCCACATTCAAAATCACTCCCTGAATTGGGATTTATCCCTGTTCTTCTTATTATTAAGGGAGTCAGAATTTATTTTTCCCTGCTTAGAGTCTAACTTAAGCTTCATTTCATTATTTGATCTGAGAAATACAAGTACTTGGGCTTCGTTTTTGTTTCCTCATCACCTCCTCTTGGTCTGCTGAAGGATTCCAAAACCACTTTGCTTCCACCCACTCGGAGGCCCTGACTTCCATTTTACTTTAACTCATTACTTTAACTTACTTAAGTGCCATGCATCCAAACCTGCTGATTAAATAAGGAGGAAATTTGGGTGAGAAAGACTTCTTGGAAAAAGTTCTTGATTTGGTAATTAATTCAAAGGTAGAGGTGAAGAAATGGTAACAGAGAAGAAAAAGAGTAGATCTGGAAATCTCAGCAACAAAAGTTTGATATCACTTCACTTCCATATTATTGTAAAGTAACCACATCTAACTTAATTCTAAAGGTCTTTGTTCTGTGTGTTGTCCTACAATTTTCAAATTCTGAAAGACAAACTATAATTGACAGAGAATTGGTCACACGCTTGTATTTATGACCGGCAAGAAGAGATTTTTACCAGATACATGGCCAGGGTGGGGAATAGGGGGGCTTGTGGTTGGACATATGATATGATAGATTACATATACTCAATATATTTATAAACATTGCTATATATTATATATTAAATATATATTTACATATCACAATATATTGTGTATTAAACATATACTTCTATATTATATATACTCTCACTCTAAATAAAATAGCTAATCTCCTGGAAAATTTAGAGCATTCCATCATTCTTTTGTCTTCCTCCTTCCCTTCAACTGATTGTCGGGTCCTATGATATATATTTTAATTATACCACTTAAAGAACTTTCTATTACATTGCCTCTTCCTCTAGTCTTGGGATGATGAGTGTCATCTATTATTTCATCTTCCAATCCAATTTCCATTGCCTTTCTTGCCAAGTCTAAAACTATACATATGACACTCTAATCTTCAAAATGAAAAAAAATGTAAATCAATTAAACAAACATTACTTGACATTGCCTGTGGTGCTTTTCAAAAAGAAGGGGTAGGGGAATGTGGTAAAAGAGGGCATTCTGAGCTGAGGCTAATGAAAAGGAAAGGTGGGGAAATGTGAAAGTATGAGGTTCATTTAAAGGATTGTTAATATAAAATTACTGGTATTCTAACTAAAATGGTGGAGTACAAAAGGGGGGAAGTACAGCATCACAGGGATAGTGCCTTCTAAATTTCATGAGAAAAGCTAATGCAACTTAGCCATTTGGAAAAATGCTTTCAGTTTAAAATATATACTATTTATTAGTTGCAATACTTAAATTATATGAGTGGTTTTTCAAAATTTAATTCCCACTTAATACTCTAGACTGCTTTATAAAAATATATAGTTTCCTTTTTATAACCTGCTAGTATAGCCAATAATGTCCTTCTGGGCCCAGAAAATGGCATATTTAACAAACAACAGAGAGATTCTGGCGCAGACTCTCTGAAGACAGAAAGCTGAGATAAAAAATCAACTGTACTGTTAAATATATGTCAATCACTTGAAACTTTTGCAAATATTAATTTACATACCCTTCATGTAACAATTAATGTAATAATTTTTAGGAAAAGGAAAAGCTCATGCTCACTTATTTATTAGGATATTGCTCTTATAAAGAAAGAAGAAAACTATGATTTAGGCATGGTCCCAAGATCACAAAGCAAATGAGATTCAACCCTTATTTACTATTCATTTCTCTCTCTTAAACTGCCATTATAGCTTTCAAAGAATGTTCCAGACAAATATAAGCATAAGAAAAGAATAATATAGTTAATTTCACTAAATAATGTAAGTGGCTTTTTTTATCAGCTGACAGCAGAATGAAGTGCTATTCCTTCTGGTGTTTCTGTTGTTTCCAAACCAGACTCTTTTGCATGATAAAACAATTTTACTCTTATTGGCCTATTGTAGCTTTGAAGTTCATTTCCCATCCATCTACATTCCAAATGTGCACCATTGTGGCTTACTTTTCTACCCATCTGCTGCGGCAATCTCTTCCTGTCTGTGCGAATGATAGAAGGGTATAAAGAAAAGAGCCATGTGGTTATTCCAGTTTAGTTTTGTTTTGAATGCACAGGCACTTGGAGCAGCAGGTCAATAAATTCTGGAAACTGCATCTTTTTGACACGTGAGACCTTTGTGGAATGAATCAAAGTTAAATCCCATGAATAAATGCTAGTGTTTAATAATCATTCCATTTATGGAAGTTTTATTGTGGATTTATAAAAGCAAGGACAACATTCCCTTGCTAGTCCACAAATCACCATCAGAAGCAAGACAATCTTGAGTAAAACTGAACTGGGCTTGACAGTTGTTAGTATTTAAATATAGACTGGGGTGGGGGGACCAGGCAGAAGACTGTACTTGAACAACAATAAAATTAAATAAATAAATAAATAAATACAGACTGGGAGAAGTTGTCCTGAAGCAAGCAAATGACAACTCCCACAAATAAAGGGAAAAATGTTAAAACAATAAACAAAAGAGAAACAATTACTTGCTCATTACAAACATGTCATATCGCATTCTTTATTTTGATTGTGGAAAATTAGCCATTGACTACCAGGAACAATTGATTTTCCCTCACAGCTGTTTTCTAATTACATCTGAATACTGAAAATTCTAGCGCAGCCATTCAGCTGGACAAAGAGAATTTTCTTTTATTATTGTTGCTGTAGCTGCAAGCTCTGCCTAGCAGTGTGTCTATAGTTAGCTGTTCTGTACTGTATGTCAGTGGTGTTTGTATTACAAGCCTTGCTTTTCAGGGATACTATAAGGACTCAAATATTTTAAATCACATAGGGCTGGACTTGGTATACAAGCTGTTTTCCCAGATGCTATTACGTAGGTTTCTCCTTCTTTTACCACTACCATGAAAACAAGAGAAAAAAAAAAAAAGAAGAAGAAAGATAGCTTAAATCAGTACATCCGTTTCTTAGTCACTGCATAGTCTGTCAATTGGATCTATTTTTGTCATTGTGGTTTCTGATGAGTGTTTTGGCAGCCTTGCTGGGAGGGTGGAGGCTGATGGGCAGTTTCCTGTCATTTGATTCTGTGGGTAAATTCTAAGCAAAGAGCATGGAGATTATTAACAGGCTGGGTTCCAAGGTTTCAGAGAAGCAATTGAAATTTTGGATGCTTATCCTAAGCTCTTCAGAATTTTCCCCCAAAATGATTTCAGTCTTAAATGAGGCCAGAAATGTGAAACGTGCCCTTGGGAGTTTTCTAGGACTTGTGGTTAGTGAATTCTGGAAAAAGAGTTAAGCTACTTCCTTCAGAGTTTAGGGTTTCTAATTAATCCTTGCCATAATTGAGGCAAATCAGTAATGTTAACAATTCTACAAGAATAAAGTGAATCTTAAAATAAATTTATTTTTTCCAATGACATAGTTTTAAAAAATCATTTATTTCAGCAAGAGCTGCTCTTTGTTGCCATTTATTAAATATTTGCCCTCCAACTTAGAGGTAACCTTAACCACAAACCCGTCCACTGGATGGCAATTGATTTCTAGTCGTGAATGAGACACTAACCTCTGTAGTTCCTCACATGATATAATGTAACTTTACATTTGCTATTTTATTTGGAAGATTCAAAGAGCCCTCTATGGCCCACTTTATCTTAATACTTCTTTTGTCAAGATTATGTTTAGGGTAATATTTTATTCTCATTCTTAAATTTTTTTGAAATTTGAGTAAATTTTATTTGTGACTTTCAGAATATAAATAAAGTATAGGAAAAAATAAAACAATAAAAAAGTAAATTATCAAGGAGAAAACAGAGCCTGACAGTAAAGTGGAAAAAAAAAACACAACAGATTTTACTCAGGAACTATTACAATAGAGGGAAAGAGCTCAGTATAGAACTGGGCTCAGTTCCAAATACAACATTGACAAATAGGGATTTATATTCAAGGAACAGGTTGATGGGGTTGATGGATGGAAAATTACTGAGAGGAAACATCAGGGGTAGTAAGTGAGGATTCTGGCTTAATAGACCTAATAAGATTCTTGTTGAAGGAAATCCAGGGTGATCAGATATCACTTGGGGGATAGTGGGAAACAAAGATTGGATCAGATATTGAGGGTGAGGGACTCTCAGTAAACAGACTTAGCAGGATTCTTGCTAAATCCGGATTCAAGGACATGCCAAAGAATAGGGCCTAGTCAGACTTCAGCTCAGAGAGGCCAGTCTAGACCACAGTCAAGGAGAGCACATGTGTTAAAATGTATTGACATTACATTAATTTTATTTCATTCCATATTTTCTCAATTTTTGATATTACAAAAAGATGAAAAACATTAGCATCCAGTTTTTGAAACTCTAAAGAATATTTGAAACAATGAAGGAAAAACAATGAGAACTTTGGATATGGTGTAGGTATATAGTTAATTTAATAGCAACACTGTGCTTTTTAAAGTCTAGGATTTTTCTTGCATAAACATATAGATCACTATTCCCACAGAAACATTTACTAGCAGCACCAAAGAATGGCAAATAGCCACTATTGAATAGTCAGAGTTCAGTCATTAAAATTGAAGGCACTATCAATATTTCACATCTAGGAGTTTAATGTGTAGAACTAGAGGCCAGTATGACTGTTGGGAGGTGGGAGAATGAAAATCAGAAAGGCTGCTTTCAAGAAATGCTTAAGTACAAAAATCTCAGGAAGCCATTCATGATTTCAGTGGCCTACCACATTTCAGAGGACACCTATCAGCAGGCTTCTAAAAAATCTATGGGCAAAAACCCACATCTGCCATCTGCCAAGCCTATGCACTCACCGCTCCACCACCACCCGAGAGCAATTGCTTCTAATACAATCTCGATTGCCTCTCACCAGCTAAATATAAATGAACCCAATGGTAAGGAAGGTCAGGGTATGTAGTTTCTAGTCTTCACGCCTCTGTGGAAATGGAAGTAACTTACAAAGTTAGATATGACAATATAACACTAGTATCTGGAAGATTCAACAGAGAGATATATTTGAATACAGCAGGAATCCAATCTCTAAAAGTAATAAAGTAATAGCAATGATGATTGCACCCTACATACAGCTGTTCAATATAATAATCATTGATTTTTCTCTATCATAAGCATTTTTCTCTTGACTTAATCTATATCAATTATTCAATAATAGCAGCACAATAAATCCTAAAGGAGAGAGGTAGAGAATAAAATCATATGATTGATTTTTTTTCTCTTCCTCTTCCTTTTACCAAAAGAACAAACAAATGAACAGCTTCATTTCTGAAAGGGTGATATGTTTGATATGACATAAAATGAGGAAGAGTTTTGATATTATGCTAACACTTTATAAGAAAATTATAGTCCTTCCTGGCTAGTGTGGCTCAGTGGATTGAGTACTACTGGCCTGCAAACCAAAGGATCACTGGTACAATTCCCAGTCAGGGTGCATACCTGGGTTGCAGGCCAGGTCACCAGCAGGGGGCATGCGAGAGGCAACCACACACTAATCTTCCTCTCCCTCTCTTTCTCCCTTTCCCTCTCTCTAAAAATAAATAAATAAAATCTTTAAAAAGAAAAATATAGAAAGATTATTATTTTGCAGGCATTATGAACATGTCGTTGTTCACCAGGGGCACTGGAGTTGTTTTTGTGCTAGGTTACCATAATGATGAATTACACATGTGGAGGCAAAAAAAAAAAAATCTATGTTGAGCATTTTCCAGATGGTTGAACTAGGTCTACTATATGAATATTATAAGAACATATATTATGGGTCAATATTAGAAAGACCTTTTAAATATTCAAGTAAATATATTCACTGCTTCACATGCCCAGAAATGCAGTATGATTTTGCCACCTTGCCAACAACACATAGAGATAATACTTCCTTGGTTATTTAGTGGACAATCTTAAAACTTTCTTCCAAATCTTGTATTTTAAATATGATTACAGTTTTAATAAGTTTTTAATAAAGCAAAGATGGTTCTAAGATTAAAAATAATTTCTTTGTATATAAATTTAAAAACCTTTTAGTATGCAGTGAGGGATAAGTTTCTTGTAATATGTTCTAATAAGAAATACTGAAAATAGAATTATGTTATGGACTAAATGTTTGTGCCCCTATATGTACACCCAGTGTGACTGTATTTGGAGATGGAGCTTCTGGGAAGAAATTAATGTTAACTAATTAGTGTTGCACTGAACCCAGTGTGCTTACTGGAAGTACATCAAAGAGCGCTTTTCCCCTCTCTTTCCCTTTCTTTCTCTCTAAAGCCTAAGCTGAAACTGGAACCATGTTCATTCTTTAAAATTGAAATTTTCTAAGATATTACATTGGGCCAATTGCATCATTTACCAATGAGAAAACTTAGATTCTAGAGTTTATATACAAAAATATAGCTAATTACTGGGAAACCAAGGCCAAAATCTAAGGTTTCCAGATGTCAATCTAATACAATTTATGTCAATTAAGATTTTATCTCACTTTCCTCTTACCTTTTCTGTTACTGATGTGGTTTTGTAAGATACAAAATGTGGACCTCATTGAGGCAATCATCTAATTTTGTGCTTACATTACATGTAGATATAACTTTTAAGGAACATGCAGGATTTTAGTTTGGGAGCTGACAGAGCTCTTAAGTTCAATACTGGTAATTCTCTACCATTTTATTTCCTGGGTGTAAAAAATGCATAACTGTCATATATTTTAATAACTTCATAACAGGTTATTTCTAAGAAGTATGACTAAAAATTTTAAGAACGTATCTGATGAAGGATTGGTATAGAAAATTTACAAAGAATGCTTTAAAGCTCAACAATAGCAACATGAATAAATGGGTAAAAGACCTTAACAGATAGTTGATAAACTCTCACCAAACAGTATATACAGATGACAAATAGTGTATGAGAAAATGGTCAAGACCCTATATCATTAAAAAATACCAACTAAAACAATAAGGAGATATTAATATTACTACACACATATTAAAATAGACAAAATCCAAAACACTGATGGCACAAAATGTTGGTGATAACACCAAATGTTGGCAAGGATGTGGAGCAACAGGAACTCTTATTCATTGCTGGTGGAAATGCAAAATGGTACAGCCACTTTTTAAGAGTTTAGTGTTTTTTAAAAAAACTATAAATACTCTTCACATTCTTAATTCATAATACAGTGAGAAATAATACTATATAAATAGAGAAATAAAAATCCAATTGGATTAGTTTCAAGATGCTGTTATTAATTATCTATTACTGCCTAACAAATTACTCCAAACTTTAGTGGCTTAAAACAGAAAATATTTATTGTTTCAGAGTTTCCCTTGGTCAGGAATTCATGCATAACTTCTGTGTGGTTTTGGCTCAGGATGTCTCTGGGGTTTGCAGCCATGGCTTCACTCCTTTGAAGGCTCTTCTCGGGCTAGAAGATTTATTTCTAAAACAATGCACTCATATACCTGTTAGCAAAAGTTCTCAGTTCTTCACTGGCTATTAAAAAGTCTCAGTTCTTCACAATGTGGATCTCTTCAAATGATGCTTGAGTATCTTCAAACTGGCAACTCATCCTCTCAGTGAGCAATCCAAAAGAGAGAGAGCAAGGAGAAAGCTACATGTCCTTTTATGATCTAGTCCCTAAAAATATACAATGTTGCTTCCAATTAATTCTATTTATAGAATCAAGTCCTTAAGTCAAGCCCATACAAAAGAGTTCAGGATTAAGCTCCATCTCTTAAAGGCAGGACTATTAATTATTTGGGGGCAATTAAAAATCAATACAAATATACTAAAATTAAAAGAAGAGTGATTTCCTGGGATCCTTAAGGAAATGAATCAGTCCACAGGGAAACATAATGAAATAAACATAAGGTACTAGCACTTAGTATTCTCTTCCTTTTCCTTTTCTGCATATTATTCTTTAAATCTAAAGATAAAAATAATTCAACAGAGAGTATAAAGGTAACAGCTGCAATATATTATTTTAAAATATACAATTTTATACTTAAATAATAACCTGGGTGAGGTGAACAGGGAATATATTTCATTGGCGCTTGGTATCGTTTGGTATACACGATCCTAATGAAGAGAAACATCAGGAGGCTGCCAGAGCATGACTAAGGATGGGAGCATAAAACAAAGTTGAAGGAGGCTTCCTGATACCTTAGCCATGTTGTCTTCTTCCCTCCATTTGGGAAGGGTCAGAAGGATAAAAAGCAAGAGAGACATTCACTTCATAAAAGGAGATACCTAGAGTATCCTTGAGGAGCAGTTCCCATTTTGGCGGGGGTGGGGGGACAGGAAATCTGGAGGTGGAAAATCACAGTGCAGCTGCTTGTCTGTTCTTGACACGTTTCAATGCAGCTATAAAATTCACAAGGACAAGAAAAAGTTTGGGGCTTCAGACCTTAATTCTGTGTTCTACTTTATGCTCTAGTTGTTGCTAATCCCCTAGGGACATGAAATATAGGAAAACCAAACATTTGAAAAATAAAAGCAAAACTAAAATAAAATTTATTGGTAACATGTAGTAAGATGAGAAAATTATAATGCAGAACCAAAGGAATAGTTTTTATAAAGTATAATACTTGTATTGGAAATAAAAATGCAGTAGAAGAATTTTATAAAATAATAAACCAAAATGGCATCTTATTGAACTGTAATATTAATTTTAAAGACCCTCCCAAAAATCATCAGAAAACAATAAATAATATATAAAAGATAAGAACTTAAAGTAGGTATCTTTAGGATAGAAATAGACATGGAACTCCCTAAAATACAAGTCCTAGAAGGTGTTAAAATGCATACAGAGCAGAGAAAGTATATGATGGTGTTAAGATTGAACAAAGACAAATATTAGAGGCATATAAAATATCCAATATTAAAAAGATTCACAGAATAAAGACAAGAACTTTTAAAAAACCAAAACCAGACACATAAATGTAAAAAAATTCTAAGCAAGTTAATATTAGAATTATAAATAATACTAAGGACAAAATGATAATGGAGTAATATTTACAAAACAGAAAATATAAAAACTATATGATGCTATTATTTTTATGGCAAACTGAGATTTAAAATAATGTAATTAAAGATAACTCAGGAATTTTATCAAACAAAAATATTTAGTCCTAGCCACAGCAATCAGACAAGAAGAAATAAAAGGCATCCAAATTGGAAAGGAAGAAATAAAAATGTCTTCATTCACAGGTGACATGATACTGTACATAGAGAACCCCAAAGAAGTTCCACCAAGAAATTTGAAGAACTGCTAAATGAGTTCTAGTAGTTCCCTCTAGCAAAAGAGCAGGATACAAAATTAATACTCATAAATCAGTTGCATTTTATATGCCAATAACAACCTAACAGAAAGGGAAATTAAGAAAACATTCCCATTCACAATGGCTTTAAAAACAATAAAATACCTAGGAATAAACCTAACCAAGAATGTAAAACATTAGTACTCAGATAACTATATGACACTGAAGAAAGTGAAGAAGATACAAGTAAGTGGAAGCACACACCTACTCATGGATAGAATGAATTGACATCGTTAAAGTGTCCATAATATCCAAAGCAATCTATAGATTCAGTGCAATTTCTATCAAGATTCCAATGACATATTCCACAGAAGTAGAATAAATATTACAAAACTTTATATGGAACCAAAAAAAGGCCCTGCATAGAAACAGTGATCTTGAAAAAGAAGAACAAAGTTGGAGAAATTATGCTACCTAATATCAAACTATACTATTAGGCCATAGTAATCAAAACAGCATGGTACTGGCATAAATACAGACACATAGATCGATGGAACAAAATAGAGAGCCCAGAAATAAACCCACAACTTTATAGTCGATTCATATTTGACAGAGAGAACAAGCACATACAATGGGCTAAAGATAGTCTATTCAATAAATGGTGGTGGAAAAATTGGACAGATAAGTGCAGAAAATGAAACTAGACCACCTTCTTACACCACACACAAGAATAAATTCAAAATGGATCACAGACTTAAATGTTAGACCCCAAACCATAAAAATCCTAGAAGAAAAACATATGTAGCAAAACCTCAGACTTTGCTCATAAGAATTTTTTATTGGATATATCTCCCTCGGCAAGGGAAACAAAAGAAAAATAAACAAATGGGATTTCACCAAACTAAAAAAATTTTGCACAGTAAAGGAAATCATCAACAAAAGAATAAGACAACCCACTGAATGGAAGAACATATTCACCAATATATCTGATAAGGGGTTAACATCCAAAATTTATAAAGTACTTACAAAACTCAACACCAAAAAAACAAATAGCCCAATTTAAAAAATGGGTAAAGTATCAGAATAGACAATTCTCCAAAAAGGACATGCAGATGGCCAATAGACATATGAAAAGATGCTCAATGTCACTAATCATCAGACAAATGCAAATTAAAACTGCTATGAGATACCATCTCACACCAGTCAGCATGGCTATCATCAATAAATCAACAAACAACAAGTGATAGTGAGGATATTGAGAGAGGGGAACGCTTTTGCACTCTTGGGAATGCAGACTGGTGCAGCCACTGTGGAAAGTGGTATGGAATATCCTCAAAAACTTAAAAGTGGATCTGCCTTTTGGCCCAGAAATCCCACTTCTGGGAATATATCTGAAGGAACCCAAAACACTAATTTGGAAGAACATGAGCACCCCAATGTTCATCACAGCGTTATTTACAATCACCAAGATATGGAAGCAGCCCAGGTGTCCATCAATAGATGAGTGGATGAAACAACTATGGGACATTTACACAATGGAATTCTACTCATCTGTAAAAAAGAAGA
The DNA here is from genome assembly GCF_022682495.2 of Desmodus rotundus. Taxonomy (NCBI): domain Eukaryota; kingdom Metazoa; phylum Chordata; class Mammalia; order Chiroptera; family Phyllostomidae; genus Desmodus; species Desmodus rotundus. The sequence continues at coordinate 85,593,102 of NC_071397.1, forward strand.
AAATGTAACCCTTTGCAATAGTATGGCTGGACATAGACAACATTATGCGAAGTGAAGTAAGCTAGTCAGAGAAAGGCAAATACCATATGATTTCACTCATATGAGAAATCTAACAAACAAACTGAACTAACAAGCAACAAAGACAAACTCATAGATGGAGAACAGATGACAGCTGGTGTGGGGAGGGTAAGTTAGGGGACAGAGGAACAGAGCAAAAAGGAAAAAGGACTCGTGGACATGGACAACAGTGAGATGATTGCTGGGGGTAAGGGGATATAAGGGGACTAATTGGTAATGGAAAAAATATAATGAAGAATATATATATAAAGAAAAATAAATAGTATTTAATAAAGTAAAAAAAATAAAATAAAAGTTCATTCCTGAAAAAAACAAAACAAAACAAAAATGCATATTTAGTGGATATAAATAAATCAAGTAAATATTCAATTAAAATGTAAAATAAGGACAAGTAAACAATTTAATAAGATTATTGTCATCTAAAAACAGCAAGAACAAAAATGAAAAATAACAGATATTCTATCCACATCATTGTAGAGTGAAACCACATAGGATATTGATATTGTGAGACAGCAATGTTAGCAGGTTAAAGAGAATCTTAAAATAATGCTAGTCTAAATCCAGAGAAAAATATAGAAATCAATGACTGAAATATGACAGAGGAATGCAAACATAAATAGGGTTTTTATAACTTAAAAATAACCACCAGATCTAAAAACATATGTAACATCTTCAAATCAGCAGAAGACAATCTCTATTCTTAACGTAAGAAAAAGCTCATTGTCTATAAAACATGACATAAATCTTAACATAGTCATGATTATTAAAAATATAAATCAATTAAGTTTAATGACTCAAAGGTGAGGGCCTCTCCTACAATTTTGGCCAGGACACCTGCACCTCTCTCCAAGTGGCTATGACTTCTTCATAACACATATTGCATGGCTGCTCAGGGCTATAAAAGCAAAGGTTCCAAGATAAGCGGATGTGAGACATATTGACCTTTACGGCCTACCCTTAGAGGTACTGCAGTTGTATTATTGCTGCCTTACTAACAAGCCTGCTCAGATTAAAAGAACAGAATATAGATCTCAACTCTCAGTGGGAGAAGAGTCAAAAACACATCATAAAGAGAGTTTATTGTACAGGAGATATTATTATAACTATCTTTGGAAAATGCAATCTGCTAGTCTGCTTCCTAACTACAGTAATCCTCTCACATACAAAATATAACAATAACTAGCCCCCGAACCCCTACACTTCATCCTATTACAACATCAATTCATCCAAGTCCATGATCTCCTCAGGTAAATCAGGCCAGCTATAGATGAAGCTCTTCAGGCCCTATACCTTGTGTACAATTTCTCTCAAATTGATGACCTTTGAACCAAAAGAACAGGTTACACATTCCCATGTAGGCAGCAAACAACAATGGGGCGGCCATAGAATAGCTGCTATAGATACTCTCATTCAAATACAAGACACATAACTCCCGGCCAAGAGGGAGGCGTAGGTAGACACACTGTGCCTCCTCGCACAACCAAAAGAAGGACAACAACGATTTAAAAACAAAAAACAAGCAAAACTGACAGAAAATCAAACTGTGTGGAAGTCTGACAGCCAAGGAAATAAAGAAGAAACACTCACCCAGACCAGCAGGAGAGGCGGAGATGGGCAGCCAGGCAGAGAAGACTCATGGTAAGGCGGTGGCTGGCAGACCCAGCGAGCTGGCGGATTGTGGAACAGGGCAGGCCAGGCTGCAACTGGCCGGTGAGGCAGAACCTGGGGGACCAGGCGACAGACCATGCAACCCAGAGCTCCAGCATGGGGAAATAAAGCCTCAAACCACTGACTGAAAACACCTGTGGGGGTTGAAGCAGCTGGAGAAACTCCCAGCCTCACAAGAGACTTCCTTGGAGAGACCCACAGGGGCCTAGAACTTACACAAACCCACCCACTCGGGAAGTAGCACTAGAAGGGCCCAATTTGCTTGTGGGTAGTAGAAGGAGTGACTGAAAACCGGCAGAGAGTGGAGCAAGCGCCATTGCTCCCTATCGGACCCCTCCCCCACATACAGCATCACAGTGCAGCAAAGAGCATTGCCCCGCCCTGGTGAACACCTAAGGCTCTGCCCCTTGGCATAACAGGTGCGCCAAGACAAAAAAATAAAAATAAAAAATGGCCCAAATGAAAGAACAGATCAAAGCTCCAGAAAAAAATACAACTAAGCAATGAAGAGATAGCCAACCTATCAGATGTACAGTTCAAAACACTGGTAATCAGGATGCTCACAGAATTGGTTGAATTTGGTCACAAATTAGATGAAAACATGAAGGCTATGCTAAGAGAAACAAAGGGAAATGTACACGGAACCAATAGTGGTGGGAAGGATACTGGGACTCAAATCAACGGTGTGGACAAGAAGGAAGAAAGAAACATCACACCTGAAAAGAATGAAGAAACAAGAATTCAACAAAATGAGGAGAGGCTTAGGAACCTCCAGGACATCTTTAAACATTCCAACATCCAAATTATAGGGGTGCCAGAAGGAGAAGAGGAAGAACAAAAAATTGAAAACTTATTTGAACAAATAATGAAGGAGAACTTCCCTAATCTGGCAAAGGAAAGAGACTTCCAGGAAGTCCAGGAAGCTCAGAGAGTCCCAAAGAAGCTGGACCCAAGGAGGCACAAACCAAGGCACATCATAATTACATTACCCAAGATTAAAGATAAGGAGAGAATCTTATAAGCAGCAAGAGAAAAGGACACAGTTACCTACAAAGGACTTCCCGTAAGACTGGCAGCTGATTTCTCAAAAGAGACCTTACAGGCAAGAAGGGACTGGAAAGAAGTATTCCAAGTCATGAAAGGAAAGGACCTACATCCAAGATTGCTCTATCCAGCAAAGCTTTCATTTAGAATGGAAGGGAAGATAAAGTGCTTCTCAGATAAGGTCAAGTTAAAGGAGTTCATCATCACCAAGCCCTTATTATATGAAATGTTAAAGGGATTTATCTAAGAAAAAGAAGATAAAAATTATGAACAGTAAAAATGACAGCAAACTCACAGTTATTAACATCTACACCAAAAACAAAAACAAAAGCAAACTAAGCAAACAACTAGAAGAGGAACAAAACCACAGAAATGGAGATCACATGTAGGGTTATCAATAGGGGAGTGGGAGGGGGAGAGAGGGGGGAAAGGTACAGAGAATAAGTAGCATAAATGGTAGGTAGAAAATAGACAGGGGGTGGGTAAGAATAGTATAGGAAATGTAGAAGCCAAAGAAGTCATATGTATGACCCATGGACATGAACTGTAGGGGGGAATGTGGGAGGGAGGATGTGTTCAGGATGGAGTGGAGTGAAGGGGGGGAAATGGGACAAATGTAATAGCATAATCAATAAAATATATTTTTAAAAAAGAAAAAAAATACAAGCCATACAACAATTACTGAGCCATAGCATTTTCAGAATAGCGCCAGGCACATGTGGCCAGTTCACGGTTTAGGGCTAACTCTCTTTGCTTAGCGATCTCCAGGGCTCCAGGTTCCATACTTTGAGTCCCTGGTTTTGCCCTTTATGGCATCCTTCTTTTTACATAAGAAATAGTCTATGTTTATATATATTTACCTTTAAATTGAATTTTCTGGAGTGATAATCATTAATGAAATTATGGGTACAATTCTAGGGGTACAATTTGGGGGTACAATTCTATAATACATCATCTGTGTAATGAATTGTGTCTTCAAAATAAAAGTTACAAAAAATGACAAAAAAATAGTCTGTGTTTACTACTCTGGTTTTCTCAGCCTGCTTCTTGCATGGATTCCATAAAGGAGTCTGAAAGCTTTCTTTGTTTTATACTTTCTCTTCCTTTCAACTTGATATGATAATAATTTTTAAAATATAATGTTTCTGGCATCAATTTACAATATACTCCATTAGACAAGTCATATCCCATAGCCTTTTACTGGGTGCTATCTTTGAATCACCCATGAGACAAAGCATAAGAAACCCTGTTCTTTTTTAAATAGAGGGGCCACAGAACATGCCATCAAGAACCTTTGAAGGAGTTTTATGGGCACTAAAGGGTCCATGAGGCATTTTTTAAAATTTCTTAACAAAGGGTTTTAAAGTTGTATCATCAGTTTCATCTTTGCCATGAAACATTTTCCTGACCGGGAGTTGATCTGTGACCTATTTCTTTATGAAACTTTCAACCAGGGAAGGTTAGGAACGGGAAACGGTTTCATCTGCAAACTCAGAAAGTCTAAGATCATTTATATTTATACTAAATTTTCCTGTCTCATTTTATGTTTGGCAACTAGTAAATGATAGCACACTGAAAACTTTGCTTAGAAATCTCCTTGGCTAGACCATCAAGTTCATTAGCACATTCCCTATTTTCTACATAACTGTAGTTGCCATTTTTATATGTTCTCCCTGTGCATAAAAGGGTTTCCATTCCTTCATTTTCCAATAACATTTCCTCCCTTTCCCTAAACCCTGTCATATAGCCTCCTTGTAGTCCCTCACACTTTCACTGCACTGTCTCTGATGTCCTTTAGGCTTTCACTAATGATCACCTCAACACCCTTCCCGCTTCTTCCCATTGACCAATACCTACATCACTAAAACATATCCTAGATTTTTGTAAAGGCAGCATCCCATTGCTGGTACCACAATCTATTCTGGTTACCTATCTATTTACATATTAAAATATCTCAAGGGGAAGGGTTATTGAGGAACATGTATAAAGGACCCATGGACAAAGCCAAAGCAGGGTAGGATCGAGGGTGGGAGGTGGAGATGGGTAGGGTGTGCCGGGGTGTAGTGGTGGGGAAATGGAGACAACTGTATCTGAACAACAATAAAAAGAGAAAAAAAAAGGAAATAAGGCAAAAGATACCACAAAGATTTTCTCGAAACATAATAAGAGAGACAAATTTATTTCCATCAACTTAGGTAAAGGAAAATTGGACAATATATACCACTTATTTATGTGAACAGACTCTGAAACATTAATCAGAATGGGTGAAGTGGAGTAGTTTCTCTCTTATGTCTTATTATGTTAGGACTCAGTTGGAAGGAGTCACAGACTGGCAATTACCAGCCAGCTGGTGGCAAAACTCTGCTTAGAGACTTCTTTCTTTACATGCCTGATGGTCGACAGTAGCTGTCACTGGATATCTCAGCCAAGACTGTCATTCAACTGATAATCTGTTATTCATCTACGAATGGCCTTTATACGTGACCTGAACATCCTGACAGCGTGGTGGCTTTGGACTTCTCACGTGGAGCTCAGAATTCCAAAGGCACGTGTTTTAAGCAAACCAAGTAGAAACACAATTGACTTGTAGTATCTATTTTTGTGATATAAAAGAAAAGCAATAGTGTATTCTGTCGGAAAATCTGAGTATGGGACTGGTTTGATGAGACTGGTTCTTTACTTTCTGTGTGGCTTCATCCAGGGTGCTTGACAGAGGGCCAATTATCCAATTTCAGGATGGCCCAGCCCCACAGTCACAGGGCTGGTAAGTCGGTAGGGCTGCTGCCTGGGAGCTCGCCAGGACCGCTGTGTGTGTGTGTGTGTGTGTGTGTGTGTGTGTGTGTGTGTGTGTGTGTGTGTGTGTGTAAGGGGGTTGGGGGCCTTATTTTATTTTCTCTCTCTGTGAAACTATTCACAGTCCACTCACGCTTCCACACAGCATAGTCACTCTGTCCTAAGAAAAGGTGTCTCAACAGAATCAAATAAAAACTACTTTGTCTTTGATGACCCAGCTTTTGAAGTCACAGAGAATTATTTTCACCATTTTCACAAACCTACACAGATCCAAGAGGAGAAAATAGACTCCACTTCATAATGAGAAGAGTGTAACATTGCCAGTAACCAGGGAATGAATCATGAGACAAATTGCTTTAGGCACCTTTGAAAAATGCAACCTATAAAGTCACTCTACTCTTCTACCTTTGTAAAGAGAGAAAAAAAAAAGAACATGTATACTACATGTGATGTATGAATAATTGTTGATTATGAAATTAAGATTTTTATTTTCACTTACATAATTATCTGAAATTTTTTTTTTTCTAATTAGAGGGAAGCGTGAATATCTGTTGTTTGCCCCATTTGAGTCTACTGCTGTACCAAACAAATAAACGTAGAGAAAGATAGATTATTCAGCACACGGACTTGACGTTTGCTTTTTGTTCTTGATGTTTCTTCAGGCTACAGTTGGAATTAAAGTTTTGATTTTAGTTTCTGATATACTCAATACATTACAACTCCCATAATATGTCTTATATCAATAAATAAAAGTTATCTTAATTATTATACTGAAGTGGAAATAAATGACAATTAACTGATCTCTCTGATTATAAAAGGTTGTTAGTAATTTGTATAATATTGAGAGACATTTAATTTCATTTCATGACTTGATTTTAAAACAAAGTCAATATTAAACAGTTAAGCTTAGTAATTCACTTAAAGTGATAACAAAATAAAGGATTCCGGAAAGGAAACAGAAGATTGCACAGCTGGATTTTTTCACACAAAATTACATTTTGTATCATCAACTTATAGAAGAAAGTCATTATCAGATTAAACTCAGTTTGTTCTATTCTTGAATAATACAGTATCTTTCTTAAAAACACATGTAACTCTTCTGATTTGGCCACATAGATATAAATGGTGCTTTTGCTTGTTTGGTATTAAAAACACATAGATATGGAATTTAATGCCACATTTAAAGTGTCACTAACCATTGATTAAACTCTGGATATATTTGAACCCATCATGTAATTTTGAACAGGTACTTAATTTTATAAAGTTAAGCTGCTCACTATGTCTAAATAGTATAAGGCCCCTCATAGGCAGGGAAATTGAAATATAAGAAAAACAATGAAATCCTACTATGAAAAAATACTTTTTCTTAGCTTGCTGATATAAGATGATTAGCAGATGAGTCATAGCTCAAAGATAATTATCTTTTTAAAAACATCACTTTCCATAGCTCTGTTAATTTTGAAATATGGTTCAATAATTCAAACAATAAACCATATGAAGTGCCATGTATACTGAACTGATTAGGTTTTTATTATGTTCTAGAACACAGGCGGCAAACACAAGGCCTGCTGGCCGTATCCGGCCCTCCACCCTGTTTTATCCAGCCCAGCACCTTGTTTCTACCCAGTGACAGCTCTGAGCTCTAGCTTAACTGTTAAGGAGTAGTTACATTCACACAGTCCTAAAATTACATTCGGCCCTTTGAAGGCAACTGCAAGGCTGATGTGGCCCCTGGTGAAAATAAGTTTGACACCCCTGTTCTAGAGAGAGGACTCCAGTTGAGGTGGACTTACATTGACTTATTTATGCCCAAACTACTTTTCCCAGAATTCCCTTCTCCTTGTGATTCTTGGTTAGGGTTTGTGTGCAAAAGGAAGTTTTGCAGGTTTGAAGATGCCAAAGAAGCAAGAACCAGTTCATTCTGAAGGTCCTTATGATGCTCTGTGCTCTGTAAGACCTGGCAAGTTGCCCACTCACTGACTCACTCTATTGGGTCTGCAGCTACCTGGACCCTAACAACTCTCTTATTGCAGCTTCTCCAAGTCATGGGCCAGGCACATGTACAACCCAATGGTCATGGGTGCCAGCAACTTCTGTAAGAAACTAGCATTTTCGAGGTTAGAGGACCTTAAAGATATACATGGGCTTCATTTTGACCCCTTGGGTCCAGTTTGTTATTGTACTTCACCTTCAGGTCAAGTTTCTTCCTACCTAGCAGCTGTTCAACCTACAGCAATTTTAGGGTCACCAGCAGACACAGTGTTATGTCTTCCCTAGACTTTTTCAACGGCTTCCACAATTATGCAATTCCATCCTTACAGTAAAGCCTGTATTTTATATTACTCATACTAGTATATCTCTCTGGCCACATCCTAACCGACACATCAGTCAAGCCAGTTAAATCAGGTTTTAGAACACCTATTCTATGTAATTTCTGGGTTCATTTACTGTGTTTTAATAGTCTTTACACATGAAATTTTCCATGTTTCCCTTCCCAAACATCTTTTTTTCCTAATTAATTGGAAATTCAAGAAATATTTACTGGATGAGAACATAAATGAGTGGAAGAATTGACAGTATGGAAATTCCATCCCTCATGTATCTTAAACTGTATGTTAGTTAAGAATGAAATACCACTCTCTAATTTTATTTGGTCATTTAAACTGTTTATAAAAAGTGATACATAAGAAAATATATCAAAATGTATTTTGATTATAAAAAAGCTAATAATTCCATTCAGTAACCATATACCTTCTATGTATTAGCAGTAAGAAATAGGGTAACTTTACAAATAAATAAATAATGGCTTGAGTCCTCCATGTAAGCTTACCATAAACTAACATTGTTGAGAGTGACATGAATAATACAGTATCTCAGATGAAGTGACATTTGAACTGGGTCTTGAATAACAGGAAGTGTTTTCTGGTGCACAAGGAACAGATAAGGGATGGAGAGATAGAAATAGCATGCAAGAATGGGGGCACAAAAGACCACACAATATCTCAGAAATTCTGACAAGTTTGATGTCATGAGGGCTACACAGATTTGTTCTTTAGATAGGTAATTCAAAAGTCAATGTGGAAAATAAATTGGAAGTGAGTCTTTGAGAATGGGTCACTGGTTTGCAAGCTTACTTTAGTAGTTCAGCAAGGAGGCATTTCACATAATGAGCTTGAGATTCCTTCAGGATATTGAGACAAAGACATATACAGTAAGCTGATTTACATCTAGGTTTGAAAATCAGTCAAGAGGTGGGCACCATTGATTAAAACTGATGCATCACTAGCATTTTGAGATTGACAGGTATCATTTTTAATTAATTTTTAAGCTTGAAATGAATTATAAGTTGTTTAAGTAAAACTCCAAATAAAATCAATGCAAAAATATAAAATTATCTAAACATCTAGCCCCTTTAACAGTGAAAGCATAATATTTTCCCAGAGATTCTCTCTTCAGATAACCCTGGGATCCCAGACTGCTTTTTAGTTCTCTATGATTAAGTTCTTAATGTCTCATAGATTTCTACTGAGATTATAACTATTCTACTCTCCATGCTAGTGAAAGAAAAATATAGTCAAATTCCTTGGGGAAGTGATCTAATCATAGCTGAAATGTGGCATCTCAGAAACCATCTCTCTTAGACCAATACTGGCTCGATACACACGAGTCGTTACTTCACTGGAAAGATCCTTTCATGGCAGAACCAGGGTAGCTTTAATTTTAATACAAGCAGTGGTACCCCTTTCATGAAACATACTTTCAAATACTCCTTCAATGCATAACAAAAAAAACACTGATAGAAAAGGTACTCAGTTTGAGGTTGTTATATTTAAGAGAAATTCCTTATCAAATAAAGCAAAATTAATTAACAATTCATTAATTCTAACTCAAAGATGGAGGTCACCTAAACATATATGCTCATGTTATATAAAAAGATGTAAACATGATATTTGAGAGATTTCCTGAAGCTCTAAGGAAAAAATTTATTGACTATGACATAGCCAAGCAGTGAACTATTGAGAAAAATTGTGGAAACTTTTCAGGAGCTTAAGAAATCAATTAATTTACATATCATTTACATATTCCTGGTATAAAAACACAGTGGGAAAAATTTTATCTCTATATATTATATGCCACAGTAGCAACAAATCAAGGAATATCTCTAGATAAATTTCAAATTAAAAAACATTTTCTTTGTCAAAATAATGAGGGGGTTTATAGTACAATGCTATAAAAATGTAAAGATATTGAATATAACATAATATTACATAAACTAGATTAAGAAAAGCTATTTAGATACAAGGAGGGATCCCCCAACAAACCTGAGTTTATTTATAACAAATTGTGTATTTATTCTTCCATGTTTAAACTTCAGTCACCTTTAAAGTACTCTCCATTTGATGCAATGCACCTATCAAGACATTTTTTTCCACTGCTCCAAACACTTTTGAATGCAATTTTGATGCCTTTTAGTGCTTCTGCCATTTTCTGTTTCACCTCCTCCACATCGGCAAAATGCTTCCATTTCAGAACTCTTTTCATCAGGGTAAACAAACAAACAAAAAAAGTGGCTCAGGGCAAGATCAGGTGAATAGGGAGGGTGGGTCATGGGGGTCATGCTGTTTTTGGTCAAAAACTGCTTGCTGAACACTTAGTGCAGTGGGGGCAGGTGCACTCGCAAATCACCCATCATGAAATGGACAAACATGTTGAAAGAGTCTTCAAAAGAATCACTGAAGCCAGGATGCAGCCTCTCACAACAATGCCAGTTGGTGCACTGATACAGATGGATTACTAGAACACTCACCTAGTAGGGGAAGCCTGTACTACAAGGGACCTGTCCTCCATAAGATAATTCCATTTTGGTGGGTCTCCCCTTCTATTTCAAAGCTAGTATTATTGAAGCAAAGATGTCATAGTCTGAGTGAAGCCATTCTGAAATTCCATTTAGAGGATAAACGGAAATTCCATCATTGGCATCATAAAACGTCCTTTTGGTACAAAACTGTGCACAAAAAGAATAAGGCATGGGAATCATTAGTAACTTATTAATGATATTATTTGGTCTCTACCAGTGCCACACATTTATTTCTTCCCAGAAGATTTATGAGTGAAAATATGTTGCCACCCTCTTCAAAATACTTTTAGCGCATTGATTAAAACCTTTGCTTAGGGAGCTGTGTCTTATAATTGTGGTAAAGGAAAGCTGGACAATTATTCTCTGCAGAAAACAAATATAAAACTGGACTAAACTGTCCAAAGGGAACTTTTAGAGCATGAAAAATAAAAAATGCAATGAGCATATTTGAAAGTATTAACTCAGGAGGGTTATTACTGTGATGGGCAGGAACTATAGCAAGGCTGGGGCCTCCTTGCCATACCAGGGGGCCCGAGATCCCTGGAAAGTAAAAGTCAATGGAAGCTACAGAACAGTCAATAGGTTCTGACTCCAGGTGGGCACACAAATACTTTAAGCACTACTTTAATTATTGTTGAATATTTAAAAGAAAAAATATTAACACTAGTGGAAATATTTTAACACTAGTGGAAATACACATAATATGATAAAATAGTGTTCTGGAACAAAATGTATAATAATTAAAATGAAAATACCAATACATGGGTAAAACATCATTTTGGAGGTGGCAGAAGAAAGAATCATTAAATTTGAAGATATATTAGTAGCAATTATTCAATACAAAATTACAGAAACAAGAGTTGGAAGAAAAACAAATAGAGACTGAGAACTGTGGTACAATATTATGCAATCCAACATATGAGTAACTGTCCCCAAAAAGAGAAATAAGAAAAATATATATATTGGAAAACCAATAGCTAAAACTAACAAAATTTTAATAAAAACTTTAATTTACAGATCCAATAAGTTCAGTAAAAGTCATCAAAAATCAGAACAAAGAGAATTAGTTTTAGGAATACTATAATCAAACTGCTGAAAGCTAAGACCAAATTCATCATCACTAGCCATCAGAGAGATGCAAATTAAAACCACAGTTTTCACACCAGTGAGAATGGCCATTTTAAATAAATCAACAAATAACAAGTGTTGGAGAGGTTGTGGAAAAAAAGGGAACCCTAGTACACTGTTGGTGGGAATGCAGACTGGTGCAGCCACTGTGGAAAACAGTATGGAGTTTCCTCAGAAAACTAAAAATGGAACTGTCTTTTGACCCAGCAATTGCACTGCTCAGATTATGTCCTAAGAATCCTGAAACACCAATTCAGAAGAACCTATGTACTCCAATGTTCATAGCAGCACAATTTACAATAGCCAAGTGCTGGAAGCAACCTAAGTGCCTATCAGTAAATGAGTGGATCAAAAAACTATGGTACATTTACACAATTGAATGCTACATAGCAGAAAGAAAGAAGGAGTTCCTACCCTTCATGACAGCATGGATAGAACTGGAGAGCATTATGTTAGATGAAATAAGCCAGGCAGTGGAAGACAAATACCATATGATCTCACCTGTCAGTGGAACCTAATCAACAAAATAAACAAGCAAGCAAAATATAACCAGAGACACTGAAATAAAAGAACAAACTAACAGTAACCAGAAAGGAGAGGGGAGAAGGATAATGGGGGAAAAGAGGGGAAGTGCCATCAGGGAACATGTATAAAGGATACATGGATGAAGACAAAGGGGGTAGGTTCCAGGGTGGGAGACGGGGATGTGTGGGGCAAGGAGCGTGATGGGGTGAGAATGGAGACAACTGTACTTGAACAATAATTAAAAAAAAGAAAGAAAATCTTAAAAGAAGCCAATAGCAAGAGAAAAATGGCACGATACTTAAAAGAAACAACACTTTGTTAATGACTAATTTCTTATCAGAAAAAGTAGGGAGCACAAGATCATGAAATGACACATTGAAAGTGTTATATATTCCACAACGTTATCTTTCAAAAATAAAGGTAAAATTATTTTGTGAGCAGCACGCTAAAAAGAATTCAAAAATATGGATACTATAATTTAGGGGAACTATTCTCTTTAGCAGAGTGACTTTTATTAGTCTTCTCCCTTCTTTCTATAAGTAAATATGGTCTAAAACATGACAGAGAAAATTTTTCAAGAATTAAACCATTCTTTTATTTTTCCATTTCCGTTACCATTTAGTTTCCTTATACTACTCTCCCCCCAGCAATCACCACACTGTTGTCTATATCCACGAGTCCTTTTCCCCTTTTTCTCTGTCCTGCCACCCTCTAACCACCCCCCCGACCACAAGCTATGATCCGTTCTCCATCTATGTGTGTGTCTCTGTTTTGCTTGTTACTTCAGTTTGTTCATTAAATTCCACATATGAGTGAAGTCATATGGTATTTGTCTTTCTCTGACTGGCTTACTTCACTTAGCATAATGTTCTCCTGGTCCATCCATACTATTGCAAGGGTTACATTTCTTCTACTTTTATGACTGAATAGAATTCCATTGTGTAAATATCTCATTGTTGTTTCACCTGCTCATCTATTGATGGACACCTGGTCTGCTTCCATATCTTGGTGACTGTAAATAATGCTGCGATGAACATTGGGGTGCTCATGTTCTTTCAAATTAGTGTTTTGGGTTCCTTCAGATATATTCCCAGAAGTGGGATTTCTGGGCCAAAAGCAGATCCACTTTTAAGTTTTTGAGGTGTCTCCAGTGTCTCCATACAGCTTTCCATAGTGGCTGCACCAGTCTGCATTCCCACCAACAGTGCTACAGGGTTGCCCTCTCTCAGTATCCTCACCAGCACTTGTTATTTGTTGATTTATTGATGATAGCCATGCTGACAGGTGTGAGGTGATACATCATTGTGGTTTTAATTTGCATCTCTCTGATGATTAGTGATGTTGAGCATCTTTTTATGTCTATCGGCCATCTGCATGTCCTATGCCTTTATGGTCAATTAATATTTGACAAAGGAAGATCAAGTGTCTGTTCAGAGCCTTTACCCATTTTTAATTGAATTGTTTGTGTTTTTCATTGTTGATTTTTATAAGTTCCTTATATATTTTGTATGTGAACTCCTTATAGGATGTATCATTGGCAAATACATTATCTTGTTCAGTGAGTTGTCTTCTCATGTTGCTGATGGTTTCCTTTGCTGTATATGTGGATTAAAAATAATCTCAATCAAAATCCTGGATATTATGGAGAAAATGACAAGCTGATTTTGTTATTTATATGAAAATTCACAGCATCTAACACAGACAAAACAATTTTCAAAAAGCAGTACACCATTGGAAAACCATCTGACATGACTTCCAAACATACTGCAAACATTTGGGACCTGCAGCAATGAATACAGTAGAGTATAAGTATAGGGCTAGACATAAGGATAAACGGAACACTACGAAAGTTAGATATTGACCCAAAGACATAAAGTCAGCTGATCTTCCACAGAGATGCCAAGTAAATTCAATAAGGAAATTATATATTTTCAGTGAACTGTGATTGAACAATTGTTTACACAAAGCAGGCACAGAAAAGTAACTCATCCCACACTATATGCCCAATAATTACCTCTTTATGGATCACAACCATAAATGTAACAAATAAACTATAAACCTCTAGAACAAACAGAAAAACCTTAGACAGAAACAAAAGCTAGAACCATACACTTTCTTAGAGAGAAACAAATAAAGGAACCATAAAAGGGAAATCTTGATAAATTGTACTTTGTCAAAATTATCAATGTTTGACCTTTAAAAGAAGACACCATTAAAAAGTGAAATTGCAAGCCACAAACTGGGAGGAATTGTTCTCAAAATATAAATCTCATAAAGTACTTGTATTGAAATATATATTGAGTTCCTGATATGATTACATTTGTTTTATCTTGGCCTCATGCCACCTGATATCAGAGTATAATAGAGTCTATAGTAATCAAAACAGCAAGGTACTGTCATAAAAACAGACAAATAGATCAGTGGAACAGAATACAGAGCCCAGAAATAAACCTATGCCTTTATGCTCAATTCATATTTAACAAAGGAAGATAAAACATGCATTGGGGTAAAGATAGTCTATTCAATAAATGACACTGGGAAAACTGCACAGATAAATGCAAAAAAATAAATAAAACTAGACCATCTTCCTACATCATATACAAGAACGAACTCAAAATGGCTTAAAGATTTAAATGTTAGACACAAAACCATAAAAATCCGAGAAGGAACATAAGCAGTAAAATCTCAGACATTTCTCATAGCAATGTTTTTTCTGACATATCTCCTTGGGCAAGGGAAGCAAAGGAAGAAATAAACTAAAAAGCTTTTGCACAGCAAAGGAAACCGTCAACAAAATGAAAAGACAACCCACTCAATGGGAGGACATATTCACCAAGGATACATCTGATAAGGGGTTAACACTCAAAATCTATGAAGAACTTATAAAACTCAACAAGAAAGCAAACAATGCTAAATGCAACCAGCCAATCAGAGAAAGACAAATACTATATGATTTCAGTTGTATATGGAATCTAATGGACAAACTCAACTCACAAGTGAAATAGGGAGAGACTCATCAATGGAGAGTAGGCTGACCTCTCTGGGGAAAGGGTATTATGGGGTGGAGGAATTGAACAAAAAAGTAAAATGACTCATGGATGTGGACATCAGTGTGGTGATTAAGGCAGGGAGGAGGTTGAATGCAGGTAGAAGAGTGTCTATGGCATATTAATGGTAATGGAAAAAAATTTTAAAATTTAAAGTTAAAAAAACTTAAAAATGGCCAAGGATTTGAATAGACACTTTTCCAAAGAGGACATGCAGGTGGCCAACAGACATGAAAAGATGTTCCTTATCACTAATCATCAGAGAAATGCAAAATAAGCCACAAAAAGATATCAAATCACACCTGTCTGAATGGTTATCAGCAAAAAATCAACAAACAAAAGTATTGGCAAAGATGTGGAGAAAAAGCAACCCTCCTGCCCTGTTGGTAGGAATGCAGATTGGTACAGTCACTGTGGAAAGCAGTATGGAACCTCAAATAATTAAAAATGGAACTGCCTTGTGAGCCAGTGATTGCACTTCTGGGAATTTTTCTGAAAAACCAGAAACACTATTCAAAACGATATATGCACCCTTATGTTCATTGCAGCATTATTTTCAATAGCCAAGATTTAGAAGAAGCCCAGTGTCTATAGCATACTATAAATATTTTCTACCCAGAAATATTGAATACCCAAGGTCTGTCTGGAAAAAGCCCAACTCTTGTTAATATAACAACAATGGTTTGCATGACATCAATGTACGCTGACAGCCAAGGAGAGAGGACTGGAATGTCCGTGTGTGAACAATGATGACTTCACTGTACTAGTCGGTGGGGGCGGTACATGCTGCTAAGTGAATAGGTGTACTGTGGTGGCCATCACATTCAAAATGACTGAGCTAGTAGAACGATGAATGTGCATCAAATTTTGCATTAAACTTGAACACTCTTCTGTAGAAACTATTTAGATGATTCAGAAGGCACAGCTATGGACTACTGGTGGTTGGCAGCTTCATCACGACAACACACTCTTTCAGGCCTCACATCTCATGCAGTTTTTTGGTGAAACATCAAATCACTCAGGTGACTCTGTCCCATATAGCCTAGATTTGGCACCTTGCAACTTCTGACTTTTCCCAAACTAAAATCACCTGTGAAAGGTAAGCGAGTTCAGACCATCAATGAGATTCAGGAGAATATGACTGTGCAGCTGACGGCGATTGGGAGAACTGTGTGAGGTCCCCCCATGCCTACTTTGACAGAGACTGAGGCATCGTTGTCCGATGTACAGTGCTTCTTGTATCTTGTATATTCTTCAATAAACGTCTCTATTTTTCATATGACATGGTTGGATACCTCCTGCACAGACCATAAAGTGTTCTATATGCATATTCACAAGTAATTTCAAACTAAGTATCAATACGTACAATAACATGGATAAATCTCAAAAAACATAATGCTAAAAAAGGAAGATACAAAAGACTATATGCTATATAATTTCATTTATGTAAAATTATTAGAAAAGGGAACATGTAGTGTCCACACAGGTACCCGCAATTGCAGTTGCCTGGGGATATGCCTGGGGGCAGGCACTCACTGTAGGGGAGCAGGAAGTGTGGGCTGTTGGATATCTTCTAGAATTGGTTTTTAGTGAGGAGTTCATTGCTACATACATTTTATTAAAATCATTGATGCTTACAATTATCATGGGTGAATCTTACGGCATGTAAATTATTATACTCAAGAACGATGACTAAAGAGAAAGAAACATTTATCAAATTAATAATGTAACATAATATGAAAATTTATATTTAATAGAAGTATGGTTACAAAAATACACAGCAGTATCAAAGCAAAAACTAAATTTGTTTAGGAGACACATATCTCAAGTGCCCAGATTTCAAAATAAGAATAAATATTTTTAAAATGGTATCTTCAGGCTTATGTAATGAGTATAGAATCATGAACATTAGTAGAACTCCCCAAAGCCAGAATAAATTTGTATCTTAAGACTAAGGGGGAATAATAAATGCAAATCACCTTCACTGTCTTTAACTACTGGTATGACTTATATGTGTTTATGAGAGATACTGCTTTTCTTGAACACAGGAAAAAGAAGAAAAAATAAAGAACATTTACAAGGGATAAAATAGACTCATCTGCCATGCTTAGCATTTTGTTGAAAAATGAAGTATTTCTCATCTGAAAATTTCCAAGACAAATGAAGTATCTCATCCCATGCAAATATTAGTACATTTAAGGATATACTGATAGACACCTTCCTACAGTCAGAAACAAAGGGTGTTGAACTTTAATGTAGCTGGTGAACATGAAGCTTTGTTAAATCTCAGCATTCATCTAGTGAATTAACATCTATCTAGACTATCTACAGTGCCCCCACCTCGCACCCCTGGACGTCGAGTTTTTGTGATTATCAGGAACTCTGTTGCAGGCTTTGCACTTCTCTCAGTCACGACATCTTCTACCATCCGGGTTGCGATGTGTCTGCATCTAACCGTACTCCCATCTGAGACCTTTACCACATAGACACTTTATGATGTATGTGCCCCCGAACTACTGAGAACCCTAACACTTATCATTGGAATCTGTGACATTAATTTTCCTCTAATAGCATGTAAGCTGTCATTGAGGACTGGAGGGACTCTCCTATGAAAAATAATGGCAGAATATTAGTATGGAGAATTTACGACATTCAACTTGCCAATCAGGAGGTTTATTTTCTTCACTCTGGTTTATTCATAAAGAAATATTTGTTAAGCGACTACTATACTCCTGGTGCTAGCATTCTCACTGTTACAGCAGAGGCTGGTAGATAAAGAGCTGTGGGGTAAACACACCATCAGATCTCAAAAGTCTCCCATCTGAATGCTTTGTATCAAAATCACTTTAATAACTAATAAAGCATGTTAAAGACTTTTACTTGAAAACAGTCAAAAGCACATCTATTGAATTGAACCACATCTTGTATTTGCATTTATACTGAATGGCACTGTAAATTTAATTCACTATTTAAGAAATAAAAAGAAATAAAAATGGATACAAATACACATATGTTTAAGCTAAATGAAAACACCACACATATGTTCAAATGTAGCTTTAATTACCCACAAAAGTGAATAATGCAGATCCAGCTTCAATCTAATCAAAGTTTTGTAATTTTCAGTGGAAAATTATGTGTGTAGTTTTTATTGCATGCAGGCACAGTTAGGGTAATAAGAGCACCGACTGAGTCATTTTTGAAATCATATACATGCAGGAATTAGAGCAAGGAGGCAAGCTACTTTTTATTCATTAGAATAACTAAAAAGCCTCTTGTGGTACTGACTTGAAAGGAAAATTATTCTGAGGTACCTAGAAGTAATATCTCACAGGATATTCTCAAATGAGATACCTTATGTGAATGCATTCTAAATTGGAAGGAAGAAGAGCATACAAAATTTAACTTTACTTTGCTAGTAATTAGTTCATCGGTATATATAATTTTTATTTACATAAATCAGTCATTATAATAAACATTAGACTTTTTATCCTGGATCACTGGTGGCAATATTATAATTTAAAGATAAGATAGCATATTATGTTTGATTAGAAATTCAGGTAGTGATTTAAAATCATATACCGAAAAGATAATATTGAATAAAAACAAGAAAAAAACCAGTTAATGTTTTTGTAATTACTCTGGCAGCTATATATTTTGCAATGTGAAATAATCAGCCTCTCTCTAATAAATAAAATTTCAAGTTTTAAGACTTTATGCATGCCTTTTACTTTTAAATAACTGACTTGAATGTAGTTTACTTTGATCTATAGCGAAAGGAAAGTTGTTAAGCTGTTTATGCTTATTGGACTGGAAAACATAATTACTTTAGAATCCAATTTGCATTCATCAACTGTATCATTAGGATCAAACTCTAGCATTTTGGAAGTGTGGGTTTTTAAATGAAGGAAAATAAAATTTTAAATGTCATCTTTTCTCATAGTAAGCCCAAATAAATTGTGAAATCAAGTTTTGCTTAATGTTTCCTTTTGCCTTTTACACATAATCTCATAATAAGAAAAACCATCTAGTCAAATATCCACCAAAATAAAAAATCTGTTTCAAAAGGCCCTTTGACAATAGGTTATTTGGGCTATATTTCAACATTTAAGATAGGGAACTAATTCCCTTAGCTATTTAACCAATGCACCTTAGAACTTTTTGTAACAGTTTTCTTCTACTTTGAGATGAAATCTTTACTTTTCTGCTTCCAGAAAAAAAAAATCTTATGTTTTCTAACCACAGCCCTGCCTCTATTAAGACAACCACATCTTTTCGACATGCTCTTTCTTCTCCCAATTAAACAACTGTCAGATTGATAGCATCTTCTTTTACGAAATAAAAATTAGTTACTTCAAAGTATAATGACCTTGTTTTGGACAGACTCTGGCTTGTCAATTTTCCTTGCCCTGTTTTTAAAGGAGTCTTCTAATTTAAAATATTGCCTGTGTAAGAGATCCAAGACAGAATCTTACCATTTTAAATCAAATACCTATAAATACAAAGAAAACTACTCACAGAAACTCCTGTAAATATAACAAACAAAAGAATGAGTTCAGGGCTCTGAGGCCAAAAATAAATGCCATAGTTTTGAAAATAACCTAATGATAAATTTAAAAATTAGAAGCATGTAGTCTTCAGATTGTGCTTCAATGAAAGGGGGTAACACAGGCAAACGAGACTGTTGTGCAGAATACAAACACGACAAGATGGGATAGAAGCATAGGTAAAGTATCCAAAATGATCACACAAACAGGATTAAGCAAATATTGGATTCACTAAGGGCACTAGGGGCTTAAACAGGTATATGAACACATTTGAGAAAGCACAAAAGGCAAAAAAAAAAAAAAGAAGAAGAAGGAAGATGATGCAGCAGAAGTGAAGTGCAGGGAAAACACAGAGATACAGCACATACACACACAGACAGCCATTGTTGTTGACGACAGACCACTGCCTGTGAGGCAGATGCTATAATCTATGATCTACTGCATAATATAACTTGTTCTTTTCACTGAAGAGAGCTCATAATATAGAGATTGAAAAGAAAAAAGAACCCCATATAGGAATCATTTCAACCATAATCTTTAAATTACAAGACATGGGGAAAAAAGCTCAAAATTATTCTTAAACAACAACAAAAAAAGGTGCAAACAAAAAAAATCTATAAAATTGGGTGGGGAGGAGTGGTGGAGAGAAAATTGAGACAACTGTACTTGAACAACAATAAAAAAAGTTAAAAAGTACAATAAGAGTAAAAAAAGAACAAACTCACTAACTTACTAATAACTTTCTTTCCTCTATATGTGGGGCATTAGACTAGATGGATGTCTGTGTGCAGCTTTATAAAGTTGCTATCTCATTTCCACTAAAAAAATAAAAATAAATTGGGGTAGCTTCAGTATAAATTAAAAATTATTTCAGGTGCAACATGAAAAATAATTAAGAAGTCAACAAGATTTCCTTAGAAAAAAATACAGTGAGATAAAGACAGTCCATTCAATAAATGTTGTTGGGAATATTGGAAAGATAAATGCAAAAAAATTAAACTAGACCACTGTCTTTCACCATAACTCAAGTCCATTATCATGGTGTCTGCAAGGTTGGATTCTTCTGAGGCCCCTTTCCTCGGCTTGTAGATGGTTGCCTTCTCCCTGTCCTTACATGCTTCCCCTCTGAGAGATGGAGAAGAAAGCTAACACTAACCGGAAGACACCAGAAATAGGCATATTAATTTCAGACAAGGAGGATTTTCAGGTATTAAAAAAATGTCATTACATAATAAAAATCTGGTAAATTCTCCAAAAGGACATAACAATATTAACTGTACATGTTTCCACCTAAAAAAATATCTAAGTATATGAAACAAAAACAGAACTACAAGAAGAAATAGAAAAATCCACTATTACCGTTGATACTTCAACACCTCTATTTGTGTAATTCATAGTTCGGCCAGGCAAAAATAGGTAAGCACATAGTTAACTTGGACAGCACCATCGGTCAATGTGATCTAATTGCCATTTATAGAATAATTCACCTAACAGCAGTAGAATACATATTATTCTCAAGATCACATTGAGCACTCACCAAGATATATTATACTCTAAGCCATAAAACATATCTTAACAAATTTAAAAAAGAGAAGTCATACAAAAGATATCCTCAGTTCACAATAGAATCAACCTACAAAACCAATAACAGAAAGATAGGTAGGAAATCCGGAAATAGTTGGAAATTAAGCAAAGCATGTTTTCTTTAAAAATGGGTCAAAAAGTCAACATCAATTTAAAACTATTTAGAACTAAACAACAATGAAATGCAATCTATAAAAACGCATGGACTGCACTGACGGTAGTATAGGGAAATTGGTAATGTACATATTAGAAAAGAAGAAAGTCCTAAAATCAACAATCCAAACTTCCCCATTAGTGAACTAGAGTAAGAAGAGCAAATTAAGTTTAAAACAAATAAAAAAAACATAAGAATTAGAGCAGAAATCTATGAAATTGAAAATAAGAAATCAATAGAGAAAAATCAACAAAACTAAAACCTGGTTCTTTGGCAAGATCCATAAAATTGATAAATTTCTGGCCAAGTTAACCAAGAAAAACAGAGGTGTTATGGGCTGAATTTTGTTCCCCTACAAACTCATATGTTGAAATCTTAACCCCAATGTGACTGTATTTGCAGACAGAGCCTTTGAAGAGATAATGCAGATTAAATAAGGTCATAAGGGTGAATGACCTTATTTAATAATCCCTAATCCAATAAGACTGTCCTTGTAAGGAGGAGAAACATTGGATCTCTCTCTCTCTCTCCCCACCATAACCCCTCCCCATAAGTGTGTTTACATAGAGGAAAGGCACTTTGAGGACACAGTGAAAAGGTGGGCATCTGCAAGACAGAAGGAAAGGTCTCACCAGAAACCAACCTCGCTGGCACATTGACCTCGGAATTCTAGACTCCAGAAATGTGAGGAAATAAATTTCTTTTGATTAAGCCACCCAGGCTGTGGTATATTATTATTACAGCTTGAGCAAACTAATCTAAGAGGAGAGACACAAATCTGCAAATACTGGAAATGAAAGACAACTCAGCACTGCTAACTCCATCAATTTTTAAAATATTAAAGACATAAACTGAACAACTTGCCCAGAAAATTGGTAAGGTAGATGAAATAGGCCAATTTGCTGAAAGACACACACTTCCAAAACTTATACATGGTAAACTAGATCATCTGAATAGGCCTATGTATTAAAGAAATTGATTCATTAACTATATTAATTGTTTTCTAAAGAAAACACCAACTACAATATAAGTAAATAAATAAACAAACAAACAGTCCATATTGTTACACTAATGAATTCTAACATTAAGGGAAAAAATATATCAATTCTCCACAATCTATTCCAGACTATAGAAGAGAAAGTACTTTATAACTTATTCTATGAAGCCAACATTCTACAACTAATAAAACCAGATTTTTTAAAATTATAAGTCATGTAAACTATAGAACAATGATGTCTCATAAGTGTAGATATAAAAATCATCACCAGAATATTCACAAATTGATTCCAATCATGTATAAAAAGAATTATAAACCACTACCAAGTGGGCTTTATTCCATACATACAGGCAGGTTCAACATTCAAAAATCAAATGATGTAATACACCAAGTCCACAATCTCAAGAAGGAAAATCATAGAATATATATGACAAAAGCAAACTCCCATTTACAATAAAAACTCTCAATGTAGCAGAAATATAACATTACTTACTCAACTTTATAAAGAAAAGCTACACAAAATTTAGCATTATCCTATACTTAATGGTAAGAAATTGTGTTATCCCTCCTAAGACTTAGAACAAAAAAAGTAGGTCCTCTCTCCTCACACTTGTTCAACATCATACCAAACAAAGGTCCAACCTAGTACAATAACGAAGAAAAAAAATCAGATAAGGTGAAAAAACTAAAACTGTCTTTTTTGGCAGATTACATGATTATTGACCAAAGAATAAGGAAAAACTCTGGAATTTAAGCAAGTATAGCAAGATTGCAGAGTACAAACTTAATATAACAAAGTATTTTACTTACTTTTTTAAAAAGCTTGTTTTGTTGTTGACACTATTATGCATGGTGCCTGTTTCCCTCCTCCCCCCCACTCCAAATCTTTATTTTAATGTCAACACTAACAAGAATTTGAAATTGAAAATACTATATGTTATACAACCACCAAAAATCACTTATTATGTGAACCTAACAAAATATATACATGATCTATAAGCAGAAAACTAAAAAACTCTGATGAAGAAACTCAAAGTAAATCTAATGAAAAGGGATATAGTCAATGCCCATGGAATGGAAGTCTCAATATTGTTAAGGTATCAATTTTTAATCATTGATCTAGAGAAGCAAGACAGTGTCAATGAAAATCTCAGGAAAATGGTTTTTTGTAGATATCAGCAATAAATTTTTAATTTAAGGCAAAAGACCTGGAAGACCCAACACAATACAGAGCAACAAAGTTGGAGGTTAACGGTACCCTTTGTTAAGGATTACCAGAAAGCAAGATTTATTAAGACAGAATGGTACTAACGAGTAAAGGTAGACATAGATCAGTGAAACAAAGCAGACAGCTCTGATGTAGACTCACATGTATAACCAACTGCCCCTTGACTGAAGAGCAAAAGCAGTAAAGTGAGGAAAGGATAGTTCCTTAAGCAAATGGGGAGACTAAGGGATGGACAGGGGGAGCACAGAGAATTTTTAAGGAAGTGAAACTACTCTATGATAGTATAGTGGTGGGTACATGTCCTTATCCATTTGTCCAAACCCATAGAAGGTACACCACCGAGAGTGAAGCTTAACTTAAACTGTGGACTTTGGGTGATAATGATGTTAATGTAGGCTCATCAGTTGTAACAAATGTACCACTCTAGTGGGGAGTGTCGATAGCAGCAAAGGCTATGTATGCACGCAAGAGGTTTATGGGCAATCTCTGAACTTTCCACTAAATTTTTCTGTGAAATGTAAGCTGCTCTTAAAATAAAGTCTATTTGTATAACAGGGCAACTGGGCCAAATATTGCCAGCATAAGCTACAGGCAAACTTTAATAAAAAGAATCAGATTTAACTTATTTTTGAAAAGTTATAAACTGCTCTTTTTTGAATACCACAGTTTTTTCTATGTATTTAAGGAGTTTCTTTAATTCAAAAAGTGTTTGGGGGCTCATCTGATTATTTTCAAACTAATTACTATTATAGAACAAGCCAGATATTTGAATTTCACTAAGCTGCTCCATCTGTATAGAGTGATACTTGTCCACACTAGCTTACATAATGATAGTTGAATATACTATAAGAACAGGAATATTTAGTATAGCTCCTTGAACTCAAATGATTCTGAGGAATTTTTTGTAACACCAGTAATACCATCTTTCCTTCATTATTGGTTCTTCTCTGAGATAATATCATGTATGTTAAACATCAAAGGCATACTGTTTTTATTAGTTATCTAGTCTTGCCTAACAAATTACCCTAAAACTTAATGGCTTTAAATAGCATTTATTTCTTGCAGTTTCTATGGGTCAGGAATCCAGGCTCAACTTTTCTAGTTCCTCTTTCTCAGATTCTTCTCCAGAGCTACATCAAGTTGTGGGGAAGGGTTGCAGAAGCCTTAAGACTCAGCCAGGGAAAGATATGATTTCCAAGCTTATTCTTGTGGTTGTTGGCAAAAATCAATTCCTAGTGGACTGTAAGAGTGACCCTGTTCCTTATTTGTCATTAGCTGGAAGACACCCTCAGCTTCTTGCCATAAGATCATAACATAGCAACTGTAGTGAGAAAGATGAGAAGATCCAAAGAGAAAAAGGCAGGCAAGATGGGAATCATAGTCTTTCATAGGTTAATCTTAAAATTGACATCCTTTCACTTTTGCCATATTCTGTTTATTAAAGCAAATTAGTAGGTCCAGTCGACACTCAAGGAGAGTAGATGACAAAAGGTAATAATCCCAAGAGATGGGTATCATTAGAAGTCATATTTATAAGCTGCCTGTCATAATGTCACTTTCTGTTAATATAAACCCATAAAGTGTTACTATATAATACACATCACTATAAGAAACATGAGTTAGATGAGCATCCTGTTGTCCGTCTTACATGAAAAATCACTTTGCATAATTCGCTATCAAAAAGTTTAGAATAAGGAATGAATCTCTAGGCAATTGTTCATCTTCACATTGGCCATTAAAGAGAGCTGCCATCTGTCATAACTTAAAATGAAAAAGTCATACTTTA
The DNA here is from genome assembly GCF_022682495.2 of Desmodus rotundus. Classification (NCBI taxonomy): domain Eukaryota; kingdom Metazoa; phylum Chordata; class Mammalia; order Chiroptera; family Phyllostomidae; genus Desmodus; species Desmodus rotundus. Next base: position 85,618,536 of record NC_071397.1, read on the forward strand.
TACATAAAAAGAAGTATTTGGATTTTTTTCTTGTAAAATGTAGAAAGCCACATAAATATTTAAGTAGTAAAATGTATTCCTTTTAGAGGAATGATTCACAAAAAGACAATGTATCTTTTTCATGAAGTTTTCATTAATTTCCTATATTAGATAGCAGAGCAGTCAAATGGGAGAACCCTAAGTAGAAACCACAGTCCGTAGAGGCCCCTACTGATGTGATCGTATGGCAAGTCATTAAGGCAAACTTCCCTTAATTAGATATATTTTCCAAATCGGAGGCAGAATGTGCAACTTCCGTGTCTGTGGTAAGGACTTAGCATTGATTGTTTTCTCTTCTACAGTCGTTCAATGAAGTAGGACTCCAGTTCAATCAAATGCATTTATTTCTCAATATTTTTAAGTGCACCGACTAGCTGAAATTAGTTACCTTGAACTTTCCATCAAGAATTACAATTTTCAAGTATATTGATATATTCATTGATTTGTATAACTCTAATTGTTTCCTGTATTCAAGCAAAACTTCCTGATTGTTTAATTTAAATACAGAATTGAGCCCTGTCTTTTTTAAAGATTTTTTAAAAAAATTTATTTATAGAGAGAGGGGAAGGGAGGGAGAAAAAGAGGGAGAGAAACATCAATCTGCAATTGCTTTTCATGTGCCCTCTCCTAAGAACCTGGTCCAAAACCCAGGCATGTGCCCTGACTGGGAATCAAACCATTGATGCTTTGGTTGACAGGCCAGTGCTCAATCCACTGAGCCACACCAGCCAGGGCAAGCCCTGTAATTATTTATTTTTATTATAAAGATAGCACTGCAGTAAAGTAGAGGAAAATGAAAGTATATATGACCAAATTTTTAAATGATGATAATTCTATTAAGAGGTACTATTTTAGGCAATTTTGAGTTATTTCACTCTAAATCGAAAGAGTGAAATTACTGAGAATTGGAGAACAGTTTACAAAAATGTCTCATGACTCTATTTCATACTTTGAATGTGGAACTAGATCCCAATTCGAACTGCTTTGCAGCCAGTCACTGTAAGCAGCAGAAAGGTCATTCTCCTGAGATGACTGTGCTTTATTAAAGTCCCAGCTCCCCACACAGTGTCCCCTAGCACTGTAGAGGGAGAATTCTTGTTACTGTCCAGTGGTGATGAATGTTCTCAATCCCCATTTTTCTCCTCTGACACCACACTGCACCTGGGCTTAAAACCTAGTGTGGTTGGAAGCCGAGGTTCTCCACTTGGCCTTCTTGGTGGTGGGGGTGCCATAGTCATTTTGTGTTTATCTGGCAAACAGTTACTCTCTTTTAGAAAAAGTATTTGGGTTTGACAGACTGCCTCTCTCTGGTCTTTGGCTAAAGAGAGCAGACTTTTCTAGGAGCATATTTGACTATAACTAGCATTTCTACGTCATTTGACTTCTTGAGTAACTGCTATGGGATATTAAAAAAAGAAAGAAAGAAATACAAGGAACTCATCCTTGGATTGTTTCTCAGTTCCTAAAGTCCTGATCTCTCCAGCTCTGTCTGCCTGTGCTTATTTTATGTGAGATCTGTCTGGGAAAATTGCATCCATTGTTAATATAAAAACAGTTTGCACAGCACGGATGTAACCTGGCAATCGAGGAGAGTGGACTGGAATGCACATGCGTGAAAAGTGGCAACTTCACTGTCAGTGGGGGAGGGAGACAACATTGAGTGAGCATGTGTACTAAGCGGTTGTCGCATTCAAAATGGCTGAGTGAGTAGAGCAATGATTTTGCATCAAATTTTGCATTAATCTTAAATATTCCTCTGTGGAAACTGTTTGGATGATTCAGAAGGCTGCAGCTATGGGCAACTGGCGATTGGCAGCTTCATCACAACAACATGCCCGCTTAGGCAGTTTTTGGCAAAACATCTAATCACCCAGGTGACTCAGCCTTACTATAGCCCCAGTGGCACAAGGAACTTCTGGCTTTTCCCATAATTAAAATCACCTTTGAAAGGGAAGAGATTTCAGACCATTGATGAGACTCAGGAAAATATGATGGAGCAGCTGATGGGGAAAACTGGGTGATGTCCCAAGGTCCTATTTTGGAGAGTACTGAGGTATCATTGTCCTATGTATAATGTTTCTTGTATCCTATATCTCCTCCAAAAAGTCCTTATTTTTCATATTATATGGCTGGTTACCTTCTGGAGAGACCTCATATATAATATTCAGGCATTTTAGCAGTACATACTGGGATAAAGAGGGAAAATATATGAACTCCACTTTCCCAGAAGAGGAAGTCTATTCACTCTTAACTTTTATTTTTTCACTTTGTCTTTAGAAGAATGTTAGCAATAGTTTAGGAGAAATTGTGTTAAGAATTCCACTCAATAAGCATTAAAAATAGTGACAGATAAATTATTATTATTTAGAATTGTATTCCTAATATAGAACCATTTTCCTCTTCTCCCTGTTTTAAGACATTGCATTAAATATCAGCATACTAAATCTCTGAATATGTTGCAAATCTCTCGCAGAACAAAAGGAAGATATCTTTTGCTCCCTGAACTGATGAATACCTTACAGATACTTTAAAAATTCTTTTCAAAAAACAATATATGTAATGCACAAAATACATCGCTAAGTGCATTATAATTTAGGAGAAGGGTCATTGCTACTGGTGGAAGGGATATTTAAAATAACTGTGAAAGAAGTTTTAAGATTTTGCTATTAGCTGATTTTGAATATAATGATCTAGCAGTTAATCGTGATATTATTTATTATTCTGTGTACATTTAAAGGTCAGATGTAGATTCATTCCTATACTTAACAAAATTTTACAATACTCCTTTCTAAATACCAAAAAAAAAAATGTGAAGTGCTTCACAAATCTCTTTTCAAAGTCTTTGCTTCAAAGGTCTTTCACTTTGTTACCAGCAAACTTTTATTCACAGTTTATTTAAGAAGAATTCATAAATATTTAGCTTTTGCCTTTATCATAGCTCTTAAATTTAATAACTCATTTTTCTTTTCTCATATCTGTCCAACGGAAACTATGTGGAATTTTGACCAAATACCATTTAGCATTATTTGCTGAAAGGGTCCCCTTCTCCACGGAGGAGTCTGTCATCTTTGTCTAAACCCGGTCGGCCTGCATGTGTAGCCACATTTTGTGCCATATTTCTGCATTTATTAAGCTTTAATTTGCATCAGCATTTTTTGTGTGTGATTTTTTGGATTACAGGTTCTTCATATATTTTGTCGAATTTATGTATTTGCCTGTGAATCCTCCTCTTTAATCTTTAAGGTTTTATTTAGTTTTTCTTTGTTTCTTTGTTTTAGTCCAATAGCTAGAAACTCTAGTAAAAATTCTTGCCTTGTTCCTGATATTCTTGAAAAATATTCAGCCTTTAACCGTTAGTAAATGAGTTTACCATGTTTCCTAGAAGCAATTTTTCAAGTTAAGAACAGTCCCTTCTATTTCTGTTTTTCGGAGAGGTTTTACCATGAATAGGTGTTGAATTTTGTAAGATAGAACTGGAACTACCTGCTCCAATCTAAGAGTGGAGCATTCTTCTCCTCCCCATTCAGTATTTGCGTTTCCCTTCTCCCACAGTGTGGGCACAGTTTCTTGAGCATCAAGATATCTACTCATTTCCTTAATCTTAAAATAAATACCAGAAAAATCAAACTATTGCAATGCAATATGATCAATAGCAAATTTACTCAAGCAAAGGTCAATTTTTCTTTGTAGTTATTCCTCCATTTGAGTGTGTACAAAGGACCAAGTTCAAAATTTCCTTGGTTTAATTCTATTTTCTTCTAAGCATACATACAATAAGTTTTCTATAGTTAATTCATTGTTATAATTTCCTTTATAAACACTTTTGGTATGTGATGGGGTTGCTATAAAATCATTCTAACAATCCAAAATTCAGTGTCAAGGATATGTGTTTGTCTTTTCACTTTCTGCCAAATTTTTCACTATCAGTAATGAAAAAAAGATGGAGGCTTAAAAACTTCCCATCTCTTCCTGTGGATAAATACAAATATCTTCTGTTACAAATTTAGGGTGCCTGATTATTCATGGTGTATGCACCACGAACTCTGGCTTCTATTCTTATACTTGAAAAAATGGCATTTTCTATTTTTCTAGTGGAGAAGCTAGGCAAGCTATACCCAGTTTAAACATGAATATTTGAATTTGAATCTCTAGGCTTAGATTTCCATGACTGGGGCTAGAGTGGACTTATTGATATGGACATAATACAAAACATCCATTTTTGGTGCACAAACATGATATTTATATGTGTCTTTTGAATGTTTTATAGTTCTATAAATAGCTGTATTCTGTGTCATTTTCCAAATGCCAGAAAATATCACTCTGATATTCCTGGTTTCCAAATGCATAAACAAACTTGTACCCAGATGCAGAAGCATTAAATGCCATTAACAAAGTTCTCTCTCATCTAAAAGGATAGTGGGAAATGTGTTTCTGAAGAGAATGGCTGGTTTTTAATCTGTAGTGGAAATAAATCTCTCACTAAAATTCGAAGATGCATTATCAGGATTCTGTGTAGGGAGCAATGAAAGTAGATGAGTTGGCAATCAAATTTCATGCTTCAGGGCTTGAACTGTTTTTATAGGGGTTATAATGAGATCTTCTGAAATAAGTGAAGGAATTTTTCTTGCCTTAAAATGTGTAGAATTATCTATGTAGATCATGGTCCAATCTGGAGTTTCAAACGTACAGTTAGCACAGCTATTCAAAACCAGAATTCGACAAAGTTTAATCTGTCTCTTAGTTTCCCTCAAGTGACACAGAATAGAATGATATGAAACCTTCTGGACACAAAAGGAGTCTATGAAATTCTTCAACCGGCATCCTTCCTCATCTTGGAGGGCACTGACATCTTACTCTTTCTATAATTATAACCGAAAGAATCATCTTTATTCACACAATAAGGCTCACCTTCAGCTCTCCAGTTCCATAGATACAGCTGTGTATAGAATCCGTTGAAGACATAGATGGCAAAAATGGGACCAGCAAAGAACTTGTGATGTGTATCCGAGAACCAACCAGTGTTGCTCCTGTCCCAGGAGTAGATTACATTTGTTTCCTTTTAGGAAAATATATTCATTTTCTTATAGTGTAGTGGTCCTTTTAAATTGCTTCCTGTGTGGAAATTAATGAAGATTTAAAAAACATCTTCTGTCTCTATGTCCTTCACTCTCTCTGTTATAATTTATTATAATTATGTTATATGTTCAATTTTATTTTCATGAAATCACATGCAAGATTACTCTGATATCTTAACATCCAATATGCCCTCTTCTCTAAATAATGTCAATGATATCAACAATATCAACATTTCGTTCTTAAGCAAATAGGATCATTGAATTAAAAGGTACTTTTCAGATGGTATCTATTAATTAGAAGGTATGTGTAAGAGGGGTAATGTTAGGTTTTATTTGATAGCCCCTAGTATATTAGGTATTCAATGTGTATCTCCTAGTCGTAAAAAGAAGTGATCAATTTAGCTTATGTTTTGCGGTAGCATGTTAAGGTTCATGTTAGAAAAATTGAGAAGTTATAATCAGTAAGCTATGTACCCCAAGGCCACATCGATGTAGAAATTACTACTTCCCAGTGTGCTGAAATTGAAACTGTTTTCTGAGGCTTACCATACAATTCATCAAAATTAGCAAGTTACCTTGCGATAGTAAAAAAAATAGTTCAGATGAATGGCACATCATCCATAACTCATTTTGTTTCTTTTTCTAATTAATACACCCTAATGAGCCAAGAAGTCTGTGCAGAGGGAATAAAACCTATTTCAAGATTTGTCTCATATAATTATACAGACTATGGGTTTATAAGACCTAGATCTTAAAAAGATCTTAAAAGTCGTATCTTAGTTCGATCCCCAGTCAGGGGTCAGGGCACAGACCTAAACTGCATGTTCGATCCCCGCGTGCCTATGGGAGGCAGCCAATCAATGTTTCTCTATCACATCAGTATTTCTCTCTCTCTTGCCCCCTTCCTCTCACTCTAAAATCAGTAAACACACCCTCATATCCTTGAATGATGATAAATACATACATACACACATACATACATAAGAAATTTTAGATAGAATAATTGCATCAAAATTTCTGGATATAACTCCAAAAGGTTAATTACCTTTCTATACACTAGAAGCAGTTAGAATGTAAAATTTAAGACATTATGCTATTTAAATTATCATTAAAATACTAAACAATTCGGAATAAACTTTCAAAAGATGTGCTTTTCCCCCCACTTTTCTTTATATGTGTTTTATTTAACAATATGTCAAAAAGGTCTAAACAAAAGTTATCGGTCGCTCTCTGTGCCTAAGTGGGGCTTGTCTAACGTGAACTTCACTGCAGTGCGATGTGGACGGGCCATTTTACTGGCGATTCCCTGATGTCACTGTCTCGGTGTGTTTAGGTTTCCCAAAGATTTTTCCCACATTAGAGGTTGTAACATCTTTAAGTAAAATGGCCAAACTCCTGGGAACTCGGAGGATTAAAACATCTGAGACCCCATGATTCAATGTGTGAGCGTCACTTACAGACTTTGTTATCAGCAGGTAGCAGGACTGGCACCTGCCTGTTGACTGGCTGCCGCGCCCTCTCCTGGGAAGGACCTCTGACCCGCTTCCTGACTGTCCCACAGTGGTGTGTGTATCTAACGACCAAGCTGCTTTTTAACAGACTTTCAGTTATTTTGTTTGCAGGCACATTTTTTCCTTGCAGTTCCTCTGGTATCTAATACGGACCATTCCTAAGATTTTTGTGGATTATCGAGATTAAAAGGCTTTAACATTTTTGAGGAGTTCTAGACCAAAAGACTTTTGCTATACAAAATGTTGCTCTAGTCTAGATGAAACTTTCTTTTTTAAAATATTGTCTTCCTTATTTTAAAAATTAACATCACAAAGTGAGTTAACCTTGACTCTAGCCATACATTCATTACCTATCTCCCTCTAAAGCAATGTTTTCAATCAGTATATTTTGCAATAAAGAATAAAAGCAAGAAAATAAATGGAGGGATTAAACTGCAATACTAACACAAGTACACATGCATGAAAAATGTATCAAAATTTATCTTTTGAATTTACATTTCTTTAAGCCTCCATATTTTAATATCAAACAAAAATGTTTACACATTAGTGGCTCTCAAACTTTTTATTTGAATTTCTCCAATGCATCAATCAAAGTAAACATACTACAGAGAACTGTGAAATTTTAGTTGAAACTGAGTAGGATAGCACATTTTATTTTTATTCCATGCTATATCAATATTTGTTGTCATTTTAAATTACTTTTCCATATTTTTCTAATATAATTGGTTTTCTATTACTATGTCATGTACTTGTGTTGTTTTCTGTTTTAAATACCACAGAACATAAAATTCAATGAAAGTACTTACTTCAGACCTCATAGAAGTCGATATCAGACAGCGAAACATTGACTGAACTAACTGAACTGACCTCTTGAACTTGTGTTTTCAGTTAATCTAGAACTTTAAGAATTTTGAAATGGTGATTCTATTTCTTCTGTGATGACAGACATCTCCAATTGTAACACAATTTACCATCAGAGAGGGAGAGGAGGAAAGGAGAACAAGAGAGAAAACGAGAGAGAGAGAACATGAACTGTGGTAAACCAGAACACAACCACAATTGTGCAAAAATATGAAAACCAAAATGTCATTGATAAATAATTTAAAGTTAGATCAACATAGACATGCAATAAGCTAGTATTTTAAAGAAACTTCTTGTTGAAAAACAATGGTCTAATTGTCTAATAATTGTCATGCCCCATGGGAGTGAAGGTCAGACAAGATTGGGACTGCCTGGGTATCAGATTTCATTTGATGTTTGTCTGCCAGTGCCTTTTCTACTCCTGAGGGAACCCTGAAACTTACATAGAAGACAGTTGTTCCAGTGACCAAACTTCCCTGAAATAGCAGAGCCAAATTCTTTAAATTTCAATGGTCAATAATGTGTTTCTTCAATTGTTAATTTCAAACTGCAGTATCTTCTTTATAAAAATGGGAAAGACACTAAGATGAAAGGCAATGGATAATAAAAGAATACAATGATGCTTTTGCTCTTTGGATAAAATAGTTGATAGTTTCTGAACCCCTGACGTTTTTCTCTGAGAACAGATTGCTTTCTCTGGGCCCTTTGCCCCTGATGTTTCACCTTCCTTTCATAAACGCACACACCTGCATGCGTGCACACGCTCTGGTCATTGTTTGTGTGTTCTCTCCACTTGAAAAGCTGGTGCAGTCTTCATTAAACCTAAGTCCCACTGAAGTGCCAGCTTACTGCAAATGGGAAAAAGTCCAGTCTCCTGACACGGGCCATGTTATCACAAGAAAACACAAGGGCAGAAATATGAGAGAATTGTTGACATTTTCCTCATTTACTTTGAAGATTTGACATGAATCATTTTTCTTCAAAGTTATTCCATGTTATTAATCTATTTGTTGGAAGGTATGGACACTGTTCGGTATTTTAAACTGTGAATTTAGATGGAAGTGAAAGGCCCAACCAGGATCAGCACTTCTCTTAGCGAGCACTTCACATTTTTCCTTGACTGATTCTATAAGGCCGAACAGAAATACCTCCTGGTATGTAAAACTTTCCTGAAATCTTTACCAAAAAAGAGTAACACTTTTCCCCACAGCTTTATAGCACAGGTTTCCAAGCAGCCACTATGTCTCCATGAATCCTCCCTGTAATTTCCAGTTTTCAAAATATGTAAAATAGCTGAGTATACAAAGTATTGACATATCCAACATATTAAATAATCAGGGAAAGTAATAAAATGATGCAAAATTCTTCAGAGCAACAGAAATTGATATTAAATAAGTGAAAGCCAATTGTTTTAGATATATTCCAGAACATTTATAAAATTGATATTATTTCCTCAGCAAAGAGTATCCCTCGCGTGAATAACACTTTTCACAGTAACTCAAATATAATAAATTCTGAGAAATATTATTTAGCATATGAAACATGGGATATTGGAAATTTAATTACTTAAATATTGTACTTTAACTATATTTCTGTAATATGCTTTGAATCAACCAGCAGGAAGAGTTTTAAATTATTTCTGAAATAACTTTCTAAAAGCTCTCTTAACTTGTATATTAAATACTTGTTCTAATATTCAAATAATAAAAACTTTTTATTAACCAAATAATTGTATTTATATAAGACAATATCATGTATTTTATATTATTCATGACTATTATAGCATCTTTTGACAATAAAGGACTATTTGGGGCATGCAGAATAGCTTTACAAATGTCCATTTTTGGCTCTATAATAATCTATAGAAAGTATATCAAATAAAATATATCAATCACACTAGACAATAAGGGGAATCATTTCAGTTATAGTTATAGAATTTAGATCGTCTTTTAGGGGAAGGGGCACTGGATGAAAGAAGGTGAAGGGATGAGCCAAAGCACATACATGCATAGTCCATAGACACAGGGTGGTGGTGGCCAGGGGTAAAGGTGGGCAGGGGCCGGGGGAAAGTGGACAATGAAGGGGAAATGCGGACGTCTGTACTAGCGTCAACAATAAAAATATAGTGAAAAAACTCAATTTAATTTCATGCAAGAAAAAAATTGATTTAATTAATTTGGTATAATGAGACACATCTGTATTTGGACACATTCCGCAAGCTCTCTGTTTTTCATGTTGAATCTAATTTTCCCAGAGTCTCCTGGGAAAAGTTTTTTGTTTCTTGACTGGGAAATGCTTCAGCATCCTCATACTGACTTTACCCTTGGGGCTTAATTTAACACAAGTGGTAGACGCATAATCAACATTTTGGGGGGATTTATGTTGCAACTTGTTTTTCTTTTAATTGTGATTAATTTAATTCCAAGGGAGTTGTTTATTTGCTCTTTAATTTGATGTTCATATATTGAAGGTCACAAGGTCAAACACTGCCTTTTTCATTTCAAGTCTTTTCTGATTCCCTAAATAATGAATATCTAAAAGTATCCTCTTCCTTTGGCAGTCACAATGAAATCCTAAAGAAAATTAAGTAAAATAAATTGGCCAATTAATTATAACAAAACAGGTTGCTATTTTGAGTCAACTAGATGCTTTAACTCTCTGTATGGTAAACACCTGGTTTGATCACCATTTCTGTGAGCAGAGAGGCAAACTCCAAATGGATAAATTGGAAAAGATAGAAAATACCAAGTGTTGACAAAAACATAGATTAATTTTAATGATTATATGCCAGTAATGAGATTGGAAGTTTATGTATTCATTTTTACCTTTTTTATTAAATTGTTGTTCAAGTACAGTGGTCTCCATTTCCCCCCCATCCATCCCTGCTTCCCACCCTGGATCCTAACCCCTTTGGCTTTGTTCATGTGTCCTTTATACATGTTCCTTGAAGACCGTTCCCCCATTTTAAACTTTTTATAGTATGTCAAAAGTGGAACTGTACAGATTTGTTCAGCATTTCTGTACATAAGCTTTCCAAACATAGGCCTGCATAAGCATCGCAGAGGACAAGTTTAAGAATGTTCATAGCAGCACTATCTTTAATATTCCTAAACTGGAACATGACTATCGACATAAAATGAATAAGTAATTTATATTATATTCATTCAATGGAACACTATACAGCAGTGATAATGAATAATTTGCAATTACAACAACCACAGCTACCTACAATCTAGATGAATCACACAATTAAAATACTGAGTGAAAGACACAAGACCCATAAAATTACATATTGTGTGACTCCAATTATATAAAGTTTAAAACCAGACAAAGCTAATCTATGAAGTTAGATGTCAAGTACAGGTTACCATCAGATTAGTGAATAATTATGGGAAAGGAACAGGATGGGAATTAATGAGTGATTTTGTTTCTTAACTAAATGATGATTCCCCAGGTGGGCTCAGTGTGTAACAATTCATCCAACTGTATATTTATATTTTGTGCTCTTTATATATTAATAATTATATATTAATACAAGCTTTGCATAAAAATAAAATTTGAATGAGCTTCATTATAATGAAACATATATATATCACTCCAAAATTATACAAACATAATTAATAAAAATTTGTTAAAATATATGCATGGCTATGGGTATATTAAAATTTACCCTATATTAAAATAACCTAGCCCAATGAAGAGCTAGGTTGTTTTATAATTGTTTTCCATAGGAAACAACATTTTTTAATTTAAATCAATCAGGAAATGTTTTTTTCTACTAGTAAATAACAGAAGTTTTCCATTTTAATCAATTGACGTACAGACCTAGGTGAGGTGTTACAATGAGGATCTTACAGTCGTGCGTCACTGAACAAAGAGAATACGTGCTGAGAAATGCACTCTTGGCGACTTGCACTGTGCGAAACTCATGGAGAGCCCTTACAGAAACCGAAATGTCTGAGCCTACTACACACCCAGGCTGTAGAGCAGAAGCTGTTGCTTCTAGGGTACAAACCATACAGCTCGTTACTGTACTGAATACTGAAGGATATTCTAACACAATGGTAAGTGTTTGTGTATTTATATCTAACTAGCATGTCTAATCATAGAAAAGGTATAGTAATAACATGGTACAAAAGATTTTTTAGATGGTACACCTATGGAGCACCTGCTGTGAACGGAGGTGGCAGAACTGAAGGTTCTGTGAGTCTGGGAGGGGGCGGTGAGTGATGCGAAGGACCAGGACCTTACTGTGCACTCCTGTATACTGTGAACACTATCCCACAAGCCCTCTTCTTGCTTCCTTCCGAAAGGGTCAGAAACAGAACACTGAAGCTATCAGTGCCGCTCCATGAGTGAAAACATGGGCTGGATTGATTGGAAATATGAAGAAGAAACTGTCTGGGTAAGTCATCAGTCACCGAACAGTGACTACCAGGGCAGAGTGAAAGGTGGCCTAAGGGTCAGTAGGACTAAGCATCCGGGATGGAGATAGAGGAACCCAGGGGACTGTCACAGCAATGATGTTTTGGTTAGTACATGTCAGAACAGCGGTCAAAATAAGGAACTTTGTGGTATTCATTGAGAAAGAGCATGTTTTGCAGGGAGAGGGGGGAGAACTGAGAACTAACTATTTTGACTTTGGAAATTTTTGTTTTTGGTGTCACTGACCCTGTCTGGCACAAAGAGCCCTCTCTGGCATTGAACTGACGGAAGAAATAAAACTTACCGATACTCGATAGCATTAAAACCTGAAAATATTTTTGAAATACCAAGACAGGCTGGCTCCACTCTATGGCAGAAACATTTTACTAAAGTACCAGTGACACCTAATACCTGTTTGGGCAGCTCCTGAGGACCAGTGTCCTTGTGGAGGATCTCACACTCTTAACAAAGTATTTATAGCGATGTACTACGAAGACCACCAGGCTAGATCCGGGGGGCCTGTAGTGCTCTCTGAATGTGAAGCCTGAGGGGACAGGTTCCTCTCTGCTGGAACAGGTCCGTGGCTGACTGATTAGGGGGTAATTTGTGTACTCAAAATTAAAGTGCCGTAAGGGAGAGGGAATCTATTACCCAGCCCCACGGATATTAATCCTATCAGACAAATAAAACTCCTCCTGAACTAAATGTCCTTCCATTTCTTACAGGAAATTCAGCTCCATTATAATAATATCACGGGACCACCGTCAATATGTGGTCTGTTGTTGACAGAAATGCCATTATGTAGCACGTGACTGTATTAAGATCATGCGATTATCTTTATAATTTTTGCCTGAATAAAACAAATTCTAGGGAATTCAGCATTTCTCAGACTGAATAATAAACTTCTTCAGAATGAATACCAATGAAAGATTAACTTTATATCATTAGCGTCAGAACTGACTCTCTTTGTAAAAGTTTTGGGGGACCAACATTAGTTAATGAAAAAAATTAGAATCTTTGACAATAGGAATAGAAATAACTGATTTACAAATATTTATTATATGAGAAAATCAACTGCCGTCTTATTAAAGAGGCAAGTGGTGGCCCAACAATGCTCATAGCTGAATACCTAGGTTTTACTTCCCCAAAGAGGGATAAGGAATACTTACATTGAAAATGTCTGTGCAAAAACAAAAATCACTAGGCAACGTTTTGTGATAAACACAAAACAACAACAACAGCAGTAAACCTTTGGGATAGAGAGATTAGAAACCTGGAGTTCATCCTCGCTCTACCTATGCGCCTCTGCCTGTCATATCCAGCTATGTATTCATGAGTTCAGCAAGTATTTATTAAATACCCAATATACATTAGGCATTTTTCCATCTGAGAATTTAAAATAAATGTAAGTACTGTTCATTTCCTTCGTCGTAGACTCCTGGACGCAGAAGTACATGATTAAATGCAAGGGGATAACAGTGAACGGCAAGCAGAAGGATCCACAAGCATGCGTGTGAGCAACCAGCAGTCAGGTGAAGGTCAAAGCACAGCTGGGCTTTGTTAGTGCTTCTAGATCAGATGTCTCATTGTCTTCTGACTCATGCGAGGCATTCAAAGAACTTGAAACATTTTAGGGAAGAACTTGGAAGTACGTCTATACTACATCCAGTGATTGCTCTGTTGCTTCCAACTGTTTCTGACTGAGAAACTTGATGAGATTGGGTTTATACTTTTAAAAAATTGAATAGACTATTCTCATAAAGGTCACAGAAAAGCAAACTGTTTGCTTCTCAAAACTCACTTTGAAATTACATTATAAAATAAACAAATACAAAAGCTAATTTTACAAATGTTAAGCAAAGAAATGAGGGTTTCTCATATAATGTTTTAATAAAACCCAACCTGTGTGTGAGTGTCTCGGTGCGTATAATGTGTTTACTCTTTTAGTTGCTCGGCACCCTTTCAACAAATTTTGATTATCCAAATCATTTTCAACGTTTGTCTCCCAATTCCAAAGCAGGATCAAATTTCTATGTGATTTATAAGATATACACCAGGGATCAATCCACTGTGTTTATAAATTATAAGTCACGGGCTGTCTGTTCTGCTTCCAATCCCATCAAGCAGTACAGCATTTAGTTACCCCATATCTGTCTGACCAGCGTCTGTCAGCAAATGGAATTGTTAGTATAACTGGAAAGAGAAGCTACAACACAGGGAGTGTGTCCTTGGAACAAGATGTCAAGAGTCTCCTTTTCGTGGTCTTTATTCTTTGCCTTCTTCTTCTCTGCTTTCTTCTATTCCTAGTTCACTGTTTCAATATTGAGACACACACAGAACATCATGTCGAGCATGGAGAACTCAGTCGTGTGCAGTGTTTGCGCACAGCTTTAATGTGATTGTCTGTGAGTCTGTGGGCAAACAGAAGAACACCGAGCCGCACACGAAGGCTGCAGTCACATCATCTGCGGCTACAGATGGAAAACAGCCTGCACAAACAGGAGGGATCGCTCCCCAGGTGGGTTTCCAGTTTCAATATGTTTGAACAAATCTTTGGGTAACAAACACAGAGACACCAGCAACGGGGCAATGTGGAAGAGGTGTCAGGAGAAAATACTCTCAAGTCCAATCCTAAACATTTTTCATAAAATCCAAAATTAATTGAAGAATCTTAGTACATCAGAGCCACCTATCTTCCTATTCCACGGTCTTAGCTCATTTTCTCAGTTACCCCTGCAGCCGCGTCTACGCGGCTAACTGCCCCTCCTCTCTCTGAGTCTGGTATTGCCGACGACATGACCAGCAATTCAAAGAAACAAAACACAGTCCAAATTAGCTGAATGCTCTCCACCTCGAGAGAAGTTGAGAGTCAGGAAAATTACTATTTATGCCTGTTCTTATTTCTTGTTTACTTTATTTTCTTTTTTAATTTTATTTTTCAGGTACAGCTCACACTCAGTAGTATTCTGTATTCGGGTGCACAACCCAGTGGTTCGACAATCACACACTGCACACACGCCCCCCCCCCGCCCCGATATTTCAAGTACCCGTCTGGCCCCATACATGCTTATTACGATATTATTGACTTTACTCCCTATCCCGTGCTTTCCATCCCTGGGACTCTTCTGTAACTACCCATTTGTACTCCTTAATCCCCTCACCTTTCCACTCAGTCTTCCAACTCCCTGCACACTGAATGCCACCATCAGCAATTTGGGAGAAGATTTTCCCATGATTGTTCTCCGTTTCCCACCGTTTTCCACTTAAGTGACCACAGTGACCCCTGATGCCCTTTGAAAAGGAAGCTACACCTGGGACGTACCGTGATGACTTAGCACACACACAGCCGTACCCCCGTTCCGGAGGTGTTCCTGTCCTCCCCAGCACCTATAAAACATAACATTCCATAGAACATCCAGTTTCAACTTTCACCTTCTGGACCACTTCCCTCCTTAGTGAGTCATTCAGCAGGAAAGGGAAATCTGTGTTGGGGTGTGGAGTTTTCCCCTCAGATTAAAATGCTTATGACTGCTGGCAAAATTAGAAAAGCAGCTTCAAGGGTAAGTTGGTTTTATTTTATTTTATGCTACCAGTAGGGGAGATTTTTAACATCAACACCAGACAAGCAAGCATGCCTCTCTTCTGGCTTCAGAAATCACCCGCCCTCCTTATATAATCCATAGAGCATTTTACCTCTGAAAATGATTTCTGATGATGACCCGGATATCAAAATTAGGAAACAGCCAGAAATCATTTCCTTTCTTTTATGTTTTGTGTCTGTTGCCATCCCTAAGTCTTTTCATTTATCCTGGCAGAGGTTTGTCTCTTTGCCTTTAAAAGTTAAATCCACCTTCATCACACAATGTAGAAAGAAGTGAAATTAAACTGCAGTGTGTTCCAGAGGAGAAAATCTACTTTATTCATCTCTCAGCCCTACTTTAACTTACACTGACCTAATTACAGCCCACACCGGGAGAGGCTGAAGAGTTGAAGGAGCACTTCTGCCATCTAGTGGTCAGTGCCTTGCACTGTGCCCGGAGACCTCCACGTTTTCGCTTTATTTTTGAAATGTCTGGCACACAAGTGCAAATAACCTTCTCTAGTCTCTGCGTGAATACTGAGGATATGCAACACATACTGTTCTGTTTCTTTGGAGATTCAACATGTAATGGTCTTCTAAAGAAATCTATTTAGAAAAGGTTGAATTAATGGCTCTTAAGATGAACCATAGCTTGAAAATTACATTAAGACTGCATGACATTACATGAAAGTTAAATTGAAAACGATAATGCAAATATTAATACCCATTAAGGCAATCTTTTAAAAATTATGTATTGAATTTAATACTTAGGGACGTTAGCACCCTCCCCACTAAATCAATTATCCCTCCTTGTAGCCACTGCATGATGTAGCTAGCTGAATGATTTTTTTCAGCTAGCTTATTTGTTTGCTTTTGGGAGTGGTAGTGGACATTTAAGAATGCCTCGGTCTCTTTTCCAGGCTTCATTAACGAGTTATTGATCAGTGACTTGAAAGAAAAACTTGGATGAAAAATGTAGTCAGCCTTAAATCACCAATGCTAATTAAAACGAGAGAAAAGAAGGAGAATGAAAGGCCCTTACAATGCCCAAATCTCAAGGTAGCTGATCCCCTCCACCAAAGCGTTAAGGCAGCAGCCATGAGCTCAGCCTGGCATTCTTGCCTGTATCACAGAGCAGGGAAAGGACCCGGCACCAAAGTCCCTGTGGATAGAAAACAAAGGAATAGGCCGTGTATCGAGTGGGCAATCAATTCCAGAATCATTAGGGTAAATGATGGTCAGGGTCACGTTTACACTCCTTTCAACAAAGCAGTAAAGTGGTGTGATAATTTCCAGTGTTGGAGTTTATTGGGATGCTCTTCAACCTCGTGGCTCCAGATTGCCTGTGATATTCAATCTGAAGAGAAAATGAGTAAAGAATTTTCACAATTATTCATAAGGACTGTTAAGTACCGACTGCTTTTGTGATCTTATTTAGAGCAGTGGTGTTAAAGAAGAGTTCATTACTTATGGCTTAACTAGAACTGTTTAATGAAAATAAGAGTGCTAAAATTGATATGGTCATTTATTTATCCAATATTTATTGGAGAGTGAACTATGAGCAAGTTCCTGTAATAGGCAAAGGTTTACACATTACAAGCAAAAACCAATATTATCAGACTGTCATGGAGGTTAATTTGATTTTCTCTCTACTATTGGCACCCTGTAGACTAAAGTAAGAAATTACATATAATGCATTGCACAGTATTTAAAATTAACCCTGTCTTTTCAATTCTGCTGCCTCAAGCCAAATTTCTTTATTTTTAGCCTAGATTATTTCTATGGCATCCTGACAAGTATGGCTATGTTCACTTCCTCTTTGTGGCTCTCCAAAAGCGTTGAAATCCTAACCCCCACGTGAAGGCATGGAGAGGTAAGACCTCTGGGAGGTGACCAGCTTGTGACGTTGGGGCCCTCAGGAACTGGAGTAGTGCCCTGTGAAGAAGACCCTAGAGAGTTTGAGAACCCTCTTTTTGCCATGTACAAAAATACTCGTACAGTTTTTGCTATTGTTATCACATGCTCATTATAGTCTTTGTATTCTTTACATTGTTCCACTGAAAAGTTAGATATGGCCTAGTTAGAGATTTTCACAAATGATCTTTTGCACAAGGATCACCACTGAATGGTCCAGATTTACAAAAGCGCCTCACAACTTGCAAGGTAATTACTATTAAACTGAGAAAACTATACAATGTAAATATTCCTTTTAAAGGAAAGGAATGAGTTCAAAAATTGATTTAAAAAATGTCCTAATGGTCTTTCATTGATGAATTGATAGAGATTTATTACAATTTGCTGTGTTAAAAGACAACGTAAGTAAAAGAAATAAATTTAGACCATGCTTTATCACTCACGTGGGCCACTACCCTTAGGAAGTCTCTCGTCATCACTGTCCACAGTACTTAACAGAATAGAACACAATTCCAAACTAAGAAGAGGAGAATATTATGAGAGAAAAACAAACACAATTTTAGAAGCAATTCACAAATATAAACAAACAATAAAAGCACAAACGTTGCTGGGTCTAAAGTATCAAGACCAAAAAAAAAAAAGGCAAAAATAGTCAGTAAAATCACAAAGGGCCAGCTTAATGAAAACCAGGCCTGCTAATTTCTGGATGTGTCCCCCAAAGAATCACGTTATGGGAGAGCCCTTTATGTAGTTTAAGTAAGTTTGCCTAGAAACAGATTATTTTATGATCTTATTGCAAAAGATCATACAGTTTTGGACCAGATCTTTTACAGACTCTTACTTTAAGTGATTGTTTTAGGGCATGAATCTGAGGCCAGCAAAGGTAGATAAAGATTTCACGAGTCTCTTAATCTTGAAAAGCAAAAACGCTTTCCACTGAGGAAGGCGGAGCATTTGAGAGCATGACATTCCTGGTCTTCAGCCTATAAATACATTAGATCCTCTTTTAAATCCTCCTTTCATTTAGTTAAAATCAATTTTAAATGCTAGCACTGTCTTCGCGGGATGGCTTGAAACACAAACAGACACACAAATATACACACATAACACTGAAAAAAGGAAGAAGAACATTTATTTAGTATTAAAAATTCATCAGCGTATTTGAAGGATTAAAATATATTCATATGTTGTATTAAATATTTAATGTGTAAGACTTTAAAACCAAATAAATTCATTAAAAAGTAATCTTAAATTGATGTGTTTTTTCTTTTATAAATACGCCAGGTTTAATTATCCCCATCTAAACAGTGTTGAAGGTAGTGGACATTAAATCCACTATAATGTTATTTTTATGTTGTATTACCTTCATTGCTATCAATTTAATTAAAGTGTGCATTGGCAAGGACCAAAACAACTTAACTGTTTAAACAAAGCTTTTCTTAGTCATGGCCAAACCTAAATATTAAGCACCCTTAGCGACCCTTTGTGTAATGTTTCCTATAAAATTATTCCATGGGAATAATTTAGGAAAACCATCATTTGTACATTTTTATTGTTTTTAATCCAATAAACAGAATATTAAAATCCGTCATTTCAGAAAATATTGTTTTTAGATGGACAAAGAATAATGCTCTAACTCGCAGGGTGTCCAACCCTTTGGCATCTCTGGCCCACACTTCTGGAAGAAGAATTGTCTTGGCACACATATTAAATACACAAACACTAAAGAAAGCTGATGAGCAAAAAAAAAAAAAAAAGGTTTTAAGTAGATTTATAATTTTGTGTTGGGCCACATTCATAGTCATCCTGGGCTGCAGGTTGGACACCCAAGGATTTCGGGAAATCCTATTTTCCATGGTTCTATTTAGGTTTCACATATTAATAACAAACTTTTCTTGAAGTACTCTATTTACATTCATTCATCTTCCGTTTGATCTGTTTTTAATTAGAAACACAAGTAGGACAGTGAGACTTGCACTCCTTGCAGGGGAGGCTCTGACATGTTTTTGTCGCTAGTGCCTTGCTTGCTCACCGTTGATTCTCCAGAACTCTGAGCAATAAAAATGTATTTATTTAATATCTGTGTGTTTAGATAAACGGTTTGAACAAATGAATGAGATATCACTTCCTCTGTCATTTTAAAGATGACCGTGCAGCCTTAGAGATGTTGGCACTTGGTTTGAACAATTAGTAGTGGACACACAGGATGGCCTGTTGCCAAACTGAGGACTCTTCAGTGTGACATTCTCCTCAGTATGGGGGGACAGGCTATGTGAGCCAGAGTAGAGGTAGAACTGTGGGAAGTGACAATTGCTATAGAAAAACTAGAAGTTGTAAGCAGTATCCTAACATACATTTAGACTCTTACTAAAGTGCCCTGAGACAGGTAGAGTATGAAGGAAATGATGGTGAGCTGGATTACTACAGTAGGTAAAGAGACCGGAAGGAAAGATAGTATTTTAGATACCTCGTAAGAGACGTTTCTAAAACCTGGAGACTGAATGGATACATAAGATTAGAGGACTGAGAACTCAAAAAAAAAAAAAAAAGGAAGAAAGGAAGAAAAATTTGTCTGGGATATCTAAAGAGTGACGCCTGCATTTTGATTAGCCAAAATATCGGTGATGCATTGAGTATAATAGGATGATCCCAAGCTTCAACGCACTATGTTTTGAAGACAGTGAAGATAAAATAAGTGTCTGGTGGAAATTAATTAAGAACAAGATTTTTTAAATTTTAAAACTGGTAAGTGTGACAACTCAGCATTGATCTTTATCCACATTGGAGAAATGATTGAAGTACTCAGAGTGAGTGAATGACTTTCTCCCTGGCCCTCAAGGATGTCAAGATCCTTATGCTTGAGATTTCACATTGCAGTATCTTTGCAATGTTGTCCTGCAGCCGTTCCAGGCCCGGCAGGTGCATGCGGGATTCAGGCAGATGGAATAAGATGCGCGGAGCCGTGGGGTGTCTGACGCGCCTTTATTCTGGGATGGGGTGATCCACGCAGTCCACAAGGCGAGAGTAGCACCGTGAAAGTCCCGCCTCCCTCATACACTAAGTGCACACAAAGCCGGCTCGGTGCCAACATAGACTATCACTGGTTAAATAACAGACCTTGATTCTGCGCATGTGGGCCCTTAAGCACAGTTATAGAAACCCCGCTAAATCCCAGTTCCCCGCTATCCAGGTGAGGCAGCCTGGCTGACTCCATTTTCCCTACGAATGTTCTTGCATGTATCTCTTTAGCTGACTTGGTTTTCTTATTCAACTATCAACTGAAATATCACCTCCTCAGAGTGGCTCTTGCTAATGTTAGTACTATTAAATGCAAAGCACCACTTCATAGATTTTATGTATATTAACTCATTTAATCCTGCTGAAAACCCTATGAACTATGTACTATATACTATTTTAGTACTTCAAGGAAATGGAGACAAAGTATATGAAATTTCTAATAATAGCTAAAAAGTGACCAGCTTGGAAGACAAATGAGATTTGAACCAGTCCGTCTCAATATA
Source organism: Desmodus rotundus (assembly GCF_022682495.2). Lineage (NCBI taxonomy): Eukaryota > Metazoa > Chordata > Mammalia > Chiroptera > Phyllostomidae > Desmodus > Desmodus rotundus. The sequence goes on from NC_071397.1 coordinate 85,639,462, forward strand.
TGCACTCAATAATCAATCGATGCTGCCTAAGTACTTGTTAATCTTTATTGACAGTATCTTTGAATGCGTAACACTCTGAACTTATTGTATCCATTTATTTACTGGTACATTTTCTGCTCTTTCCAGAGATTCTGCATCCATAAGAAAAAAAATTCCATGGGCCTGTGCCTTCACCGTAAGTATGGGATGAAATAAACCTGCATCAGTCAAGCAGGGAGATCGCAAGTTGTCTTAGAGTGTATCAGTTTATGTGTCACACCCTTTGTACCATGTGACTTTGCAGTCCCGCCCACTAGAGAGTTGGATGTGTTCCCCTGTCTCATGGCTTTGTATTTAGCCCTGTAATGTGCTTTGGGCGGTTGGACATTAATGGGAATAACCTGACTGAAGTCTAGGAAAGCATGTAGGCAACACCTGTGTTTTTACCATGAGAAAATAATCTGGCTAGTTTTCTGGTTCAAAAAATAGATCCAGCTGGGCTGAGCCTACCCATCCCCCACCACCCCCAATCTGCAGACTCATGAGTTTGGACCAAGGGTCGATTGATGCATGAGAAAAGGGGAACTGCCATTATAAACACCTAAATTAGCTGGCATTGCCTTTGCAACAAGCAGCAGGCTCTGAAGAGACAGAAGAGGGTGGGAAAATGTGAAGAGAACTGTTTCAGGAGGATGAAAAATTTGAGACAATTATTTTGTAGCAAAGAAATATTTGGTAATACTCTCACACAAGGTTGCTTAGATGATTGAAATTGTACCTAATGAATTCTTGGAATTGCATAAATAGAACTGCAAGGGAAATAGAATGTTGACAGCTTGGGCTTTACTCTTTTAGCTGCAAAAAATATAAACCAGAAATAAGAGGTGAGCTCAAAAATAAATTGGTAAGCAGGGTTGTGAAGTCATATACAACCCAGAACTTGCCAGATTGGAAAATACACATTTTTCTCATCTCTACACCTGCAACCAACAAAGTATTTTCAAAGTAAGATACAGACTGGAGGTAAAGAGCCTCCTTTTAGTACTGTGTTCATGGAGGCCAACCAAACATACATACACAATCCTGTCAGGTACAAAAACATATCATAAAACTAGATTATTTTATAGCTTTCTTGTAACTGGTGTACAAAAAACTGCATATTTAACGTATACAATTTGATGAGTTTGGACACAGGCATACATCCATGAAATCATAGCCACAATCAAGGTAATAAACATATCCATCACTTCCCAACGTTTGCTTGTGTCCTTTTGCTTTTTTTGTAAAACACTTAAGATCTACATTCTTAAAAAATGTTAAGTGTACAATACCAGATTGTTAACTATGTGTGCTGTGCTCTACAGCAGATTTCTAGAACGTATTCATCTTATATGACTATTAGCTTCATACCCATTGAAAGACTTCCCAACACCCTCACCCCAACCTCTGGCAACGACCAATGTATCTTCTGCTTCTGTTAAGTGTGACTCTTTTAGATGTTGCATACAAGGAAAAATGATACAGTATTTATTCTTCTGTGACTGACTTATTTCACCATAATTTCTTCCAAGTCCATCCATGTTGTCACAGATGGTAAAATTTCTCTGTTTTTTTAAAGATGAATAGTATTCTATTGTATGTATGCACCACATTTTTTATCCATTTGCTGTTGACGGATTTTTATTTCTATATCGTGGCAATGGAAATAATGGTACGGTGAACATGGACCTGCAGATATCATTTTAAGATCCTGATTCTTTCGGATACATACTCAGAAATGGTATTGAGTTATTTGAAATCTATGGTACTGGTGCAAGAATGAGCAGATTCATGGAGTATAACTGGGACAATAAAAAGATATATATTTGGACGATTCCAAACATTAGGTAGTTTCTCTAGGTGGCTGACAATCAGCAGATGCTCTGCCATTAACAATGTGGGGAAAACTGAAAGTTAAATATGGCCACAAATCTTTTGCTGCTGAGACCAGTCAACCCACAGAAATGTGAAATATATTAACAAATTGTGGTTTAATCTACTAATTTCGGGATGCTTTGTACAAAGCAATAAATAACTCAAAAGAGTCTTAGATGATGCCTTTGAAAATTAAAGAAATAAAATGCATTCAGGCAATGGTAAGTGTTTATGAAGGAAAGAAATTAATGAGTTTGAGATATACACATGCTTTGATTAATTTAATTTTCACAACAGTATAATTTTACAGATAACAAAACCAGAACCAGGAATTTAGTCCAATATACTTGGGCCAGCATTAAATTACTATGAATGGCTTATAAGTAATGTTGGGATATATAGCTAACTGGAAACTAATACTATATACTCTCATTTATCAAAATAAGACATGACACACGGCATAGTCAAATGTAAAATATTCTCCATTAAAAAAAGCAGGTAAGATCTCTACTCTGAAAATTATGACACTGGAGAAAGAAACTGAAGAAGATACAAATAAGTGGAAACAAATACTGTGTCATGGAAAGGAAGAATTAACATTATTAAAATTTCCATACTACCCAAAGCAATCCATAGATTCAATGCAATTCTTAGCAAGGTACCAATGGCTTATTTCATAGACCTTGAACAAATATGCCAAAAATTTATATGGAAACACAGAAGACCCTGAGTAACAACAGCAATGTGGAAGGAAAAGAGCACCCAAAGTTGGAAAAATCATGCTACCTGATATCAAACTATAATACAAGGCCATAGTAATCAAAGCAGCATGGTACTGCCTAAAACCAGACATAGAGGTCAATGGAACAGAATAGACACCCCAGAAATAAACCCACACCTTTGTAAGCAATTAATATTTGACAAAGGAGGAAAAACATGCAATGAGGTAAGGATAGTCTACTTAATAAAAGGTGTTGGAAAAATTGGACACAAGCAAAAAAAAAAAGAAACTAGACCACTCTCTTATACACAAGAATAAACTCAAAAATAGATTAAAGACTTAAATGTTAGACTCAAAACTGTAAAAATTTTAGAAGAAAATATAGGCACTAAAACCTTGGGCATTTCTCATAGCAATAGTATATCCTCAGACAAAGGAAACAAAAAATAAATAAATAAATGCGTAAAAAACTAAGGATTTGTACGACAAAGGAAACCATCAACAAAATGAGAAGACAACCCACTGAGTGGGATAATACATTTGCCAAGGATACATCTGGAAAGGCATTAATATCCTAAATTTTAAAGAACTTAACAAAACTCAACACCAAAAATCACAAACAATCCAATTAAAAAATAGGTAAAGGATCTGAACAGACACTTCTGCAAGGAGGACATACATATGACTAATAGACATATGAAAGCATGCTCAATATCACTGATCATCAAATAAATGAAAATTAAACCATAATAAGATATCACCTCACCCCTTTCAGAATGACTGCCATTAATAAATCAGCAAACAACAAGCATTGGCAAGGATGTAGAGAAAAGGGAACCCTCATGCATTGCTTTTGGGAATGGTAGAGCCATTGGGAAAGACAGTATGGAGTTAAAATAAAAATGAAACTGCCTTAAGACCCAGTGATTCCACTTTTTGGAATTTATCCAAAGAAACTCGACACATTAATTCGAAAGAATATATGTACCCCTATGTACATTGCAGCTTTATTTATAATAGACATGATTTGGAAGCAGCCCAAGTGTCCTCAGTAGATGAGTAAATATAAAAGCTGTGGTACATTTACACAATGGAATACAACTCAACTGTGAAAAGGAGGAAAATCTTACCCTTTGTGACAGCATGGACAGACCTGGAAAACATAATGTAAGTAAAATAAACCAGTCAGAGAAAGATAGATACCACATGATTTTACTCGTATGTGGATGCTAAGGAACAAAATGAACTACAAGCAAAATAGTGACAGATTCATAGCTGGAGAGTAGGCTGACAGCTTCTGAGGGGGCAGGATAGGTAGAAGAGGTGGGGGGATTGAGCAAAAAAGAAATAAAAACTCATGGACAATGGCAACAGCATGATTATTGCTTGGGGGAGGCAGAGGAAGGTATAAGGGGAATAAATGGTGATGGACAGAGACTTGACTTGGGATGCTGAACATCATACAGTGTACAAATGATGTGTTGTAGAGTTGTGCACCTGAAACCTGTATAATTTTGTTAACCATTTTTACCCAATAAAATCAATAAAAATGAAAAAATTACCATAGTAACCATTTTATTTGTTTTTTATTATTGTTCAATTAACATTTGCCCCCATTTTCCCCCCATTGCTTTCTCCTGCCCTGCCCAGCCCCCTCCCCAACATTCAATCCTCCCCCCCCCATTGTCCTTGTCCATGGGTCCTTTATATCCAGGTTCCTTGACTCGACCCTTCCTATTCCCATTTTAAAGTGTTCAGCTGAGTGGCATTAAGTATATGCTCACTGTTGTGCTACCATCACCGTCATCCACTAAAAAAGTAGGTAAAGGAAATATGCAAGTTGCCAAAATACTTATAAATAAATGTAAAAAATATGAAATTAATATGTAAGAAGTACCTAAAAATCCATAAAAGGAGAGAAAACATCTTGATTTTAAATTGAACCATATGAATACATTTGTAATAGAAATACAAATTGAAAAGAAATATATAACGACACATTTAACTTCATAAATATTAGTAAAATACAAAGTTAAATTACCAGTATATTTTATGCTTTTCATCAATGAGTGAATGTTTAAAAAATTAAGTCACCTACTGGTGTCAGAAATGAGTACCTAGTAACTGCTACTGAGTACATACACAGTGACAATACTTCTTGAGCACTTCACATTACCACAGAACTGAACATGCTTAAACATCTTAGGATTTTAAATAACTATATTAAGGGAAGTTGTCAACAATAGATGAAAAGTAAGTATATTAAAATAATAATTGCTGTTATACACAATAACAATTTAGAAACAATACAAATAACAATAATAAAGGATATCATGTAAGTGATAACCTTTAAAACATTAGTTTAGTATAATATATATGTGTCATGACAAATATTTTTGAAATACATTTTTGAAACATTTTCAAAATTTTTTAAAGTATTGCCTTGTGGAAAATTCCAATAGGAAACACATGGTAGGGCTGCACTTTTCCAACATGTATAGAATAAGGGCAGACACAGAAACTGAAATCCAGACAGAGACAGACTCGGAGATAAAGATGACACAGTTATAGACATAGATGGGACTCCCGACATGAAGAAAAAATGACAGAACCTTCACTAAAATGTTAAGGGAATCATAATAAGCTTAGGTGGAATTTTTATAGTCAACTTTACTGAGTTACAATTTACATAAAATAAAATGTGCTGATTTTAAATGTGGTTACATGAATTTTGACAGAGATATAAACCCATGTAATCATCCTTACCTTCACCAAAATCCTCTCCTCACCCTTTAGTCCTTTTATTGAGTGTATAGTGGAACACCATTGTTTGTGCAATCAGTTTTATTGATGTGTAATTTATACACAGTAATACACAATTACTTATAGCATAATGTAACTTGTTAAGGTCTTGATTACTGGGTTCATGCACTATAAAATATTATTATTCCATTTGTTTATCAATCATGGTTTTATGGTAGGAGCCTTGAAAAAACCCTGTAAAATATTGTTCCTCATAAAACTCTGACAATAATTCAATTAAAAACTGGTAATGACATTTTTATGTCATTGCTTTCTGTTTATTTGTTTAGACTAAATTAATTATTAATATGGTTGCCAAATGTTGATTTTCTAACTTCATTCTTTATTGTACATTTAGAACTTCCTCTGCTTTGACGGAAAGATCTATCTGGCTATCATCTGGCTATCATCATGCACTGGTATGGAAATACAGACAGAGAGAGAATCTCGGTACTTTCTACAACTATATTCTGTTTCAATTTGGACTTTTAGTTAATAAGAGTATTTACATCATTTAATTTACAGAATTTATAAACCATACAGGAAAACTAATTCTAAGATGTCAATAAGATAGAGTGTAAAAATGTTAAAGATTCTTTCCTTTTAAATGTTCATCTAGTGCTCCCAAAAAATAACCTTTCTATAAAATTATTTTCAAGTTTTTTTCTTTATTATTGAAAAAGAGACATTATACTTTCAATTTAAAAAATACTTTGCTCTTAAAGTTTTATATTTCTCTAAAATCCAGTAAAATTGAATGTGAAATTCACGGTTTTGTCTTGCTGAATCAGTTCAGTTTTATTTCTTTAATAATGAATGATGATGGGTTAACAAAGCAGTGGTCCATGGCAGAGTGAGAAACTGAGATAAATAAAAAATTAATTTCTATAAAAATTTAATCCTAGTGTGTAAGAGATCAGGTAATAAATTTCCTCATTTATAAAGGGGTGATGATAATAGTGCCTATTTTATGGGATTGTTATGAAGATTAAATGAGGAAATCAGAGGAGAAAAAGCAATAGTGTAGAACAGTAGCTGATATATAATGAGTCATTTAAAAGCTATACTTATCATTAGATAGCATTACTATATCACTAATACTAAATATTTTCTATTAAAAACCAAAAGACTGGTAACAGGATAAATGGATATTAGGTATAGTGAAAATATCTTGAAATTTTAAGTCCATAAGATTGTATCTGAATCCTATCTGTGTTGCTTAATAGTTATTTGCTTCCTACGGGAACATTCATGAAATTAACTATTCTGCACTGTCCAGCACCTGTAACCATGAAATAGCAATGATGATTTTGATTATAATCCTTTTTAATTTGTATGAAGACTATTTCTAATTCACTTATTTAATAAAATTTGTCATATAAAATATCCCATAATCAAATAATGTAACACACACCCATATACTTTTTTAGATATAGGAAATATTAACATCTTGACCAATAATCTGTTTAAGATGTTTTTTAATTTTAAAAGAAATAAACATTCACCACCCAGTGCTTTCCTATAAAGAAGTAAACACTACTCTGAAATTGGCATATATCTTTCTTATTGCCATTTTCTATTGGCAGTACCCATTTACTACATAAAATGTGTCATTTTGCAACTTTTAAAGATGCATAAATGACATTATTTTATATATGGATAATTTACCAAACAATTTGTTATATTCACAAATCAATAAATGTAGTATAACACATAAACAAAATGAAAGACTAAAACCACATGATCATATCAATAGATGCCAAGAAAAACAATTGATAAAATCCAGCACCCATTTATGATAAAAACACTTAGCAAAGTGGGAATAGAGGGAGCACACCCCAATATAATAAGGGCCATGTATGAGAAACCTACTGCCAACACCATAGCCCAAAGCTCAAAGTGCTTCCCTTAATAGCAGGATCAAGACAAGGGTGCCCAATTTCACCACTGTTACCCAGCATAGCACTGGAAGTTCTAGCCACAGCAATTAGACAAGAAAAAGAAGTAAAAAGAAATATGGATATATTGGAAAGGCGGAAGTAAAACTGTCATTATTTGCATATGGCATGATAGTGTACATAAAAAAACCCTATGGTCTCCACAAAAAAAAGCTACTTGACCTAATAAGTGAATTTGGCAAAATAGCAGGATATAAAGTCAACATTTAGAAATCGATGGCATTTTTGTACCTCAACAATGTACTATAAGAAAGAGAAACTAGGGGGAAAATACCATTTACTATATAACAAGAAAAATAAAGTGCCTAGGAATAAATTTAACCAAGGAGATGAAAGATCTGTACTTGGAAAACTATAGAACACTGAAGAAAGAAATTGAGAAAGACACAGATAAGTGGAAGCATATATCATGTTAATAGATTGGAATAAGTAACATCATTAAAATGTCCATACTACCCAAAGCAACTTACAGATTCAATGCAATCCCTATTACAATACCAAGGGCATATTTCACCAATCTAGAACAAATACTTCAAAAATTTATATGGAACCAAAAAAGACCTTGAATAGCCTTAGGAATCTTGAGAAAGAAGGATAAAGTTGTAGTGATCACAATACCTGATATCAAAATATACCACAAGGACACTGTAATCAAAATAGTCTGGAACTGGCATAAGAACAGACCAGACACATAGATCAATGGAACAGAATGGAGAGCCCAGAAATAAACTCATGTCTTTATGGTTAATTAATATTTGACAAAGGAATAGAGCATACAATGGAGTAAAACAGTCTTTTCAATAAATGGTGTTGGGAGAACTGGACTGCTACATGCAAAAAAAAATAAAACTAGACCACCAACTTACACCATACAACAGAATAAACTCAAAATGGATAAAATACTTAAATATAAGTCATGATACCATAAAAGTCTTAGCGGAAAACATAGGCAGTAAAATTTCAGATATCTCACATAGCAATAATTTTTAAGATTTTATTTATTTATTTTTGAGAGGAGAAAGAGGGGAAAGAAACATCAATGTGTGGTTGCCTCCCATACACCCCCCACCAGGGACAGGGCCCACAACCTGGGCATGTGCCCTGACTGAGAATCAAACCAATGACCCTTCGGTTTGCAGGCCAGCATTCAATTCACTAAGCCACACCATCCAGGGTATGTAGCAATATTTTTTGCCAATGTATCTTCTAGGGCAGGGGTCCCCAACCTCTGGCCTCCCGCCTGAGCTCTGCCTCTTGTCTCCCCACCCCACCCCAGTCCATGGAAAAATTGTCTTCCATGAAACTGGTCCCTGGTGCCAAAAAGTTTGGGGACTGCAGTCCTAAGGCAAGGAAAATAAAGGAAAAAATAAACAAATGGGACTACATCAAATGAAAATGCTTCAGCATGGCTAAGAACACCATATTCAAAATGAAAAAGGAACTGACCATATGGGAGAACATATTTGCCAATGATACCTTGGACAAGGATTTGATATTGAAAATATATTAAGAACTCATATGACTCAACACCAGGGAGACAAATAATTTAATTAAAAAATGGGCAAAGGACCTGAACAGACACTTCTGTAAGGAGGACATACAGACAGCCCATAGACATATGAAAAGATGCTCAAAATCACTAGCCATCTGAGAGATGTAAATTAAAACCATAATGAGATACCACCTCATAACTGTCAGAATGACTATCATTAATAAACAAACACACAAGTGCTAGCAAGGTTGTGGAGAAAAGGGAACCCTAGTGCACTGTTGGTGGGAATGCAGACTGGTGCAGCCACTGTGGAAAATAGCATAGAATTTCCTCAGAAAACTAAAAATGGAACTGCTTTTTGACCTAGCAATTCCACTGTTTGGATTATATCCTAAGAATTCTGAAACACCAATTCAAAAAGAACATATGCATCTCAATGTTCATAGAAGCACAATTTACAATAGCCAAATGCTGGAGCAACTAAATGCCCACCAGTAAATGAGTGGATAAAAAACTATTGTAGATTTACACAATGGAATACTACACAGCAAAAAGAAAGAAGGAGCTTCTACCCTTTGTGATGGCATGGATGGAACTGGAGAATATTTTGCTAAGTGAAATAAGCCAGGTGGTGAAAGACAAATACCATATGATCTCACTTATTAGTGTAACATGATCAGTAAAACAAACATGCAAGTAAAATATAACCAGAAACATTGAATTAAAGAACAAACTGGCAGTAACCAAAGCGGGGGAGGAAATAATAGGGGGAAATAGGGAAGGCCCATCAAGGAACATCTATAAAGGACACATGGATAAAGCCCAAGGGGGTAGATCTGAGGATGGGAGACAGAGATGGGTGGGGCAGGAGGTCAAGGTGGGTTGAAAATTGAGACAACTGTACTTGAAATTAAAAAAAAAAACTGGTACATTTATGCAATGGAATAGTCTGCAGCAGAAAGAAAGAAGGGACTCCTACCTTTTGCAACAGAATGGGACTAGAGAATATTATGCTAAGTGAAATAAGCCAGTCGGTGAAAGACAAACACCATATGATCTCATTTATAAGAGGAATCTAATGAACAAAATAAATTAATGAGTAAAATAGAACCAGAGACACAGAAACATGGAACAGACTGACAGTGACCAGAGCAGAGGCAGGGGGGCAGTAATGGTGGAAAGAAGGGGGAGGGACTAGTCAAAGAACATGTTTGAATGATCCATGGATACGGGCAATAGTGTGGGGATTGACTGTGGGAGCAGGGGGTGGGCTGGGTGGAGGAGGGGAAAGGGGGTAAAATTGGGACAACTGCAATAGAATAAACAAGAATAAAAATTTTTTTTAATCCAGATTTATAGATACTAATAAATCAAGTTCACTTATTTTAATATCCATGAATTTCAGTGTAGTTGTCATTGCTGTTAGTTCCAAACATGTGTAGGGTTTGCTAATTTTCTGCAATTTAAGATAAATTATTTGGCATTTTAAAGATGTCTATTATAACATAAGTAATCAATTTATGGAAATTATCCTTGTATGTTTGAAAAGAACATTATTTTAAATATATGTTGCAGATTCCATCCAATTAGAACAAGCTATTTTCGGTTATACAAATTTTTTACAAATCCACTAATGTTTGCAACCTATTCTATGAAATTCTGAGTTGTGTTATAATCTATGCAAGAGTTTCTGCTTTTATTTAATATGCCCTGTATTTGGTAAACTTTTATTTAAAATATTTTAGTCTCTTTAAGTACACAAAGATCAACGATTATGTTGTATTTCTCATATGTTATTTATTTTACCAGCAAGTACTAACCCTAATATCTAATTACCACTCTTTGTCTGCTACTGATAATACCATGGCAGCTTTATTTGGTCGTTGTTGCTCATATGGTTGCAGTTGCTATTATCCCAGGTGATCTGTTATCAGCTTCAGCTTTCTGCTTACCTATGAGGGCCTGAGGTCTCCCTCTCCAACCTAATAAAAAACTATTTTTAACATGTGACTTTAATATATATATATATTAATTACTAATATCTTTTAACATCCACCATCTTGTTCTTTTTTATTTACCTTACTTGCCACTTAGTTTGTTTTTCTCTCTTTTAAGATTATCCTTTGGAATTTGAAAGGTTTTTGTTTTTTTCCCCCACTTCCACCCGTACTTTTTAAAAAAATGTATTTTTCTCCCAAGTGATATATTGAAAGTAGTACATTGTTTTTCTTTTTAACAAAATATAGTAATATATTAAGTTTGCATAATTTTAGAGAGTATTAATATGGCTTTTTTTATCATATCTGAAAATCAGAGAATATATCTTAACAATTTCTGCTTACTTACAGCTTTTGCTGTTTCACCTCCAGAAAATTACAAAGACCTTATATTTTTAACTTGGAATTATATCCATTTTCTATATTGTTGCAACATAATATTTTAACTCTTGCGTTTGTTAACTTCATATTATTATGCATTATTTAGATTTATCAAGATATTTGTTTACCTTTGCATCATATATTCCTTTTGTTGTTGTTGTTTTATTTTTAATAAAATATCTGAAGCTATTTCCTCAGTATAGATCTCTAAGTGGATTTTTTTCTATATATTAACCTATCTTCATTTTGTCCTCATTTAGAACAATAAGGAGCAATTAGTCTAGGTTGATAATTACTCTTTCCTTAATATTTGACATGTCTTCTGTTCTATATATTTTTCTAAGTCTGCTGTTAAGTGCCTGTGTAGGTAATTTTCCTTTTAGATTTAATTGATTTTGAGATTTATTTCTTATTTTTTACTACCCATCCTAATATTTGTAGGGATTAAATCATGTTTACTAATCTTAATAAATATTTATTATGCTTCTGAAAGCTAAATATTTCTGTTCTCTTTAATTCTAAAACTATGTGCTTCTTATCTTTGTGAATATCATTTATTCTCCTTTCTACTCTTATCTTCTGCATTCCTATTAGAGAGTTTTTGATCAGTAACTGCTCTTATGTATATTTCTTCTCTTTATCTATTTTAGATACTTTCTTCAGATTAGCATTAAGCTTTTAACATGAATTGTGAATTGTTCTGGTCACAGAGTTTTGAATGTGAGCTGTTCTTCACCCAAAACTGAGTTTGGGATGTTTATTTCCCTCTCTGAGTCATTGTGTGACTGACTTTGTGGACATGCTCTTACGGAGTGATTTAAGTTTACTTCTACTGGCGTTCAGAGCTGACACTAAAACTGTTTTCATTTATTTTTATGTTTTAAAAAATTGCTAGGTTAACGTTAATTATTAACTTTATATAAATTTCAGGTGTACAACGTTACAATATGCTATCTGAATACTAGGTTGTATGTTCACCCAAAGCCTAGTCCCCTTCCATCACCATATATTTGACCCTCTTTCCTCCCCAGCTCCCTTCCCCTCTGGTGACTGCCATTCTGTTGTCTATATGTTCACTGTAGCATTATTTACAATAACTGAGACATGGAAATGACCTACATGTCCTTCGATGATTATGACAATGTTAAAAATGTCTAAATCTACAGAAAAAAAATTTGTAAGAATTTACTAGTGTTTATTTGAGCCAGAGTGAGGACATACCTGGAAAAAAGATCTCAATGGACTGAGGAATTCTCAAAAGACTGGCAGTTATGCATTCATTTTATATATTTAGAATCAAAGGAGAAAACTTAAAGCAGATTTCATGGAATCCATTGGTGGTAGATTCAGGAGGCAGGAGAAAGCAAGCAGGAGAATGTCTGTGATTGAATGAAAGCAAAATGGAGAGAAACATACTTCTTTTACATTGGTGGGTACACTGAAGGTAACATCAAACATCTACAGTAAATAGAGACAGTGTACAGGCAACAAGACAACAGTGAGGCATGTCAGTGCCTGTGCCCCCTTGAGGGTGTCTAAACCTCTGAGGGGCCTGGAAAAGATTACTCTGGTATCTAAAAGTTATGCTAACCTAGATCCACAAGAACAATGGGCAGGGCTCACTTAAAACAAAGATTAACCTTTCCCAAGGAAGATAGAGGCCTGAGGTGTGACTACCCATCATGGCCTACTCAGTTAACAACTTATGAACAGGTCTTCCTGTGGGGTTACTTTCAGTCACCGAGATTGACGGGCCTGCCAAGCAGGCCCCTGAGCTTCTCAGGTTTGCTACACAGCCCCTTTTCCTTCACAGTTGGGGAAAAAAAAAGATATGGTGTACATACCATGAAATACTACTCACCATATAAAAGAATAAAATACTGCCATTTTTGACAACATGAATGGATCTTGAAATTATTATGCTAAGTGAAATAAGTCAGATGGGAAAGGAGAAGAACCACAGGATTTCACTCATGTGGGATATAAAACTAAAAGCAACAAACAAAATAAGAAATGAAACTGTTTTTATTTTCACATTAATTTAAGAGTCATGGATTACTGCATGTCTTGGATGATAGAATGCAAACTTGGATATTTAGATCCCATGTCTTCATGTGGCTTTAGTTTAGAGATTAATTATCTTATTTTGGATCCCACACCACTCCCACAGGCCTAAACCTCTCCTCTGGAGTCCTAGAAATACTATCTTTTCCTTAACTCCTTCAATGTATTTTGAGTGGAGTTTACTTAGTAATTTTAATTAGGGATGTTCATTTAGATAGGACTTTTAGTTTTAATTTTGAAGTGATGAGATTGCATGAAAACTTATTTAAAAAATAGTCTTTTTCTGATAAGGGAAATCTAATTTTATTCCATCATCTAGGCTATTTTCTAGTTAAATCTTGAGTGTCCCATTCTCACTGCGAGTTCTCTTGAGATCAATGTGTTTTTAAAATGGTGATTCTATTTTATCCAACATTTCTGTGTATTTCAAGCAAAATGGAATCTCAAAACATGTTCATTGTTGGTGTAGGGAACTGACTTGAGTGTTGGGAACCGCCCTGCCTGGTTTCAGAAGCTGTAAACCCCCATGGCTAAGGCTGAGTCAGAGACCTTGGGACCATAAGCCACTAAGGAGACAAAGCTTATCTCCCTGGCAGGGGCACCACCTCTGCACACTTTACTTTATCCTGCTTGGCCCTGAGCCTCACAAGTTAGCCAATGACGGGTAAGATTCCTCAAGGGAGAAATGACCTAAGACAGGCATGCTCATGAAAAAGGCCCACGGGGAAGGACTCAGAGGGCTATAGAAAAAGGGGGTGATGGACCCTCGTCCTTCGGTTTTGACAAAGCCTGAGTCCTCACTCTGTCTGAAAGAAGTCTCCTAATCTCTTGGCTGCCTTACTTCCCCTGCCTGACTTAAGCCTGAAACAATGACAGAGGGTGGTGCAGTCCTGTGCTGGAAAGCACAGATTCCCCAGGGCAATCAGGCCTAAGAAAGGATGCATAATATCCTGTGAGACCTGCTTTGTTTATACCCTCCGTTTAAATGATAAGGGTCCAAGCCTGAAATGAGTTTGTTTCCCAAAATCTTATAGCTCTTTAACTAACTGACCCTGACTCAGAATAAGCCCTCAGAGTTCTTTGTATGTTACCTATTGTTTGATCCTTACTGCCTGACAATGATTGATGAGCTTTACCTGTATTCCTGTGCAAATGGAACCCAATAAAATCCCACTGAGGAAAAGTCTCTTGGCCCTTCTCCTTTGAGAGATTGGCCACCTCTCCTCCCCAAGCAGATCATCTCTTGGTAGACTTATTGTCATCCGTGGCTGCTGGGGGGAGGGGGGCCCTGTGGGCAGAGCCCCCCCACACTTGACCAAGACCTTTCCCAGCTCTGCAACGTCATAACTCTAAATATTCATCTGACTTTGTTGAGCATGTAAGGAAGTAACAAACTAAGACACAGTAGCACAAAAGGTAACGTCTTCAAATTTTTAGAAGATTCTACAGTGAAATTATCACAGGAAGAGGCTTTAGAAACATTCTACTCCAATGTCCTGATTTAACAAGTAAATAAATCCACAAAACATGAGCGATCCACGGTGTTAAGTTATGGTCTAGGAGCCCATATCCTAGTATCTTTCTCGGTGTGTGGTTCCGTAAATTCAATTTAGAAAACTCAAAGTCCTTAGGAATAACCATATTCCAATACACCCTAGAGGCAACTTTCAACTTGGGTAAGTTTATTGAAAGTTAGATTTCATAATTTACTGCTAGTGTTCATCCGTTCATAATAAGCAATCAGTAAACAAAATAATAAGCACGATAGCATCTAAAATTGTAATTCTTGTACAAAATTAAATGTTTCTTTTCAAAAGCTGTGTTTTGATTCAGAAGCTTCCCTGCCAGCTCCTAAACCCTAGTGTGTGTTTGCACATGTGTGACAACCCCATGAAATACTACACACACGTGACTGCTTAAACAAAATGAAAACAAAAATAAGACTGAGAAACTCTAGTTTATGAATCCTAATTTTTCCTAAAGTCAAAAGAACAGTGTTGGAGGCAGAAAGTCTTGAAAAGAACTGCAGTCATCCCAAATGTCAGCTATGAAAAAACAGTGCCAACATGTGGAGAAATTATTTAAGTAGAAGAAAAGTTATGACACCGTGTAGTGATGTTCTGCTTAGCAACAAGGATATGTTCGGAGGGACGCATCATTAGTCAATTCCATCATTGTGCAAACATCATAGAGTGCACTTGCACACGCCTGGTTGGCAAAGCCTACTACACACCCAGGCTACGTGTGGTAAGTAGCCTGTTGCTCCTAGTCTACAAACCTGTACAGCATGTTATTGTATTGAATCCTGGAGGTAACTATAACACACTGATGAGTATTCACACACTTGAACATACCTAGATGTAAAAAAGTTATAGTCCAATACAGCATGAAAGATAAAAATGGTACACCTATATAGAGCACTTAACCATAAATGGAGGTGGCAAAACTGGAGGTCAACCTGCCTGAGCCAATGAGGGCCTGGTGAGTAAATGTGAAGACCTGGCATTACTGTATACTACTGTAGACTCTATAAACACTGTGTATGTTAGCTACAATCTATGAAAATGTTTATAAATTTTTATAAATTTAAAATAACACTCAGCTTAAAATGCAAAATTTGCACACCTGTTCAAATATTCCATAAGCTGTTTTCTATTTTTAAACATTTTATTTTATTACTTTTTGTGCTTTTTTGTTGACAACTCAGACACAAACACATGCATTAAGCTAGGCCCACACAGGGTCAGATCATCAATATCCCTGTGTTCCTCCTCTACATCTTGTCCCACTGGATGGACTTCAGTAGCAGTGAGACGCACGGAGCTGCCACCTCCTGTGATAATAGCGCCTTCTTCTGGGATGCCTCCTGAAGGACTAGCCTGAGACTCTTCTCATGGAGGTATCACTGTTCTCAGAAATATGTCCAGAGTGGTTTTCTTGGTTTATTTCAATTTTTCATCATACATTTGCTTATAAGTAGATAATGCACCATGTACATTTCTCTCTGTTAATGAAAACTTTTCAGCATCGGAGTCCATGTTTTCAAACTTTTTAAGGAGCTTGTAGAGGTCTTAAAAAGCTTCTTCTAAACCCTCCACTGTGAGTTTTCTTGGAGTATTTTTCTTTTCTCTTTTTCTGCAGTTTCCTTTTCTCTTGCATTTTATTCAGCTATGTATCCCTGTTTCAGTTCCAATAATTACTCATCACTCAATTCCTCAAAAACCACCTCGAGCAGCTCCCCACTGCCAGTATAATCCACACTCAGGTTAAAGTTATTTGCCGTCTCCACCACAGCCTTGTGGATTTGTGTAACCTCCTCATCCTTGACTGACTGAAGTTACGCACAAACCTTTGAGTGTCTTTTTCCTGATGCCATTTGCACACTCCTTGGTGACATCGCCCAAGCCCAAGTGAGGTTTCTGATGAAGTCATGCATGTTTTAATGCTTCCAGAATTGCATCGGTGTCTTCTCATTGTCTTCCTCAGTTGTAGCAATAGCCTGGGCAAAGGTCCTCCTCAGGTACTGAGCCTTAAAATCTGTCATAACTCTGTGATCCATTGTTTAAATCAAAGATAATGTTGTTTGGAGGAAGAAACAGCACTTTAATCTTGGTATATAGATCACCAAATAGAAAGGTATTCAATTGCATGATCAACAATAGACAAAATTTTGAAAAGTACATTATTCTCAGAACAGTAATTCTTCATTTGGTTGGTGTAGCAATTCAGGTGGGCATTTTGGAGGAGGACCTGAGACACCCACGACCCCCTGGGGCCCCTGTAGAGCACTGGCAGTATGATGTGCTTGAAGGCCCCGGGGTTCTCACTGCATCACATCTTAAAGGGTTTCAATTTGTAGCGTGTACCATAACCCCCAAGGAAGACTGTTACTCTGTCCTCAAACACCTTGAAACCTGGCATTGACTTGGCCTCATTATGGAAGAAAGTCCTTTTAGGCATCCATTTCCAGAATAGAGAGCTTCCATTAATATTGAATATTTTCTGTGACAAGTAATTTTCCTTTACAATCATCTCACCGAGAGTCTCCAAAAATTCCCCATCTGCCTTCACATCAGCACTTGTTTTCCCATTATGTGATAACAAATGATTCTTGACTTGTTTAAACCACCCAGAACTGGCAGCAAATTTAACATCATAAGAAGGTCTAGCCTTTTCTTTCAACATCACAAACACACTTTTTGCTTTGACCCTGGTCGTCATGGTGCTGAGGGATTCTCTTCTATTTCTAGCCTTCAATCTAGGTCACTAGAAGTTTCTCCATGTCCCAAACTTTTGTTAGCCTCATTGCCCTCACTCAAACGGTTTCTTGGACAGCCTGCTTCACTTTGTTTCTGTCTCCGAGATGACCCCTGTGGTGGGGTGAGACATGACTTACCAGTGAGCAGTTACCATGACTGATTTTTGACTTTCGTAGTCCTTCATCACTCCTAATTTCATTTCCAGGTCAATCACTCAAGGTAACCTCTCACTGAAAACATTAGCAATGGATTTTTTATGCTTAGAGGGCATGACGTCCAAAACAACACAAGATTAAATCAAGCACAAGAGGAAATAATGCGATCAAGAGATTTGGTACCCATGAGATTTATGAGGCTGCTGCCAGCATAATGTGGCATGCCTTTTACAGCACTTTTTAAAAACATATAGAAAGATTATACTCTAAGAATAATAAAAGTGTATTATAGTAAATACATAAAACATAACAATTGTTTATAATCATTATCAAGTATTATGTACTGTACATAATTGCATGTGCTATAGTTTTATGTTACTAGCAACGCAGTAGTTTTTTTCACCAGCAACACCATAAACGCATGAGTAATGTGTGGCACTATGACATTTTGACAGCTACGATGTCACTAGGTCATAGAAAATTTTCAGCTCCGTTATTTTCTGGGACCACTATCTTATATGAGGTCTTTCACTGACCAAAATGTTATTGCGCCGTGCACGACTGTGTATGGACCTTAATGTTTGCAACAATTTATGAGAATTCTTAGAACTTAGTTCACTCTGTTTCTATCATCTCCAAATTACACCATTACCATCACCCTCACCCTGTAAAAGTGAAGTAAATTTGTTTTCTCAAAACAATCCTGGTCCTCATAAGAATTTGAAAAGAACAAGAGTGTTATTACCTAGAGGCAAAAGTTTTACCACATTGGTTTATTACACTTAAATAAGGCATTGTGGGTATGTGCCTGGTTTTTGCGGGAATAAGAAGAAGTTAATGAGTATAAAATACATATTTGGAAAAACTGGGTTATTTTGATACGGACTGCCACATATTAGATAACAGTGAAGCACCAATGTTACTTTCTTGAATAATGTGGCTTATGGTTCTGTAATAAAATACATTTGTAGAGGATACATGCTGAAGATTTAAAAACTAATGTGTCGTGTTATCTGCAGCTTACTTTTAAGTGAATGTTTGTGCATTTGTACACTTGTGTGCTTGCATGTGTGTTTACGAGCATGTGTGTGTGAAGGGAGAGAGAGGGAAGGGAAATGACAATTGTAACAATCAATGGATATAGGGAAAGGGTATGTGGAGGTTCTTTTTCACTCATTACACACATTTCACAGGCATCTCAAAGTGGACATACTATTGAGTTTCCTAAATCTCAATAAATAAGTTTATCTTTTGCTTATCTTTCAAATTCAGAAACACATCTTTCTCCTTTCATATTCATATTTAATCTCCAATTGCTGCTGATTTTAGCTCTTGAACATTTTCAAACATATCTCCAAAACTATACCAGACTCATACAAACATCATCTTTGACATCGTGCATAGTCAATTATTTAGTCAATTTTTCACATAAAAGCCAGAATAATTTTGCCAAAATATCAAATATGATGATGCCATCACCCCTTAAATGCTTTCTGTGGCTTCCTGGTGCCCTCAGTACAAATCCCATAGGGCAAGTTTCAAGAGCTCTGCTGTTTACCTTACATTTGGGCTTCAGTTAAACGGTGGCTCTTGGATGCTGCTCAAGCTCTTTATTCTGACTGAAATTTTTTCCTGCCATTTTCATCTGCAAGTTCTTGTACTTTACTCAGGTCTCATGTGAGAAATCATTTCCTTCAAAAAATCTTTTACAAGCCCCAAGACTGTACTGCATAGTTCTACATTCCTTCCCACAAGACCCCGCACTCGCTCATTGCCCAGAATTATAATTGCCAGCTATGCTTTATGTCCTTTAGCTGACACTATATGTTTCCTAATTTTGTATATCAGCATCTGGCAGAGTGCCTAAATCATGGCATGCACTCATATATAGTTGTCAAATGACTATTGTGTGGGCTATATAGTGACACCAACTTGTAATTTAATATTTATTATTTCAACCACAATGTTATAATAGAACCACATGAAGCTGCTAGATGAACAGGGGAAAGAAGTAAGCATTCAGTAATTTTCAATAAAAATGAAAATATAGTTTAGTCTATATGGATCTGAGATATAACTTTGGTTGATTTCTTTATCATTAGAAAAGGGTCTCACTGGGTGAGAAATAACAGAATAAAAATATGAAAATAATCTATAAGAACAGAATTGATACAAACATAAAATATGTCTGCAGTTGCCTAGGCTGGGGTGGAGGGAGAGTGAAATTGCCTGAGATGGGCCCAGGAGTGATAGAAGTGTTCTAATTCTTGATTGTGTAGTCCCTACATGGGTGTAGAAATTTGTCAAAACTCGTCAAAATGTGCACTTAGAAGTGGTACATTATACCACAATTAAGTTGATTTTTAAATGCCTCAGTAATTTAAACAGCTTCTCAGTAACATTTCCAGCAGAGAAAGCGTCCAATGGTTTTGTTATTGGTGGAAAATGCTATGAGATAATATTATTTAAAAATTTTAAATAGTAGTAATAATGCTGAACTCAGTTTGAAGAGCTTTTTAATGGTAGTTTGTGTATAAAAAGAAATTAATGAGTCCCGCTCTAATTTTATTCAGTGGTTAAATCACCAAACTACTGATCTTTTCCTTGTTTATTCATAGACCATCAGATAATTAGGACAGTCTCTACTATATCATCTGCCAGCTGTGAGGAGAGTGAGAACAATAGTTATTCAGTTCAGTGAGAACATTATCGTTTATATAGGAAACCAGGACCTTTGAAACTGTTAAAAACAGAGCTAGATACATTCTTCTCCTTTTCATCTGTACCTACTGAATAAAATCAGAAACCACTAAAGATTTAGATGTCTATATGCATATGCAATTAATTAAATCTTATTTATTTTGAGAACTACTTAATATTACTGTAATACTGGGGATAATTTTAAGGAACAAGGAAAGAAGAACTCAACCAGGCCAAGTTCTAATACCCAGATATCTTTCAGATTCCTTTCTTACCCTGCATCTATCTTAATCTACAAAATTCATATCATGTCTAACTAATAAATACCAGGTTAAGACAAGCTGAATAAAGCAAAGAGTTTCTTAGTCCATTTGGTTTGCAATAACAAAACACCACAGAGTGGGTAGCTTACAAAAACCAGAAATTTATTTCTCACAGTCTGGAGGCTGGAAGTCTGAGCTCAATGTAAGGTCTGGGGAAGGCCATCTTCCAAGTTGAAGATAAGAGGGTTCAAAAAATTATACTTTCTTCCTACCTTCTAAATTCTTCTTGGGGTTAATAATCAAATGAGAAGAGACAGACACACAGGAGAAAACACATAAAGTTTGTTACAAATTTACATGCTGGGGGTATCCTGAGATACGAGACCCCAAATGCATTGGGCTGTTGAGGATTTTATGCCATTATGGACAAAAGAGAAAAGGGAGCAGGAGTCCGAGGTTTCCAAGCATGAAGGTATTTTACAGGACGCTGGGGAAGAGCCAAATACAAATGGGAGGCAGACTCTCCCCAGGCAACCCAGAAACATTGGGACACAGGAGGAGTTGGGAGGTGGAAATATCCACCAGGCCATCACCTAGTTCTACATGTTATGATGGTGCATATGTTAAGATTCTCTTCTTGGAATAAGCCTTTCTATCTAAAGCTCTCAGGTAGGAAAGAAGGGTAGAGTCAAACATTCTTTCTCAGTCTGGTTTCGAAATAACCAGTTAAAAATCAATATTCCAAAAGGCATAGTCTTGGTGAGGCAAAACTTCGGTCCCTTTCACACACTGTAGGCATCTCACCATGTCTTCCCGTGGCAGAAGGGGCTCGCCATCTCTCAGGAGCCTCTTTTACAAGAGCACTATTCTACCTTCTTGATTTAAGCATTTCCTAAAGGTCCCTCCCCCTAATGCCATCACCTTGGGGGTTAGGATTTTAATGAATGAATTTCAGAAGGACGTAAATATTCACACCATAGCAAGAAACAACCACAGTTTGGATCTTTTTACTAGAAATATTCTTATTTCAATTGCTTTAACATCAACTCTATTAACAATACAAACACACACACATTAAAAAATAATAACAAAAATAAAGCATAAGAATATTAATAACAATGAGACTAATAAATCATGATATATAATGAGAAAAAGTGAGGTGAAATTAATTGAAAACATCCTTTCTTTTATTTAGGGTATAACTTTTATAAAATAAAATGCAAAGACCTTGGGGCTCCAGCCAGTGAGTTTTAATACTTCTTTAAACATATGTATCTTCCACTCAAAAGATCATGCACATTCCCATCATCTCAAAAAGTTACCTAGTGTCAATTGCCAATAAGTCCATCACTCAAAGGTGACCACTTTGTGATTACTATCACCATAGATTAGTTTTGCCTATTCTTAGAACTTTTATAAATGCAATCACAGGGCATAATTTTGTGCCTCGTTCCCTTTACCCAACAAAATGTGCTTGAGTGTATAGTGTGGTGTGGTTATATTAGTAATAGGCCTGCTGCTTATATTGCTATAACTTCATTTTAATGTCTGTAGGATACTCTAATAGTGATATTTGCATTTTTACTTTGCCATCAAAAACAGTCTGACCATGGGGTTATTAATTTTATTAATCCCATCAATATTAATATGGTAAACAACAATTTTAACTACCATTGCTGAAAAGTCTTTAAAAAAAATAAAAGCAAGAGTTTGTTAGGCCATTGCTAGCAAAAAAGAATAGGAAGAAGGAGAAGGAGGAGGAGGAGGAAGGAAAGAGGAAGAAGAGGAAGAAGAGGAAAAAGAAGAAAAAGAAAGAGAAGGAGAAGAAAAGAGAAGAAGGAGGAGAAGGAGAAGGAGACTGGTCTTGGGGCGTGGAGCCTAATCTGCCAGCAGCATGACTTAGGTAGAAAAGAAAAACATGTCTGTCATTCCGGAGTTTTGCAAGAGTTTTTATACAACAAATAGAAAGGAGAAAGATGTAAGCCGTTCTGAAAGAATTTGCATTAGCTATAGGCACAATAGATGAGAATAGGTGGAGCAGGAGTTAGTTCTGAGATAGGCTCAGCTGCCTGTAAAGCTTGTATGTAAAGAAGTGAAGGCCCTGGCGTTTCTCTTTTTTCAATCTCAGAAATAGCCACCTGTAAGTTAATTTAATAATTCCAATATGCACTAAGTAGTGTGAGCAGTCCTTTGTTGGTTTTGCACTATAGCTGTTAACTGATTAATCTCTTTTTTGTCCCTTACATCTCAGAATATTTTTGTTAAATGTTTAACTTGATTTTTTAAAATATTCTCTATTTTTTATCACGGATTTTCACCCTTACTTTTATGATGATGTCTCTTTAGGTTTAATTTTCTTTTCTGTCCCATAGCTTCTATTTTGGAAGCTTAAGCAATTCAATATTTCTTTTCTAATATAAGGCATTTCCATTAAAATTAAGTTACCAATACTAAAAATGTCCATTACTCAGTGTTTAACTTCAATCAACAAATATTTTTCTTTATCATTCAGCTTAAAATGTTTTCTGAATTCTCTCATAACTTTGAGTCACTGCTTATTACAATCATGTTTTTAAATTGTCACACATTTATGGATTTTATTAATACTTTATTTTAAGTGATGTATAATTTCATACCATTATCACTACAGAATATGTTTTATGTTTTCAGTTCCTTGATACTGATCAACACTTTTTCCATGATACAGTCTATTGACTATTTCTATGTGTAATTAGAAATAATATCGATGCTGCATTTGGGGCAGCATTTATAAATATCACTAAACCAAGTTCATGGATAGTGTCATTCAAGTGTTCTACATTATTACTTAGTTTGTGCCTAGTAGTTTTATAAAGTACTCAGATAATAAAATACACAGAAACGTGATTCTGGATTTCCTTTTTATTGCCAAGTTTTAGTTCATATATTTGGAATACATGTAAATAGGTGATAATACAGTATGGATTATTTTTTCTTGATAGGCTGTCGAATATTTCCATAAAATACTACTTGGGCAAAACACTGCACCACAAAACAATCTCTAAAACAGCATGCTAGCTTAAAGAAGTCAAACCATATGTGCTTCAGTGTTTGTAACAGCATTATTCAAAATTCTTAAAATCTGGAGGTGAAAGTATATTTAATTTTATGAGATAACTTTCTTAAAGAGAACGTACTGTTTTGCATTCCCACCTTCAGGGTTTGTATTCCAGATGCTCCAAACCCTCTGCAGCGCGACACTCAAGCCTTTACTTCCTTCAGCCACTTTAGTGGGTGTGCAGTGGTGCCTATTTGAGGTATCTATTTGCATCTTTCTGATGTATAAAGTTAGTGGTACATTTTCACTTGGATTATTTTATTTCTTATTATTGATTGTAAGCCTTATCTATCCATTCTATAAATAATCACTTGGTTGGAATATATTATTCATGAAAAAATAGAGCTGAGGTTTACTCTATTATACAGCTATCTAGTACCACTTTTCAAAAAGATGTTTTTTTTCTCCATTGAATTACCTTGGCATCTTTGTCAAAAATCAGTTTACCATCGATTGTAGATCAAGGACTTTGCATTGTGTTACATTAGTCTATATAATGGTGATTATGACTATCCCACACTGTCTTGAATCATGTAGTTTTTATAGTAAATCTTTACATTAGATAATTTACTCCCACTTGATTCTTGTTCAAAAGTGTTTTAGCTAATCTAGTTCCTTTGGATTTCCATATAAATTTAAAATTCATTTATACATTTCTTCAAAAAATATTTATTGGGGTTGGGTAATTTATATTTTTAATGAAATTTGTTTATAGATCTGAGGTATGCCATTTACTGGCAAAGATTTGTTTATAATATTCCCATATTATCCTTACAGTTTCTGAATTGTCTGCAATAATTCAGTAATGATGTCACATCTTTCATTTCAGGCATACGCAATTCCTCTCTCTCTCAATTCGTGAGGCTAAATGTTTATTAATGTTATTTTTTCTTAAAAGAAGCTGGATTTTAATTTCATTGATTCTTTTCTATTGTTTTCCTATTTTCTATTCATTGATTTCTTCTTTTATTTTTAGTTGTCTTTTCTCTGTTGGCTTTGGGTTTAGTTTGCTGTTTCATTTTTCCTAGTTTCTTATACTTTAAGCAAATTTCATTGGATTTGAAAATTTTATTTTTTTCTAATGTGTCTTAATGTTTTCATATTTTCCTCTGAACACTGCTTTAGTGTCATCTCATAACTTTGATTATGTTGTATTTTTATTATTATTCAATTAAAAATATTTTCTAGTTTCTTTTGTAATATTTTTTAGGAACCAACAAATTTTTATGTGTGTTAATTTCCAAGCATTAGGGGATTTCATATTTCTCGTCATTAATATCTACTTTTCATTTACTGCAATCAGAGAAATTATTGTTTCATGTCATTTTAATTTGGTTAAATACTCTATACTTTTCACCTTTATTTTTTCATTGATCCATGACTTATTCACAAATTTGTTAACGAGTTTCCAAATAAAGATTTTCTGTATTTTTATTTTATTTGCTTCTTAATTTCATTACCTGTTGAGCAAAGATATACTTTGCATAACTTGAGTCCTATTATTTTATTAGGCTGGTTCTATTACTCCAAATGTTATCTATCTTGATAAATGTGCTGCATGCACTTGAAAAGAAGGTGAGTTCTATGGTCATTAGTCTGAGTCTTCTATAAATACCAATTAGTATGGTTAGATCAGATTGCCGCTCGTGTCTTCTATAAACTTTCTGATTTTCTGTCTTCCTCTTTCATTAATTATTAGGAAGTTGTTAAGATAATCTATTATAATTATGAACTTGTCTATTTCTCTTTTCAAATCCATCAGTTTTGCATCTTTGTATTTCAAAGTTCAGTTATTAGGTGCACGAAATTTGAGGTGGTAATACCTTCTAGAAGAATAAAAATAACTATAAAATGAATGATATTCTTGAACCTGATAAGATTCTTCGTACTAAAATCTACTTCATCTGAGGTTCGTAAAGTCACTCCAGCTTTTCGTTGTTGTTTTACTCTTGGCATGGTATTTTTTCCAGTCCCTTCCATTTTTAGCTCACTTGTATCTTCATATTTTTAATAAGTATCTTTGGGCACTGTGTAGTCAGTTTTTTTTTTTAAATCTGCCTTTTAATTGAGATTCTTAGATCACTTGTGTTTAACATAATTGCATGACTGTGCATAAATCTACCATCTCTATGTTGCCTGATAAACATGTTTCAACTTGCCAATACGTACTGTATCCAACGAGTCCAAAATGAAAGAACAAAGTTATCCTACTCACATCTCAAGACACTTTAGATATTTAATTGCTTGAAATAAGTGTGAATATTTACTTAACTCATTTTGATATAAGCCTTATCTATCTATGTTGATAATTATATGTCCATGTGTACATATTTTCCCATTAATTACATGTATTTAGAAAGAAGTAGCCATGTCATACCTGCACCCCTCCTAGCACTCCTCCTCAGTCGTTACCACAGACCGCACTCTGGTCTTTTCTGACAAATAAAGCAACTTCAATGTCAATGACCAAAATTCACTGTAGATCACTGAGAAAGCACTGGTATCCAAACTGAGTAATTCTTGTAGCAACAGAGTCATAAATAAAATAAATGTTTGTACAGCTTTCTCTATACATCTAAGCATATAACTTTTCTGGATAAAAAGTACAACTCATGTTTAAAATATATCTGATATTGGCAATTTCTTAATATAAATGCTTTCAGTACAATTATACTCAGTTTAGGTTGTCAAACCAAAAAAACCTAGAAGTAATTTTTGATTATTTCAATCAAAAATTTTCAATCAAAAAAGTAATTTTTTTCTCTTATTGCAAAAATAAACACATCTGTAATCTGCCCCTTTTTCTATATATCAGTTACACTGTCTTGTTCTATATTCTCACCATTTCTTGAATGAACTTCTGCAATATTCACCTAGTTTCTCTCCTTGCTCACTTTGTCACCTTTAAATCTGGCTAAGACTTGTTAATGGCTTCCTACAAATTCTGGAATAAAGTTCGAAATCCTTACATTAGTTTGTAAGTATCTCTGAATACTCAGTGTCCCACTACTGTTCATTGTCTTTGTAGATCTTTCCTGTCTCCCATTTTCCCGTTCCATAATCCTTCCACCTTATAGTGATTCCAACCCACTGTTCTTACTGGTCCTAGTCTAGGGTACATTTGTTCCATCTGAAATCTGTTTCCCTAGCCATTCACCTGTCATCTAGCTCTCTGCTCAAATATCACACTCTTTGCAAGAACTTTCCTGTTACTTAAACTAAAGGAGCTTCCACCCAATCCTGTTAATTCACTTGCAATTTACCCTTATTTTTCTTCAAATTACTTACAATTTTTGAAGTGTCTTGTTTATTGTTATTACCTCCAGTGGAATGAAACTCCACTCGGCTAGGAGTATCTCCTATTGTCTTCACCCATTTCCAAGCAGGATCACTAAGTAAACTTCACTTTGTGTTGTAAAACTTGTATTATATACATCTAGGCATTTACCTATTCATTTAACTATATAATTTAAATAATGAAAACATAAAGTAAATATACAGTTTAAATCTTTTACATACATTACTAAGGTATTTATAACAAACTTCTGTGAAGTAGAAAGACAATGCTGTTATTATTTTGCAGATGAGAAAACCAAGGCTCTTGAAAAGATATACAACTACATCATTTTAACACAGATATAGAAGTAGAATTGATACCTAAACCCAAGGCTTCTAATGTGAAACTTGCATTGATTTTATTGGCATATACTTAGGAATTATCTTTTATATTGGTTAGTTTGAAATACATTTAAAATATCAATTTGATAGAAAGTTAGATATTATAGCGTTATACTAAATTAAGTTTTGTATGCACCTGTGAAAGTAACAGAATCTGTAGCATAGAAACATGTGGGATATAAAACTGAAGCAACAGACAAACAAACAAGAAAACCAAATGCGGTAACATGCATAGACGCAGGAAGCACCATGGTGGTTACTAGCGGGAGGGGAGGGGAGGGGAGGATGTAGAAGACGGTAAAGGGAACTAAACACTAGGTGAGGGAAGGAGGCTCGATTTCGGGTGCTGAGCGCACAGTGTGATATCCAGATTATGTACTGTAGAATTATACACTTGAAAGGTACATAGTTTTATTAACTAATGTCACATCAATAAATTTAATAACACTAAAATAATACGTAAAGGATACTGACAGAAACACACACACACAGACACACACAAAAAGTGGTAAATCCCATTACAAAACAACAAATAATATATTTTAGGATCAGAAAAAACAATCCCAATGTTCATAATAAGTTTGAAGTTACCTTGAAAATGCAAGGTCTAAGATCTCCAACATCCTAAGATACTGAGGCAGAAATCTCTAAGAAAGTCCACTCCCAGCACAACCTGTTTGCGAAATCTGTCTAAACAAATGTACAAACTCAGTCGCGCTGATATTTTAAGGGTTTTTTTTAGTCTCCTGATGTTATCCTCCTTGAAAGAACTCTCCATGTGATCACAGATTGTGAGTCAACTAAAACACACATCTTTCCCTTTCTCTCTCCCATCTTCCTTCCCTCCCCCTCCCTGACTCCCCCCTCACCTCAGTCTCTCTCTGTCTCTCTCACACGTACACACACACACACACACACAACTGGAGGAGACAATATTAAGGGCAAAGCCTTGGCACCCATATATATAATACCCATATATTCAATATGCTTGCTAGGTTCATGTGTCCTAAAATAAGCTACATTTTACCATGTACACTAGAGAGATAATCTTGACCATAATGATATGTAGGTTTTAAGATTTGGCCAGAATATAGAAAGAAGACAGAGAAACGGAAGAATGAGTGGCATATGAGTGGATGAATAATGCATCACTCCAGTGCTCTAAATGCCACTTTTGAGGCTGAAAATCTGCAATACGGCTCCTGAAACTGCGCTTTTACTCCAGAGCATCACCGAACCTTGGGGGCATATGCTTCTATATTCGATATTTTAAAAAGTACACAACATGGTGGAAAAGTAGGATGTCACATCTTGATTTGATGGCAATTTCCTATTGCTGAAAAGTAAACTGACCCATAATCGAAAAGTGATCATTATGCCAGTATTTGATTACATTGAGCAGCGTTGATGCTTAGGCAGTGGTTGGTTAAATTCACAGCTGTCCTGGGGCCCACAGGACAGGGAAATGTGGAGGCTGGGCACAACAATCAGAGGGTGGTGCCCAGTTTAACGTCAGATGAGTGTTGGGTCAAACTTTAAAAATAGAAACGCTTTAGGACAACAATGAAAGTGTCCAACATCTTCTGTCAAGGTGACCGGGATCTCTGTTTCTAAATGTCATACCCTATGTGAGAAGAATGAAGCCCGATGAACTCTGTGGATGAGGAATGTATCTCTCACGCTCATGACTCACTCAGTTCCTTTTACCATTTCAGAGGGAATAGACATCAGGTAACCTTTATTGGCAGTTCAAGGTTATCATTAATATATGGCCACAATGTAATAAATTAGTACAATACAGAATAACAGGGATTCAAACAAAGTATTTTGTAGTCACTGGTCGAAATTCCATTCACTCACAATTATAGAAAATATTGAAAGTAATATTTTAATCTCAATTTCTCTTCCTAGACTCTCTAAAGCACCCCCATGCCTCCTCTGTTGCACTTCCCCTTTCTTGTTTATGTGCCCTCTAAATAATTTTAATGCTATTAATTTATCCACTTACCTGAGTGCTATAATTTCTAGGAAGGCAATTCATGAACATAATAAAAAAATAAAGCTCAGAGATGTAAAGAGTGCACACTTATAACAAGAAAAACTTGGAGAAACTGCAAATTAATGACATTTTCAAACTCATGAGAAAACTAATGTTTTATGGCAACCATGTAATCATAAATTTAAAGAAAGACAGCTGCCTACAGGGAGAAATGGGACCTGAACATCACCAAATGCATGTAAGCCAATAGGTGTTATAGATACAATTGAATCATCTGAGATAAGCACTGCACAGAAAGCCCCTGGAGGCCACAGGCAGAAAGCAGCCCACACTCTGTAAGTTCCTTTCCCATGACCCACACCTGGTAGGTAAAGGGAATCTGGGACAGAGCCTCATGGAGCATTCCTTGTATTGTTAGTTATGAGAGCAGAGCAGCAATCAGGAACAACACCCAAAACTGTCCTTCCCCTCAGATTCATCCCTGGGCCACATGCCTTCATTTGCAAAAGAAGAAAAACAAAACAAAACAAAACAAAGAGCCATTTTAGGGCACTGGTAGAAACGAATTTCACTGGAGGAATGAAACCTGAAAAACAATGCACTAACCAGGGGGATGGGCAGAGGTATTGAATATGTCCAGCTCTAGAGTTGGAGGACAGGCCTGTGTCAATGTGCCCTGATCCAGAGACCCAGTGCCGAAGAGTAAGCCTTAATTAGAACCTGGGTGTACACTTTGTGCCCCAGGCCCCACTGTCAGGCTAAGGAGACTTGTGTAAAAATAGTAACAGAAGACAGCCAGGAGAGTTGAAAGAGACAGACTGACTCTGGAGACCAGCACAAAGGAAAGACCCAAACCCAGAGGGGAGCACATTGAGAAAATGACTCCTGGAAAACCAGATCCCTCCAGAATGATCAGGTATCTCTAGAGGAACTTAAATCCTGTGGCACACAAGATATTCATAGGAATACCACACCTTAAGTAAGCCAGCTTCTAAAGGCCTGGAAAGAGAAATAGAACCCTCATCTCTAAGTATGAAAAACATTTACCTTATCATTTACTTTCTTTCACAATATCTCTAGTGTTCATTTTTAAATGAAGAGGTGTAAAACCAACAAGAAAAAGCATACTCTGAAGAGATAAAGCATTCATCAAAACCAGACTCAGATATGATGCACATGATGGAACAATCAGGAGGGCAATTTAAGATAATTATGATTACAGACTTGGGCTAGCTGTAAATATATATTATAAGCGGTGGCACAACCATTTAAGGTTAAAAAGGTACAGCCAAGATGTTAAGACAGGAGTTATAGGGAACCATGTTAAATACTGAAAACTACAACAGGCAGAAAAAACAGTAGAAGACCAAAATAGAAAAAATAAATAGAAAACAGTACAAAAAATATGGTAGATATTTATACAACTATATCAATAAGCAGTTTGAACATCAGTGGTCTATGTGCACCAATTAAAAGAAATTGCCAGAGTGGATCTAAAAATCAT
This sequence comes from Desmodus rotundus, assembly GCF_022682495.2. NCBI lineage: Eukaryota > Metazoa > Chordata > Mammalia > Chiroptera > Phyllostomidae > Desmodus > Desmodus rotundus. Next base: position 85,670,425 of record NC_071397.1, read on the forward strand.
GACCAAACGATATGTTGTCTACAAAAATGCACTTTGAATATAAACATACATAAAGGTTGAAAGTAAATGGATGAAGACAAATAGACCATGCTAACATTAATCAGAAGAAATCGAGGGGAGCTATGTTAATTTCAGACAGAGCCAACTTCAAAGAAAGGAGAGCCAGCAGGGATGAACAGAGGCATTACTTAATGATCAAGGAGTCAATTCTCCAAGAAGACATAACAATCCTTAACACATGTGTGTCTTAACAAAAGAATCTCAAAATATGTGAAATAGAAACTAACGGACTAAAGAAAAATAGAAGAATCCATTCTCATAGTAAGAGACTTTAACACCTCTCTTTCTGAAATAGATCCAGTGGGCAGAAATTAGTAAGGACATAGTTGAACTCTACATTTCCACCTATCAGCTGGTTATAATTGATATTTAGGATTACTTCATCCAACAGTAGCAAATATATATTCTCTCAAGCTCACATAAAACATTCACCAAAATAGGTCACATTCTGTGCCATTGATCAAACCTTAACAGATTTAAAGGAAGAGAAATGATCTACATTTTCCAATTAAGTGGCTGTGCTCCCATTGCAAGGTCTGGCCTAGAGAGAGGAATAACCATGGAGCTCCTCAAAGATGGTGAGGCTTCCTCACAAATTTATCTCTCAAGTTCAATGCTCCTTGAGTTGTGATGGGACCACATCCCAATAAATACATTGGAGGTCTAAAATAACATAAATCGAAAACATATTTTCTACACTTAACATACCAAACAGCATGGCTTAGCTTAGCCTTCAACATGTTTAGGACATTTATATTAGCCTACAGTTGGGCAAAATCATCTAATGCAAAGCCTATTTATAGTAAAGTTTTAAATATCTTACATAATTTATTATTTGTTTTGCTCCACACCATCATCAAGTAAAAAAATTGTAAATCAAACCATCATTAAGCTGGTGAGAGGTATGTCTTCTGGACCTTCCCAGTGTGAGTGAGTTGGCCTTAAGTGGTAAGTCCATTATAATACTCCAGTCTCTCTAAGTCACTGTATCCCTTCCTCCATATTAAACCAAGGGAAATCTGGAACTTTCAATTCACTTATGGTAGGCCACCTTTTGATCCATCTTTCAAACAAACAAAAAAACTACTCAAGTTGCAACACTAAATGAAAAATCTCTGCTAAGTAGAGATTTCAGTATCAGTAAATTAGGCCTGACCCAATGTCCATTCTACCATTATCCTTCATCCATAGTATCTGCCTTCACACATGTTCCACACAAGTCTGCTTGCATACATTGGAAAGTAGTTATTTTGGAGTGTAGCACACTTCCTCATGGGTCTCACTCTGTACCTCACCTTTAGGACCCTGTTAGAACTTGAGTCTAATTATGAGTCTTGAAGCAAAGAAGGATGGTAGGGGCGGGTCCTGGGCACAATCACTAATGTCTTGCATGGCATCTGCAGCAGGGAAGGCAATTACCATTTCCTTAGGTAATGCATGGCTAATCCCATCCCATGATGTGGAAAGGCCATTGTTACATAAGGACTGTACTCAGAACACAAGGAAATTGAACTATAAATCAGTAACAGAAAGATAAATGGAAATACCACAACATATGGAGATTAAACAACACACTTCTACATAACACAAGGGTCAAAGAAAAAAATCTCAAGAAAAACTTAAAAATATTTTGAACTAAATGAAATCACAATTTTTCATAATCTGTGAAATCAGTGAAAGCAGTGTTGAGAGAGAAAACTACAGTATTAAATGCATATATTGAAAATAAGAAAGAGCTAAAATCAATTATTTAAGTTTCCACTTAAAAAATAAACTAGAAAAAGAAAAGTAAATTAAATCCAAAGCGAGCAGAAAAAAAGAAATGATAAGAGAAAAATTATCACTGAAATTGAAAACATGAAACTGATAGAGAAAATCAATACAAGCAAAAAGCTGGTTCTTTGAAAAGATCAGTAAAATCTTAGACTGGCCTTTGGCCAGTCTAAGAGAAAGAAAGGACATAAATTACTAACAAATGGAAGAAGAGGCATCACTACAGAACCCATGGACAATGGAAGGGTAAAAGGAGTATTACAAACTCTATGCCCTTAATAATCCACTAATGAAGTTAGTGGTGGGGCAACAAATGGGGAATGGAGAGAAGCTGCACCAAGAAAGAGAGGAAATGTCCTGAAGGAGCAGCGCATCACTTATACAGAAATGTTGAACCTGTGCTCTCAAGAGACAATTCAGCTTTTGCTGCCCCTTGATTTCTCTCATGTATTCTATTCAAGTTACATGTAATCAATACCATAATTTCACATGTGCTTGTTTCTTCAGTTCTACTCTTATGAAACCCTGCTCGCATTCTAGCAGTCGCAGCCCTAGACCTGGCCAGTGTTCAGGCTCCTGTTGCCTTGGGCCAACCCTGAAGGTAGAAAAAGGGATGACATAATGATAACAACAACAACAACAACAACAAAAAACAGAATGGGAGATATAAATATCGGGCAAATTACAATCTAAGGTTAAATAAATAAATAGGACAAAGACAATCATAATTATTGATAAAGTCTACAATAGGCATTAAAGCTAATGTCTTGACGTTCTCAGTATTTTTTGAAATTACACATAATGACAGTACTTTTTAAATTTCTTTGCATGTATTAATTTACTCCTAAAAGTTAGGTGTCATTATAAAATCCATTTTCCAGTTGAAAAAAGGAAGGCAGGAAGAGATGACGTGGTTTCTTCAAAGTTTCAGAGCTGGTAAGTACAAGGGCTGGGTTTGAACCCCAGCTATACCCACAGGCCGCATTTCTAAGTACATTGTACTGCTGCTCCTTCACTGTTCCTTCAGCACACCCTCAAGTGTATAAAGAAAAAGATTAAAAAGGAAAAGACAATTTGAGAGAAATTTAATAGTTTTTGGGTATTGTTATAAACTTATTTTCTTTCTTTCTAAAAGGAAAAAGAATCTAAAATAATCAAATATACTAGCCCAAGTACACAATGTACAGGACTACATTTTTCTAGCCTTCTAATCAACTAAAATTAGAGTACAAATATATAAATTAAAAATAAAAACAGCATATAATCATAGTATAAAGATAAAATAAAATTATTTAACACATCATATCTTACACCAACATATTAAAATCTAGCTAAAATAGCTGAATTTTTAAAGAGTATATAACAGCCTAACTCCCTAACATTTATGATATAAACAGAACTATAATTGTGGAATAAATTGTTGGCATTTTAAAAAAAAAACCTCTGAACAGTTCTCAGGTTCACACTTGTTGCAGTCTATTTCAACTTCGAAGGTGTTCACAATTCTTTTGTCATTTTAACTTTCACAAAACAGAGAGAAAGAACAGTTCTCATTTTGTTAAATGAGGATAATAGGATAACCTTGATATAAAAACCATAAACTAGTATACATTAAGTGAAAACAATTGCAGATAAATCTTGCATATTTATACAAACTATAAATCCTAAACACAAAATAGTAGTAATATTAATATTGAGGTACATTCATAGAATACACATTGATTAATACCTAATTATGTCACAAATATTACACTGTCTCAACAACATAAATTTATTAGTAGTCTTTTCATACTAAGAGGAACAAATAATATGTAGAGTGGAAAACTTGTAAAATTATGATAGGTATAAAAATAATCAAATTCAAATTTCATACCTGATTAAAAGAACAAACCCTGAAAGGGTGAAGCGTTTTCAGGAACAACCATAAAGGACACATGGACAAAACCAAAGGGAAGTGGAATCAGGAGAGGGAGTGGGGATGGCTAGGGTGGGGGCAAGAGGTTGGGAGGAAAGGCAGGCAACCGTACTCGAACAACAATAAAATAAAATAAATGGAAAAAAAAAGAACACAGAAAAAATTTGTTTTACATGGAAAAACATATCAACTTCAAACAAACATGTTTAAAATTAAAAGGCAGAAATGCCATAATATTTCTACTACTTTTAACCACTGTCCTAAATATTTAGCCCGGTTTCCTGTGCTCAGAGAAACTAAACGAGAATGATTGAGTTCCTGAAAGAAGGAGGCAAACACTTAACACTCAACAGATGTGATAGTGGCAGAACCTCTCTTGAGGCCACTCATCCTTTCTTCCTCGCACATAACACCAAAGTCCTTTGAAAAGACAGTTTCCCTCCCAGATGTAAGGAATGAATGTGGTTTACTTAAGCCTGTCCCATTGATGCCTTTCCCCTCTCTAGTGTTGGACTCAGACATGGGCAGGAGACAGGGACCAGGCGGTATTCAGAGTGCCTAGTGTGTGTTCTTGGAGGGCTGCTACTCCCTGGAGTTCACAGACAAAAAAAATCATTTTAGCTTAGATGTCGACTGCTTCGACTTTCTTTGGCAGATTCTCAGGACCAGAATGCTTGCCATGTTGTGAAGTGAAGGTTACAAGTCATTGGATTCTCACAGAACTACCTCTATAAATATCTTACAGAACAAATCTTGAAGGATACATGTCTTCTTCCACATAAAAGAGTTATTCATCTTTAGACTGATCCTCTCTAACTTATTACTCTCCAATTTATTCCAATCCAAATGGTTTCTGTTCCCAGTGCCACTCAGTAATCCTCTGGGACACACAGCAGGCTAGCTGCAATGTCTTTCTCCCTCCATTCCTGCCTTTCTTAGAAGGGAAAGGAATTGTGATTTAATTCCCCTTATCCCCACACTCCTTATTTCCCACAGTACAACTGTAAACCATCAGAAAATAGCTACAGCAATTAATATTTCTCTAGAAATCTGACTGGTTACTTTATGCTTAGCCTTCTCCATTACACATTTTATAAACCATTTAACTGCATTACAAGTACTTCTTTCTACATTACTAATATCTATATAAAATAGATAATGGAAAAAAAAACATAGTGCCTGGCCCATCCTCCTGAGGCAAGTACTCTCAACTATTCAAGTTGGATTTTGGAGGGAAGGAAAGTCTCATAATTCCATCCACATTTCTGAAGAACATAATTACAGGGTTTCTTTTTGGTTTTTAAATTTTAAATGTTTACTATTTACAGCCCACAGTGAAAAATTAGAATTTAACATTCTCGGAATTCTGTCATATCCTGAATGCCCCCCAAGTGCCACCTAAAACCCATACCCACGTGTCCCCCTTTCTCACTATGATCCCTTGTACTCTTATTCCGGCGCTGTTTCTGTTTCCTCTCTGTTGTCCTATTCTCTGTTAGGTTGGTCTTTGTATCTTATTTTACATTATTTCGATTAGTGATGATCCCACTCTGCTCATAAACAATGATTTGTTGACTGGAGCCTGTGTGAGCCTCATCTGTTGGTTGATTCCCATAAGGATGTTTTCATGGGGAAATGACCACTTAATTCACAGATTTCCAAGTGGAAAAATTTGTGAAACTTTTAAGCCAGTTTCTCCACAGAAATCTTCATACTCTCCAACTGCATGTCTAGAAGGCAAAACATGGACCCAGTCCTGTAATTGAGCTGATGATCTCACCTTTCAGAAACCACATTGCACTTAATCCACCTATGTTTCCACTGCATGGTGGGAGTGAGTGTGGGGATGTGTATGGTACACATTTGCTTTATTTAAAGGATGATCAGAGATGGCCTCTCCATTGTCAATCATTTCATTATTTTTTAACAGAAATAATACTTATCATAGCATACTTAAGTGATGAAAGAACAAATAATTACAAAAAATAGGAAATATTTTAATATTTAGTCACTTTTTAAATTAACTTTTGAAAGAATAATTAAGTAACCTCTTTGCACAATATGAAATTACACAATTCAAATTCCTAAAACAAAATTCTGTTAAAACAGCTCCCAGAATGAATCACCTATCTTAAATAAATTTAAAAATTGAGGAAATACCCGCAATGATTTTTACTTTCGCCAAACTAATAAATTCAAGTAGTGAGCCTGGTTAAGATCAGAGGTTTTGTTACAGTGACTAAATAAATATTAACCTAAAATCTCCATTTCCTAAAGAGATTAAACCTTAAATCCTATAGTTACTCAATAAACATTATTATAGCAAATTGCATTGAATGTTTTAAAGTTTTTAAAGTTATCTCAGCAGTAGTAACTAAATAAAATGTATATTTTTTAACTCTTCCTTTTGTGTGTAGGAATAGCATGTTCATTTTTGGCCAGCAAATGGAGTAATTGGCTGATTAGCAGCACTTGTTTTGTGATGAATATTCAATTACCAGAATAGAAAAGAGATGTGCCATACCTTAGTGAATTAATTCCTTTATGGAGAGTACATTTGCGTCCACCTGCAAGAAAGCATAAACAGTTTCCCAGTAAAAAGCCTTGGGAAGTTTGCCAAAGTGGAGAAATTAAGGGGTGTTTAACCCTCTCGCTCTCTGTCAGAATCATGTTGCCCTTTACAGCTGTTTTCTTTATAATGCCATTGAAATTAATCATATCTGTCTAAAACCAGTATATTTTACAATGCCAAGGACATTAAGTGTATTTCCTGTCATATACAAAGATTCATGTATTTCATGTAATGAAAAATGGTTAAAATATAAAACTCTTGCACATGCTAATATAGGTGATATTTAACATGAAATCACAATAATTTTTAAAATAGTATCAAGCCTGTTACTACACAGAGCATTTTCAATCGGTTATCAATGTTCCTCTTTTCTTTTAACTGTAACTCCTGCTTTCTCTTCTCTTGGTGTTGAAGGGAAGCAACATTTTACCACTCTGAAATGTGCTTTTGGGGGTACTAATTTTATGCTGGTTATTGAGGAACGAAAAGACTCTGGAAAAACCTTTGACCTTACCCCTAACTGCCTCAAAGGAATTCAGATAGAAGACCAGCAACAGGAAGGAAGATATCATCAGGGGTAGTAGCCATAGTTTAATATAAACTAGTGAGTGCTAGAACCTAGCAACGCTCATTTGTCCAAAGTCTTCTGTGTCCCATTGAACAAGATGACCCAACATCTATTTACCGAACATTTGCTTTTCCATCTCCATGGGAATTTCTTTCCTGACTTTTCAAGTCCCAACCCATTAACTCCCACCCTCATCTTCTTAGCTCCAGAGGGACATAGAAATCTCAATAGTCCAGTCTGTCCTTGGATCTCATATCATATGACACCCCTGCCTGTACATCCATGATAAACTTGGGACGTTTTCTCCTGTCATTCTGTCTCATGAAAATTTGATTATTAGCCCAGCTAGAACTCAGAAGGTGGGAGGAAAGCTATTTTTTTTGCACTCCCATAGTGTTTATTGTACCTCATATGGAATAACTTCTCCCCTAAATGTGGGGGTCTGAACACTGAGATGGTCTTTTGTTGGTTTATCAAGAAATCTGTGGAAAATGTGTTGTTTCAGGGAGTCCCGAACCTTCTTAAAGTTGTTAGTAAGAGAAAAGACTAGTGGCACAAGCAAGAATCAAGACCTTGTCTAGGTTTTGTAGACAGTGATACCTTTCTCAGTATCCTGTGGAAGGTAAAACGATTGTACCTGTAGATCAGCCAATCTTACAGCCCAGTGTCAAAGGAGGAGCTTGCTTGGCTGTGTTGAAAGACAAGAGGGGTGACTTCTAAGCCAGTTAAATGCATTAATATACAGAGGGCTGAATGATGCACCACTAAAAGCAGAGGGTGAGAGTCAGGAAATATGATTTTGTTTCCACTCACCTTCTAACTTTAATTTTAGGCAAACGACAGTACATAGGGCCCTACTGTCAGTTACAAAATGTGGGCATTCCCTTCAGGGATTCTAAGGATACATGCAGACCTAATGTTCTAGAATTATGTGTTTCCTGAATACAGAGTTAAAAGTCCCAATTTGCATTGATCATAGATCAATGAAGTGCTAACATTTAAATTATTATTCTGATTTTACCTGGGTTGTCTGATTAATAATCATAAAACAATATTGCAGCTACTTAACAATAGTGGCAATAGATTATAAAACCTTTCCATTTATAGTGAGCCCTCCCCATTGCAGTGAACTTGAAAACAGAAATCTTTCAGTGTATCCAATCATCATAATTAATATCATTAGGAAATTTAATCTCATGATACAAGTAAAAATCAGGAGTATTTAATTAGTGACTATTTTCACTAACTAAGGATCCAATTTAAGATTGATTAAGGTAGAGTGCCACTATTATATAAATTGAATACAACATTATTTAGAAATGATTGCTCATTCTTATTCTACTAAGATATAATTGATTATGGGTTGCTTTCCAATATATTTTAAATTATCTGTGTGTTTTTATTACCTATCACTTATTTTCATAATCGTTAGTGTTTTATGGTGGACTCATTGGAGAGGAATCACGGGTGTTGCATGTGAGAAAATACATAGAAGGGATTTTAAGTTTATGAGATCTCTCTTTTTCTCTCTCCCTGTGAGCAAGCACCAGGGAAAGGCCATGCAGGGGCACAATGAGAAGACAAGAAGAGCACCCTCGCCAGACACTAAATCTACCATCATGTTGATCTTGGACTTCCTATTTCCCAGAACTGTGAAAAATAAAACTTACTTTATAGGCCACTCTGTCTATTGCATTTGTTTTAGCAGCCCAAACTAAGAAAGGGGCCCTACTTCTGTATATTCTGGTTTCTCTACCTATAAAAACTGAAGTCCTCAAAAAAAGCTACTAATTCAAAATTCTACTATTATATGTTAAGCATACATAATAATATTTGAAACACACCAGTGTCAAATAGACCCATCCTTTTCCTCCCATTTTCCTGTTACTAGCCTGGAAGAAGGTTTTATGAAATTTAATATAAATATAATACTTCAAATGGTGACTAATTTATAGCCATGGTTTATAAAATTAAGTTCTGATTATCAGAGTATAAATATTCACTTGATGTTCAATAACAAAGAAATATAAATTTTTGTAGGGTTAAAAAAAAGGTCAGTGAAGAGTTTGTTTAAATCATATTCAGGGATGAAAAGTATTTATTAGACTCAGAAAAAAATTTCTAACAATCCTATATAAATAAGAGTATCAGGCACTGAGAACTATGCACAAATCACAGTAATTACTCACCAAGACAGGTGTGACGTATTCTTGACAAAATCATAAAAGATACTGTTACACTCAGGACCTGGCAGGCAGTTTTGAATTTTGGTTTAAATTTTTGTAGGAAATGTGAAAACAAAACAGCGCATTTCCATTCCTAATTGAGTTCATCTCACTGCCCTAGATCAGAAATGAGCTAGATTAAATCAGAAGCACCTGCTTATAAGCAATCATCTGCAATGAGATAACATCGATTCATCAAAGAGGTGTTAAAAATGTAAACCTATCACTGAAAGGAAAGAACAATGTATACTCTCTGACTTGTATAGTTTTATACTTTCTACCATTCCTTTTAAGAAAATACTCAAGAGGAAATACTCTCCCTCTAACTGCATCATTACCTGGATAGTACTCAAAATTTTATTTCATCACTTGCCTAAAGAATATAACACAGTGTAATGAAGTTAAACATCACTTCAGAATAAACAATATTTGAAAAAACTGGAACAATGCAAAGCAAACATTTATAGTTTCTGACAATCAGTACTAATTAAGGTACCTGGACATCAAATGGGGACCTATAAATTCTACTTGTATAAAGAAATGGAAAATTATCAGGTGCTCCTCGGGACAAGGAAAATCTGGAAAATTAGGTACCTCCCAGAACCTCATTTTTTGGTGATTATACTTTAAGAGATTATACCTTAAATCACTGTTCATTAGCCAGCCTTCCAGGTATTCCAGACTAACCCTGTACCCTTCTTTCTCCTTTTTACTCTAATCCTTCTCTCCATCCCACAAACCCCTCAACATTTCAATTCCTTGCAGTGAATTTCATAGATAGTATGCACACTCGGTCATCCCAAGCTTATCTGGCAGTATTCCAAACTAGCTCTCCCAGTTCTTAGTCAATCTGGTCTCCTAATTCCTCCTACAAATTATTCTAGTGTGGGATATGGGCTTACATGGTTTCTCTCCCCTTTCTTGCTTTCACTTTTTTTCTCTGCATGATAGGAAATGTCACTAATTGTTTATGAACCAACCTAAGATCACTGTGTCCTTGGAATCTTCCCTATTTTAGGATCCTTTACTCTGAGGCCTATAGTCTCCTTAGAGCAGACTAGAAGTTTTCAGGTTTGAGAGGGACTATGTTAGTTTCATTTTGCTGCCATGAAAAAAGCATCACAAGCTACACAGTTTAAAGTTAAACAAGTGAATTCTTTTGTAGTTCTGGAGGCAAGAAGTCCAAAATCAAGTTGTCAGCAGGGCCATGCTCCCTTGAATGGCTCTTGAAAAGAATCTGTCTTTGACCTTTTCTACGTTCTGGTAATTGCTAGCGATCTTTGACAGTCCTCAGGTTATAAAGGCATCACTCCAATTTCTGCCTCTGTTTTCCCAGGGCTGTCAGCATATCTGTGTGTCTCCCAATCTATTCTCAGTAGAACACCAGTCTTTTGATTTACGGCCCATGCTAAGCAAATATGACTTCATCTTAACTTGATTATATCTTCAAAGAACTTTTCAAATAAGGTCACAAGCACAGAAAAGGTGGTTAGGATTCAGCATATCTTCTGAGTGGACACAACCCAACAACTGACAATAGTGGCACTTAAATGTATCTAGAACAACCATCCATTAATATGGCATAGAGAAACTCCACTAACTCTGCTTGAATAATTCTGCTGACATTAGGAACTCACACTTTAGGAAATTACCAGTTTTATAAGTGGGTAGCTCAGAATTACAGTAAACAAATCAATAGCTTCCTTGTAACACAAGCCCACTGGCCTTGTTTCCCTAGTTCTATTCTTGACCCCATATATAACTAAGACTTCCTACAGTACACGCATGTCTATGTGACTAGACTGGCTTCTTGTAATATGTCATGAACAGAGGGAAAACTGTGATGTGTGTCTCTCAGGAAAATGGATTTAGCTCCAACTGTATGACTTTGAAAGAATGCCTCTTAATTGCCTACTTTCACGTAGGATTAGAATTCATCCTATCATAATGGCTTTGATGTCAGACAGATGTGGTTCTGAATCCCAAATTAGCCACTAAGCAATTGTGTTATCATTAAAATTAAATAATTTCTCTAAGCCTCAATATCCTACTTGGTAAAATTAGAATGTAGCATTTTGCCATAAAGAGTTAATGGCAGTAATGATAAGATAATAGATAATTAGCATAGTGCTTGGTAGACCTAATAACTGATAGCTTGTAATAACATACATTTTATGGGTCTGGCTACATAGAAACCTCATTTAACACATCAGAACCTATATTATATTGAGCATGGCCTAGAGCCTTAGTGTAAATTCATGCCCTAACAGCAACATCACAGCTAATGTGGATTTGTATATTGTTTTGTAGACCTAGCTATTCTTATATTGCTGACTATCAGAGTATAAGCACAGGGTAGCTCTAATCACATCCAGAGTTTCCATGGAGAGGTATGCTTAGAAATTTGTATTTCCACATTGGTAAATGAGGGTAATGCAATTCTTACCCTCACCATTAATTACCACTTTCACCTCTCAAAGAGCAATCTCTGAAGCACCTGGAAAATTTGCTGGTTTCTTTAAAAAAAGAGAGCATCACTTACTTGACCGTTAGTCTGTTTGCAGGACCCTAGTTTTCCATTCTGCATATATAGGCCATCAACCCCTGACAAATGAGGCAGAGACTTCTACTTGCCACTTGATTGATATGTCCCCCCTTTTTTCCTTGAAAACAATTTTACTTGGAGAAGTGCCACCCCAACTGAAATACTATGTTTGTAGCTAGAATAATTCATTTGATTAAATTCTGGTCAATAAGATGTAAGTAGCAGTGTTTTAGGACCTCCAAGAAGGGTTTTTCAAGAGACCTGACTTATCTGGCAAACAGCCCGAGAATGCAGCCATAATTCTTAGAGCTCTGGCCGATTTCTTCAAATATGAAGTGACCTTGATGATGGATGTCAAGATGATTTCATGAAATAATGGGAGGAAGCTGGGTCTAAGGTATCCATGACGACACCAGTCCAGCCTTGGGCTTCTGCACATGGGAGAAAATTGTATCTCTTGCTTTTAGAAATCAATGCTATTGTGTGTTTTCTGCTGTACACAGATTAACCTAATTCAGCCCTTATTCTAAATCTAACTGGGAATATACTTCAAATAGATATTGCAGTTCTCATTGAAAAAGAGGAATTATTAGCCCTTGGGTCTTTTTATCAACTGTCCCCAAGGTATGAGTTGAACTGTGTCCTTCCCAAATTCATACATTGAAGTTGGGGCCTCCATTGCTTCAGAATGTTAGCTTTTTTGAGGATGTAGTCTTTACAGTGGTAATCAACTTAAAAATAAGGTCCTTAGGGTGGGCTCTAATCCAATAGAATAGATGTCCTTATAAAAAGGGGACATTTGGAGATAGATATGCATAGAGAGAATAGGAAAAGACACTGGTAGAAAACAGTCAGGCATCTACAAGCCAAGGAGAAAGGCCTGGAACAGATTCTTCCCTTACAGTTCTGGAAAGGAACTAACTCAGCCAACACCTTGATCTCAGACTTGTAGCCTCCAGAACTGTGAGAAAATAAATTTATCTTATTTAAGGCACTCAGTTTGTGGTATTTTGTTATAGTAGGCCCAGATTAATACAGGGTTTATTTTAATTAATGCTAACAAGTAGTAAGCAGTAAACAGATCTATAATCATCCACATGAAAGCAAAGTTGTGATATTAAAAATATTGATGACCAGGAAGGCATAGTCAGTACTAGTCCATCAGAATGAGCTGTATCTGTGCTCACCAGTTGGGTATAAGCCTTAATAAAGTAAATGGGATAAAAGCCTTGTAAAGCAAATATTCTATATCTAAATAGCAAGCAATGTATATTATTATATGAGTGAATGTATTTATTCATTGTTCATTTTACAATTTTTAAATTATTTTATTGTTGTTTAGTTACACTAGTCTGCATTTTTTCCTGACCCCTCTACCCCACTCCAGCCAAACCCACCTCCCTCCCCTGCTTCCACTCTCCCCCTTGGTTTTGTCCATGTGTCCTTTATAGTAGTTACTGAAAACCCTTCTCCCCACTATCCCTTCCCCACTTCCCTCTGGCTATTGTTAGATTGTTCTTAACTTCAATGCCTCTGGTTATATTTTGTTTGCTTTTTTCTTCTGTTGATTATGTTCCAGATAAAGGTGACATCATATAGCCAAGTACTAGAAGCAATCTAAGTGCCCATCAGCAAATGAATGGATCAAAAAACTATGGTACATTTACACAATGGAATTCTATGCAGCAGAGAGAAAGAAGGAGTTTATACCCTTTGCGACAGCATGGATGGAACTGGAGAGCATTATGCTAAGTGAAATAAGCCAGGTGGTGAGGGAAAAATACCATATTCATTGTTTTTAAGTTGTCTATAAACTCATAGAAAGTCCATTCAAAATTATGTAAAGTATTGTGTTTTTTATTTTTTTCCTGGGGATAGTTTCATAGCATTCAGTATGTAACAATCAACATTTTGAGAACCAGTAACTGTGAAGAGAAACACATCTCTAAGTGTAATAATATGGTATAAGTTATATCAGCATTTAATAGCATAAACTTTATCATATAAGAGTATGTACATACTGTATTTTACAAATTTAAAAATATTTTCATAGATGAAACAATGTAATTGCCTTTATAATTTCAAAAACAATAAAGTATAACTCTGACCTATCCTTCTGAGGCTTCCCTCTTTGGTTTGTTGGTGGCTGGCTTTTCCCAGGTCTTCACAAGGTCTTCCTTCTCTGTGTTTCTGCCTCCTGATTTCCTTTTGTAAGGGCCTCAGTCATATGAGACTCAAGTCCATCCTGATGACCCCATTTTAACTTAAACACCCTTTATCTCCAGATAAAGTCACATTCTGAGGTATTAGAACTTAGGAGCTCAACATATGAACTTTTGGGGGATGCAATTCAGCCCATAACAATTCGTGTTCCTCTTGAATTTATCATTTAGTCATGTTGCTTTTCTAATAAGAACACTAGATTAACACCCAGCCATCCGTGATGTTGTGATTGGTAACAGACTGTGTTTCCTATTGTGAAAAATGTATTAAATACCTACTTCCAGCACAGGATTGAGAGAAAGAAAACAAACTTGATGAGCCCTATGATCATGATGGCTTTCTGCCTGGAGACACTGTTGAGACTGTGGTGCAAAAGGCAGTAACTGAAACAGGGCATAGCGGTGTCATTGGGTTGGAGAGAGGGAAATCAGGTTTCAGGCAAACTACAAACGGCTTCAAATTCCGTATAAGACTGCAAGATAGGAAGAGCTACATAGACGAATATTTCCATAAATTTGCATAGTAATCCTTTGAGTCTTTGTTGAATACTGAACTGCACATGAACAGAGTGGGGCTCTATGAAGCTGAGCAAAACCAACTACTAGATAGAACCAGTTACAGTGGCACTAACCATAAACTGTATAGTGCTGCCTGGGAGATATGCAAATTCTGACCAGGCATAGTAGAGAGACATTATTAAACATCCGGAGAAGTCAGCAGAAACTTCAAAATGTCACACTTGAGAATTAAGCTTCCTCTTACAGTTATCTAGATGTGCCTTAACAAAGCTTAAACTACCCGCCCACTAGAATAAATCCTTATATATTTCAGAGGAAGACAACAAAATCTAGACTTTTATCCATATAGCTTTCATAACATCCAGCATACAATTAAAAATCACTACAGAGACAAAAAAATGTTAATCATGACCAGGAAAATACTCCATCAACTCCATCAATATTGATAGAACCAGAAATGACAGAAATGATTAAATGAATAGTCAAGAACTTTTAAAGAACAGTTTTAAATATGTTCAAGCATTTAGGGAAAACTATTCACTTAATGGAGACATAGTAAAATTATTTAATAAATTCAGTAAGAGTTCTAGAGCTAAAAATACAATATTTGAAATATGCACACTAAACAAGGAGTTATAAAACTTTTTTCTGTAAAGACACAGATTGTAATTTTAGGTTTTGTGGGACATATAGTCTTTGCCACAACTACTCAACTCTGCCATTGTAGCACTGAAGCAATGCCAATATAGACAATGTCTATATAGTGTCTACAGACACTATATAGACACAAAACATGCGGCTGTGTTCCGATCAGGCTGTATTTACAAAAGTAGGGGGTTAACTGGATTTGGCTTGAAGGCTTGATTTGACAAATCCTGCTCTAACCATCAAACTGTAACTCCCAGGAGACTTGTCAGTTAATGAGTTGGAGGTATGAAGCAAGGACAGCCTTCTTTGTCTATGGGAGAATTTTTCTAGCTGGAGGCTCCATGTAGTCAAACACCAGGCCCAGTTACAAAACATGAACTGCCCCAGACTTTGTTGATTCCTTTAACAATATTTCACCTGGACCACTTCTAGCAATAACTCAGAAGTTCTTGGCACAACAGTTTCTGGCTGCTGCCCAAACTAGAAAAATTAAAGATAAATTAAAAATAAAACATCATCAATTAATATCATGAGCTGTTTAGATGAAAGAAAATTCAATGGCAAGAAGAACTCTTCTAAGATGCATTGTATGGAAATAAAGAAAAACCAAATGAGAACAGAGGCTATTTATTCAGAGCTTGCTATAGAAAGAGAATCAGCCACCATCATAGAATTTGGCAGTGATACAAAGGCAGACAGGAAGTAGAAAAGTTTAGCAAGAAAAGAGAAGGCCTAGGTATGTTCATGGAAGGTAGTTGGCATGTGGAAGGTGGAAGCAGGCCTACTAGAAGCGGGGCTTGCTGCATGATTGTTTTGGGGACCATATTTTGCTTACTCCAGTTGGTTCTGAGTCGGAAATGAGGACAAAAATTAGGAAATCCAGAAGACATTTTCCAAGTTCTGGAATGACTGCTGTATAGATCTTGATTTGGCTTTCTGGACTGTTTGCAACAAATGGTGGCTCAAATGTCTGTTCTCATATATATGGTCTTGCCATTGTCCATTTATATGTTCATCACTGTGGTCAAACATTTTACACCTGAAGGCATTTGCAGATCCTGGACAGTAGCTGAATAATGGGGTAAGCTTAGGTTAAGAGTTCTTGGTAAGAGAAGCCAACTCCTTTTTTTTTTTTTTTTTTTTACTGCATGACTATGTTTCCATGAAATGACTGCTACCTGGTTATTCCATGGACAATGTGAGGGGCTGAAAAATTGATTTGAAAGTATCTAAAGACTGAATAAAATCACCTGCGATATTGACTGATTTAAGAAACAAAGACTAGTGTCGAGTAAGATAGTGCAATACTATTTACTCTCTGCTAGGCAATTGGCCTGTTTATGAAACTGGATAGGGCAGGGAGCTGAAGAGAAGGGCAGAAAATTTCTGAAATTTGGGACTTTTCAGAGCTAAAGAGAGTAAACTACGGGCTCAAAATCCAGTACTTTAGACACCTTAGAAGGCCATGCCTATAAATAAAGGTGAAACAAAGAAGACTCTCCCCAAGGTTGCAATCCAGCCCTGGCCAAGATAAATCTCACCATGGATTGGGAGACCAAATAGTTCCCTTACTTTAGTTGTCTCATAGGAAAAAAAAGAAAAAATCTGGAAAATATGTATACATGAAATTGACAAAATGCTTACATAATATTATGAATAATCATAAATTTGCAAATTAATAGCTATACAAAATAAGTCTATATTAGTACTCAGGAGAACAGAGATAATAGCAAATTCAGAAATATTTTAGTTGTTTAATATATTTATATATTATTACACATAAATTGCATATATTATGAGTTATGCATACATATTTTAAAACATGTTTTAATACATATGGATTTTAAAAAACAATAAATTAAAAATTACATGGAAGAATATACAAATAGCTAAGTAAATCTAAAGTTGAAAAGTAAAACTGTGCACATTCACAGAAAAAAAAATCACTAATGTTTTCCAATAGGTTATTGGATGAAAATAGAGAAGCTATAAATGGACTAATGTATATGCAGAAATTTAACATAGGATCGATTGGCAGCATAAATAAATGATGAAACGCAATATCATCCATACATACTGAATAAGGTGGCTCACTTCAGGAGAAAAGTGAAAACTCATTCTTTAATCCCACAGACAAAGGAGTAGCAAAGAGATTAAAGGAAACATACCAAGATAAAATTTCAAGGGCTACAGAAGTAGATGAAGGGTCTATATTTGGGACAAGGAGTAAGGGTGATAGCTAAGAACTACTTAACCAGAAACAATTTCAAGAGACAAACTATTAAAACAAACAAAAATGATTAGTGTGATACATCATAGTGTGAGGCTGTGTCTTCAGTGAGGACACCAAAGTCAGTTAACAGATACATGTATAATTGAGAAACACTTTTGTTTGGTTTAAACCAGAAAGAGAATAATATTTGCAATATTAAAAAAAAATCTTCTGCAAATCATCAACAAAACTCTGCAGCCCTGAAAGAAAAATAGGAAAAGGATGTGAATCTACATTTTCCAGAGAATAAACCCAAAGAGTAACAAGCACATAAAAATATACTAAAATTACTTTGGAAATAAAGAAATACAATTTTTTAAATGGGATATTATTTCAAAGTAGAATAAAAAGCTGGAAAGTGCCCAATGTTGCTGATAAAATAATATAAATACTCTAGTAGTGAGAGTTTAGACTGGTTCACTAATTCTGAGAAACAGCCTATCAAATCTTCACCAATTTTAGTATATGTGTACATTTGGACAAAAATTTTAAGCTCTTGATCATGAATTTAAAAATTCTTATACATATTTCCTACAGGAATAAATTTGAATAGAACTCATAGAAGTAAAAGTTCTCAGATCAAAAAGCCCAAGTATTACAATTAGTTTAACAAAAAATAAATCCACATTTATGCATATGAATGTAAACCTGTTTTACAAAAGAAAAAAAAAGGAAATTTTTAAGTAGCCAAAAAAACCCCCAAAAAATCCATAAATATTTCTTCAAATGAGTGGCAATAAGACTGACAGCTGATTTATCCACATTAAACCTGAACTAAAGAGGACAATAAATATCTTTAAAGATTTTAAAGCTAACTTTAAATTAAAACTATAACATTTTAAAGATATATTTAAAGCAAAAATTTGTCCAGAAATAAATCCCTGTCCCTAATAAAAATCCTCATTTAAATAACAAGAAATTATATTATGTAAAAAATGTAAAATTCCAAAATGTAATGAAAACCAAATAAAGTGATGTCATTAAAAATCTAAATTTAAATTAATGAAGATAATGTTTACCAAGTAAAATTTTTAAAAATAAGTAATTAAACTAAATGACAACAACTTCATAAAATTTTGGAAGAGTTTGATTAAAGTTAAGGTATTTTAAATTTCTGATAATACATATTTTTCTCAATCATAGACAAACCTTAAAATTACACATATAGTAATTAAAATATTTCTCCAAATATTAAATGATTGGTTATATAGAAAGTACTTTTTTCTATTTTTATTAGCTATATGCTTTACACTCACTCTTCAATATTCCCTCCCCCAATTATTTACATAAAGATTTTTTAAGCATATAAATATACTTTGAAGTATAAGAGTATTTCAAATGGTGAACTGCTATCACTAATTTTACAATTAGTCTTGCCAGTCATTTTATACAATAATTAGGTCTAATAAATTGGCCACAGTCTTAGAAACCACCCTGTATAAATCAAAATAATCTTCCATCTTCTTAGTTGTCATAGAAACTGATTATAGCAAGCATGTGTAATGAAACACATATTTTATGCATAAATGATTAATCTACTAAAGTTAAAACTGAACTTAATCAAAACCATGTCTACCACAACTTTCACTACCAGTCTATATCTTCTTTGATGCATCATTTCTTTTTAAACTTGAGCCCAAAGCTACATAATTCTAAAATAAATAAGGGATGTACCTTTAGAGCTAATATGTGATAGCTCTCTTGTAAGGGAAGAATTCTCTCATTCCAGATAAAATAATGTATTAATGTGACTTGTCCTAGCAACTGAATTGCTCTCGCTTTTGACATGTCTAGCTGTTCCCATCATTGCCTAACTAGTAATTTGGGGAATGAAAAGACTTGCACAATCCAACATTTGGATGCACTGAACTGCATCATCTTAAGGATTTAAAATGTAGTTTCTAAGAAATAAAAAGGATACAATTGGAGTCTTGAAACTACTAAGCAGAATTTTCTGTGCAAATATTCAAGATCCAGTCAAGGAACTATTTTGTCATTCATAGGCTTCATCCACAAATGATTAAGACAAAATTTTATACATCATTATTTTACAAGGAATGCATTTTTATAAATTCCTTCTTTTTATGTGTTTTAATACGTACCACCAAAAGCATAAAAATGTTATAATGCAAAGACAGAGCATCCTTATCTCAATATAATATATTACAGAGTCTAGCATAATACAGATATTTTACATTAAAGAACATCATTCAGGAAAAACACTGGAAGAAGTATGAGTATGTTAAGAATATCCACGAAAGACTTATGTATGTTAAGAGTATCCATGAAAAACTTATTATATATAAAGAAACATAGAGAATATCAATGTTACTAACCACATACCCATTATTCAGCTTCAATATATTAAAAGTCATAACCAATTTTGTTTTATCTTTATTCCCACTATTTAACTACATCACATTATTTAAAGAGCTAAACTGAGACATCATTTCATTCTTCCTTATACATTTCATATACATCTCTAAGAATAATCAATATTTCAAAATCATAACCATAATATCATCAACTACTTGAATCAACTACCATTAGTTCCTGCCCTGGCCAATGTGGCTCAGTTGGCTGCACATAGTTCTGCAAAACAAAGATTGTGAGGCCGAGGCAACTGATCAATGTTTCTCTGTCACATCAATGTTTATCTCCCTCTATTTCTCCCTCCATTCCCCTCTAAAAATAAGTAAATAAAATCTTTTTTAAAAATGTCAGTTCCTTATTAGCATCAAATATTCAGTGAGTTCTCCCAGTTGTCTCATAAAAGCTTTCCAGTTGATTTGTTGAAATCGCAATCCAAATAAGATCTATGCACTAGAATTAACCAGTGCCTCTCAGATTTTCTTTGGGTATTTATCTTTTCCTTCTTTGATTTTTTTCTTCCCCCTTGGAATTTATTGAAAATAGGTAAGTAAAGTTATTTGTTGTACATAGTTTCACACAGCCTAAGTTTTCCTGATTGCCTCTCTGTGCTGTCTTTTACCTTGTTCTCTGTCTGCTTATTATATATGAATAAATATAGAGATTCAGTTTTACATTTCAGAGAGAATTCTACATAAACAGATGTTGTACACTTACATCAGGAGGCGATAATGGCTGGTTGTCTTGACTTGGCTCTATTAGAAGTCATTGGTGATAATTGTCTATATGCATTAATGACTTTAGGGTTGCAAAATAGTGACATGCTAATTCTAATACCTCATTCATTTGTTGGCTGAGGTATATCTATAAAAGAAACTTTTCCACATGAGTACTTTGATGACCACAAAATGTGGTTTTAAAAGGAAAGAGGGGAAAAATATTTGTTTATTTCTTTTATGTAACAGCTTAAGAATAAATTATTTTCCAATGGCCATCATTAATAAATCAACAAACAACAAGTGCTGGAGAGGATGTAGAGAAAAGAGAGCCCTATTGTACTGTTGGTGGGAATGCAGACTGGTGCAGCCATGGTGGAAAGCAGTGTGGAATTTCCTTAAACAACTAAAAATGAAACTGCCTCTTGTCCCAGTGATTCCACTGCTGGGAACACACCCGAAGAATACGATTCACCAATTCAAAACAACTTACGCACCCCTATGTTCATAGCAGTCTGTTTACAATAGGCCTTAAGGCCCGGAAATAGCCTAAGTGCCCATCAGTAAATGAGTAGAGCAAAAAACTGTGATACATTTACAGGATAGAATACAAAGCAGCAGAAAGAAAGAAGGAACCCCTACTTTCTGCGACAGCATGGATGGAACTGGAGACTATTATGCTAAGTGAAATAAGGCAGTTGGTGAAAGACTAACATCGTATGATTTCCCTTACAAAAGGAACTTAATGAACAAAATTAAGTAACAAGTAAAATAGAACCAGAGGCGTGGAAACATGGAGCAGACTGGCAGCTGCCAGAGGGGGAGGGAGAGGGAGAGGGAGATAATGTTGGAAAGAAGCAGAAGGGACTAGACAAAGAACATGTATGAATGACCCACAGACATGGACAACAGTGTGGGAATTGACTGTGGGAGCAGGAATTTGGATGGGCAGAGGAGAGCAAAGGGAGAAAAATTGGTACAACTGTAATAGAATAAACATAAAAATGATTTTTAAAATGTCTATTATAATAATAATGTTAAGACAAAAAAAGGAATAAATTGTTTTCCTAGCTTCTTCCAAAAACAAATAACAAGATTGTGTTATAACAAATGACAAAATTGATTGTATCAATTGTTGCCCTCAGTCGATTGTGAGATGTTGAATTTAGTAAAGCATTCTATCTGTCAAAGCATTGCCCCAGCCCATTTACTTACAAGTGTAGGGAGATCAGTATCAGGACACCACAGAGCTAATCACCAAAGAACAGAAATATTTGTATTTCACATTGTACTTAACCTGCTTAAGAAAAACATTCAGGTTTTATAAGCTATAGTCTAAAACAGTGAGATACATGTGATGTGGCTGGTCAGCTATTACGTTTTTGCTTCAAAATTAAAGGTTTATTTTCTTGATGCTGTTTCAATGAAAATCCCAATATAAGAGAATCTATGCTCAATTATCTAAATAGAAAACATTAATGGAAGTGCTTAAGAAATAAAAATATTTAATGCAGCCCTGGCAGGTGTGGCTCAGTGAATTTAGTGCCAGCCCGAAAATCAAAGGGTCACCAGTGCGATTCCCAGTTGGAGCACATACCTGGGGTGCAGACCAGGTCCCCAGTAGGGGGCGAGTAAGAGACAACCACATATTGATATTTCTCTTCCTCTCTCTTTCCCTCTCTTCCCCCTCTCTAAAAATAAACAAATAGAATCTTTTAAAAATATTTAATGCATGCTATGTCCACAGGAACCATACTAATTGATTATTATATGTAGAATGATTATACAATTTATCATGTAATGCAGTTATCGTTTAAGAGTTAAGGAAGCACTATTATGATGAAATAGTGTATGTAAAACAAGTCTGTCCAGGGCAACCAGGACATCCTGGTTAGGCTGAAATAATTAAAACAATCAGCCTCTACCTTCTTAGAACTTATTAAAGTAAGGTGGCTATTTTATATGTAAACAATCAAATCTAAATTTTCAAAGTATTTAACAGCTGAATGGGCACAATCATAATAGAACTGAGTGTGATAAGACCAAGATTTTAGCATAAAGCTAGCTACCCATGTCTGCAGTATTATGTGGCAATCATATTTACAATTTAAACACTTGTCTTATTGTATATATTTTAACCTTCTTCTGCTATTACAATTTTTTTCCACCAGATGGTAGCCAATAAATGGAGGAAAGAGAGATATTAATGAAGTTCAAAGAAATAAAATCAAGTTGAAACAAATCTTAAGTAGAAAATTGGATTATAGCTAGAGATGTGACTATGTATGCAAAGATTTATATATCAAATAAATAAAACCAAACATTGTGCACATTCTTTAGGGTTAAGTTGATATCTAGGTCTGTGAGACTGTTAAATGATGTTTACAATAAACATGCTGTATCTGAGCACAGGAATCAATGTTCATTTTTCATAGATCATTCACAAACATATGAACACAAACTTATTTTAAGTATTCCTCAAGTCTTTGTTTAGTTAGAAGAAGCATTGTGATGTTCTTAAATATAATTTTTGAATATACATTTTCTGACAGTTCTTTTTTTGAAAGTCCATCTATCTCTCTTATCTTGCAAAAATCAGATATGTGGAATTGTTTCCTCTGTGTGTGGAGTTTTCTCCTCTAGCCTTGTTAGTCTTGGCTTGCACATGAAGTATTCATTATTTGCAAAAACCAATTATCATCCCTGTCTGGATACATTAAGATTTTTCCTACAAGTCTTTTCCTCTCTATCACATTTAAGCAACAGTTTACATGAATTATTCATAGTTCCCATATTGCAGGCAAGTTTTTTTATTAAATTTGATCATAATAATAGTTATTACCCCAGTCATGGCAGTTTTATGAGTCTTCTTCAATGCCATTACATGGAAAGATTTCAATCAAGAAATATAAAAGATGCAAATCAATTTCCATAATAAAATTAAACTGTACCATCTACTCCTTCTTTCCGGCAATTGAGCTGATTGACAGCCTCTTCCTAATAACTGGAGCAGATAATATTCACAAACAGAAATGGAGAATGGCAGATTATTTGCTCTTAAGAATTTCAGTGGCTTTTCTTCATTGTTGCTATTTGGTGTTTGCTAATCTCACTAGAACATAATATTTAAATCAGAGTCTAAATACAAATTGATTTTCAAGCATAGTATTTCCTTGTCTAAAAGTAATTTATTTTCTCAAGTAGTTGTGCCTTATAACAAAATAAATACAGTTTTAAGTTCTGTGACATTGTTTCCTCCTAATGACAGTGTAACCTCATTTTGTACCCTGTTATTGGAAAGAAAGAGTGATTGATTTGGTTCTGGATGTCAATTTTTTAATGAAAAATTAACATATTTTTATGGTGAGAATTTTCTTTGGAAAAATGCATCATACTCTGCTCTCACTCAATGAGGGTAGGTGTTCAGTTATGTTGAACTGTATAAGATTGCAGGGTTTTACTGAGAACTTTTTACAAAGAGAGATCATGATGTCTGAGAACAGAAGAATGTTTGTGAACATGTGCATTACACACTCTGGTTTAAAAGAGAGGGTGTGTAGACCTATGACTACCTTCACTTCTCCCTCAAACCACACGGAACTGGAGTACCATCCAGCCACTCTATTCCCTCCAAAACATATCACATGATCTGAATAGAAGATAAGACAGCAACTATGATTTTTTATATGACTGTTCACCATTCTTAAGGCAATAGCACCAAACAGATCTTGTGAGTTAATTCTTTGTTCTTCTTTTTAACAAATATTCACAGTTAATACTTAATATTGGCTTAACATCTAAAGTATCTTCACCTTAATACCTTTACATTTTACAAATTCTACTTTCACAAATACTTCTGTGTTCTGGAATGAAATTAAAATATAATTTTAGGAAGAGAAACAAATTACTTCAGTGAAGCAAGATAGAAAATTTAATGTACACTTGGCAGCTGTAGTAGCTCCTAGATGATTTCATCATGCTAGCCCTACTTATCTTTCCCACATTAACTTAAACCTTACTATGTCATCAAACCTTTAATAACTATCCCATCTGGTATGGGAGCTTCTTCTCTCTGCTTGTCTGTATCTTAGTATTTATCACTATGAACAATTTTTATTTAATCGTTTAGGTCTATAGCATACTACAAATATCTTCTAGCAGAAATATTGGATGTATATCTCATGTCTAGGACAGTGACCAGTCAGTGCGTATTGGCTCGAACGGATGGATTGACAGATTTGCCAGTTGCACTGGTAAGCAGCTTCCATCACTGATACCTGTATTCTGGAAACATATTTTTTAATCAGTAAACAATTGTTTCTTTCCCACTGCCTAATAGACCACAATATTCATTTTTGTAACCCATGGGGTATTCACTTCTGTGCTATTCATTCTCTAGTTTAATTGATAGCAATAAGGGATTCATCACATTAAGCCATAAAATTAATTTTAATTAAACTATTAATCATATTTATAGACTAAAAGTATTATAATTTTGAAAAATGAAGGCATACACAACATATTCAGTTTACATTTTAAAGTGTTTGAATGTAAAATTTCTACATACTTAACCTAGCTAAGAATAATTTTCATAGTAAATTGAAATAAATAAATTTCCTGCCAAGTCGAATGTGGATTACAAAATTAGATTTAATACTCCTAGTACATAACAAGGAATGAAAGTAAATTCTACCACTTGTATTACTCATACAGTACCGCCATGGGACAGGTGAGTGAGTTCAGAGAAGATCATGTGAGCTGCAAGTAAATGTTTCCCATAAAAAATATCCTTGTCAAAATGAGAAGAATGGTAACGGTAAGAATAATACGTGTCACTACAAAGCTGCAGTAATTAAGAGAGTATAGTGGCTGGCTCAAGGATAGACAAGTAAATCAGTGAAAATCATTTGAAAGTCTGCAAAAACCCTTTATATTCATGGTTGATTAAAGCTTGACAAAGGTGCCCAAAAATTCAATGGGGAAAAATAATCTCTTCAACAAATGGTGCTCAAACAATATAATAATTACATGCAAAATCCCCATATCTTACACCTCACATCATATACAAAATTAACTTAATATGAATCATACACCTAAATCTAAGAACTAGAACTATAATACTCTTAGGGGGGAAATGAGTAAATCTCAATAACTTTGGATTAGGCAATGGTTTTCAATAAATGAAACCATGAATCACAAGCAATAACAGGGAAAGAAAAGAGATAAATTGATCTTTATAAAATTTAAAACTTTGCAACATAATAAAGAGGCACCCCAAAATTTGAGAGGAAATATTTTGCAATCATATATATGACAAGTGACTTGCTTCCAGCATGAAGAACTCTTACAACTAAACAACAACCAGCCTTACTAATTTAACATGTGCGATGGGTTTGAGTAGACAATGTTCGAAAGAAAATATACGAATGGCCAATAAGCACATGAAAATATGCTCAATATCATTAGACATTAGAGAAATGTACATGAAAACCATAATTAGATAACATTTCATATTCACTAGGGTGGTTATCATAAGAAAAATATGAATAACAAGTAATTGTGAAGATGTAGAGAAATTATAACTCTCATATATTGCTGGTAGGAATGTAAAATGGTGCTTCTACTTGGAAAAAAGCTTGGCAATTCCTCAGAAAGTTAAATATAGAATTACCATGTAACCAGCAAAGCCATTGGTATACAAGTGTTGGGCAACAGTAGGTTTACAGTTGTTTGTATAAAAATAATGCAATAATTAATATATAATAACACAAGAATCAACTCTTTTTCATGTAGTCACAGCTGTGAACCTACTTTTGCCTCACCCTGTATGTCCAAAAAATAGAAAACCTATGATCATACAAAAGAGGTAAATAACCATAGCAGCATTCTTCATAAGAGCAGAGTTGTGAAAGACACCTAAATGTACACCAGTTGATGAAAGGGTAAATAAAATATATCCATACAATAGAATACTTTTTTCAGCAATAATAAGAAATGAAGCACTTATACACACTACATCATGGAAGATATTATTATGCCAATTGAAAGATGCCAGTCAGAAATGACCCTAAATTATATCACCACATTACTTATACAAAAGTCCAGAAAAAAGAAAACAACTAAGAGAAAATTTAAAAAAAAAGAAAACAGCAAGCAGTATGATATATTTTAACCCAACCACATCCATAATCACTTTAAATGTGAATGATGTAAAGACATCACTTAAAAGACAGAGGTTGTCACATGAAACTATACAGTGTTTAAAAGAAGTTCAGTTTAAACAAGATGCATATGGTTAATAGTATTTTTTAATTACAAGATTTTTAAAATTTAAACTAACATTTTGGACACATATACTAAATCACATTTGTAGAAAATAATATAATTGTAATGTCTTAATATAGTCAATAAAATAAATTACAAACCCTGGGTTACTTTTGTTCCATTTTCAAAAAAGTTTTATGCTTTAGAGCAAAACCACTAGGCCTAACATTAAGCAGCACTACAGGAAGCTACTCTGAGATTCTACATTTTAGGACTTCTTTACGCTAGTTCGTTGCTATTGGCAGTATTTATTTATTTATTCAGCTTTCTTTTTCCCTCAGTCTCCGAATGATCCAATGCTCTATTTTCTGCAAAGCGCACTCCACAGCCTTCTCTGCCTGCAGCAACAAGGATGGAGCACTCCATCGTGCCTCTGTTCACTGCAGCACTGTTTGCAACGGTCACGATAGGGAAGCAGCTTAGGTATCCACTGATAGAGGTCAATGGAAAAAGAGGGTATGGTACAGACATATAATAGAACACTACTCAGCCATAAGAAGAATGAAATCTTGCCATTTACGACATGCATGTTCCAGTGTATCATGCTAAGTGAAATAAGTCAGAGAAGACTAATAGCATCTGATTTCTCTTATATGTGGAATCTAAAAACAAAAACAAAAACAAAAAAACAGAACCAAACTCATCAATACAGACCATACACTGATGGTTGCCAGATGGGAGAGGGTGGGCAGGTGGGTGAAACAAGTGAAGGGAATGAAGAGGTACAAATTGCCAGTTGTAAAATTAGTCACTGCAATGTGAGGCACAGCACAGGGCACCTTTTCAATAATATCTTAGTAATTATGTGTGATGCCATATCCGCTTGAGGCTTATCATGGTGATCACTCCATAATGTATACAAATGTCTAATAACTATGGCATATACCCGAAACTAATGTTGTATGTCAATAAAAATTAAAAATAAAATTTAAATATATACTTACTATGAGAATGTTTTGAATACTCTGAATGTAAGTCACTCTGAGCAATTTATTCCAAACATATCATTGAGTAACTTTTGTATTAAAAATCATGAAGAGCTAGCAATATTACTATATGTAATAGAAAATTTACTCACCTTGTTCATGTTTGTTTTAATATCTACTTTAAACTTTAGCAAATTGAATCATCTTCTGCTTGTCCTTAGAGCTAATTTTTGTTTGGTTTTTAAATAAAATCTGGCATTCAAGAAATTTGACTGCATAATAAAAATAAGGTCCTGAATCTTCTCTTTATGTGACATCTCTGTATGACAATGTTTCTAGATGAAACATAAAATGGACCAGAAATAAGCAGTAGCTATTTTCTTGGTCAATTCAGTCTTGAAATTCTCTGATAGTTGATGTGCCCTTTGTGTTTGTTCATCTTGAAAACTCATCTTAGTTTATATATTTCACTTTCCCAGATATAAAAGGACCTGTGATGGTTTGTTCAATACCTGCTCCTCGATTGAGTGATTGGCAAGCACTGGGAAAACATCTGTGTCTGGTGGCTGTTTTGTTAAAAATGCTTTTCCTTTTCGTATGGAAAAAATCATTAAAACAAGTCAACCTTATCCAAATATATTTTTATTCAAGAATCTCTGCAGCCAACTTTATTTATTTTTCATATTCCTAGACTAAAGGATGACAATACAACTAACAAATACAGTTATTCGGACTTACTCAACTGAAACACTGGTTTTAGAAGAAAATATGTAAGGTTTAGAAAAAATTCTAAATTTCTTGTGAATTACATTAAGCATGAAATAATGTTATCATTTATTCATTGAAGTCAAACTATATACAGAAGAGAATTTGCTGACTAAAGAAAAAGTAAATATGTACAAATTTCTTAAGAACCTTCTAAAATGCAAATATATTTCCAGTAGAATGCCTATAAACTACTACACGGTTTACCCACAACCACAACCAAATGAAGTCCCTCATTTACTTATTCCGACCTAAACCTATTAACATAAAACTGAAAATATTCTTCAAATTTGTCAGGATATCTTGGCTGAACATGTGTTGATACACTTTTGGTTATTTTCTCCCATTTTATTTGCTTGTATAATCTTCTATATTGACTCCCAAAGCAGTGGAGGAGGAAATTATGTATATAAGGTAGAATTTCTTTTCTTTAAAAAAATAGGGATCACTATGTGTGAATTAATATTAAGCAAAAGTGCTACTGAGCTTTTTTTGAAGTTGCCTTCTGCTGTTTGAAGGCAAATGTCAGAAAAGTGTGGTGTTTGTGTGTCCATGTGGGTGTGCCCGGTGACATGGCATCAATCCACTCCGGGAATTAGTTTAAGCTTAGAGAGGTATGAAATCTCTCTCTGTGGTCACTAGGCGTATTCATAACACAGGATTCTAGAATCCACTACTTACTCACCCCAGCAATCACAATCGATCTACTGCTATTGTGAAAACATTGATAAAATCAACCCTGTTTATTATTTCACAAATTTAAAAGCTACAAATAGGCCACTAATAGGAAATATGAATATAAATTTAGGTCTAGTTTAGTTTTAAGTAAAAGTGGTAAAAATGTTCTGACAAGTACTAATTTTTTTTTCAGTAAAAACGAGTAATGTTCTTTAGTAAATACATGAATGAGAATACCTAAATTATCTGGAAAGGTGATGGAATGTCAGTGGAATTGACAAATGATTCAGTGCCGACCATACACATTACAAAACAAATGAAAACAAACGTATACATCATTCTGTGTTTGGACTGGAGAACCTTTATAAGGAAGGTAAATAATGCGCATCCAGACTTTCTTTTCTTTAGAGAGAAAAGTTGTCTGCTAATGAGAAGGGGAATACTGTAGTATTTTGGCATGCATCAAGAAAAAGTATTTCTAATAGATGAATTTTAGGTGCTGTCTACATTAGTTAACTGCTGTATTTCCAGGACTTGAATGAAATATAGAATGCTATCAGGGTGGACAGATTGTCAGACCTACCTGGCTACAAGAAATTAAACTTAAGTGTAAGTACACAAATAGGTTAAAAATAAACCGATCAAAAAGATACATGAGCACTAAGATGAAGAATTCCGGAGTGACTATATTAACAGCAGACACAAAATAGACTTTAGAACAAGGAACATCACTAGTGATAGAGAGTAATATTTCTTAATGAAAGGGGTCAATTAATCAATAAATTGTTAATGACCCTACATGTGTATGCACCTAACAGAATTTCACAAATATAAAGCAAAAACTGACAGAATAGAAAGAAGAAATGCATAAACACCAATTATAGTAAAATATTTTTATACTTCAGTGGAAGTAACTGATAGAATTGGAAATCAGTTAAAGGAGACATTGAAAATTACTGAATGTAACTGAACCTTTAGAATACTCCACCCAACAACAGCAGCCCCCAGATTATTTTAAGTACTTATGGAACACTAGCCAAATTAGACCATATTCTACCTAAAACAATAAATTTGCAAAGGATGAAAACAATATAGAGCATGTGTTCTGAAAATAATAGAAAAGGTTTCAGAAAATTAGAAATCCAAAAAGAATGATAAAAGAAATATCCACAAACGTGGATCTAAATAACCTTTGGGTCAAAAAATAAATCACTAGGTGAATTAAAATATTTCTAATTGAGCCCTTACTGGTGTGGTTCAGTTGGTTGGGTGTCGTCTCATGGATCAAGAGGTCACAAGTTTGATACCCCCCCATGGCACATGCCTGGGCTGTGGATTTGATCCTCAGTCAGGAGCATAGGAGAAGCAACCAATAGCTGTTTCTCTCACATTGATTTTCTCTCACTCTCTTTCTCTCTCTCTCTCCCTTTCTCTAAAATTAAATAAATAAAATCTTTAAAAGCTTTCTAATTAAGTAAAAATTAAAATACAATATATCAAAATGGGTGAGATACTGCAAAGAGTTATAAAAAGGAATTTATAGCTTTGATTGATTCAAATTACATCAGAGATTATCTAAAAATCAATGATCTAAGCTTCAAAATAAACTTAAAAAATCAAGAGGAAATTAAAACTAAAGTAAAAGGACAGAAAAATGTAATATAGACAAAAGCACAAATCAACAAAAAAGTAAATCAAGTATAGATAAATTAATAAAACAATATTTTGCTTTTTAAAAAAATCCATAAAAATTGATAACATAAAAAAATAGAAGGCAAATTAACAATATCAGAAATTAAAGAAGGGTTATAAATATAAATCCTATATGCAATAAAATATTCTCTTTTTAGATTGCAATAAATCTAAAAAGAGAATGTTATGAAACTTTTATGACAATATATTTGACAAATTTATTGAAATGAATAAGAAATAAATTTCTAAATATTTTCAAATTTAATAAAGTATAGTTTATTAAAGAATGAATAAAGAGGAAATGAACTGTAATATGTTTATATTATGAAACACTATATCACAATGAAAATAAATGTCTAATTGTAGAATGCAATAGCATGGAAAAGTTTCACAGAAATAATAATTAATAAATGAACCCAGGCACAAAAACTACTCCTGTATGTTTCCATTAATATAAAGCTTAATAATAGTCAAATCACATTTTGTCAGGAGTCAGACTAATTGGAAACCGGATGTGAAAGATTAGTAATTAGGAGGCAACATGAAGTGAGTTCTCAAGGGCTCAAAATATCCTGGTTCACGCCCTGTGTAGACGTTGTATAAGTTTCTTTTTTACATTGCCGTGATTAAAATACGCACAATTGTGCACATCTCTGTACGTGCATGATATTTCTAAAGTATTTTCAATTATAAAAAGTGTACTGATTTGAAATAATATGGCCCTTGCCTGGGTTTGCTAGCGGTGGGTTGTGGTATAATGATTAATTACATCACTTTCATGCAATTTCATATCTTCTCTTATGTTTCTAAGTTAGGACCACATACATCAAATGGTCTCCTCAAAGTAAAGCGCATCCATTTTTTTTTGCTCCATTTGGATATGTAATATTCTGATTGAACTATATAGTAAAGGAAAAATTTACATTCAATAGGAAAACTATGTAAGAGCAGTAAGGTCTGTCTATAATTTTCTTTTTCTAGAATGAGTAGTTTCCCTCTTCTACCCTCTCAAAAATAAAATTCACATGCCTAATTCATCAGTAAGTTTTTTGCTTGTGACACTGGCCATAGGTAGTTCCTTCCACATCAATGCACACCCATGACCCGACGCATGCGGATGCAGAACCTGCGTAACTATCAGAGACTAGTGTCTGGAAAGCTCCTTCAGGACTCACAGCTTATTGTGCAATCTGAAAATGCTGATCTCCTTCCAGTCAAGGTGACAGCATAGTAAACGGCTCACCTCCTCACACAACCACATCAAAATTCTAACTAAATAATGCAACAACCATCACTCAGAAAAGGCAGAAATCAAGTTTAATGGAAGTCTGATAAGCATGCAATTAAAGAAACCACATCCCAGTCTTGTAAGAGGGGCAGAGATGCAGAACAGGCTGGTCCCACATACACATGTGGTGGATAAAAATCTGAACGGGATATCTCAGGAACAAAGAGTCCCAGCACCACACCAGATCCCCCAGCCCAGGGTACCAATACCAGGAAGACAAGTTCCTATAAATTCTGGCTGCAAAAACCAGTGGGATTGATTGGGTAGGAGAATTTTCTGAAGTCCCAAGCAGTCCCTCTTAAAGAACTCACAGACTAACTTGTTCAGACTCACACCCTCTGAGCTCCAGCACCAGGGAGGTATCTTGAAAGGTACCAGTGGCATACAGGGAGGAACTGAAGTGGCTGGCATCAAGGCAAGAGCTAGGGGACAGCTTTGTCCCAGACGGAAAGTTGGGCGGAGCCACAGAGCTGACAGGGTGTTAGATCCAAAACTCCATCAACCTGGCTAACACTGTTTGCCCTGCCCTGGAGATCCCCCAAGTCTCCATTCCACCCAACTTACATGCCCATCCACACTGTCAACAGTGGTTTTTCCATATGAAAGGCTGGTTTGGGTTCATGCTTCACAACTTCGTTAATTCTCTCAAACAAGCAACAGTCAGCCTCAGTGAGCCCCCAGCCCTCATACCACTTGCTAAGTGACCCCAGGCCTGGCACTAGTGACAACCAGCCTAGGTTCACAGTTTGGCTTCACCTGGGAATCTCCAAGTCCCACGCAAGTATGAAATTTGTTTGCAATTTCTTACAAAACTAAACATAACTTTTGTAATACGATGGCACTCCTGGGCATCAGTAGTGAAAACTTATGTCCATACAAAAGCCTGCAAACAGACATTTATAACAGGTTGACTCATAGTTGCCAAAACTCAGAAGCAGCCGAGATGGCCTTCAGTAGGTGAACGTATAAAACTGTGGTACATCCAAACACTGGTATATTATTCAGCTCTAAAAAGAAATGATCTCCAAGCCATGAAAATACATGGAGGAACCACACATGCATGTTATTAAGTGAAAGAAGCCGATGTGAGAAGGATACCAGTTGTGTGATTCCAAGTACGTGACCTTCTGGAAAAGACAAGCTACGGAAACAGTAAAGAGGTCAGTGCTTTCCAGTGTTTGGGGGAGGAGTGGTGAGTACTGGAAACACAGGATTCGAAGCTGTGAAAATACTCGGTGTGATACTACAGTGGTGGATGGATACATGACCTTATACTTTTGTCAAACCTGTGGAATGTAAAACCTCAAGAGTGAACCCTAAGGTAAACTGAGTACCTAAGGTAACAGTGAAGTGTCAGTGTAGCTTCATTAATTATAACAAATGTAAGATTCAGGTATGGGATGTTGATGGTGGCAGAGGCAGTGTGGCAGGGGCAGGAGGTGTATGGGAACTCCATACTTTCCACTCAAACTCGCTGTGAACCGAAACAGCTCTGAAAGTTGTCTATTATTTTTTTAAATAAGGGGGGAGTGGTGAAAAGAACGCCAGACATGATTCTTTTGATTTAAAAACTAGCAGAATTTACCTTCAGGATGGTAATTAAAGATAATATTGCTTTAAGGTTCAACAGCAGACTTTCACAATCAACCATCATTTGGAATGATTCATGTTAATAATCTAAATCCTTCATTTTGTTATAATGTCCATTTGAGATCACCTTTGATATTGCACAAATGCTTCTTTCTATTTCGCTTTGGTCGCAATGCTCCATCATTATCTGAATGAAGAGCACCAGATCGATTCCTTTTATCTTTTTGATCCAACTGAGGGGCTACCTATTCTTTCAAAGGCCCTAACTGAGATTCTAGGAAGCTCCTTCTGATATTGTCTTCCCTGCTTCTAACCCTTTTCAGTACATAGTTTACTTGCTACGAAAGTACATCATGAATTCATGAATTGAAAATAATGTAAGGGAATAGATAAATCTTCTAAATAGATCACAAAATTGATGCTTTTGTATTGATTTTAAGAATCACCTCTTACCACTCATTGTTCTTAGCTGTTGTTATAATAGACCACGTCACGGGCAAAAGTCTAAAGTACCAGACAGTGATTATTTTTCCACCAAAAACTTGATGAGAAAATAAGCCATTAGGACTCAGTGATTTTACAAAGTAGTTCAGATAAATTCAGAGGAATCTCCAAATTTCCAGTGCATATTAAGTAAGGGCTACCATGGAAACATATTTTAGAAAAGATTAGAATACTGTGGCTCTGAAAGGTGTAAAGTGCTGCTCTGGAATTTTCAACAGCAGGCATCATTCAAGTGGTGAATTTAGTTACAGAGAAAGTGGTTTTCCCATAAGTTTTTCTTCTATGTGTACAGTGCCACCAACAGGAAAAACATGAACTATCAAATAACAATAAATTCAAGGGGAAACAACGGACTTAATAAGCTAGAAAAGAATAATAAGAATTGTCTTCTGCTATGGCATGTTTTTGGCCCATTCTAATCTTGACTCTCAACGTGACAGTGTCAGTAACTTTATTTCTCTAATGTGAAGCAACATTCTTCATCAGGTTAGCGTGTAGTGATATTCAAACATGACCCAAAGTAAGACATTTTTATCATGACCCAGAATATCAACATATACACCCACATACAAATTGAAATAAAATTCCAGAAAACAACATTTAAGCTTACTATATGCCATGATATTTCATTTTCTGTTCTGTTTCATATTTCTCTGCCTTCTTATGGAATAAGTGCCATCATTATTGTATTATCATATAGTAAGGTCCATGAGGTCCTTGTTCACCTTTATACGTCTGGGGTCTTGGTCAGTGCCATGTTCATACTAATTAAAATGCACTGAATAAATGCATCAATCTCCCCAGCTTCTCAAAATGCGTATCAAAGTTCTGCCCACAGAAACCATTTTGTGGAATTTTGAGAGACTAACTTGAAATTGTAAGCAATTACATTTGTAAGCAAGGTTCTCTGGGAATGGAACCTAGTTAGACAACCAGAAATGAACGAGAAAAAGAAGTCAAAAACTCTGAAAGACATAAGATCTACTAGCAAATAAAACAATTAGCAATCTGTTGCTTTTTCCTTCTGCATTGTGTTCCTCAGTCATCACTTCTGCTATGAGGTGGATGTCCCCAGGCCCTTCTGCACCAGGCTTCTATGTATGTTAACATAAAAACGCAACCGATAGCAGCCAACATAATCCAGCCTTGAGGAAAATGGTTCTCCTACTGTAATCGAGTTGTCTAGCCCAAACATATCTGATTTATGCATGTAGTTTAGCAAAAAACTTTTATGACCATAACTTTTTAATAGCATTTTTCATTCATAGATATTTAACACTAAACTCTCTCTGTATTTATCTGTATATGTATTTCAATAAGAGAAGTAGCATATATATAAAGTACCAAATATATTTATACATTTAATACATAAAAATACTTTAAAATGTTAAATCAATTATTCTTTTCACACTGCATTACACTTTCAAATTATTAAATGATATTGTTAAATTTTAAAATTTAATATAATTCATGCTGGAATTAAATAATGTGTATCAAATAGATGTTAGACCTTTAAAAAGTTGTCCCAAAGAACAAGTTACACATACTTACCACAAGGGGGCTCAATAATGGAAAAGAAGGGAAAGAAATCAAGCAAAAATAACATCTAAAAATGAATATGAGAATACCACTTCATACTTTCCCCCAAAAAAGGCTTTAAAAACCTCTCTTCCTCTCTCTAGAAATTAAGAATTTAAAAAAAGAAGGTGTATGAAAGTAATTGTTAACAGCTCTGGTTTATCATGCAGCCTACCCACACTATGGTTCAGGGAAATTCCATGGACTTCCCCCAGGTCCTCAGGGGCAGCATTTTTAAAGCCAATGCAAACGACTAGTGTACTCATAAATGACTTTATAGATTCAGAAACATTTTTATAAACTCAAATAAAGTTAAAGGGCTCTTTGAAATGGAATGTGAATAATCAGGGTGAATGATGAGGTTTCTTTCCTTTCTCCTCTTTCTTTCCTTCTTTGTCCCTTTCTTCTTCGGAATCATCCTCTTTCTTTGTGTTATTCCCCTGTCTTCTCTCCCCCACCTCTTCTTTTCCCTCCCTTTCTATGTAAAAAAAAATGTTTTTCACGGTATAATACGAGGCTCAGAGGACCCGGATACAGGCATATCTCAGTTTGAATTTTAGTTTCTGTGTGTGACTTTGAGTAAATTTATGTTTGTAAGCGTTAGTATCCTTATCTGTAAATTTGGAAGCACATCCTGAAGGATTGTGAGAGCCATGGGTCATATATGGAAAACACCCACCACAGCAGCTAGAAAATAGATAATTTCTTTAAAAACACTAGATATTTTATGATTTTACAAATGTGAAATATTGTTAGTGAAATTATTTAATAGAGCTCTTGTTTTGTGAGTTTTAATATTCAGAAGTACAATCTCCATTCACACAACTTATTTTTACTGATGTATGACCCTGTAAACTTTCTGTGTAAGACTGAAAATGTACAGGTATATACTACTGATAAGTAAACATAGTTAAGTTAAACAAAAAAGATTTCTTAGTAAAAAGTAAGCAAAGTACACAAACTAAGGAAGACTTGATTGATTTTATAAAATAAGGTACTAAGTATTGAGTAAAAACAAATATATAGAATGTTAAACATTTTGTTAGATTGTGATGGTGAAGCAGGGTGCAGCCAAGAGGAGGGCCCCAAGAAGGGATTTGTAATGGGGTCCAGGACTTGGGGTGTCCAGGAAATATTAGAAAAATGTATGTAGGATGTCCTCACCCCCACAAGCCTGAGCCAGGGGGGATGGGACACATGGAACAGGGCCATTCAGAGCTGTTTTGGGTAGCAAGAGCTTTGCAGCTAACCCCTGGCACAGTCATTTAACATATCTATAACCTTTAACTGGTTTCATGGATATGTTAAATAGCTGTGGCCCTGCTTTGAGCCAGGGAGATGGGAGTGACTTCCACCCAAGGTGGGACTGGGAAGCAACTCCCCCTGGTTACAGGGCCTGCGTGAGAGCTTGGAGATGATTGGCTCCATGCCATGGGGCCACACCTGCCCAGACTTACTATGGCAGCCCAGAAAAGCTGGAAGAATACGGGGATGCTGGCAGGTGTAGCTGACTGTAGGAGGAGTCGGAAATGGGGCTGCAAAGGAAGATGGGCGCTGGGATTTAAAACCTAGGCCCGGCAGCCATAGAGAGTAGACCACGCGGCTCCGAAGTAAATGGGGAGTAGACCATGCAGCTCTAAAGTAAAAAAGGAACCACGAGGTTCTGAGGGAAAAGGAAGAGGGCCATGTGGTTCTGAAGTGAAAAGAGAGAGAACCACGAGGTTCTGAAATGGGGAAAAGGACCACACAGTTCTGAAGGAGAGTAGAGAGGACCACGAGGTTTTGGAGTGCTTCTTTTTGCCACACAGCTTAGGCAGCAGGAGAGACTTTGCCGGGAAGAAAGGGGAGAGAGGAATCTTGCTGGTGGGCCATGAGAAGGTGCCACATGGCTTTGGATTAACTGGAGATTGCAGCAGCCACCCAGCTGATGGTGCCCGGAGCCTGAATCACGGACTTCTACTTCCTTTCCTAACACACGGTACCCCGGACTGGGCACAGGGAGAGGGAAGGACTGTGCATCTGTGGGTATTCTAGAGGACTTTAGTATCTTATTGAAGACATTAAGCCACTACTCCAAGTCTGTGTAACTTTTAAATAAACAATTCCTTTCCTTTTCACCAGTCTCTGGCATTGAGAGACGTCTTTCCTCTGGCGGCGGGCATTGCGAACCTAGCAGGTGGGCGTGGGGGAAGGAACCTCCAGAGACAGAAAGGGGGAATCCTTTCTGTAATAATTTATTGTGAACCACCCCCTGCCCTGCTCTGTAACATTATGTTTACTGACACTAGAGAGAGGAAGGAAGGTGTGTGTGGGGTCGAGGCGTGGGTGGGGAGACAGACAGAGAAAGAGAAACATGGATTTCTTGCCTCCCATATGTGCACTGACCAGAGATCAAATCCACAACTTAGGCATGTGCCCTGATCAGAAGCCAAATCCACCGAATCCACAGACTTTTGGTGTATGAGACAATGCTCCAACCAACCTAGCCACCTGGCCATGGTGACATGATATGCATTTTTATTTATTTCTTTTAAATATTTTGTAATATTTTATTTATTTGTTTTTAGAGAAGGGAAGGGGAGGGAGAAAGAGAATGAAAGAAACATCAATGTGAGGTTGCCTCTTGCATGACCCCCCTACTGGGGACCTGTCCCACAACCCAGGCCTGTGCCCTGACTGGGAATCAAACCCCAACCCTTTGGTCCCCAGGCCGTACTCAATTCACCAAGCCACACCACCCAGGGCTGATAGCATTTTTAAAAAACAAAAAAAACTATGCAAGACACAGAGTGAAGATGATGTAAACTATGGATTTTAATTAATAATAACCACTGGTAATAATAACCATTGGTTCATGAATTGTAACAAATGTATCACACCAAGGCAAGATGTTAAAAATTGGGGAAACGTTGGGCAGGGATGGGGAGAAGAGAGTATCTGGGAACTCCCTCTATTTTCTGCTCAGTAGTTGTACAAACCTAGGAATTTTTTTAAAGTGTTTATTAATTATTTGTTTTAAAAATCAATACATATATCTGCTCAAACAGAGGATGTTTAGTATTTTTATTTATTGAGGACGGCATTTATTTCTTCATGCAAAGCACTAAGTTAAAAATTAGACTGTGAGATTTTAAAAACCATTATATTTATTAAGTACTTAACATCTCTCCACATTGTCCACTATGGATATGCAAGAACACTTGGATGGAAATTAAGAAAATTTAAGATTTTTCTGCACACATCCTAATGTTTAAATTATTAGTAGTAATTAAATATAATCTTAATATTGACCTACTTATTGGATACTGTCTCGATTTCAGACACTATTCTAAGTACTTTATAAACAGTATAAAATAGATTTGCATAATTTCGAATATATAAATCACCTTAGTAAGTCTTTCACTCTGAGTGATATTTATGTACATTAAGTTTAAATACAGTGAGAACATGGGTCAATGAATTATTTTTGATATGTAAAAATCAATGATTTAATAATAGTCTGCATCCTGGGCTCAGTGTATATGTCAGTGTGTGTTTTTTAACAGGGATAAGAATGATTAAGATACAGCTATGTTAAAATTCATCCCATCAAACATAATATCTACTAGATTATTTTTTTTTATTACAGAGTAGTAAATCAGAGTTTCAACGTAAAGATTCACAAGAGATTTCTGGTAGTCATTATGTCTACACTAGAACAAACATATATAGTAAAAAGTATTCAATATGGTCCTGTTTCATTTTAACTTTCTTTGTTTTAGAATATACTTACCTAGTAATTGTGAGAATATTAAATTTGAAATGCCAGGGGACTTGGAATATCAGCCTAGAAAATCCCATACTTGTAATAAATTAGCGGTATCTATGGGAAAAATACTTTATTTGAATGAATACAAACATGCCACTCTAGGCTTAGATCTTTAAAACATTTAAAAAATTACCTTTATTATATTGAAGTATACTCCCTCTGCTCCCACTTTGTTGGGTGTTTTTATCATAAATGGGTGCTATACCTTATCAAATGCTTTTTCTGCACCTATTGATATGATCATGTAATTTTTGCTTCTCCTTTTGTTTATGTGATATATTACATTTACTGATTTGCAAATATTGTACCATCCTTGCATCCCTGGGACGAATCCCACTTGATCATGGTGTATGATCTTTTTAGTGTACTGTTGGATGCAGTTTGCCAATATTTTGTTGAGGATTTTAGCATCTATGTTCATCAGAGAAAATCCAGGGGAGGGGAGTCTTTCCAAAGCTTGTCTAGATATTATAAGAAAGACAAGGAAAGAAGAAGGAGAAGAAGAGAGAGAGAGACATCCTATAGACTGTGTTGTCTCCAATTCACACTGATTAATAGATTATGTGTTCCCTAACCTGCGTGGCTCATGGGCCATCATTCTCATTCTCTGCTCAATTTAGCAATCCCGTGCATTACTTACTCATCTCCCAAGGGAGGGGGCAAATGAGGAAATGGAAAATTTGGCAGGAAGTGATAATTCCCAAACACTTCCTTTAAGTGCATAAAAAGTCTATAGTAGGTAGAAAATAGTCTTCCATAAAACATCCTCCTAGTTTGATTGAATATATTTTCTGCAACAATTATAGTCATTTGGCAATTATTAGCAAAAACAAAATAACAAATTTTAACTAAATTGTTTCAGTTAGGTAAAAAAAGGTTTCTAAATAGGAAAATTTCCTCATCTCTTATTATTCTGATTTATCCTTCTCAAGAAAATTTGCAGAAATAGATTAATGGAAAATATTATGTTTGCCACAAATGTGATTTTATAGATATTGCCTAAAATATTTAAGTGGCTTCTGATAAACTGACACCACAAAGCATGTGGCACTTTTACTAAGTTGCCATTGGGTAGGTATATCTCCAAATAATGTCTGTGACACTTCACAACACTTCTATCCATAATCAACTCTATATTTTCACACAAAATATAGAGTTTAAGGAATCCTGTGACTGGACTAATTTTCTGAAGTTGTGGAATTTATGGCAGGTAAAACTGCTGCTCCAATGGAATTCACAACTATTAGCCAAACAAATTTTTTTTAATTTTATTGATTGGGATAAGAAAGAGTTATTAGTTTAAAAAGTAAAAACAAAGAAGAAAATAGAGCGAAAAAAACTGCATAAGATAGTAAACAGGTTTTTTTTTTAATTTCAAAAGCATTTCATAGGTATACCCGAGGCCAAGCAATAAAAGCAGAGATGAAAATAAGGTGAACAAATGAACAAGGTAATCAGATGAAGTAAAGAAACTTCACATTATGAATCATTAGAAAACACCATGCATGAAGTAAGGGGAGAGAAGAAGACAGTTATGGTACTAAAACTTTCTTCCAGCTCAATTAAATAATATTTATGTTTTTGTTGTGTCTAGTTGTTTCTAGATTGAAAAGGTAAACATTAACTACTCCCCCAGTGTTGCGTGGAACCGAGATGTTATGCATACATGAAAATAACTATCATATGTTAGATTATGAAACATTTACTCTACTCAAAATTATTTGAATTCCAAGTTGTTTCAGAAGGAAACAGAGCTACGCTAAAAGATAAAAGTGTATATAAGTATATACATTCATGTTTTAAAAAGTTTAATATATTTCCAGCTCAAAGACCTCATTTATTTCACTTTCACTGTAGTAATTATTTTCAATAGTTTTACATAATCAATTTGTATTTTCCTGCTGTCTTTATGGTTAATTACAAGTAATTTCAAATTCCATTAACTTCACCTACTTATTAAAAATTGAAACATATTGTGTATTATAAGGCCAATAAGATATTTAGTTCTTGAATTAAAAATAAAACTCTTTTAGTGTTAGCATATATAACCGGAAAATAAAAGTGTTGATGAGTGACTCCAATTATAAGGAACTAAATTAAATGAACTGTTTTGTGTCCCTAAATAGATATTGTTTAAATTTCTAACAAGGAATGCTATCTAGACTATAAAGAACAGGAAAGAAATGATTGAGAAAGTAAAGAGCCAGCTGCAAGTTGAAGGCTGCACAGCAAATACGTGTCCTTGAATGTCCCGATGTCCAGTTGGTTTGACACAAGGGAAACCTCTGTAACGCCGGTGCTTCAGGGCGGGCCATGCACACAGATCGTACTCAGAAGTACAATCAGCTGTATATTGAACACTCTGTGTGCAATGAGTGCTGCTGAATTAACTTTATGGTCATTTTACCTGGAAGATAACTGAATTTTTAAATGTGAATTACAATTTATCATCTTGATACTAATAGATCTGCTGTGTATAAGAAGAATACTTGTTAAACTTTTAGGAAACTATTGAAATATATGGACTTCAAATTTAAGTTTTTTCATAGCATTACATGGACATGATTAAAATGTTATGATCATTAAATTCTTTGTTTCATTTTTTATTAATTTATTTTTTAGTATTTTATATTTTATTTATTTTTTTACTGTTTTTCAGGTACAGTTGTCTCCATTTTTATCCCACCACGGCCCCCCCACCCCAGCCATCCCCACCTCCCACCCTCGACCCTACCCCCTTTGGCTTTGTCCATGTGTCCTTTATACATGTTCCTTGACGGCCCTTCCCCTATTTTCTCCCCTTCCCCCCTGGTTACTGTCAGTTTGTTCTTTATTTCAATGTCTCTGGTTATATTTTGCTTCTTTGTTTGTTTTGTTGATTAGGTTCCACT
Source organism: Desmodus rotundus (assembly GCF_022682495.2). Lineage (NCBI taxonomy): Eukaryota > Metazoa > Chordata > Mammalia > Chiroptera > Phyllostomidae > Desmodus > Desmodus rotundus. The sequence continues at coordinate 85,712,874 of NC_071397.1, forward strand.
TATGGGTGAGATCATATGGTATTTGTCTTTCACCACCTGGCTTACTTCACTTAGCATAATGCTCTCCAGTTCCATCCATGCTGTTGTGAAGGGTAGGAGCTCCTTCTTTCTTTCTGCTGCATAGTATTCCATCATGTAAATGTACCATAGTTTTCTACTATCCACTCATTTATTGGTAATCATTAAATTCTTAACATGGAGAAAGCAACAAAATTTTCCACTATTAAATGTAGTTTAAGAAAGTGATCTTCATGAGAGCAATAACCATGTCTATTGCTATATTCCCATACCTCAGTGAGCTCCTGGCATAGAATGAAGTGAGGGTTCAAAAAATGGTCATTGAGAAAAAATACATTTGTGTATAAAAAAAGAATTCATGGGATGAACTTTCCTCCAAAAAAATTTTAAAGTGTTATGAGTTTAACCAAGATTGTCCATCTCTAGATTTCTGTTACAATTATAAATAAATAAAACATATTTTTCATAAGATTATTTGTTATGAACTCCTCAAGAAAATAAATTTTATCACACAAATCAGATTCTAATGTGGTTAGTAACTCTCTTATAGGTATATCACATACATGGACACACACTCTCTGTGACCAGACTTCTTCAAAGGAGATCTGCAGGATGTGGGTAACAGCCGTCTCCTCAGCTGACCTCCCAAAATACCAGGCAACAAAATTTTGTTTCTTATGAAATAACGAGATAATTGCATTTACTAAAAAGTGAAATTCATATCACTGTCATCTCATAATGCCAGTGAGTGAGGAAATTATTTTCTTCGAGGTTTTACATGGCACTAGCTTGATAAGTAAAAGAATTTAATTAAAGATCCAAAATACAAGAAAATCTGAAGCACCAGTTTCTCAGCTGAATATGAAATAAATTTGATATGATATTTTAAAAAACAGCTTTCTGGAAGTATAATTCTCATGTTATAAAGCTCACTTGTAGTAAGTACCTTCAACTTTTAATATATTAATAGAGGTGTGTAAGCATCACCAACAACGAGTTTTAAAACATTTCTATGATGTCATCTGAAGTGAATCCCTGTCCCCATGTCCAGTTCCAGAAAACCACTGATTTGCTCTCTGTTTTGATTTATTTGCCTTTTCTGAAAGCTTCATATAAATTGAATCATACAATATCAATCTTTTGTGTCTTGCTGCTATCACTTAGCAAAATATTTGTGAGTCCATTCAAGTTGTAGTACTTTGTTCCTGTTCACTGAATAGTATTCTACTCTATGGATATGTGATATCATATTGTGTTGATGGACATTTGAACTGTTTCCAGGTTTGGGCTATTAAGAATAATTCTTCTTTAAAAATTTGTGTCAGTCTTTGTGAGGACATATTTTTCATTTTACCTGATCAGATGCCTACTATATAACATGGTATGGTAAGGGTACAGGTAACTATTCAAGAAACTGCCAAAGTTTTTTCCAAAGTGGGTGTATCAGTTTACATGACCAGTAGAAATGGATGCAGGCTCCAATTCCACCACATCACCAATGCTTCTTACTGACTTTCTTTATGATTGTGGCTATCTGAGCAGGTGTGAAGTAGTGCCTAATTTTTTCCTTTGTGTCCCCCTAACAAGTAATAATGTTGACCATCATTCAGGCACTTATTGACCATTTGTATAGCTCACTCAAAGAAATTTCTCTTTAAATGAAAAAATAAAATAAAATGCATGTAAAAGAAGCAGCCCCACCACAGACTTAATAAATCAGAATCCACGGGGGAGGGGAATGAAAATAAATAATAAATACATAAATAAACGGGTACCTATTTTAAACAAAATTGTCTTGTTAATATTGAGTTAGAGGAGTTTTTTTCATTTGGTTTTGGTTTTGGCTTGAACAACAGACATTTATTTCTCACAGTTCTGCAGGCTAGAAGTCTGAAATCCGGGTGCCAACTTGGGTGGGTTCTTGCTGAAGGCCTTCTGGTTTACTTGCGGTGTCCTCCTACGTCCGCAAGGACCAGCTATGTCTAACCTCATCTTGCCCCATTCGTGAGAGCTAGAGTCTCATGACCTATTCACCTCCCAAAGGCCCCGCCTCCAAATATCATCACACTGGAATTAGGGTTTCAACATAGAAACTTGGGGAGTACATTCGTCTATTAACATTTGTTAATTTTGTTAGAAAAAGACATTTCCTTGCCACCAGGCAGAAGATTTGTATTTGTTTAATAAATATGCAAATAACCCATCTCTGGACTGACAGTGTTAAGAGAAGTACAAAAATATGTAACAAAAACAAAAAATACTGCAATGATAATTACGCTCCCCCAGACTCAGTGACCTGCACAGCTGCATGAGGCCGTCTTAATCTAAACTTAGGAGGCCTCATCCAATGACTTGAAGGCCTTAAGAAAGACGGAGGTTTCCTAAAGAAGAAGGAATTATCCTCAAAATTGCAACATAAACTACCTGAATTTGTACTCTTCTTCCCTTTGGAATTTTAAGTCAAGACTGCAACATCAACTTCCATCAAAATATCCATTCCGCCAGCCTGCTCTGTAACTTTGCCAGCTCTCACAGTCTTATGAACCAAGCGAATTTTTTAAGATAAATCTGTATCTCTAATTGGTTCTGTTATTCTGAAGAATCCTGACTAATCTAGTCTTGCTATGAAGGAAAAATAGATGAACTAGTTTAGTTCCTTCTTCAGAGAAAATAAATATTTATATCTTTGAGGTTTAGTACAGCCTAAAGTTCAGGAGGTTTTAGAGAGAGAGAAGCAGGCAAAGCAGAAATTGCTCCCCTTTTTCCAATTCTGCAAAAACAACCAGGTTGTCCTTTCCAGAAAAGACATTGCAGATCTTGACAGGTAGAGTCTTCTGGATGCTGAGACAGCAAAAGCATTCTAGACATTGGTCAGTAAATTCCTAGGACAGGAATATTGGTTCTAAGAACCCAAATATCTCTGGATTAACTGAGACAGAAAAATTTTATTGACAGTTCATGGCTTGGGAGATAGTTGGAAAAAAATTGAACTTACTCAGGAATTCACCACATTCCAAGATAAGAAGGCCAGGCTAAGGTGGAGCTGAGTGTTCTTAAAGTCATTGAGCCAAGCAAGAAAAACTGCTTTTCTGCTCTTCAGAGAATAGTCTAAACCAATGTAGTCTAGAACAGAACACCTATCATAGCGAAGTGTAACAATTGTTATTGTTCATGCCAAAGTTTTAAAACAAAGAGTTTTGAAGGGAGAAGATTCACATATGGTAGGAGAGTAGAATATGCATTTCTGTGCCTAAGCTAAGATTATTAGAATATACTAAAGTAAATAAAATAAGAAAAAATAAACACTTCCTTAAGTTGAAGACACTGAAATAGCAACATTTTATAAATACTTTAGGAGGTACTTCACAGGTCTATTAAAAGATACTTGTTTAAATATCACCAAAGTCTTCTTCCAACATGACTCTTCGCTCTTTAAGTTTTACTATTAATCAATAACATTACTTAAAACAAAAAGAAATCTGCCTTCTCGATGTAGGAGGCATTGCGATGAAAACAACCTAGACACTGGAAACGCTGGCTGCACAGCAGTACACTCAAGCTGAATATTAAATGTATATATATGAAAGACTCCCTAGGGCAGATGAGCTTTTTAATCATAGTGTTTGACTTCCCATATCTGATTTGTTTCTCCTTCTATGGCAGGGGGGTGGACTTGTTAGCACATTTTTCTCTAATTTCTTGATAAGCACTACTATCAACCTGACAGCCTGGACTGATTAAATAACCCTATTAACATGCAGCTATAACCACTGCCTGTAAGAGTCTCTGAAGCTAAAATTAAATGTAAATTAACAAGGGCCCAAACCCCTCTTCAGCTTCTCTCGTCTCAGGCAATTATCACACACCACCTAGTGGGGAAAGACAGTGTTCTTACAAATCACTTTTTTATTTTATCTTACTGGTCCAGTTGAGGTTGGATGAGATCCAACCAGGGGACTAAAAAGTCAGAGTAATTATTTTTGGCTTGGTGCAAGCCCATAAGGTCTCTGTTACCATTACTCATTGTAATGCAAAAGCAGCCACAGATGATACACAATGAATGGGTGTGTTCTCCAATACAACTTAATTTCTCAAACAGCCAGCAGAATGGATCTGGCCCACAGAACTTAGTTTGCCAAATCCTGACCCAGAATATCTTTACTTTTTTGGCATTCCTATGACTCACTCACACCCACCCTTCAGGTGTCATTTATGTCAGAAAGCATTACGCTTCCCACAAACTGTTAACCCTTTCAATAGTGGGCTTTTATTGCTCCCTATAATGTTGCTTTCCAGTTCCTAGCATAACACTATTTAATTAATAGTTTTATAATTATGTATAAAATATATTTTTTTCTGACAATGTATGCTCCATGGGGGCAGATGTTACCTATACTGGTTAATTGCTGAATTTCCAGGACTTGAAATATAGTATTCACTCAGAAATACATGCTGAGCCCTGACTGGTATGGCTCAGTGGGTTGGCATCACCCTGCAAACCAAAAGGTCACTGGTTGGATTCCAGGGCAGGGCACATGCCAGGTTGTGGGCCAGGTTCCCTGTTGAGGGTGTGAGAGAGACAGCCAATGAATGTTTTTCTTGCACATCAATGTTTCTCTCCCTCTCCTTCTCCCTCCATTCCCCTCTCTCTAAAAATAAATAAATAAAATATCTTTGAAAAAAGAAATGTGTGTTGAATGCAAACATGTCCTCTTAAATTCTGTGTCTATATCAATGAGACTGCCATTCTGATACGGTGGACTGCATTATCTTTCAAATGTTCACTGAAACTCATCAGCTCTGAGACTTGGCTTGGCTAATAAAATAAAGGGGAAATGATATGTATCAGTTATGAGCATGGGTTTAAAAGTGGAATACTTGGTTGACCATGTTCTTTATTTAATACCTCTCCAACAGTGAGGCAGACTGACAAGGAGCAGTGCTCCCAATGACTGTGGTTGGGGTTGTTAGATGTAGCAAATAAAAACTACAGCATATTCATTAAATTTTAATTTCAGATACCTATATATACATATTTATTTATTATATATATATCCCAAATATTGCATGGGACTTAGTTATACTAAAAAAATTATTTTTATCTAATATTCAAAATTAATTGGATACCCAGTGTTTTATCTGCTAATCCTACCTTCAATTAAAATGTTGAGTGAGTAAAAACTAAATTTTGCTTTTGTAAGCCACTAAAATACGAGTGTCGCCTGTTGCCACAGTATAATCTAATCAGAGATCATCTTTAGCACGGTGATGATTAATCCATGAAGTGTGTGAAAATAAGATAAAGATCTGGAAGTAAAATATTAAGGACAAGGATCAGAAAAATGATAGTATGAAGAGGTATAAGATAAACTAACCAGAACAATAAGTTACAATTTGTGCACACCATGGAATCTTATTTGGCCATAAAAAGAAATGAAGTATTGATTCAATCTCCAACATGAGTGAACTTTGAAAACGTTGTGTGAAATGAAAAAATACAGATACAGAAGGCCACATGTAGTACGATTCCATTTATATAAAAGGCCCGGAATAGGCACAGCTATGGAGACAGAAAGTGGATTAGTGTCTGCCATGGCTGGGAGGAGGAAAAAATGAAGAGTAACTGCTGATGGGACAGGGTTTGGATGATGAAACGTTCTGGACTTAGATTGCTGTGATTGATGTGCAACTTTGTGAATATACTAAAAACCACTGAATTGTACTCTATAAAAGAATGAACTTTATGGTATGGGAATTATATCTTGATAAAACTGTCACTACAAATAGTTATATTTTAACTGTTCCTATAAAATCTCCTAGAGTAAAAAAATATTTTTTTAAAAAAATAGGGAATCAGAGGAATTTATCATGGATTTCAAGGGAGCACAACAAATTTCCTATGGAGAAAACAAATTGCAAAATGTAAGAATGGTGGATTATGATACAGAGATAGAGCCCTCCCTTACTTCTCATATTCCAAACAGATTTCAGTACTATGGTAAAAATAGAGAAAATATCATTTTTCTCATGTTTATGGACTGTAAACAAAGTGAATAAACATACTTTGAGTAACTTTTTTCTGAAATTATTGTACATTGATATAATCATCTATTATAAAATACAGATTCTTATACCAATTAGCTTTCAAAAGTTTTTTTATTGTTTATAATATGTATAACTCATTCTCAGTTTCCTGGAAGAGAAAATGGGTACCTGATATTTTAAAGAGTGATTAAAAATTAATCCTTAGGACACTATTCACTTTACCTAGTTTTATTTAAACAATTATCTGAAAATTCCCTAAAGCAGGCTTTCCTCGGGTACATTTTTTGTGGCTCCAAACTCAGGTCATTGATTCGATTCTCAGTTGCCATTTTTATAATACAGTGAGAGTGAATTTAGTTGCTTTACCAGATGCTTTTGGATAGAATTTGAAAAATCTGATTGACATTTTAATAACTATTGTACTTACATCAGTAGGTGTTTAGTACATTTCTAGGGAGATCCAAAAGTTAAATGCATTCAGTCTCAGTTATTAAATCTGAAAGTGCCTTCAAAATAAGAGAAGACAGAATACCCTAACAGATTCAGAGCCCTCTAATTTTTATAAAGGTGCCCAGTAATTAAATTTAGCATCTTGCAAATTATAGTCTTCAAAGAAAATCATGTACATATAAGCATAACTTAACCTTCCATATTAACATAACTGTAACCTTAACATATGTGCAACTATCATTTCCCATCTTTTTATATTATTGTCCACAGTCACCATTTCTCTTTCATTTTAATGGATTTCATAAAGAGAACACAATAGCTGCTCTCCGAATACACGTCATAAATATAGCACACCTTTATATATAATATTATTTGGAATAACTTACTACAATAGCTGTTGCTATTAATTTTAGGTCAAGCCTCTTAGTTGCTCACAGCCTGTCAGAGTGCCGTCATCATCTCTAAAATTCCTTCAATCTACAATAGGCAGAATTTTTTATATTTATACGTATGGAAAGAAGAAGGGATGTGGATGCTTTTCAGGCACATGGTAACATAGCATGGACCTCTGTTGGGGTTTGTCTGCCAAGAATTTCTTTACCCTTTGTCCACACATGATTAGACAGGGAGAGTAACCTACTGTGGACGTTTTAATCAGAATGGGATCTAGGTACTAAGGGTTTTAGTGGCTTATTTACTGGATTTTCCAAAGAAGTGGGTCCTGGGCTTGGCCTCCCAGAATAACTCATGGAACAATACAGAATTAACCACTAGCACAGCTACTTTCTCTGAGGCCACTGCTGGGTCCACAGCAGAAGAAGACTAGAAAGCCTGTCTCTGAGGAAGTTGGAGAGTGGATATTGGAAACATGCTTCAGAGGAAAAAACAAACAAAAAGAACCCTCATATTTTCATAATATTGTCAGCAGGAACGCTCAGAAATGGCAGGAGGACGGCTTCCTTCTCACTTGCTCCTAAATTTTGCTTTAGTTACTCTAATGTGAAGATTTATTTCATACCCAATATGCTGACTGCAAGAGACTTTTAGAGATGTAATTTTAGCTTTTCAACTTCTATAGATAGGAGATTGGAGTGAAGTTTAAGGGAACTTATCCAGAGTACCCATGTCACTGTCATTTAGGAAAGAGAACCCCTCTCTCCTGGGCTATGTATTCCATTGTCTCGGAGCATTTTCATCTATTTCCTCTACCATCACCGCAGTAAGTACGTAACCAGGCAGGGCCACTCAGAGGACCTGATCACTTTCATGCTTGCACAACTGGACAGCCAGAGTACTTCCACCAAGTTTTCTAACAAAGGGGAACACATGGACCCACGATGGAATGCAATGTACCTTTCCATTTGTTCAGTAATTGCTGTAAATCTTGCAGACATTTCATTGTTTTCTTCACTTAGGTCTTAAACATTGTTAAATGTATTGGTAGGAATGTCAAATTTATCTCTAATCAGGATAGAATGTTTTCTTCACTTTCTATTTCATTTGTACAGGAAAACTATAAAAACGGTGTCTCCTTTACTTGCTTGTCAGTTTTTTTACTTTGTCTTGTGTCTCTGACAGACCATGAAACTCTTTTTCTTTTACCCTTTGCACCAGATACATGGCAAACATCTTTGCTGCTACCTCCTGGGGATAAAGAATGGCATCATTCATAAAGAATTCATAATTATACAGAATGGCATCATCTTACACTCTTGACTTATCCCTGAATCAAAGACAATCTGGCTCAGGCCTGGGCTTTCTTTGCAAATAACATTTTTAAGGCAGTCAGTAACTAGTATTTCACTGAAGCTAATAGATACTTCATTAGCCTTATATTCCTTGATATAATGGCAGAAGTTGATTCTGTTTCCAGTATTCTGGAGTTTTTCTTACACTATTTTAACTCAAGTGCAGAGAATTAAGTTAATAATAATTCTCAGGACTAGACACACGATTAACATGGATGCAAAATACCATGCTTATTTTTTCCCTTTTTAAATTTATGATTTCCATGCTTCTCCTCTCTAGAGATATCCAAGGCAATGGATTTAATATTTTTAATTATATATGTATATATATCATTTCAATATATAATGTATGTGTGTTCATGTGCTTCAGTATATACATGTAAATACATACAGGCAACGTCTTATATATCTTATTCTGTATGCTTTTATCACTGAGTGCAATGTTTTAAAATCACTCTATGTATATGTGTCTCTAATTTATAGTTCTAAAAAGTCATAACAATACATGCTGTGCTTCCATCACATTGATGTTTCCTTAATGATGAACATTTAGATTGATTTTGATTCTACCTAACTGCTACCATAAACAATACCGTGATAAGCATCCTCATAGATTTTGACATTCATTCATGCTCAGTACTTTGCAGACTCCTCTTTCTCTAGCCATATCTAAAATTCTGAGTGTTGTCATGTAGGCATTCATTTTTCCAGTTAATCTTTAATGCTCACTTTGAGGGATCTCACCAGTCAGTCTGATTTCCTCCATCAGCTTTAACTGGTAGTAATAGTTCTAATGTGCCAAGCAATGACAAATCTCTTGCCCAAAAAATATCTCTCCAGAGCCTCACATACATATCTATTTTCATACTGTCCAAAACTGAATTTATGATTTACCTCTTAAACATCATTCCTTATATTCTATTTTTCCTCTGTTATTAAGTGGCAGCAGGATCGGTGACTAGAATTAAAATATAGAAACTCCCCCTTTATTACTCTCCCTTCCTTATCTCCAATATCTAATCATTACATGAGACCAATAGATTTCCACTCCTAAATATCTATATAGCTGTCGTCATTCCTACTGAAGCTACAATAGTTCCCTATTTCTGGTAGATGCATCTTTTCCAATTTATCTGGATGGGTTCTACTCAACCAATCCTCCAGATCTTGAGTAGACCTCAAGAACTTTTTAAAATCAAGATGGTTTTAGCTAATCCAGTGAAAATTATACCTCTCTGTCAGGCTCTATCAGAACTCTGTGTTTTCTAATACAGTCACTATCAATTTTTAAAATTAAGCACTTACTGCTAAATTATTCATTTAATACCTATTTCACCTACTCCCTTGACCTAAGTAGAATTATAACTTTTTGCTGATCTGCTACATTACCTGGCATAAAATCACAGATCAAATATTAAATGAGCATCTAATAGGTTCTAGACACCATTCTTGGCACCTTAGATACAATAGTAAAGTAAACACAAAAATTTTCTGCTCTCAAGGGAAAGACGAGCAGTATGAAAAGGTAAAAAGAGGAACGTAGCATTGGCTTTTAGAGTGTGGACTATGAAGCCAAACTGCCTAGATACAAAACGCAGTTCAAACACATCCTAGCTTGTGGTTTTGGCAAGTCAGTGATTTATGAAACATTGAAAACAGTACCCACTTCATAAGGTTGTTATAAAAATTAAATAGCATTTATAAGGAACTGGGAACAATACCCAGTATATACTAAGCATCACAAAAATATTTGTTAAATAAAATTTGGATTATATGTTATGTTGTAAAAGTGGGTATATTATTAAAAAATAAAAATCAGGGTAACGGGGACTAGGAATGGAGGATGGGGAAATAGGTGGCAATTTTCATTATGGTGGTCAGATAAGCCTATTCAAAAGGTGACGTGAGAAATAAGTTAAAGAAAGACCAAAATATATATTTTTATATGAATTAAAGGATAATTTATAGCATTTTAAGAGGATCCCAATAATTGGGTAGGATAATGAAAAAAATGAACTACTAACAAAAATTTAATAAACATACAGGACTTGGTAGTTGGTATAAGCAAGGAACAGGTAATAATGAATAAAGAATAAGATTCTATAGATTGAATGCAATTCCTTTTAAAATATTAATGGTATATTTCACAGATCTACAATAAATATTTCAAATATTTATATGAAACCAGAAAAGACTCCGAGTAGTTTCAGAAATCTTGAGAAAGAAGAACAAAGTTGGAGGAATCACAATACCTGATACCAAACTATACCACAAAGCCACTGTGATCAAAATAGTCTGGAACTGTCATAGATGCATAGATGCACAGATCAGATGCATTGACCAGTGGAATAGAATGGAGAGCCCAGAAATAAACCCACAGCTCTATGGTCAATTAGTATTTGACAAGGGGGTCATGAGCATACAATGGAGTAAAAATAGCCTCTTCAATAAATGGTGTGGGGAGAACTGGACTGCTACATGCAAAAAATGAAACTAGACTGCCAACTTACACCATACACCAGAATAAACTCAAAATGGTTAAAAGACTTAAATATAAGTCATGACACCATAAAAGTCACAGAGGAAAACATAAGCAGTAATTTCAGATATCCCATATAGCAATATTTTTACAGACATGTCTCCTAGGGCAAGGGAAATAAAGGAAAAAATAAACAAATGACACTACATCTTATGGCTGTTGGTATGGCCATCAGTAACAAATCAACAAAAAACAAGCGCTGGTGAGAATGTGGAAAAAAGGGAACCCTAATGCACTGTTGGTGGGAATGCAGACTGGTGCAGCCACTGTGGAAAATAGTATGGAATCTGCTTAAAAAATTAAAAATGGAACTGCCTTTTGACACAGTGATTCCACTGCTGGGAAAATACCCTAAGAATCCCAAAACACCAATTTGAGACTTAGGCACCCCTATGTTCGTAGCAGTGCTATTTACAATAGCCAAGTGCTAGAAACAGCCTAAGTGCTTATCAGTAAATGAGTGGATCAAAAACTGTGGTACATTTACACAGTGGAATACTTCACAGCAGTAAGAAAGAAATTCCTATCTTTTGCAACAGCATGGTTGGAACTGGAGACTATTATGCTAAGTGAAATAGCCAGCTGCTTAAAGACAAACACCATATGATCTCATTTAGAAGAGGAATCTAATGAACAAAGTAAACTAATGATCAAAATAGAACCAGAGACTTGGAAACATGGAACAGACCGACAGTTGCCAGAAGGGAAGGGGGAGGGGAACACTGGTGGAAAGAAGGGAAAGGACTAGTCAAAAAACATGACTGCATGACCCATGGACATGGACAACAGGGTGGAGCTTGACTGTGGGAGCGGGGCATAGCGGGGCATAGCAGGGCAAAGAGAAAAAAATTGGGGCAACTGTAGTAGAATCACAATAATAAAAATAGAACATGACTTTGCATGAATATAAAGGATAATGCTTCCTTCCTCCCCTCTCCATCCACTGGCCCAGTGCAACATGGAACAGAAGAGAATAAACCATTCCCCTCATGTACTCTCACAAGGGAGAAGCTAGTTTTAGTTAAGGTAAGGAGATAGTCTAAGAAAGGTAACCTGGTCAGGAAAGCTGCTAAAACAAATAAAATTCCCTTTCAGTTGTTTGCCTGAAAAAATTTTTTTAAAAATAGAAAAAAAAAAGAAAAAAATTCCCTTTCAAGAAATTGTTACTTTATTTGTGGAAAGTAAAAGCATGTTTCTTACTTTTATATCCCTGTTGTAAAATTGGTATTAAAATTAATATTTAAATTTAGCAAATTTAATTTAGTAAATTACATAAACTCATTATTAATCCTCCTAGTTTACATTTTTTACTATGTGGGTAAATGCCTCAAAACAAATTGGTTCTGAAAAGATTTATGATGATGAGCAGGAGGGAGAGTTTGAGGTTGATGGAAGTGATAATGTGGAAAATCTCAAGAAATCTAAGAAGGAGGAAATAGAAAAGTGAGCTAAGACTCCCTTATGCCATTGAATTCCTTTGCCAAAATATTGCTATTTGTGTTTGTGAAATGTTATACTAATGAATCCTCAAAAAATCTATATAAGTCACTCTATAGTATATTATCCTTGATGTGGGAAAATAGGCAATTTCTGTTCTATTTCCAGTAGTTGTTTGAAAGAAGCTCAAGGTATTAAAGCTGACATTACCTTTCATTGCACTGAGCAAAGACTATGTCCTTTCTATTGTTTCTTCAGCACTGAGTGATAAATACACTCTTGCAATATATGAAAAATAGATTCTTCTCTGTTCAAATCCTTTGCTCATTAAATAAACCTCTCCGGCACAATGTTTTTCAATAAACATTTAATAAAATGCATCAGGCTTTATGAATTCACTTATAAAAATTATTAGGCACCTGCAGACAACAGAATCAGTCTTTCTCCAACATTTTATTTACTAAACATAGATTTATAGGTAGAAAATAAAGGACTAGACAATTTTCTTTTAGAAACAATGTCAAATAATAGATAAACCACAAAGCAAAAACTGAAATTTTAAATCTCACTGACCACTGCAAAAATAATAGAGCATCCCATTTCACTGCCTGCATTCTTTGGAGATCATATTTTAAATGCCACACACCAGCCTAGGCTGAAAGTAGAAATGATTTTAATGCTATTTTTAACTTCCCAAAGATTACTTCACAGGAAGAATATTAAAGTGTTGCCAAGAATAAGTGAAAGAAATATCTTACTTCCTTGGTATGACATTATTTTGAAAATCTAGAGAAAGAGTCTAATTCTATCAAGAAAAATATGTAGATTTATAGAGACAGCAAATAAGAAGTTTTCTGTGGCCTATGAAGACAGTATACTCAGGACACAGAGAGGGATTGAGCTCTTTCTCCCTCTTCCTTAGTAATTGTATTTACTGCTCCAAAGGCATCCTGAGGTTCACAGGTACAAATCTTGTAAAACACATCTTTTCTATGTAATCAAATTTTAAACACAGTAAACATTATTTTTACTGTTCACTTGCTTAGGATAAGCTAAAATGTAAATAACCAACTTTTTATGTATTATAGCTTTCAAAAAGAGCTCTTTTTACCCAGACATATTTTGATAATCTGATTATCAGTGGAGAAGAATACATTATGGAAATTGGGTAGGAAATGAATAATTTTCCCCATTTAATCTGAGACCTGGATATCTCATGGGTACATTGTCAAGATGTTACAGAAGTCTGCCAGGACTGCTTGAAAGATCGGGAGACCATAATAAGAACCATGGATCACTCTCATCTGAGAAGATATATATACACACGAATTAATTAGCATCTGATTTGGTCATCAGATATGATTTTAGTGCCACATTCCTCTGAAGTCACCCATCTTCTTAAAGGAATTTCATCCCTGCTAGTAATTATTTCTTTTTTTACATGAACTTTAGAATTAATTGATCCATTTCCATACCGTCCAAAAGCTGATTTTTTCATTGGGATGGCATTAAATTTTATTGACTTTAGGCAAATTAATATCTCTGTGATGTTGCATTATCTTATCCTTTGTCTTTTTTTTTAAGTCGTTTCTGAGTCCTTCAGGAGTATTCTATAGATTTCTTCATTTAGGTTTTTTACATTTTTTGATAAGTTCATAGAACTCTTACCTTGGGCTACTACCTTTTGATTGCAATGAGTCCTTCCATAAATTATACTTTCTAATTTGGTATTGTGTTTATATATAAGGACCATGTTCGTCAGGGTTCTCTAGGGAAAAAGAACCACCAGGATATATACATATAGAGATTTTGAGGATCAACTCACATGATTATGGAGGCTGACAAATTCAAAGTCTGTTGGATAGACTGGGAGACTGGAGACCCCAGGAAGAGATGACGTTACAGCTTGAATCAGGAGGTAGTATCCTGGCAGAATCCCCTCTTCCTCAGGGGAGGTCAGACTTTTTGCTATTAGGTTTTTGACTGATTGGATGAGGCCCAACTATACATTATAGAGGCAATCTGCTTTACTCAAAATCCACTGATTTAAATATTGCCCTCATCCAGAAGACACTTTCAGAAAAACATCTAAAATAACGTTAGATGAAATATCTGAGTACTGTGGCTTAGTCGAGGTGACATGTAAAATTAACCACACAAGAACCTTTGATTTTAAAATATTAGTTTTATATTGATACTTACTCAATTTCATACCCCTTTCTCTTATTATTCCCCTACGCCCCTTCTTTTTACCATTTTCTCCTTTTCTTTGATTCTCAGTAGCTTTCCAGATAAACTATCACATCATTGACTAATAGAAGTAGTTTTACCTTTTTGCTTTCTAACTCTGTCTCTAATCACTTTCTTTTATCCGATTTTATTTTTAATATCTTCAACACAGTATTAAAAGCTGCAGCAATAATAAGCCTCATTTCCCTTTTCTCTAAATTTAATAGCATATCCCATGATTGAAGTATGGATTATTCTTATATGAAAAACATTGAATCAATTATTCTTCTATTGAGTGTTTTTACTAGAAAAAGGAATTCAATTTTGTGTAGAACTTTTCATGGAAATAATGACTTTTTCTCCTTGTATCTATTTAAAATATGAATTATACTAATAAATTAGTATGAATAAAAAATTCATACTAATGAATTATTATGCCTAATAAGTATACTATATACTTATACTAATAAATGTATACTAATATACATTTTTGTAGTGTGTTCCATCCTGGAATACTAAAATTAATTTCATGCAGTCATTACTTATTAATTTTAATGTTTTTCTTCTATTGGCTAATCATATTTTATCTTATCTTTAAAAAATTTTTAAAGATTTTACTTATGTATTTTTAGACAGAGGGGAAGGGAGGGAGAGGGAGAGAAACATCAATGTGTGGTTGCCCCTCACACGCCCCCTACTGTGGACCTGGTCTGCAGCCAGGCATGTGTCCTGCCTGGGAATGGAACCAGCGACCCTTTGATTTGCAGGCTGGCACTCAATCTGCTGAGCCACACTAACCAGGTATAGTTATCTTTTAAGTGAGATATTGATATTTCATCTGTTAAGATGCATTTGAAATCAGAAACCAGTCAATATATTTCAAAGCAAAGGAATTTAATATATAATTAGTTATAAGATTTGGAAGGATGAGAGGGGCAAAAGAGGAGAAGGTAACATTACTAAAACTCAATTACTCCTGGAAACCAGTAAGTAATGTTACTGTGAATTCTGTGTCACAATCCTAACAGCTGTTGTTGCAGTCGAGTTGCCTGATACAGAATTCATAAGCATGCACGTCTGGGCTACTGCTGCTGTTGCTGAGTGCCACATTGCCTGGGCAGGAAATAAGGAGCCAGCATTCCCAGGCTCCTGTCACCGTTTGCAGCTGTATCTGCCAACCTCGCCACCTCCAACACTGTTGTTGCTGCTACTGTTGTTGAAGTCAGGAAACCAGGGAACAAAGGAGAAAGAATCAATTTTCCATGTCTAATTCTACCAAATTTCCAGCAGTGCCTCCCACACGTGGAGCCTGCCTAGAGACCCTTTGCCATGGGTGTGTGGGAACTCTGGTTTGTGGGGCCCCAGACCCTGTACTGTAGAAATATCACAGAAAGACAGAGACAGGGCTGAGAACATGCAGAGAAATGACTGGGAAAGCTTACTGCATAAAAGCAATCTAGAAATGTTCCTCCTTCATCCCCAAATTACTAGAAGAATTCAAGTAACATTGTTATAGCTGATTTTCGAGGCATCATCTAAACCAACTGCTTATCCGGGAATGGATCTTTGATAATATTCTCATTTTTGTATATAAAAACTGGGGTGTTTAAAACCCTTGGGGTCAGATTTGGGAAATTATATTTTCCCTAGAAAATTATCTATTTCAAATTTGTTAAAATAGAATGAACCAAGATGCCACTATATCATTTGGCATACAGAAAGTTATCTGAAGTAATTCATTCTCCCCTATGCCCCTACATATTTAAGGAAGCAGTAGGAAGACAATTGGGAAATATATGGATTTTCCCTATTTAAATGAAGATTTAATAACTTTATACTCAGAAAATGAAAAAGTAAAACTGAAACCAATTTCATTATGAAGGAAAGAACCAGTAGCAAAGAAATACACAATTAACAACGGTTTTGAGGTGATTGGCTAGTCATTTGGCCACAGAAGGAGTAGGAAGGAGATAAATCTAGATAAACAACTACTTCATACCTTAAGCCAAATAAATTGTAAATGAATAGAAAGATAACATGTAAAAGAGATGGGATAAGGGGAAGACAGAGAATCGATATTGATACAAGTAAAAATTATTCTCCCTGATACGTTTAACTAAAAAGAATTACAAGCTTGTATACTTTTAAAAACATAGGTTATTCTTGTATAACCTGAATGACAGAAATAAGGAATTATTTGTTGCAAAAATGTTCTGAAAGCAGGTTAAGGGGATTTCATTTTGCAGAAAATAGCACTATGTTTTAAACAGAAAAAGAAATTTTTGGAAAGAGAATTTAGAGTTGCAGGACTTTACCTACTGGGTCTTATTTTGTGTTTGCAAAAACATAATCTGTTAAAGATGATCTTGATGGGCTATGCTTTTGGGGGAAACATCCATGCTTCGGGGCTTGATAAAAAAAAAAAGTTTAAACTATGTACACAGGAAAGTGAATGAACTTGGAAATTTTCCTCTTGGACAGATGTGAGATTTTTTTTTTTTCCTGAGAGAGAGAGAAGAAAGGATAGAGGAAGGGAAGAGAGAGGGGGAGGGAGAGAGGGATGGAGGGAGCGTGGGGGGGAGAGGGAGAGAAGCATCAATTGCTGTTCCAGTTATTTATGCATTCATTGGTTGATTCTTGCATGTGTCTTGACCTGGGATCAAACACTCAACCTTGGTGTATTGGTACAATGTTCTAACCAACTGAGCTACCCAGCCAGGGTCTAAATGTGGGGTTTTTTAAAAAGATTTATGTGTTTGTTGAATTGTCTGACTCATTCAATAAATAAAAATATTGCAAGATTTACATTAGCAACTTTGAAAGACAACAAGCCACAGAAAATTTCCATATAACTTACTCTAGTAATCTAGTAACCTAATTTTTAGAATGTATCCTGAGGAAATAATTCATATGGGAAAATACTTCATGTGTAGTAATTGCCTTAGAGTAGATATCTTGTAAAAAGTCATGAAAAAGAATAAGAAAAAAGAAGCAATTACAAGAAGGGACATACTTGATCCATTGTATATAAGTACTACATATTGTTGTACTTATGTTGATAAAATCACCTTTTAAAATAATATAAAATTTCAAGATAAATGAAACTAGTGCACTTTATCATATAGTTGAGAAATGAGTTTTAAATGTATAGGTAATTAGTCATATTCAATTAAAGTTATTGGCTTTGAAGCCAGGTGGCATTTAGATTAATTTAACTGCTCCTTATTTATTTGAAAATTCCCATTTTATAATAAGATGTATTTACTCTGTAATGAACATGCAGATATTTTCCAGAAACCATTTTACATTGGGTGGTATTCCAGTTCAGTCCTTCTCTTCTCTACCAGTTTCTAGAATAAAACTTGGAAGGAATGAGAAGGTCATTTCTTTCAAGGTAGATTTTTCTTTATCAACCTCTAATTGTTGCTCTTTGCACAATGCCCAGATTGTTTCCCTTTTGTAAATTATCAAAGTGTAAGATTAAAAAAAATAGACCTGAAAAAAATCAATGACAACATCCCTGAAGACAAGGGATAAAACGGCCAGAAAGGACAGGTCAGCTAATTCTAGTATTGGTATGAACTGAGTCTAGTGCTTCTGAGAAATCATGAGAGAGCATAACATCAGAGGCCCTGGAATTCCATGAATTTGCAACTGGCAGTGTCACAGATGAATAAAGATTTGAAAACCGATATTGGCTGTTGAGATGTATTTTTAATTCAAATGAAGCTTGCTGCACTCATTGTAATGTGAGAATGTGAAAATTTTTCTTTATATGTGCATATCACAAATCACCTTGAGAAAGCTGTGGAGTCAAAAGTCTGGCAAAGAATGAAGACAAACTAGTATGGAATGTGACAGCTACAGATGGGACTGGTGATGCAGAGGCATAAAATAAATGCTTTCCCTCGTTATTTTTGTTCTATGGCTCTTTTCTTAGTACATTGGACCTATTTTCATTAAAAAATAAATGAAATGTGCAAAGAGGTTTTAGTTCCAACCTATTTTATCAGTTCTGGTTACAGTTTCAATCTCTTCAGTATGTTTCCTCTAAACTTAAATTTCAAAAATCCAAGTCTATTATTGTGATTAAAAACAATGCTTTCAGTGACATTTTCAAAAGTAACATTTGTGGAACACAGATAAACTTTTATAAAAGGGTTTTAGTAAATTGGATGCTGGGCAGATGTGCACAGAATATGGAAAAGGGAAAGTATTCCCCAGCTCTGTAAGAGTTTAGACAGCCCAAGTATTACAAAGTGAATCACTGAAATTATATATAAAGGCCTTTACAATAGAGAAACCTAGAAGCATTCTTAGATTTCTAGCGCTACAATATTTTTCTAGAGGATAATTTGCACATGGAAAGACTAAAACTAAATGCAAATAAAATGCCAATAACTCACTTTGCATACTAATTTTTACATATTCAAAGGAGTTTACTGTAAAGAATGATACTAAATTCTTATTTTCCACAAATGGCTTTTATGAAGTCCTGTGATGGGCAAACTTATTTGTATATACTGAACAAGGGGTTGGTGATCTCTTTTGTACGGCAGACACTGCTCATAATGCTGGAGAAGCATCACGAAGGAAACCCTTCCTCCTTGCTGGGTAATAACAATACAAGAATGTTACTGTTCCTATCAACACCATCCACTCTTGCTCCACTTTTCTTTTGCGTGTTAGGTGTCACACAGATTGAGAAGAGCCGGAGAGAAGTAATGAGAAAAGAAAGTTTTAAGGGGTTAAGACACTGTTTACCAAAATAATAAGACCTATTTTACCATCTGATAGTACAGATATGACATCTCATTTTTCTAGGAATGATAAGACCTTGGTTTTGTTTGTTTAGGTGTTGTTTTAATTCAATGGCCTTACATGCCAGAAACGATTGTGATGGCTCTTACAAGCTTGTATTGACTACTTCAAGGCCAGAAACAGAATGATATGACTCGTCTCCACCAGGTTTCCTGCAGGACCAATCAGTGTAGAAATATCCTTTTATTTTTCTTTTAAATCAATATGTACATTAGTGTTCAATATACTTGAACACTAAGGAAGAAACATTCACCATTACCTGTAAATATAGGCCTCCATTATATAGGGAACATATACTATGCTAGTTTTCTGAGAGGCCATGTAGGCACCAAACACACAAAGTGCATGCAGCCTTTGTACAGTCTTGGGTTAAACATGACTTCTCACTGAACTTTGTAAATACTCACATAGTTATGAATAGTAAGAGAACTTAATAAAAGAACTCTTCCTATTCAGAACTATAGTTCTGAGAAATTTTGTAGAAAAAGCAAATCTATCTATTTATCTATATTTCTACTCCCTGTAGATTTATTGTTTTCCTATTATTTATTAGCTCATACTTAAGAATTATTATAGGCTGTATTTTCTGAATTATACAGGATTGATTTGAACAAGAAACTATCTGAACAGTATTTCATTATATTTTATATAAATATAGTCTGTGACATTGATATTTAGATATAGCTAAAGAAGAAAAGTAAGGGCTGTTTCTCTTATGTCCATTAGGAAGTAGAAGTTTGACTACAATAAATCCATTTTATTCAGTCCAGAGAATTAAGTATTGTTCTGATTATCTTGGTGCAGTTAAGAGGCTACATTCATGAAGTTGTCAGCTACTAGACTTGAAAGAATCTTGCAAATCCTGACTTCGGTTCCACAGACTGAAAAGAACTTCTTTATAGTGACAATGTCAGCAAACTTGAGAAGCCTTCCTGTGTCTCGTCTCTAAAATATTAACAGTCAAAAGAACATGGTAAGGCTCTTTAATGAGATTACTTTTCCTTTGAACTTTCTTCAGAAATACTCAGCCAGGGGTCTATAGACAGTTGTTAGGGAAGAGCAGAAACCATCTGTCCCTAATGAGACTGAAAGATTCTGGTTAATTTATTACAATAGACAAAAAATTCAGAAAGGAGACTGGAATTCTCTACTGAGGCCATGATAAATTTTTAAGGAGTAAGTCAATGATAACCCTGACATTAAAAATATACCATGAACAGGGAGATATTGATAAATCTCCAAGGAGTTCTAATACATCTCACAAAGTGTCTGTTGTGCTTGTCAAAAATTGACAAGCAATTACAAAATACATTTATAAATTAATTTGATAATGCTTATTGACAGTCTGTAAACATGAACATGATAGTGCTTTTATTTCCCAAAGAGGCATAAATGCTGAATTATTTTCAACAGGCCGCTGGTAGCTACTTGATCTAGGGACCCTGTCTGAGTTTCTCCTTTTGACTTGTCTGTACTTTCCACAGTGAAGTCTTTATAACTAGCCCAGCGATCTGTACATTTGAAACCAACTTAAAACACAGAAACTGCCAAGCATATAGAAACTTTTTTTGTATCTCTTCTGTTTATAAAGTAAGCTTTTACAATTTGGTGTCAATTATATGCCTGGGAAATCTCAAAGGCAGTATGATGTTAATAAATCTAAGACTTTTATGATTCTGAATTTGAGTTCTTAAAGTTGAGTTTAAGAAAGCCAGTACTAAAAGCACTTAGAACATATAAGACAGGATCAAATGTATCTAAAACAGCTTAAGTAACTAAAGAGTAGAAATTGTTTCAGTTTAAATTTAGAGTGACAATATTTAAAGTAAACAAAAACCAAGTAACAATTATTAGGAACTCCAGCCTTTCTAAGAAAGAAAAACTTTTGTTAGTGATTGAAAAGAATGAAAAAGGGGAGCACCTAAAGTAACAGGCTTTGAAGTGAGAGCCTTTTGGCAATATAAGGAACCGTATTCATCTGATTTTGGAATATCTGTTTTTGTATTTTAATTTAATGAATAGGATATAAAATCAAAGATATATTTGTCATTTTAACAGAAAGAAAAATTCTTAGTTTACTCTTTGCACACAACCCATGTAACATTTTGCATTAAAAGACTCACACATTTTTCTCCATACTATGGATTAACCTATAAGCTTGGCTGAACAGCCTAACTCTGTCAACATTCAAGATATTACTTTACACTTTTTTTTACAATCTTGCTTCATGCACACACATTCCCTTCAAGTTTTGATAGCTGTATGCCTTCTCATATTTTGCAAATGATTATACCTAGTAAACTAACAAACTGCAGATCCCACAAAGAGAGAAAAACTGTAAAACTGTGGAAGTAAACAGAGAACTATCATCTACTAGCAATTTAGCAAATCAGCATATCTCTAGTATAACAACCTTCCATAATCATACACGTTTCTTTGGTTTTGTTTTAAGATTTTAAAAACAGACTTTAATTTTTAGAACAGTTTTAGATTTAGAGAGTAATGGAGAAGACAGTAGAAAGGGGTTCCAAATAGCCCACACCCAGTTTTCCCTATTATTAACATCTTTCCTTGGTATGGAATATGAGTTACAATTAATAAAGCAATATTGACATATTATTATTAACTAAAGTCCACAATTATTCAAATTTCCTTAGCTTTCACCTAATGTCTTCTTTTCATTTGCACAACCTCACCTAAGATACACTGTATTTACTAATTTTGTCTCTTTAGACTCCTCTTTTCTGTGGCAATGTCTCAGACTTCCCTTGCTTTTGATGACATTGATGTCTTGGTGGGTACTGGTTGGGTATTTTGTCAAATATTTTGCAGGATGTCCCACAATTGAAATATGTCTGATATTTTCTTACAAGATTGGAGTTATGGGTAGTTGAGAGGAAAGCCATGGATTGGAAGACCACCAGGTTTATTATATCAAGGACAAACCCTACCAACACAACTTATTTCTGTCGATGTTGACCTTGATGACCTGCCTGAGGCAGTGTTTAAGGATTTCTTTACTCTTTTCTTTTTTTTTATGCTGTATTTTTAAATAAAATTAACTGCATGTAGCCTACACCTAAGGAGTGGGGACTGTTATGCTCTCCTTCCTTAAGGATAGAGTATCAATGTAAAGTATAAAGAATTCTGCATAAGAGATTTATCTCCTTCCCCCATTCCTGTATTTATTTTATCATTTGTTTGTATAATTCTGTAATCGTGGTTATGTATTTTATACTCTGGATTATAATTCAGTACTACTATATTTTGTTGCTCACATTGTTCCAGCTTTGGTCATTGGGAGCTATTCAGTTGGCTCCTGTTTCACTAGAATCAACCATTTCTGGAATCAGCCATTTTTCCACAGAGCCTTGGTTCATTTTTATTGGAGAAGAGCATTAGAAAACAAGATGTGGGCTCTTGGTGTGCTTGATGACCCTGGGATGCTGCTGTTCTTTTCAGCTCGCTCAGGTGACAAGCACATGTATATAAATATATACCTGTGTATATGCACATGCCTATAAATACTTCTACATGTAATCATCTGTTTCTTTATGTATTAAGGTAAACATGAGTTCAACACTGATGGCTCCAACTCTAACCCATTACCACATGGGTTACTCTAGCTTCCACCTTTTAAATATCTACAGATTCTCACCCCAACCATGAGAAACCTGGCTCCCACCATTTGTCATCTATTTGGCGAATTGCTTCAATTCCAATATACAGGTATGGCAATATCAGAACTAGTAACCTGTAGTTCCATGGAAAAGAAGTTTGTCTACCAGAGTACAGAGTTCTGTGTAATTTCTTTTCATTTAGTCTTAAAGGTCCCACTCACTTCCTAAATTACTTAGCTGACCACCTTTTTCTGCTCTCTCAGTGAGGATGTTTTATGCATTTGTAATACAAGTAGGTTTTATGGTCACAGTCTGCAGTCCTTCCTGAGACCCCCTGACCTTCTAAGTGATGTAAAAATAATGTACACATTAAGGTTTACTCTTTGTGCCATAGGGCTATGGGTTTTAACAAATGTGTAATATCACGTATCCACCATTATAGCATCATATACAACAGTTTCACTGCCTGCAAAATCCTCTGTTCTTCACCTGTTTATCATCCTCACCACTCCCCGAACTCCTGTGAAGTACTATTTTACTGTCTCAATGGTTCGGCCTTTTCAGAATTTCATATAATTGGAAGCACACAGGACGTAGTCTTTCAGACTTGTTTCTCTAACTTAGGAATACACATTTAAGATTTCTCTATGGCCTTCCGTGCCATGATAACTCATTTATTTCTGCCAATGAATAAAATTCAAATGTATAGATATAACACTGTCACCTGTTTCAGAACATCTTGTCACCAACTAAGATGGAGGCATAGGCAAACATGTTTTGTCTCCTCATGCAACCACAGAAAGAATTACAACTAGACCCCCCCCAAAAATTAACACCCAGAACCATCAGAAAATGGAGCTGTATAGAAGTCCAACGACCAAGGATTTAAAGCCACATTCATCCAGACAGGTAGGAGGAGTGGAGATGTGGAGACTGACAAGGAGGCAGGGAGACACAGTGTGATGTGGCTTGGAGAAGCAGTGGCAGCAGAACCTTCCTTGGGATGTACTTTCCTTGTGCCACCTATTGGAAATGGCTATGGTGGTTTTTGATTTGTTTGGGTTTTTTTTTTTCCTTAAGCTCCTGGCACTTTCATTGAGATGACCCACAGGGCCTGTGGGCACTGGAGGTGTAGACAAAGCAACCAACACCTATGACCTGGAGCCATGGCAGCCCTGTGGCACCAAGCCAATTCCCCATTATTCCCATGCAAAGGTCTTCAGAAAGAAAGGGAATCCAAGTCCCCACTGTCTCCAAGCTTTTGAATACCAGGCTAGCAGCAGATGCTTTACCCATCTTTTTCTGAGGTATTACCACACACGGGTGCCAATGGTTTCTCCAAATTCCTCCAGTGGAGCAGAGGAAATTCAGGAAACAAATCAACAAGAAAGAAAAGAAAAAAACCCAAGCCACTCCACACAGTTTCACTCTCTGATATCCGTGACAGGAGGGCCTCAAAGCACATGTAAGCTGGTGGCAGCTGGGGTTTGGAGCATTCCCTTCCCAGCAGACACAGGAAAAGAGTCCTCAGTCCTGTACCACGAGGTCAATGCCTTCTTGGGGTGGCTGCACGACACTCTGTTCCTAAAGGAGGGGAGCCCAGTAGAGCCAGTAACCTCCGCAGAACCTGCAAGAAGACACTGTGGTCCCCCTTGGCCTGAAGCATGTGGACTTCCAGGAGGGAGGCTTGGCCCCCAACCAGCTTGATGAAGGCCTTCAGTTGGTCCTACTTTGGCACTGATGCCACACATTTGCATCATTTCAGCCTTAGGAAATGGGATGTTTTCTTCTAAGACATGTGAGGTGTCCCTCCTCATCACATTGGCCAGGCTGCAAAACTCTTCCAGCCCGAGGAACATCCCCTCCGCCTCCTTTACCCTGAGCATGAGTTCTTCTGACAGCCGCAGCGCACACACCAGGGAGTCTGTGTCTGCCAGCGACTGGAGCGTGATGGAGTCCCACAGGTGGGGCAGCTGGGGAGCTGGTCCCAGGGCTCTTGGCTGGAGGCGCCATCCCTGGCCAGCTGCATACACCTGGACCTTGTAATAAATGAGACTACCATCAAGCAATCACGCTGTGAGAAACTCAAGTTCTACAGGGCAAAATGTCAAATCTAAGGGGATATCAATAAAATGTGGTTTAGGATAAATTCCTCATCCAAGGTGTGGCTGTAATACCTTTGGTGAAGACCTCAGAAATATTTAAGTAGAGCTCTTAGACTCTAACAGCGAGATAGAAATGTTCCTAAGAATCTTAATTTTGTGCCCCCTCACCCTCTTAGCCAGATGAAAGGTCCTCTCAGCATCTCGGGTGTGTGCCTCCTTAGCTCTTTGAGTAGACAAGAGGTCTTAAAAAAGACTGAAGGATATTATCCCACAGCATCCTGACTCCAAAAATAGAGAAGGATTCCGACTCACAGAGATTTATGGTATTAGCTTTTACCTTGGAGAGTGAGTCCCAATGAGATCCTCTGGGAAACCCACGGTTTTAAGAGTGTTGTACTAGCAGCAGCACTATATGTCAGCTTAGACAGAAAATGTCAGAAACAGTTCAAAACAGAAAGAAGCTCCGGGCCCTCGGCCTTCTATAAACAGGAAGCATGCTGGAAAGCTACTCAATTACAGAAGCAGGCCATTTCTTATAACAAGACAGGATGACTCACCTTGGAGAATAATCTGGCTCAAGGGTCTGCTCCTGAGAAGCCCCACTCGGGAGGACCATGCATCTATGACTGGACTTAAGATGATGAGCTCCTGGACTATAAGCCCGACTCTGATGAAATGCACAGGAGTGTCCGTTCCATGTGTGAGGAATATAATTAATGTTTGGCAAATGGTAATTAACTACACATGACCAAAATTGATAGTTAACTAAATATGACCAACATTGATTTCAACAGGCCCTTTGGGAGCTGGAGTCTATTTCACCTCATCTTAAATCCAGATTGGGCCTGTGAACTGCTCTGACCAACAGAATATGGTGAGAAAGAAACCGTGACTTTCAAGTCTGGGTCTGAAAAAGCCATTCAGCATTCACCGAGCCTCTTAGACTACCTGTGCTTGTTAAAGTATAATTGCTTACAGGAGCCACCTGTACTTTATACTTTAGGCCAAGTATAATTTCTCCTGTGAGCAAACCAAGCTGACCTTCCAGATGAAAGGAAGTATGCCAGTCACGTGAGTGAGCAGTCAGGTGGAGCTTCCAGCTGCCTGCAGACCCAGCCACTATCTGACCATCACTGCCTGCAGTAACTTCCCATGAGAACCACCCACCGTGTCTAGTGGACACAGACATCTGAGATAATAATAAAGTGATGTCTTTAGCCACAAAGTTATGGAGTGGTTTGCTAAGCAATCAGAGATAAAGCAAAACAACAGGCAAAGTCATAGCAATCCATTCAGAAAATGTTTTGTATTCATACAATGGAAGAATCTTAAAATCAAGAACAAGCTGTAAAAATCTAAAGTTGATAACTGAATCTATCCATATATTATTGTAAGTTGTTTTCTTTAGTAATTGTCCAGTTGGATTATAGGTTAAGCTAAAGATTCAAATTTAAGATTTATTAATATCCTTTTTTCAGCACGTAAAGCATTTTCTCATATATTGGCTTGGCTTATTATGTATGTCTGTAGGGATTTTGCATTTTCTTTGAGATAAAAGGGAAGAAATGTGATGTACTCTAGCTCTCAGCAGCCCAAAAGCCATTAATCCTGTATTATTTATATTTCATTCCAAAACACCTTCAAGTCGATCCATACAATTGTGATGTTAACTAGACAAAATTCTTACATGTGAATCGAAGCTCTGTGTTTTCTATGCTGCAATTTGAAACAAATTGCATCTATTTCTTTCTAGTAATAATAGACAGGAATTTTTTAATTAGACATTCTTGAAGAGTAGATAATTTATTAAAAGTTTTGACCAAATAGTGAGTACAAGTTTTCAAAAAAAAGGGAAAGAGGAAAAAGAGAAAAAGAATAAACAAGGTACTGCCCAGAAAGAGCTATAAATATAAACAGATCATCATAAAAAGGAGGCAAATCACCTTCCTTTTTTAAGAACAAAGCTTTTATTGCTTTCTTCCATCTAAGCAAGCACACACACACACAGACTGGTAGTCTCAGCATTACGATTTCAGCCATGGGTCAAATAAATATCAAAGGCAAATTGTTGTAATCAGTAAAATTGACTGATTGGCTGCATCAGTTCCAGAACAGAGAGGTCAGAGGGGCACAGACATTCTCAAAGGCATACTTATCTTGATGCTTTCTGATCAAGTGGCTGCTCTGTATTCTAGTAAATATAAATTGTTTCTTCTCCCTTTTTCTGGTTCTGACTTATTTGAACATGTAAGGAAAACAAATAACACAAGATATTATCAAAAACTGGCAGCCAACTAGGCAGCAGTGCAGGCTGTCATAGAAGCTTTATTTTCAACACGACAAAATCATCATTTTGTGACATGATGAAATAGAAGCAACTGACTCAAAAGCCAGGAGAAATCATAAGATACATGTTTTAAAAACATAAAAGACTCAAACATTGAAGGGTAAACATGGTTAGATGATATCATCAAAATCACCAAGGCAAAAACTGGGAATAAAATGTGTAGCCAAATAAAAGCCACAGCAGAGTTGGAATCAGAGACAGTTTTGGAGTCTCGGAAAAAAACTGAAAATAAACCAGAAAGAGAGTCAGTGAGTGGCAACCACCTGATTCACTGACTCTGAATCAGGAGCCGAGTGGAAGCTCTCTAGCAGGGAGGTGACATCATCCCGCAAGCCGAAGAACGAACACCTGAGTGCGGTAAGTCCATGAGTGTGCACGGCAATATCATCAGGGCAAGTCCCTGAACTCACAGGGGCATCTCAGGAAAGTGTTATTTGTGAAACAAAGACTAGAAAAATCATTTTGAAAAATTAAGATGTTTTTGCAGGAAGTGAAGACATTTGAAGAATCTCATCACCAAATTAAAAATCACCAAATTAAAGTTGCAAAGATAGAGACAAGACCATAAAAATCATGTTATGCTAACACCACCAACAAAACACTGATAAGAATAGATAATCAAAATATATGAGAAATCTATATTAATACTTACTAATAGCTAGCTACTTATAATGTGCCAACATTTTATATGCATAAATCACATTTTTACCATGACCCCATGAATTAGAAATTATTTATTGTTTTAAGTTATCACACATTGCTGGTAAAACAGTCTCCAATATTTAATTTAGCACACGACTAATTTGTTAAGGATCCAACTAATGATCCATTTGAAGATGCTCAAGTTTTTAAATTTTCCAAATTAAAACATTTATCTGTTTACCAAAATATAAAAAGGGGGTTTCAAAAGAATTAATCGGAAAGACAATAGTATTAGCAAGATATGATATATGAACTACAATCGATATTTTATGAATACTGAAAACATTAAATTTAAGAATATTATAACAAATGTCACATTGCATCATCTTTTTGAAAATCATTATTTTAGTGGGAATGCTTAATGAATAGTGATTTTGAATCCTCTATAGCAATTAATCTTATCAATCTTTACTTTTGTCTTCGTAATTCCACTAATTTAATCAATTTTAAAATTATTTAACATTTTTTCTATTTATAATTAAATTAAATCAAATTTAATGTGTGAAACACATAGACCATATCATTTATATTATCATTCTTTCTTTACCTATACTCAATAACTTATTTAATTGAAAACTGCTTCTAGTTGGCACATCCAAACTGCATGTATATTTTTATTTCTGAGAAATAATAATTAAAATGATATTGAATTCTATTTGAAAATATTGAAAGTGACATCAATCATTTAAAATTAATGAGTAAATAAAAAATCCTATTAAAGCCATTAAATTGTTCATTCAATTAATTGCTATTTTGCAGGCTGCTTTTTCCTATGTTGATTCTAAGAAGGTGTCTTTTTAAAACATTACACTTCCAATTGCGTTCAAACCAAAGACCATTTACCACAGCTTCCCATGGTCTTGGGCCTGTTGATGAGCCCTGGGCTGCAGGTGACCACCTGTGAGGAAAAGGAATAACAAAAGATTTATAATGACTAAACCATGACTTCAAAGTCCTCACTTTTCTTCTGTTAAATTTTATCCTCATCAGTGAGAATTGAAAAAACCCTAAGAAACTGTGGCATCAGAAGAGGTAATCTTTGCAGGTCATCCTTCTCCTCACCAGGCCCCCCAGCGGGTAACTGTGCCCTCATCTGCGCTCAGACGTCCTCCTGCCGATTTATTCTAGGCCATGCTCTGTGTCTGCGTACATGTCTTCACTTTTCTCTGATACATCAATGACAATGTCCCATTTTCTCTCTTCCTGATTTTCAACTAACTTTGTTGCTGGATATGGTTCTAATAAAATTCAAAATTAATTCAAATTAAGACATAATATCTTGACATCTACTTTTTACATTTTGGATTCTACATTCAATTAAACTAGATTGCAATTTCAACACTCATTGTTAGGGTAGATTTCCTCCCCAGTAAAATGGGGTTAATATGTTAGAACACCTAAATTATCAAATGAAGTAATTTGTAAACTGCTCAGTCTGCCATTTAATAATCACTCGATAAATTCTGTCATTTTTATGTGTAGGGTAAGTGGAAGCAGTCTGGCTTCTTCACCCAGGTGTCTGGGTAACTAAGGGAATCAGTGTTCCCATAGCTTTGGACGGGTCTGACAAGTAGTGTTCTCATAGCCTTGAGCCTGGGTCCGACGAACTGTTCCCATAACATGGGCTCACATGTGCAGAATTATGTTATGTAATTTTCTGGCATTTCACTGGCTTTGTTCACCTGTAGTACTTAAACATGACTCCGTGCATTTCTTCTGTCTTCCGGAAGCTAGAGGGGATCTACCAGGCCTTGATCAGCTGCAACGCATTACGCTTATAATTATAACTATTTTTTCAAATTAGGCCATTTGAGAGGTAAGAAAGTTTGAGTTTTGGAGCTTCTAAATAAAGCTAAAGTCATAATACCCCTTAGACATGTATTTCCCTACTTTGGTGCATTACTCTTTTCCTACATAAATATATATTTCAACTTTATGTATTACCATGTTTCAATATTAATCCCATGAGAGATTAATCCCTAATCTGATGCAAGAAAAAAATCTTAGAGTAATTTTGGGAAAACATTGTATTCAATAGGCTCATATTGAAGGTTCAGCTTCTCATTAGCATGTTAAGGGCACTTAGAAAACCTTTAGTAAAGAAACTATTTAAACAATGTTATACAACAACTTAATACTGCTATATGTTAAATATGTTTTTATAGAGGCTGGTTATAAATTATAATAAGACCATTATGAAGTCATTATCTCTTTTTGAGATCCTTAAATAAATATTATTTAATAATCTAATAATTTTATTTAAATATTTAATAATTTTATTAAATATTATTTAATACTTAATTTATTTATTAGTATTCCCATATTATTCATTGTTATAGAGACTGCAGTGTTATATAACAGAAGCCTATTTTTAATAAATTTATGCAATGTTTATTCTGAAATATTCACTTATGACCAAGAGACTCATTGGGATTATATTGAATTGGGAAATAGTTAAGTAGCTTCTATGATTAATTTTATGGTGAAATATTGAAGTTTGCCTACATATAATAAAATAGTAAAATATTTTTAAAGAAATTGGAAATATATAAGCAACAAAGAAGTATTACTGAACAGGGAACCTGGCCCTAAATGGGTCTGCCTAGGGCCAGCTGGTAGGTTCTTGACTTCATTCATAAAAAAATTTCACAATACAAGTCCATATTGTGAAGGTATGTTTATTAAAGCTGGGGACAGTAAAACAAGGAAGGAAGCACCCAGATGAACGTGGCAAGAGCAGGTCACTGAGAGAAAGAGAGAGAGAGAGGGAGAGAGAAATGATGAATAGAACTCCCAGCCCAGGGAGGTGGCATTCCAGCTCTCACCATAATCCATATCCATGTCTCCTCTGGCCTCCTGCCTGGCTTGCCAAATTTTGTTGGTGGAAATCAGGCTCCTCCATGGGATTGCAAGGAAAACATTCCAAGGACCTACACATGGGAAATTGTAATGTGGGAGGATGAAGGTGAATTATTTGGGTGGAAATCTTGCCCCTGGGTTTCCATTGTCCCATCTCCCTCTACACTGCCTTGGAAAAAGTCTAACCTTCCCTTCATCAAAGCCAAAACAAAAGCCCTATTAAAGTTTAGTACTCTGGAACCAGCGCCATCTGCTGTGGGCCCTGGTAACTGCTCAGTCCTCGTGGTCACATGCTCCTAGGCAAGAGAGAACATGCAAATGCACAGGGCAAGTGTAGGGTACCGAGAGAGAGAACTTCCTTGTTTCCCTGGGATTATATTAGCTTGGGTTTGGGACAAATCAAGCGTTTTTTCAAAAGAGCCAATCAGCTTCCAAGTTCCATGGGCTTATGATGGGCCCACACTCCCTCATCTGACTGACAGGCTTCTATGGTCAAGAACGTCCCCTGTGGCTCTCCAGCATTCTGGTACTGGAGGGTGGACAGTGGTCCTGGGCAGATTTCCTGTGTTCTTAGTATTAAGTCTCCTTGGCAGCAGTCCCCCTGAGTGTGTGAATGATCCTGTAAATGGCATAGCTTCCTGGCCAACCAAGCAGGCTTATGCTCCCCAGTCTATTAAGCTCAATGTCTAATTCCTTTTGCCTCCCTTTCTTATGAATAATTTGCTAACAACCTATCTACAGTAACAGAAGCACAGTTGTTATCATGTAATATTTTAAACCTTCATAAGAGAATAAGAATGTGTTTTGAATACATAACAAACATTTCCTTAGTTGAAAGTTAAAACTTAAAAGACAAAGCAAGTTTCCTTCCATTTAGACATTAAGACAGCCTGTTTTGTAATAGGCACTGCACCAGTGACTAGAAAAAAGAATAAAAAGACGCTCTGTCACTCTTTGTAAAACTCACTACTAAGTTGAGGAGAAGAAAGACATACAAGTAAATAACGACAATTCAATGCAATCAATACTGCATTAATATACCCTTTCATTCATTATTTACATCATTATATTTAAATAGCAAAAAACGTTTATGGTAGATAAATGTTATATCTGTTGTATATGAGTGAATGAAGCTCATATAGTTTCCCACATGTGCCAGGATGAACACATTAACAGTTTGTAATACATAAAATTGCAGAAAACAAATATCACTCAACAAAAATTAAACTAAAAATCAGGCCAAAAAATTTGTTAAATGGCAATAAAGTTTAATCAGTTAAAGCTACACGTAACAATCTGGATACATTTCATTAACAGAATACAGAAAAGAGTACATCATAAAAGGTTAGCACAGGTAGATCGATACATTACTAGACATAAAGATAAGATAGTTCTGTTCCTATAAAGTTTAATATGGATAATTTAAAAATACATTGAACAATCTATTCAAAATGCTTAAATAAATGGTAAAACTCCAAAGAAAAGATAAACACAAACTTTAGGCTTGCAGTTATCTCTAGGCAGCATTGTTTTATTCCTTAGGCTAGAATTTAGTAAATGTGTTTCCTTTATAACTATGTTTTAGATTGTAAGGATAAATTATAATCTTTTGTCATCTGACCATTTTATAATAAAAATACTAAAAAAACAAAACCTTAAAACTTAGAGAGGTTAAATATATTTTTCAAGGCAGGTGTGGAGTAAGTAATGTATTCCATCTGTCACACTTCACAAATTGTGTTTTCCCCTACTAGGCAAAGACGAACATTTAATTTATTATTGTTCTCCTGCATTATCTTGATACATACTTTAAATATAAAATGCTGAACTGTCATTAAATTACTGGTAATTTTTAAGTGCCAGCCAAATTAGATATAAATTCTTTAGCTAAGCAGTTAAGCCAGATATTTTTCTTGACAATTCCAATCTATTGGCAATGACAGCCAGTGTTGCTACAGCTGAGTGGCTGT
The DNA here is from genome assembly GCF_022682495.2 of Desmodus rotundus. Classification (NCBI taxonomy): domain Eukaryota; kingdom Metazoa; phylum Chordata; class Mammalia; order Chiroptera; family Phyllostomidae; genus Desmodus; species Desmodus rotundus. Next base: position 85,745,764 of record NC_071397.1, read on the forward strand.
GCTAACAACAAAGAAGACTTCAAAATGGAGAATATTACTAGGGAAAAAAAAGATATACATAACAATGAGAAAAGGAACAATTTACCAAAAAGACATTAAATTTCCAAATGTTTGTACTCTTAATAACAGAGCTTTATCTTACTCAAAACAAAACCTAAAAGAAATAAATAAAAATTTCAGTTCCTACCACATACCAAACAACTCTATTTTTCTTCAACCCTCATAAACTGATGCTGATAAAATCCTTCTTAATGTTGAATCTGCTTCTCAAGATGAGGACATGTCATATAATCAGTCTTAAGCAATTGACCCAAGTCATATCGCAGATTCTGTTCCCAAATGTACCAATCCATCTACCATATCCCACTGGGTATTTTTAGCCTATATATTTTATTTGATTTACTCTCACTACAAAACAGAGATACTGATGGTAATTAGACCATAATAACAATCTTAAATACACTAGTTCATCTAATTTTTTAAAAACATCATTATCAAAGGAAGTATTGAGAAAACTTAATTATGTAATTCTATTTTTGTACCCAAAGGATATTTGAAATCTAAGTGAAAGTTTCTTTATCTAAACTTATCTCAACTGGGAGAAATTTCACACCAGTTTATTTAGAGACAACAGTTATATCTCAGATATTTAATCTGATAAGTATAATGTGTGTGCTTGTCAATCCAGCTAATCCCGAAAGAGCTGAGTGCTAGATGCTGGAACTGTCTTAGGAATGCGTCAGTTACAGAAAACAAAATTTGGAATATCATTTTTCTTCGAGATATGATTTTGGTCATTTATTTACAGATATTCTGACTCTCCAATGTATCAGATTATGTACTAAGGAGACAAAGATGATCAGGACAGAACTCACCAACATCACAGCATATTAAGGGAGAGAAATGTAGAAACCATCAAATTAGAATGTAGTTTGGGTTATAGTATAATGTGAGCAATGCGTAATGTGGATGGCAAGGAGGAAGCGATTAACTCTATATTGAGTCTTAGAGATGAAAGGTCTGAAACATTGATATTTAATCTGGGTAAAGAGATGGACTTCTTAATCCAAAGGGAAAACACTTGTTCAATGTAATTTAACTTCTAAATTCAGAAGAGGATATTTTAAAATTTGAGTGTTCAAATATGTTTTCCATTACAAATAAATTCATTCAGAAGTCAGGTGTTAAAGCATCTCTTCTTTAAACATTTTCTCTTATTAATACTTCCCTGAATCTGACTCTGGCCATAGCAAAATTTTTGCAAATGTTTGCAGGCTTGTGATATTCGTAAGCAACGTTCCATAGTAAAGGATCTTTATTTCACTCACCTCTGTCCTTTTCTGCATAAGTCTCACCAATTATTTAAATACTGCACATGTGCCTTTAGAGTTTATCTGAATAATTCTAAAAGTTTTTCATGGACATTGGTAACCCAGCTATAGAGCATATGCCATTAAATATTGGATATTTGATACATTATTTTACCTTTTTCATTTTTACTTGGACCTTTAAGAAGAAAATAAATATAAACATTCACCAACCATAGAACACATACATGTTCCAGGTATTTAAGGCACTCCATGTAATGCTTCAGAATAACTTTACAGGATAAATGTTATTATAACTTTCGTGCCTATATTTACCCTTAAGGGTTTCAAGATTGTCTTCTATGCAATATTTCATATTGTGATGTTAATCACCATCTCCAGTGACAAATGCAGAATATACCTTAAGACATGAATAATGTAGACTTTTAAATCCTAAGAACTGATGTATTAGGGAACCGGTTCATGTCTGCTGATCCCTCAATAGTCTTTTATTTTACTCAGTCCTTTCTCTGTGGGCTTACTATGCAGTCATTTCTCACCCTAACACTAGTGTGTTTTTGTACGAGTGGGGACTTATTTTTTTAAATGTATATTTTATTTAAAAACAACTCAATCTTTCTATTTCTAATTTAGAAAAAAACGACTTTGCCAGCAGCAAAATACATATGCACTGAGCCAGCTGCTCTGTTTCAAAGATAGAAAATATGCCATGCGTTCTTTGTAATTTCTGGAAAAATATGATTCAGACTTTTAAAATAACTCTGTAGCTGAATTATCTTGAAGGTGACACTCCTGTCAGACGATTTCTGGAAGAATAACCAAAGGTAAAGACGTAATTATTTTACATAGGAAAGAAATTAGTAATTATATATATGAGCTATTTTACTCACAGGAATCATAATATATTATTGTAGTCTAAAGAAGAAAGTGTGTTAAAAATGCATCATTGACCACTTTATTATTAAAAATTAAATGCACAAATTATATAAACACAATTACCATTGTAACTCTGATTTACTCTGTGGTATTCCAATTTAACAATAGCTTATGGGATTATAAACATAAAATACATAGGAATTAAAAGATAATGATTTTAGGCTTAATTGCAGGCAAGAAGACTCATTTCAGCAAGAAGCTATCTAACTGTGTTTTTCATAGAGGGACTTCCTTTTATGCCTCATTTGTTGAGAGACCCTTGATCTGTGCTGTTGAACTGAGCAGAGGTCAGAGAACTGGCCTTGCATATCGCACTGACCTGCTACATAGTACATTTTGTTTTCATTGTTAGTGGTTGCTTGAAACTTAAAGAAAGTTCCACCAACAATTTTTATCATATCTGGAAAAAAAGAAGAAGAAATTTATGATAACATCCTAAGGGCAAATTTTGGTCATTTTTTTGGAATTCTTATTGTAACCATCTATGTGATTTTATGCCTCAAAATTTTCTACTGCAGCTTACATACCGATTAGAGATAAAAGTATTTAGACACATGTGTGTTCAGTTCTCTATACGAGCCCAAATATGTGTTAATCTTTGTCAGATTGCTCCAAAAATATTTCATTTGAATAAAATTTACCTTCTAATTGTTGACTTTCTTGGCTTTTTTAGCTTCAGATATCTTCAAATGCCAACTTCTGTTTTGGAATTTCATTTGCAGACTCATGTTTAGGAAGCTTTTGTTTTGTATTTTCTCTCTTCTTCTCTCACTTCCTACTATCTTCTGTTTCCTTTGATTGGTCTTCCATTTCCTGTGTGCATTTACTTTATTTTATAAGTCTTTCTTTCTCTTTTTTTGGTCTCCAGGCAGCACTCTTCACCCTGTTGCCTCAGTGAAACCCAGACCCCGCCCTGTTGCTGTGGAGGTCTGGCCCTGCTGTGACTCAGGAAGATTGCAGATTTAGCCGCAGAACAGGTGAGCAACTTTGTTTAGTCTTGGTGGTGAGGCTGTGTCTGTTTCTTTTTAGCTCTCTAGGCCTACAAGTTGGCATAAACCTGAAGCACTATTCTTTGTTTGTTTTATTTTGTAGCTACCTATCAGAATGAAATTAAGGACAAATCACATATTTTGGGAAAGCCAACTGCCAAGAGGTTGGGACACTCAAACAGCCAGCTGGAGTGTTCCATGTGAAGAGAAAATTCCGCCTCTCACCACAGTCAGGATGAATTTGCCAAGTCATAGGAAAGAGCTATCTTGACAGGGCAGCTCCACTCAGCCAAAGCCTTCAGATGACTGCAGACCTGGCCAGTATTGTGAATACAACCCCATGAGAGATGATGAGCCAGATCGCCCAAGCCATTTCAGATCCCCTGACCCATAGAAACTGTGGGAGCTGCTGCTTATTGTTTAAGCTACTAAATTTTGAGGCCATTTGTTACAAAGCAAAAGATAACATGCACCCATCTATATCTTTCTATTCATCTATTTTTCCCTCTCCAACTTTGTCACTGTGTATATCTCTATCTCTTTGAGAAAGAACACTAAGTACACATTATTAATTGAAATAAAATGTAAATATCCATGTAAATTTATTTTTTATTTAAATGCTATTTAATGCCTTAGTCTTTGATAAAGATTATTTGAAAATAGATCTGAAAATAGATGTAAACTAAAAAACTAGCAATTATATAATAGTCATTTCTTAGATTGTATCACTAGGTTTTGGTTGCAAATTTGCATAAGGTGTTAATGAGATATAAATTACAAAAAGTAACACTTAAATCCTGGTCTAGGACACAGCACCATCACTAGATCTCTGAATTATGCTTCTTCTATAAATGGTTTATTGAAGAAATCAGATTTATTTACTAACTACATATGTTTTAAAAGTCTGCTACTATTAACAGACTCAGAGACACTATTCCTGGACTTCATAGACTAAGTAAACATAAATCACTTTAAACCATCAAGAATTGTTTACAAAATGCTCTTGCTGGGAAAGGACACAAAGTGCAAATACAGATATGGAGCTAGTGGGAATGTTTTAACAAAATCAAACCCTCTTCTTGCTATAGGGCTTTGCAATCCTCATGGCCCACAGTTGAAGCTACTTGGCAGTTCATGTGGAGATTCAGCACAAATACACCCATTTCCTGGAACAAATTTACCAGATTATAACCCTACAGTGAGGACATGGTCTCAAAGAGAACTTTTAACTTGTGCCCATTTCTGTTGTATTAATCAGTACTCTTGAATCGAGATGACTGAAACCTAACTCAAACAAGCTTAAGCAAAAAATTAAATGTATTTTCTGGTGAAACTAAACAGGTAAAATATCTACCAGGGATCTATTTCTCTGTACTTCTAGAATCTACATTCTGATCTTTCACTTAATTCTCAAACAGGCAGTCTTCATTTGGCGACAAGGACACTGAAAACCCCAGCCACATATAATGTTAATGTCATCTGCCTGCTATTGCACCAGTCACGTGGCATGGGAGTATTCTGGCCTCCTTGGGATCAGCGTCAAAACCTATTCTTGGGAAGGTGTGGAGAACGCAGGGGGAGGGTCATGCATTCCAAAGGCACACTAACTGAGCAAGATGAGGACATATTATCCCTAAAGGGATGAGTGCCTGGTATAGACAAAACCCTAGATGCTGTGCATTTGCTTTATGAATTACTGTCTAACATTGTAATATTAAAAGTGCAAAACTCTAGATACCACCTTACACCTATTAAATTAGAAAATCTTTCAGAAAAAAATGAGTATTTAATAACATGTTCGACATACTAACATTTGAGATCTAGAATAGTTTTCTTTGGCCATTCTCTTTCTCATGCTTAGAACTATGATACTTACTGAGGGGTTTTTCTAAAAGAACAGCATACTGCTCTTGTGTTATCTCTTGGTTTCACTTAGAAGCTAATATTAAAACATGTCTTTCACAATTCTCTGTAGTTACTATATCTTATCTTCCTTTTGCCTTCCAACACAAGAACATAGGTCTTCAAAATCTCTTCCTAAGATGTTAGCATGTAAAAACCACTAAAATGATTACTATCATCATTTTTGTATGGTCAGTTATGGTGGACACAGAAGTAATTATATGCAATTAATATAGAACAGTAAAATGAATCTAAAAATATTTGCTACTTTTATGGTGTTTTTAGATAAGCTTATTGAAGTAGCAAATCAGCAAAATATAAAAACGTCCTGCATCATGCTTTTTTATGATGAGATAATAAGATATTACAGGAAAAATCATATCAAATAGAAAAGAAATTTTTTAATTATGCACTTTTATCTTGCACATTGCATAGGAAAATCTGCAGGCATATTCCACTAGACATAATTACGGGAAAAATACAAAAATGAGAATTTTTATAAACTTTTATAATTTTTATAAAATTTGAAAATAAACTTGAAAAGTGAATAGCAATGGACTTCAATAAATGAAGTATTATAGCAACTTGAAGAGACCAGCTTCTCCATCTATCTTCTCTCTTAAGTAAACTTTGAACATTTTATTTGTTATGTCAAGATATTTCATATCTAAAGAAAAAGTCATCATTAAACAGGATAATAGCTAACCCCATTTTAGAACTTCTCCAAATTCTTGGTTAAGAATCTCATCTAAGATTTCATATCTGATCAGGGGAATATAATCAAAGAGTATGCTTACTTTACTCTTAATTTATACAGTAGATACTCTCTTAAGTTGTCAAAAAAAGAAAACACTCACCCTACATGTTAACATGGAGTACCAACTACGTTATCCATGGGACTCTGAACTCTGTTGGCTTCTTGTCTGCTCGTCCATAAATCCATGTTCTGCTTCCAACTAGTCGATCAATCTCTTTATGTCAAGTTGGTATTGTGACTACATGATTTTTAATAAAATTTATTGAGGTGGCATTGATTAATAAAACTATACAGATTTCAAGTGTACAGTTCTACGACACATCATCTGTTTATCACATTGTATGCCTACTACCCAAAGTCAAATCTTCGTCACCACATATTTGACTCACTTTACCCTTTACTACCTCCTTATCCTTTTTCCACTGGTAGCCACCATAGTGTTGTCTGTGACTATGAGTTTTTATTTGTTTTTCTTTCTTGTTCATTTGTTGCTTTTAGTTTTATATCCTACATATGAGTGAAATCTACTTGTTAATTCCCTATCCTGTCACCATGGGGAAATTTACTTAAAAATGCACTCAAATTAGAAGCAGATGTAAAAATTGGGGGGTTATTTTTAAAATTAGAGAGAAATTCTACAAATAATTACATTGTAATTCCCACAGGTGTTCACTCACTCTAATTAAAATGAGAGTGAATGTGACATATAGCTTATTAGGGATATGGATATTCAAGAAATATCTGGAGGACAACCAAATGGACTCATGTTTAAAAAAAACAGGCTTCACTTTATCTCAAAATATTGGTCAAAGAATGCACATGTGTGTGAATTTATCATGTAGTTTTTAATCCACAATTCACTCACTGTGAGTTTGCAAAGTTGGACCCAAGGCCTACCTCCCATTTGTCTTCATTCTCTCTGGAGGTACATTTCTATTATTATATTTCCCCCCTACCAATTAGGCAGTTTCTAAGAAGAAGTGAATAAAAATGACAGGATGCCACAGGAGGTGATGACTAACTTGGTGAAAGCTATGCAGTTAATATTAATAGATATAATTCTACTTTATTTACTCACTATAAATCCTTTGAGAATAATAATTCACCAATTAGCCAAATTAATTATTTTTAGTGATCCATGGATTAAATTGAGAACTTTAAAGAAGTTATATCTTGGATGGTGCCATGGAGACATTTAATTCTTTATAGCTTGACTTTAATAGCAAGCCACATGTGGTCACCCTTAGTCACTATAAATTGGACTGCATTTATTACTCATATGTCAACATGAAAAGTAATGACTTAAAAAATTATGATATTTTTCATGACAAGTAAACATTTATTATTTTGAAAAGAACTGAATCCAAATAAAATGGTTTATATGCCCCTTTCTTTCTGGAATTTTTAGTCTCCTCTGCTCCCTCTTTTGTTTTTTTTCCTTTTTTCCCAATGTTGAATATGGAAAATAATTGTTTTTTTTAAAAAGTTTTATCACTAAATGTTTTTACCATGTTTGGAAGATGAAAAGTACTTAATATTATCATCATACTGACTTCATAAATCCTGCTGGTTAGAGGTGGGTGCAAATGACAACTCTTCTGAAAGCAAGCAGGTGTAGACCTGGCTCTTGAACCGCTCAGTAGGAAGCTGACATTTCAACATTCGAGTTCAATGCCGTGAAGCATTGTTCGAGTCACAACAAACTGTCTAATTTGCAAAATCCTGGCAACACATTCTAGCCATTAAGCTGTATATTCCCCTATTTTCAGCCTGGAAAGCTTTTATTAATTCATAAAAGAATTTTTTCAGCTGAGAGAAATTGGAAGCTGGCAGAGCAAACAACAAAAACAGGTCCACTCATTTCCTAGCTGAAAGATTTGACCAGATTCATTAGCATCTGAATTACTTCTGAAAATGTTCACCCATCACTGATTACCATATATGTTGTTTACTGCTGACGCACGTTTCCATAGCTTTCATCCAGTTGTGTTTTGCAGAATATTTTTATTTACAATATTCTAAGCATAGTTTATTTTATGTTACTCTAATATTATACTTCTTCTCTTTTGGAGAGGTTACAAATAGAGTCACAGTAAAAGAATTGTCCAGAAGCACATGATGCCCTGTAATCTGAAGCTGTTCAGTGTTTATCCAGCAAGCTCTTTCTTAGCCGCAGTCTTATCAAGGTCACGAAAAGGAAGGAGTAAGACATTGCACTGTCTGCAGTTAAATAATTATTGATAAGGGAAGGAAAAGGAGCTCTCCCGTAGTCATTGGAGTTTTCCAAAATATGAAATGTTTTATATAATTTCTTATAAAATCTTACAATATAACAAATAGTGTTTACTTTTGCAATAGGGATTTAACATATAGAATAAGCTGCATGCATAAAACGCACTAATCTTTAACGTGTGTCAGAAATATTTAATTATATATGCACTTAGTCACTAAGTAGATGAAGCTATAGAACATTGCCTTAAGATACAGTAAAATGCCCCCTTTCCGCCTATACCACCTTGCAGAAAACCTACATTTATTCTGACCTCTGACTACCCTGACTATTCTGACTTCTGCCATCATCAATGTGTTTTGCCTCTTTTAGAATGAATATAAATCAAATAAAACAGTGTGTACTTTTGGGTGTGTTTCCTTCAGTTAGTGTAATAGTTTTGACAGGGATCCATCATGTGGTACCAGCATTTTTTTTCTCTTTAATTGCTGTGTAGCAATTCATCTTATTATTATAATACAGTTTATTTTTAAAAGCTTTACTCATGATTTAAAAAAATCACATACCATAAAATTCACTGCTTTAAATTGCTAAATTCAGTGGTTTTTAGCACATTCTCAGAGTTGTGCAATTATCTCCACTAATGTTAGAACATTTTCTTCCTTCCAAGAAGAAACCTCGTACACTTTAACAGTCAGTCCTCACAACTTCTTCCCCTCACCCTGGAACAACACTTCCACTTTCCATCGTATGTATTTGTCTATTCTGGACATTCAGACACATGGAATTACACAATATGTACAACTGTTTGTTTATCCATTTACCTGTGGATGAACACTCAGTTGTTTCCAGTTTGGGGCTACTAATATGAATAATGTTATTATGAAAATTGTTGCATAAGCTTCTTTGTGATCATTCATTTTAATTTATGGATTTTTAATTGTATATTTTGATGATGAGAAACTGGAGAACATTTTTCCAAGATGGTCATACATATTTTCAATACCTTCAGGAATGTATGCGAGTTCCAGTCAGTTGTACCATAACCCCTAGAACACATCACTTCCCAACATCAGTGAAGTGTTCATTTAAATATTAGACTATGTCATCCAGCCAAGATGGAGGCATAGGTAGATACACTTTGCCTCCTTGCACAATCCAAAGAAGGATAACAACCAATTTAAAAACAAAAATCAATCAGAATTCCCAGAAAATTGAACTGCATGAAAGTCCAATAACCAAGGACGTAAGAAACATTCATCCAGACTGGTAGGAGAGGCAGAAATGGGCAGCTGGCATGGAGAGAATGCACAGCAAGGAGGTGGCTGACAGACCTGGAGGTCCCACATTCACATACAGATAAACTGGGAAGAACACTTGGGGAGCAAGAGAGACCATGCAATCCATCGTTCCAGTGCTGGGAAAAGAAGTTTCAAAACCCCTTGCTATAAAGACCTGTGCAGCTTGCGGCAGCAGGAGAAACTGCCAGTCTAACAGGAAAGACTATGGAGGTGCCCATGGGGTCTTAAAACATACACAAGCCCAGCAACCCAGAATCAGCACCAGGGAAACACCTGACAGGGCACAATTCACATGTGGGAAGCAGGGGAAGTGACTGAAAGCAGAGTGAGAGCCCAGGATGCAGCATTTTTCCTCTCTGACCCCTCCCCCACATACAGCACCACAACACAGCTATGTGGGTTGCCCTGCCTTGGCAAATACCTAAGGCTCTGCCCCTTACGATGTAACATGTGTGCCAACACAAGGAAATATGGTCCAAATGAAAGAACAGATCTAAACTCCAGAAAAAGAACTAAGCAATGAGGGGATAGCCAATCTGTCTAACAGATGCAGAGTTCAAAACATTGGTAATCAGGTTGCTCATAGAAATGATCAAGTACAGATGCAAAATAAAGGAAGAAGTGACTGTCATGCAAAGTGAAATAAATAAAAATATACAGGGAACCAACCAAGAAGGGAAAGAAACCAGGACTCAAATCAATGATTTGGAACATAGGGAAGAAATAAACATTCAACCACAACAGAATGAAAAAACAAGAATTCAAAAAAAAAAAAAGAGAGAGGCTTAAGAACATCTGGGACAACTTTCAACATTTCAACATCTGAATCATAGGTATGCCAGAAGGAGAAGAGGTAAAGCAAGAAATTGAAAACTTGTTTGAAAAAAAATAATGAAAGAAAACTTCCCCAATCTGGTGAAGGAAATAGACTTCCAGGAAGCTCAGAGAGTCCAAAGAAGTTAGAGTCAAGTAAGCACACACCAATGCACATCATAAGTACATTACCCAAGACTAAAGATAAAGAGAAAAGGAGACAGTTACCTACAAAGGAGTTCCCATAAGGCTATCAGCTGATTTCTCAAAACAAACCTTACAGGTAAGAAGGGACTGGGTAAAAGTATTCAAAGTCATGAAAGGCAAGGACCTACATCCAAATTATTCTATCCAGCAAAGCTATCATTTAGAATAGAAGAGCAGATAAAGTGCTTCCCAGATAAGGTCAAGTTAAAGTTCATCATCACCAAGCCCTTATTATATGAAATGTTAAAGGAACTTATCTAAGAAAAAGATCAAAACTATGAACAGTAACCTGGCAACAAACTCATAACTATCAACAACTGAACCTAAAACATAAAACAAAAGCAAACTAAGCAAACAACTAGAACAAGAACAGAATCACAAAAATGGAGATCACATGGAGAGTTATCAGCAAGGAAGGGGAGGGGAGAGAATGGGGGAAATGGTACAGGGAATAAGAAGCATAATTAGTAGGTTCAAAATAGACAGGGGGAGGTTGAGAACAGTATAGGAAATACAGAAGCCAAAGAACTTATATAAACGACCCATGGACATGAACTAGGGGGAGGTGCTAGAGGGATGGGGGATATAGGACAGAGGGGAAAAAGGGGAGAAAAAATGGGACAACTGTAATAGCATAATCAATAAAATATACTTAAAACAACAACAACAAACAAAGCCAAAAATGAAATGAATCCCATGTAGTAAAAATATAAATAAATAAATAATAAATAAATCATGGATTATGTCTATTGAGGTGTCTTCACCACATTGGGTGGTAAAAGTTATAATTTAATTCCTGTTTTTAAGGCTTTGATATATATTTATTATTTTCCTTTTGTCCCAATGCATGTAGTTTTCCTTTTCATTTTCTTAATGATATCTTTTGAAGACAAAATCATTTCAATTTTTGTAATGTTAAATATATTTTTCTTCTATAGACGGTGCTTTGTATGTGTAATGTCTAACAATCTTTGCTTATACCAAGTGCGTATTTTTTTCTTCTAAATTTTTATCTTTCACTTTCTTCATTTAAATCTATAATGGGTTATGACCTTATTTTTGTATTTGGTGTGAGGAAAAAGGTGAGGTTTACTTTTTGAGGAAAATCCAGTTGTTTCAGTACCATTTGATAAAAAGAACTAGTTTAATACTATTTTTTAAAATCACTTGACCACATATATTGGTGCACTTGTAGATACCCTGTCCTGGAAAAGTTCATTGAGGTATATATACTGTCTTGAAAGTAATAACTCCATAATAAGACTTGAAGTCAAATAGTGAAATCCCCCAACCTTGTTCATTTTCAAAATTGTTTTTGTCTATTCACTTTCTTTTTTCTTTCAAGTGTAAATGATTAAAACAGCCTGTTAATTTCTAAGAAAAAGATTCTGGGAATTTAATTGGGATTGTTGTAAATTCATGAATCAATTTCAGGAGAATTGTTATTAGCAATATTAAGTCCTATAATTCATGATTATGATAACTCCATTTGTGTCTCTTTAATTTCTATAAACATGGGTTATGCTTCTCAGTGAAAAAGTCTTATACATCAATTGTTAAGTGTATTCCCTTATTTCTTATTGTTTGGTAAGAAGCCACTGACTGGGAGAAAATATATTTAAATCACATGTGCAACAAAGGGCTGAATCCTGAATATATAAAGAAGCACATATGTGCTAAAGCACATAGGAAGGCTTGGGAGGGAAGTTGCTTTGTGTGTTGTTTGTGGTCATGATTACACGAATCTCTCCATATTTAAAACTTGTAGAACTATACACCAAAAATATTTTATTAATTATTATGAGTATTGAAATTATTACAAAATAAAAACTGTATGAGATTATTGCTGTTTTTTTTAATAATCATTAACATTACTTATATTAACATGCATAACTTCCATTTAAGGGTTCTTCATTCTTCCCTTAAGTTTTCTGCCTTCACCTAGGATCATTGATCCTCACTGAAAGATTTTCTTTAGTATTTATATTGGTGTGGACATGTTGGTGACAAATACTCGCAAGTTTTTTTTTTAAACATCTGTATGGCATCTTTGTTGTCTAAGAATATTTTTCTCGTTATGGAATTCTAGGGAGAAAACAATGTTACCGCATTACGCATATCATTTTACCGTCTTCTGGAGTCCGTATTTTTATGGGACAGTTTGCCATCACGTTTAGTGTTGCTCTTTCAAAAGTAAGTTGTTGTTCTTCCCCTCAACTATTTTTTTAAGATCTTCTCTTTATTTTTCATTTTGTGGTTAATAATTAATACCTCCTTAAAAATTCCAAAGTCTTCATGAAATTTTATAAAATTTTCCAGTGCATGGTTGATCTCTTTCATCAGTTTGGAAAATTTATAGTTACTTTTTAAAACATAATTTATTGCTATATGCTTTCTCTTATTTCTTCTAGAGTGCCTAAGTGTATCCGTGAGAATCTTTTACAGTGTCCCTTCCTGTATCTCATGCTTTGTTGTTATTTTTTCATTATTTTGTTTCCTTAGCTTGAGCTTTGATCACTTCTGTTGATTTTCTTCTTCAAGTTACTGATATTTTCTCGTGCAGTTTTCTTCTGATGCTAAACACATCCAATGAGTCCTTAATAATTTCATATATTAATTTTTTAATTTTATTTTGTAGAAATTATCAGTTGTTATACAACATATTTAACCTTTGTTATTCTCTTTAACTTGTTGTAGTTGTAACACTAAGATCTTATGTGCTAATTTTAACATATGAATCGTGTAAATATATGGTTCTATTGGCAGTTTTTTTCTTGGAACACAATTTTTGTTGTTTTACTTTTGTGCACATATCCTTGCTTTTTAATTTGTCTCTTGATTTTTAATAAATGGTAGGTCTTGTTTCTAAGCTGACGAAGAGGTGTCTCTCCCCGGAGACAGCGTATCTTTTTTCTTTTTCACTAAGCCAGTGATAGACCGGTCCCTTCCATCTAATCGATACTTAAGTATGTCCAGGGTTGGGTTAAAGTTTGCATTAGTCTCATTTTCACTCTGGTTTCAAAGATCTTAAGGAAATGACCCGTCATACGTTTCTTGAACACCCTCTGTCTGCCAGGATTTCGACTTAACAGCACTGTGTAACCGTGTGGAATTTCATTTCATGTTTGCATCCCAACTCCCAGCTGCCTCAGCACTCAGCTCAAGTCCAGTGGGAGAAAACCGGCAGCTCTGCACTTTGGCTCTCCAGATTCCAGACTGTCACACCACCAATGCCGCAATCAAAGCTTCACCATCTTATCTCCACCCAGCAGAGTCTTCCTGCTTATGTCAAACCTAATCATCAGTCCATGCCCAGCTCTGAAAAAGGTCTCAGAGGGAAAAAGAAAGGTGGACATGCAGACGACGCCTCCACTGAAATGGGAAGGGATCTTTCTGTGTAATGGCTTCTGAAATATGATTTTTAAAGTATATTTTATTGATTGTGCTATTACAGTTTTCCCAATTTTTTTCTCCCTTTTATCCCAGCACCCTGCCCCGACCCTCCAGCATTCCCCACCTCCTTAGTTCATGTCCATGGGTTATACATGTAAGTTCTTTGGCTCCTCTACTTTCTATACTATTCTTAACCTCTCCCCCATCTATTTTATGCCTACCATTTACACTTTTTATTCCCTGTACCTTTTCCCTCCATTCTTCCCTTCCCCTCCCCACTGATGACCCTCCATGTGATCTCCATTTCTCTGATTCTAGCTGTTCTAGCTGTTCCTGTTCTAGCTGTTTGCTTCGTTTTTGTTTTTTTAGGTTCAGTCCTATAAAAAACTGAACCTTTTGTTGATAGTTATGAGTTTGTTGTCATTTTACTGTTCATAGTTTTGATCTTCTTCTGTTTCTTAGATAAGTCCCTTTAGCATTTCATGTAATAAAGGCTTGGGGATGATGAACTCCTTTAACTTGACCTTATCTGAGAAGCACTTTATCTGCCCTTCCATTCTAAATGAGAGTTTTGCTGGATACAGTAATCCTGGGTGTAGGTCCCTGCCTTTCATGACTTGGAATACTTCTTTCCATGAAATACAATTTTTGTAGTAACTGTTTTCCTCAGGTTCAAGAGTGGAAATAATGATATACCACAGCTTTTACATAATAACTGGAAGCAGAAATACGGGTGGTGGTTGTTTAGGTGAGTTTAACCTAACATGGTAAAATATTTTAGAGACACTCCGTATAGCTCAAAATGACATATCACAGTACCTACCTTTAAAATGAAACTTATTAACAGATTGAGATCAAAAAATATTATTCAGAATGATGCAGAACTTTCTCAGTGCAATCCCTTATTTTTTAAAAGACACAAAGAATACCAATTCAGTAATAATTTAATCACTGTTATGAAATAAATACAAAAATTGCCTGGATGCCAAGTGATAGTTATAAAAATGCAAAGTATATAGTGTCATAATTTTCTTTGATCACTAATTTAAACAGCTCTTGCATTTATTTATATGTTTAAGATTTTACTTATTTATTTTTAGAGAGAGGGGATGGGAGGGAGAACGAGAGGGAGAGAAACATCAATGTGTCATTGCCTCTCACATGCCCCTAAGTGGGGACGTGGCCCACAGCCTAGGCATGTGCCCTGACTAGGAATCAAACTGGCAATCTTTTGGTTCGCAGGCCAGCACTCAATCCACTGAGCTGCACTAGTCAGGGCTGTTGCATTTATTTTTATGGCTCTTTAATTGCCTGCATTCTCCAAACATTCATTGAGTACCAACTGTCATCTACATAAAAGAAAAATAACAGAAAATGAACAAGGGCCACTGAGATCCCCAAATTAATTCTTTTCACAGAGTAGAATCAGTAGGAAACACACACTGTTTACCTCATCTTGCCCCGTTGGTAGATTAGAAAGTATCGGCTATCTATAATTCTTACAGGCTACTCTGGTAAACGAGAATAATTAGCTCTGCCATGGCTCCTCCTTCTCTACCTCCTTCTGCTTCTCATCATCCTCCTTAACCTCCTCTTCCTTTTTTCTCTTTTTCTTCTTCTTTTGTAATTGACCTTCAAACCCCAATGTTTAAAACTAAAGGAAGGAACAAAATGAGACAAACACCATCCTTTCCTCGCTTAGCTCACTGCTTTTACTTTAGCATTCCCTCATCCTTAGATCAAATCAAAGCAAGGCTACTACATAGTAGCTATTCAATAAGCATTTCTTGAGTATATAAATTAATTACATTCAGGGAATACAGGAATAAATAAATTTTTGAGTAAATAAAAAGTATTACTTTACAATTGAAACCTCAGAAAATTCTTTCTCATTTCAGATCACATTATAGACTCAAAATATTCTCATTGTCTTCCTTTTTTATTTGAATAGAATGACTCTTCACTCATGCTACTTAACATTCCTTGTGTCTCCTTGCTGTCTTTTGGTATAACCCAAGTATCAATTGTCCTTTAATAGCTTATCTTTGGTGGTTGTCTAAGTTATATTTCATGGCGTGTAACATTTGTAATGTTATTCATAGTAGATGAATGCAATTTGCCATCTCAATGGTTTTATACTTGAATAAACACCTCTGCTTTTTTTACTTGTTTTATAAAAAGATTCTCATCAAAATATATACTTTGCCTATAAGGATAACCTTTTTTAAATATGTTATCTATTTTATGCCATGTTAAATATATGAGCTACAAGAAAAAAAGATTAAATAGAAGAGAAAAAATATAAATTAACTTCATCAAAGTTAAACTTCTGTTTAGCTAAAGACACCATTAATAAGTTACCAGCCATAGACAGGAAAAAATATTTGCAGCCCATACACCTGATACAGGACACTTGTCCAATATAAATGAGAATTCTATAAATCAGTAATAAAAAGACAAACAAATCAATAAAAATAGGAACATTTCTTGAAGAGATGTTTCACAAAGGACAAATTCACAGGAGCTGACAGCACATAAAATGTGCTCGACATTATTACTTGTCAGGGAAACACAAATTAAAATGAAAATTAGTTACCACCATATATTCCTGAAATAGCTAAACTTTTAAAGACCAATAACACCAAGGTTAGTATGAATATAGGACAGCTAATGGGAGAATAACATGGTAAAACAATGGTAGAAAGTTGATTTCTTAAAATGAAATAAACTCATCTACATTATAACTTCATATTCATGGAAATATACGCCCCAAAACATATTTATACGAGAATATTTGCAACAGCTTAATTTATTGTAGCCAAATCCCAGAATGCCCAAGAACAGGAAATGGATAAAAAACTAGTATACCCACACTACGGACCATGATTCAACAATAGTGTGAATGGATCTCAAAATTATTGTAATGAATAAAAGACATTAGAAACAAAAGAGTATATAATATACGATTTAACTTATGTGCAATTCTAGAATGGGTAAAACTAAACTATGTTATAAAAGTCCAAGCAACAGTTGCCTCAGGAACGGAAGTTGGGGGCTGACTGGGAAAGGGCGCAAAGGCACTTTATGGGGAGGTGGAAGTGGTCCCTTTCATGTCAGTGCTATGGGCTGCCCAGGCGTATGTATTTGTCAAAGGTCATTGAACTGTAAAGATAAAATATACACATTTCACTGTATCATTTCACTATAGATAAAACATACCCCAATTCATAATAAATAAATAAATAATAAATAAACAAATAAATAAATAGATGTCATAAATAATTTTAAGTGTAGATTTTCAAGATATGTCTATCAGAATTTCATTCAATGCCATTTCACAAAATGTAGTAGAACTCTTCTGATGATCTATCAAAAATAACCTGACAGTATCAATTATCTTCATATTATAGAATGAAAAATTCAGACTCAGAAAGATAACATAATTTACTCACAGCCCCATAATTCTTAAAGTAATGGGCCAAAGATTTAAAAATAAGGTTACATTGTTGTGACATTGGCTATGACTATGGATTTAAAAGGACAGGTGAAAAATTATACACATTCCAGAGAACGGGCAATGATAGTACTGAGATTCAGAAAGAAACTATAAGATTTTTGTCCTGTTTAAGTTTTCAAAAAAACTGTCAAACTTACAGAGGTATAACTTGCGTACAGTGAAATTAAACCTTTGTAGATCTACAATCAGTTCTGAGAACTTGGGAAAAACTCATGTAATTATATAAGTGCCACCACAATGCACATATAAAATATTTCTGTCGTATCCTGAAAGTTCCATTACCACTCAGAGTCTCTGTCTACCACTCCTGTCCGTAGTAACCACCGACTGGATTGGGGGCTATAGTTATGCAGTTTCTCAGAATGTATAAAAATAAAATAATATAGTGTGTAGCAGTTTGACATCCACCTGCTTTTACTCAATGTTTTTTGACAATCACTCATGTTATTGCATATATAACTAACATATTCCTCTTTACTGCTGAGTAGTATGCATTGTATAAATATCTCACTGTTTGCTTATCAACTCACTGGTTCTTGAATATTTGTGTGGTTTCCAGTTTGAGGTATTATTGATAGAATAGCCCTGAATATTGACATATAGGCTTTGTTTGAAGACGTGTCTTCCTTGTTCTTTGTTAAGTACCCTGGAGCAGGATTCCTGGGTAATATGGTATATGTGTGTTTACCTTTATAAGATCCTGTCAAATTGTTTTGCAATGTGGATGTAACATTTTGCATTTCCACCAGCAATATCTTAAAGGCCCATTGGCCTTCATCCTCACCAGAATTTGTTAATGGCTATTTTTATTTATTTGGTCCATGTTACTAAGTATGCAGTGATATAATTTGCATTTCCTTAATGACTTATGAAGTTCATTTGCTTATTTGTCAGTTGTATATCTTCTTCAATAAAGTGCTGTTCAAATGTTTTCCCTATTGTTATTGGGTTACTTTCTAATGACATGTAGTTCTTTATACATTTTTGTTACCAATCCTTTATCACCCATGTGCATTAAAACTTTCTTCCTGAATGTGGCTTTTCATTTTATTTTCTTTTGGAGAAATAGTGGTTTTAGGAGAGCAGAAACTTTTCATTTTAATGACTTCCAATTTATCAAATTTTCCTTAATAAACTACACTTTTTGTAGCATAAGAAATCTTTCCCTAAGAAAAATTTACTTATATTTCTTCTACACTTTCTAGGAGTTTTATAGTTTAGGTTTAAATTTAAGTCTATGATTCAAGTTGATTTTATGTACAGTGCAAGTTATGAGTTTAAATACATATTTTGCATGTTAATATCCAAATGTTTCAGCATCATTTTTTAAAAATATTAGTTTTTCTCCATTAATTCCCTTGATAAATGTGTCAAAATTGAACTTAGAGTGGTTATATTTCTGGTCATTCTATTCTATTTCATCTATCAATATGTTCATCCTTTCACTAACAGCACATTACCTCGATTACAATAGATTTATAATAATCTTGAAATCAAGTACTTTTAAATATATATATACATATTTTAAGTCCTTTTATTACACATCTTAAACTTTTGAATACACCTGCACTTTCTTTCCAAAACTCTTTTTTTCTCAATAAATTCTAATGCTTTATATTTAGTCTAGAATTTGAAATATTACGATGAAACAAAATATTAGAAAATCATGTGTTTTATCCCCATTTGGTACTTTTACAACCCAATATATCCTCAAGATTATTGAAGTGTCACCATTAGCAAATAAGACCTCTATCTATCTCAGATTTAAAAACATCTTGTTATGTGATTTAATTTGCCTAATATGAATAATAAGTTATATAACACACCAATACCATTTTCAAAGAAGGTTGGAAGTAGGTTATGAGGAGGACAGTATGCATACAGTGAAGCTAATAAAATCGATGTGACAAACTTTTCCCCAGACCTCTTTGCTTTTAAGGTTGAAATGGGTTAATGGCAGTAGTCATCACACTGTCAAAGGAAAGAAAAAAGGTTCCTAACCCTACTTACTCACAGAAGAGTTTTTAGTCACAGTCAAAGTCACTCCCTGTCATTTCCGGAAGCCCCCGTGCAGTTGCTCACGTGCGGTTAACAGGAAGGTCGGCCAAAGTTACCCTGCAATGCTTGTCATGTTTTCTGTTTCTTTCCGATCCTTAGTCCATGTCAGTCTCTCTTGTCCTTAAAACCACCTCAAAAACCACCTAACAAAGTCTTACCATTATACCATAGTGTTTGTTCAACTTCAATCTCAAAATCCCAAGAAGAATTTCATAGTAAAAAGAAAAGTCAATTATATGACTCGTTGCAGCGAAGGTAAATGAGTAACATTTCAACATTTTTCACTGAAAGCTCTCCTACGGTGTTCTCTAGCGTGGTTCAAAGATTTGTAATTATGCCAGTCTAACTCAATTTAATGGGGAAAGTACAAAGAGTCAGGAACTGGAATAAATACCTTTGAGAATACGTACAAATTATTTGTCATTCTTTTCCATCAGTTTTCAATATGGCCAGTATACAAATTTCTTAAATATATTGTCTTAGTTAATACAAGGTTGCAATTTTTACCTCTGTCAAACGCTGACAACCAAAACGAGCACAACTTAAATATCATCAAATGAGTTATGGGCCAGGTAACCAGGAAGTGTCATAGTTTACTGGGTCTTCAACATGGCAGGAATCAAAGTCAAAGATGCGTTATTATCCAGTCAATCACTACAAATCTTTTACAGATAACTCATTAATAGTAGGGCTCATTAATAGTAGGAAATCTGGTTGCTCTTTCTGTCACACTAATGAAACTACTTTTAAAGGTCATTTATCTGCGATCCATTGAAAACCAAATTTAATAATCTTAGTCTTCAATTTAAATACCTCTCTGAAGCATTTATATAACTAACCAATTAAAATTTATTTTTTATCTTCATGTTTCTTGTCTTTATTCAACAGTATTTACCAGGGTTAATCCCTAACTGACAAAACATTAACCACAGGAACAATCTTTCCATAAAATCAAATAACATAAAATTTTAGGAGACAAGGCTGGCTATAAAAATTTATCTATGTTTATAGGAGATGTAAAAAGAGCAAGTTATACAATAACATTTGAGCATGAATCTATTTCCCTTTGTGTGTATAATGTGTATGTATATGTATACTATATACACATATATAAGTGTATATATGCACACACACATATGTAGACATGTAACTTATAAATGCACAGGTAAAAACAGAAGGATACAATAACATAATTGTTAGCAAAGTTTACAAAATATTAATGATGGCAGTTTCAAGAAGGCAGATTTACAGATTTCGTACTTTAAGAAAAAACTCGCTAATAAACTGACACTAATGAGTGTACCTGCATTTGTCAAAAAAAAAATCAGAAAGAAGTGGTCATATAACTTTTAAACTTATTTTCCAGAAAGACTAACTAAAAACAACCACTTAATATTTGTTAAATATTTATTCTTCCCTGGCTTATGAAACACAATCAGAATCTAATTCTCTCAAAAATTTTCCCTCATCATTTCTTTAATCCAGAAGTCTCATGATCTGTCATCTGGACATATGACAAATTGTCCATCTTATTTCCAAATCACCTGTCTGCTTTCAATCTAGCTTATTCCACTGGCAAAATATATCTTCTAAAAAATGAACCTTATGTCTATATATTGTCTTATAAATTGTCATATTTCTAAATAAATATAGCAGATTGAACCAATAGGCTTAATAAAGCCCTGTCATAAGTTATATGAAAGTATGGAAAATGGATAATGAATTGATCTGGTCAGATGAGTTTACTGGTGAATTATACCCAACATTTAAGGGAAAAATTATTCCAATTATCTACAATCTCTTCCGGGAGACGGAAACACAGGCAATATTTCCCAATGTGTTCTACAAAGCCAGCACTACCCTAATAGCAAAACCAGACAAAGACATCACAAAAATACTACAGACCAATATCGCTCATAGACATAGATGGATAACTCCTCAACAAAACATTAACAAATCAAATCTAACCATATATTAAAAAATTATACACAACAACCAGGTATAATTTCTCTTGTATATGCAACACTAGTTCAACATTTAAAAATCAATTAATGTAAACCATAACATTAACAGGTTAAAAAGAAAAAGTATGTGATCATATCAATAAATGAAGAAAAAGCATTTGACAAATCAAATATCCATTTTGGTAAAATCTTTCAGCAAGCTATGAACAGATAGTATCCTCCTAAACTTGGTAAAAGATATCTACATGAAACCTTAAGCAAATATCACATTTAATGGTGAGGAACTAAAAAATTTTCCATTAACATCAGGAAAAATGGTAAAGATGTCCCCTCTGACCACTTCTTTTCAACATTATACTGGAAATTCTAGCTAATGCCATAAGGCAAGAAGAAGAAATAAAATGTATACAGACTGGGAAGGAAGAAATAAAACCATGTTTGTTTTTGGATGACATAGTTGTTTATGTAGAAAATCTAAAAATATTGACAGAAAAAAAACCTCCCTGGGACTAGTAAATGATTGCAGCAAGGTTGCAGAATAGAAGGTTAATATACAAAAGTCAATAGCTTTCCTAGTACTGCCAAAGAATGAGTGGAATTTGAAATTAAAAACACAGTACCATTTACATTAATACCTCCCAAAATGAAATACTAAAAAGTCTAATCTAACATGTACAAAATCTATGAGGAAAACTACCAAACTCTAATGAAAAACATCAATGAATTAAATAATTGTGAAGATATTTCATTGTTGATAGAAAGACTCATTGTCAAGATGCCAGTTTTCCACAACTTGATCTATGGATTCCCAGTACGTTATTTTGGGTATATTGACAAACCTATTTTAACGTTCAGAGGGAGACCCAAAAAATCCAGATGAGTCAACACAATACTGAAAAAGAACAAAGCTGAAGGACTGACATTACCCAACTTTAAGGCTTTTTAAAAGCTATAGTAAATGAGACAGTGTGTGGTTTTGGTGAAATAGACAGATCAATGGAACAGCCTCAGCCTAAAGAATCCAGAAATAGACTCAAATAAATACAGTCAACTTATTTTAACAAAGGAGTAAAAACAACACAATGGAGCAAAGATAATCTTTTCAACAAATGGAGCTGGATCAATTGCACATCTACATGCAAAAGGATAACTGTAGACTCATACCTCACAACTTTCACAAAATAAACTCAAAATGTATCCTGGACCTAAATATAAAGCAAAAATTAAAAAATTTCTAGAAGACAATAGAGGAAAAAAATGTTGACCCCGAGTGTGAAGATCACATTTTACATACAGCACCGGAATACATACATAAAATACAAAGTTCAAGATGAAAAAATGAAAGAAATAAACTAGTAAAAGAAATTATTAAAAGTATACATGTATAATTTTTATTTAAAATATTAATAAAAATTCATTTTATTAACACAATAATTTCCAATATTTTTGTCTTTGAAATGATAATTCTCCTTTGTTATGCTCTGAATGTGTCCCTACAAAGTTCATGTCTAGAATTGTCATTTAGTGTTTTAATTATGTTTGCTTGCATATTTTTCAATTGACAAGTTCTAAAAGTAGGAATATTATTTATTTATCCTGAGTGAATGCAAGTCTAGCATAATGGTTGCTATAACAGAAAATCTTGCTAACTTCAATAAACTTAAAAAAGTTTAAAGTTGCTCTGACTGGTGTAGCTCAGTAGACTGAACGCAGGCCTCTGAACCAAAGGGTGACCAATTTGATTCCCAGTCAGAGCACATGCCTGGGTTGCTGGCCAGGCCCCCAGAAGAGGGTGTGTGAGAGCAACCACACATTGATGTTTCTCTTCTTCTTTCCCCTCTCTCTAAAAATAAATAAAATCTTAAAAAAATATATAAAGTTATTGGTAATTGCCACAGAATCATTTATGTAGCTGTTAATTTTATTTTACTCTTGGTTGTTTACACATCATTTGATTTTCTTTAGTGTTTAGAAAAATTTTGTGACCTCATAAAAAAGTAATCCAAGAATCCAACTAGAATTATGGAATAATCACAGAGTTGTAGATTGTACAATAGGCAATATAGGCAATATCATGATACCTGTGTATGGGGCCAGGTGGGTACTTGAAATATCAGGGGACAGCTATGAAAAGTACATGATTTTCTAACCACTTTGCTATATATCTGAAACTAATACAGAAAAATATTAAATGTCAACTGTAATTAAAAATTTAAAAATTAAAAATCCAACTCATATACACATATAAAAACCTATTTTAATGTCAAAAAATATTTAATTCTGAATTTTTAATTAAATTAATATGCTCAAATAAAATTAAAACAACTTTAAAAATGAAATCACATTTTCTGAAATAGGTAAAATATAAAATCCCTCATGTCTTTGACATCAAAGACGGTGACTAAATGTTATTGGTGTACAAGAAATTCTAAGCCAACGGTCTGCAAAACAAACTATGATAACATTTTAGAGTCTCATCTGGTTACTATGGCGATGAGTTCCTCTGAAATTTAATTTTGTTTATTAGCATTTTTGCCTCATTCTTACATATGCTAAATGAACTGTAATTGCAGTAACAGAAAGATTGTAGAAATGGAATATTAAATGATGATTAGGAAATGCCTGATGTTGAAATATTAAGCAAATCAAAACCTCATATGCATTTACCATATATACTATACGACAGTGTTTATCCAACAATTTAAAGGATTTCTTTTCTGAAACACTTTAAAAATATCAGTCACAGACTTAACCTGCTCACCTAGAATCATCACAGGACATATTTCCAAGTACAAAAGAACTAAATAATAATATTCGGTCAGCATTTTTTATGAAAAGGCCCATTTAGCCGTAGACACCACCCTATTGACAGACCCAGATGGGCCCACTTCTGAGATCAAGATATAGAGGTACCAAGAGCCAGTGCTTCCAACTCCAACTTCCAAACATGACTGTTTTTAAACAACGATCCCCTCTCCAACTTTATTTATGTAGGATATTCATACAGTAAAATTCACCAACAATATGTTCTGAGTTTCAAAATTTTTGAAGTCAGTATATAGTCATGTAACTACCACCACAAACAAGATATAAAATACCTCTATCACTCCAAAGAGGTTTCCTTGTGCCTTTTGCATCTCCTTAAACTAGTGAACTCTTTATTATAATTACACTCATTCCCTCTGCTTTATGATATTTTATGTCAAATTAATTGACAGATTATCCTTGTAACATTACTGCTATTTTCTTGGGTAATTCAGCTCCCTCTCAAAGCTCTCTCTGGGTTTTGGCTTCCACTGTAGTTATTCCGAATCACACAAGTGACACAGCAGCCCATCACACTCTTTATACTGAACTCATGGGCAGGTTCCCCAAATAGCTCATCTGCTACTGTGTTTAATTTAAAATGGCAAACCATATCCTGTGTGTGCATTTAAATTTTAGGTCCTATAAAAATTGCTAAGTTCATATAGTCAATTAAAATAGCCATTTCCCTAAGTTCTCATCTTTATTCACTTGTTGTATGCCATGCAGGTCACTGGAAATGAAAGGATAATTGAGAAAAAAGTATATATTAAAATAAATCAATTAAAATAATAAAAAATTGAATATCACTTATAGAAACAATTGTAAATACTTATCTAGGGAAAATATAACTGATTTCTACATTGATATATTAATCTACAAATTTAGTTCAAATTTGAAAAACTAAAATAATCAAGATCAAAAATACTTTTGATTGAAAAGTATTTTAGATATCATAAGATCAGTAATAAAAATACAATTAATGCAACATTTTTTGCAAATATGGAATTCAAATATTCCAATGACAGAAAGCAAGTGTCCAGCAATTACATCAGTGTCACTTCCTATTTTACAATAACATGGACAATCTGGAGAGCTTAAATAGAAGATAAAGAAAGAGGTTGAAAAGTATGAAAACATAATCCCTTAAAAATGTTAAAGCAATGATTTATGTTCAACCCTAAGCAGAGGTAAGACTAAAGGAAGTTTTGATAGATGTCTTGAAATGATTCATGGGTTCCCTTGAAAATGAATGAGAAGACCCGGTGCATGTTTCCCTGGAAGAATGAACTTGACCAAACAATGACAGAAGCAGAATTTCTAAAGAAGAAACCATTTTGCATAGACTAGGCAAGAAATCTGCATCTAAAGCAGTGGTTCTCACCTGGGGGTAATTTTGTGCTCCATGAGACAATTGGTAATGTCTATTGACATTTTGTCACTAGTCTGGATGGGGAAGAGAAGAGTGTCACTAACATCGGGGCTCGAGATGCTGCAAAACCATCCATGACGCCCAGAGAAGCACCTCACAACAATTACCCAGCTGAAATGGCAACGGCAGCAGATCAAGAAAGCCTGGTCTGAATGATGGAGCTACTCAGGAGGGCAATCAGTTAACCTCAGGTTCCTGAGATTCTCCTTTCCTATCGTTATTCTAGAAGAAACTCAGTAGTTTCTTTCAGTGTTTTTGTATGATTCTTCTTTGAGTTCTTATACTCTATTTCTACTATGAATTGTACTTTGTAAAGTAAGATGTGTGTGTATGAGAAAATAAGTAATGGCACAAATAAAAACAGAATAAGGTATAAATTAACCAGGTACCCCAATACTTCAAAGTAAGGGAGAGTTACTAAATTTGAGTATTAAACCTACATATTCTGGATACTTTGAATTCTCCAACTTTAATATTTTCTAATTACAAGACTCAGAGCAAAATACTTGGCTTCTGAAAGCTTCCATGTTCTCATGTGCAAAATGAAGACCCAAATTTTAGATAAGTAAGTAAATCAATATTTGAAAGATGCTTGTAAAAATGCTTGGCATATAATATCAGCAATTATTATTTTTATGATGACACCAAGGCACTCAGAGATGTTTTATGGAGATGATATCTGAGCTGAAGTTACAGAATAAGTAGACTTTAAATAAGTGAAATATTGGCATTGTGTGTGAAAAGAGTTCCAGGCCATACTGAATGAAATGCACAACCCTCCCCACTTCCATCTCTTTTCATTGCCTTCCTGCGGCTTCTCTTTCCCTCTAATTTTCTCAGAACTTGTGTGGTCACATCCAACTGAACCAAGATGGTACCTAGTGTGGCTTAAGTGAGATAAGAGAGAATAACACAGAAATTATCTTTTTTATATTATAAAGTATTTTTCTGCTATTGGCATTGACATGCCAATTTATTTTTGTCAATAAAAATAAACTATTTTGATTTTATTAAAGTATTTTTAAATTGACTTATATGTCGATTACATAACATTTCATAAGAATTAAAGAAGGATTAAGCTGGTATAAAAGGCATGTTATTTTACAAGCGTATTAGACTTTTAAGCTGGAAACAAAAAAAAGAGCTGCCTAATTTTTAATGTCATGGTGAGTTACTTGATATCCCAGTGTGGGGTTTGTGCATGTTTTGGAAGAGGAATAATTCATATGTTAAACTAAAATTCAAACTAAAGCTGCCTGTGTCTCAGTCAAATATCACATAAACATCATAACACATTTTCATTTGGAATATAGAAAGAATTATACACAGATCTTAAATTGAGGCAGTATAATAAATAACAATGAAATGTGAAGTGCATTCATCTGTAAACAGGCATTTTAAAAATAATCCAGTCTCAATAAAATTTCTTTTCCTGGAAAATAAATAAACTTGAGAACATAAGCAATTTCCTCCAAGGTCATTCAGCACAATATTTTTAAGGGTAGAATCAGAAATGCAAACTCAGTTTGCAACAAGATTTTCAAATTTGTTGATTCTGTAAATCTTCTGGATTGCTTTCAAGGTCAAGAACAACAGCCTTTGATGTAAGGTGATGAAACGGACAAACCAATGCCTGTCACAGGCATTACTTCATTTTTGAAATTCTTGCTTCCAAAAATCCACAATCCTAGAGCATATTGCTTTTTATTCCCTTCTGTACAGCTTCTATCACCTATATCCACATAAGTGAAAAACTGGCATATTTTTAAGATCCTATTAATACCCAACAACTTCAAACATTTTAAAAATGTTTTTGATAAAGAAAAATGTATAATCTGAACAGTCCCTAAAGGAAGTATAATGCAAATAAATATGGTACAAATGGAAAGAACAATTTTTGATGGTTATTTGAGAGAGCATGGGAAGGGGACCACTATTTTATACATGTATATGTATATATATATATCTTTTATGTATTAAAGTTTTTATTAAATATGTTATTGTTATTCTATTACAGTTGTCCCAATTTTTCCCCCTTTGCTCTCCTCCATCCAGCCCACTGCCAGCTCCCACAATCAATCCCCACCCTGCTGTCCATGTCCATGGGTCATTCATACATGTTCCTTGACTAGTTCCTTCCCCTTCTTTCCACCATTATTCCCCTCCCCCTTTCTTCTGGCAACTGTCTGTTCCATGTTTCCAAGTCTCTGGTTCTATTTTACTCATTTGTGTGTTTTGTTCATTACATTCCTCTCATGGGTAAGATCATATTGTATTTGTCTTTCACTGCCTGGCTTATTTCACTTAGCATAATGCTCTCCAGTTCCATCTATGCTGTCACAAAGGGTAGGAGCTCCTTCTTTCTTGCTTCTGCATAGTATTCCATTATGTAAATGTACCACAAGTTTTTTGATCCATTCATTTACTGATGGGCACTTAGGCTGTTTCCAGCATTTGGCTATTGTAAATTGCACTGCTATGAACAAAGGGGTGCATAGGTTCTTTTGAACTGGTGTTTCCAGATTCTTAGGGTATAATCTCAGCAGCAGAATTGCTGGGTCAAAGGCAGTCCATTTTTAGATTTTTGAGGAGATTCCATATTGTTTTCCACAATGGCTGCACCAGTTTGCATTCCCACCAACAGTGCACTAGGGTTCCCTTTCTCCACATCCTCACCAGCACTTGTTGCTTGTTGTTTTGTTAAGGATGGCCATTCTAACAGGTGTGAGGTAGTACCTCATTGTGGTTTTAATATGCATCTCTCTGATGGCTAGTGATGTTGAGCATCTTTTCATATGTGTATGGGCCCTCTGTATGTCCTCCTTGAAGAAGTGTCTGCTCAGGTCCTTTGCCCATTTTTTTAATTGGACTGTTTGTCTTCCTAGTATTGAATCAAGTAGTGACACATAAAAGTCCTAAAGGAAAACATAGGCAGTAAAATGCCAGATATCCCACACAGCAGGATCTTTGCCAATATATCTCCTAGGGCAAGGAAAATAAAGAAAAAATAAACCAATGGGACTACATCAAATTAAAAAGCTTCTACACAGCTAAAGAAAACATCATCAAAATGAGAAGGGATCCAAGTGTATGGGAAAACATATTTGCCAATGATACCTCAGACAAGGGTTTGATCACCAAAATATATAAAGAACTCATACAATTCAACACCAGGAAGACAAACAATCCAATTATGTATTAATTTTGTGGAAACCTGCCAATATTTTCTCTTATATCTCTACAGAATACTTGAATCACATGTCCTTCTACTTTAAATGGTCTCAAGATATTTTAAGGGAATAGTTTAAACCGATTTTAGTGCTCTTCCAACATAGCTATACTTGAGAAATAGAATAGAAAATGCATATAAATTAGGCTATTTTGCAAATTGGTAACATCTTCAATATTATCTTCCTTTTCTTAATGGATTTAAATTAAAAACACTAATGACTATATTAGCATATTTTGTGCTCAGTAGGAGACATAATAGAAGGATTCTTTGGGTACATTTGGAGATAGATAAACAGTGAATATCATTAGCACCAAAATCAAAATAATATTTCACTGAAAATATTGAGTTCTAAAAAAGTGTCAAATCCATCTCAGAAAATTTTAAATAAATTTATGGAGTAGTTAACATGCTGAAATGAAGACCTTATTGAAAAGCATAATTTTCCTTCTACTATTTTTTAAAAAGTCTATTCCTCTGTGACTCATTCTCAAATAAACTCTGCTATCTCTTGTGTTAAAAAAAATTATCTTAGATATGTTTATTCACCAGGTCTACAAATAAGGTTTTTAATGTTATTTTAGTAGAAATAATTTGCTTCTATTTATTCCTTTGCTTTCTTTTACACAATCATTTGTATATTTAAAAATTGGAATAAAAATCGGTAAAGTCAAATTATGTTTGGTTACTCAGAATTGTTCTCAACTGGGATTTTATGACATGCACAAATGGGAATTTCACAGAATGTAAATGCGGTTCATACAGCAAAGGGGATTAGAGCTGGGAATAAAAAAGAAAAGAAAGCAAAGCTTCTCTCTTTCTCTAGGACTACATGATCTGCATTTCTCA
Organism: Desmodus rotundus; assembly: GCF_022682495.2. Taxonomy (NCBI): domain Eukaryota; kingdom Metazoa; phylum Chordata; class Mammalia; order Chiroptera; family Phyllostomidae; genus Desmodus; species Desmodus rotundus. The sequence continues at coordinate 85,775,474 of NC_071397.1, forward strand.
TTCTTTTGGCAGGCCTGTTACATTTTCCCTTTTCCTTCCCTTTTGTTTCTTATAGGGTAGTTTCCTTGGTCTAAACACAATGGACCTTAGCCATGCAGGCATGTAATCAATATGCTTTTACAAGTTCAGCTGAGTGCTAATTGCCCAGAATCCTGCTATATCCCAGGACCCGGCTGCCTAGAATGAAAGGCATTAACTCAGACCAGCTCTTATCTTCTGAGAACTTTGTGCCTAAACCTGACCCACTCAACTGATGTGACCACCAATACGTGATGTCATGAAGTCGAATCCTTCATTCATCAAATACATATTTGTACTTACTGGCAGGTAAACACTGTGCCTAGTGCAGAAAAGAAAGGCAGTCTTTTATATCATGAACTGCACAATGAATTGGGAAAGTGCTTTTCAAATAATCACACTAATTAAAGTATAATTAATTAACAGACAAACTCAGAGGGAAAGTCTGAGTTTTCCCTGAGAAAGTCTGCATTTCTTTAAGAGTTCACGACAAAAGGAAAATTTATCTAGTTTGAAAGGTCAGGGAAAGTTTTTCTGAGGTAGGGAAGTTAGAGACATGATTGAAATAATTAATAGTTCGCCCAGTTAAGGGAGAAAAACAAGGTAAGCAGAGCATAATGAGGAAGGAAAAGCATGTTGAAAAGCCCTGTGGTAGAAGACAGAATAGTGCACCCACACGTGGTGAGAAGTCCTCAGTAGCTGCTGCAGAGAGAACAAGTGTATGGAGTCAGTGGAGGGTGAGGAGGTAGGCCGGGTCACTTCACTTGGTCTTGCTAGAAAACCTTCGGTAAGGAGCAATGAGGTCCTTAGAAAAACTTTAAACAGGTAGGTAACTTCCTGGGGCTTTTGTTTGCAAGATGCCCCAAATTGTGGTGACGAACACAGTGTGTATGGAGACAGAAGTAGATGCAAGACCAGTTGGTAGTCAAGTTCACAACACAGATAAGAAATGATGAAAGTTTGGCCTAAAGTGGTGGTGGTAGGAATGAAGGAAAGTGTTTAGACATGAGATATATTTAAAAATAAAACTGAGGCCCTGGCTGGACAGCTCAGTTGTTTGGGGGGTCATCACGATGTGCCAAGGCTGTGGGTCCCATCCCTCGTCAGGGCACATGCAAGAATCAACCAACGAATGCATCAATAAGCGAAACAACAAATCCATGTTTCTCTCTCTGTCTCTGTCTCTGCCTCTTTCCCCTCCTCTCTCTCTAAAATCAGTAAATTACAAAAATTCAAAACACCAATGTCACAAGACTATGTTTCAGCCTAGAATTGGAAGACCAGACTAAAAAGGGCGGAAAGAGACAGAGTGTGTAAACCTGTTAACATGCATGCAGTACCTAAATTACTAGGATTAAAGATACCCATATATTGAGTTGAATTGTGTCCCCCCAAAAAATACACTGAGATCATAACCCCCAATACTTCAAAATAGGCCCTTTTAGGAAACAAGGTCTTAAAAGGGGTAATCACCTAAGAATCAGGCAATTCAGATAGGCTCCAACCCAGTATGATTGATGGCCTTATGAGGAGGGAAATCAGGAGACAGGAAGGCACTGGGGGAAAAACAATGAGAAGACACAGGGAGAAGGTGGCCAGTGTGTGATGTGCAGCAGTGGGATTAGCTCCTTTATCTCCTGGGGAGCAGATTTTCATCCCTTTAATTCACAGAACCAAGTCTTCACACTGCCTCTGACAACAGTCCATCCAGCCTGAGGATGCAGGTTCTGTCACTTCACATTTCTCTTCCTTTACGGCCAGCATACCTCTATATATTTGTTGCAGAAAGATGGGTCAAAGAGTAAATACTTTACCCTCTTTCAACCAGCAGTCTACCAATAGAATCTACTGGGGGTTTTTTAATTTATTCTTTTTTATTCCATTCAAATAGTAGATAGGGAGGAGTAAATGGAGAAAGAGGAGAGAGGATATTTGTAGTGTTTAAGGATTTATGTCTGAATGGCATAGCAGAAAAAGAGAAAGCTCATTTTTATATTGCCTCGCTATTCCAGGAAAGAAAGAAATGGCCCACAAATCAATCATTTGCTAGACCCTGTGAGCATGCATACCTTATACCTATGAGTTGAATAAAATGTGTTAAATAGTTTCAGCTTTCTGTTACCTTAGAAATTTAACACTAAGAGATAAATGGGTAGATAGATAAATGAAGGGATACATATGTAGATACATAGAGACATATAGATGGTAGGTGGATATATATATAAATCTAGATACAAATATAGAGAGTTTTTAATCTTTGAAAATTCTTTGTATTTCTCCAAAACATCCATAGGTAATGTTCATACATTAAAACTCCAGAGTATGACTCTATGACAATTTTTAGAAGTTATCATTTATTGCATACAGCTCACATTGTGCCTCATATAATTTAATAGCACCTGGTGTTTTAACTTCCCATTTACCAGTGGCCTCTGAAGATTGTGGTGGGAACAGATGGAGATTATTAACCAATTCCACTCTCTCCTCATGTGTCACTTTATTCTTTTTTATACTATTGCTAATTATTACCTTTACTCATGTTACACTAAATGTTTCTTATCCTATAAAAATGTATATAATGCTTAGCAGCATATGTCATATTACAACAATAAAAAATGATCTGATTAAAATGCAGGTAAGATACGTCACCAAAGCAGATATCTAAATGGCAAATAAGTATATGAAAATATGCTCTATATCATATGATATCAAAAAATGCAAATTAAAACAAAATGTCATATCACTACATACCTATTAGAATGACCAAAATCCAGAAGGCTGGCAACAGAAATTCTGACGAGGATATGGAACAACAAAAATGCTCCCATGTTGACGGCAGGAATACAAAACATTTCAACTAGTTTAGAAGACAGTCCAACTATTTCTTACAAAACTAAACATGCTTTTACCATACAATCCAGCAAATACTTATTTACCCAAAGGAGTTGAAATAAAAAGTTCCACACAGAAAGCTGCACATGGATGTTTATTGCAACTTTATTCATGATTGTGAAAACTCAGAAGCAACCAAAATGCCCTTCAGCAGGTGAATAGATAAACTGTGATACATCCAGACGATGAAGTATTACTCAGCACTAAAAAGAAATGGGCATGCAAGCCATAAGAAGACAGAAGAATCTTAAATGTACATATTGCTAAATGAATAATTCAATCTGAAAAGGCTACATACCATATGATTCCAACTATATGATATTCTGAAATAAAAGGCAGAACTAGGGAAACAGTAAAAAGATCAGTGGCTGCCAAGAGCTGGCAGAAGTTGGAAGGGAACAGGCAGAGCACAGGGAATTTCACAGCAGGGTAACTATTCTGTGTGTTACAATACTGGTGGATACATGCCTTTATTTGTTTATTAAAATCCATAGAATATACAACACCAAGAGTGAACCACATTGTAAACCATGCAAGTTGGGTGATAATGATATGTCAGCTTAGGTTCATTATTTATAACAAATGCACCACACTGGTGGAGGATATTGCTAACAATGGAGACCATGCATGGGTACGGGAAATGGGTGTGTGGGGTCTCTCTATTCTCCACTCAATTTTGCCAGGAACCTAAAATTGTTCTAAAAAATAAAGTCAATTTTTATAATGTATAAAATTCATTTTAAACTTTTGCCTGTTTCATAATACTATTATTAACTGTATAAAAGTTTTCAGGAAAGTCTTCATCATTCTCTTTAAAATCATGATCTTCTGCTGAGATGTATTTGTCCCCAAATGAGAAGTAAATGCCTATTCATTGTAAAAGAGAGAGACTTATTTTGAAAGACTCATTTAGGTTTCAGGAAAAGGAGAGCAATATGTCAACAATATGAGGGGAGTGGAAGATGAATTCTTCTAGGGAGAATTGTGAAGTAAAAGAGCCTGCCAATGTTGCAGATCCCAGAAAAAATGTAATGTTTTCCAGGACTTGCCTTGTGTTAATTCCACAAAGGGAGAGGACAGAACTTTGAAAGAACTAAATATCATGATTCATCATAAAGACATAAAAAAGTTGTTTAGCATAAAAACTCAAAAGGAAGTTTTAGTCCAAATTTGATTTGATTTATAAATTCCCTAGGTAAGAAATATCACTGTATTTTGTTGGCCACAAAGGATAATATGTACCTGAAGGAGCATGAGTCATGTAAGTATTTATGAAATAAAGAGACTTCCAATGTTGGGTATCTTGGAAAAGTCAGTCAAGATCAGGACCATTCAGGTGGACTAGGGATGTTACGTACAAACATTTCTAAGATGTGGTTTGGAATAAAGATTAAGTGAGGCCAGGAGATCGAAACCCTGAATATGAAACTCAGAGCACGGAGGCACAAACAGAAGAGAATCTCTAAGGAGGTAACACAGGAGCAACTAGAAGTGCCAAATGTGAGGAAGACCAGTACAGTAGCTATTATTGCAAGATATGCAACATACCCTAAATTTGACCTCTGTCTTATTCAAGTTCTTCTCTCTCTCTCTGACTCTCTTTCCCTCCTCTTGTCTTGCCACCATCTAAATATTTCAGAATATGATATACTATGAAAGAGTAAAAGTATCTTTTATAAAGGGTGCTACAGAGCAGGCGGGGGGTCGTGGTTCACGATAAATTATTACAGAAAGGATCCCCCCCTTTCTGTCTCTGGAGGTCCCCCCCACCCATGCACACCTGCTAGACTCGAAATGCCTGCTGCCAGAGGAAAGCTGTCTCTCAATGGCAGAGACTGGTGAAAAAGAAAGGAATTATTTATTTAAAAGTTCAACAGATTTAGAGAAATGACTTAATGTCTTCATTAAGATAGTAAAGTCCTTTAGAACACCCACAGATGCACAGTCCCTCCCTCTCCCTGTACCTAGTCTGGGATACCGTATCTCAGGAAAACAAGTAGAAGTCCCTGATTCAGGCTCCCGGCACCATCAGCTGTGTGGCTGCTGCGATCTCCAGTTAATCCAAAGCCATGTGGCACCTTCTCATGGCCCACCAGCAAGAGTCCTTTCTCCCCTTTTCTTCCCAGCAAAGTCTCTCCCGCTGCTTAAGCCGTGTGGCAAAAAGAAGCACCCCAAAACCACATGGTCCTCTCCTATTCACTCCTTCAGAACCGCGTGGTCCTCTCTATTCACTACAGAACCTCGTGGTTCTCTCCTTTCCCCTCAGAACCATGTGGTCCTCTCTCTGTATGGCTGCCCCGCATCTAGGTTTAAATGCCAGCACCCATCTTCCTTTGCAGCCCCATTTCCGACTCCTCCTACAATCAGTTACACCTGCCAGCATCCCCGTATTCTTCCAGCTTTACTGGGCTGCCATAGTAAGTCCAGGCAGGTGTGGCCCCATGGCTTGGAGCCAATCAGTTCCAAGGTCTCACACAGGCACTGTAAACAGGGGGAGTTGCTTCCTAGTCCCATCTTGGGTGGAATTCGCTCCCATCCCCCTGGCTCAAAGCATAGGCACAGTTATTTAACATATCTATGAAACCAGTTAAAGGTTATAGATATGTTAAATGACTATGGGGGTGGGTAGCTGCAAAGCTGTTGCTACCCAAAATAACTCTGGATAACCCTGTTCCATGTGTCCCTTCCCCCCTGCTCAGGCTTGTGGGGGTGAGGACATCCTATATATATTTTTCTAATATTTCCTGGACACCTGGAGTTGTGCACCCCATTACAAATCCCTTCCTGGGGCCCTCCTCTTGGCTGCACCCTGCTTCAGGGGACCCAATAAAAACCCAGAATTATCTTCTGGAGTGTGTGTCCCTTGCAGCACAGGCTTCCTCCACTAGGTGAATGTTCTAGGAACCCATCTGTATCAGTGCATCAGCTGGCGTTGTTGTGAGAGGCTGCATTCAGCTTCAGTGAAGTTTTTTGAAGACTCTTTCAACCTGTTTGCCACGTTGGAACAAAATCCAACCATTTCATGGTGGGTGATTTACCAGCACACCTGCCCACACTGCACTGAGTGTTCAGCATTTTTTGACCACAAAACAGCATGACCCCTGTGTCCCACCCTCCCTATTCACTGGATCTCACCCCAAGCACTTTTTTTTGTTTCCTGCATGAAAAAAGTCCTCAAAGGGAAATATTTTGCTGATGTGGAAGAATCAAACAAACAAACAAACAAACAAAAACAGCAGAAGCACTAAAAGTCATCGACGTTGACAAGTTCAAACACTGCTTTGAGCAGTGGAAAAAAGCTCGATATGTGCACTGCATCACATGGAGAGTACATTAAAGGTGACTGAAGTTTAAACATGTAAGAATAAATACACAATTTTTTATAAATAAATTCCAGGATTTTGGGGTCCCCCCTTATTTACTACTTCTCAACCTCCTCTTTTACTATTCATTTCTACCATTTTTATTTTCCCTTCCTCTATTTGTACTTCTTCAAGACTTAGTAAAGTGTGTGCTTGTCATATCCTTACCTTATCTAGTTCATGTAGAAATTTAAAGTGCTGGTATTTGCATTTACTTGTCTAAAGAAAAAGTTCTATTCAGATAATTGTGTAAGTTAAATATCAATCTCTGCACAAAAGACTATTCTTTCTTCCTTCTGGTAATCAGATATGTCTTTTCCCCCTCTAATTCCAAATCCTCTCCCATTTGGGAATTCTGCTTACTTTTCATGGTTTTCCATGGCTTTTACAGGCATTTACTCTTCCCCTGGGGAGAGCTCTGGTCCAGGTTTGATAGTGGAAGTATATTTGAATTTTTTTGGTAGAACTTCATAATTTCATTTATGTAGACTTTTCCTCTGATTTTTTTAAGTTCTTAGTAAATTTCAGTTATTTCTCTATTTATGAAGAAGGAAGAAGAATCTGCTTTCTAAGGGCCATGCATTAAAGCAACAAGAGGGGAAATGGTGTCAGCATCATTACCTGGCAGGCCAGCCCAGGTCTTAAAGAGCAGACCTGTCTGCAGGAGCCCCAGATCCAGGACACTAGGGCTTACTCTCCCTACTTAAATAAATTTCAAGGGGATTTTCATCACAAAAAATAGATTTGACCACCATGGTCTTTTAGGAAATGTTTTGCTTTCTGGACAGAAGTGCAGATACTTTAGGGTTAGGTGAAATCACTTTTGATATTACAGTCAGCATTTAACATCGATCCTGAAAGAAGGCACATGATCCAAGGTGAGCAACGGGGAATGCAGAGGTCCCCAAAACAGGAAAACCCCACTAATGTGGCTGGGGGAAGGGGAAGTGGAGCAAGGCCATTCAGACAGAGCTACTTTGCATATCTAAAGAACTTGGCCAGTGTTTTAGTAACGCTAATAGCTGTGGCTGCACAGCTCAGAGGCTGGGAGAAGGGCGAGACTCCAACCTGTGAGTTGGCCCTGAGTCGGTTCTGCAATTATTGCGCCTGTGCGAAGGGTTTGGAGGCAGTTTCCCAGGCCTGCCCGGACTAACAATGGCAGCCCGAGAGAGGCAGAAGAGACGAGAGTACCTGCTGGTGTAACCCTTTGTGCAAGGAGTAGGAAAGGAGTTACAGAGGTAGACCGGGGCCAGGATTTACAATCAGGTGTGGCAGCCATGTGAGCTCTTAACCATGGGGCTTGGGAGTGAAGAAGGGGGCCTTGGCCTCACAGTTTCAAAGGATGCAAAGGGAGCCACACCGCCCACCATGACGAGGGGCCTTGCGGTTTTGGATTAAGAGCAGGAGCCTGGCTGAGCACAGATGACCGCGAGAAAGCAGAACGTTAAAACGGGAATCTGCCCAGCTGAGCTGCAGACTCCTATTTCTTTGTCTGAGAGAGACAGTACCTCTGACGGGCCTAGTTTAGCAAGAGGAGGCAGGACTGTGTGTGTTTGTGGGTGTTTCTTTTGTTTTTAAGGGAGTGAGATTTAACAGAAAAATTCTGCCATTATTTTAACCCTGTATAACTTTTGAATAAATAGTTCCGTTCTTTTTCGTGACACTCTCACACGGGGAGTCATGGAGTTTTACTGGAGGCAGGCAATAGAACCCAGAGGTGGTTCTGTTTCAATAGTTACTGCCAACTTCTTTTAATGAGCATTTGGGGGGAGGTAGCTGTTAACAAGAAACCATATGATATCCAAGCCAGGCAAACTGTGAGGCAGCACAGAATGTAATATCTCCTACAGTCCTGTTTTAAGGAGAAAATGGGCTGATACACTGTGGAAAAAATGAGCCCTGCCTGAAATTCAGCAATTCAAAGAGTTTTATGTTTTTACCTAATGCTACAGGTGCCCACTTCTAACTTCCAGGGGATTTCTTTTCCTATCCCTCCACACGACCATTATTGGCTAACATATTCTCAGAGATTACCTTGTAATGTAGCTATTAGTTTCAACTAAACTGGTTTAGGATAAGTTTATATTCTCTGCCTTAACAAACAGAATAAGAACAAGAACAAAAACTACATTCTTCTACTGTACATCTTCACTCACCTGGTTCCTTCCCACAGATGGACTGGTGCTACCCTGTCCAACAGGATGGTCACGTGTGCCATTAATATTTACATTAATTATAGTAAAAGGAATCACTCAGTTCCTCAGACACACATTTTGAAATGCTCGATAATCACATGCGGTGAGTGGCTACCATAAAAAGAGTACAGGTATAAAGCATTTCCATCATCACGGAGAGTTCTTTAGGAGAACCTTGGATAGTGCTGGTGGTATTATTTGTAACTTGTAGATGGGGACATGGTTTTATGGAATATAATACATTTCGAAGGTCTCCCCACTAATAAATGGCAGCTCAGGCATGTTGACAATTTTAGTTGATTCCAGTAGCCCCCCTCCAGACAGTGAGACACCTGCTACCCTAAATGATGTATAAAACTGCAAATTCCCATAGGGACTAGACAAGCAAACAATGGGAGCAGATCACATGTGAAGTCAGAGGAAATGGGGAAACCTGTGTTCACTTGGAGTATGTCTATTCAGCTGAAAGCATTTATAAATTATTTGAAAGATAATCTCACTCTCCTAGTCAAAATCAACACTCATCTTAGAGTTTAGGTCTCTAGTTCACGGCAACTATTTTACGTGTTTATGGATTAATTTAATTTCATTGTGTTTTTAAGGAAAATTGGCAATGAAAGTTATGATAAGGTAGAAGAGTTATAGAGGTTAGAAAGGCTAGACCATATTATTCAATTTATAGTTTAAATTAATCTGAAATAAAAATTTCACCCTCTAAACAGAATTATATATTTTAAGTTAAACTAAAATATACTAAGAAATTGCATAGAAGAAACAGTATTCTTAAATGAATAAAATCTGTTTCCTAGAAATTAGGTACAATGAGATTCAGGATGGGAGGGAGACTTGAGAGGGCAAAGAATCCCATATTAGAACTATTAGAGAAAACTCAAAAATTTTTTTTAATTAGGTGGGTTTTTTGATATCTCCGTGGCTTTGCTCACAAACAAGAGAAAACTACTCTCTCTCCAAGGAAAGATGTCACTTTGTATACTCCATAAGGAAAACATAAGTTAGTATGTTTAGTAATGTAACTTAACTGATAAATATAGTATGCATTACTACATTATTCTTCTGTTTTTATATCCTGTCTCGCTTAATAAGAAAATGTGCCCTCGCTGTTCTTTCATGATTGTGCACAAACCACTTGAAAAAAGTTGGAGATAGATAAGAACACTCAACCTGTAAGGAAAAATAACTTCAAGTCCAGAAATAAACCACAGAAAATTGGGAATTAGGAGCTAATAAGAAGACATAAAGGGCAGGGTCAGACTAAAAACAATGGTTCAATTGGAGTTTTATGGTTCAAACTCCAATTTAAAACTATCTCCATATGGGAATAAGTTGTTTTGTGTCTTTTCCAATTCCTCTTTTTAGCTTATGTGAATATTTGTAAATACCTTCTTCATTTCCCGAGAATCAAGTCATGGGGATTTAGGAGTGATGTTCCCAAGGAACATAAAGAAAAACCAGGGAGAGAGAGGAGCAATATTTCACCCTGTTTATCTATATCTACCTTTGTTATCCGTTTTTTGCTTCAATAACATTAGTAAGGGGTAGAAATTAGTATTTTTAATAGTTAAACAAAGCATGATCAAAATAAAATTTCATATTTCAGTTCAGTTCAACATTATTCTTTATCTAGATATATCCATCCCTATACATTAAATCTTTGTTTTACTCTTCCTACATTTTTAATGTAAGTTTTAGATAATATTTTCTTCTTTCAGATCATTTACATTTTAAATATTTTTAACTATTTTCATATTTTATTTTCAAAAATTAATAAATATTAGTGATGCAGCAAGGTAGCCTATGTCTTACAATGTAAGAGTATAACTGTGTCTGTGTCTGTTTCTTCTCAAAGAAAATACACTGTAACCAGTATATTTGTATCTTAAATTTCCAGACTTTTATGCTACAACTTCTTGGATTTTAATTTCTTATAAAGTTTCATAAAATAAAACATCCTATGATACTAAAACATGCACAATTTTATACCTACAATTTAGAAGCTTCTTTGAGCAGAGAAATTATCTATTTGAGTATCAAAATTGCTGCTGACAAATTGCACAACATTCTAAATTAATGCCACAGTTAGATGCAAGGAAAAAAATTTAAAAAACATTACAAGTTTGAGACATATCTTAAGCTAAGCATAATGGTGTTGAGAAGCAGCGCTGTTTCATATTTGAGTCACATAACATTTTATGGCACACAGATGCAAGGACAAATCCCAACATAAGCTCACAGAGGAGCAAGGGAATTCCAAAAGTTTCTAAAATGTTACCTGACTTTCTCATTAAGGTTGCAACAGTTTCATGCCAAAAATACAAATCTATATCTTGTTTTAATGAAATCACTAAAGTTTATTTTTAAATCAAAATTTTATATTATTAAAAACCTACTAATTTATTGATTAGGGATGCTACAGCATGTGAACTCTCTAATGCAATGATTTTCAACCTTTTTTTCATCTCACAGCACACATAAATAATTATTAAAATTCTGCAGTGCACCAAAAATATATTACATTTTTGCTGATCTGAAAAAGCAGGTATAATTTTGATTAATTTCCAAAGAAATAATAATTACCTACCTTTTTGCTTCAAAGTGACTTTTTAAAATAATCAAGTGCCCGTGTTTGTATATAAGGATCTCTGGTGCCAATAATTAGCTAATCAGATGCAGCCTTATTATGTGATATGACCAATAAAATGCAAACTCCATTATATGACATGTATATTTATGGTTCAGGACAAGGCAATGGCACCGGGTGGCTATTGTTGCGTTGGCTGTTGCCAATTTGTATTTGACAGTCTAAGGGAAAAGAGGTGTGTGTCCCTGACTAAATGGGCAGGTATTTGTGTTTTAAAAATTCTTGCAGCACACCAGTTGAATCCCAACTGGAGTTAGAGCAGCTGAAAACCACTGGTCTAATACATAATCAGTGACTCCGCTATAAAATAGATTTGTCCTTGATTGAAGAATCAAATGGCCCTCCTCTCTATTACTTACAGAATTAAATTACACTATGTGTGTTTTTTTCTTTTTGTTGACTCCATAGCTGGTCTTTTTTGCAGAATTTCATGTAATTGAAATCATATAGTACATAGCCTTTTCAGATTGGCTTGTTTCCCCCAGTAATATACTTTGAAGGTTTTTCCATGTCTTTCCATAGCTTGGTAACTCATTTGATTATTAGTGCTGAATAATATTCCATTGTTTGGATTAACACAATTTATGTATTCACCTTCTGAAAAACATCTTCTTTACTTCCCGTTTCGGCAACTACCAATAAAGCTGCTATAAACACTGGCGTGCAGGGTTTTGTGTAAACATAACATATTCATCTTCTTTGGGTAAATACCAAGGGGCGTGAGTGCTGAACTGTATGGTAAGAATATGCTTACCTTTATTAGAAACTACCCAACCTCCTTTCAAAGGCTATGTAGCATTTTTCATTCCTACTAGAAATGAATGAGATTTCCTTTGGCCACACATCCTCACTAGCATTTGATGCTGTGAGTATTTCGAATTTTGGCCATTCTAATAGGTATGGTATGTCACCATTAGTTTAACTTGCGTTTCTTAATTTCAAATGCTGTGGAACATCTTTTATATGCTTATATGCTATTTGCGTATCATCCTTGGTGAAGTTTTTGTGTTCTTAATGTTAAGATTTCACAGTTTTTCATATATTTTAGATGGTAGTTTTTTATCCAATATGCCTTGCAAATAGTTTCTCCCAGACTGTGGGGATCCCTTTGTCTTCACGTAAGCACTTTCCTGTGGGGTAAAACAGGGCAGAAATTGAGACTTTAACTATTGGAAAGGAATAAATAATCATTATAACATGACTTATACAACAGTCTACAGAAAAACATAACTACAAGTAGAAAAATTATTAGATGTTATACTACTATATTTCAATTTTTAAAATCTTTAGGGTTTTTTTAAGAAGTGGAGAAGGAAGTTTATTTTTTAATGCAATGAAAGCCTATACAAGACCTAATAGTAAATATTTTTTGAAGTGTCCAAGCCCCAGATGAAGAATAATTCATAGTGAAGAACGTATTAGAAGCAGAATAATGGAAATGTATATCAGATCAATACATTGATGGATTTAATATGTCTGTGTCTTATTTTACATTTAAATAAATTTTCAAATAACTCAAACAAGGCATTTGAAGTAACCTTCTAACTCTATAAGAGTAATTATTTACCTGGAAGAGAAAATGTACAAAGAAAAATAAGGAAACATTTTAAAAGACAAGTGATGTTCCTAATTTATCATTCAAGGCTAATGAAAGCCACAGGTCCTCAAAGGGAACTAAACAAAATTTCAAAAGTATTCTTATTTATCCTATACCAAAATACTGTACAACCCTTCTGGACTACCAGGGGACTGGCAGCCGGAGTAATCTGAACCCGCTGCACTGGCTGTAGAATCGATGCGTGAGTAAGAAAATACCTTACTCTTATTATGTTGGCAATAATTATAAAATAATATTCCCTGTTGGCAAGCATGTAGGGGAATTCTTATTCTTTATACAGTAATCTTGAGAGAATAAATTAATACAATTATTCAGAGGCCAAATTTGCATTTTCCTCCACAGTTAAAAAAATACACGTCCAGCTCTAGTTCCACCTGACAAGTAGGCATCATGGTTCCTCTTTTTGCTTGCTAAAAAGTCCTTGATATCACAAGAGGGAGATGTCAAAAGAAAATAAATTCACTAAGGCATTGAAAATAATAAAATATACTTCAGCACATCAAACATGAACTTCAGGTGGATTAAAAGATTAGTGGAACAAAATTCATTGTTAACTCAGAGCTCAAGTGGGTGGAGCACTGAGATTTTACAGAAAAGCTGGCAGAAGGCCCTGGAGCACTGGGGACTGACAGCCAGACTAAGCTGAACTGGTTGAACTGGGTGTGGAACCAGTGTGGGATCGATCCCTCCTTGGGCCCAAACACACAAAATGACCGCTCACAGTCCTGGATTTCCACTGTTGGCATTCACCCACCAGCTAAAGTCAGAAACATTACTTGTATAAAAACAGAGCCAACTGTCAGGAATGAGGGGGTTGAGGCTGGGACTCCCAAACCAGGGACGATGTTTCATCCCAGCTTGACATTTGGGGCTCAAAGTGCATCCTCTCGGATTTACTGTGTTCTGCTCATGTAAAATATAACCTGTCAAAAGATGAGCATGCACACACAGAGAAACCTCCTCATTCAAAAATCAATCTGGTAATTGTGTAAGAAACCAATGCTTAATGTTTAAATAAACAAGTCTCTATTTACAAATATGGTCGAACATCACCAGGCAGCTGAGGAAAACCAAGAGCAAAAGCAAAAATGACCAATGTAAACGATAGAACAATTGTCCCAAGAATAAACATAAGTTCCTGAAAAGAACACAAGAACAACAATAGTGAAAATCTACTTCAAACTCTCAGAAAGATTTTTAAATATTGCAATCAGAAAGGAAATCAGGATATGAAAAGAAAGCAGTCAGTAAAGGAAGGAGACAAAGATGTGTGGTAGTCATATTATTACAGGCTCAAAATATTTCTGTAATTCTTCCCTGGTCCTGTAGGGCATTCCCTCAGGTCGGTTTCCCACCCACTAATGTCAGGTTTGGCCTTCTTTTGTGAATTGTTTTGGACGATAGAATGTGAGAAGCAGAACTGACAAACCAAATAGAAAATAAAGCTTTAGCAGATATTGTGTGAATCAACTATCGTTCTCCTACCACCATGAAAACAGCTGGTCCCAGATAACTGGCTGCCTCTCCATTTGGAGTCCCAAAGGGAAGAAGACAGGCAGGGCAGAGCCACAGCCAGTGTGAAACATTGGCCCAAAACAAGCCCCTGTAGTGGGAAGCCAGTCAGATATTTGAGCTTTTCATTACTACAGTATTACACTGAGAAAGTTTGCCAACATAAACATTTAAATAAAGATTGAGAGAAAAAGCAAATTACTGAGAAAATAGGGCCAAAAGATGAACAGATAAAATGCATGAGAAAAAGAGCTGGAAATCATGGCAAATCAACTCAGAATGCCTATACAATCTAATAGGCACTAAAGCGAATGGGAGGGGGGTGATGGGAAAAAAGAACACTGCTAAGGCTGGAGAAAGACACAAGTTTTCAGATAATAAAAACCACAAAGCAGCAAATAGAATTTTTTGGTTCTTTGAGTCTAGGACTTTTTTTAAACGTACACATTTTCATGAAGTTTCAAGGGAAAACTAAGGAGCATAAAATCTTACAGAGAGAAAACACAGAATAATTACAGAAAGCAAAAATAAGATCAAAACAGCTTTTTAATATTAGATACTAGAAGCTGATGAGCTAAGACTTCAAGTTCTAGGGAAAACTATTTTAACACAGAATTTTATGCCAAAACAAACAACAATGATACTTAGGGGAATAATACAGGAAACGAACAAACAAACAGTGAGACGCAGGGTCCTAGGTGTAGTGAACCTGTATCTAAGAGTATAATAAAAAGAACTTGGAATATGACAACTGTAAAGCAAGCTTATATGTGTTTTGGTATATGCTAAGCTATTTCACAAAGTGTTTGACTTAATACCTTGACAGCTATTAATGATAGGACAATGTGTTTTCCTTCACTTGCTTTCCTTTCAAGAAAAAGAAAGTCAGTGGAACTGGAGAGCATTATGTTAAGTGAAATAAGCCAGGCGGTGAGGAACAAATACCATATGATCTCACCTTTAACTGGAACATAATAAATAGAAGAAAAAAAAAGGAAACAAAATATAACCAGAGACATTGAAGTTAAGAACAATCTAACAATGGACAGGGGGGAGCGGGAGGGGACAGTGAGGACAGGGGATTACAGGAACTACTATAAAGGACACATGGACAAAATCAAGGGGGAGGGTGGAGGTGGGGGAGGGAGGGGGGTTTGGCTGGGGTGTGGTGGAGGGATGGGGAGAAAAGGCACACAACTGTAATTGAATAACAATAAAAAATTTTTAAAAAAGGAAAAAAAAGAAAAGACAAAATAAAAAGAAGTACTAGAGAAAAACTACTGTGCAAAAAAAGCATGGACTAAATATAAATTATCAAATTGTATGCTTTGCAAAATGTATTGTGATATAAAAGAATAATCCGTTCATTTGTGTACTTAAAACATACATCTAGCATGGGATTAGTTACAGGATTATATTTTGTTCTCTATAAATCCACTCAAAGTGCCTTGTTCTAAAGTAAATAACATTTATTAAGACTTTATAATTGTTTATTGTCTTTTTACATTTTTTTAAAGTTACTAAAAAATAATTCGATAAACCAAAATTTAAAAACAATTATACAACACTTCTAAGTCCATTATTTAGCTTAAGAGACATTTCACAAAATTTAGGCTTTCTGTTTACAAGTCTTGCCAAGCTCCTTCATCTTTGCCAGACTTTCAGGAGAAGCCAATGGCATTGCCAAGTGTTTGCCCTTTCTGCATGCTTTTATAATGTATCACCTATGTATAATTCTATAAACAATATGTCATAAGCAGGTTAAACTTTGTATAAATTATTCCACACTGTACTATCAATACATAAGCTATTTTCTATTCCATCTTGTTTTGAGAGTTACATATATTGATACTTACAGATCAGACTCATTCCTTTCAGTAGCTGCCTAGTGTTTCTGATATTTAAAAAAACACAAGTTGCCTATTTTTCTTTTGAGAGCTAGTATGATATTTCCAAATGTGAGTCACACTATAATGAATATTTATGATTATAATTTCTGATGCACATGCATAAAAATGCCAACATGACAGTCGTTCTCAATCCAGTCAAATGCAACAACGTTTTGTAGCAACTATTTTGTCACATACCAGCATTCTCTGTTAAAAATATTCATAGGTAACATAATTAAAACTAGACACATATCTGGAAAAAATAAATAACTTTAAAAGAAACAATAAAACTAAGGTAATTTAAAAAATATGTATTTTAATATGTAAAACTCAGGGGCAACTACATTGAAGATATAACAAAGATAGGAGATGCTTACTCCTATATATAGAATCATCCTGAAAGAAACATGATATTGTAAATAAACATTGTTTTAAGTTATAAATATACATTGATGAATGATGGAAAATAGAGATTGTAAATGTGTTTAAAAATCTACGTTGATACAGAAGGTTGTGTTTGTGACTTAGATACCATGCTCCCTATTTTACTATTGGTGATGGTTTTAAAACAGTGAACAGCAGTATGGCAAACTGTCAAATAAAAGAAAATTCACTCCTAGGAAACTCAGAGTATGTTAAACCATACAAACATAATACTTCACTTTTTAATGTAACACACAGTCATCGTCTAAACTCAGGCTGTTTAAAATAGATATTTAAAATAGATATTTCACCTAAGGTAAGTGTCCAGAAAGGCAACTGAAAGAAAAGATAGCTGTAGCAAAATGATGCTGTGTTGTGTGGCTTTTTTGGCCCTCCCCACGGACAACAAGAAGCGTCCTCCAATCATTGTGGCACCTGCCAACACCCCTTACATTTCCAAAGCATTAATAGGGTGAGAACTGCTTAGACACCTTCTTAGGAGAACTTTTAAGGATGCCCAGGAATTACTATGTATCTAGGAAAAGAATTGCTACATCATGGGCCATACTTATCTTCAAATTTATCAGGTAGCACTTAATATTTGCCTAGAGAAGTTAATTTACACATCACTCGCCAGTGAGTTTCCATTTTTCTACATCTTTATTCATATTTAATGTGGGTAGAATTTTTCATTTTTGCCAATTTAATGTGTATGAAGCAATATATGTATATATATGGCAATATATAAAGTATTTAAATTGATATTTTGTGGTTATTTGTCATATTGATCATTTATCTTACATTTATTGGCCACTGGAGTTTTTCCTTTCCTTGAATATTAAAAACTGATGTGTAATAAAAACATTGTTAACAACATAGACATTTAGCATAGACATGATTAAACAAATTATAACAATTATAAAATACTACGCAATTGTTTAAAAGAATAAGACAGAACTTAAGTCCGGGCAGGAACATATTGACTAGACATAATGTTACTACAAAGTAAAGGCCCAGTATATTATGAAAACTACAGACTCATTGAGGTACATACACATATTCATATGTAAATGTTAGAAAAATCTTGGAAGGATATGTTCCACATATAAGCAGTGATGTCTACAGACAAGAGAAATCCAATTAGACGGTTTGAAATGGCCTTTTAATATTTACTCTATATTATTTTATTTGAAATATATACAAGATGTGATTAAGCATCACATTTAAAGTTTAAAATAATCATTAGAATAAAGGGAAATAATTTATTGGGTGGCATTGGCTAACAAGATTACATAGGTTTCAAGTGTACAATTCTGTGCTACATGGTCTGCATATGGCATAGTGTGTTTACAACCCAAAGTCAGGTTCCCTTCTGTCAGCATGTATTTGATCCCCTTTACCTCATTCTCCTTCCCCCAAGTCTCCCCTTCCCTCTGGTAACCAGGGTAAGAGAAGGGAAAACTTCAGCTTTTCTTTTTAGTCGCGCCGTATTCACATTCTTGTATGCATCGATGTTGGAAGGTAACTGTGTGACTATGTGTAGACGATGGGATAGGGAACGAATGTGAGAAACCGCTCCATAGGGAGTGCTGTATAATTGCTGAAGTCACAATTCCTCAGCATCAGAGATTCCAATACAGAAACAACGTTATAAGACAAACATCCAGATAAACTTTTATGTGTAGGTATAACACAATAAAATATTCTTGGATTTTCTTATTAGAATCTCTCTCATATATCCAAGTAAAAGTATTGGCTGGTCAATATTCTTCGATGCTGCTACTATCATACTTGTATATGTTAAGCCTTCCAAACTCCAGAGGTTACGTTTACATACTAAATACGTATCTTTACTGATAGAAACATAGTCCCTTATAAAAACAAACAAAAAAAGCAGAGTTTCATTATTTATTTCTATAATCATTACTATTGTGGTGTTGGCATCTGTCTTAACTGAACCACTTCTTATATGATTATCTCGCCCCAGTTCACGTGCTTAGTGAAATGACGCAACGTATTTACAGCCAACTAACTTGGCGGCAAAATTCCTGAATCTTTCACATCGCGCACCTGGGGCGTACTTCGCATTCTTGTGCCCAACAGTTTGTGAAACTAATGGATAGGTAGCAAATATGCACAGAGGGAACATCTCCTTTTCTAAGAACTTTCAAGAGAGAGGCATGTAATATTTCATAATGGTCTATATTTTATAATTAATATTTAATAATGTTATAATGTTAAATATACTTTTATTAGTTTGTCAATGTAACTATTATACTGTCTGTGGATAGGAGAGGTTATCTCTCTTTTCTTTGATTTTGAGGTAAAACAAAAGGAATAATTCTCTGCCTCTTTCTGGGCAGACCATTTGTAAAGCCCAGTGACAGTAGCTTTAAAAATAAATATAATATTTACAAGGTGGCTATTATCTGTCAGGCACCATTTCTAAGCACACTCTGTGTTGACATATTTACAATTCCCACAAACTACAATGAAGTAGGTATTATTATTTTCACCGTTCAAGCAAGGATATGGACACACAGTGAAAATACGTAACTTTGTCCCAAGTCACAGGCAAGTGTAGAGCAGGAAGCCAAGACCAGGTAACATGTTCTAGTCTTCTCCCTTAACCAGTGAACTATGATGCTCATAACTAAAACCAGTGACTGCACCATATGCTATATTTGTATATTATCAAGAGCGCTACTTACTCTTCATGAAGTTGTTCTTTGTTTTTTCTCTGCCGATGGATTCTCCAGTGGCTGATTACCTCTGCCTCTGAGAATTTCTTCCCCAATGTTCAGCTAGGGATTTACCCACCCAGCAGGAAGACGGCTACTCTGTGAGATTTCCTGAGCAGCTTAAGCAGAAAAGGAAGTATGTAATTTGCATTTCAGAATGAGACTTTATGGAAATTTTATATGAGGAAATTTATGAAAATAAAGAGTTGAAGTCTTTCTTGCCACTTAAAAGAACTTGCGTTACTTTACTCCTCCATTCTCTACTTCTTCGAAAGAAAGCACAATTGAAAAAGCTGACCTCTTCCCAACATAAAACTTGACTAAACACTAGCCAGTTCTGTGTCAACATTTTCCTTGTAACCTTTTCAGGAAAAAATCCACTTAAATCCTTATTTCTGGTATTGTTATGTAGGGGTCAGCTCGTGATGGAATGGTGTACTTAAGGTAACACTAATATTGTACAGCTATTACTCTTATTTTAGAGTTTATATTATAGTCTATTCCCTCTGCTCATAATGCCAAGCAGAAAGACTTCTGTGTGAAGAAGAGAAATTGATTATATATGTATATATGCTGATATTAGATTTTTTTAATCCTCATTAATATTGGACAAAGTTATATTTATACATTATCAGGAAATAATGTCATTTTATAGCAGTGGGAGAGAAGAGAGCAAAAAAATGGTTTTCTTTATGACAAAGCCCATTATTACAAAGCAACAAAACTGTACTTTTAGGAATAATTTGAAAGCAGAGGCGAATATGTTAGCAATAGAGTTAGACCTCAGTTTTTGAGTTCGGCTAAGGAAGAATTCAGAGCCTAGAACTCTAACACAAGAAATTTATTTAGATAGTCACAGAGGTAGAAGAAGTGAGCCAGCTGGGCCGCATAGACTAGCAAACAAGTTACAGAGTCAAAATGAGGGCTTTGGGAGCTTAGGAAGAGGAGAACAAAGGTGTGTGCCTGTGAGAGAGGGTGTGGGCGAGCTCCGGAGCAGGGATTTTTAACCTTTTCATCTCAGCACACACATACAGTGATTACTGAAAATTCTGCAGCACTCTAAAAATATATATTACATTTTTTCCAATCTGACAAAAAGTAGGTGTAATTTTGCTTCATTCCCACTGAACAGCTATTGTTGTATTGGCTGGTGTCATTTTTTTTTGGACAGTCTAAGGGAAAAGAGACCACTGACTAAATAGTTGAGTATTGCATGTTTTAAAAATCCTTGTGGCACACCAGTGTGCCTCTACACTGGTTGGTTGAAAATCCCTACGAGAGAGAAAGAGAGAGGAGAGAGAGAGGGAGAGAAAATGCCTTGGGTCCCTCGTCTTGTTTTTTTTAATCCATTTCCCAAAGGAGGGGATTTCAGGGGAGGTCTCAGGGGAGGATCTCAATAAAATATTCATTAGCTGTCCAGGTATGTCCTTCCAGGGTCCTAGTCAGGACTGGTTGGTGCTATGGCAGGGCATCACTATCCTTGCATCTGGTCCTGATTTCAGCCATGCCATCTCTTCATCTGGTGTTGCTGCTTCTCAGGGCCTGGAGCTGAGACACAGCTGAGACCTAGATATCATCTCTGATTTGCCTAAATCTCTGTTTCTGTGTTCAACAACCCCAAGGCTTTTTTTCCTAGGATCATTCATGCTGATCAGACTCTCATTGTCTTGAGGGCTCAATGCTCAGGGAAGTGGTCAAGCAGGGGCCTGCATGGGAGCCGTATGTGGCTATTCTCTGGCCCCTTGTTCCTCCTCTAACAGGCTCCAAACTGCATGACTAACAACATGAAAGGTCATGCGGTCTAAACCACATGACTAGCAAAATGGTAGGGGAGAAAAGGTCATCTTGGGAGTAAGATCCTAGCCTGTAACACTTGTTTTCTCTAGTTCTGCCTGTTGCTAGGCATCCAAGACTTCCCACCCTGGCAACATTTCATATCTGGCCTACTGTTCCTGACCTGCCCTTGCCTGTCTAACTGCCTGCTCTGCCAATCGCATGCTAGCATTTATTTCTTTCTTGTTTATGAGATTATAATTTTCTGCTCGAACTGAGCTGTCAAATAGAAAATATTTTCATTAAAACAGAGTGAGTCTTGTAGGCATTTCTCTCCTAATAGGATCTGCTACCTTAATTTATTTTATAATTTTATTAATAAACCCATCTTTCTTAAACAGGAATTTTAGACAAATAAGTTGATTTAAACTCAACATACACAACAGATGATAATTTACTTGCTCCATAGGGAATTACTTTGCTTTCCATCACAGATATCTCACTAATTCGTAGCGATTCAGTCGCCAATGCCACGTACAAGCAATTTCTATTTAGTAAGGGCAGGGACACTATATGGCTATATAGAGTGCCACTGCCTTTAAATTTAATTTAAAGAGTAAAAGAATAAAAGGAATATTCTGCTGGGTTGTGTAACAGTCCTGCTTTTGGGACAACTATGAGAGATCCATGGGGTTCAGAGCTCTTGACACAATTGAAGTTCAGTTGACACAGAGTAACTATGGCAGGGTTCAACGTCGTGAAGAAGTTGATTCAACCACTTTAGATGGTGGAGTTTCGTGTGGGGTGATGTGTCATCTACCTGGTTGGGAAACAGCTGATAATCCCACACTCACCAGTGCGTGCTAGAGCAGCAATGCATGGATTTTGAAGGTATGAAAAAAGGCTACAGCAAAGTGTCACATTGGGTTTCTCACCTTTCTGATGCCATAAAAACTTCAAGGTTTTAATCATCTTCTATATTAGAAAGAATATGTGAGGTATGCAGTGATACTTTAAATGTGTGAGGAGTCATGTTGATAGCAACCAACGTCATCTAAATAGAAAATAGGGATAGAAAACATGGTTCAGACCTTACCTTATCCCATTGAAAAGCTAGTAATGAAGGAATCTCAGTTTCACAATTCCAAAATTGGCATTATCACCATAATAATAATAATGCCAAAGATAACTATGCATGGAGATGATTTCCAGATTATAATTTGTAAAACCCTTTCCTGGATTCCACTATAATCTTCCAAGGTATTAATGCCCATGTGCCCTCTTATTTAATATCTCTTCTTCCCCTATCCCTAAAACAACTTCTGCTTCAGGTTTCCCATATCAATGAAGAATGTCATCATCCACTCACTTGTAACTTTCCTCTTGTCCATTATCATCTAGACACAAGTAGCCAACATATCTTTCTGAGCCTCAGTTTCTGATGTACATTGACTGTATCCCTTCCTCTCTTTCCTCTTTCTGACTCTCTTACCTTTAATTCCAAAAGCAAAAAAAAATCTTAAAATTTAAATTGTGTTTCTATAATCTAACTCTGTAGGTGGAAAGATGGTACTAGAGTTAGAAGGTAGCATGGGCTTTTCAGTGGGTCAAGCAGTGTGGTGTGCAGACCACTGAAAATATTTGAACCTGATATTATAACAGGAACAGAAGTTAGGAAGGAGTCAAAGGATATCCTCCAATGGTATCTATCGTATTTTGACCACTAGTCTTCTTTTACACAAATGAGAGAAACTTTTTAGTTAAAATCCCAAACAGTCACAGGAAATGGAACACAGTGGGGTCCTAGAATTCCTTCTATCATCACAGAGAAAGTGAACTCAGTCACCTTTGTGAGAGACTGTTCTTTTTCACCTGGATAAGGTAAGCAGAATTTATGAGGGTACTCACTTTAGAACAATTTGTAGCAGGGCACATCAATCCTGAATAAGTGGAGATGGTATCAACAGACTGTTTTGAGGAAGAGTGTATGCAGAGACAAAAGTTAGCACAGAAGGAAAAGATAAAGAACAACCTGAAAAAGGAAGCTTGGGCTTAAGGTGTGATCCCTGAATTCCAGCTGTGGGCCATAGAAAGTAGCTCCTACAGTGCTCTGAGCCTACTGCACAGTGCACATGATGCACGTACGCTGAAGAGGTCGTAACTTCCATCAACACAGTCCCTGGAAAACAACGCAGAAGAAAATTTCCCACAAACATTTTCATGCTCCCAGCTCTATGGTTTAATTGAAAGCAAGCTAAAACTGTGGGTGATTGGCCAGGGAAGTCTTTTCTAGGGGGATAATGATTTACCTATGACCTGAACAACTATGGAGGTTTCAGGAATGAGTGTTACAGGCACAGGTTATGGCAAACATCATAAATGCTAGTATAGTAAAAAGCCTGCCTTAAAATTTACTGCATAGAAAGGAATTTATAAAATGAATAAGGCTCATGAGGATGAAAGACAGTAAATATGGTCTAGAGCGGCATGAGATGATGTCAAAATGGTAAGAAAGAATAGTCAAATTATGAAGAGTTTGCAGAGCATGGTGGGGGTTGGTTTTTACTCCATGTGCGCTGAGCAGAAAGGAGTGAAGATATCTCTTTTACATGGTGAATTTTCAGTGATGAATGACTCAGTGAGAAATCTCGATTGCATTAAAATTCTTGCTGTCAATCAGACTTCAAATATTAATTATCTTTAATGCTATTTTGCTATTTTGAGTCACCAAGCTACCCTTAAAAAAATCCCAAACTCTTCTCCTTTTCTCATCCTTCATGTAATTTTACTGGAGGAGATCTACATTCTCTTTTCCCTAGGTTATTATGCAAACTTTTTGTTTACAATCAGGCTCTTCCTTGTTGAATTTATCCTCTTAATGCAACATTCTCTCTTCAAAATCTCTCCCATTGTCAAAATATACTGGCTGCCCATGCTCTATAGCAGTGATTTTCAATCAGTGTGCCTCAGCACACTGGTGTGCCATGAGAATTTTTAAAGGATGTAATACTTGACTATTTATTCAAGGGCGCTAACCTCTTTTCCCTTAGATCATGAAATATAAAAATGACAACAGGCAATGCAACCATAGCTGTCCAGTATGAATGAATCAAAATTATACCTATATTTTGTCAGACTGGCAAAGAATATAACGTATTTTGGTGAACTGCAGAATTTGGTAATTAGTTTTTATGTCATGAGATGGAAAGAATAGAAAATTGCTGCTCTGTAGAAGTCCAGAGACTGTAAATCCGAGTCCTCCATGGGTAATACTCTGCCTACACACCTTGCTTCATTAAATTAAATGCCTCAATTGTGCTCAAATATTGGCCTGAGACTGTGGTCAAAGAGTAATGTGTTGTTTTATAGGAAAAAATGGGAACCAAAAGGTGAGGTGTACATGAAGACAGATATCAGCTCAATATTAAAAAATAGTTTAGGGAAGTAGAACTGTTTAACACTGTCAGAGATTGTCTCCTGACAGAGGAAAACTTAAGTACCGAGGAAAACATAATGTAAAAAGTCAAGCAACCTGCTTTATGAAAGAAGGTGAACTAGATTACCTAGACTTTTTTCTAATTAAATGTCTCTGTAACTTTTTAAAATTGAATCTTTACTGTATTTTTTTCCATTACCCTTTAGTCCCCTTATACTCTCCCCCAGCATTCCCCACACTATTTTCCATCTCCATCAGTCTTTTTTCCTTTCTGCTCAATTCCCTGACCCGCTAACTTCCCTGCACCCCACTAGCTGTCATCCTATTCTCCATCTATGAGTCTGTCCCCATTGTCTCTGTAACTTTTGAATAAACCTAAAAATTCAAATATCCTATTCTACAGTTAAGAAAATAATAAACTAAGTCCTTCATAACATTTCCAATATGAAACGTTTTCATTTATAAAACCCTATTCTGTGATTATTTAATTCAAACAAAAGGGAAAAAAAGAAAGCTTCAGAATTCACAAGAAAGCTGTGATGTGTGTGATAACATATTATCTACAGCCTTTGAGCTCTTTGAAGATAAGCTGTTGAGTAATGTCACTACATTATTATTGTAGTTAGAATATAAATACAGGTTTAACATCTTGTCAAGATGATATAACTTTCAAAAGAATGCAAAATGAGACATTCGCATGTGCAATTTTAAAGCAAGATTCAAAAGATTAAATGAAACAGATACATTTTATTTTATCAAATGCACCTTGTTTGTAGAAATAAATTATAGGTAATTCGATAAATTAATTTAAAATTTGTCTTCCCTTTATTTTATAGGAGAGAGTGTTTTAAGTGTTTCTTATGACCTTAATTAAAGTGAATTTTATAATTGACTTATTTGCATTAAGAACAATATTGATATTTAAACTGAGTATTTTTGTAACATTTATTTTAAAAATAAATATTAACCATAATAAATACCTAATTACTTAGCTAATTAAATATCATCCTGAAAATAAGAAAGGCAATACAATTTTAGTGTTTTATATTGTTGCTTTTAAAGCAAAGCAACATTTTCCCAGAGTGTAGTTTTCTAATATAGGTGAATATGGTTAATTCTCAAAAATAAACAACTGCTTAATTACCACAAGGCACAGAATCCACAGCACAAATTTAAAACATCAAAAAGGGAAAAGTAATTAGTCTCTTGGTATAATTTAATCTGTATACTAAGAATTGGGCCACATTGTAGTTTAGTCCTGTCTATGATTCAGAGGCCAATTTGAATTCCATTGAAACATTTCGCTTCTAACTTGTGAACATAACTCTAAAAATAAGTTGTATCTTCATATTTACTGTGCAGTTGGGAAAACACAGGACTAATGGAAAGGAAGTCTACACTCAGAACTAGACCAACTGCAAAACTTCAGAATTGTTTATGCTCTTTTACAAACTAGCTATGACTTAAGAGCCATAGAGTGGTTGGTAGGCCTTCCAAAAAAAAGGTATAGTTTGCTTCTACTGCACTTTCATTTAAAAATCTTAAGCACAGAGTTACTTAATACTGTTATAGAGCAAAAGAGATAATAATTTAAATTGTTCACAATAAGCTCTAGAGAAAAGAGAATATTATTAGCAGCAAAAGTCGATCATTTCACCACATATCTATTCATCAAATGATTGTTGTCACCAATCAATTCAACAATCCACCAACGTAGCCTGGCAGCCAAGGAGAGTGGACTGGAACGTGCATGAGTGAACAACGATGACTTCACTGTACTAGTCAGTGGGGGTGGGGGGTGATGCCATTGTGTGAGCGTGTGTACTGTGTGGCCATCATATTCAAAATGACTGAGTGAGTAGAGCAATGAATCTGCCTCAAAGTTTGCATTAAGCTTGAACATTCCTCCATGGAAGCTGTTTGGATGATTCAGAAAACTGCAGCCATGGGTAGTTGGTGATTGGCAGCTTCATCATGACAATGCGCCCTCTTGTGCATCAAGTCTCGTCTTGTGCAGAGCTTTTTGGCAAAACATCAAATCACCCAGTTGAACTCAGCCTCACCCCCTACAGCCCATATTTGGCACCCCGTGACTTCTGGCTTTTCCCAAAACTAATATCACCTTTGAATGGAAAGATATTTCAGGTTGTCGATGAGATTCAAGAAATACAACAGGGCAGCTGATGGCAATTAAGAGAACCAATGAGGTTCCAAGGTGCCTACTTCAAAGGAGACTGAGGCATCATTGTCCTATGTACAATGTTTCTTGTATCTTATATCTTCTTCCAGAAATATCTCTACTTTTCATTAGTTTTCATATTACATGGCTGGATGCCATCTAGACAGATTATAGTGTGTGTGTGTGTGTACTATATATATACTATATACTATACATATTATATGTACTATAGTAATATATACTATATATATTATATATATACTATATGTATATACTCACACATACACACACATATATATATATGTGTGTATGTGTGAGTATATATATATGTCAAGAGAAAGATATAAAGTTATGGAGATTATAAATCAAGAAGCAGGTCTCATGTTCATGAGGTATATTGTGATCTATATAGAGAAACACCATTGGAATCTAAAATCTTTATAATTTATGAGAGAATTTAGAAGGTTTGACTTATAATCAATATACAAAAATTAATATTTTTATATCTGCCCAAAGTTATGAGCATGCATAAGTAAGTGCTGTGCTATTATTTAAACTTATATCTTAAACTATTTCAAAATAAAAATGTTATACAAAAATTTCACACTCTTCTGACTATGTAAAAGAGATCATCATGCAAAAGAGATCTAATCAAATATATCAGAAACCATTTTTTAATCCAGAAAGCCTGAGTATCTTTCACACAAACACATTTATACACTGTCTACATCAGTAAATAGAATAGTCATACAGCAGTCTTTAACAACCTAAAGCTTTTCTAAATTACCACAAACAGAAAGTTCTTATCAGAATGACTTTGCCTCCCGAAGGAACTTGAACTCACACAGATACTCACAGCAGTAATAGACTTAAACCTGCTGGGCTTTCAAGAGCACTGATGTAGTGAGAGGGGGAACCGCAGCATGGAAGGAGTAGGTAAGATGCAGACGGAACACTCGACCACATCACTCGCATAATTCTGTTCTCTCATTATGGAGTATCTGGTGTCTTATAAATGTCAGAGATTTTTAATAATGGTAAATCTATGCAAGTCCAAGAGGCATCTATATCTGAAAAAGCCCTAATAAAATCTACAAACTCCCTATATATGTCGATTTGCATTCATTGAAAACTCTGATCCCTCCTCCCTTCATTTGCTGTTGTAGTGCCTTCAGAAAAATCATGAAGAGAAAACACTTAATTAGTATTTCACCTTAAGTGAATAGATTGAATAAGAAACCAATTAGTATTTAGATAATAAAAAGTCTAATTAGCCACTAAGCACACAACAGAAAATTTTCATTAACTTCCTTTCCATAACTGAAGCGGGAGGTACAAAGAGATCAGCATCTCAGGAGTGTCTGTTCTAATCCCTCTCCTGCCATTCATTTATTGCTAAAGGCACAAACAAGTAACGTAACCAGGAATTTGGCAAATCTACTTGAGGCTAGATCTGCTTTGGATGAGGGGACTGTGTTTAGGAACACTCTAGAAAACAGGTTTACTTCTACACAGGCTCTCATAAAAAGTGCTAAGCCCTGATTTCACTCAATTTCTGTTTGAATATGAGTGAATGCATAGTGAGCATTAGATTCTTAATAATAATATGTACACTATAACATGATTGGCTGTGTCGGATCCTAGGAGCAGTGGTGTTCAGTAAATGGTATATATTGTGTATATGTGCATGCTTGTGTGTGAAATGCTTTTCTATATCTATTGAGATGAACATAGCTTTTTTGTTGTTTATTTTTCCCCATCTACAAGCTTTGTGAATTATCTTAGTGTCAGTAGTAGCAAAAGTTTGCTAGAAGACAGAAGAATTAAAATGTCAAGAATTAAAATGATAACACTTCACTTGGGAGGTAAAAACCTGCATGTGTGATAGGTAAAAATAGGAATAAGGTAGAGAGAAATGGGGAGAAAGAAATTGGTGTATTACTATATAAGCGATTGCTTCACAAAGTGTCAAGAACTAAAAGAGAAGCTTCAGGTCCATCAGCAGGTGCATTCACTGGGCACAAAGGACATCCGTGGATAGACTGAAAGCGAAACCTCTCTTCTGAGCAGCCTATGTAAGGGAGAATTTATTGACTCAGCATCTTCCCACCTTCAGTATTTCGCTGATCATTGTTGCCTTGTTAAGAAGCTGACTCCCCGACACTTGCAGGTGGCGTAGTCTATTCCGACGAGGCTGCTCAGCAGCCAGAACCCATGCTCTCCAATGGGTCATTTCATCCAAGTTCAGATGTAGTAGGACAACTTAGTCCAAACAGGACTGGATATCTGGGCTTGAAGGCCATGCAGACATTAGGCTTCACCTTAGACTCTCTCTAGGTAGGAGAGCTGCATCAGGGTGCTGAAGACAGTAGACACACTTGAGAAGCTCACAGGTGAAAGACATAAATAAGTTCACTAAAAGACTGGGACATAATAACAGAACTACAGAATACTTCCCCTTCCCCAACACTTCACCAGCACAACTATTAAAGTCCTATTTGGAGAAGTTCCTTTCACTTGGAGCATCATGCCGGACTAATAAGAAAAAATCGCTACATGTACTAAAAGGCAAACATACACTTTGGAGACACAAAGCAAACACTAGGACCAGACACTGTAGGGGTGCTGAAATGAGCAGAGCAGGAATTTAAAAACAACTACAAGTAATATGCCAACAGTGCTGATCCACAAAGTGGACAGCACACAGGGGCAAACAGTGTAAGCAGGGAGATGGAAATCCTAAGGGAAAAAAATTAAAATAATGCTGAAGATATAAAACACTGTAACAAATCAAAAATGCTTATGATGGGCTTACACTGAAGGGAAAAAAATCTCTGATCTTGAGGATAACTGAAAAGCAAAATAAACAAAGACAAAAAAAGAAAAGAAAAACAAACAAAAGCAAAACAAAATAAACAGAATATCCACACGGGAATAACTGCAAAAAGTGTAGCGTATATATAATGTATAACTGAAATACTAGTGGAATAAAGAGAGAAAGGAACAGAAGAAATATTTGAAGTGATAATGACTGCAAATTTTACAAAATTGATGACAGACACCAAACCACAGATCTAGGAAGCTCAGAGAATATAGTCAGATAATTGAAAAATAAACAAACAAACAAAACTACACCTAGGTATATAATTTTCAAGTTATAAGAAATCAAAGAAAAAATGCTAAAATAATCCAGAGGAAGAAAGCACCTTACCTATAGAGAAACAAATACATGAATTATATGTATGTTCTGGTAATGTTCTTAGAGACAGAGAGAGCAACAGCAATTATTCCAAGCTGAGATGTGCATATTTACTTTATTAAAACTAAGGATTTAAAAATAACTCTCTAGAAAAAATGAGGAAGGGCTGCATATACTTTGTCATTTAAATGTTTTATATAAAATGCATTGCACACAATGAAGTAATAAACGTTATTTTAAATAAATAAAACTGAAGTTTTATACTACAGCTTTTGTCCAAGAAAGATTAGATTAACTAATCAATATGTGACACTGGCTAGGACCGATAGGAAATGTCTTTAATGGTATCTAACTATTTATATTTTTAAAAGTAGTATTCTAATTATATATTAGTTTAAAAATTATTATTGATATTAATTAAAATTTTATAATTTGCTAATACAATGAAAGATAATATTTTAAACCAATTGGTTGTGAGAACATTCTATTACTTTGATTAATTATATCATCAGAATGCCTTACAGGATTAGGAATTTGGACTTTGAGGCCTAACCGGAGTAAGCACTATTCATCTAAGAGAAGCTCACCATAACTGAAAATAAAATACTAGAGAGATCAAGTTCTGAATTAAACCTGTGAACAAAATTCAGTGAAGCATTTTAGCTCTTTTAAAGGATTAGTTGAACAAACACAGTGTTGTCATACATCACTACAAACTATTAGAGTTTTCTTGCTGGAATTGGGAAAACTTTTGATACTAAAGTATTTACTTCTTTAAATATTCTCAACTTTTGCTGATCTACTTTCATCAATTTGCTACAAATAAGGACACTATGTAGAAGAATAATGTTCTTCACTTGCAATTATAATAACAGTATAAAATGAGTGGGATTACTATTTTTTTTGTGGCCCAGCAGATGTTTAATTGTGTATTTTGGGCAAAAAAGATCTCAAAATTTTCTAACATGCCATTATTTTATTATTATAGTCTGGGGGTGTTGTCCTAAGTAACTATTTAGCTTGAAAATAATCAGTGAAAAAAATTATACAATCAAATTCATGCAATATAGTAGTTTATAAAAAATGACTTTCAAAATATTGCAAAATTGTCCCTTCCTATGCAGAGTAGAGCATTTGTTGAGGTAAATAGTGTTGACCATCAATGCTTTCAATGTGAGCAAACTGGTTCAATGCATAAACAATGTGCTTTTTATTTACTGCTATCCTTAGAAACCTTAATTTTGAATTATCACAGTTCTATTAAGTATTTTGTTTACATCACCTGTAAAACATTAACTGAGCAGGCACAAAGGAAAAATTCAAAAGGAGTAGAAAGAAATAAAATGTAATCTCAATTCTTTCTTACATCTATCTTAGTGCAAATGCATGAGTACAAAACACTTTAGATGCTCTCAATTCATCAATTTGACACATTTCTCACACAAAATCCCACAGTCCTTGGTTTCCAGGGATGGCAATATAATGCTTAGCCAGTTATTACCACCTTATCAATTCATGATACCCACAGCAGAACTAACATGAATTTATGAATTTATTTTATTCTGCTTTGACAAGTAATGCATAAAGCTTCCACTTTTCCCTCAGAGGTTGTCTAACTGTGTGAGTGGCATAAACTGGGTGGTATATAAACAACAGAAATTCACTTGTCACAGTTTTAGAGGCTCAGAAGTCCACAATTAAGGTCCAGAAAGTTTAGGTGTCTGGTGACAGGAAACTTCCTGGTTCACAGCTGTCTTTCTGCTACGGCCTCACATGGAGCAAAAGCAAGGGTGCTCTCTTAGAGTCTCCTCTGTAAGGGCACTAATTCCATTAATGAGAGTCTACCTTCATGCCCTAATCAGCTCCCAAAGGCCCCAGCTCCAAGTACCACCATACTGGGCATCAAGATTTAACATGCAAATTTTGAGAAACCCAAGATTTCAGACCACAGCAGATGTATTTTCCTACAAATTATTCAATTCTGCATGTCACTGAGACCCACTGTCTGTAGTTACTGAAAACCTTTCAACTTAACAAAAGTGTAGGGATAAAAAGACAGACTGCCATTTGGCACATACGACAAGCAAGGTGAGGTGCTTGCCAAGGAGGCTACAGCCATGTCTCCTACGAAAGTTTACATTAGTGGGGAGACAGACAGACAAGCAATTCAACCATACCGCACTGTGAATGCAGGAGATGTCAGCTCAGAACTGTGAAGAAACTCCCCCGATTATTACTAATCCCAGCCTTGGTAGAGGTAAAGAATAAGATATCTCAGAGCTGGTCCTTGGGTAACGTCATAAAAGATGAGTCGATCTCTACAGGGAAATCGCTTTATCCCAGTCAGGAAAACTGGTATATTCCAAGCGGGTAACAAAAGGGAACATGGCACTGTCTAGAACTGCAGGGTTTTTGTGCCACTGGTTTATGCTGGAGAATAATGAAAAACTAGGCTGCAAAGGTAATATGAAGAGTCTTGATAGGATGTGGCAGCCGGACTGATTGACAGACATTGTGGAAGAATCATTATTTATGTATTTCAGAAAAACCATGCTAATGCCTGTGCACGATGGCACATTCACAAAGAAGCATGAACGGTGGATACAGAGGATATTATGATGGACGGGGACGAATAGACAGCGTGTGGCTGCAACTGCAAGACTGAGGAGCAAGACAAAACTAGGAAATGAAGACAATTTTTTAAATGAATATACATTTTTCAGAACTAGAAACAAATTATGAGTATAAGTTAATGACCCAATTTTGTGATATCTAGTAAATAGTCTCCAGAAAATAATTCTATGTTGAGAAACTTTGTGGAATGAGTATATCCTCTCACAAGACGATTACATGAAAGCCCAATACCTTCCTAGACACTTAAGAACCATAGTATATTTGCTTTAAAATTAACTTCCTCGCTGATTGTGGAATGCATACTTATTCATTTATTTAAGTGATGAAAATAACTGCTATAAAAACATGGTATCTCATTAAAATTACAATTCCTTTCTCTAAATCAAGTGTCAGCAAAGTTTTTCTGTGAAGAGCAAGATCTTAAGTATTTGCTTCTTTCTGGACAAGAGGCAAAATCAAGCATATTATCTAAAGCATATACAAAGAGAGAAAGAAAATTACCCCAAATATTAAATTTTTTGAATTTTAATTTATAGATACAAAAATTGAGTTTCACATTATTTTCATTTGTCACTCAATATTATCCTTTTTAATATTTTTACCATTTGTGAATATAAAATCCATTCTTTGCTCATGTTGTACAAAAAGAGGCAGGGGGCTGGATTGGCCCTAAGGCTGTAGTTTGCTCACCTCCGCTCTGAAGAAAGTCAAGAACTCCCTTGGAGATTCAAAAGAAATGGAGATTTCAACAGTGTAATGTAACAATAGCGAAAAGAATAGCATATGCAAAGAATAGTTGCCGTATACATTTTAAGAGCACATATTTGAAACTGCGTGTCATTTGAGAAATTGAAACTACTGCTATGAATGAGCAGGCAATTCAAGAAAGAAAAACAACCCTTACTTAAAAGCAGAATAGCTTGATCTTTAATTCATTATTGTTTGGAAAAATATGTAGTGAGAGAAAGCCATCAAATCAGAATAAATTTCTCAAAGTGTAATGAGATGTCACAGAAACTCTTGTAAAAAAAAATTCCTGTGAGAAATCATCAAACCAGCTGTTTGGAATTTTATTGCTCTCTTGATTTGTTTCATTAATTATAAATTTTAGACTGAAATTTCAAAGAAGGAAAATTCAAGTAATATACATTATGACAAGGCATATGACATTCAGTTGAATGTGATTAGTTACTGTGTTACTTTGCTTAAGTTATTTATATACCACGTTAGTACTTCAGAATAGGGGTCCATAGAAATCATCATTTCTTTAAAATGAAAAACACTTTGTTTCCTTTCTACAGTATGTTGGGCTTTAAGGCTTTGGTTAATAAGAGAATTGTTATTAGACTATTCTTTAATGTTAAAATGCAGACTTTATCTTTATTTGCAATTATAAAAATTAAATTTCCAGATAAAAACGAAACTGTGAAGACTGTCCAAACCTGAATTTATGTATCCATTCCCTTTCAAATGAGCCTTAGTTTCAGTTCATTATTCACATTTAATGATCTCAAAAGGTGTAATAGAGTTTAAGTGAAGCAAACACTAATTCAAATTAGTACATTTGCAATCAGTTCACTTCAAAAGTTTTCCTCTGCTTTGCTTGAAAATAAATATGCTCTAAATATTTTATAAATTAATCGTTATCATACAGAGAAACATCTAATGAATCCAGTTCATTAAATAATCACCAGGGAAGCATATTTGGGTTAACAACCCATGCAGGAGTAAGATCTCCCACAGCATACTTCCTCGCATGGAAGTTACCAAATGCAGACTTCTCCCTTAAGTTCACTTATGCCCAAAGGATGTGCATCTATCCTGTCTGAGCACAGCAGAATCCCAGAACCTGTATCAGATCTTGACAGTAGCATTTCCTCCTAATTTTTTCCAATTAGGTGTCATATAAACATAAAACCATTAAAATCCAAAGCTTTAAAAATAAAAATTATTTAATGAAATGTTATGAAATACCAGAATAAGTATATCATCAATAATAATAATCACTGTTCTAAAATTAATGTGTTACTACTATTAACTTAATGCTTACTAGATGCTAGCTGTGTGCTAAATACCTGATTTGCAAAATCTTCCCTAATCCTCATAACCATATTAAGAAGATAATACTACCTCAATTTATATAAGTTACATTTCCATAATAAAAACAATCTTTTGGTTTTTTACAGCTCTGTCCCCATCATTTCAGTTATTGATGTAAAAAATTGCATCTTTGTGCATTTTGTCCTAAATCATAAATTTATAATTGTTTTTCATGTATTAGTCTTTTAAATTATGTAGAAACCAAATGTAGAGTTACAAAATGTGGAGTTACCATAATACTAGTTTTTATACTGATTGCTAGTTTTCAAAAATGTATTAGACTTTTTAAATCATATAGAAAACAAAAAATGAAGCACTAATATCTTATTTATTCAAGTCACCTTGAGTTACTGTGTAGTGTCCTTTTATTTCAACCTGAAGGACTCACTTTAATATTCCTTGAAGAGAAAGTCTAATGGTAATGAACTCCCTCAGCTTTTATTTATCTAGGAATGTCTCCACTTTTCCATTTTTCAAGGAGAGTTTACTCATATACAGAATTCCTAGTTGACAGCTTTGTTTTAATTTTAGCACTTTGTATATATCAACTCACTGC
Source organism: Desmodus rotundus (assembly GCF_022682495.2). Classification (NCBI taxonomy): domain Eukaryota; kingdom Metazoa; phylum Chordata; class Mammalia; order Chiroptera; family Phyllostomidae; genus Desmodus; species Desmodus rotundus. The sequence goes on from NC_071397.1 coordinate 85,810,660, forward strand.
CTTCTGGCCCCTAAACATTCTGATGAGAAATCTGCTGATTTCTTATTGAGGATTCATTCCTTCTAAAATGACTTCTTTGTTGCTGCTTTCCAGATTCTCTTTGCTTTTGTATTTCACAGTTTGATTATGCACTCAGTCTTCACTTCATATCATCAATAGATCCTGCATCTTTCAGGCAAAATGACATATAACAAAATTGGCTTTTCTAAAGGATAATCGATATACAAGAGTTAAGTTCCTAAAGGCATCTAATCAATGAAACAATGTTAAACAAAAGCAAATTATTTGAGGACCTGCTCTAATATGTCTCATTGTGGGTCTCTTTAAGTTCATTGTATTCAGAATTTTTGAGTATCTTGGATGTTTAAGTTCATGTCTTTCACCAAATTTGGTCATTATTTATTCAAATACTTTTTCTCCCTTCTCTTTCTCTTTTCCTTCTGGGACTCCCAAAATCAGTTGGATCATTTGATCATGTCACATAGCTTGAACTCTGTTGACTTTTCTTCAGTCATTTTTTAAAAGTTTCTCACACTCAATCATTGTAATTGCCCTGTCTTCAGATTTGATTATTCCTTCTTCTATCTGCTCCAATCTGTGTCTGAGTCCTTCTAATGCAATTTTAATTCCAGCTATTGTAAATTTAAGCTAAAGAATTTCTTTACAGTTTCTCTTCTGGTTTTCAATCTCTTTATTGATATTTACATTTTGTTTACACATCATTTTATTGATTTTTTTTACATCTTCCTTCAGTTCTTTAATCATCTTTATGATAGCTGTTTAGAAGTCTCTATCCAGTAGGTCTGCCTTGTGGCCTTTCTCAGGGACAGCTTTTGCTGCTTTACCTTTTAATGAGCCACACTTCCCCATTTCTTGGTGTGCCTTGTGATATTTTGGTTGCAAGCTGTACATCTGAATTTAATAATGTGGTAATCCTGGTCATCAGTTTTTTCCCCTCTCCAGGGTTTGTGCTTTTTGTTCTTGACTTTCTCTTTTTGTTTTCCTTTGTGTTTTGTTCATTAATGTCAGCTGCTTCCATGCTGAGCATGAGTCTAAGGTGAAAACTTAAGGTCTTCTCATGTCTTTTCTGAGACTGACTCTTTCTCTGGACATGCACAATGACTTTCTATTTCCCCCTGTATATGCAGGTGCTTTTGAATGTGTTAGTCTTTAATGTCTGTCTCCCAGAAGGGAAAAAAGAGAAAAAACAATGAGTTTTTAACTCATTAGTAACTTCTAGAAGTTACTTCAGTTGGAGGATGGGCTTTCAGCAATAGGTGCTTCATAAACGGCTGCCCACCTCCAGGTCTATACCTCCCAAATTAAAAGCATCAATCAACAACTGGGACATAGGTCCTTAACATTTGGAGAACAAGGTCATTGTTGCTGGCTAGGACACTCTGCAGCTGCTTCTAGAACACAGGTACACCTGCCAGCCACAGGGCTGAGGGCATGGTACAATTGATGCAAATGAGACCCAAGGAAACTGTCCTTAGTTGATTATATAAACAATTCAGATTAATATAAAATATTCAAGGGGTGCTTACATTTTTAAATTTAGAAATAAATTATTTTCAGTTTGGATTCTTATGTATTCCCTGATACTAACTTTTTTTTTCCTTTTTCTTTTCCGTTTTTTAAATTTTATTATTGTTCAAGTACAATTGTCAGCCTTTTGCCCACCACTCCCCCTCACCCCAGCCATCCCCACCTCCCTCCCCTGATTCTACTTTCCTTTGGTTTTGTCCATGGGTCCCTTACAGTTGTTCCTGAAAACCCTTCACCCTTTTCCCCCATTATCCCCTCCCATCTCCCCTCTGGTTACTGTCCATTTGTTCTTAATATCAGTGTCTCTGGTTATATTTTGCTTGCTTGTTTGTTTTGCTGATTAGGTTCCACTTATAGGTGAGATCGTATGGTATTTGTCTTTCACCACCTGGCTTATTTCACTTAGCATAATGCTCTCCAGATCCATCCATGCTGTCACAAAGGGTAGGAGCTCCTTCTTTCTTTCTGCTGCATAGTATTCCATTGTATAAATGTACCATAATTTTTTGATTCATTTACTGGTGGGCACTTAGGTTGCTTCCAGCACTTGGCTATTGTGAATCATGCTGCTATGAACATTGGGGTGCATAGATTCTTTTGAATTGGTGTTTCAGGGTTCTTAGAATATAATCCTAGCTCCCTGATACTAATTTTGACCAGGTTTTTTTCCAGGCCTATTTTGTATATCTTCTATAATGTTTTCTAAATGATGTGTTTTTTAGTGCATGAATTCCATTAAGATTGAAACTTTAATTTATATAATGTTAATATGGTAATATCATACTTACAATTCTATTTAATGTAGAATTTTACAACATACCTTTAAATTTATATGAAGGCATATATTTAAAATTTCAATTATATAAAAGTAAAAGAAACATGAATAAACTTACTTTGTATATTTGGCTGAGAAAAAAAGAAACATTAAATGGCAAACTAATGAGTTAGCAAAGCATAAATCTGGCACTCAATCTTGTATATTAAAGTAGATTATTATAGATCAATTTTATGATAGGTTATCAACTATGTTTCATTTTCTAGATCAAAATGACATTCTTAATAAATAGGTTTTTCCTTTGCTACACACCCTTTAATACATCAAATAAGTGAAAAACACAAGAATATCTTTAAAATGAGAGTCAAAAAGTAACTAGAATTAAAATATGGATTTGTAATACTTTCCTGAGAAAGATGTGATTGAGGATTCTTTTTCATGAGAGAGAAAATGTGATTATTAGAGTATCACATAACTACAACACAGTGTGCCAGAATGCAAAACTCTCAAATGTGCGAGGTGTAAATGGGAGATTAGTGGTAAGAACAGTTCTTAATGAAAATCCTAGACCACAAGATTGTGGACTGTGTAAAACTAGAAAATCTCCTAGAGATGGCTGCAATAAAAACCTAAGTTTACTTAAGATAAAAGTGTACAGAGAGCATTTCATCACGAAACTGATGCAGGGTATCTTTTTACCAGGGGATAATATTTCACAGGCCAAGAAAAAGTGAACTGGGAAACGGTTTTACTTGGTTAGTGTTAATTAATATTTCTGAATTGTTGACTAAATAAACATATGTATATGTAATAAACAATATGTATTATCTAATTTCAAACATGAGAAAACTGGATCTTGGAGTTGTTATTAACTAACCCATCCAAGTTTGCATAACTACTATTTACAAGGACCAAAATTCATTCACAAGAAATGCGAATTCAAAGCGTGTCCCATAGAGTCTGCTAGGCTGCATAGCAGATCTAGAACTGGGGTGTGAGATAACAATACATGTTAGACTCTTTGTGAATACTCTGTTTTTACATAACGTAAGATCATATGAGCATTAGTGGCAATGCCATCATGATATTAACACATATGGAGCATGGGATAAACCGAACATTCCTAAATCTTTTGCTTTCCTATACTCCAAAAAATTACATTTTTTCTGAATTTGTCATTTTAAGCTCTGAAGACAGAATTATACATTTGCCCCTCTTTTAATTCAACCTCAGACTTCATTCCAGGCTGTCCTGAAAATTATTCCATAATCAAATGCATAGCTAACTTTCCAAGGCAAATTTTAAAATAACATTTAACTAAACCTAAGAGAATTTGAGTTGTAGATTATAAAAAGTTAGGAATGTAGTATCATTTAAAGAGATATTGCAAAAAAACAATCACACCATAACTAGTATAATATCAAAAGGCAAAAATTATTGTCTGACCAAGGCTGTTTCCTAATCAATCAGTTAAACAAGTATCTTCTGAGTCACCTACTGAATGGAGAGGAATACTCAATTCTAGAAGATATGTGCACAAGAAAAGGGCCACAGGTTGTATCTGGGCTTCTATCTGAGGATTATAAATGGGAAATAAGCAATGACAAGAAAATGGCTATTTCTTTAAAACCAAAATGGCCAGCAATCTTTCTATGTCAATTGTTCATGGTAACATTAAATTAAAGAAGGAGGTACATGTGAAGAATCATGTGCTATATAAATGTAAACTTTTATTGTTATCTTAAGGAGTGCCTGCTCTAATTACTAAAGGGATATAACTGAATATGAGGTAAAGGAGCTTCCATAGTATTTTAGGTTTGTTATCAGCATGAGTCTACTTTAGGAAAAAAAGGAATCATTTCTTCCAGTGCCAAATGGCATAATTTTCGTGAACACTCATAAATTACATCAGATGCTACTATTATGTTATAAACTGCACTTGATTTTCATGCCCTTACTATGCCACTAGTGGTTGTTTGGCCTTTTAAGCATAACCAAATGAATTAAAACATAAATGTAAATAAATAAGCAATACTAACTTTATGTATAGTTTTCATTATTCTTTTGATAAATATTTACTCCTCAATACCTACTGTAAGCCAACCCATCCATGTTTAGGGTACTTAATAATTTTAAAAACAATTGGATGCTTTGTACTATATTGTTTGCAACTGTCCACTAGTCATTACTGAATATATTTCTGAAACCTTCCCTACTGATTAGAGCATTCCCTTGCATCCAAAAAGAGCACTATGGCTGGTATTCAAAACAGAATGAAGACATGCACTATTGCTACTGTTGCTATATAATCCAAGCAAAAAGTCTTGAAGTATATTTGCCTAACCAGAAAATGTGCGAAAACTATTTTGACTCTTTTCCCCATCAATATGCAAATTTGAAAGAGATATAGTTATCTTTCATGTTATATTGATTGTTTTTGTCTTTCACTGACTCAAACAGGGTAGATCAATGTGGAATTTTACACTTTGCTAGAAACAGCTTCAGCAAAACATGTTATTATTAGCTTCATTTGCAATTATAATTTCAAAGGCACATTTTGCTGGAGCAGGAAGAGAGGCCAAGGAAAATAGAAACCATAAATGAGAAATAGCCTGATCATGGATTCAGGTGCCAGCAATTTATTCAACTCATTGAATGCAGGTTGCCTCTTCCCATTTTTGAATTATTCCATTTCCCTTACATACCCTTTATGAATGAACTAAGTGATTGTTTTAAAGACAATTTAAATTTGAGATATTCTTTTCCTTAACAACTAACATATGGACCCTGGGATATTCATCACTGTCAAAATATTGTTTAAATTTGTCTCATTTGTATTCTAACTCCCTCTATAAATATGTAATCACTGTTGTTATCCCCCATTATAATACAGAAGCTCCCTAATTTCTTTGTGCCTACTGAGCCTCGATCAGTTGGTAATGAATGAATTTAGCGAAATGTTACGACACCTCTATCAAACACTTTGAAATCAAAATGCAGGATCTTTAGCCCATGGTAGTGTTCTTGCCACCTCACTCAGGGAAAAGTCACCCACCTCTATAAATTTTTCTAGGTCCAGTCTTAATAACCCGTACTTCCTGCTGCTTTCCCTTCCATTTTTTGTGGAGATTCTGGGTTACTCACGGTGGTTGAAATAGGAGGCAAACAAGGGCACAATGATAAAGCAGGGCCCGCAGCCAGGCTCGCTGTTCTGAATCCTGGGTTCCTCTGGCGGTTCCTCCAGGGTCACACACCTCCGACAGTTTAGCAAGCAACACGGACATGGTTTTCCCTGTTGCTAATAAAAATGTGCAGCCAATCTTATAACTGAACATGAATAATAAAAACCTGTTTCAGCTCTACCCAAACAATCTATGGAAATGAAATGGAGAGCCTCTGGTTTAGGTTAACTAAAAACGGGGCAGTAAAAGTTTGTTCGCACATGTAAACACTGAACTAATTAAGCTGGGCGTAAAAGTAATAAAACTTCAAAGTAAAACATATGGCCTTTGTGTTTCCTTCAAAAGAAAAAGAGGGCCGTGCTGGGGGACCTTTTACCTTCCTCGCTCACTCTGTGCCTACCAAGACCCTCCCTTTACTGAGGCTATTGCAATAGAGGGAGAAAGGCAACATTAAAATTACAAAATCTCATGATACTTGACTTAATTCATAATTCCTCCAATACTTTAAATGTCCTGTAGTATCTGGCCATTGCTTATGTGCCAGCCTCATTTTGTACCAATTTCCTATTTGCCTGCTTGCTTCTTGTGCTCGATTGAGCAACGGTTATTGTCTCTAAGTTCCAACAAATTTCCTGCCCCGGGGTCTTTGCAAAAAAATGCCCTTTCCTTGACCTTTTGCCTAGTAAATTACACATGGGATCTCTTCTTAAATATGATCTCTTCAGAGAGGACCTTCTGTGACCTCTAAACTCAATGCTCTATCACACTTAGTTTTTAAAAGATGTTTATCAGTGATGTTCACTATACATTTATTTGTGTGACAATGGACTTTAACGTTTATCCCATGGAACTGAACTTGCCTAACAGTAAGGAAACATGTTATGCACAGGAGAGCAAATCCAGGGTTAAGTCAGACTGTCTAGTTAGATTGCAGAATGGTTGTCGGCACTTCACGTTCCCTTACTGATAATTTGCAGGAGGGAAGAGGTGGTTTGCAGGCTTAAGACCAAGGGAAAACTTCCCTACGAGACTCCAAAACACCTAATCTTGTATTTTATTGGACAGTATTGGATGACAAACTTATTCTTGAGCTTATCCTTAGCAAGAGAGATGGGGATTCTTTTTTTTTATTTTTATTGTTATTCAATTACAGTTGTATGCCTTTTCTCCCCATCCCTCCACCCCACCCCAGCTGAACCCACCTCCCTCCTCCACCTCCACCCTCCCCCTTGATTTTGTCCATGTGTCCTTTATAGTAGTTCCTGTAATCCCCTCTTCCCACTGCCCCTCCCCCCGGCTATTGTTAGATTGTTCTTAACTTCAATGTCTCTGATTATATTTTGTTTGCTTTTTTCTTATATTGATTATGTTCCAGTTAAAAGTGAGATCATATGGTATCTGTCCCTCACCGCCTGGCTTATTTCACTTAGCATAAGGAGCTTATAGCCTTTGCAACAGCATGGATGGAGATGGGGATTCTTTTAGTCCAATCTGACCGACACTTGGAATTTAGGTGGAGATCAGATTTCGCTGAGGTATAGACTTTGTGTACAATAAATATTTGCTGGTTGTTAAGTGTGTGTGTGTGTGAGAGAGAGAGAGAGAGAGAGAGACAGAGAGAGAGAGAGAGAGAGCGATTGATTCCCTTCTATTCTTTTCTCTGAGTCTCTTTTTACATAGAAATAGTTTATTTTTGAATATCAATCTTTTTTTTAAATGTATTTATTGATTATGCTATTACAGTTGTCCCATTTCCCCACCCCACTCCACTCCATCCTGCCCACCCCCCTCCCTCCCACATTCTCCCCCTATAGTTCATGTCCATAGGTCACACTTATAAGTTCTTTGGCTTCTACATTTCCTACACTATTTTTACCCTCCCCCTGTCTATTTTCCACCTATCATCTATGCTACTTATTCTCTGTACCTTTCCCCCCCTCTCCCCCTCCCACTCCCTTAATGACAACCCTCATGTCTCTGAGTCTCTTAAGTCTACCCTCCTCGCTCTCCAACGTTATCTGGTAGAAGCAGCAGGCTATGAGAGGTCTTTGGGGATTTGTTTTATTTCTCTACATGTAGATAAATTGAAAAATGTGGTGTTTTCCTTTTTGTGAGTAACACTGAAGTTGTGGTGGATTATGTGTGGTTTTAGTTGCTCTCTTTGATGATTCTGTTTGCTTATTTCTTTGTTTCCTTTATTCCAGGGAATATGATTGACTATTCCAAATCACCACATTTTCCTTTAGAGTTAGAGGTTCTCTTTAAGTACATATTTATAAATTTCTTTAAACTGTGTGGAATATATTATACAAGAGGGAAAAACAAATTTATTATCATACTATTATTGTCCAAAATATTCAAGACTGTACATATTGTTACAATTGCAATTCAAAAATATTTTATAGATGTTTAACAAGAATAATGTATATGAAACATAATTTTTTGTTTTTTGTTCTTTAGTTCTATCAAGTTATTTTTTAACAGCCACAATAAGATTTTATTTGATTGACCTTTTATGAATATTTCTGTAACTATCACATCAAGCAATATAAAATGTATACTAACATAATCTGTATTTTATTTCACTGCTGATAAGAATCACATCTTTAATCTTAAAATGTTTATTATGTATAACTAAATACAAAGTAGCTTATCAAGGGCCTCAACTGGTTTCCTGATACTTACTAAGAATAAAACAAATTGAAAGAAAGTTTGAGCTTTCACCTAATGTGCAAATATTTGCTTTCACATAATATATACAAGAAATTCATGAAAAAAATACAACCCAATAAGCAACTAATTATACACCCCATTGATATACCTCTTATCTTGTTTTTTAGAGTTGATGAGTTATATTCAAATTCTAGCTCTGATATTTAACAGCTATATGATTTTGTTGAGTTGCTTATCTTCACTGAGATTCAGTTATCTTATTTGAAAAAATGACAATACTAATGCTATGGACTGTTTTAAGAAGTAAATTTAGAAGTACAACTGAAAGTACTTACCATGTTGTCTGGTCATAGGCCCTCAATAAATATTCAGTTGTTTCTTTTCTACTTAACTGCCATTGTTACCACTTTTCTTTCTTGTTTATCCAACTTTCTTCCTCACTTATATTATTTAAATGCTGCATTAATTATGAATATATGTTATATGATGAACGAGCATCACATAACATATTTTATATCATATATTTGCCAAAATATATATTATAATATGCCAAATATGACGTATCAGTTTGATTTAACATCATTTTGATATTTTGTGTATTTCCCTGTGAGGGCGACTCATGCCCGATTTTGTAAAATAACATATTACATGCTACATAGAGCACAGGTGGCAAACACAGGCCCGTGGGCCAAATCCGGCCCTCCACCTTGTTTTATCCGTCCTGGCACCTTGTTTCTACCCGGCGGCAGCGCTGAGCTCCTTGCCCCTAGTTAAGGAATAGTTACATTTATACAGTCCTAAAGTTACATTTGGCCCTTTGAAGGCAACCGTGAGGCTGATGTGGCCCCCAGTGAAAATGACTTCGACACCCCTGACATAGAGTATAACTTTTATGCATTTCTTCCTGGAGCACCAAATCTTGAAGAACAAATAACATATCACTACAAAAATATGCTTTTATTTTTAGTTGATCCCTGTATTAATTTGCTGATACTTCCACAAGTACCATAGGCCAGGTAGCTCAAACAACAGAAATGTTTTTTCACAGTTCTGGAGGCTAGACAACCAAGATCAATGTGTCAGCAGTGTCGAGTTCTTCTGCAGGCTGGGAGAGAATTTGTTCTAGATCTCTCCTCGGCTTGGGGATGGCCATCTTCTTTGTGTCTTCCCATCGCCTTCACTCTGGACATATCTGGGTCCCAATTCCCTCTTCACATTAGGATACCAGTGATATTGAATTAGGGCCATTAGTGTTCTCTTTGACTTCTAAATCTATTTATTCTTTAATTCTTATTATGATAAACAAATACATATTCCCTCTGGAGTCACATGCCACACTTCTCTTTCTTAGTGTCCTGGGAGACCACTTCACGTGGCCTATGTCACACACTGCAGCAGGCTCCTGTACCCACTCAGTTCCTGGGCCCTGCTGATTAGGGTATTTGCAGGAGAACAGAAAGTAACATGAAAGCAAGAGCGGAGAATTTGTGCTCCGACTCCCCCCTAGGGTGGAGAGGAGGAGAGAACACCATGGGATGGCATCATCTCTTAAGTGAAGGCCACGGTACACATCAGGCAGCCTGTCTACTCGGGCCTCTGTGCCTCTTCCAGGCCCTCCTCTCATTCCTCCACACTTCAGGCCTGGGGGTTCCTCTCCTTATAGCACAAGCTCCGGATGCTGTGTCCTTCATCGTGATTTTCCTACACGCTTTACATACCTTCTAACAAGTCTTCTTACCTCTCCTCAAATTACCCCAACTTCTCTTTCCTGCTGAGGCACGTACTGGAAGAGGGAATGTTTGAAATTTTATGAATGCTAAGACCTTCACTTCAAATGTTAAAAAAAAAACCCACATATAATTATAATTTTCTATTTCCATATTCTGAACCCAACAAAAATATGCATTTTTAAATATAAAAAAGACTCAGATAGCATTTTGCAGCACTAAACAGAGATATTTTGTCCAGACTATTTCAGCAAACAAGGAAATTAATATCAAGTCATAAATAATATCAAGTAATCTAAGAACCATACAAAGCACAGCTTCTTTGTGAGTATCTGATGGGTGAGTCATTGTTCACATAAAAAGCAAAAGATAAAATGTAATTCTCTCACATCTTCTGACCTTGGTTGATATTTCTGAACTTCCCAGACACTAAATGGGTATAACTTCTATTACACTTAGAAAGCTTCTTGGCCTTGGTGTTTCAAAGACCATTTAGTGTATTTTGACAAGTGTAAATTTGATTCAATAGATTCTACTCTAATGAAATGTCAACCTTACTTTTCTTGTCTGTTTTTAAATACATATTCATCACTTGATATTATCTCTTCATATACATGCAGCAGATACAATACTAAGAGCAACACAATGTGTGAGCAGAGCTGGAAAAATGCAGGAGAACATTTCCAGGCTGCATCAGAATGGAAGGTGTCTTTGCCTTGCCATTTACAGTGATTGCTAAAGGAATGCGCTATTGTTAACTCCACTCCATGAAAAGAGGAAAGCAGCTCAGTGTCATTACAAGGTACTGTCCTTTCTTAAGGTACAGTCCTTTCTTAAGTGCTGAGAATAAATGCTAAGACGGGAAATCCAATGGCAGATGAAATGCTTACCCTTATCCAGGGGGCCCTGCAGTAAAGTTGCAAAGTAAGTGGACTTGATCTTTCACCTCTTGCCTTATCTCCTATGAAAGTCTAAGATTCCTCCTTGACTCTTACTTTAATGCTCTCTTTTGGCAAACATTTGTTCTTCCAGAGCTACATTTTCCAGAGCTTATTTCTATAGTATTTAAACTCACCTTTTTCAGGTAGTAAATGATTAGTAAGTATATTTACACTTTCATAAAAATTTTAAGATAAACATTCTTAAAATCCCAATTTTGGTATACCATCTTCTGTTTTCTGCTGTAACTGTTGATAAAACATCAGTATTTCAGAAAATAAAATTTGATGGAATTTTATCTACTACCAGCCTTGTGCTTCTGGTTGCACAGTCATGGGTTTCTTTATGTAGAGCTCTCTCTTTTTCTAGAATTTTCCAGGGCATTTGAAAGTTACCCTTAAACCCCATTCCCACTCCCACTTCACCACACAGCTCCAGGTGCTCTAATCACTGTCCAGAAAACACACCAGAAAAGCTATAAGGAAAAGAAAGACTTTGCTAACAGTATGTAAACTTTAGAACGTAAAACCTCCATTTTAGAAGAGCAAGGAAAACTAGCTGGCAAGCTGAATGCATCCTGCAGAAGAATGTTAGGTAGCAACACTTGACTGCGGAATCTATTCTGGAATCCTGCAAAATTTGTACCACTTTTGCTGGCAAATATCTGTCTCTATTCATAGAGAATTTTAGGAAATTGGTGTTTCAAAGGAAGGAATTTTGAAAGGGTTTTATTAACCATGATTTTGAATAATTTATTCAGTATTCAAATATGTTTTTAACCAGACACCAAGCTCTTATTACAGGGAAAATGAGACTACCCAGCCATTTGTTCAACCTGGGGAAATATACTCACCAAGAGTTTAGAAAGAGCTTTAAATGACATAGAGTGATGGTAATTTGTTACAAGTATCTCAAGATTTCATGAAGTCTTATAAAATTTAAAAGGAGAAAATGAGGGAACATTCAAAGTAAAAAGATCAACACACAACTTCATTTTTCCCTATTAAAAACCCTCTAATTATATACAATAGTTCAAAGCAAGACATATATGCTCTTTCTAACAAAATTAGCTACTTTAATTCTTAGTTTATTTTCCCCAGGTCTGATATTTTTTCTCATATTATCACTTAGTATATTTAACTAATAAAAATGATCTACTGTTATCTTCTATGTAGTTACAACCAAACTCATTTATTTCATGAGTCATATAGTTTCTAACAGAGCTGTGTACTACTCACAAAATTGCAAAATAAACACCAACACTGAAATATTATTAATCAAATGAATCCTGACTTAAGACATAAAATTAAAATGTTATTTTATTCTGGTACTTTCAGCCTAATAGTATTTTTGCATTTCAATCTAGATGAAGTTTCTTTGGCATTTTCTATAAACATAAAACATGATTCTGAGAATCATTAAAATAAAGTCATATAATACTTTGAATACTAACTTTCAAGATACTTTAACAGTGTTACATGTGTTTCCTCATCAGCTTTAATTCAGTTGCTCTGCAGAGGGGTTTAAGACACTGAGGGTGAAGCATAGGAAGCCGATCAGCCTGCTTGCTCCTGCTGTAGTTCACAGGGGAAACAGAGATTCTTCTGAGGATTCAGTCATGTTCAAAATATCTATTTGTCAGCGCTGACAGTGAAACCAGAAAGACTAATGGGCAGAATACCAGGAGAGCTAAGTTATTGACTCAGTCCTCCTCCCTGTGCACATCCTATCAGAACATAGGCTCAGCCATCTCTGTCTATTTGTTCCAGCCTTTGTATGTGGGAGCTAAAGTACCATTCTGTATACTTCATTAGCTTGTTCTGAGAATAATGTGATACTGAGAAAATGCTGTATAAAAAGTGGACATAAAACAAGATCAAGGAGGATGTGTAAGAGATGTTATTGCTTTCTAGAAATATATTTTTGCATCATTTAGCAGTTTAGAAATAGGCAATGTTTATTGTACACACAAAAACAACTTGAGGACACATGGCCTCACTAGCAATCTGTTCCTAAGACAGTGCTGGAAAATGAGCTTAGTGATTCCCAACATGAATTTATAGAAGCCTAAACTGTTTTATGACTATAAGAAAACCAATGTTACCTAAACATGTTGAACTCGAGAACTGAGTAAATACCCCAGAGGGTGCTTCTTAGGGCAAATGGAGACTAGACTTCCTCCTGGGAGAGATCAACCTATCTTCCAAAGGTTGGAGCAAGAATTCATTTTCGATGTGCCCAAGGAAACACTCCAAGGAGAAAATAGTCTTTTTGCCCATTATAAATATATAAAACTTATTTCCATTTATCCTCACCTTATAAATTGAGAAACTAAATTGCCCATATTCCAGGTCTCCTCACCCTCCTGCAGGGCCCATCTTTCTGTGCCCCTGATATTTCTTGTAAAGTATTATTTATAACAGGATTTTGTTATTTTTGGATGTTGAGACAGTTCTGAGGACATAAATAAGTGTTCAGTGCATCAAATCAATCATGATAAAGATTGAAAAATTGTGATTCAGTAACTCTTTTCCTCATTGCACATTCTAGTGACACAATAGCCAATCTAAAATAAAACACAGATGAAACTTACTTCAATATTATAGATACAAATCTAACAAGAAGGAATTACCATTATAAAATATCAGAAAATCATGTTGCAAGAAAACTAGTACAAAATCAATGTGTTTGATTTGCATTATTGATCATACATTCCAATATAATATCTTCCTCACTTACTAAGAGTTTTGGATTTATACAGCTTTAGTGCAAATCCTACCATTGTGACTGGTAGATATTGATTACCTTGAAGAGCTTTCTCAGCATCAGTTACGTCCATCTTAAAGACTTGCTTAAAGATTAAATGAAAGAATACAAGTAAAATTGTTAGCATAATACTTGGAACTTCAGTACGAAGCAAATTGAGAGCTAGATTTCTGAATGTTTTGAATGGAATTCATTAGCTAGAAATAGAAGCAGACACTGCAAGTGAAACAGATCAGATAAGAACAGGTACAATATATCTGTGTCACATGGAAACATGTAAGAGAGTGGTTCTCAAGCCTGATATCAGAATCACCCAAGTGTATACATATAGAGATAGATATGTTTTTTGTAAAAACACTTTTTATTTGGGTCTTACTATCAATCTAGAATTCAGTTCTTTAGAAGCTTGGTATTCTGATCATAGGTTACATTTGGGATTCAATGGTACAAAGTCTGCAAAAAAGATACAGTAAGAGATATACTTGTAATGTTTGGAAGCATGGTAAAGAAAACATAGAGCAAATGAATGTCAAGTTAAGCAATGTGGACTTTACTTATTAAAGCTTAGCACGCTATGACATATTTTTAACCAAGAGAATGCCACACTCTGAGCTCTGCTCTACTAAGAGAAATTTGGCAATAAGAAGTAAATTAGGGCAAGAGTAGGCTTGGGGTAGACTAGATAGGATTCTACTGGTAGACTGTTTAGGAGTCTATCAGACTAACCTAAGGGAAAATTAAGAATGGCTGGAATTAGGGAGATGGTACTGAGCTTCATGCAAGAAAGTGGCCACAGTTAAATGAGGAGCAGTTAGTTAAAATAGGCAAAACACATAATGGTGGAAAGAGGGTCAAGAGGAAAGAGCATGTAAAAATATGGAACAAAATTTAAAATAAGCACAAATCTTACAGTGTAAGTACTCTTAAGAGATTATCGAGAATCAAAATCAAATATAAAATAACTTACTAACTCCTGCCTGCAAAGAGTGTCGGTGGTGAGTGGTATATAGCTCCAACTATACACCACTTCTGCTCCCCAAGGTTGTCTGTAAACCTCACAGTCACTCCTGTTCATTCTTTGAGGATGCAGAGACTCGATATATCCATATGTATCACTCAGCAGACACTTCTCGTTGAAAGTCTTCACTTCTTAGACCGCATGACCCACACTTCTGCTACACTTCAGCCACACACAGGTCAACTTATAAGACCAAAAAGCCACTTTGTGGCCGCAATCTTATATCCCTTTAAACAGTCATTTCACATCTGTCTCCCCATGACTGCTCTCTCTCCCAATCTGACATCCACTGTCTACATGACTTTTCTTGTCCTATTGCCCCATGCTTTATAGCTTTAAGACTTCTCATTTCTGCCATACCATGCCCTTGTCCATGTTTCCTGCTGATTTGCCCAGAATACTCTGGGTCAGACTGCCTTCTCTTCTCCTGCACCCAAATCGCAGGACCAGAGTTTCAGACTACCACAGAAACAGAGTTTGACCAAATTGATACAACTACAAATTTATGACCTCCACTTGAACTGGGCCATAAACATTGCTAAGGACAATTTCTTTTTAATATCCCCAGTCGGCTTCCTTTTCCATCCTCAGAAGTAATAGATCACTCTGTCCCAGCAAATAAAATTACCTACAAATCCACAGTGAAAATTGAGACTTAATGGAGTACTGTTAACTTTAAAATCCCACTGCTATCCAAATACTGTGATATTTATTTCTATGTATTTACTTCTTTCCTCAGTGGTCTCAAAAGAACATGGTTGTTTCTTGCATTCAAAGATAATGCATCAAGCATATCCATCAATCCCATCCTACCCCTCGGGGAACTACCTTTCCATCACTCCTGCTTTCCCCTGTGACTTCTGCATCACGTGCCTCCTGTCTGTCTCCCTCTGCATAGACTGTGAACATGTTCTAGTCTTTTCTCTCTTTAACAAAATCATTCTCTATAAACCCAAAGATATTTCAATGTATCAAAAAGTTAAACATAAATAAGAACATACAGAAAATTTACACATAAATGTAGTTTGTAATAAACTTAGAGAATGTGAGGAATTATAAGCATAAAAATAAAGTCAAAGGAACTAGCTGTCATATGCAAGCCACTTTTTTTTGTCATTTGCAGCTGAATCTAAACCTGCTTAATACATAAACTTGAATGAGTCTGCCTTACCATGTTTACTTTTTCTTTTTCCTCTTGTACTTAATGCAATAAAGCTTTCATCAAAATTACACTAAAATGTCTCTGGCTAAGATCCCTTATGAGCTATTGACAAATTACAGGCTTTGTTTTAATTAATGTCTCTATGACATTTAACATTTTTTTGACCTTCTATTTGAGCTGCTATCTCCATTTATTTCGTAAAGAGATATTTATATTCTAAACATTATCCTGTGCTAACTATTGATATATAATAATTAAAATTACTCTACTTCTGGTATTGGGGCGGGCAAAATGGGTGAAGGTGGTCGAAATGTACACACCTCCAGTTATAAGATACACAAGTCCTGGAGATGTAACGTCCACCATTGTGACGATAACGAACACCGTACTGCGTATTTGGAAGTTCTAACACAGTAGATCTTACAGCTTCTCATCACAAGAAAAAACCGTGTGTAACTAAGCATGGCGATGGGTGCTAACTAAACTTATTATGGTAATCATTTTGCATTGCACACATATACCAAATTATTATGAAGTACGTCTGAGTTAAAATTAAAACTAGCCAAAAACTGAAAACAACGAATGTCCATCAGCAGGTGAATGAATAAAGAAATTAAAATATATTCATACAAAGAAGCTATTACACAGAAACAAAAAGAAAAAACTAATGATATGCATAACATGGATAATAAGCTCAAAAATATTCTGAGCGAAAGAAGTCAGAAATGTAAGAGAACAAATTATACAACTCCACTCTGTGAAGTCTGGGAATAAGAACAATTTATCTAAATTAATAGAGGTCAGAATGAAAGTTGCCTCTTCTCAGTGGGAGAGCGTGGTGAGAAAGGAGTAAGAAGAACTTTTCCTAGGAAGGTCAAACAACCTATATGTGGGTGGGTATGAGCTACATGAGTGAAATAACTTACCAAAGCTCATTGAAGTATACACTGAGGATGCACACTTGGGCAATGCACCGTACATAAATTACCTCTCACTTTAGGAAGAAAGATTAGAAACGAGAAACCTCAGTTTACAAAGAAACTAGTGACCTAAGAAAAATAATAAGAATAGCCGGGTTTTTTCTGAGAATTCTTTTCTGTACTGAAACCATTACTGCTCTCTTATTGGGTAGAATCTCCCTCTGCTAATGGATTTAGCTTGATGGCATCACATATTAACCACTCAGTAATAGTAGCTATTATTATAAATATGTAAGCTCTATAAAAATATGTAGAGAATAAGGATGTCTTAGTATAAACTTCAGGGTAATCATTCCCCCTTTTTAATTAAACATAGTCACCTTAGGTTTTCTCTGTTTTCTGTCATGTGCAAAACACTGTCTACGCAAGTATTCTGTAAAATAAAATCAGACACGAGCTATCAAAGCTCTATTTTATTTTTCTTTCCACACTTTTATGTCATTTCTCCTCAAGGAGAGTTAGTGCTCCATAAAGGCTGGGAAGATCTTCCTGTTTCCTATAACGTCTCTCTTACAGGAGGGCTCTACGTGCCTGAGGGGAAGCTTCTGATTGAATCAGAAAGCTCTCAAAAACCAAAGATAAGAGATAAAAGGTTCTCACGTATTTCTCTTTTTCAGTCTAAATCGGAATCTCTCCTCTGTTTCTAACGAAAGAGGAAAAGGCAGGTAACCAAAAGTAACAGAGTAGGAACATACCAAATGCAGAGCTAACCAAGGTCAGCCATACAGCATGTACGTTTGAAATAAATAAAAGTATTATGGAATTAAAAAAATGGTTCCTGGATCTTGGGATGTCTTTCTGAGATAACCGGTGCAGAGATTAGCAATTTGAGGTACAATCAGGTGCTGAGGAAAAACTAGGAGCATATCAGAAAATTAGTGATTTTTGCATCCAGGTCCCTTTGGGTATCTTGTAAAACTTGGCACTTGGTATAAAATAGCTCAATCATCGACAGAGACTTATTATTTTACAGAAGAGCAGTTCAAAGGTGCTCACTGGTAAGTCTCACCAGCTAATGTCTTAAAAAATGAGGAGAACACTGACAGGTATCCGGAATTCTTTGCTTAAAACACAAGGGTGCACTACTTGCCAGCATCACACTGAACTCCAAGTCAGCCCCGAAATGAAAGTAATTAAAAAGCACCAGATTATATAATCGTTTATAATTGATTTAAGGTATTAGAAGGTAAGCACTTCTCATTAATGGTCCAGCTATCTCAGGGTATCACACACTTCTCTCACTTTTATCCAATCAGCGATGTATTGTAATTGTGATGATACTGTGATAATCTTTTATAGGATTTGTTTCCGTGTCTGTGGAGGCTTTCTCCAGTTTTTATCTTTGACACTTTAACTTGTGATTGCTACTAAAAACTTGTGATGTACTTACATTTGTGACCGTGAAATGGAAAACTGACTAAAACCGAAGGGGTCTGGGCACTTAAACCGATTTTATTAGCTTTCATAAAAAGCTTAAAGAATAACCTTCTGAGGTTGGGAATGACTCTTTCTGTAGAAATGAAAAAGGCATCATAAAAGGACATTTACTGGGTTCATAAAATTCAAATGAATATATTATTACCACACTTCACAATGTTAAAAGACAGATGAAGAAAGGAGAAATGGAAAACACGAGCAAATTGAAATTGATCATCAAAAATGCTAGAAATAAAAGCCCTAAAACTTCACTGGTAAACCAATTAGAATTATATTACAGTTTGAATGATTACCATAAAAATCTGATATAATTTAATAGGAGATTTCATTTTTCTATTTTTCCTAGGACATGACAGAACTTAGCCAAGTATACTTAAAATTCTTGTCATTTATCAAGTGTCTGAGAGCCTGAAATAAATCAAACTCTAAAAGGGTGATGTGATAGAGTTATTCATAATATTCTGGTTAATTTGAGTGCATTTATGTGCCCTTTCTTCATTTTTTCTCGGGTGACAAAAAGGAACAGAAAGCCCTCATTTGTATCTGTGGTGATAATCGCCATTTGTCCCATCATCACACCTCTTTCGTAATTACTGTAGTTCTGTGAAATGGAAGCAGCAACCAATGACACTTCTATTACTTATCTGACTGACACCAGCTGTAAAATAGTCTATGGAACTAAAACTATCTATCACGTCACGCCTCGGGTAGGCTACCAACCTAAATAAATAAATAAATAAGTCCTTCTCTTCTGTATAAACAGCTTTTTGTCAACCATGTGCTGTTAGAGAGGAGCAATCATTTAAGTATCTGATTATGGAGCTATTATACCCTTATAACAGTGCTATTTTTATAATTAATTCTCCTCAGGAAAGTAAAGCCATTCAACATAAGCACAAGAAAATAAAAAGTTCCTACGTAGTCCCTCCCCCCTTCACCCCTACTGTTCCCCCATCACTAATACCTTGCACTAGTGTGCCACAATTGTTACCGTTGTTGAACCAATACCTATACATTATTATTAACTAAGTCCATAGTTTACACTAAGCTTCATAGTGTGCTGTAAAACTCTATGGGTTTCAACAAATGAAGAGTGTTACATGTTCATTTTTTCAGTATTGGTCAGGATAGTTTCACTGCCCCGAAACTCTCCTAGACCTCGCCTATTGTCCTCCTTAAACTCTGGCAACCACCGATCTTTCTACTCTCTCTGTAAGTTTGCCTTTTCCATAACGTCATATAATTGGAAACACATGTAATGTGGCCTTTTCAAACTGGTTTCTCCACTTAGCAATATTCATTTGAAGTTTCTACATGTTCTTACAGCTCATTTATTTGTTTAATCACTGAAAAATATTCTATTATATTGATATACCAAAATTTATCCATTTACCTACTGAATGATATCGTGGTTGCTTCCAAGTTTTGCTACATATGAATACACTATAAACATTCGTGTGCAAGTTTTTGTGTGGACGTAAGTTTCCAACTCATTTGTGTGAATAACCAAGGAGCACAATTGCTGGGTTGTATGGTAAGACGCGTATAGTTTTGTCAGAAACTTTCAAACTGTCTTTCAAAGGGGCTGTGCCATTGTGTGCTCCCACCAAAAACAAATGACAGCCCATGTATTATCCCACAGTCTTGCAAGCATTTGGTGTTTGGGGGTTTTGCCATTTTAACAGTTGTCAGGGCATTTCCTTTTTTAATTTGCAATTGTCTAATGACAGAGAATGTTGAGCATCTTTTCATATGCTGTTTACACCAAGGCCAGATGGGTTCACTAGTGGACTCTACCAAATATTTAGGATAGAAATGAAACCAACTTTGTACACCTGTTTCAGAAAACAGAAGCAGAGAGAATATTCCCTTACATTTTCTATGAGCTCAGCATTATCTACACACACACACACAGAAAAAAAAAATCATAAACTTTTCTACTATAAAAGGTAATATCCATAAAGCTAAAAATAAAGCTAAACCAGTGGCACTCATCTATGGTTATATATTACAATCATATGGAAATCTTTTAAAAATTACCAGTGCCCAGGCTCTGCCCTAGACCAATTAATTCAGTATATTTAGGGGAAAAACTGACCTCTGATATACAGAAATATGTAAACCATTCCTGTGAATAAACAAGATCAATAGGATGACATAATAATGAGAAAAATGTATAAGCTAGCAGTTCACAGAAAAAGATGTAAAATATTCTCATTCTTGCTAAAAATCAAAGAAATGAAAATTATACGAGGCATGGTTTTTTATCATTACATACAAAAGATTAAAAGATTGATAATATCCAGTATTTAAAAACCTGTGGGAAATGGAAACTCATATACTTTTAATGGAGTCACAAATAGTTTGAAGGAAAAAAAAGTAGTGATATCTCTGAAAATCTTAAGTCATCGAACTCTTTGAACCAGTAATTCAATTTTTGTCAGACAGAAGAAGCATGTGCAAGTGTGCAGTGGAAGCTCTACTAAGTGACCTCCACTTAGCTAATACACCAGGTGAGCTGACCCTCCTTTTTACTTGTGACCTACTTGAACAGACACCCTAGGCCTGTCCCGCAGTGACGAGCCAGTTACTGGTGCACTCGGTCACCCCTGCTCACACCAATGAATTTAATGCCAACCAAGTCATTGTGGCAATTTAATGCCACAAGGTCAATAGTGTTTGTGCCCAAACCTGCTATTCTATTGAATTTGTAATTGTAATTATGCAATTTTATTGAATATTAGGAACACCAGAAATAGTGTACACCAGAATAAAAGAGACAGTGGTTCTTTCAGTTTAAAAAAAACAATTTTTTAGACAGTTTAGGGGAGACCTAAAAAGAATCAAGGCACTGAAACATTCCCTTGTTGAATTACATATAAAAGGTAACAAGAAAGAAAAATCTAAAATTATTCTGAAATTAAATACCTTTTAAATGTGTTTAATTTCTCATGAAACATTTTATAAAAGTAAAACTGGATACAAAAGAACAGTGGATGCCAAACAGGATAGCATGGGAATATAATTAGTGTTGGCCTGCATTCACATTAAAAGTTAATACACCTATATACAATTTTTGTAATTCTTCACTTATTATCTTTGAGTTTTTCAATATTGTTTCTACTACATTGAGTAAGAGTACTTGAACTATATACACAAGTATTTATTGTACCATTGTTGTAATAAATAGAAGTTAGAATCAAAATTAATAAAATAAACCATACCATTATAAAGAATCAGAGCTATATGGAGTATCAAGAAAGATATAAAAATAAATTGCTAATTAGAGATCCAAAAAATAATTTGTAGAATATTAAATGGAATATGTCCCCAATTTTTGGTTTTAAGAAAATGATGTCCCAATACAGACAGTATAATACGAAGGTAGCTAAACAGAATAAAAAGCTGAAAAACTATTCATCTACCTATAAGTACTATTTTCTGTGGCTCTTACTTTTTTCCTTGATGAACTTTATCATTTAAACATATAATTTGTAAAAAATATATAATTGGTATCTGTTTTCGAATAATTGACTAAAGTCTATAATTAAATTATCCTTTTATGTTTTTCTAAAAATGCTTTATACAATGGATATTGCATTTGTGCCAAACTTATAAAATGTATTTCACGTAAATGACATTTACTTTCTCTACCACTTTTGCTCTTGAAGATGAATGCTTGAGCATATAAAGTCGTGTGGTACAGCCTTAGACTTTAAACAACATGTCATTCACTTAAATTGCTGATTAATTTTGGCTTGGCACCACTTATCATTTTAGATCAAGAGCTTGATGAAGTAATCAGTCATCTGTGCCTGCTTTCAGAAATTAGCGCCCGTGTTTATTCGTCAAAATGTCAAAGCGAGTCTTGAACCCATAAGTGCTGTCCTGGGTGGTATGTGTCAACATTTCTCAACATTAAGAAAGTGATACTCTCAAAGCATGACTCTTACAGCAAGATCACCTTGGTAAGCCTTCCCTGTGTGTTTCTCATTAGAAATTAAGCAGAGCTAAAGCTCCAGACTGAAGTGATGAGCCCTACGAAATCTTCATCAGAAACCATACTAAAACTTAAACAGGTGTTGTTCTTTTTCTCTTTTAAGGAAAAGGCTATTGACGTTATTTTATTTAATATAGTTACTGAACATAAAATAACATGCTAGCCTAGGTGTTGGGGAAATGAGCCAGAAATTATTCCCATCACTAGGGGTAGGGAGTGGGGAGCACTGGACATAGAGCCAGTAATTTGAAATCAAACTAAATCAGTAAATATATATTACTTTTTATCAAGATCATTATATGTGTAAAACTATATCTCAAAATAAAAAGAAGGCCAATGATAAAAGTATACAGGACTGTCAGGCGAAATTACATTCAGTCAATGTCAAATTTCAATATAATGACTTGAAAATAGAGTGATGTCATTAACCCTCAATAGTAGGGTCAGGAGTTGCAAGTATTATCCAATTGTTGATGGAATTTTTGCTGATGCAGTGTACTTTTTTGTAAGAATAATTCTATAATTAAAAATTATACTTTTACTTAGTTGTCTGTGGTAAACTAGTAAAACTTTTACCCTTTTCTAAATTGCATTATCTTCATCTTAAATATCCTTCATATACAAGATATGTAGATAACATGAAAATGAAGCTAAACAGGAATTTTTGTTAACAATTATTTGAAAGAAGGTTAATACAGATCCATAGATAAAAATAAAATTAAATATATTCCAAAAGATATCACTACATTTATGATTGGGAAATATAAACAATCCCAGAAGTGAGAGATGGCTGGGTTGCCATTTCTAACTTTTACACATTTTATAAATGAGATAAACAGGTGATTAAGAGAGAATAGAGAAAAAAATGTCAGAAAGAAGTGATAAATCAGGAAGTTGTTTCCATAAATAAATATTTATTGAGCATTTATTATGTTACTATGTTCTAGACATCTGGATGCTCAATAAATAATATACTTTCATGGGGTTTACTAATATAAGTATGAAAAATTACAACTATCCTTGTACTTGCTACTTTAGCTGTATCCCCCAGTTTAATATGTTGTATTTTCATTATCACTCAGTTCAAATACTGTATAATTTCCTGTGCAGCTTTTTCTCTTACACATGGGTTATTCAGAAGTTCACTGTTTACTTTTCAAATATTTGAGGTTTCTCCAAATATTTTACTATAATATGTTTGATTGAATGTAAATCAAACATAATTGATTTCTAACATAATTCTATAGTGGTCAGAAAAGATAACCTGCACAATCTCAATCCTTTTAAATGTGCTGAAATGTATTTTATGGCCTATCGTGTGGTCTCCCTATACTTACTGATGAACATATGCCTTTGAACTGAAACTCTAGGAGGAAAGGATTTGATGGTTATTGATGGGGGGGTATGAACACGAAAGAGAGTGAAAAAATAATACCACATTTCTTTTTTGGGATGGCTTTGCATCCCACTCAAATAAAAACAGAAACTAGAACTTAAATTATAGGTGTGAGATGTCAGTGTTGGTGAATTTGTGTGGTGCATACAGAAGCATGTTGCAGAAGAAAACAATGGTGATCAGAGATTTACTGCTGAATTTTAGCCAATGAGAAATCCAAGTACAGATGTCCAGTGACAGTTTGCTCTGCAGGCATAATATTCAGATGGGATTTTAGGACAGAAATATTATGGGAAAAAAAGTGAAGCAGGTCCAAGTGAGGTTATAGGGCTAAGCAAAGTAGGTTATCAGTTGTTTGTATGTAGAATAATACAATAGTTAATAAATAATAATACAAGAATAAACAGGGCTTTACATACTCATGACAACTGTTACCCTACTTTTGCTCACCCTTGCATATCTATGTATGTTGAAAAAACAGAGAAAATAAAGCAAAGGCAAGATTATGTTTCTTGGCTCAAAGATTGAATTGTTTAAAGTAAATTTGTTATTATTTAATTATTTCTACATGCATGGTACCCAGCCAATCTGCAACAACTGAGTGAATCTGGAAGTTTTTTTTATTCAATATGTAACAGTAAACACCTCAGGGAAAAGTGGTGATAGGCCAAGCAAAGTCTAACAAGTTCACTATTGGAATAATATCTGAATTTTTAAAAGTATGCATACATACACACCCCAAAGTGTAATTATAATGATTACATATCTCATAGAATTTTATTATTATTTTGATCAGAATTTATGACTCCTAGTCTACTGATGAGAAAAATTGTTAATCAGTTAGAATTGTCACATAATATTTTTAAATTATTGTGTGTAAGAAAATGTAATGATATTTTTATGACAATGTAAAAAAAAATGGCAAATCTGTTTAGCCAGAGTGTCGTGATTCCAAAGGCTTTCCTTCCTAGAGACCCCAAAAAGCGGGGCCCTTCTGTTCTGGGAGGTCTTCCTTTGTGGAAGAGACAAGTGTGGGACTCTGTGTAGAAGGGTAATGCCCACCCAGCCCTCCAGATCCGTCCATCAGCACGGTGAACACTATGTAGCTCAGAGGCCACAGATGTTCAGTCTCAGGTCATCAAACATAAGTTTCAGAAGACTTACCTTTTTAGTTAAATTATGACTATAAATAGCTTTTCAGGGGAAAAAAAAGAAGAATGAGTCATAGCTTCCTTAGGCAAATATGCGTAAAGTCCTTGAAAGCGCAAGGCAATTACTCTAGGTTTGGAAAGTAGTGACATCTAATTAGAATGTTAAATTAAGTTCAGTAGTGATACTGCACTTGTTTATACATGCAAACTAATTTCATTAGACTAAATTTA
Source organism: Desmodus rotundus (assembly GCF_022682495.2). NCBI lineage: Eukaryota > Metazoa > Chordata > Mammalia > Chiroptera > Phyllostomidae > Desmodus > Desmodus rotundus. The sequence continues at coordinate 85,835,645 of NC_071397.1, forward strand.
GCCAACAGAGATATTTACTTTGTCACTCCCTATTATAGTAAAATTATAACAGAGATTTAGAGATTAGGTGATGACTAGCCAACTCTTCCAACTTCACATTGGAAGACTCATTGAGAAGAAGGAAGAAGAACAGAAGAAGAAGTAGAAAAGAGGAAGAAGAGGAGGAAGAAGGAGGAGAAGGAGGAGGAGAAAAAGAACATGAGGAGATCTGCAGTTCTGACTTTCTTGGGAAACCAGCAATATTAATCAATGCTTGGTTAAGTCTCAAAGAAATTCCTCTAATCAAAGACTGATTGAGTTCCCTAACAGAAAGTAACTACGTCCCTACATATATTCCTACTACAGCAATAGAAAAAATTCACAGGCCAATAAATCCTACTAGGCAACCTTGATCCACGCCATGCCCTTTCGCAAAGATTTTGTTTCTTGTGTTTATAGTGAGAGATCTATGTGTGCATGTAACCATTTAAATGTATTAATTAGGAGTTACTTTTTATGAAAAAAGTAGTTATTTTTATTATTTATTTTAGTAGTTATTTTATTTTTTATTTATTTAAAAAATGAGTTATTTTTATGAAATGCATCAGGGCTTACCTTGATCTTTTACAAAGGGACCACCCAAATGTGAAAGGAAGAAGAAATTAAAAACAAAACAGAACTTAGTAGAATTTAATGTGGAGGTTAACTGATTTAGTAGGAGTGTGAAATGAAACTGAAACCTGAGGGGTTTGAGGTTGTCATATTTTATGTAGAGAGAATTCAGGTTTGTTCAGGTAAGTCACTCTCCAGCACAGAAACACATAAACCCAGGGAGAGGTATTGTGCCCAGTTCCTCTCAGCCAGTGGTCGTCAGTCCAGGCAAATACTGCTGCTACTTCTTGAAGAAAACCAGACAGCCCTAAGACAGTGGCAAAATCAGTCTCATTCAAAGTTTGATTTTACATGAGCCGGGATTCCAAGAACACTGAGGCAACAACCGGCATGTAGCCAGTTGTCTGTAATGAATTGGTGTGTTGAGTGCAAGACTACACCTTCAAGGCTGCGCATTTCCTGAGATTTATCCATCCATTGACTTAGAATCTTTATTTCTGGGAAAACTAATAACCCAGAATGCCTAGGCCTTCCACCACTATGCATCTTGCCACAGTATCTCCTCCTAAAATATGGCTTCCTAGACGTGGCAGGTGGTCTCAGGCCAACTAAATTCCTGAGAGCAATTTTAGTCTTCTTCCATCTTCAAATTTGGGGGAATCCCCTTTTCCCTCTAAGAAAAAACAAATAAGAAATGTGGTTGAGGCAGTTAACTTGATAATTAATTCCCTGACTCTATTTAATTACAATCCTCTGACTAGGTGGTGGAAGAAAGGTAGCTCTTAAAGAATATTGGTAGGTCTTCAAATATAAATGCACACTCAGTAGAAGATGGCTTCTGTGTCTCTGGACGGCACTGTCTCCTTAATCAGCACGACTCTGTACCAGGACTGAGTAACTTTTTCAGGTTCACAGTCTGTAAGTGGCAGAGCTGGCGTACACACTCTGAACTCAAAACCCAAACCTCCAACTGCAACTTCAATTACTTTCCCTACCATAGGATTTACAGTTAGACAGAAATAGGTTGAATGTATTTGTATGTTTTCAACATTTCTCGAGATACTAACTTTACATGCTTTTCTACTTGATTCTTTCCTGACCTTAAAAAAATGTATGATGAGTTTTTACATATTTTCATAAATTTACCTTATAAATTTTAATATTCTCCTCCAATCGCACTGAAATTTACTTGTTCAAGCCACCTGAACTTTGTCTTACAGAGGAGTCAATTATCTATCGAGCCTGAAATGGCTTCAAGGTGAAGTAACAAATGGACATTATGCCTTGTTGTAGATAATCTTAGACTCATCCTAAGGGATGATACCAGGTAGATACAAAGGATGTTGCCACCACGGGACACAGGGGATGTTTAAGAGGCACAGTGAAACACTGATAGGTAAATTTTGACAAAGGAATAAAGTGAAGAAAATCCAAAAAGTGAATCACTACCCAGAAGTGCAAGCATTGGTGGAGGGAGGGCCAGATCTCAAAGATAGAGCCTGGGGAAATCCAAAGAAGAGGAAGAAAATGAAGCAATGTGTCACTGAAAGGAAGTTAGAAAAGTAAATAGCTCTGTTACAAACATGCTCAAATTATGATACAGTGGTAAACATGTGAGCCGCCACAGTCTTTAGATGTTTTATTCTCACTTGACAAAGCAATTCATTCTTATGTTCTTACTGTGTTGAGACTTTCCCTCCCTTCCTAACTATCCTGTCCTGGATGGCACCCTGTATTTGATTGTGCTGATTTCTGACCACTGGTTTCATTGCAGAAAGAGTGGTTGTTATTGTTTTTCTTTCTTCTATCTCCAAAATAGTTCTCAATTTCATAGCTGCCTGGGGCACCCATTTATGTCCTCCCAAGGGATAGTTTAAGCTCCCTGGCCATCAACATTGTACAGGAGCCACCTGCTTCTAGATTTTTTTCCCCTCAACTTGCCTCTTGGTTGTTTGCCCCTCTGGTATGAGTCAGTTCATTTTGTCTGTCTCTCTCTTGTCTTTCCATATCCAAACTTCAAATACCTCTCTCAGAACAACGATTATAAAAACTAAGCTATTAAATTGAAATAGTGTCTTACCAAAGGAAAGGCTTAGGAAAACTGATATGGATGTGAAACATTTGGGGAAAGAAAGACTCTGGAGAATTAAAAGAAAAAGAGAGCAGGAAGTTATATAAAAGACATCAGCACACCTTCCCTTACTGATCTGGGGAGGAGAGTGTGTACATTTATCCCTTTAGGTTTGACAATGTAGCAGTAACCTGTTTCCTGTGCATGGTTTTAGAATCACATTTTCAATTCTTGTTGTAATTTTATCAGAATTTCAATAGAAAATAATGCACTTCATTGTTTTAAGCCACTTGAGTGGAATCTTAGTGCATTACAGCTCAATGAACAAATCAAAACACTTTGTTTTAAAATACATCAGCATTTTCTCTCACCATCAGTTAGCAGAAGCAAAACCTACACACAGTTGGTGGGTCTCCAGCTAGATCATTAGAACCTGTCTCTTCTCTACTTTCTCCCTCATGGTGAAAAAAGGAATGACTACTGGTGTGTCTATGTACCACCTTCTTCCTCATAGTTTTCCCTGTTCTGACTCTGAGGTCTCCATAGAGAGTGATAAAAACTGACCTACTCTGCCCCCAAACATGAGCTTTTGTGAATACTTTTTATGCCTTTGGCAGGCTATGCTCATTTTTTATGCAGTTGACAATTTCTCTTAAAGCATTTGCATTGTAAAATATTCTCCAGTAAATTAGTTTTAGTAAATTTCCTTTGCCTATACCCAACTGCCTATACCCATGCCTTAAATGGCAGAGCCCTGCAGTCCCCAAGCTCTCCTCATTCAGGGGACCTACTGACTCAGATTTGGTGATAAATTGTTTCTTGTACTTTCACTTGAATGGCATGTTTTTCATCCTTAACCTCTTGAACTACTTCTCCAAATGGATCAAGCTCAGTCCCACAACAGCTCCAGAAACAAATCCTTTCATTCCCTGTAGGAGCATTGGTTTCCACTGTTCCTTTCACTTGATTACATTCCCAGCTTCCCCTATCCATCCACTTTTGCTTACTAACTGGAATATAAATTTGTTCTCTTGACATCACCATCACTACCACTGTGATCCCCACAGCAGTCTGAAAGTTTAAATCTATACCATCCACATTTTTTAAGACATGGAATCTCTGGTAACCATTTTAATTGATCACCTGATACGTTAAAATGAGAAGCCAGCTTAATCTATTAGCAAATATATATTGAACACACTCGGTGTTTTAGTCAATGTGCTAAAAAGCACTAAATATTGAAAACACCAATGTCTTTAAGTATGCAAAAATTATCTACTTTTATGTTGATATTGTGGGATGATGAAGCTTTAAGTATGTGTTATTACCTATAGAATTTTGTTAAAATTGGTTAAAATGTGCAGGCATAACATTCGCTTTGGACTATCAAACATTACTTTCTTCAGTTTGAAGTGTTTTAGTCAATAATTAATGTATTTTATTGTGCACATTCACATGTCATTTAGAGCTAATATTTTTTTAGAAAAACAGAAGACTTTATAAATTGATTTAATGACGTATCTGTATCTTAAAAAGAAGTAAATACTAAATCTAAAAGAGGCTAATCTATAGTTTGAAAGATCTCCACAAGGTTTACTTTTATACACATATATTATCATCTCTAATATCTGAGATGTTTTTCCTATAAAAATTATAGATTAGGTATTTGCTCTCTGGTCTTTGGAATTTCTGGTACCATAAAAAAAGTAACAAATCATCATTTCATCTCTGCAAATTAGTATCCCTTACTTTCCTGTGCAGAGATGAGGGGAAGATAAAGCATGAGAGGGATCACCATTCAAAAGTGGCAAAGAACTTTTTTTCTTTTGTATACCATTTTCTCTTCCTGTCCAACCAATCTTTTAACCTGAATTCCCATGTTCCAGTTTAGAAAAACTTCTTTTGCTCTCTAAGAGTCAGTCACAGAAGCAGTCCCACGCCACCACTCACTCTTTAATTCAAATAAATTATGAGCCATACACAGATTTAAAGTAAAATTCTGAAAATTAAAAGAGGAGAGTTTTTATTTTTGATTGCTCACCACTAAGAATTTAATAGCTTCTAGTTAGAAGGTATTACACGTAACTTTGTAGACAGATAATTACAAAAATTATCAGTTTTCTTCTTCCCAGAGTTGCCTGATACCTTAATAATACAGTGAAGTGAAAATTTTGTAATTGTCACTATTTTATAAGGTGATAATTTAAGTAGTTACTCAAAGGGATTGTGTGGTCCCATCAATTGTCCAGATGTGATGCCAGTGCATACCTGAGGATGAATACAGCGGTTGCCATGGCGACACTGAAATTCAGAGAACTGCTCACAAAAGCAAAAGTGTTCCTGTGCATCTCAGGAATGCATGACTCGTGGTTTCTGTTTGCAGGCTTTCCCGATCATTTGCTCAGAGCATTGCAACCAAAATGCAGTCAATTTCTTATCTGTACCCTGGATTCTACTGGCTTGTGACGCTCTGAGAAGCACTGCTCTTCCTTGCTTCAATCACTTTAAACTCTCACTTTGAGTATTTGGAGAATACACAGCATCCAGTCAATATCAAGATGGATTTTTTACTTCGTTTATAGCAGGGTGTGGTTTGAAATATATATAACTTAATGTTAGCCACAAAAAACTTCAAAGAACGTATGAGGAGAATAGAAAGTGATTCCAAATGTTACTCTAATTGAAAAACAGTGTGATGGTTTTTGTTTGTTTGTTGTCTTTTCTGGAGATTGAGATGTTACAGGTGAGAAAATTATTTTATAGACTCATAACATTTTAGAGATGTCACCAAAAAGATAATTGTTGATCTTACATCTAAGTGAATGCATACTTATAAATGAACATGAAAGGAATTCGATAGCCAAGATCTAACTTTCTTTGCTCCAAAACAGAAGAATAAAATGTTCTCCAAAAACTCAATAGCATGCCAGCACAGTTTTGTACCCATTTCAAAAGCTTCTAGCTGTTTCTGGAGTGAAATTTAGAGTAATTTTCTAGAGCGTTTGAGATCAAGATCATAATGTACTTTCTCATCAAATTGTTTTTCAATATATCTCCAAGTTACCAACACATGAGTGTTTACTATGAACTTGGAACTACTTGATCTGTCCTCAGAAATATAAAGTTAAACACGTCATCAGATGCATTCAATCCAACAGCTTTTACAGTGTACAAGGCACTATACTAAAGAATAAGCATTTTACTGCATTATAGTCAATGTCCCTCTTTAGACAAGGAAAGAGGCAAGATGCAGGTAAAAGGAAAATGTGAACAAAGAAGCAAAACTGAGAAAGGGCAGGAAGTGCAATATTCACAGAAAAGCCTGTAAGGACTAAACAACGGTTGAAGAAGAAGACCTGGGAGGCTCTGGGAAGGGAGTGTCAGGGCAAGAGTTTAGGGAAATGGGTTTGAAGCATGTTGTCAGGTGGTTGAGTGTTTTAGGAAGCAGTATGATGTAATCATATTTGTAATTCTAGTATCAGTGTGGAAATGGGTTCAAAGAGAGACCAGAGCTGGGGAGACCAAGCCAAAAAAGTGAAGAGGACAGAACCAATAGGGACAAAGAGATGGGTTTGTGACTTTTACAATGTCAACAAACACTAGTATTTCCCAAGGGTTTACCATGTAAAAACTACTGCTTTTCAAAATATAGTCTCATTTCATCTGCCCCAGACTGTCCTTGGGCACTACTATAATCCCCTATTCCTAGATGAGAAACTGAGGCACTAAAAGTTTAAAGAACTTCTGCAAGGTCATACAATAACTAAAGATATTTTGAATCAAATCTGTCTGATTCCAGATGCACACTCACTGAACTGTAAAGAAGAGGAAAATGAGCTAATGGGTTTCTTTTTTAACAGCAAATCACTCCTCTTCATCTCTGCTTTCTATAAACAGTGACTCTTTCATTAAATACTTTTATTAGGTAGAAAAGTAATGAATCCTGTGCAATAATTTTAATTAACTTCACACAACAATAAAGAAACTGTGGTACAGTTAAATAGAGATTCATTAACAAGTATTATGATATTGTACCACTTTAGAGGCTGAAAAAAGTTTTTATAGAGTATAATAATGTGTATTTTCCCTAATTTTATCTTCTCATACCCAATATCTAGCGCAGTGAACTGGGGAGATACAATATGTTATTCCACAGAGAAACTAGGAAGTCGAGTTGACCAGTCTTCTTGTTTTACAAGTGAGGAGACTGAGATTCAGCTCCATCTTGTAACTTGAAAGGCAAGGCATAAAACATAATATCTTCTGACTGTAGTGAACCTATGACAATTTTTACAAAGAGTTAACCTATTTTAATAGAATGCTTACTGGAATGATGCAGAGAATGGGCCTAGCAAGTATGTGCTTGCATGGATAAGGACGCAGCTAGGAAAGGATAGTCATCAGGTGGTATGTACTATGCAGGTTGGGGCAAAAGTAGATTTACAGTTGTATGGGGAGAGCAGGGTTTATACTTGCATGGTTATTTATTATTATATTATTTTCCACAAAACAACTGTGAACTTACTTTGTCCAACCTTGTCTGGTACGATGTCTGGTACAGAAACCATCTAGTTGTCACCTATAATAAATTTATTGGGTTTAAAGTATCCAAAAGCTGGCATTGTGCAGAAAAATTTAACAAGTTTATTTGTTCGTTATAATGTGGAATTTCTGAAACTTGTTTATTGAAGCATTTTGACTTGCATTAGTTCTTTGTGTCTATAGATTTAAATCAAAATTCATGATACTCTCCAGTTCCATCCATGCTGTGACTAAGGGTAGGAGTTCCTTCTTTCTATCTGCTGTATGGTATTCCATTGAAATAAGCCAGGCAGTGAAAAACAAATACCATATGATCTCACCTATAAGTGGAACCTAATCAATAAAACAAACAAGCAAACAAAATAGAACAGAGACATGGAAATAAAGAACAGACTGACAGTGACCAGAGGGGAGGTGGATAACAGAGGAAAATGGAGGAAGGGTCAAGGAACATGCATAAAGGAACCATGGACAAAGACAATGAGGGGGAGAGATGGGGATTGAAAGTAGAAGTGGGGAGGTGAATAGAGCAGGGGAGAGTTTGGGGGTGGGGGGAATGAGCACAATTGTAATTGAACAACAATAAAAAAATTAAAATGAAAATAAATAAAATTAAAATATGAGCTCAAAATGAATAAATAAAATTTTACACACAAGTGAAAATGGAAAAATAAGAAAACTTGCTAATATCTGATTCCGTGGCCTATTCTTCACTTCTTATCACATACTTCGCTACCTTCTGGTCCCATTGAATCACATGGGGAAACTGCCAATAACAAGCAGAAGAATTCTGCTGTATTTTAGTAAAGAATGAAATGTTTCCTCTCATCAGGGATTTCAGCATGTTGCCCATACATGCAGTGAGCTAGCAAGACACATTTCAGCGTAAGCGTTCTTCACTTTCCAGGACAGGATGCACTGTTGTCGGGAGTTTTTATAGCTGTCTGCTTCCTGAACGTTTTGACGCCACTTGGTTTGTGGACAGCAAGGCATTACAGCAAGGCTATCAAAGTGTGGACCCCGAGCTGACTGCTGACTGCACACCATCACCAAACAGACGGAAGCTGGATGAGAAGCAGGCGCCAGAATATAAATCGACTACGTCACTGGGAGCGCTATTTAGCTTAGCTGGCAACGTGTGTGCTGGGAAGGGCAGCGGTGCATTGATATTCGTTCTGGGGCACGCCATCTTGTCTTTTACCGGGTTTGGGGGAACTTGCATGGCCCCTCTCTTTCTGATGGAGGTCTGTAAGCTGGAAGCACTAACTAAGGCTAGAAAGCAAAATACAAGCACCAGGAGAATGAAATGCTTTATTCTCTTGGCTAAATTGTACATGATTCATAGTTAGCCTAACAGAAATAAGCACTACATATTATGATCTTGGGAATAAAAAATATATATAACTTTAGCTTTCCTTTGATTGAAGATGACATTTTAACCTAAAATCTGTTAAGTTGCATTCTATTGGCTTTTATAATTTATGAGTTTTCTCAGTGTTGATATTAAGAACTAAAAATTAAGGATACTTCACAGCCCCTAAAAGTTTCTGTGAGGCGTTCATACTAAGATGTTCAGGGGAGTCAATAATTATTGACTGCATATTCGTGATTTCTGAGCTTGGAATCAACCTTTATGAGTAAGGAAAAAACATTTTGTTTTGAGGTTTTTATAGATTGTACCCTTGATGCAAACCAGGTTTTCCTGTCTTAATCTGGACAAAGATATATATTTTTAATAATTCAAAATGTTTTACAGTGTTCTAGATGGTCACCCTCGCACTAGCTAGTTACAATACAACAGAAATGCAAGGCTTTAATGATCCCTGCAAATACTAAATGTGTTTGGCCACTTCTTGAGTCTCAAACACATTTGTTTTTATTCTCATTTTTCTTTTCAAAAAGCAATTTAAAAAGTGGAGTCAACGTTGTATAAATATTTTGCTTTCACATCAATTTCAAAGATAAAAGGGGTGGTTTAATGGAGTGTGAAAAACAGCATCAGTTTTATAAAGACCTTTATGATTAGTGTAGAAGCTTTTAAAGACATTCCCTTTTAAAAAGAAAATGATATCAGAAAATAATCAGACTCTACATTTTTTCTGTTGTTTTAAAACTATTGTGTCGTCCTAGTTTGTACACTATTCTATCTGAATCAACCATCTCACAGGGCTATAAAACTGAACCAGGATACCAGCACCACTTCAGGACTAAGCAAAAGCATCCTGAAGTCTTGATAACTTACATATTATGGAGTACTAACATATAGAGTGGGTAAAACTAGATTCCCCTAAAAGACATAGGATTTCAAATTCATGAGTGTTCTTACAGGTTTTCTCATTCTTTCAATCAGATGCTAAATGGCTTGAAGGCCTGAGTGCTATTAATCAGAGAATTATATATCTCAGGCCTGTCCTAAAAATACAACGTCATTTGAAATAGTTGTTTCTGCGGTTGGTCGCAGACTTTTCAGAAAATGAATTACACAGATTGTAGCAGATTCCTAAGATCAACTAAAATAAGCAGATACGGAGTTGAGCACATGTGATACAATGACTGTGCGCACCACTGGGGAAATCATCAGTCAAAGCACCTGCTAATGGTGGAAAATTAGCAATCTTATTTATATACAGACAATAAAGTCTGTGAAAAATTCCTCCGATGAACAGCTGTTGCAAACTATTTTATCTTTTGCATGTGAAGCTCTTTTAAAATACTTTAAAAAGTCTCTCAGATGAGCTTTTAATCGGACAAAATGACAATTTTAATAAGTTCACATCTAAGTAGATCTATGTAGTCCTTCTTACAAAAAGAGGAATGATCAGCATTCCAAGATGCAAGCTTTTTACTATTTTATTTTGTTTTTATGAAGTCTTATTTATCAATTTTCCTTTTTCAACCTGTGTTTTTTCTTTTCTTTTTTCTTTTTCTTTTCTTTTCTTTCTTTTTTTTTTTTTTTTTTTTTTTTTTTTTTTGTCGTCTTAGAACACTGCCTTGCCCTCTGTTCTGGATAATTCAATCAATTTGTTCCTAAAAATTTTATAGTCTTTCATTTTACATTTAAGTCAAAAGTGCATTTTGACTTGTTTTTGTATAAGGTGTAAGATTTAAAAAGTCAATACTTGACGTTTTGCCTATGGACATTCAATTGCTCCAGCACTATTTCTTTAACAGGCTGCCCTTTCTCTATTGAATTGTTTTTACACCTTCGTCAAAATCAGGAAGTATTTGTGTGAGCTTCTCGTGTGTTTCATTCTGTTCCATTGATCTATGTGTCTACTACTTCATCAGCATCACACTGTCTTGATTACTGTAGCTACATAGTAGGCCTAATATTGGGTAGAGTAAAGCTTGAACTTTATTCTTCTTTGTCAAGATTTTTAAGGCTATTTCAGGACCTGAGTGTTTCAATGTAAAGTTCACAGTAAGCTTGTCTATATCTACAGAAAACCTTGTGGAGATCTTGGTAAGAATTGCATTAAAGCTATAAGTAATTTGTGGAGAATGAACATCTTTACTATGTTGTCTTCCAATTCACGAGCACGGTATGCCATTCCGTTTATTTAGGTCTTTGATTTCATCCAATAACATTGGTAATTTTCAGTCTACTGACCCTGTACAATGTTTTGTTTACTGTATGTGAGTGAGAATAGTTTAGAGATGGGTATTAACTTTGAGCTTTCTAAATTACCTCTGCATGGAGGTATTCAGTAGATTATGTATTTGCTCAAGTAGTCTTCAGCAACGGAGTAAAGAAGAATAAAAGAAAAGATAAGGAAAAAAACTAGTTGAGCTCACTTTGTCAGGCATATAGGACAGAAAGAAAGTACAGAGTAATACTTTTCAGGCATGTACCCATTTGGTTACTATACTCAGGAGGAGAATAATGAAACCAAGTGAGGTTGCAAAGATGATGAAACAAAAGTTGAATGAATAGACATCAGGGAGCACTCAGAAAATTGGAAATAAAATGATGGAAATGATGTCCACAAACCCAAGAAAGGAGATGATGATGGTATGAAAGAAGTTTCAGTCAACAGTTCCATCAAGAAAAATCTATTATAATTAACATTTGCTAGGTATCATACTACTGGTGCTACAGAGTTTAGTGTGAGGAAAGGAGAAATAAAAAGATGAGGAAGTAACGTCCCTGTCTCAAGAAGCCCACAACTCAGCAAAGCCATGTGGCGAGCACATCAATTACTGTATTTTGTCTAATAACCAGAGCTCTGATTGTGCCACACAATTAGAAGAGCCCTAAGCAAAGCACAGAATGGGACAACAGAAGAAGGGTGAAGTAAATGAAGGATAAATTTGACTCATGTGTGGATTAGGAGACAAGAAGGTAAAAGAATCCTTAGAAATGGCTGAGGATGAAAAGCTGGAACATGGCCAGATGGCAACAAGCAACGCAGGTGAGAGTACTAAAGGTTTCCATTAAAATAAAGACCTTTTGAAGTTTTGAATTAATGATAGTTCTATTTCCTTTTCAAGTGTTTAGCAGTTCAGTGTATCTGCTGTGCAAAGAAAAATTATATACACACACACACACAATTTCTATCTGCTAACCTCCACGGTGCTGAAATGTTTTGTCACTGATATTATGAAGAAAATGTTACTCAACACACAAATCAGCCATTATAGTGTTTCCTGCCCAAGCATAGCTGATCATTTACCAATATATATACATTAGCATATTGCCTACCATGTTTGGCAACAATCCACAGAACTAATATCATTTTATGCTTCAGTGTTTTTGCAAATATAAATATATTTTCCAAGGTAAAAACAACTTGAGGAACCACAGTGTTTCTTAGCTCATCATTGGAAATGGTAATTAGCACATCAGTAAATTACCTGTACAATTTTATTTCCATGAACAAGAAAATAATGTTATCTCACTCAGTGCAGCAGGCTGATGTGAATTATGACTTTCAGAAAAATGAAGCCTTATGATTATCCACCAAAGGTGCAAATTCATGATGATGATGTTGCTGTTCCAGCAACTCATTATTCCAAAGTGCAGAGAAATGCTCATAGACTGTTCTGAAGCATTGCCTAGAAGAGCTGGAATACAAGCATGTCCTGCCTTATTTCCTTCCCTCTGAGATCAGGTGCCAAACCTTTTACTAGTTCCCTTTGTTTAGTTTGGTGTCAAATAATCCTCAGAAATCTCTTCAAGTCAATAGCAAATTGTCATTGTACCACAAATTAATTTTTCTAATTAAAATGCCTAGAAAGGTGGTTTAAAGGCTAATGAAATGATATAGGCTACTATATATTTGCCATCTGCACAGTATTTATACATCACTTCAAATCTAAAAGTAGCTTTTAAAATTAAAAAGATTCTATTGGTTTCTTCAGCTTTCCAGTGATTAAATTTTTTATTATTAAGCAATCTACAGAAACGTGATTTTTTTCATTACTAAAGAGAAAATATGCCTTATCTGACTGCTTTGAATTACACATTAGGAATCTAAAATTCCCTGTGACTAATTGCTTTGCAAAAAAAGAAATCATGAAAAATTGGAATAAAGTACTGAAGTGAAACTATATAAGTGATATAGGTTTTAAAACCACCATGTTTAAATCCATTCTATATAGATCCCACCAAGTTTGTGTACCCTGTGTTTCAGTAACCCCATTCACAGAGAACTTATCTTTGAGACAGTATATTCTGTCTTCATACAGTTATGGCAGTCATTCTTTACATGCACAATAGGCCTGTCCACTGTTCCCCACCCCACCTGGGTGAGATAAAATAAAATCTGCTTGTGCACTATATTGTGGCTTCAAATTTAGTCTGTTTCTAAATAATCTCTATCAATCAACAAAAAAACCCCTAAAGGAACATAGATTCTGCTTATGAACTAATAAAGAACCTAAACGAAATATTTAAAATTAATGTAATGGTGTGAATGGCAATAAATGTCTTTAAATATCAGTAGACAACATTCTGCACGAACTGAAGTAGTAAGATTAAATCTCTACGTTTAAAAGGCCAAAGTAAAGACAAGAGTTTTCCTCATCTCAGGATATCACCACTAAGTGATAAGAACGAGAATCAGAAGCAATTATAGCCATAAAAAATAATGAGTTCATTAAACAAATATTTATCACGTGCCCAACATGTTCCAGAGATTGTGCCAAGTACTCTGAGTACAAAGACAAATAAAAGAAATATGAGTTTTGTCCACATGGAACATTCGATCTTTTGAGAAATTAAAATCTAACAATATGCTCTACTACTACATCTTTGAATAATGAGACACTTTTATATTTTGCAGAAATTATAATAAATAAATGAGAAGAAATAACATAATTATAATAGGCAGAAATTATTTGGTCATTACTAGCTTGGCTGTGTGTGACAAAATTGTCTAAATTGTAACAACGTTGATTTGGAGATGATTAAATTAATATAGTAACATTTCCCATTTATTGTCACTTGTTTGATTTGCAATGAATATTTTGTAATCTAACGTTGGAACGTACTGTGCGCCATGTACAAAATTTTAAAAATGTATTGTTATGATGCCAATTCCTGTCAATGAAAAATATTTAGCACTCATAAATATCACTGAAAGTTTCAAATGGTTTGTTTAGAAAATAAAATTTAAAACACTATACAATGTAGTGTTTTATTCTCAGTTGAATACATAGGCAAAAATGTATGTATCTCTTAAAATAGTTATTATGAGCCTACCATACATAACATCTCAATGTATTTATTATATATATTTTAAGTCCAGGAATTTTACTTCTAAATAATCAATATTAATTAAGAGAGACAAAATAGAGTTTAATACCTAATAAGATATTTAACTATAAAGATACTACATAATGATAAATATATTTAAAATTGGTTGAAATTCTGTAGTGATTCAAATAGTACAACTAAATTTATGCTTTAAAAAGTGAGGTTGAAGATGTTTCCTCATCTCCTCAGTAATCATCATTAAATAACAAGAACAAGAATCACAAGACCACCTCCATCCTTTATATCCCAAAGATCATGGAGCACCTCTCTCCAAAGTAAGAGGGGGAAAACCAAAACTTTCTCATTGGAACAAGAGGAACAGGTACAAAGAATGAGTAAGAAAGAGAACTTCTCCAGGCCCAGTTTGGCATGAGTTCTTGAGAAGCAAAAATAAGTGGGCTGTATGAAATGATAAATTTCATGATTTAAATTGGAAACAAGTACACCCTCAGGGAGCAGTCTGTTGGTGAAGCGGAAATGGGAGAAAGGCTACGCTGAGAGAGATAACACTGTATTTAGCCTCAACATGCCTGTTGTTTGAGTTAGCCTGACATACCTTTCTGGCCCCACTCTATCCCCAAGAAATGTTTATAATTAGCAGATTGAAAGGGGAAATCATCATAAATGAGTAAAATTTACATCATAAGATGAGTAAAAAAGGAATTCCCATAACACTATCAGCTGATTTCTCAAAAGAACCCTTACAGGCAAGAAGGGGCTGGAAAGTATTCAAAGTCGTGAAAGGCAAGGACCTACATCCAAGATGACTGTATCCAGCAAAGCTATCATTTAGAATGGGAGGGCAGATAAAGTGCTTCCCAGAAAAGGTCAAGTCGAAGGAGTTCATCATCACTAAGCCCTTATTACATGAAATGTTAAAGGGACTTCTCTAAGAAAAAGAAGATCAAGAATACAAACAGTAAAATGACAACAAACTCACAACTATCAACAACCAAACCTTAAAAAAAAAAACCTAAGCAAACAACTAGAACAGGAACAGAATCACGGAAATGGAGATCACATGAAGGGTTATCAATGGGGAGGGGGAAAAGGAGACTGGAGGAAAAAGGCACGGGGGATAAGAAGCATAAGATAGACAGGGGGAGATTAAGAATAGTATAGGAAATAGAGAAGCCAAAGAACTTATATGTACAACCCATGGACATAAACTAAGGGGGGCGTGGGGAATGCTGGAGGGTGAGGAGGTGCAGGGCAGAGGGAGATAAAGGGGGGAAAATGGGACAACTGTAATAGCATGATCAATAAAATACACTTAAAAAAGAAAAACATTGCCACACATACACATTAAAAAATATTGGTCAAACATATTGCCATTATTAATAGCATTTGATGATTAAATGTATATAAATCAAGAGTTCAAAGTATCAACACAGTAGTTTAAAACAATGTGTTGAGAACTAAAATATGGTCGGTTTTTGACTATTTTGTTTGAGAAGAAAGTACAATTTATTGAGGTATAAACTCTATTATATGTATGTGAGACCTACAGTGTTGGTTACTGTGCATGCTTTCTAGATCTTATGTTTTATCCACTTGACTTGTGTGGAGAATGGCATGTTAAATCCCTTAACATTACAGTGTATCTGTACATTTCATTTGGAATCTACTGTAGTTTCTGCTTTATTATCATTGCTGTGGGTTTGGGATTTTATAGCTTTTATATCTTCCTGGCACTTTGTAAACTTTAGTATCATTGGTGTCCCACCTACCACCTTTCAGTCATGTATTTTAACTGTGGTCCTCCTCTCACCTACGGACCTGCCATACATACCTTAGAGTTTCATTAACGGGCCACACTCTGCATTCCGCTTTGTCTCCCTAGAACACTCTGCCCCAGTTAGTTTACCTGGCACTTCAACTTATCCATCAGGACTTTGCTTAAGGAGACTCCCTTCCTTTGTTGTCAGTAAAGCACATAAACATCTTTGTTATGGTATTTTTTAAAAAAAGAGAGCCGACTATTTAAGGTTAATGTGTCTATCTATTACTCATCTCTGTGTCCCCAGGGCCTGCAATAGAACAAAGACTCAATGGATGTTTAGGATTCTAGGTGGTGTTATGAAGTTAAGCTATATTTCAGGCATCAGCAAAGGGCAAAGGGAAGGAGGGGTCAGTTCCCAATAAGAGCAAGAAAGCAAGGAGTTAAGAAGAGCTAGGGAAAGTCATATCTATGGGTAGATAGGCTGAGATTAGAAGCAGAAAAATAAAAAACGTATTACCTGACATATGGTTTATGTAAATAAAATACACTTTAAGAAGATTGATAGCCCATCAGATTATGGCATATAATCCACAGAGACCCATCTCAGATACTGAATCTGGACAAGTACAGTAAGCAGAATTCTAAGATGATGATGAGACACCACCCCCTGTTAAACACATGCCTTCTTTGAGTTACTCAAACACTAATTTAGGTACTTGTGTAACAGGATTTTATAGTTGTAATTAGATCCCAAATCAGTTGACTTTAAGAAAGTTAACTTCATGGGACTGACCTAATCCTATGAGCCCTTAAATGGGACTGGGCACTGCTCAGCAAAAGAAATTTGAATTGTGAGGATTCCACACAAGCAAGATTCTCCATTTATGGCTTTGGAGGTGAGAGGAACATGTGGCGAGAAACCAATAGTGGCCTTTCACAAAGGAAGTGGGGCCTCAGTCTTACCATGATAGGGAACTGAATTCTCTAACACCTAAATAAGCTTGGAATAAGACCCTGAGCTCCAGGTGTAAATACATCCTGTAGACACCTTAATTGCAGCCTTGTGAGACAGGGAATGGAGCGTCCAGTTTTACTGTGTCCCTACATCTGACCTACAGAATTGTGATATCACAAACATAAGTATTTCAGCTTATAAATTGGTAGTAATACACTGTGCAACAACGGGAAATGAATACAATGTGTAACTAGTTTTATATCCCAATCCCTTCCTAATGTGTTTAGCAGGATGTATTAAAACCTACAGATGGGCCTTAGCCTATAGCTTACAGATTTTTAACATTCACATGCGGACAAGATTTAGGAAGGCAGGACTGACTTCAGCAAGGCTTCTAGGGATTGAGTCCTGTTGCTGAAACTCAGTACTCATGACTGGACCCAACCTCCTACTGTAAAAAAAAAATTGTCTGCAACCTCCTGTGCCTGGCAATCAATCTGCTACTGAGTTTTGAAGCTACACAGATATCTTTCAAATCCCATGCTATCTTTTAGTTGCTCAGTGATTTTAGACAAGACGTTTAATCTAAGCTCCTATTTCCTCATCTGTAAAATGGGGATTGGAATTACTATTTCAAAAGGTTATTATGAAAATTAAATAATATGATGTCTTTAATCTTTTGGTGCATTTCCTAGATTGTAGTAAACATTCATAAGCATTAGCTAATATTAATTCACTATCCCAGACAAAATTCTTCCCTTCTCTAATGTCCTTTCCTGGCTTAAAAACATAAATATATGTATAATGGCCAAGAATAAATACCCATGTGCTTAAAATGTAATAGACAAAAATTTTTAAGTAATATCTGTATGTAAATGTTTGCATATAAATGAAAATAAACACTTATCTGGTTTCAGCAGCAGGTGAATTTAAATAAGTAGAACACAGTTAAATAACTCGGATTGTGTCCATTTTACCAATGCATTTTGTAATATGTTGTCTATATTTTAAGTGCAACACCTGCTACTAATTTCGGAATAGAAAGTTTTATTTATTTATGCTTTAATTAAGTTGGGCAGATAAATAATTTCATGTTGCTACCCATCATATATTCTATAGTTATTCAGTATTTCTAGCAAAATATTTTCATTCTAAGAAGTTCAATAGAAAAACTTAACTCGCCCTGGCTGGTGTGGCTCAGTGGATTGAGCACCAATCTGTGAACCAAAGGGTCACCGGTTCAATTCCCAGTCAGGGCACATGCCTGTGTTGCGGGCCAGGTCCCGTTTGGGAGCGCATAAGAAGCAACCACACATTGATGTTTCTCTCCCTCTCTTTCTCCTTCCCTTCCCCTCTCTCTAAAAATAAATAAATAATGTTTAAAAAAAAAAAGAAAAACTTAACTCGGTAATTCAATCAAGCATTCTACTAGATGCATGGTTACTAGTTTGTGTGGAGATATTAAAAAGTTATTGCCATGCCCTAAAACTCAGAAAATGTTGGGATAAAGGAGACTATTTAGAAAGCTTTTGCTATAATTACTAAAAGAAGCAACATGGATGAATTAAGGAAGGGCAAGCTTAAGGAAAAGGGAAGTACAGATGAGAAAATTTTGTTAAAATAAATCAAAGGAATTTGAGAACCAAATGGGTATAGAGTATGAGGAAGAATAAGGAATGAAAAAGCCTTCCTATTTTTTTCTTATCCAGGACCAATGACTTAGCAAACCCTGTCAAGTCCATCCCCACAACTCTGAAATCAGAGGTTATAAAAAACACATTTTTAAGTTAGACAAACCTAACTTTGAATCTCAGTTCTACCATTTGTAATCAGCACAACTACAGGAAAACTTCATTTCCTGGATACAGGGTGCTGTTGATGACAGAATATTATCGACTATGTTCCCTATGCTGTACTTTACATCCCTGCGACTATTCTGTAACAACCAATTTGTCTTTCTGAATCCCTTCACCTTCTTCAATATTTTTTAAATTAATAAATAAATGAAAGTTGATAAGTGAAGAAATAGTCATTACATTATTCTCTTTTTTAAATCTAAGACAAATCCTTTAAACTGCTTTTACCATCTTATATACTCCTACAGTTTCAACCGTCAGTGCCACATGGGCGATTCTTAGCCCTGGTTTTCTTTGTTCTTATATGTTTGTTCTTGTTTAGCCATCTGCTTCCTTGAGTCTCACGGCTGCCTCCAAATGGCCCTTTCAATATTTACACCTGCACCTCCAGCAGCTTTCTTAAGTATACCATGCCATGATCTTAATGCCTCCTCTTCCTCAAAATTGCCAGGAATCATCTTTTCCATCTCTGATAACACTGCAATCCAAGACATCTTTCCAAGAAACCCAAGTGGTTCTTTCTGCATATTTTCATTTGAGCTTCGAACAGGTTGAGGGATAGCGGTAACCAAATGCAGTTACCATCATTATTTTAACACCTATGCATGGTGTCAGGTGGATGTGAGATTTATCAGGATGACCACCTGGTAAGTTAAGTAACCTCTAATCGCTGGGGTGTACCTATGAAACTAATATAATAATGCATGTCAACTGTAGTTGAAAAATAAAAAATTGATTTAAAAAATAAAAAATATCTATTAGATGAGAAATACAGAGTTAAGCCCTGACTACACAAATATTGGGACACATTCTTTGCCTTCAAGAAGCTCATCTCTTAAAGGTAAAATCAACCTTAAGCACGAATAATTTTAATTTAGTAACAGATAATAGGACACGGAGTCTGTGCTTGTACAACTTCCTTAAGGGCAAGGAAGTTTATCAGGCCGAGTTATTGGTAAGCTGATGCCTGAGGAACTGAGGGATAATTAATCATGTAAGAGGTAAAAGCCATTCACAGAAGGCGAGTTAATTCCTGCATATACCGGCTCACACGCCCACACAGGTGTCCAAAAAGCAGCAAATCATGCAACATGGCTGGAGTCCAGTGGTGGAGAAAACTAGAGTGAGGAGGGAGGGAAATCATAAATGCTAGATTCTTAAGGAATGTATTTACCTTTTTTTCTGTAGATGATGAGCAGCCAGGAAAGAATAAAGTATCTAGAGAAAGGTGGATACAGTTAAATTAAGTTTTGTATTTTAAATCAAATGTTAATATCAGAATTAACTAGAACAAGTATTCCAAGTCATGAGAGAGAAAAAGAAGAGCTGAAATGATTTTGACAACAAATACAATATTTAATATTTAAAAAGTCCTATGATTCTGCAGCAGGTTGCAAAAATTCCAACACTGTGTCTCCAATCAAAGATTAAAGTCTGTTCTCCACCCTTGGATCTGGAATGACCTTATTATTTTTGCACTGGCTGTTAGAGAGTGGAGTAAAAAAATTCATATGAATGCCAAGCCTGTCTCCTTTCCACACTTCCACTATCTCTTGGAACCCTACTACCACCGTGTGAGCAAGTCCTTGTTGGTCTGCTGGAGGGTGAGAGACATGTGGGGCAGACATGAGCTGAAGCCATCTTAGACCATCTGACCTCTAACGGCCACTGACCACAATCATATGAATGTGCCCAGCAAAGACCAGACTGTCCAGCCCAAATTACAAATCTACAGAATCATGGCCAAAAAAAAAATATAATTTTAAGCCACTAAATTTTGTAGTAATTTTTTAAACAGCAAAGGAAACTAAGACACAGTATGCCAACTGTGTATCAGCAAATGCAACATTTTCATAAACAAATTCCCTCATTTATTGCTCTAACAAATTTGAACCACACCATTTGATAGTCAATTATTTATGTTGAGTTAGTTATTCACATGCCCAATGCAGTAAAATTCATTGTTAGATTCCAGTCATTTGAAATGATATCATTCAAATATAGACCGTTCTTATTTTGATTTGTTTTCAAGAAAGTTTTGCTACAGTCAATGAGTAACATAAAGAGTATTTGAGAGGAAAATGCATCTACTTATTAAAATAGTTTTCAAGTACTTAAAACTTTCATTAACAGAAAAACTAATGGGCTAAGTCAAATCATTCTAATTTTTAAACCAGTTCATTAGCATAGAATGTACAATGTGTACAATAAAGCAGAAGAATTGCATTTGGAGAGAAAGTTCTTTTACTTTGTTGATTCAAGTGGATGTATCTCTCATCTGGTATTAAATTAGTAAAATGTTTCTGATATTTTCCAATCAACTATTCTTTCACTGATAAGGAGCCACGTACATATTTCATCCTTATGACAATGTATTTCTATGTCCACAAATCATTTTTTGAATACTGAACCTTCTGACATAAGAGCAGTATTTATGGTTTTTAAATCATTCATACCTTCTCATAGAATAAATTTCATCAGCAATGTCTGAAAATTTCTACTGTACCAGAGGTCATCATTGTTAAAAACATTACCTATTTCTTAAGTGAATATGATATTTTATTATTTCTTCAATTTGTATTTATTTTATTATTAGTGAGGTTGAATATATCTTCATCAGTTTATTTGAATTTTTTCTTGTCCATTTCCTAGTCATAACTTTTGATAATCTCATAAATATTATTTTTTCTCATACTCTCCATCTCCTCTCTCTCTCTTTTTCTCCCTTTATCTTCTTTGTCTTCTTATTTCTCACTTATATTTTCCTTTAAACTTTAGCTTTATAATAATAAATAAAAAGCATAAGTACAGAAGAGGTAGTGGTAAGGAAAAAATCTAAACTTGGAACAGGGAATTTTAGAAAATTTATTCTCCCAAGTTTTCCCTTCAGAAGACACTCAGTTTTGCAGAGTCTCAAGAGTGGATCATTCTTAAGGAAAACTTTTAAAAAATCTTCATTCTGGAGACATCAAAAACAACGAGAAATGACTGAGAAGGATCCAAGATGGCAAAGCAGTAGGTGGAAGTTACACACACCTCCTCCCTGGACCAAACAGGAATTGCAACCGGAAAACATAGAACAATCAACCTGAATAATCACCTGAAAATCAGCTGAGCAGAAGTCTATAACCAAGGATTTACAGAGGAAGCCACAAAGAGACTATAGGAAGGGTGGGTATCTCAGCTGCAAACTCCCCCAACCCTGAAAGGAATGGGGCCTCAGCCCCAGCTCACCTCCTCAGCCCAGAGCACCAGAGCCTGGAAAAGGAGCCCACATAACATCTGGCTATGAAAATCAGCAGGGATCCTGTCTGCTAAAGAAAGGTGAGAGTTTGCTAGAAAACTAAGCATCCTCTTAAAGGGACAGCACACAAAGTCTTGCTCACAGCTTTGCACCCTGGGCTCCAGTAGACAGTGGGCAGCTTGGAACAGAATAGAGTTATAGGAGGAGAGACTGGGTTGTGTGGTTCCAAGGAGAGAGCTGAAGGGACAGCCACCATGACCCATGTGCTTAATCCTCTCTCACATCACAGATGCCATCTTTCTTGGGTGAGCACTCCCCTCCATGCAACACCAGCCTGGGAAATGCAATAGCCCCACCTTCCCAACTCCCTGTCAACTCACCCAGCAGAGCTCACACCCAGCAGAGGAGTCAGCCACCTGGGCCTGGGATATAGAGATTGTGGTGGACTCAGTGTGTGTCAGAGACTGAGCTGTATGCCTCTGGAGTAGGACCATTCTCCTCACCATCCCACACATCTGACTTGCACCTCCCCATCACAGGAGATCCACTAGCCCAACCTTCCAGATTCCATGGCCCTGCCCTGTCCAGCCAGATCAACCCTCCAAGAAGCCCAGGCAGAATCTGCAACAGGCTGAGTCATGTGGCCCAAGGAAGAGAGCATTTTTCCCTCACCTGCCTAACTGGTGCAGAGCGTTCCCTTCACACAGCCAAATCATGGTCTATTTGGCCTTTACCCTAATAACTCCCTGAGACCCTGCTCCGCCTCAAAGGCCTACATGCACCTGGTAGGTGGCAGATGGCCTTGATGGCCCCTGGGGTTTTTGCTGATTGTCCTAATATTCAGCACTGACACCAAGTTTAAATCTGTATCAATCTGGTGAACACCACCTGTACCTACCTGGTGACTCACTGAGAACATACCTCACACAATTTGTGAATCCCCAGAGGCTCTCAGTGACAGAGACTAACAAGCAGCCAGCAGGTAGAGGCAGGCAAAGGTAGAGGTATGGATACCTTGGGCCTTTTGCTGACTTATCCCCAGGCTCAGTGATGATGGAAGCCAGTCTTGGTACACACTTGGCCCTTCTCACTCACACCTAAGCCCAGCAGAGGAAGCCACAAACTTTGTGGGTCCATACAGGTCGCCCAGGACCAGTCACAGGCAGCCTCTGACATTGACCTGTACCAGAGTCCCTCCCAAGAGGCCCCAAACCAACATACCCAGTGGCAGGCTTCATACTATATCAGACAAGGGTCCGGTTAGCTCCACAAGTAGCACATACAAAGAAAGATCATAACAAACACTAGACCCTGCTGAGGTGAATTCTGCTTTGTGTGGCCAGTAGCCACATAGCAGCTCGTACACTGTGGTCAGAGTTGATGATCACAGTCAGCCAGCCTGAGGGTCGAACCCATGCTCAACAGGCCAACAACAATCAATACTCAGCTACAACAGGGGGGCTCACATAACCCACACAGGGACATTCCTGGAGCACCCAGCTCAGGTGATTAAGGAGATTATGCCACTGGGTCCCACAGGATACCTATACATAAGGCCACCTTACCAAGAGCAGAGACATAGCAGATCTATGTAATACACAGAAACAAACACAGAGAGGCAGCCAAAATTAGGAAATGAATAAACATTCCCAAAATGAAAAAACAGGAGAAATCTTCAGAAAAAGAACGAAATGAAATGGAGGCAAGAAATCTATAAGATACAGAGTTCAAAACATTGGTTATAAGGATGTTCAAAAAAAGGTAGTGAGAACTTCAACAACATAAAAAATTACATAGAAACCATAAAAACAGTCAGAAATGAACAATACAATATTTGAAATAAAGAATAGACTGAAAGGAATTAACAGTATTGCCTCTTAGAAGAGGCAGAGAACTGAATCAGTGATTTGGAAGACAAGGTAGTGGAAAACACCCAATTAGAGCAGCAAAAATAAAAACAGAATTTTTTTAAAAAGGAGGATAGTATAAAGAACCTCTAGAACAACACGAAACATAACAACATTTGCATCATGGAAGTACCAGAAGGAGAAGAGAGAGAGCAAGGTGTTGAAAACATATTTGAAGAAATAATGACTGAAAATTTCCCTAACCTGGGGAAGGAAAAAGACACTTAAGTCCTGGAAGCTCCGAGTGTCCCAAACAAGATGAACCCAGAGAGGCCCACACCAAGCCATATCATAATTATAATGGCAAAGGTTAAAGACAAAGAAAGGATCTTTAAAACTGCAAGAGAAAGACAGTTACCTACAACAGAGCTCCCATAATGCTGTTTTCTCAACAGAAACATTTCAGGTCAGAAGGAATTGGCATGAAATACTCCAAGTGATGAAACCAAGGACCTAAAAACGAGACTACTCTACCCAGGAAGGGTAACATTTAAAATTGAAGGAGAAATTATGAGCTTCCCAGATAAGAAAAAGCTAAAGGAGTTCATCCTCATCACACCAGTATTACAAAAAATATTAAAGTATCTTCTTCAGAGGAAGAAATTTTTAAAAAGGAAGAACATATAAAGAAAGCAATGGCAATGAATATGCACCTATCTATAATCCCTTTAAATGCAAATACCTTAAATGTCCCAGTCAAAAGACACAGGGCAACTAAATGGATAAGAAAACAAGACTCATGTATACTCTGTCTTTAAGAAACCCACCTCAGAAAGAAAAATACAAACAGACTGAAAGTAAAGACATGGAAAAAGATATTTCCTGCAAATGGAAAGAAAAACAAAAAAGGTAGGGTAACAATACTTGTATCAGACAAAGTAGACTTTGAAACAAAGGCTATAATAAGAGACAAAGAAGAACATTGCATAATGATAAAGAGATTAACCCAACAAGAGAATATAAGCCTCGTAAACATTTATGCACCCAACATAGGAGCACCTAGACATATAAAGCATGTCTTGGTTCTGGACTCAAGGCTGTAACCTAATATTGACTTTCTTTGGAGATATAATGATCATCTTTTTTTCCAATATAGCCACAATAAAATTCAAATATTTCTGCCAAAGCACACTTCCCTAATATGAACTATATAAGTACCCCCCCAAAAAGGAGTGAGAAAATTTACAGATAACTCACTATATCTTTATTTATTTCATTTCCTTTGCCCAGAACGCTATCTTCTTGTCAGATAGCTCACTCTTTCTTCAAGATCCACCTTCAGTTTGAAACTTTTTCTTGTCCTCCAGTCAAGTCTGTTCTCATTCCCCTAGAACAAAATGTATCTAGGATATGTCTGCATTTATAGAATTCCTTTCTGCATTGTGAATTATTTCCACGAGTGTACCTATTTTATTCCATCTCTAAATTAAAATTTTCTCAGAAAAATGAAATTTTCTTAAAATCCTGTAGACACACATTTGGAATTATTCAAAGAAGATAGACCTCATTAAAAGTTTTTTATGGTTATTAGCACTTAGTGGAGATTGCCTTTTCAGTTAACTGGGTTCAGTGCAGTGAGGAAATGAAAAACTTGGGTTGCAGGAAGAGCAGTTTTGAAAGAAACCTTAATAGATTTAGTGTGAGTGGAAAACTCGTGAGTACCTGGAAGCAGAGAGGAGACAGACTGAGAAGAGGAGCAAATAAAGAATGGTAGAAGAGAGAAGACAATGTACTTTGTTCAATTCACATTTCTATTGAGGCAATCCCCTTCTCCAAGGTCAAAACTAAGCTGTAGCACGGCTGATAAATTTATTCACTTAAGATTCTGTAACATCTTATAAAATATTCAAATATGCAGTCAAGTTGAAGGAATTGTAATATAAAACCAGTATATTCACTTCCTAGAATCTGCCATTAACATTTTACTTAGGTTTTAACCACATATCTAGTAATCTGCCTATCTATCAATCTCCTTCAGCCTTTTGATGCATTTTAGAGTGAATTGCAAAATCTATACAATTAAACTGAATTACTATAGAATGCATATTATAAACTAGAGTTCAGAACTGTTTATAGTTTCTTTTCTTATAATGTAGAATTTATGGTATAAGATACCGTTATCTGACTGCTAACCACAGCAGCTCTGGGCTTATTTCCAGAA
The DNA here is from genome assembly GCF_022682495.2 of Desmodus rotundus. NCBI lineage: Eukaryota > Metazoa > Chordata > Mammalia > Chiroptera > Phyllostomidae > Desmodus > Desmodus rotundus. The sequence continues at coordinate 85,861,452 of NC_071397.1, forward strand.
ATGCTTAGAAGTTTGGTACCAAGATAAGAAAAAGTAGGCTAACTAAATATTTATAATGTGTTGTTTAAATCTCAAACCTTAAGCTTTATGTCCAGGGCCAGCTAGTTTATTTATCACTTATATCTGATGTAATGGTTTAACCACACTGGTTTGGATATATGGCTACTGGGGAATAAAAAACTGCTGAAAATGTTTTCTCATAGTCTGCTGAAACTAAGATTTCTCACTCACAGATCAGTGACTCTCAGTCCACAGGCCAAGTACATTCTATGAGACTGAAACAGAATCCCCGGAGCTAAGCCTCTCTCTGGCCCCCACACTTGCCTGTACCTGGAGCTGCCATATCATTCTCTTTGCTTTGACGAAAGCTATAGGTGAATGTGCTCTGTGAAGTATTGTAAGTCTTTTCGCTTATTTAATCCTGTGAAATTGTTTCACTTACATACAATGGAGTACATAAAATTTAAGTGATGTTTACTGAGTTTTGACAAATGGATATAGCTGCATAACCCAAACTCCTGTCACCACATAGAATATTATTATTTGCCCCAGAATGTTGCTTCATGCCCATTCTTACTCAATCCCTAGCCCACACCTAGGGACACCTAATTTTTGTTTGTGAGTTTGCTTTTCTCACTACAGATTAGATTTGCCTATTACAAAACTTCCTATGTCTGGAACCATACAACATTTGCTTTTATGTCTCCCTTCTATATTTGGCATAAGTTTGGGATTCCTTGAATGTGCTAATATGTTGTTATTTTTATTGCTGAGTTAATATGCCACTGTATGAATATACCAGGGATTATTTATCTATTTTCCTATTGATGTATACCAAGGTTTCTCCAAGTTTGGAGCAATTTAGAATATATTGGTATAAGTATAATTCTAAGAGTCATTTTGTTTTCCCGTGCTTTGGGTAATGCCAAAGATGGAAAGTGTTAGTCACTGGATAAGTATATGTTTCATTTCATTAGAAACTGACAATACTTTCCCGAAGTGACTGCTGCATTTTACATTCCCATCAGTAAAGCATGGAGTTTTAGTTACTCCATATCTTTGCCAACATTTGACGTTATCAGTCTTTTTAATTTTATTCACTCTAGTTGATGTATAGTGGGTATTTACTGTAGTTTTAATTTACATTTTCCTGATGACTAATGATTTGAGTAGTTTTACATATGCTTAATGAACATTTATGTATTTTCTGTTCTACTTTTCAAAATTTTACATTATTTTCCATCACTGTTTATTACCCCATGCCCTCCTCCCCTTCAACCAACCCCGCAATCACCACACTGCTATCTGTGTCCATGAGTTCTTTCTCTTTTTTTTCTTTTTTACTCGATTCCTCCACATTCCCCAGCTTCCTGCCACCCCAAAGCTTTCAGTCTGTTCCCGATCTATGAGTCTGTCTTTATTTTGCCTGTTAGTTCAGTTTGTTCATTAGACTCCAAATATGAGTGAAATCATATGGTGCTTTTGTGAAGTGTCTGTTAGTATATTTGCCTGTTTTTTAATTGGATTGTTGCTCTTTTATTATCGACTGTGGGAATTCATTAAATATTTGGGGTACCAGTCTTTTTGCAGTTATGTGTTTTACAAATATTATTATTGAGTCTGTGGTTTACCTATTCATTTCTCTTATTAATCATGTCTTCTGATGAACAGTGTTCAATTTTTTTTAAAGTCTAGTTTATCAATTCAATCTGCAGAATCATGAAAAATAATGTCATTGTGGTTTAAATCATAAAATTTGGGGAGTGTTTGATATCTAATAATATATAATGGTACTACCTATGTCTACAGATTAAGACTAATAAAAGCGGCTTATGTCTCATATATCTCCTAAAGATTAGGATAAAGCTGAACATATTTACTAGAATAAATATGGATTATGACTTTCTGATATATTCCTCCATCCATGCATGAATACTGAATACAACTCCTTCATGCATTATGCAAAGGGTGATGCAGAAATCCTTAAAACCTCACAATAATGAAGCTCCACTTAATAACTTTGATTAGTACTTTTTTTAAGTGCTGGCTCTTCTTAATTTGCTTGACATAACCAACAACACCACTTCAATGTGAAAAAGCAGTTGACTAAAATCATGTGAACCACAAGAAAATAGAAACAAAAGTTATATAATTACGGTTGTCCTGGCTATAATGTAAAACAATCAATTATAAAGATTGTAAGAGTATCTTCTTCCATACCCACCAGGGGATAGTACTTAATGATATGATAGACTCTTACGGAAGGTATTAACTAACGTCAATGAGGAGCGTGATTTTTTTCCTGCAAAGACAATTACAAACTATAAAGCTGTCTTTGACTCATTTATATTTTAATACAAAGAGATTAACATGAGAAAACATTCAGTGCATAAAATATATTATTTTGATTTTTAAAGTTCCATGTCTTTTAGTAAAAAAAGAATCTTAACAGAATAGCAATTTAATTTTTAGAGAGAGAAGAAAAAGGTTTAATAATTTTCTCAAAGTCAAAAATTATAAAAATATGCAGTATAATTATGAAATAATTATATTATGATGAGGATAAGTTTTTGAAGAGTATCTCTTTATTCGGATCAGATGGTGTCCTATAAGACTTGGTTCTGATCTTGAGAAGGTACGCTAGGATCTATGTCTATCCATCCATTCCACGAATATTTATCAGATACCAGATACATATCACATATTGTTGAAAGCTCTAAAAATGGAACAATGTGTAAATTGAGTAAAGGGTGTGAAAAAACAATTCATTTAGCTTGCTTGAGGAAAAGTGGTCTAAGAAAAGGAAAAGAAAGGACACAAGCTTTGGTGGGATTATGCATCCGTTTTCCAGGAATCCACTAAAACTAGAGCAAAGGACATTGGGGAGATGTAGCTGGGAAAATCGGCTAGGGTCTTCCAGATTATTGTAGACTTTTTCTGACTGAGAAAAAAGGCATTAAATGATTTTGAGCAGTGAAGTGATATCTGTTTTATAATTCTCTCTAGCAGGTCGATGATGAAGATCATAGATAGTAAGAGTAAAAAGAATGACACCCATGAGGGAACTAAACAATCCAGTTGAGAGATGATTTTTGCCTTGGGCTAGGAGAGGTATCATTAAAAATGATCAATAGGTAATCAAGTCAAAAGTTCAAAGGAGAAGACTGGAGATACAAATTTGAAGGACCATACCCACATAAAAGTGATTTTTGAAGCTTCAAAAGTTGGTGAAATGGCTTTCTAAGGGAGTGTGGGTAGAGAAAGAAGACTTGAGAAAGACAGAGAAAGAGCTAGTGAAGAAATTAAGAAGTAAAACCAGGCTGTAGGTAAATTAGAAAAATTATGTTTCCCATCAAGTGAGGGCAGTGTATCAAGAAAAAAGGAGAGAATCAACTGTGTCAAATGCTAAGTTAAGCAAGGTGATGGCTGAGAAATGGCCATCGGATGTGTCAGCAAGAAGATCACCTGTGACAGGAGCAATTTTGATGGCTTGGTTGAGTCAAACACTTAAAGAATAAGATTGAAGGTAGAAAATAGACACAATTCTTTCTTGAACAAGAAAAGAAAATGTATTTCTTTATTAGGAAATGCTGATATCTGTTGGACCATCTTTGGGCATACACACTAGATTTCTCCCTTTTCCTAGACACAGTTCCTCCAATAGGAAGTGATCATCCCCATGAGAAGCAGCACTCACTTCTCTCCAGAGTACCACTATTCCACCCTTGGAATCTTAACACATTTCTCCTCTTCTCATATCTTTTTTGAAAAAAGCAGGGAGAGTTGACAAAGATGGCAGAGGAGTAAGCAGAAGCTACACTAACTTCCTCCCAGGACCAATCTGGAATTACAACTAAATTGTAGACAAATAATCTTAAATAACCAACTGAACACTAGCTGGAGAGGAACTGATAACCACAGAAAGACAGAAGAAACCACTTCACCATAATGTGACTGGTAGGAAGTACAGAGGTGACATGAGAGGGATGTCTTGGCTCCCATGGGTGGCAGCTGAAGTGCTGGAGGGATATTTCAGAGGCCAGGGGTTCCCCTGAGATGTAGGGTCAAAACCCCATGCTGGGCTCCCTGGTCTATAGCATCAGAGCCAGGAAAGGAACCCAGATAACATCCAGCTACGAAAAACAGCAGAGATTTTTGTCCACAGGGAGAGATGGTTGATTACACAGAGAACTTCTTAAAGGGCCAATGCACAAAATTACATTTGCAATCACTTACCCTGGACTCTGGCAGAGGAAGGGGAGTTTGGACTAGAGAACTTGAGGAGAGTCTAGGGTTGGTGATTCTGGGGAGAGAACTGAAGGGAAAGTGCTGAGATCCCTGTGCTGAGTCATCCCCCATATTGCAGAAGCCATCTTTCTCAAGCAGACCACACCTCTCCAAGTGGCATCAGACTGAAGAGAAGCAATATCCCCACCCACAGGAATTACTCTGCCCTACCCTGTGGAGCTAAGGCTGGGCTGCTGACTAAAGCTTCAGGTTCTACCATTGATTAGTTTATCAACTAAGGGGGATCTCTGGGAGCTATGAGATCTCAGCTGACCCTCCCCCAGCATGGTGCTAATAAAAGCCAACCTTGGTGTGCAGCCTGGTTCTTTCCTCACACACCAAGGTCCAGCAGAGGGAGCCACATGCTGTGTATCTCTGATAGCTGCAAACAGGTTGACAGAGCCAGTTGCAAGCAGCGCCTGACAAAGGCCTACACCAGAGTCTTTGCAGATCTACCTAATACATAGAAACAAATACAAAGAATCAACCAACATGGGAAGACAAAAAAAAAAAAAAAAAACCCAGAACCCAAATGAAAGAACAGGAGAATTCTCCAGAACTATATGAAATGGAGGCAAGAAATTTATGAGTCAGAGAGTTTGGAGTAATGATTATGAGAATACTCAACAGTGTGGAAAAAGAAGACATAGAAACCATAAAAAGGACCAGTCAGAAATAAAGAATGCAATATCTGAAATAAACAACACACTGGAAGGAATAAACAGTAGGTTGGACAAAGCAGAGGATAAAATCAGTGGTTTGGAAGACAAGATAGAAGAAAACACCAAGGCAGAGCAGCAAAGCAAAAAAAAAAAAAAAAAAGAATTTTAAAACATGAGGAGAGATTAAGAAACCTTTCAGACAACATGAAGTGTAACAACATCCACACCATGTAAATACCAGAAGAAGAGAGTGAGGAAGGGATTGAGATCTTATTTGAAGAAATAACGACTGAAAACTTCCCTAATCTGGTGAAGGAAAAAGACACACAACTCCAGGAAGCTCAGAGAGTCTGAAACAAGTTGGACCCAAAGTGGCCTACACTGAGACACATCATAAGTAAAATGGCAAGGCTTAAAGACAAGCCTTGCATCGTAAAAGCTGCAAGAAAAAGGAGGTCATTACCTATAAGGGAGCACCAATTAGATTGTCATGGACTTCTCAACAGAAACATTTCAGGCCAGAAGGGAGTGGCATGAAATATTCAAGGTGATGAAAAGCAAGGACCTACAACCTAGACTACTTCACCCAGTAAGACCATCATTTAAAAACAAAGGGGAAATAGGAGCTTCCCAGGCAAGAAAAAGCTAAAGGAGTTTGTTAACACCAAACCAGTACTGCAACAAATGTTAAAGGCTTGCCAGAAGAAGAAGAGGAGGAGGAGGAGGAGGTGGGGGGAGGAGGAGCAGAAAAAAGGAAAACAGGTTAACAATAAATTGCCACTAAATGTATATCTATTAATAATCACCTTAAATGTAAATGACTTAAATGTTCCAACCAAAAGACAGAGGGTAGCTGAATGGATAAGAAAACAAGACCCATATATATGCTGCCATGAAGAAACTCACCTCAGATCAAAAGAAACACACAGATTAAAAGTAAAGGGTTAGAAGAAGATATTTCTTGCAAATGTAAAGGGAAAAAAACTGGGGTAGCAGTACTTATATCCATCAAAATAGACTTTAAAACAACGTCTATAATAAGAGACAAAGAAGGACACTACATAATAATAAAGGGGGCGATCCAACAAGAGGATGTAACCCTAGTAAACATTTGTGCATGCAACATAGGAGCACTTAAATATGTGCTCCTATTAAAGCAAATCTTGATGGACATAAAGGGAGAGATCAACAGAAATACAGTCATAGACAGGGGCTTTAACACCCCATTGCCTTCAATGGATAGGTCTTCCAGACAGAAAATCAACAAGGAGACAGTGGCCTTAAGTGACACACTAGATAAGGTGGATTTAGCATTTCATCCCAAAGCAGTAGAATATACATACTTTTCAAGTGCACACAGAACGTTTTCTATGATAGACCACAGGTTAGGACACAAAAAACAAGGCTCAATAAATTTAAGAAGATTGAAATCACATCAAGCATTTTCTCTGACCACAATGCTATGAAGCTAGAAATCAATCACAAGAAGAACAGTGAAAAACACACAAAGACATGGAAGCTAAATAAAATGTTATGATACAATAAATGGGCCAACAATGAGGACATTGTTTTAATACCTTAGAACTTATATTTTTTCCCTACATGCTAAAGAACTATAGGGGAAAAATAAGAAAAATTACTCAAATTTTTATCCCTCAACATTTTGGATTAATTTTGCTGTTATTATGCAAACTATTTAACAGACACATAAAAGTTGCATTCCAAATGTGTAACTATGATTTTTAATGATAATAAAATACTAAAACTGTTTTATGGCTTCTATATTCTCTCACTGTGTAAATGCACCATAGCTGAGTATGAAACATCCGGGTATTGGCTGACTTTCTGCCCTTATAAAACAGGTATTTAAAACTCTTACTCTACAATCTTTATCTTCCCTCAGGAATATACTTTAGAGTAAATATTCAGAAATAGTATTTCTGGGTCAAAAAATGTGAACATTGGCTCTGGGTCATATTAGCAGTTTCCAGAAAAGTTATTTTCCAATTTTATACCCACTATCACTAAATAGTAGGGTAATTGTTATATCTTTCATAATTGCTGAAAATGGAATATCATAGTTATGATTACTTATTATTAGTACCAGTAATCTCTTTCTAATGTTAAGTAACCATTTACCTTTCTATTTTTTTAATAGTTCATGTGCCTTGTCCAATTATTTCTAGCTTACTTTTGGGCAGCTTCACCTTTGTGAAAGTGGGTTAATGGTTTTATAAATTAAGAATACTAACAATCTGTTGCATTTTATGTCAAAAACATTTTCATATTTTTTATTTGATATAAGTTTTGGGTTTTTTTACTTTAAGACTTAAAAAAGTTTACCTACAGTAAGTGGTCAATTGTAGGTGTTCAATTTTATTCAGATTCATAAAATTTGTCTCCATTCACAAATTAGGTTAATATTCACCCATATATTTTGTTATTTTCTAGTTTTAATCTCTATGTTTAGTTCTTTCATCTTTTTATAATTGATTTTGATGAAATAGAGTGCAGTGTAGTCAAAATTGATTTTTTAATCTAGCTCATCAATACTCTCAGCAATACATTTGAACAATCCATCTCTTTCACCCGATTCATCGAGATGTATTTATCATGTGTTACATTATAGGATCTGGTTCCATGATAGCTCTTCTGTTCTATTGATCTGCTGGTCTATTTTTCACCCACTAATTAAATAGTTTAACCATTTAAATTACACATTTAATTATCTTAGTTTTATAGAAAGTTTCATTATCTTGTAAGACTAGTCCCTATGCATTATTCTTTCTTTTCCCCAAAAGTTTTGACATGTTTCACATCTGCTTGTTTTTTAAGGTAAGAATGAAATGCCCATTTTTGTTGCAGTTTGTATAGTGACTTAGGAGTTTTGATTCTAAATCCAGTCTGCATAGGTTCAGAATCTCAGCCTAATCATAATGAGTAGATGTATGCAAAGTGCTTAGAATAGTACCTGGAAACAGTGTAGAATATTATACAGAAGTGATTTCTATTATTATTTTGTGACAGCCCCTTTGCTAAGCTTCATGTGCATTATATCATTGAATCCCTGCTTGCTCCCACCTCTCAGGGATCTTCTTCTGATTTGTGAAAACCAGTCAAAGTAAAATCATTCCATGCTTGGCTGTGAGCGGTTAGTCTCACAGGGGAAAAAAAGAAAATCTGACACTTATATTTCCATTTTTATCAATTATTTTCTTAGGTATTGTCTCACTTGATGTTCTAACCAACAGGATGGGAAGAAAAAGAACAAATGCAAGTGTGCATATGTATTTTTAAAATCATTTTACTCATTTTTGTTGAAATATTGCATTATTGAGAGTCTTCTGTTATTATTTTATCTAATCTATGAAATAACATTTCAGGAATGCTCTTTGCAGTTTATAGTCTGTCCCATGTGCACACCTATATATACATGACATATGACCTTGGTCCTTTATGAAGCAGGCCCAAGAGTTTGGGGTCTCAGTTGTTAACAGAGAGAGAGAGGGAGAGAAAGGTTTATCAAAAGCACAGGTTAAAATTAAAGATTCCAGAGAGTATGGCTTAATAACTTTATACATTTCATGAGTTCCCCTACCCAAGTGATAGAATACAGTTGGTTCCAAAGAGCAGATTTTGAAAAATATTACTCAAAGAAAGGACACAAAGGGAAGCATGGGCAATACAGCTTTGCCTATAATTGTGGCTGCTTCCTTATGAAAAAAAACAAGACAAACGACTCAGATTAAGATAGATGTTAGCACATGACACTGCAAAGTAGAATGAGTCCAGCCTGGAAAGAACACATAGACTTACCTACATACGCTGCTTGTGTTGCCACAGCTGCTACAAATCAACAGCTGCATTGTCAAGAGAGCCTGGGGGTCACCTTTCCCATGATGTGAAATGCCTTCCTCGATGTCACTTCTCTGGTTTCAAAAGACAGTGGCCTGGTAGCAAAATTTCAGATAAAGTCTTAGCACATCCTCTGTTTGAATTGTATCTTTCCACAATGACCTCAAAATTTGGGAGGTAGCATCCATGATCCCACTTCCCACGGCTGACTCCTCATTAAGTATGGCCAGTTAAAGGGAGAAGGGGAAACCTTTAAGTTTTCTTATACTTTAACATAAATATGCGACAAAAGAATGTCTCTTCCAAAATGCCTCCCATACATACTGAGGATCATACATTCAGTGATTCGAAACTAATTGAGATTTTAACTCTATAAATGTAATTACCAATATGTTCTGTATTATGAATTAAACTGTCCACTTTTCCAGTTAGCCAGCAGAAATGTCTTGTCTTGCACATATTACTCCCTCTCTCCAATCACTTCTCCTACTATCAGCACTTTATTGTAATGAATTCCTGTCAGTTAGAACCACAGTATTTTGAGAACCATTCTAGGGATTAATGTTTCAGAAAGTTCAGAAAAAGTGCAAAATGTGAGTAAGGACTATGGAAAAATGGCTTCCGAGAGAAGTATTAATCATGTTTAATTTGCAACAAGTTGATATTTCCATGGCCTAATATGCTTCGAGTGTATGATAAACTTTTATAGACAGAATATTATGCCTAGTTTCCTTTTTTTCTGGAAATTGGTTATTATTCACTGAGTTTCTTTTATGTTTTAGTATTTGCTTAAAGTTTCACACACCATTCATTGGGTTCTGTTAGAAATATTCATCTTTAAGTGATGCTTAGGGATGGTGCTTTTTAATGCAGTCAGCTATCTGGGCAGTGATAAAATGGTCTTAGCTAATCACATCCATCATCCTCAAGTCACTGGAGGCAGGTGGTTTCAGTGAATGAGTTGTACATTTCACTGACCAATTTGCTCCACTTAGGGAAAAATCTCCATAGTAACATAAAACCTGTGGAGCAAAACCTCAAAGAAATACCAAATGGGAGAAAAGAATGGCTTGAAAAGACAATATCTAAGAATTAAAAAAAGTAGGATTCAGTGAACATTAAAAATCTGAGGTGTGAAAATAATTGGCTCCTAATAAGAGTAAAACAGAAACAAGACTCTTTTTTTCTTAGGCAATTTTAAAGATATTTTTATGATATTAACTGTACCTGAGAATAATTTTCACCATGGCAAGTAAACAATTAGGAACCCACAACTGAAAATATTTTAAGGTCAGTGACGATGACTTTTCTCACTCCCATCCCCATTTCACAGACGGACTTAATCCCAATGGACACCAGGAGACTATAAGGCCGCTACCCTAGAATTAGGGGAATTTGGGAGCTGAAAAACAAGGCAGTTAGCCCAGGAACACCACGTTGTGATAAGACCAACTTCCATGTGGCTAAGGCACAGTCAGAATAACCACAGACCTGGGGTCAGAAGGCCCAAGTTCAAATTCAGGTTCTTCTGTTTTGTATATGTACAATTTTGAGCAAATCACACCACCCTCTAAGCCTTTGTTTCCTCACTATGAAGCAGTGAGAATTACATCTAACTCGTAGGATTAAATGTGTCAATGTGTGTGAAGTTGTCTTGTCCAGCCCTTGACTACAAACAAATATTCGGAATTATAACTGGACCTAAATGTAAATGTTAAGGCAATCAGAACCCCTCATTTAATTTCTACTCTGTAACAAAAACGAAAGTTCAGCTGCCTGTTACCACAAAAGCCAAACTTGTGAGACAGATGCAGGTGAAGAAGGGAAGTTTTATTCAGGTGCTACGTGACCTTGGAGAACGGCAGACTCCCATCTCAAAGACTCTCCTCTTTCTAACATGGAAAAAGTCCACCCATTCTCAGCCAGACCAAGACAAAAGCCAGTGTCCAGAGTTCCTGCTCCATTTTACAGTACGGTCCTTGCCTTCTAAGTGGTCTTAGTCTCCATCCAGGTAGTTTACCTTGTTCCTGACTGCTGTCTATTTCAGGATTCCTCCTGGAGCCTGTATACAGAGCCTGCATAGCTATGAATCATGTGGCTGCTAGAGCCCCATAGTCACATGCTCAAATGCACAGGCAAGACCATCACCAGGTAGGCAAGAGAGCGCTTCTTTGTTCCCATGCATTTATACTAGCTTGGGCTTGGAATGGACCAGGTACTTTCTCAAAATGATCAATCAACTTCCCAAACTTTGAATGCTTCAGGTGGGTCCAACTCCAAGCCAATCCCTTCTTTCCCCAGGCTAGACTGACAGGCCTCTTTGGTCCAGCACCTACCCTGTGCCATTTTGACTTCTGTGGCTCATGTGCCTGCTTCCCCTGGTATTACCCCCAATCAGGTACCAGAAAGGGGGAGGGTTTTTTGTTTTTCTTTTATCCAATTATATTGCTATTTTTGTTGCATACCTGGGCCCTATCCATTGATATTTTTAGCTTTCCATGTTCTTAGTATAACAACCTCCCGCTGCTGCATTCTTGGCTGATAGGGAGACTCCCCAGTGCTTTAACCAACTGTTTATAGTAACACTCTCACTCAGATTACAGTCAAGATGGCGGTGTAGGTAAATGTGGTAGTCAAATCCTCCCATATCCACATCAAAACTACAACTGAACTACAGAACCACCATCATTCAGAACCACTTGCAATCTAGCTGAACAGAAGTCCAACAACTAAGGATATAAAAAGGAAATCACATTGAGACTGGTAGCCTGGATGGTGACAAGGAACGGTCTGGTCCCACACTCACAAATGGCAGATAAAGATCAGGAGAGATTATTCAGCTGCAGAGGCTCTCCTGGGGAGCTAGGAGTATGAGCCCCACTGCAGACCACCCAGTCCAGGGTTCCAGTGCCAGGAAGAGAAGTCTCCATAGCCTCTGACTGTAAAAAACCATGGGGATTGTGGCTGAGTGAAACAGGTGATTTCTGGAGTCCCAGAAGTTCCTCTTACTTTGACTCACTCACTCTGAGCCTTAGTGAGCAGCGAAAGGCACCAGAGACATACAGGGAGGAACTTAGTTTTCTGGCATCAGGGAGCAAACTGAAGGGGCAGCTTTCTCCCAGACAAGAGCCCTGGCAGTGGCCATGGGTCCTTTTTGAGTCCTCCCCCTACAGAGCTTGTAGGCAGGCACTACATCTGACTCTCCATCAACCAGGCTCACACTATCTGCCTCACCTTGGTGACTCCTTGAGACCCTGCTATACTCAACTTGCAGGCCCAGCCCAAGTCATTCCCAGTGGCTTTTCCATACAACTGGCCTGTGTTGGCTCATGCTTCCAACTTTCTTAAAATCTCTCAAACAAGCAGCATCTGGTCTCAGCATGTCATGTATCTCTCACTAAGTGGCTCTAGGACTAGCACTGGCAGCTGCTGGCCCTGGTTTGCAGCTTGGCTTTTTAAAAGCACCTCCAAGCCCAGCACAAGTAACAGCCATCTGCAGATTACTTTGTAGCTCATGCTGTGTAGCCTGGGGCAGAGCACATGTGGTTCACCTCCCAGGAGGCCCCAGAGCCAGTGCACCTAGTGGACAGCTTCAGACCATGTCGAAGCACCACTCAACCTTTCCCAAAAGAAACACATTCAAGGGGCAGTGGACTCACCGGGCACCAGAGCCTCACTGAAATAAGTCCTGCTCCATGGGATTGGTCCCTGCACAGCTGATCCCACACAATGGTTGTAGCTGGTCTCTGAAGCCATTTGGCCTGGGGAACATCCTCCCTTTGATGTAGCAAATCTGGCTCAACTACAACAGGAGGGTATGTACAGCCCACACAGAGTAGGGAGGCCCACCTGGAGTGCCCAGCTTGGGTGATAAGGTAGGCTGTGCCACAGCACCCTCCAAGACACTTACTACATAAAGCCGTCCTACCAAACCCAGGAGGCATGGCAGCTCTGCCTAATGCATAGAAACAAACACAAGGAGGCAGCCAGAATGACAAGACAAAGAAATATGTCCCAAATGAAAGAACAGAACAAAACCCCAGAAAAAAGACCTCAACAAAATGGAAACAAGCAATCTACTGGATATAGAGTTCAAAACACTGGCTATAAGGATGCTTAATGAACTTAAAGGAAGAATAAATGAACTTAGTGAGAACTTCAACAAAAAGATAGAAAACATAAAGATGGGGATTTAAAAAAACATAAAAAGAATCAGTCAGAAATGAAGAGTACACTAACTGAAATGAAGAATATATTACAAGGAATCAACAGTGAAGTAGATGAAACAGAGAATCAAATCAAAGATTTGGAAGGAAGCAGAAAACACCCAATCAGAACAGCAAAAAGAAAAAAGAATCAAAAAACAATGAGGATAGCATAAGGAACACCTGGAACAATTTCAAGAATTCCAATCTTTGCATCATGGGGTAACAGAGGAGAAGAGAGAGAGCAAGGAAATGACAACCTATGTGAAAAATATGACAGAAAACTTCCCTTACCTGGTGAAGGAAATAGATATCCAAGTCCAGGAAGCACAGGGTCCCCAAAAAGATGAACCCAAAGAAGCCCACACCAAAACACATTATAATTAAAATGCCGAAGGTTAGAGACAATGAGAGATTTTTAAAGCAGCAAGAGCAAAGCATTTAGTTATCTGCAAGGAAGCTCCCATAAGACTTTCAGTTGATTCTCTACAGAGACTTTGCAGGCCAGAAGAGATTGACAGGAAATATTCAAAGAGATGGAAAACAAGGATCTATAACTAAGATTGCTCTACCCAGCAAAGCTACCATTTAGAATCAATGGACAGATAAAGAGCTTCCCAGACAAGAAAAAGAAACTAAAGGAGTTCATCACCACCAAACCAATATTATATTAAATGTTAAAGGGTATTCTTTAAGAAGAAGAATAAAAACAAAAGATTAAAATATGAATAATAAATTAGCAATAAATACATATCTATCAATAATTACTTTAAATGCAAACTGATTAAATGTTCCAATCAAAAGACATATGCAGACTAGATGGATAACCACACAAAACCTTTACATATGCTGTCTACAAGAGACTCACTTCCAATCAAAAACACACACAAACTTAAACTAAAGGGATAGAAAAAGACATTTCATGAAAATGGAAACAAACAAGCAAACCAAAGCTGTGGTAACAGTACTTCTTTAACACAATAAACTTTAACACAAAGGCTATATAACAAGAGACAAAGAGGGACCCAGAAATGCCACTTCTGGGTATATATCCAAAGAAACCCAAAACACTAAATTGAAAAAACGTATACATCCATATGTTCATTGCAGCATTATTTACAATAGCCAAGACATGAAAGCCACCTAAGTGACCATCAACAGAAAAATGGACAAAGTGGTGTATATACGCAGTGGAATATGACTCAGCCATGAAACAGAATGAAATTTTGCCATTTGCAACAACATGGATGAACCTAGAGGATATTGTGCTGAGTGAATTTTACTAAGTCAGACAAAGACAAACGTCATAGGATTTAATTGATATGTGGAATCTAAAAAACAAGCAAACAAGCAGAACAGAAACAGACTCATAGATACAGAGATTTTGACAGTTGCCAGATAGGATGGGGGTTGGGCAAGATGGGTTAAAAGGTGAAGGGATTCAGTACGAATTGGTTGTTACAGAATAGTAACAGGGATGTAAATACAGCATAGAAAATACAGTCAGTGATATTGTAATAACTGTGCATGGTGTCAGATAGGGACTGTATTTATCAGGGTGATCACATAGTAGGTTATGTAATGTATAATCACTGGCCTGTACAACTGAAATTAATATAACATTGTATGTCAAAACAAAAAAAAATTGTACTGTATTTGAAACAAAAAATAAACTTGTAATTGTTTAGTGGCTGGAAGCCGCAGGCTATAGGCTGAGATGCACTGAAACATAATCCTTTTTTTAAAAAACCCTAAGAGTTTATTTCTACACCAATGGGGGCGGGGTGCACTGCTGCTCCAGGGCATACGCGGGTTCAGTAACTGTCCACTTGGTTACACATCACGGGGCTGCAGAACCCGGGCACACATTTCATGAGAAGTAATTGCTGACTTGAATAAAAATAATAGCAAATACATAAAACTCAACACCAAACAAACAAACAATCCGATTAAAAAACAGGCGGAGGATCTGAACAGATGCTTCTCCCAAGAAGATATACAAATGGCCAACAGATACATGAAAAGATGCTCAACTTCACTAGCTATTAGGGAAAGGCAAGTCAAAACTACAGTGAGATACCGCCTCACCCCTGTTAAAATGGCCATCATCAATAAGACAAGTAATAAGAAGCATTGTGAAGAATAAGAAGGTAGTTTGTGAAGAAAAGGGAACCCTCATTCACTGCTGGTGGGAAACATGGCCCAGCAACCCCTCTTCTGGGTATCTACCTGAAAAACTCAAAAACATGTATTCACAAAGATATACGCACCCCTGTGTTCACTGAATATTATTCATGGTGCCAAGATGTGGGGACGACAAGAGTGTCCTTCTATAGAGGAGTGGATAAAGAAGATGTGGTCCATATGTACGATGGAATACTACTTATCTGTAAGAAAAGACGAAATACTGTCATTTGCAACAACACGGATGGACCTTGAGAATACTAGGCTAAGTGAAATAAGTCATCAGAAAAAGCTAAGACCCATATGACTCTACTCATATGTGGGCTGTAGAACTGAAACGTGTGGATGCAGACAACAATGGGGTGGTTACCAGAGGGGAGGTGGAGGTGGGGGAGGGGGGGAGGGGTCTAATATATGGTGATGGGTGATGGTTTGACTTTGGGTGGTGGGCACACAATGCAACATACAGATCTTGTATCATAGAAATGTACCCTTGAAACCTATATGATCTTATTAACCACTGTCAACCCAATAAATTTAAATTTTGAAAATTGCAAACACAATGCTCCAGGCAATATTCTTCATGCATTATCTGTCTTAATTTATTTAACTCATCCAGTAGGCTAACAAAAAAAAAGGTAATTTATTTTTGTGTACCAGAAGAGTACAGACGATAAAGGAATAGAGTCCCTTATGTCTTAAAAATGCTTCTAAATAATGAGAAGCCTGATTTTGTGCAGCTGTTCTTCTTTGCATACACTTAGCTCCAGTTTGTTTTCAGATTACAGGGAATCGCTCCAAATCCAGGATGCGGGGTTCCATAGAAATGGTCCAGGTGGCTGGCTGGTTAAGAGAGGTGCATAACAGCTAGAATTATAAGCTGTTGGAGCTAAAGGGGAAAGGTCAACCTAATTAATTCAAAATACCATTAATCAAAGCAACTTTTTCATAAATCACTGGGGATTATAAAGGATAAAGGGAAATTTTCTTCCTTTCACTTTTTACTTTTTCTTGATTTTTTTTTGTATGTTCCAAATCAAGAAATATGTTTTTCCACATTGATGGCTGGTATAGTCTTTTCGCAGATTCTATCAGATGGTTGGAAGTATTAAAAAGCTCTCATTTTCAGATGTCAAAGAAAATGACAGACTGAAGACAGGCTCACGTTAAGAGTATTCAGTGGCATTTGGTGACATTTTCACCCGTGAAATGCTGTGCTTATTGTTTGTTTCCCCCACTAAACTTGCAGCCGCTACATAAATATTTGCTGGGCTTCAATTTTTTTTGCTTTAAAGTATGAATTTTTAAAACGATTGAATAAATTGCCAGCAATAAGCAAAATCTTCTATATTTGTACATTTTGAAACAAGTACTTCAAAACAGACATGAGACATTCAAAGACATTCACCAGAATGTACAATGACTTTAGAAACCAATACATGCTGAAAGACTCTTCATATTAAAACTTTTAGTCTAATGAGACAGTGCTTCTTCCTCCCTTCTAACATCTTTTCTCATATCATATTTTTAGTATCTGATTATTCAAAATTACAAAGCTCATTATTAGTTGTTTTTTTCATTGTAATACCTTAATACAAATCCAAAAACTATGTTACTAGGTTACCAATGCCTATTTCTACATCAATTGGATCCCCCTTTATTACATAGTAAGTTTTTAAAGAGAAATTGTGTTCATGTATCTCTAAATTTATTTATTATTACTAAAGATTATGGCAGCCATATAATTTAAAATAATTTTGGGAGGGAATGTTATTTTGATATTAAGTGACTTTAATAAAGTGACTTTAATTGATTAAATTATATTAATATATGTTGGGAACCGCCCTGCCTGGTTTCAGAGTCTGTAACCCCTCATGGTTAAGGCTGAGTCAGAGTTGGGACCATAAGCCACTAAGGAGACAAAGCTTATCTCCCTGGCAGAAGTGCCACCTCTGCCCACTTCACCCTGCTTGGCCCTGAGCTTGGCCAGTTAGCCAATGACGGGTAAGAATCCTCAAGGGAGGATCAACCTAAGACAGGCATGGTCACAAAGAGGCCTGCAGGGAAGGACTCGGGGGGCTGTGGCAAAAGAGGGTGATGGACCCTCGCCTCCCGGTTTTGAAATAGCCTGAGTCCTCATTCAGTCTGCAAGAAGTCTCCTAATCTCTTGGCTGCCTTACTTCCCTTGCATGACTTAAGCCCGAAGCAATAACAGAGGGCAGTGCAGTCCTGTGCTGGGAGGGGCGGATTCCCTGGGGAATCAGGCCTAAGAAAAATACATACATTCCTGTGAAACCTACTTAATTTGTACCCTCAGTTTAAAAGATAAGGGTCCAGACCTGAGATGAGTCTGGCGCCTAAAGTTTTATGGCCCTCTAACTAATTGGCTGTAACTCAGAATAAGCCCTCAAAGTTCTCTGTAAATCTTGTATTGTTTAACCCTTACTGGCTGACAATGATTAATGAGCTTTATCTGTATTCCTATGTGAATGAACCTAATAAAAGCCCCTGTAGAGAGAGGCTCTGGGCCCTTCTCCCCTTCAGAGAAGCGGCCACCTTTCCTCCCCAAGCAGATCATGTCTTGGTAGTCTTTTTCTTCATCCGTGGCGGACCGGGGGGGGGGGGGGGGGGGGGGGGCTGGGTTAAAGCCCTCCGACAAATATAATGTGTAAAGCTGTAGTTATAATTCACTTGAAATATATAGTTAAGAATTTTAGGATTATAAAGCTAAATCTTAGGCTAAATAAGATATAAAACTGCCCCATATTTCACCTTGTTATAGCTGGAAATGCAATTGCCTTTAAGCCCTGAATTATAAACACAATTAAGCATTGTTCTGATTTAAAGAGGGGAACATTAAAGACTGAAGGAAAAATGTTCTGGCAGAAGATAAAGAAAAGAAGAGGGAGAAAAACCCAACCACTAGCACATACAAAGGACCAGTTACTAAAGAGAACTTGGGGAAAGAAAATACGACTCCAGGTAGAAGAACTGGAAGTATTTTTGTACTCTGAAGCAATGAGTTCAGGTGGAAAGAGATGAAAGAAAGGTTAGAGGAGAGGTAAACCACAGCAAGTTTTATTTTTCTTTTTTTTGCATTATTATTATTATTTTATTACAGTTGTCCCACTTTGTTCCTCTTTGCCCTCTTCCACTGAGCCCCCGACCCTGCCTCTCCAGTCAATCCCCCCATACTTGTCCATATCGATGGGTCTTTCATGCATGTTTTTTGACTGCTCCCTTCTCTTTTTTCCACCATTAACTTCCTCCCCTCCCCTCTCTGGCAGTTGTCCATCTGTTCGTGTTTCCATGCTTCTGGTTCTATTTATTTCATTAGTTTCTTTTGTTCATTAGATTCCTCTTTTCAGTGAGATCACATGGTATCACATTGTTTTCCACTGCCTGGCTTAATTCACTTAACATAATATTCTCTAGTTCCATCCATGATGTTGCAAAAATTAGGAGTTCCTTCTTCCTTTCTACTGAATAGTATTCCACTGTGTAAATGTACCATAGTTTTTTGACCCACTCATCTACTGATGGGCACTTGGGCTGTTTCTAGCACTTGGCTATTATAAATTGAGCTGTTACAAACATAGGGGTGCATAAGTTATTTTGAATTGGTAATTCAAGATTCTTGGGGTATATTTCCAGCACTGGAATTGCTGGGTCAAAAGGTAGTTTCATTTTTAGTTTTTTGAGGGGGTTCCATATTGTTTCCCGTAGTGGCTACACCAAGGTGTTTGTGGGAGAAGCCTGGTTTTTAGGGCTCCCCAGTTCACATGGGTAAGTATTCCCACCATGGCTGGTCTCAAGCTAACAATGTGATACCCCAGAGTAGGAAAGATGTGCAGTAGCACCCACTATGTGGCATTTCCACTTACAGGTACAAAGCCAAATTCTGGAACTGGGAGTGCTTCATAGGAGTGTGGGCACAATTTAGGAGCATATTAAGTTACAACTGTAAGATTCCATTAGACAAACCAAATGCAGCCAAGGATCTATTTGTGACACCAAATCACAATCGAGGTGAACCCAGGGGTGACCGAGGCAGTAGGGAATGAGTCTGAAGAGATGTGGGAGGAGAAGTATGGAAGCGGGGATAGTCCTGGAAAAACAGGAAGAGTCACCATGGTTATACCTAGTCACATCAGATAGCGGGCTGTTTAGCAGCAACTCGGCTCTGATTCAAGACCAGGGTTCATTCTCCCTGAAAGAGTGGTAGCTAGAATAAAGTAGTGACTTAATATTAATGAAAAAAGATATTAGGTTACCTTAAACAAAGGCTAAGATATGAGTCAGGAAGAAGTCCAAGTAATAGATGAGGGATACTCCATCGGGTACATTTTTAAGAAAGTAAAAACCTAGTTATGCAGATGGGTGTTCCAAGTCAGAGGCTCACCACCAGAAAAGGCAAAATTGTAGAGCCACACAACATTGAGGTCAACCCGGTCCTTGGACCATGAAAGACTGGAGTCTGAGACATTTAGAAGAGGTTTATCCCTCCTAAGTGAGGCTAAGGGAGGATTTTAGAGACTGGCAGTCATTCAGCGTGTAACAGTTACACAGTTTATTTGCACTAGCCCCTCTTGATATCCTGGGGTAGCAGGGGTGTCCAAGCTTTTGGCATCTCTGTGCCACACTGGAAAAATTGTCTTGGGCCACACATTAAATACATTGTCACACATAACCACAAAAAAAATCTTATGATGTTTTAAGTAAATCTATGATTTCACGTTGGGCTACATTCATAGCCATCCCAGGCAGCATGCGGCTCGCAGGCCGCAGGTTGGACACCCCTGCTGAGTGTAGAGCGTCTCTTCCTCATGAATTCTCACTGTCCGTGGTTGACATGTGACAATTGTTATGATTGTCATGACTGATATGATACAATCATGGGATTGTTTACTCTCAAGGTATAGAAAAAGGGCACTTTCTTAAAATGCAGCTTTTATATGTATTTTTATATGTATTTCATGTGAAATCTAAAGGTAGTAAGTCATAATCCCCAGCAAATCCTAAATACAAGGAGAAGTCTCGAGTGTCCTAATGTTGAATGTGCTAATCGGAGTCATCAAAAATGACCATTGCACCTTGTAGGTCACATAATAAATAAATTCAATGAAATCAAATGCAAAATTTTCTGAATTGTTAACATTTGGAAGAGGAGAAGGAAACAGGACAATTTTGTTTTCTAAATTGAGCACTGTTTCAGATTATATATTTATTGAGACCCCTTATACTCAGCTAAAAAGCATGAAAAATATCCTGGTCTATGTCTCATAGTGAAAGAATTCATCTCAGCTTCCTGCTCATATATTTATTGTACTTATAACAATACAAATTAAGGTAATTTATTTTAAAGGAATAGACAATTTCAAAAGCCAACTTGAACATGTTTCTGTTTTTTAAAAAAAAGAACAACAACCCTTTATCCAAAAGAATTTTAAAGGGCTTAAGGATATCATAATGCTGCTATAAGAGGTAAAAAAAAAAATTAAGTGTTTTGTTTTCCCTGGCACTTTTTTCCTAGTAGTGTACTCTGTTATTTTTACATGATTTTTTGAGACTGTTTCTTAAAAAAAATATGACATTCCACTTGGTTTCTATAGTAACAAAAACCAATTTCTGGGTTTTTTCATGAGCTATGATCATGTCGAAACCAAAGAGGACTCGTGGGTCTTGCAAAATTCATAAAGTCCTGAACAAATAGGACTGCCATCTTCCGGCATTTGTCTGAAATGACAGATAATTGTATCAGTTCTGCTGCGTCGTGACCACCAGATGCCCTCCCCCCGCATTTCCTCCTGCTCTGTCTAACGCGGCATAATGACCTAGCGCACACGCACACTCAGACAGTCCTTGGGTAACCTCATCAAGTTGCAAATAAGCCTTTTGTCCCCAAGTGAACATGAAGAAGTGAGGATGTCTTAAAGCAAATATTTGTTCCAGAAAGTTGAAAGATGGATTCACTGGGGACTGAAAGGATCAGAATCTTCCCACTTCTTTTAAGAGGTTTTTTAATTGTTTTACATTCCAAAAACTTAAAGCGTAAGCTATGCCGTTCAAAGGGGAATTCTACTAGTGATTACTATGACAGAGTTTTTCTGTCCGAGGAAAGAATGGAGGAGGGCTAATGGAAGAGGGCATTTGGATCTGGGGACTTCCTCCCACCCTTCACAGCTGACAGCAGTGAGTTATGAGGTGTTAAAGAGTAAAACAGAGTTACCGTAAGAGCTGTCCAAATAACTTATGGCATTGAGTCACAACACCATCTTTGGGAGATAATTCATGTCAACAGTGAGCGTTTAGTAATATGGATTTCCTCCAAACACCATACTTAATAAACAGCACCACTGAGAGGTGAGTTTAATGGCAACTTAAATTATTTAATAGAATTGAACTATACTCTGACATGGAACAAAAGCTGATTAAAATGTATGCAAAGTTGATAAAGTCATTGAAACTAAATCCTGGTTGTGAGTAGCAAGTAATAATCAGTCCAAAATGTTAAGATGCTGGCCAGACTGAAGATCAAAGAGAGTAAAGAGTAATTTAATTAGTGTTTATATATATTTCAACGCTGAATTTTCTTTATTGCAGATATAACAGTAAATTAAAATGTAAATGCATAAGGTATATATTTACTCTACCAGAATAGTTTATTGTTGCAATATCTGTTCTTTACAATATTAGGGAAAACAAATAATTACTTGAATAAATGATTTAGTTGTTCTAATATTGATCTTACCATTCCTAAGAGAAAATATTCTTCCATGATTAAGTCCAGTGTAGCTGTGGAATTTCAGACTCACAAAGTAAAATTGGTTCCATGAAAACGTTCATTTATAAATTGAAAGCTTATATATAGGCTGTCCCAAATGTGAGCTAAAGTGTGCTCATCAATAACAGATTAACTGAGATAGCTATGAAACATTATAATATGCAATGGTAGTAGTCAAATTTATTAATTTTATTTGAACAATACCACTGCTCCTTGCCTCAAGTAAAACTGGCTCAAAAATACCAAATTGGGACTTCACAGCGCTGACCCCAGACCACACCCCTAGAAGAGTTGACATGCTACAGGTAGCCCTTGGTTTTGGCTCCATGATCAGTGCTCTCCCAGCATGCATCCCCAGCTCTGATCCATTTCTAATTGTACCTGGTCAGCCTCCCAGCAAGGCTACAGACATTTCTCTGTAATCGGTAATGCTAGTGGGGTTTTCTGCCCTGCTTTCTCTGAAAGTTGAGTCTCAGAGTGCCCTTGCTCTCTTTCCAGATCAAGAAATTTTCTGCTTCAGAGGTTCCCTCTATAATAGAGCTAATTGTACCAGTCAGAAGTCTTCTACACAGGCAATTATTAAAGTAAAGTATACGTACCTACTAGAACTCTATAAACCCTATTGATTACCCTGGGGGCTCAATTTATCTTGAAATTATTTTCGGCACTCACCATCTTTCTCTCCCCACTACAAAGACCCTAGTTCAGACCTTCCCAGTTTTCACCTGCACTACTCTGAGCAATAATCTCCCACCTGTTTCCCAACAATTGATCCTCTCTGCAATCCATCCAGGCTCCTTTCATATTAGTCACCTGAAGGAACAAGTCTGATTAAAACATCCTTTTGCTCAATGCCAATGATTGCCCTTGACTTGCAACACAGAGTCCATTCATGGCGTGCCTCTCAAACCCTGCACAGCCTGACACCAATTCACTTCCTAAGTCATGCTTCCACAATTGCATCTGGGAAGTTTATCCTCACACATGTTTGGCAGAATTTTAGTTTTATGCTAAAAATTATATAATTCTCTTAACCTAAAATTATATGAATAATGATATTTAAATTCTGAATGATTTAAAGAAATGATAATAGAGGAAAACGTTTAATTATGAGATCATTGAAATAGAAAGGTCTCCATTGATACCAAAATGGTGTTCTAAGAAAACTACAGAACTTGACTCCAGAACTTTGCAGTTTTTGTCTTCAAATGCGCACCTTTCCACACTGATTTTATTAAGTAATATTTTTTTAATTAAAAAGAAGCCAACACGGTATCCTAAAACTGAGGTCAATATGAAATGAAGAACTAAAGAGCATTAAAAGTGTTCAAACATTTATCTTTATTTTCTATATTTTTATTTCATTCACAAATAATAAGTCCTCCTGCACTGTGCAGTGAGATAGCCCAGATCATTTTTCTCAGACAGTGATACGCTTTATTAATATGCTTCTTGGAAAACTGCCTGGAGAGGAGAAACCAGATCTCATTTTTAAATACTCTAGACGGCTTGTTATAGCTTAGGCTGAAATACCAAACTAATGTCGGTAGCTCAAGCACATCTGAAATCCGGTATGCACTTTTAATATGGTCCGTGTTGATTCCAAGAGATTTATTTGATTAAACACATAAGCAGAAATAATACTACTCTTAGTGATTTGTTATTTGGAAACATCTGTGTTTTTAAAATGAACCAGGAGTGTACAGTAAATTCAACTTCCCATTAAATGGTTTTAAGGACCTGCAAGACATCATATAGTTGTTTAACCAAACTCTTCCTGCATTGCCGTGAAGAAGATGTACCCACTGAAAACCAGACATCTAGGAGGATAAATAAGTGCAATGGAGACAACAGCATCATATTAGAATAACTCATGGGTTTCCCTTCTCTCCTGTTTCTGCACTCGGATAGGACCTTTACATACTCTTTTTTTCTATCATACATGCACGTAAGCAAACATGTGCAAATGGTAGGAGATGGGTGAGGCTGCTGAGGGCTTACACTTTTTTTATTTGAAGAATATCAGAATACCACACATGCAAAGCAAACGGATACATTTCTAACATTCATCAGAAAATTAGAAGTTTTAAGCATAGATTCATGTTTCCCAATTAAATTGTTACAGCATATGCAAGTAATATGAATGTTGAAATATTTGATACTTCAACATAGCAGTGTTATTTACAATAGCCAAGAGCTGGAAGCAGCCTAAGTGCCCATCAGTAAATGAGTGAATCAAAAAATGGTGGTACATTTACACAATGGAATTCTACGCAGCAGAAAGAAAGAACTCCTACCCTTCACAACAGCATGGATGGAACTGGAGAGCATTATGCTAAGTGAAACAAGCCAGGCAATGAAAGACAAATACCCACCTGTAAGTGGAACCTAATGAACAAAAAAAAACCCAAATGAGCAAAGTAGAACCAGAGACTTGGAAATAAAGAACAGACAGTGACCATAGGGGAGGGAGAAGGGGATTAACAGGGAAAGAAGTGGAAGGGGAAGGGGCGGCAAAGGAAGAGGAATAGAGGACTCACGAACATGGACAATGTGGCGGGGAGGACTGACTATGGGAGTGAGGGGGAAGGTTGGGGGTGAGCAAAGGAAAAAAGGCAGGATGACTGTAACTGAACAACAAATAAATAAATAAATAAATAAATAAATAAATAAATAAACTAGGAACTTATATTTTAAAAAAGATTTAGTTATCTACAATGCCAAAATACCTCATATGATTACAGGTTTACTATTTTAAATAGTTCTATCAGGTACTATTAAACATTTTCTAAAACACTTTTTAAGCCCCTACATGGATTAAATTTATATTATTTTTCTACTATGAGGAATCATTGTCTGTTTATTGCCCAAGAAGAGAGTTAGATCCTAGAAGTGAAATCTTGGTCACATTTTGCTGTATACTACTGAAAACACAAGTCAACCACCACAGAATCAGACTTGATTCTGTACATAAGAAAATTCCCATTCAAAATTTGGCAAGACAAAGCCTATGGAAAAAATAGAGCTATTGCAATAACTTTAAAAAATAATTTAGAAAATAAAATGGTGTGAAATGCTATAACCATAATATATAGGTAATGTTTCCTCCAATAATCATTAAAGATGCAGATAAACCAGGCTTTCTTTGGCAATCTTCTTTTTATTCTGTTGTGACTTTAAAGATGGCTTTCTGCACCAAAACTGACCATATTTACTCACACTGTGTCCCATTGTTTTGAAAAATTGTAAGGAAAATGTGCATACAAGTTAATTTATTTGAAGTTGAAATACACAGTTGTTCTATTTTAAGAAAAGCCTGATGTTTGAAACACTTCATTTGTCAGAAGCTTAATAGAAATACTTCCCAACTATGCAATGAAGCCAGTAATAAAATATTAGTAAATGAAAAAATGTACTTGTTCAAAGTCCATTAACTATTTTACAGCTATATAGAATCATAAAAATTTAAGACACGTTCTAACATACAAATAGTTGAATAAAATATTTGCTTTGGTATCAAAAAATGTTTCATTAATTTTTATCATTCTCTTCCCCCCATTTTTATATAACATGCACAAAATAGAAAAACAAACTTGGGGAGAAGTTATGGTTATAAAGGTATCCACATGGGTGATAACCCAAAATTTAAGCTATATTCCTACCCTAAGAATGATAAAAGTAAACTCAGAGAATGATTCTATTTTTTTCCTTTATCATCAGGTAACCTGTACATTTCAGGGAGGAAAATGTTAAAATTTTTCTTTATAAAAAGGAAAACTGAACTTTGTGATGCCACTTTTACTTCATTGGTGTCATTACATAAAAACATTTTAACAAAATATGTGTAAATAATATTTTTCTAAAATATTTAATGAATGAATGTCTTTCAGTCTTGAAAATTAAATCAACAGATTATCTAACAACATTATTCTCTTAAACTTTAAATTGGCAGGACTTTCTACCTAAAATATACATATGTCCCTTAGGTTCATAAGCATACATAAAACAATATGTATGCATAGGAAACTAAAAGGATCTTGTAAGATGTATGTATCTTGCCATCTTTCATATGTACATTTCTACCATCATCTTAATACCAGTAAGATAAAAGATTGTGCCTTGAGAAAGGATTAGTCTGGGTTCTTTAAATTTTAATGGATGAGTCTTAAAAGGTGTGTAATATACCCAGAGTCAATACAGAATTTGTGTGTAATATATTGTACTTTTCTGATGAGTGGATCTACAACTTTCCCAATGATTGGGAACAACTACTCAATGAAAGAAAGCCACACCTGAGCAGTGGTGGGAGAGCGGGCGAAGGCACCTTGGTGTGGCGGCCATTTTTAAATCCCACTTTTCCTTGGCTGAGTGATCCTCGTTATGTTTCTTAGTAACTCTGAGCCTCAGTTTCCTAATTTTAAAAATAAAGCCAACAACTAGACATATCCCTGGCGATGTGTTCATATCAAGTACTTTTTGTGAAATTTATAACTTTGTGTATTTTTTTAAGTGGAGACATCCCTAATTGTGTAACTCATATCCTACCCCAAAATTGGATCCTTCCCTTTTTCACCTCAGGGGTTTTATTGAGGATTAAGTTCAATAGTTCATGTAAAGATTTAGGATTATGCCTAGAACATGGAAAACGTGATTAATGTTCATTATCATTATTTTTTATCAACTATCATAGGCGATTTGTTTGTGTTTATCCTTTCTATTGTTACATAAAATTGAGAATTTCGTATCTTAAATAGTATAGGGTAGAGATGTTTAAGAAAGGGATTAGTATACTGACCACATTTTCTTTCTACTCAGCAAATTTGGGAAGAGAACTGGTATGAAATATATTAATCCAAATGTTAGACTTATTAATCATACTTAAGAAGAAACAGCTTTAGAATTTAATCATTTTTATTTTACTGAAAAAGATCCAAGAAACTTGTTCAGAAAACACTATCTCACCATGCAGAGTAAACTTTCCTTGTCACCTGGCTGCCACAAAAAAGAATGAGTAGGTGGTTGAACTCACCAGAATTACACAAATCTTATCATAGCTACACAGAACCATCCAAATATCTGGGGATTTAGCAATGTATTCAAAAATGGTCATGCCAATTTCTGAATCAAGTTTTACAAGTTAAAACATATGATATCTATTTTACATTTATAATGTAAATCATATTCAGATGATATCTATTTTACTATTTATAATATAAATGTCCTCAATCCTAGAAGTTACAGATATGTCATTTCTAGGAATTATGCTTAATCACACAAAGAATCACAACAGGTATTGGCTTTTGATTAAGGTCTACCTTTGGATTTTCTATTATCTTATTCAAACAAAGGAGATACATACATGCACTAAGTATGAATAAAATTCACCAGTCAAATATGACTTATATTTGAAATATTAAGAGTTTGAATATTACCCTCATTAAATCACTGAGTCAATATAATAATTTATTTCCTGCTTCAAGTGAAAATAAATTTAAGGTAACACTAACATTGGCTCTAGCTACAGCTTAAATTCTGAAAGAATGTTTATATACATGTAGGATTTGCTTTTGAATCACTTTTAATGTTATATATGTATAATTTAAAATTCTGTTCAGACAATAATGCTAGCTATGTTTGTCTTGCCTTTAGTAAGTCAATCACAACATTGTCTAATGAATTAGCTCAGAAATATTAAGAAAGAGAAAATCGCTTAGTTTTGTTCTTCTCACTAAAAACAGAAGAGCAAGTTAATTCCAGGCAGTAAGTTGGACGGCCAACATTACAGAGCCATTTCCTGCTTCACAATGTGCCCATTTTGCAAAACAGAATTGGTCACCACGTTCTTAGCATTGCTTTTCAGAGATGTCATCCGCACTGCAGAAGAGCTGACTAAATAGCTGGTTGATCTCTCTGGATAAGACTTCCTTCTGCAACAGAGCTGGCTGTTGAAATGCCTCCTGAAGCTTTCACTGAGTAGGTAAAGAGCAAATGGATTGACACAAGAATTGCAAAAGCTCAGAATCCGGGCAACTAAGGTAACAATCATGTGACCTAGAGATGGGTCAATCTTGTTGTAGTTGAAAGACCTATACATGTAGAGGATGTGATTTGGAAACCAACAGAAGACAAAGCAGCCCACGAAGACAAGCACAATTTTTGCCAGGCGTTTCCGAGTTTCCATCTGCAAATACAAGGAAATAGTCCCATTAGTAAAATGAAAGTGGAGCCGGCCATATTCAAAATATCATGACACAAAAGGAGTAAACTTATTATAGCATGCAAACATATCCAAAAATACAAAAACTATTCATTTTCCTCAACAGCGTGATGATTTGAACAGTTTGATTAATCCCGTTGTGGTCACTACACTACTTCCAGTCATGATATTTGACAGCTTATATAAGACTAGATGACAAACTATTAAGAAATGACTATGTCTCTATGGGATAAACTATGATCTTAAAAATCCTCTTATTTTTAAATATTTTCCTTTAGCTTAAAGTTATTGTGTTTGTTACAGGGTATAGAGCATGTTCCCCCACAGCTCATGGATGGGGGAAACAGATGATATGACTTAAGATACTTTTCATAACAAAGACTCGTTTAATAGCTGTGCTACCACCTGGGGGCAGGGTGAGCATAACTTTAAGGGTGTATCCTGACTCATGACATAGCCAGGGAAGGCGGGGTCCCCCTGGATCATGGAGTCATATTTGCCCTGACTGGGGATGGCAGCCAAATAAATGGAAACAATACAGGGAAACTGGCAACTGTAGCTCATTATGGGAGGAGTCAGACGAGGTCACCCAGGAGGCTCTGGGCCAGGATTTAAGTGAAGGGCGGAGAACCATGAGAGATTTGGACCATGCTGTTTGAAAGGGTGTAGAAGGAGCCATGCTGCCAGTAGTGAAGTAGCAGCTATGTAGTTTGTAGGGATTCAGCCATGCGGTTTAGAAGGGAGTAGAAGATCCATGAGAGAGCCATGATGCAGCTGGAAGTAAAGGTAGAGTCCCGCAGGCTGCTGGTAGTGAGATAAGAGTCCTGCAGGCTGTAGGAGCTGGTCCTACCATGGGCTAGTAAGAAAGCAAGCATGCTGCTTTGATTGTGCCAGCTCTAGCTGACTCAGAAACTGCCAAAGACTCTGCCTTACAAGACACTGACCCGCTGCCTTGCAAACCAGGCTTTATCTGGACTCTGGAGACTTGGAACTTTCCTGAACTTCATCACTATCCAGTACATTACGGCACATTTTCCTGGACTATTACACGGAGGCTGATGACAACATACCCCAGATTCTGAAGGAGAGAGCTGGTGGGTGAGAATGGCAACTTTGGCACCTTCCAGAGAGACTGGAGAAATGTTTGTGCAGCTGCTTTAAGATAAGAATATGGGGAACTATTGGGTTTGCTTTTGGCTTATAGCGTTTTGGGGAGTAAGGGAAGTGCTGGGTCTCACGGGAGAACAGGGCTCCAAATGAAGTGCTCTGAACCCCCACAAGGTTAGAATATTGAAAATAAAGACCTGTTCCTTCCAGCATGAATTGTTGGGTCATTCGCCAAGGCACCACGTGGGCAGGCTCCCATCTGCTCAGTTACATGTTCACTTTAATTATAAATCACTTCTGTTTGTATTCAACCCACTGAGGGAACCACAGAATATATTCAATCTTACATTTTTTTATTTTCTTTTTTAAAGATTTTATTTATTTATTTTTAGAGAGAGAGGAAGGAAGAAAGAGAAGAGAGAAACATCAATGTGTGGTTGCCTGTCCCACGTCCCCCACTGGGGACCTGGCCTGCAACCCAGGCATGTGCCCTGACTGGGAATCGAACCTAGGACCCTTTGGTTCACAGGCCAGCACTCAATCCACAGAGCCACATCAGCCAGGGCTAACCTTACATTTTTTTAACCAGAATATTTTAAATAGGAAAAATATATTTATTAAAATAAGGTACATTTTTTAATTCTTATGGCACAAAAAAAAAACCCTTAAGATTTAAAGTCCAGACTCACATAAATCAAAAGCACCTGACATAATTGTCAATCCTATACATTTTCTTTCTTTCCATAAAATGTACATACTATGTTTATAGGCAGGTCTTCAGGAATGTGATAAACTGACACAATTCAACTATTGGACATTGAGCTTTTTAAATCTAAAAACCATTTTCTAATATCTAGAGTCCCAGGTTAGCTGATATATGTCTGATCTTTTTAAATATTAAAATAAGGCAAACCAGTGTGAAAACAACTTATCAAGATATTGATAATATTGATAGTAAGAGACATAATATTTTCTGAGCTAAAACTAATGATAGTCAACTAGATATGAGAGAAGAGACTGGAAGTGTTTAGGAATCAAACAGGACTGACATTGGGGAGTAGTAGTGAGTGGTGACAGTGAAGGAAGGGGCAGGTGATAGGAGTCTAGTCCAGGAACAAGAATGTGGTACTCCAGATGTTTCCCTGCAGCGGAAGGTAGGCGACCTGGCAACATTAAGAAGGTCAATGTAAAATTTACATTACAAAGCAGTGTTCTTCCCTGCAAGTGGAGCATGGGAACAAGAATTTCATGATCTATACTTGGACGTTCAAATGAACAGGCAGGCTGTTAGCATTGAGATTACTTCTCAGCAGATGCCAAGCACAATTACTCAGCCTGAGGTGATAAGTCTCAATAGGGAAATTTACAAAATAAAGGCAGAACTAAGGCCTTTAAAAAAAATGATGGTGGAGAGGGTAAGAGAAACTCAACTTCAGAAACCAGATCCAAAACTCAAACACCCAAACTGAGATAAAAATTAGATCACAGGCTCTGAATTTAAGGATTATACGAAAAGTAAAAAATACATAGCCTGGACATTTTTGCTTCTAGGTGTCATATATTTAGAAAATAAATCTACTACTTTACCTAACAATTACTTAAATGACTGGTTAATTTTTTAAGACTTTGAAGCAGATAAGGGCATCTCACGTTGATGTGCATCAATAAATAGAGGTTACCTTCCAGGTAAGAAACCTGAATGGGATTCTGCTGTTGCTAAAGTGCCCAAAGCCCCAGCCTGTGCCTCCATCTACAATGCAGCAAACTTTAATGATCTGAAATTCAACGTGTCTTCATTCAAATTAGGGAAGAGCCACCCATCACCTCCCTGTACCCTTGGAAGAAGTTCCTCACTAGGAATACACATGAAATTTGTCCCATAAGTACAGTATTCCATCTCTTTGTGGATTAATGTAGTTTTTCCTTAACTTAGCGCTTCATATTCTTTAAGGAAGAAAGAGTATGTAATGTGTTACAATTTTTAAATTAGTATACAGTCTTTATACAAAAATCTATAACGCTGAGTTAGACCAAGAACGACTCCAGCAGCAGCCTTTGATTCCTCTCCGGTTCTGCTGCCCGGCTCCCAGAGCCTCCCATTCCGACATCCCACCCGAACCTCTTCCCAGACCCCAGGCAGCGTCCTACAGTCCTTTCCCAAGGCTCTTCTCCCAGACTTCGCGCCATCCCTAGTGGGCTAGTGGGAGGAGAAGCAAAAATTAAATAAATCTATACTTCAACTGTGAAATTTTTCTGGTTTCTTATGTGATTCTTTGCATAAACATTTCCAGATAAAAAATTCTTCCCAAAATTGGAATGGTCATAGGCCCAGAGGGACAGAGAAGCAGGACCTCAGAGAGCCTTTACAAAGCTATGGCATGGCCACATATTAGAGACCCCCAATGTCCCTTCTAGCTCAGGCCAATGCATGTCCCTGTGCCCTCTGACTCAGTTCTAATCATTTCTGGTTTTGAGAGTCCATGAAACTGAACACAAGATAGCAGTACTGCAGCTGCCCAGGGCACCTCCAACACACACACGTGCACACACACACAGAGAGCTTACCTGTTTTTTGGTATGTTCATTGTATTCTCCAGGAAGATTATGTGCACTTTTAATTAAGGTCTTTGCAATATGGTAATAATAAATGCTAATAATTGCAAGAGGTATGAGGAAATAAACAAAAAAGATGAGCACTGAATGAATCTTTGGATGTAACTCATCAGTCTGAGGGTAAGGTATGCAGGCTGTAAAGCTGCCGTTATCCAAGCTATCAATTTGCACCACCTCCGAAAACACTGCTTCCGGAACAGCCAACAGCACAGAGACCACCCAGATACCCACAGCCTTCGTGCAGGTCCACAGCAGTGCGCCTGAAGTCTGGACGTCCATGGGGTTTACAATGGCTCTGTACCTGAGAAGACAGTATGTCTCAAATTACTCTAAGGAATGAAAGGAAGTGAAAGAGATAGAGGGAGGGAGGAGGGAGGGAACTCTTACTTGCTGAGAGGGAGATGCCAACACCCCACCACTCCCTAGCTGTTGTGTAGGGAATACCTAGAATCCCTGCTTTCTCTGTGTGAAAGTCATTTTTCTGCTTATTAACACAGAAGACAGGAAGACAGAGGACAATATCTGAAATTGTCGATTCACAAATGGCAGTAATTTGCTTACCACTTTCACAAGTTTTTTTCTAAATCTACACATACTACAAGTGTCATTATTTATTGAATACTTTTAATTAAATACTTTTAACTTTGAAAAATCTATCACTACTGTAATTGCTATAATATACAATAACCATAAAATAGAAAATGCCCACAGCATATTATTAAATTTTACCTTGATACTCTTTTTTTTTTAGCATATAAACTTGAGTCCCCCACTTTTTTTCTAAGGATACCAGTAAATCTTAGAGACTAATCCAAACTGGGTTTTTCTCCATAATTTAACCACGAGGACTGCAAGAGATGGAATAATACTCTGCCTTTACATTTCAAATTTATTTCATGTGGAGACCTCATGGAATTCTCTCTCCCGCCCCCAGACGCCGTCAGAGTGGGAAAGGGCCTTCCAGGACACACCGGCTCCAACAGGGCAAACCTTCTACAGCTAACTCAGTCACACGCGCTAGGGCACTGATAATGCAAAAAGAAACCAAAATGGTATGGGAACCCCAAATTATTTGTATTGGTCTTGGAAAATACTTCAGGTTACCGTATACCTAGGAGGTTAATAAGATGCAGTTGAAAGTGATTCTAATCAAACAAATCTGAGCTGTTATCACTGATAGCTCCTGGAAAATCACTTAAGGTCTGTTTCTCCCTCTGTCAAGTGGAGATAAAAAACACCTCCCTCATAGCTTTATGATTAGAAAAAAAAAAAGTGTGTTGAGCACCGGTTCCAAGGCCTGGCATCTAGAGGACACTAACCATATCATGACTCTGTACCTTCTCCTTAGTTACATTCACTTGGTCTGGTGTTCTAAAAATCCAGATATTTCAAGCTGTATAATAAGCAGTTAAGGTCTTCTGAGGTTCTATGAAGATGCTTTTCATTTCCCACAAGGGAGGAAGAGCTCCCAGGCTCAATCCCACTCTGAGAAAAGCCTCTCTTTCTCCTTGCGGGTTTGCATCAAAGTGCCATTCCCAGACCTTCTATAGGAAAAACGTTATTTGCATTTTGATCTGGAGGATCTTCCCATGTGAAACAGGAGACACGGAAATTAAAGTAGAGCAACAGCAAAGGGCCTCAACACCAAATTAAGCAAAATAGCACGCATCCTGCATCTTACCCAGACTTCACACAGAGCGGAACTCAATAGAGATGTTCCCTTCTATTTTGTTTAATTGTATATTCTCAAGAAACAAAGAAGTATAATCAGTAATTTAAGGCAAGCTACTTCTGCTTTTTAAATTTTTTATCAGATTAATAATGTTCAAGGAGATTTATTTGTTTTTGAACTCAGAGAGCAGTAAGAGTGCTACAAAGAAAAATAGAAGTCCCTTGTTACATCTCAGGCGTCCCTCAGTTACATCTGTTCCTGCGTTAAAACAAATTTCACATCATTTTCTCCATTATTCTAAGAAATGAAATTCTTCTATTGTCTCCTGAATCAAGTATTATAGACATTAGCTCTTGATATCCTGTTATAGTAATTAAAGATTTTCTCTCTACTACCTCTAGTCGACACATTCCCAACTTCCTGGTTTAGTACACTTTATTGTTTACAAAATAGTCAATAGATAATAGCTATGGTTAAACAAATATCACTCATGCACAGTTAAGTAGTATATTATGACATTCTCTTTTTTTATATACTTGGTCTGGTTTTTCTAGAGTTGTTACTTGATAATTTTTTTGGTTGTAAAATTTTCCATTTGCCTGAATTCAATTCCTTTCTAAATGTTATTTTACTAGCTCCCTGAATAATTGGAGTCCCAGTGCTTGAATCTCAATTTTTATTCTTTCTTAATTTTTTACTTTTTCAAACTCATCTGCACATTCTGTTGGGCTTTATTTTCTAAGCTGTCTTATTAGCTTTAGTTTCCTTTTTTCTGAATTGTTTATAATATTTTTAAATCCTAGAAGTTCTTTCTAGTTTTCTATTTATTATAAAGCTATGGAACTAATATGGAAAATGTTTAGTTTTCTTCTCCTTCTAGAATAGTTTCAAATTTTATATTTTTGTTTAGTTACTTTACTCTGGAATCTCTCCACAAAAGTTAGATATTTACTGCCTGACGATTCATATTTAAGATCAACATACTAAAAACTGATTATAAATTCTTTTGCACGTAGAAGAAGCGGGGTAAGACAGAGAAATGGGGTAAGGGGACTGCTGGTCACTAGAAATGGACTAGTTAACTAGCCTTCCTTTTTCGATTGTCAGAAACAACAAAGAATATTCTGAACTTTCCTTCATGGATTTAAAGGGTAGGGAAAGGTCGCTTCCCTGCCCTCACTCCTATCCCAGAGCTAAGCACATTTGCAGAAGCACTATAATCATAAAGGATGTGGGGACAGTTCAAATAGGAATAAAAATAACGACTGCCTCATCCTGACAATACTGCCACAGTAAAGCCAGCAATAGATGCAGAATTTTTGCTTGAGGAAGAGAAAAGGACCTAGTAGGAGTGCAGGGCAAGGGTAGAAAAGGCATTTTTCATTAGGAATGAGTCTTAGCCACCTCCTGCATGAAAGGGAAAATGGACCCCATGAATTTTTCACGAAATGATACACATTTGATCAAAAAGAGAGTATTCCAAATTCTATATTGCCTAAAACTATAGTTTAAAACACAGGTTACTGGAGTGTCATTATTAGGACTACACCAGAGCTTACACCTGTCAGATAATGTGTTATACACCAACCCATGTTTCATGTGCATCTTTGAAAGAATAAAAAGCAAAAAGTAAATATATATATATATATATATATATATATAGTGGACAATTAATATGGACATTAATAAGGACATTTTTAATAATTTCTTTTAAATATTTATGAAAATGTAGGACTGAAATATTCCCTCAGTATAAAAACTATTCACTGAATTTATTAGCAAAACAGGTATATATAAAGAAGTTTGTTCTTTCATATAGTCTCAGAAAGCTACCCCTAACTGAAAACTACAAACTAGTCAATCAAAATTGATATAAAGAGAACATAATCATTATCCACATATTAAATACCAATAAATAGATATGCATCTTCATTAATGTCTGTTTGAATCTTGCTTATTATATCTGTATACAGTCTTAATGTAAAGGGATAATTAGATTTAATCATATTATAAAATACATAACAAAAATTAGATAATTTTAGCTTATGTGAAGTTATCAAAACATCTCAAAATCTCTATCTATAAATTTCTGCAGAGCTTTCTAGTTACACTACCCATAGTTCCTTCTTTTATACCAAACTTTCATTTACTGGAAGCTAACAAAGTCCAAGTGTGAACTGTCTGGCAAGTCGGAGACAAGAGCACTGTGGAAGCAAGAGAAAGAAAGAATTTCAAAAAGAAGTGTAGGCCTCCGTGTCAAATACTGTAAAAGCAGAGTAAAAGCTTCCTGAAACCAGAACCTGGGCCTTGCTCTCTGCTCTACCTGTAATGCATAACACAATGCCTGGCCCCAGAGGTTCTCAGTAAATGTTTACTGAGCTAATAAGGAAATGTGGCCTAAGCAACAAGGAGATGACTTTGTTAAGAGTACCTTTCGTGGAGTGGGATGGCAGTTGTTGGCGATTAGGTTTCCTTGAGTATGGAAGTGAGAGATGGAGACGGTCTAGCCTACTGATGGCCAAGCTGGGTCAACCTTCAGAATCACCCAGAGAACGGAAAACAAGATAGAGAGTGTTAGACTGCTTCCCAGTCTTACTGGCACAGAGTCCCTAGGATATGAAAGGAGAGATTCTGCATTTTTATCAGATTTTCAAGTGATTCTGAACATGAGCCAGGTTTAGAAAACACCTTGGAGGAGACTGACTGTGGCAGTGAGCATCTCCCCACAGGCTTCCTGTAATGGGTGCACGTTCAGCATCGTGGAGGGTATCAGAAATCCAGCAGAAGGTCAGTGCTGGAAGAATCACATGCTGGCCTTTACAATATGTCATACCCTATGTTAAGAGTACCGATATCCTATAGTGGTGAAACTTATTCTGAGTGAAATTACTAAATTTGTCATTTAAAACTATCTATGCATTAGCATACAATAGAATGGCTAAAACTATAAGTAACCTTATTCAAAATATTGTAATACATGGATGCCATATTTTAGACATGGAAAGGATGAAAAACACCTTTCTCATTGTAGAGGGGTCAGCTATGCTAGTTGTCCTTTACCAGAACAAAAATCACTTTGCTCTTAATTCATTAAAAAGCATGACTTAAATCACACAAATGTTTCATAATGAGGAGAGTGATAATGACAATTTATGTTGGTGAAGGCAACAGGTTGGAACTAGTCAGTCTATGATTAAAGGAATTCCGAAAAGGCTGTAGGTGATAGAGAGATTATCATCATTAATTTTACAATAGGCTCATTTTCCTCTCCTCTTCAATGCCTATTTTCTGAAAATTAACTGCATGTGTGAATAAATACTGATTTGAATTAGTGAGTCATGTGTCATCTTGACACATAGATAATATACTAGAAGTAGTTACACAGCAGCCCACAGTTTAAAAATGCTTTAATTACTTGATGTAATAGTCCCGTGCTGCAAAACTGTTGAGTATGCCCGTTTTATAGAAAAGCTTACTGAGACTAAGGGATTACCTGACATTTGAGTGATTACAGAGCCGGTGGCATACACCTCAGAATTCACTCACCTGTTGTGACTAGAAATCCTGTATATTTTAAATGATAATGCAACTGAAGCATTAAATGCTTTATCTACTCTACCTAGTATTAGACATCTGATCTCCTGTCTTTTTTAAGTCAGTGGTATTTTTAACTGGAAAGTCTTAACTTCTACCTACAATATGCTTTCTTAATTTAATGATTATGTTTATAGTAGAGAAAGTAATCCTCAACAGTATCAGCAAGTAATGTTTCATATTTTAAGTCATCTGTAATAACTGCATTTCCATACTATCTATATAAATACCTATAATCATTTCGAGGTTGTGCTTATTTGGTTCTCTCTTAAAATGTGATTCTTTTTCGCCCTGGCTGGTGTGTGTCATTGGGCTGAGCACCAGCCTGCAAACTGAAAGGTCACCAGTTCTATTCCCAGTCAGGGCACATGCCTGGATGGTGAGCTAGGTCCCCAGTTGGGGGTGTGCACGAGGCAACTGATTGCATGTTTCTCTCCCTCTCTCTCTCTCTCCCTTCCCATCTCTCTCAGAATAAATAAATAAGTAATTTTTATGTGGTTCTCTTTCAAAAATTAATTTGAATTATAGCACAATTAAAATTTTAATTTTCAAAATATTTCCCCCAAAACTTCCACAAATAATAAATATAAAGAAGGCCTACATTACAAGTTAAAAGTATTCTTAATGAAAACCTTTGTAAGAAAATTAAAACTCTGAGAAATCGAGGGAAGTGCTAGGGAAGTGAAGGTTTACTGTTTATTTCCCCTTCCCATGAAAACCTGTAAGAAACTGGAAATAGAAAATACTGCCAAGAACATCAATAAATCAGCAGGGTTCACAGGCATAGGGTGTGGACCTAATAACAATTAATAAAAGTAAGTTGAGATAGCTCATTAAGTTTAAGGCTAGCAAAATTAAGCTGGATCATTTTGGGGCATGAACATAAAAATAACCTTGATTATGGAAACAAATGATAATAAAGAAACAAAGAACAAACAATAAAAAGAAAGAATGTTTTGTGAAGATATGTGTCCTTTTCTATAGAAATTAAAAAAACAAATTTGGACATACAAGGTTGTCAGTGTATTTGGGATGTGGGTGAGGTTCTCCAAAGAGCTGAAAGTAGTCTGCCAGTTACATACAATATTATCTGAAACCTACACAAGACCTTTGCCATCGGCGAACCCTCCTAAGCAATCTGCAATTGAAGGAGCCAAGGTAAGTTATACTGGGTTTTGAAACACACGTAAGAACTGTACTTCTGGTGACAACTAACAAGGAAAGCGTTGAACTTTACTGTCTGACCTCGTGGCTCATCCAAAACAGATGGCCCCCTATTTGATTTCACTATAAGCAAATGACTGAGAGGTTCATCTTAGAGGGTCCTCTTTTTCCGCCAAGTAGTGTACAAATAGAACCAGCACAAATGATTAAATGAGAGCCTTGCCTGAGCTGTGGTCACGTGGAATAGTGCAACAGGCAGAGCTCTGGAGCACTGAACTGAGCTTCCAGTTGCTTCACCAATTATTAGTGTCCCTTTGGGTCACTGTTTGCTCAACACTCAAAAAGGAGGTAACAGGATCCCATCTTAGAATCCTAAGCTCTACAGTGGAAAACATTATTTTTATTTTGCAAATAAGGAAAATACTAATTTGTGGGCATATCTTTTGTGCTGTTCTATCATTTTTTTCCAACTTGAACATTTGGACATAACAGTTACAGGACTAGCACCCAGATGCCATAAACCCCAGACTGGTACATTCTCTATTTTTTAAAGATTTTTTCTTGGCATACAACTGTAATTAAATAACAATAAATAAATTAAAAAAAAAAAAAAAAAAAAGATTTTTTCTTTCTTCCTCTTTATTTTTATTTTTAGAAAGAGGGTAAGGGAGGGAGAAAGAGATGGAGAGAAACATCAATGTGTGTTTTCCTCTCACATGCCCCCTACTGGGAACCTGGCCCACAACCCAGGCATGTGCCCTGACTGGGAATCAAACCAGTGATCCTTTGGTTTGCAGGCCAGCACTGAATCCACAGAGCCACACCAGACAGAGCACATTCTCTCTTTATTTATATAATGTGTCCCAAAAGTTTTAGATCAAGGTGGATAAATAATCTCCAAAACCTATGAAGTTATATATATATATATGTGTGTGTGTGTATATATATATATATATGCTATCTATATACATATACACACACACATGTGCAGTCGTGTGAATATTGTGAGGAGATGCAGCACCTAATTCAATGTGTGAATTAGAAAGGAAAAGGAAATAAGCTAGAAGTAGTTGAGACTAATGAATAAAATATACCTGATTATTGGAGTCAAATATAACAAACTTTAAATAAATTCAAATTAACTAATAAATTAAGTGCAGATCACAACTCATCCTGTTTCTATGGTGATGTAAAAATAACTGAGCGCTTGCTATGCCAAACAAATTGTCCTTTTGAATTGACAGCTAGAAAGCTTTGAGACAAATGTACTGCAGGACTCACATTTTGTGAAAGTAGGGGTGACTGTATGTTTCAACTTTTATTTGCTTATACCTGGTTTTCCTCCCCCTTTTTTTCCTGTTGTGTGTTATTTGTATCTTTATCTTTAAGATGCCTTAAATTCTTTTGTAACAAGTTGAGAATAAATAAGTCATTATTCTGGAAACATGGGTTATCTGTAGGGGGAGTGTGGACTATTCTCTTAGACATGTATGGCCAGGAGACTCCTTCGAAAGAGCTCAAAAGCCCACTCTGAGAACCAATCTCAACACCCACTGAGAGGCAGGGCCTTCTCAGCATATACTACTGCCCAGGGCGATGGGCTAAAGAAGAAAGCAAAGCCAGCTGTTCAATCAGGATCTGAGCTCCAGTCCAGAGTTTTGATGAGAAACCAGCAAACAGATAATGGCACACCCTTTCCCCACTAGACAAAGACTGACTTTTAAAAAAAGAAAAAAAAAATGCTTCCTAAGGCCTAGGGAGTGTTAGACCTAGGACCCACATTGGCTCTGTTTTAATATTTTAATAAATAATTATAGTAAAGAAAATATCTGTCTGCATTGCTATAACATGCATATAATGTTGATGATTCAAGGTTCATACCTAAGAGTACTAGCTCAATTATGGTATTAAATATGTTTACGCTAACTAACAAAGAAAGGCTTGAAATTAGTAACACATTAGCAGCTTGGTCTCATCAAGCGCAACACTATTTTTGCATTCAATTAGACATTGACTATTTAGTATCAGAAAAACAACATAACTTTATGCATTAAATTAATTTCACTTGCATTAGTTTATAGAATTTTAGAATTTAATTTATAAATACATTGTAGTCAAAGTTATAAAAAACAGAATAAAGAATTGATATCTAGTTTTACATTAGTAAATACATAAAATGATAAAGTTTATAGTTTAGCACTAGGAATCTGTGGGAATTTTTTGCTATAAAGGAAAAAGGAGAACTCATTCTTAAAAGTTACTTGCATTTTAACTATGGGATTTAGAGGCAAAAAGGTCTTCAGGAGGCAAAGAAATAACATTTTTTTTGGAATGCAACCACTGCATTAGAGAGTGAAGAAGATGTCTACATGCCTATCACGAGCAAAGTGTGGTTTACAAGATTC
The DNA here is from genome assembly GCF_022682495.2 of Desmodus rotundus. Lineage (NCBI taxonomy): Eukaryota > Metazoa > Chordata > Mammalia > Chiroptera > Phyllostomidae > Desmodus > Desmodus rotundus. Next base: position 85,902,201 of record NC_071397.1, read on the forward strand.
GCCTACTCAGTATCACAGCACACCTGTCCCAACAGTGTGTGTATGTGTGTGTAAAACTGGTAGAAACAATACAACACAGAATATGCAAATACTTTTAATTAGCTACGTAATGTGAGCACGCAAAAGAAGTACACTTTTGATATAGTAACAAAAATCCATCCGCAGAAAACTGCAAAGCGCACTGGCGGCAACACTATCACCACTGCAGACTGCACACGTCCCTCCTCACGTTCTGCTTAGGAACCGGGTCGGCGGTACATCCACTGCGGACACAAAGGAGCTTTCCCAAGGGCGGTCGGCTGACACCCCTCAAAAGAATGGGGAAAGCCAAGGATGAATAATCCACGCCACCACACAGTGTCAGCCATGCCACCCACGTCCAACAAGTGACTTAGGCCTCAAGGTAAGTGGTGTATTTCTTATTTAGTCTCTGCCATCTGGTGCTCTCATCAATGATAGCTCCCATTAACTTTCCGCTTCACATTGGGATAGGCCTTCCAAAAAGCTAATTATCTCCCATGCTAATTATATCATAGATACAGATAACATTATAGCTCACATTAACTTTCCACTTCACATTGGGATAGGCCTTCCAAAAATCTAGTTATCTTCCTGTTTCTTTTTCTGCATTACTGTGATCTTTATTTCTAAATTCTCTAACTTGATATAAGCCACCTCATGAAGACGGAATATTTAGTGTGATTTAACAAACAATTGAATTTGTTGTTCAAAAACTCTAATAACAGCTTTTCTTTAGTTTTCCTATTGCTACAACTGCTACTTAATTTTGAATTCAAAGTGTTTCTTTTATTTTGCTGTTACATTTATGACATTCTTTCATTCCTGAATCTAATGAATAAGCTTTTGCAGTCATTTTTTTTACTGTTGGGGCTACATTTTAAATGTCATTTTTTTAGTCTGCCATTGAATAGGAAAAAAACATTAGTAATTTCTTATACCTGAGAAAGTAATAATGTGCCTTAATGGGGAAGATTGTAGGCTTTGAACTGGTTTCAAATGCTGGCTCCACTACAAAATCAGGAAGATGTTACTTAATTTCAAGCCTTAGTTTTCTTTACTTTGAAGTGGTAATAAGGATAGTGCCTGCTTCACAGTATTGTGAAAATAATAAACTCCCACAAAAAACTTAGCACAGTGCGATGTGCTGTGTGCAATGCCTTATTCTTGTTTCCAAACCCACAAGAAAGTAAAACATTTGGTGAGACGAAGTGAAGGAGATCAAGTACAAATCAACACTCAGATTACCATGTTCCGGAAGAACAACAGATGTGTAGACAATATAAAACAAAACATTTCCAAGCCATTTAAGTGATACTGGACTGTATTGTACGATTTCACCAACAGTGATTCTACTTCCTCCATTTAGATTTCCAAAACATACACTGATAGGCAAGAGCAGCCTCTGGACCCAGTGGGAGAGGAGATGCACCTTTCTCTATCATTATTATTAAACTGCCCACACTTTATTTGTAAAGTACCTGATGCACACAACGAACTGAACGTCAATAAATAAGTGAGGAATAACATTTCCTCCGACTTTTGTCAGTCAATTTACCTGCATTTGTCAACAATAAGAAAGAAAAGTGCTGGAAACTCAAGCCCTGGGGCTTGTTACTAGTGTTACCTTTCAAAGTGAAAGCATAATGACAGTAATTTTAACTATTGAAGTGATAACTATTTATTGTTTTATTCTAACCCTTACTTAGAATTTTTTTAAAAACCTTTCAATTTAAAATGCATCCCCTAAAGAAGGGCAGTTAAACTAAAAAGTCACATTTTAATTATGACATTCAAAGAAAACTTTTCAAAAAAAGATCATAGAAATCATGCCAAACAAAATTAGGTAGCTAATTTATCCACAGCCACCTATTTTTATAGGAATATGGTTTTAGAGAAAATATTACACAAATTTAAAAATCAATAATATTCAGTTTAAGAAGACAATAGCTCTCAACTCTCCACTGAATATTGTCTTCCTTTAATGAAGACTAACTGTTAACACCTAAGTGATGTAAGGATATTGTTGCAAACACCAGGAAATTCAGACAGATTCAATTTTCAGTAATAACCTAACATGTAAATTAAAGAGGTGGCGAGTGACACCCTCTTAATCATCCAAGTTAAACTCTTTATCTAAATCACCCCATTGCCATGGGTATGAGACCACAGCTTCATGCAATGGGTGAACATCACTTCAAATTTGGACATGCCCAATTTTGCCCCACTCCCACCCAAGCATCCCTCCTGTGTAAATGCCCCAACGCATGATTCAGAGAGCCTTCAAGAGTGGCACGGGACCCAGGATTAGCAGGCCTGGATTCTTCTCCCAGCTCTGCCAGGGAACTTCCATTCCCCGGACCTCACTACCCTTACCTGGAAAATGATGCAGTTGAACTACATGATCTGCAAGGTAGAGTTATGGGCACTTGCCACCCTTCCCACTCTTAAAGCAGGTTTCATACCTGGGGTGTATTTTTACAACACTTTTAAAATACAAATATCTGGTGCCTACCTGTCTGTGAAAAAACAAACAACGTATCACTTGACTTGCGGTATTAAAACAAAAACAAACGTGTGAAATCATGTGTCAGAACATTTACTATTCTAGTTTGTTTTTGTTTCAAGTAAGTAGCAGAATTTAGTTTTTAAGTATAAATGGTGTTTTCCCTTATTTGGGGAAAAAAAACAAAATCAAACATTTCCTTAATATTAAGGCAGACATTCTTACCTATCAGGTTGTTAGGCTACAAAATAAGGAAACTACACGTCTAAGGCTTTAAGCAGACAGAGACAGCTGCTACAAGGCAGCTACACTGTTGCCCATTTATTCTATAGCTTTTCTATGAAATAGAATAAAGATTCCCAAAGTGTGTGGAAGGGAAGAGGAAGACTAGGATATGCAATTTTAAAACTTCTGTCAAACTAATGCAATTTTAATTATTTTAAAAGTAACAATTTTCATATACTTTTTTTCAAACTGCACATCTCAGTCGGTTTCATCATCTTTTACTCTAATTCCCAGACACACTCCCTTCCTCTCCTCCTCTTCCCTCTCTTGCCATTCTCCCTCCCTCCTCCCCAGGTGTTCTCCCCGCCCCTCTCCACCACTTTTTAGGCCACCCGACGGCTACCTGTGCCCTTACCTGTCGGCGCTGAGGGCAGTGAGAGTGAACACGGACACCCCGACAGAGGTGAGCTGGATGACGGGGATCAGTTTGCAGCCCACTTCCCCGAACATCCACTGGTCAAAGAAGTAGCGCGAGGCATCCACCGGGACGCAGGTGAGCAGCAGCAGCACGTCCCCGGCGGCCAGGTTGGAGATGAAGATGTTGGGGGCGCTCCTCATGGCGCTGTTGGTGATGAAGATCTTCACCAGCATGATGTTGCCCAGCAAGCCCACCGTGATGATGAACAGGTAGAGGGACGGGATCACACAGCGGATCACGAACTCGGCGGTGGTCCCCTCCGGGGCGGGCAGAAAATCCCTGTCCGAGAGCCCCGGAAAGAAACCGCTCTGATTCCCGCCGGCCGCCTGGGAGAGGTTGCGAAGGGACTTGGGGGGCATGGTCTCTTTCCCAGGAGAGTCCGCTGGAGTTTTCCTGCACGCAGATGCCCTGAGAAGTGGAATTCCCTCCCGCGGTGAACGCGTCACACCGCGCGTCCCTGCGGGGACCAGCCGGTGAGAAAGAAGTCTGTCCACACTCTGTCTGTCCTTCACTTCTACCAGGGGCGCATTGGCTCCTGCTGGCTCCGAATTAAAAAAAATATATCAAAGCAGTTGCGTCTCGTTCCAGTGTTCACTGGTTTGTTTTCCTTTACACCTAGCGGAGAACAGCTCTTTTGTGAACAACGATCTGTTCTGGGATTAATAAAAGTGTCTGCCCGACCGCTCTTTGGGAAGGGAGGGAGTCATCCTGCCGCTGTCCAGCGGACCGCGGCTGAAACACGGGGAGCTACCTCGGGGCGCCTGGTACTTTGCTCACAGCAGGGCTTTGCTGTGGATTCTTCAGTCCCTGTTGTGTTGCGTGGGATTGGAGGGGATCCCAGAGCTCTCCCGCACACTGCGTCCCCGCACACCCGCCTCTGCGCAGGAGGAGCCCCAGGCCAGAAGTTTGTGAACCGCTGAGGCTTCGGAGGCTGGCAAGTCTCTGATGCTGTAACACTGAATGTAGAAAAGAGAATGAGCGACAAAGGATGAAGTAAATAAATGGGATTCGCTCCCCACTCTTCTTCCTTGATCCACTTTTCTCACCCCAAATTTGGAAATTCTTTCCTACAGCTGGCATATTATTTTTAAATTTATATTTTATTTAAATATAACATGCATAAAATGCAGAATGCTTAAGGGTACAGCTCAAACTAGCCACCATTCAGAACCTACAAGCTAACCATTGTCTCTAGAATAAGCAGTATTGGTTCTGCCTTTTATCATGTAAGATGAGTTTGCCGCTGCTGAGTATGTGTGAGATTCACTCGTGCTTTTTGTGTCGAATTTTTTCACTGCCAAATAGTATTCCAGTGCAGACATACCACTGTTAATTTATCCCGTTTAAGACAATTGACATTTGGATTCTTTATAACTTAAGCTAATTTGAATAGCGTTTCTATAAACATTCTCGTGCCTGTCTTCTGGTGCATACTTGAATCCCAGAGGATTTGCTAGGTTACAATGGTTATGTTCAACTTTAACAGAAATCGACAATTTTTCAAAGCAAATTTCAACCTTTCATTTGGAGACTTGCTTGACAGTACCTTTTAAGGCTAAACATAGGTATGCTTGTGACTTCACAATGCCCTCCCTAAGTATATACTCAGTATATTTACGATACACTATTTTAAGTAGGATGTCCCTACAAACAAAATAACTTCCCAAATAAAAGCAATGGAGTTTAATATGAACTGCTCAGAAATGGCAGTTTTGAAATTAGCCAAATGACACTCTTTTCATTGGGAAAACATTTGGCTAGTTCTTGGTTTTTAAAGAACAAACTTGTGTAATAACAAAGGAATTAGTCAAGGGCTACCTACATCGATCTGGCCACAGGCCAATGACTGTCCCAAACCATTTTAATGATTTAATCAAAATTTTCAGACATTGCTGACCAAGAATGACATTTAGTTATCATAACCGAATTACAGAAGGTAAACATTTATGTTGTAATTAATTTTATGTTTTTGAACTCAATCTCCTGATTGGATACTTTTCTCAATAGTCTCCTTCGGTTCCATTACTTAATGTTACTAAGTGAATGTTGGCCAAATAGAATATTCACACACATAAAACTGAATATAGGTGAACATTACATCCATATTTATCATATATAAATTTTAGAGTGTCTTTAGGTACTTTATCTTCAATATTATTTAAATTTTTATATTAACATCCAATCTCATTATGCAAAGTATATTACTAAAGCAGTCTTCTAAATGATGAAATCTCTCAAACTTTCAAACTACAACTATCTCATCTTAATCTATTTTATATAAAAACATTGCAGTCTAAATTGCTGAATAGATATCTATGTTGCCTTCTGATGTTGTCTATATGATGCTAATTGCTTACTTGAAAAATATTGAGTCTAAAAACTGGGTTAACAAATATACAACTGCTTGGCACTGTAGAAATAAGCATCTGAATTACTGATTTTTTCAGTTTCAGGTGGATTCACATGTATTTACTCAAAGCCTTGGATTAATGGGAGTGAGGATTATAATGAATATTTTAATAGCATCAGTTTAATACTTTATTAAAATATGTTATAAAGTTATTATAATTATGTACATATTACTTAGATGTATCACAAAATTATGTGTAAGTATGTGGGTGTCTCAATTGCATAAAATCAATACACATCAGAAATAAACATCTACTAAAGAAATAAACTTTATTGTAATTGATGTAAGACTTACCACATTATGTCCATGTAAGACTACACCTAGCACATACAATTATAAATAGTACATAACACTTGATAGTAATAAACTACTATGGTGCTGGTTTATGTATTTACCATTCTATAGTTTTTATCATTATTTTAAGGTGTACTTTTTGTACTTACTTTTTTTATTTCAATAAAACACTATGTTATGTGATGCTGGACTGGCAGCAACCTCAAACATCTCTTGCTTACATCTTTAAATTGTATCATTTTCTCTTGTGCTTGATTCAGTCATGTGTTGTTTGGTTTATTATGGGCCCTAAGCATAAAAAATCCATTGCTAATGTTTTCAGTAAGAGGCCACATCAAGTGATTGTTCTGCAAATGAAATTAAAAGTGATTAAGGACTGGAGAGTTGGAAAATTAGTGATGGTTATTGCTCCCCAGTCAGGCACATCCCATTCCACCATAGCTATGATCTTGAAAACAAGAGAAAGTGATGGAAGCTGTTAGAGATCTGCTTTATTGATGGCAACAAGACTGACAAAGTTCAGAAAGGTTCTAGATCAAATTTGGAAGGTCCTAACAACTTAGATTGAAGACCAGACACAGAAGCGCATCCCTTCCAGCACCAGGACAATCACAACCAAAGCAAAAAGTTTGTTTTTGTATTGTTGAAAGAAAAACCTGGACCTGACTACAATGCTGAACTTACTGTTAGCTCCGGGTGGTTTAAGCAACTCAAGAATCATTTATTACATAATGTGAATGTGAGGGGTAAGTCTGCAAGTGCTGATGTAAAGGCCACTGAAGAATTTTTGGAAAGTAGATAAGCTGATGGTGGAGGAAAATTACTTGCCAGAGCAAATATTCACTGTGGATGAAAACCTCCCTCTTCCAGAAAGGGATGCTGTGCCCTCTCGGTTTGTAAGTGCACTCTGTGATGTTCACACAACGAAATCACCTGAGGATGCGTTTCCCCAAACACATCCCCTCTGTTAAGCATTACATGGCTGCACAATACCAAGGGCATAATCCATGAAAGGAAGAATGGATAAGCTTTACTTAATGAGCTAATCAAAATTAAATACTTCTGCTTTGCAAAGACATTGCCTATAGAGTGAGAAGGCAAGTAGGAGACTTGAGGGGTGGTGATGTAGAGAATGTATTAAAACTCCACAGTATGAAAACAAACAGTTAAAAATAGGCAAACCATCTGAATAGACACCTTGCCAAAGAACATGTAAAGATGGTAAATAAGCATATGCAAAGCTGCCCAACACCATAAGTCATTAGGGAATTTCAAATTAAAACAACAGTGAGATACCACTACTTACCTATTACAGTGACCCAAATCCAAAACAGTAATGGCGACAAGCGGTGTTCAGGATGTGATACGACAGCGACTCTCGTTTACTGCTGGTGTGAATGTCGAAGGTACATACAGCCACTTTGGAAGACAGTTTGGCAGTTTCTTACATAACTAAATATACTCTTACCACACAATCCAGTAATTGTGCTCCTCAGCAGGTACTCAAATGAGTTGAAAACTTACTTCACAGATAATCCTGTGCCACACATGAGTATTTAAAGGAGTTTAATTCATAATTGCCTAAGTGTGGAAGTAACCAAGATGTCCTCTAGTGGATTAATGTATAAAATGCGCTATATGCAGATAATGGGATATTAATCAGCTCTAAAATATCAGTTAATGAACCACGAGGAGACATGGAGGAAATGTTACATAGTTAGAATCATATAACATATGAATCATATAGTGTATGATTCTAACTATATAACATTGGGGGAAAGGCACAACTATGGGAAGAGGGAAGGCGATACTCACTGCCAGTGGTTATGGTAGGGAGGATGGAGAGAAGAAGAGGTGTGCACAGAGGACCTTTAGGGCAGTGAAATGCTCTGTAGGGTATAATAATGCTGGATCCATGTCATCATACATGTGTCAAAGTCCACAGAATGTACAGTACCAAGGGTGAACCCTGATGCAAATTATGGACTGTGGGTGATGATGCTATGGCACTGCAGGTCCATTAATTATAACAAAAGTGCCACTATGTGCAGGATATCGACAGTGGGGGAGGCTGTGCTTGGGTGAGGAAAGAGGATATATAGCAAATCTCTGTACCGTTCACTCATTTTTTGTGAACCTAAAACTGCTTTTAAAATTGATCTAAAAGTCTGATTTTTAAGAAGATAACTATGACAAAAATTATATTTATCTAATAATGTGCTGCATTTTATCTAGATAATTATGTTTATGAAAACTACTGATAGGATTATCTGCTTTATATTTTAGTGTCAAAAGAAGTCTTACTTGAGTTTGTTTTTGTTCATTTTTAATAAACTAAACCCATGACTTCAAAAATTCCACCAAGGTGTATATCATAATCAAATCACAGTCACAAAGAAAAATATTAATATCAGTCAGTAATATAAATAAAATAATAAACAAACATGTGTAGAGACACAAATAAAACAATAACAAGAGATATTTTACTGGAAACAATGCAAGCCCAAAGATAGTAAAACAGTATGTTTAAAACACTAAGAGGAAAGAAAATGTCACTTAAAATTTTATACTCGAGGAAGTATCTTTAAAAAACACAGGTCAAAAGAGACATGGAAATAAAGAACAAACTGACAGTGACCAGAGGGAGAGGGGAAGAGGGTTAATGGGGGACAAAAGGGGAAGAGTCCAGTCAAACAATATGTATAAAAGACCCATGGACAAAATCAATGAAATGGGAGGAAGAATTGAGTGTGGGAGGTGGGGAGTGGGTAGGGCAGGGGAGAGTAATGGGGGGGAGATGGGGATAACTGTAATTGCACAACAATAAAAATAATAATAAAAAACATAGGTTAAAAACATAGTTTTTCACACTTACAAAAGCTCAGATTTTTATGACCAGCAGACCCGTACTAAAAAGCTAAAAGAAGTTCTTCAGACTTCTAAGTAAAATGATTTTATCTTTATCTGCAAATACAAAAAAACATGTAAATGGTAAACATATAAATGAATTTCTTATTATTTAAATCTCTTTAAAAGATAATTAAGCAAAAGAAATATATATATACATATATATAGCGAATTATAACATCCATAGAAGTGAAACATATGATAATAATAGAACAAAGAAAGAAAGGATAATGCAAGTATACTCTTGTAAGGTTCTTACCTATATGGGAAGTGGTATAATATTATTTGAACATTGACTGGGACAAACTGACTGGGATAATTGGGCTATGTAGGTTGGTAGCAATACTATCAACCCACTTTAACTAATTAGCATTTAGAAAGTACTTTGCTGAACAACATCATTGTGTAATTCTTTTCTATTGCATACAGAACATGCACAATGATAAAACATTCTGGGCCATAAAAAAAAAATCTCAATAAGTAAAAAAAATCTAAATCTAAAACTACGTTAAATGACAGCAAAGAAATTAAATTAGAACTCAATAATGAAAGGTTACTTGGAAATTCCTAAAATCTCTATAAAATAAGTAAAACATTTCCAAAAGATTTATGCAAAGAGTAAATCAAAAAGCAATTAGAATGTAATTTCCAGTTAATGAAAAACCCCACAGTCTACATCAGTTTGCACAAGACAAATAAAGGAGGGATGAGTGGAGGGTTTCTGGCACTAACTGCCTACAACAGAACAGAATCCATGACTTTAGCTCATATCTTAAAAATCCAGAACAAGAATAGCAAATTAAACCCAAAGTAAGCAAAAGAAAAGACATAAAGGAAAAGCAAATTTAATGAAATAGAAAACAAAAGAACAGTAGAAAAATCAATTAAATCAGAAGCTGATTATTTGAGATCAATAAAATTGATATGCTTCTAGCCAGACTTGTCAGACTAGAGAAGACACAAATGAGAAATGCCAGTAATGAGAGATAGGAAATCAATATATTCCATAGATATTTTAAAAATATATACAATATAATAAATAATTTTATGACAATAAATTCAACAACTGGGAAGAAGTGGACAAATTCCTTTGGAAAGAAGCAAATTACCAAAGCCAACAGAAAAATAAATTAGTAACCTACATAGTCTTATATGAAATAGACTACTAAATTTGAAAACTTTCCCACAAAGAACATTCTAGGTCCATAAGACATCCCTGATGAATTCTACTGAATACTTATGAAAGAAATAATGTCAATTTTAAACAAAGATCGTAAAAGTAAGTAAATAAAGAAGTAAGATAAATGCTATAAGAAAATAAGTCAGGAAAAAATTATGATGGAGTGACTTGATTTTAAACAGAATCCTTTATAAAATGGAAGAGAAGGGAGTATTTCCCAACTCGTTCTATGAGGCCGGCATTACTCCGATACTAAAATCAGACACAGATATTACAGGGGGAAAAAAACCATCGACCAGAATTTCTCATGCACATGGATATGAAAATTCTTAACAAAATTTTAGCATATCAAATCCAAAATTATGTCTTTAAGAAAGGATAATATATCATAACCAAGTAGAGTTTATCCCTGGATTGCACCATTGGCTTATCATGTCAAAAGCCAGTGTGATTCACTCTGTTAGATTAAAAAAGAAAAACCATATTAACATCTCAACCAATGCAGAAAAGGCATTTGAGATGATCCAACACCTATCTACAATAAAAGTCCTCAGCAAACAAGAAATAGAAGGGGTCTTTGTCAATATGATTTTAAAACACTACCAAAAACCCCTGAAGTGAGCACTGTACTTACAGGTGAAAATCTGAATGCCATTCTCCTGGGATGAAAAGCAAGGCAGATATACGCTCTTACGTCTACTTAATGTTGTTACAGAAGTTTTAGCTGAAGCATTAAGACAAGAAAATCAACAAAAAGACATACAGATTTGTCACCCCACATGACTGGAAATGTATAGGAGCTGGGGCACCAGAAAGAGTGGTAGTTCAGTCCCCAAGCTGAATCTACTCGTCAAACTGGACTTATTTGGGGAGGAAATGTTTTGGAAAATAAATGATAAAAAGGAATGAAAGCATGGGAATTAATAGTTGAAAAAGGAAGCTAACAAATTAATTATTCAAAGTGAAAAAAATAAATATAACTTTGCTACCTTGCAAGATAGGTTTATGAAAATAACAATTTTGTCTCTCACCTTTGCATTATGTTCCTAGAAGGGCAAAGACTTTGTTGGCAGAAGCCTCTGCATCACTGCAACAAAATGCAACAGCCTGGGGGCAGTGGGCCTGTGAAGCATGATTTACTAGAGTGACTTATTTCATACTTATTTGTAAAACCACAGAAAATATGACACTGGCTAAATGGAAAGACACTATTGGGGTTATGTGTTGACGCTCACTAACAGAATTCGCCATTAATGCCAGAGACTTTCAGAGGTTAGAAACTTCTAGCAAGAATAAGATGCCCCACGGTTATCCTGTTCCAGAGAGCAGGCAAGTGGTAGCAAGCATTTTAGACTGGTTAAGAAATTTGAATAAATTTCTTCTAAGTGGAAGAAGTGTTAAGGAAACATGACTGAAGACAATCATGGGAGGCAATTGTACTCGGAATCAAGCAAGACTTTCAGACATACCATTACAAATAGAAGCAGAAGTAGCCCACAGTGCAGACAGCTTTCGAAATGGCAGCATAAAGAGTTCCAGAGAAATGTCCCTAACTGGTTAAAATTATAAATAAACAAAGGCAAATATTAAATGTCTCTAGAAATTGCCCAAGTATTATGTAGCAAATGAAGAAATACTCTTCAATAATATCTACTAAATCTCAGTAAAAACTTCAAGCCTGGCATTTAGGACTCAATTTGAGATTTCTATCCCCCACACTGCCACTGAGCATGACAGATGCCACTTTCTGTGTGAGTGCAGCCAGCTCCCGGTCCAGTACTATGATACCCCTCCAAAAGGAGCAGGCTACTCCCAACTTTCATCCTTCTCAGTTCGGTTTCATGCTCTGTTCCCGAGAAGACCAGCTGAGTGGTCTGGACCTATCTTACCACACTCAGCCCTTGTTGCTAGGGCAGAAGTTCTACTCCAGGTGCAGCAGGCCATGACACCAGTGCCCCAAACCCCCTCACCCCAGCTGGCTTCTAGTGGGGAGAGCTGTGATGGAGGAGTCAACCAAGGAGGCCAGAGGTTAGCACCCTTGCCCGGTGCCCAGCTAATAAATCAGCGGTGTCACTCAGAGAAAAAAGTCACAGTCCCTGACTCCACAGAGAACTCCAAAGCTCTTCCTAAGGGAAATGACTTCATTGGAAATAGAGTATGGGTAAATTCAAGTTGAAGGGCACTCCTCGAAACAATGGAGATTACAGTGACGTGAAATTAAGAGGAGGCTGGTAGCTCTGTGAGAGCAGGAAAATAAAAGGTAACCCAGTATGAGTTTATAAGTGGAGAAAGATAGCTAACAAGAATCCTTTTGAGGTTGGAGCAAACATAAAAGACAGGCCATAAAGAGTACTCTCGCACCAAAGTTTTTTGATCCGCTCATTTACTGACGGGCACTTAGGTTGCCCCCAGCACTTGGCTATTGTAAGTTGTGCTACTATGAGCATTGGGGTGCATAGGTTTTTTTGAATCGGTGTTTCAGGATTCTTAGGGTATAATTCCAGTGGTGGATTTGCCAGGTCAAAAGGCAGTTCTATTTTTAGTTTTCTGGGGAAATTCCACACTATTTTCCACAGTGGCTGCACCAGTCTGCATTCCCACCAACAGTGCACTAGGGTTCCTTTTCTCTACAACCATTCTAACACTTGTTGCTTGTTGATCGCCATTTACACAATGGAATACTATGCAGCAGAAAGAAAGAAGGAGCTCCTACCCTTTGTGACAGCATGGATGGAACTGGAGAGCATTATGCTAAGTGAAATAAACCAGGCAGTGAAAGACAAATACCATGTGATCTCACCTATAAGTGGATTCTAATCAACAAAACAAACAAGCAAAATATAACTAGAGACATTGAAATAAAGAACAAACTGACAGTAACCAGAGGGACTGGGGGAGAGGGATAATGGGAGATAATAAGGGAAAGGCCATCAAGGAACATGTATAAAGGGCACATGGACAAAGCCAAAGTTCCAGGGTGGGAGGCAGGGATGGGTGGGGCAGGGTAGCCATGGAGGGGTGAAAATGGAGACAACCATATTTGAACAACAAAAAATGAAAAGAAAAAAAAAACAATACTCTTACAGAGGCTTGGATTTAGTTTAACTATGGAGGAATTTATGCCCTCCAGAAATTATGAAAAACAATACAGAGATCAGCCAACAACTAGTGGTGTTTAATAGCTCAATGTTGTACCCATAGAGGCAGTAAGCTTAATAAAAGGGTCAGGAAAAGGGAAAGTCAAAGAAAGTACTGCTAAGACTATTTCATCCCAGGGTGACCGTGCATATACCCAACGCCGTGTCTGCTGAGGAGTGACATCAGAGGTTGCACAATGCAGGGAAGAATGCAGGGAAAAACAGGCAAGAATGAAATAGCCCAACCTAGTCACTAAACAAATAAACAAGCAAACAATAACAAGTGAGGGGAAGGGTCAGTATACAAAGTTGCTGCAATATATTACCTCAAATGTCCAATTTTCAACAAAATTAAGAGAAATGTAAAAAACCAGGAAAATGTGACTCAAAGAAGGAAAAATCAGACTATAAAATCTACCTTTGAGAGGACCCAGAGGTCAGATGTGGTAGACAAAGACTTCAAAGCAAGTATATAAATTATGTTTAAAGAACTAAAGAACACTGTAGTTAAATAAGTGAAGGAAGATATGATGATAATGTCTCATTCAAATGAAGAATATCAATAAAGAAATAAAATGTTTTTAAAAGAATGAGATGGAAAATCTGGAGGTGAAAAGTACTATAAATAGAATGATATTCACTAGAGGGTTCAAAAATAGATTTCAACTGACAGAAGAGTCACTTAAACTGAAGATAAACTAGTAGAGATTACGCAATCTGATGTATAAAGAACGGAAAAAAGGAACCGAGTCAGAATTGTAGGACATCAGTAAACATCCCAGAATATACACAATAGGAGTGCCAGAATTAGAAGACAGAATGTGGAGCATAAAAATATTTACAAACTACCTCTGTTCAATTCCCAGTCAGAGCACATGCCTGAGTTGTGGGCCAGGTCCCTAGCTGGGGGTGTGTGAGAGGCAACCAATTGATGTTTCTCTCACATATTGATGTTTCTCTCCCTCTCTTTCTCCCTCCCTTCTCCTCTCTCTAAAAATAAATTAATAAAATCTTTTAAAAATATATTAAAAAATAATTGCTAAAAACTTCCCAAATTTGATGGAAAGCATTAATTATAAATGCATACATCAAATAGATCAACACAGTTCAAATAAACACAAAGAGACCTACACCCAGACATATCAAAGTAAAAATATTCAGAAAAAGATAAAATCTTAAGAGCATCAAAGGAAAGAACTGTCAGCCAAGAATATTACATCCAGTAAAACTTACTTTTAAAAATAAAGACAAAAAACATCCCCAGAAAAGCAAAAACTGAGAGAACTTTTGTTAACAGACCCACCTTACACGAAATAATAAAGCATGTTCTTTAGGCACAGAGCCAGTGGCTTTGACAGTAGTTCAAATCCACATGGAAAAAAAGTGTGCATATATATATTTTAAAAAGACAATATATGTATATTTTCCCTATTCTTCTCCTTAGTTATTTTAAAAAGAAATTGTATAAACAATATTCATATAATTGTGATGATAAATATACAAAATTGGTGGGTGGGAGCAGCGCTATTACAGGAGTAAGGAAAATACACAGGATGAATCCATGAGTATAAATGAAGAGAACCCACAAGAACAAACAATGTCAAATAGAAAATTTAATATAATAAACTATAAGTGTTTGTTCTCTTTTATCTTCCCAGTTTCTTATACAAAGTAAAAATTATAACAAAAAGTCACTATGTTTGTAACATATATAAAAGTAACATGTCTAATAATATTGCCACAAAGAAGAAAAAGAGAATGATGCTATATAAGGGTAATGATTTTATATCTCGCTCATATGAAGTCAGTAAAAATCTGAAGTAGATTCTGATAAATTAATGTACACATGGCAAGGCCTAGAGCAATCACTAAGAAAATACCACAACACATATAGTAAAAAAAAGTATTTAAAAAGTAAAATGTTAAACTGGAAAATATATACTTAACACAAAAGAAGGTAATAAAAGAAGATCAAAAGAACAAAAAAGGATCTGAGACATAGAAAAAAGTCTAACAAAACCTGACTATATCAATAATAATATAAAATATGGATTAAACTAACCAATTAAAAAATAGAAGTTTTAAAACAAAAAGATTATTAGAGATAATGAAACACATTGTATAATGATAAAGGGTCAATCCATTAAGACTATTTAACAAACTGAACTATCAAGCAAAAGACAAACTCACAGATAGAGAGCAAGATGACAGCTATGGAGGGGGAGATTAAGGGGTTGAGGGATCACGTCAAAAAGAAAAAGGACTCATGGACATGGACAACAGTATGGGGATTGTTGGGAAGGAGAGGAGTATAAAGGAGCTAAATGGTAATGGAAAACAACACAACAAAAAATTTAAAAAATACAATTTTTGACACATTTGCATTTAATAACCAAGTACCAAAATACATGAAGCAAATTTGGACAAAACTTAATGGAGAAGTTGACAATTCAACAATAATAATTAGAGACCTTAATACCTCACTTTCAATAATGTCTAGATCACTACACAAAAGAGCAACAAGGAAACCACAACTCGATAAAACAATTAGACCTAACAGATATCTATAGAGCAATTCACTCAACAACTGCAAAATACATATTCTTCTCAAGTACACAGGAAACATTCTCTAGGAGAGCCCATAGGCTAGAACATAAAATAACCTTTAATACATTTTAATTTTATTGAAATCACATACAAAGTATATTTCTGACCACAATGGAATAAAATTCACAAGCAATAAAAAAGAAATTTGGGGACTTTACAAATATGTGGAAATTAAACATACTCCTTAATAATTAATGTGTCAAAGAAGAAATTACAAGAGAAATTAGACAGTATTTTGAGATGAAAATAAGACACAGCACAAAAAAAAATCTTATAGGTGTGCTTAGAGAGAAATGTATAGCTCTAAACATTTAATTTAAAAAGAAAAATAATCTAAATTCCATAATCTAGCTTATTACCTAAAGCAATAAAAAGAGAAGAAAAACCAAAAATTATGCAATCAAGCAGATGGAAGGGAATAATAAAGATTAGAGCAGCAATTGTAAAGAATAGAAAACAAACAGCAAAAAATAATAAAAATCAAAACTTTGTTTTTTAAAGAAATCAGTAAATTGATAAAACATTAGCTACACTGACCAAGAGAAAAAGAAGGAAGACTCAAATTATTAAAATCAGGTACGAAAGAGGAGCATCACTTCTGTGCTTTCCACAATAATCTCAAGGCAATCCACAGAATGGAATTTATAAACCATATATCTTAAAAGAGACTTCTATCTTAAACTGTGGGAGGGCTCCGCCCACAGGGCCCCCCAGGCCACCACAGATGAGAATAAGTCTACCAAGACATGATCTGCTTGGGGAGGAAAGGTAGCCGGATCTCTCAAAGGAGAAGGGCCAAGAGCCTTTTCCTCAATGGGCTTTTATTGGGTTCAATTTGCACAGGAATACAGGTAAAGCTCATCAATCATTGTCAGGCACTAAGGATCAAACAATAGATAACAAACAAAGAACTCTAAGGGCTTATTCTGAGTCAGGGTCAGTTAGCTAAAGGGCTATAAGACTTTGGGAAACAAACTCATTTCAGGCTTGGACCCTTATCATTTAAACAAACAAAGCAGGTCTCACAGGATATTATTATGCATCCTTTCCTAGGCCTGATCGCCCTGGGGAATCCACCCTTTCCAGCACAAGACTGCACCGCCCTCTGTCATTGTTTCAGGCTTAAATCAGGCAGGGGAAGTAAGGCAGCCAAGAGATTAGGAGACTTCTTGCAGACAGAATGAGGACTCCGGCTATGTCAAAGCTGAGGGGCGAGGGTCCATCGCCCCCTTTTTCTATAGCCCCACGAGTCCTTCCCTGTGGGCCTCTTCATGACCATGCCTGTCTTAGGTCATCCCTCCCTTGAGGAATCTTACCCATCATTGGCTACCTGGTGAGGCTCAGGGCCAAGCAGTGTAAAGTAAAGTGGGCAGGG
This sequence comes from Desmodus rotundus, assembly GCF_022682495.2. Lineage (NCBI taxonomy): Eukaryota > Metazoa > Chordata > Mammalia > Chiroptera > Phyllostomidae > Desmodus > Desmodus rotundus. The sequence goes on from NC_071397.1 coordinate 85,919,338, forward strand.
TCGGTGCCCCGCCAGGGAGATAAGCTTTGTCTCCTTAGTGGCTTAAGGTCCCAAGGTCTCTGACTCAACCTTAGCCATGGGGGGTTACAGCTTCTGAAACCAGGCAGGTTGGTTCCCAACACTAAACTATATAAAAAAACTCTACAACTCAATAATAAAAAGATAAATGACTCAATTTAAAAATGCACAAAGAGTCTGAATAGACCCAAAGAAGATATATAAATCCAAAGAGATCTCCAAAGAAAGGATACATGGCCAATCAGCACATGAAACGATGCTCAACATTTCCATCAGGAAAATGCAAATCGAGACCACTTCACACCCACTAATATAGCTATAATAAAAAAAAAAAACAGACAAAATAAGTGTTAGAAAGGAGGTGGAGGTTTTCAAACCCTTGTACTTTGCTGGTAAAAATTTTTTTTTAATGTTCAGCCACCGTAGAAAACAATCTGGCTGTTTCTTAAAAGATTACATTAAAAAGTACCACATTCCCCAGCTAGTCTACTCCCGAGAGAATTGAAAATTTGTATTACACGAACTATGGTAGCCTTATTTAGAAATATCAAAAAGTAGAAACAACTTTAATGTTCATTAACTAATGAATGGATAAATAAAATATGATATATCTACAATGGAATATAATTTGAAATTAAAAACAAATCAAGTACATGTCACAATATGGAGGAAACTTGAAAATATTATGCTAAGAACACAACCACAAAGACCGGTTGGAATGTAATGCATGAAATTTATACAAAACATCTAGAATGAGCAAATCTATAGAGACAGAAAGTACTTTAGTGGTGGCCTAGGACTGGGGAGTTGGGGGAAAATGAAAAGGAATGGGAATCTCTGGTTGGTGTGGCTCAGTGGATTGAGTGCCGGCTTACAAACAAAAAGGTCACTGGTTCGATCCCCATCCCCATCAGCGCATAAGCCTAAATTGCAGACCAGTTGGGAGCCTGCGACAGGCAAGCAATTCATATTTCAACGCTTCTTTCCTTCTCTTTCCCTCTCTTCCCCTCTCTCGGAAAATAAATAAATAAATAAGTAAATAAATAGCACACCTAATAAAGGAAAACACAGTAACTAACAATGAAATCCTTTAAAAAAAAAAGAAATGGGGAAAATGCTAATGAACATGGGTGTTGTTTTGTGGGAAATAAAATATTTTTAAATTAATTGCAGTGATGGTTATGCAATTGTGAATATACTACAAACCATTTAAGTGTATACTTTACATGGGTTAATGGTATGGTGTGTGAATTATGTATCAATACAGGTGTTAAGAGAAAGAAGAAGAGAAGGAGAAGAGGAGCATCATTAGCTCATATTTATTGCATAGTCCATTAATAGAGAATTTATGAACCCCTTAAATTAGGGAAGTTTCTAAACAGGGAATGCAACTCACCTCACTCTCTTTGTCAGCTTGGTTCCATGAATAAATGCAAATAAATCAGACCCAATTATTGACCATGTGGGGACAGAAACTACAGTAAATTTTTCTCAGACAATCCCACTGAGAACTTGGTTGGCTGTCTTAGAAGATGCCTCCCATTGGGAAACCATTTCAACTCAATCCTATAAAATGATAAAAGATCTGTGGTTCTGCCCACAAATTCTTGTACCACGAACTCACTGATGAGTGGCTTTTGGCCCATCCACTGTACACAACAAAATCTGGTACCAGGGAAGAGGTCACTTCTGTTGGAAAGAGGCAATAAATACAACAGTCATAATTTCTTATATTTGATAAAAACCAAAAAAAATTAATAATTTTCTTAACAAGAAAAAGTTGCTTTGATTATATAATAATTCAATTTCTATGAGTTTTCTGATTGTTACTTGTAAAAAAATTAACTTGGCCTTCACTTATGTAGCAGTCTCTTAACCATAGTCATTTAAGAGGAAATGTCTTTGAAAGAGTTTTATCCATCCATTAGTTTCCATTAGGATTCACAAAAATGTAAAATAAATTACGTTATGCAAATTAGAACATAGAATTGGAATGACATGAGGTTTTAGAAAAAGAAACTCAACATTGAACAATTTAGGATACCAGAAATATCAATGATAATTTAATCCGTGTAGGAATGTGACTTCAGAGAACAGGCATCAGCATGTTCTTAGAAAATTCCATTGAACTCCCATTTAAAATGCAGCTCTTTCACTCCCAGTGGGATATCACTCAAAGAACTTGCTCACACACCACCAACGTGATACCTAGTACAAGAGCAAAAGTCATTTGTGCTGTTAGATTGACAAAGTAAGCACACACTTCGGTCTTTCCTAGTTAAATAGTGTTTTCCTATTCAGAAAGGTCCGTTTGTTTGCCGCAATACATCTGGTTTTCATTCTGAACGTTTAGTAGAGCCAAAAATCAAAAGAAATTTTCCAACTTGAAACCCTTGGCCTAAAATAATCTGCTAGGTCTCTCTCAAAGATAAACAGGAGTATAAATTCTTGTGAGTCAGTAGCTCCTAAGAATATCCTTTGAATTCCATATTTGTGTTTCACAGAATCACCACAGTGTGATCGGTGATTTTTCTCTCTTGCAGCATGTAACTGGAAGGCAGTTCTTATAGGCAAACGACTAGGTTTAGTTTTCAGTGGAAAAAGGTGTTTTAATGTTTTTCAAATATTATGAAATAAACAAGACTAAATATTATCTTCAAATCCAGTATGAAGTAGAAATTGAATGAATCTCTAAAATAATTTGATGTGGCATCAGCACTCCCCACGTGGAAGACAGTAGGATCAGCCTGTCTTTACCCCTAACATCCTTATTACTACACTACAATAAATCTTTTAAGTGACAAGTCAGTGTTTTATGTCTCATTAGCGCCACCTACTGAGTGCTGGTCACATTTCATAAGTCTCAGTAACAAGTCAATTTGGTATAAATGGAAAAGCAACTAAATGGAAGTAACAAAAGGATGACAATAGAATAACGATATCTCCAGCATTTTCTCTTCATCCAAGCTACCTGAGTATAAGTGTAGCAACAAGAACAATGAAATTCAGAAAAAAGAACTAGCTTTAAATTTCGTTTACTTAAGTATGATACTTAATTTGATTAAAAGAGGCTTTACCTTGATGAAAACAAATATTAAGCCATACCTAACCTAGCTATATCACAGATTTATAATAGTTATATAGAATAATGCATATGAAAAATATTTGGAAACCATAAACATTTTCTAAATGTCACATATTTTATACAGTTTAACCTATAACAAAATGACCTTTTCAGTTTGTTTAATATTTTTCCAAACATTTTTAAAATGCTACAACTGAACTTTTGAACCAAGCTAGGCTGATGATTTAGGTTCAATTGTTCTAAGCATTTGGGAAAGCTGAGATATTTTATTTTATTAGAAAGAGATTTCCCACACTTGATGGCTTAGAAGTTCTTTCATAATATCTTTTCATTTCTAATAAAAATAAAGGGGCGAAAGTCATATTATTTTTCAGTTCTCAAAATGCATTGACTCATACCACTGAATATGAACTATGAAAAGCTGGTAATTGAAACTTCCGGTTTTGCTGAAACTATTTAAGAATCATGAACTTAGCGGTTAAGTATCAGGTTCATTGGTATTCAGCTGTAATGATTCCACATAAGAAAAGTTCTCACAAGCTTTAGTTCTTTCATTGCCTTTATGGAGGTCTTGTCTAAAGTAATAAAACAAGAAGAAATAATAAAACAACACATCATAGTTAATAATAACATAATTTCAGGTACCCGATTAAACACATTCATCGCGCTCACTTTTTCTGACCATACCCCTACTGCGGGCAGAGCACCAGGACTGGGGAATCAAACAATGCTCACACTGCGTATTTTCTAATCTGTAGTCTCCAACGGTGTAACAAGCAGCTTACAGATTTGGAAATATACAGGTGTCTGTAAACATGTAAACATTTGTCCTGTTTGCCTGAACTGTCAATTTTGCCCAACTGTTTCTTTCCTTTACACATAAAGATGAACATATTGTAAATAAGCATGGCCAAAACATCCAAGTCAATCACACTCTGCACATGCAAATGTATTAACATTTAAGAGAAATTTTCCTTTGGCCCCATTCCTGCCTACATTCACATTTCCTGGCTGTCCCTCCTGATTCCCCAGAGGTTTCTCAGCACGAAGAGGCCAATTATAAAACAGGAAAATCTCCACTCGAAGCCGATATACGCAGTTACAAATTGCTCTGGAGGGGTTAAAGGACTGATATGAATGTGGTCCACTGAATATACCCGGCAGCGGTGTTGCCAGAGAAAACAAGAATTTGAATGAGTCTAGGTTGAAAAAATAAATTACCTTATCGCCTTGAAGGTAATCTCCATCGGTCAAGGTCAACGCCTTTTACTTTGGCATTGCATGAGAATCATCTCCACTCCCCCCTCCTTTTTTCCCCCAGATAACTAGAGGGGTTTTAAATGTTTGTGGTCAGTGATCTGATATTTTTTCACAAATTGCCCTTTAGAAAACGGAAAGAGCTGTTATTATTTGAATGAGGGTGATTGATCATGCTAACAAATGTCTTCCTCAAATTCCATCATAATTTTAAGTCAAGGTCAGGGTATTAATAGGACTATTACGTTCCTCATATTTATTTTTTCTCTCTGGGTTCATCATGTGTCAGTATGTGTTGAGCTAATGTCAACAGCAGATGAAAATGCATCACGGTTCAAGAAATGTAGTCTTGCTAATATTTATTTAAGAGGTACTGGCTTGATAATGGTATTCAGTGAAAATTTCAGTCAAAAAAAAGTGCATTTGTGTCTATAAATATATTGAATTTTCATATCAGAAACTTTAATTCAACGACAAAAACACAGTAGCCCTGAAACTAAGGGCAGTAGCATAAAACATAATAATTTTAAAGGTCAGTACTATTTACTGATTAGGGTTTATATGTCAAATATCTAACTAAACAATTTACATTCATTATCTCATGTCATATTCTTACCAACACCATGAACTCCATGTTATTATCCTTACTTCACAAGGGATAAAACTAAATCTAGAGAGATAAAGTAATATGTCCAAGGTCACCCAGCTAGACAGGGACACAAAAGAGAACTGAAGTCTAATGAATCTCCATTTGCTAAGCCGTGCAGTCTGTCAAGGAGTTATATCTGCAAGGATTGAGTTCCTTCTTTCCACACGTAAGTGAAATCATATGGTACTTGTCTTACTCTGACTGGCTTATTTCACTTAGCGCAGTAATCTCCAAGTCCACCCTTGCTGTTGCAAAAGGTAAGATTTCCTTCTGTTTTATGAGTAGTATTCCATTGTGTAAAAGTATTCCATGGTGTAGAAGTAACACAGATTTTTTTATCCGCTCATCTAAAAAGAGTTTCTTTTTTCTAACTCACTTAAAGTCTGTCTGTTCTCTGAGTTGTGTGCCCGTGAGATGGAGTGAGTTTTTCCAATTATACAAGGATGTTGAGTGGCCTAGTATTAGGTCCGGCATGTTGCCAAATGCTCTAAAAATTCAGAGAGAAAAGTTTGCGAGTAGCTCATTTGATCAGGGATGGGAACATTGACACGAGAAATTTTAATTTAGTCTGAACAACAAATAGGATGTTAATGGGAAAGATGAAGAGTGCAGTGCGTGTGGTTATGGGGAGGTGTAAAGCAGGGCCTTTTGGGAAATGTGAAGGATCCATGAGTGGAAAAAATAAAATAAAATAAGGCACATTTGATGTACTGGAGATATTCCAAAGTGGCCAAAGCATAGAGTTTTCTAGATGGACTAGAGACCAGATAAAAAAGGCCAACTTGTGTAATACTCAAAACGTTAAATTACTCAGTGGATTGTGAACCAAAGGGTCTCCAGTTCGATTCCAAGTCAGAGCATATGCCTGGGTTGTAGACCAGGTCCCCAGTAGGGGGCATGTAAGAGGCAATCACACATTGATGTTTCTCTCCCTCTCTTTTTCTCTCCCTTCCCCTCTCTCTAAAAATAAATAAATAAAATCTTTAATAAAAAATGTTAAATTAAGGTGTGTGGTTTATGGTTACTAAGATTTGGAGAGTAATAGAGGATTTTGGAGGGAAACAATAAAGCCATATATAAGATGATTATTCTAGCATTTGGTATCAAAGTTTTTGAGCAGGTAATATGGCAATAAGAAGACAATTGAGAGACTATTATACCAGACCTGAGCTGTGCTAGTGTTAAAAGTAGTGGAAATGAAGAGAAGGGATGATTTATACTAGAAATGATGTTTTGCTCTGTCTTCCTGTAAACACTAGTTCTTTCAAAGTTCTCAGCTCTACTATGTATCCATGTGGACACCAAGTTGAAACACTAAGATCTTTTGGAATTTGACATAGGGATAATGGCAGTGAAAATTATTTAAAGCCCTTGAATTGTAATTTAATAGAATTATTCAATCAAAGAAAGAACTTTAATACCCATTCTCCTCTGCATTCTCTTAATCCCACAAGAAAGACAAACCAACTCAAACACATACCCCCACACCCACACAAGAATATATCTTCAGCCCACAGTCACTCTAAGAAGCTGTACAAAGAATAATTGTCTACAAAGGGATGTTCGGCGTTATTAAAATCTTGTGTGGACACAGATAAAGGTCTTCAAGGAGTTGCATGTTTAGAGTCATGGCTGAAGGACTCATCCTCAAGCCATACTTTCACTAACACTCACGAAACCCTCGTGGGTGTTTAATACACATGGAAACTCTAATGCTTCTGAGTTCTGACCTGGTTGGAGTCAGCGCAAGATCTCTATATTACATCTGTGATACCAGTCAGGTCCTAATCGTTCTGCCAACCAACTCGAGGGAACACATTCCGCAGGGTGCCGCTGTTTCACGAGATCGGTGGCATGTGACATTGATGAGCAATGTTCAGCCATGCATTGTCTAGACACTCTTTTATTTTCTTATCCATTCAAGTTCCCATTCGCAATTCGGTGTTACATATTTTTAACCGACCTATTGGCAAATCATCTTTCAGACTATTGTTACTGTGAATTTTATTCACTGTTAACCAAATAACCCCAAAATTGCTTTTAACAAATTAACTTCTAACACCATGATTAATAGTGTCAGAGACCTGCCACCTCACCCAAAATAAGTTAGGGAGTCCTATACACATTTTAGAGATAAAAAGTGTTGTTAGAAACTTACAGCACATGAATTCATCTTAAATTGTTTGTATCTCAATAGTATGAATACTGGGATTGTTTTCCACCCATCACAAGAATGCCTGTGATGATAAGGTCACTAAAGGTCACAAGAGATTCACAAGACCTTTCACAACACCTTGAAAACTGTATACCCCTAACACATAAAGCTGGAAAAATCATTCCTTCTGAAATGATCAGAGATATGTGACAGTTTTAGTTCGTATGACTCATAAAGCTCAAATTATAGTCAGTAGCATATTAATACAATCATTTCACATATGGTTTCCTATTTCACCAGCTCCAGTACATTTGCATACCAAGATCTGTATTAACATTTTAAAGATAAATTAACACATCTTAATTCTTAATAAGTAGAAATTCATAGAAAAATGGACATTAAGCTTTCCTTGTAAAAGGGAGCAAAGGTGGTTTTATATTAGGTGTTCATAATGGGGGAATACATTAATCAGCTTTCTAGGGCTAAATTTGTCTCAAGCTCATTATTATTCAAAGCAATGAATTTTCCCTGGTAACTTGTCACAGAGGGAATAAGGAACGGAAGTTCTAATGATAGCCCAGAAATTGAGCACAGAGTTTTAATTCAGTAATCTGGAGTTTATGCATATAAGACTAATTATGTATACTGAAGTTCAATTCTATGTACATTTCATAAATTAAAGGAATGCTATGTGTATCGATAATACAAAATATGATTCAACGTATACTGAAGTTAAGAAGCAGTTTGAGTGTTCTGCTTTGCCAAACATAAAACAGTCATTAATTTTCCCCACACTGAGGCAGGCAACAAAAGCATTTATACTTTCTCATTATGTCCAACATTGAAAAATTACAACAAATTGGTGACTTATAGAACTTACATTGTAGAAATTAGGGTGAAGTCAGGAATAAGCACAGAAAAAGGAATAGTATTAAGCCTGAGCATCTGAGTTTAACTCTATATGAAATATTTTCACAGAAACCATTTGCTGTCTAGTGTTTCTCTCCCTACAGATACTTGTTTCACAGAAAACAAAAAATAAAACTAGGCAACTGCAATTTTAAAAATTCAATATTTTTCAGAAAGATAAGTATAACCCTCCAACCAGTAAATCTAAAGGATCTAGCTACAGTGCATAATGCTCACTAACTCCTTGAAATCCATTGAAATAACCAGAAAAACTGAGCATATTGAAGGGTATAGTCAGTGTTTAAGGGGACAGAGATGGATAGAATTTGAGAGGCAGAGTGCTACAGAGGTGGGAGCCAGAGGGAACCCCAAAGGTCTGCAGGGCATCCACTGAACCTTTGACTATATACTGATCAGCTCATGCATGAGGAAAACATCCCAACGCCAGGGAAAGAAGCGCCCATAAAGGTCTGAAATATAAACTAGGCTGAGAGTAGTCTGTGTCCATACACCCGAGCGGAAAGACCTTGTGATACAATGCACACCCTGAAGAATACTCAGAAGCACATTACTTTAGCTGTGATCCTACATCTGTGATCCTTTACTCCAAGCTCATCTAAACCTACCTGAACGATGCTTAAAAAAATCAAGCCGCAAAGGTATCTTACTGATTCCAGTAACCTGTCTGTATGCTAGAGCAAATTTTAACACTATTAAAAGAAAGACAATAAAATACAGCAACCAACAAAATGTCAGGCATTCAGTCAAAAATTATCAGGTTGAAAAAAAACAGGTTATCAGGTTAAAAAAATAACCTATAATGAGAAGAAAATTGATCATTACAATTAGACACCAAAAAAAAAAAAAAGACAGAAATGATGGAAGTAGGGTAGAGGAAAATATTTACATGGTGATTAGAGAAATGGAACATTAAAAAAGACCCAAATTCAACTTCTAGAGATGGCTTGGCTCTAGAAAGTTTGGCAAAATTTTTCTTAAAGGGCCAGTTAGTAAATATTTCAGAGTCACGGGCCATATGGTCTCTATTGCAACTATTTGACTCTGACTTCTTAGCACAAAAGCCACCATAGACAATACATACATAAATAGGCACGACTCTGTTGCAAAAAACAGTGTTTTCCAGAAGGCGTGAGATCCATGGGCAATGGTTGCACTAAGCCCTGACCCAGAGATTAAAGTACCAAAAATAAAAAGTGCCATAAATAAGATCCATTTCCAATGAAATCTTGTAGAGGAAAAGATCAGTGGAATTAGCATAATAACTACGTATAATGAAATACAATGAAAAAAATTTAGATAGGATCAGGTACATCCGGGACCAGACCAGGCAGTCTAGCCTGTATGTAATTGGAGTCCCAGAACAAAAGGGGAAGGGACAGAAAAAATATTTGGAGAAATAATGGCTGATTTCCCCCCACCCCTAAAATTTGTTGAAAACAAATTCACAGGTTCAGAAAGTTCAACAAATCCCAAGCAGGTGAGAAAAACCAAAGCTTAGAATTATTAGGTTATTTTCTGGAGGCATTTTCATAACAAGCAATGGTTCAAATAGGTTTGCTGATTTGCAACCCAAGTTTTTAACCTACTTGGTATACTTCCTCTCAAACTTGATAGAATGAATCTAGCCTTTAAAACAAGAAGGAAAATCATATTTATTGAGAAACCAGCTATATATCAGGTGCTGTGCTAGATGTTATTTAACATATTCTTTTATTTAATTACAATATCTCTTTTAGGTAAGAATAATTTCCCCCCTTTTACAGGAGGAAAAGCTTAAAGTCACAGAGTCGACGCAGAATGCTTACACAGCAGAGTAAGACACAACTCAGGTCTTCTGGGCTTACAGACTGTGTTCTCTTGTGGAACATGGCTACGTGGACAGACTATCTCAGAAAGAAACAAGGCAAATGAATTCTGTAAGTAGAAATCGTGTAGTTTAGAAACATTCGAAATACAAACTTACTCATAAAGGAAAATGAGGCCTTTGATTTTACCATTAGTTCAAGCAATTACTGTCATGATACAAATTACTGACAATAAATTTCAGAACTTGTACAATAGCTCCCGGTGGGGCTATAATACTTAGAATCATAAAACCATAGAATTGTGAAATTATTTACAGGTTGTAGAATCCAGGCTATTTCTTTTGGAGAAATGGAAATGCAACCCAGACTATGATATCATTTGTTAAAATAACATCATTGGGTATTGACCCTTTTTCTAAGCAGTACGCTATTGCATTCCAGAAAATATAAATTATTCATGCTGAAAGACAAACACAATTTTGGCAGGTCAGAGATTTCAGTGAGATGAGAATTGGCTAAGGATTTTGATTTATGACTTGAGGCAGCTTTCCAGATTGCCTTATCTCAGCTGCCCTTCTGTGAAACACACTATTTTGAGTACCTAACTTGATATCTGTTCCATCCCATTCACACACTCATCGGCTATCTCATGAAGGAGAAGGTAAATTACTGAAACGATGCAAAGTTCTGAAAAAAATCAAAGAATGTTAAAGAGGAGATTTATATAGAGATCATTTCCCTGTTTGGCCAAATGTAAAATCAGCCAAAATAGTCTGTGACTGTATTCTGAAGGATTAAATATAAATGCTCATTTTAAGCAAATTCTCAATAGTATGTGTCAACCATATGCATACTTATATGCATACATACACACATACATACATACATACATACATACATGCAGGCACATAGGCTTTTCTGTAAGCTCCATGCAGACAGGGGCTACATTATTCTCACACATTCACGGCACCTTACAGAGCAGCTGGGCCACTGGTTCTGTAGGTGCTGAATATTTATTGTGTGGATGAAAAAAATGAATGAGTAAGCACAGACACATAAAGAATTACAGCTCTAAAAGCAATACATGAAACTATATTTTAAAGTACTAATTAGAACACATTGTAGAAAACATTTAGATAACATTTGTGGATTATATAATAGATAACATTTATGGATTGATTTTCATGTATTAGCCATCATGTGTAGTGTTTCCATACATTTATTGTAACCAATCCTGTCTTGGGTTCTGCACAAAATTATGGGTTTATCCTCATTCTGAGTTGGGCCACAAGTCTTAACTGTTTTTAATCTCAGAAATTTTAGGGCACCAAGAATATCTATTCAAAAACTACCTGTGACTTTCAGGGTTAAGAGTAGTACTGGAAGAGTGTGAGTGTGAGAGTGTGTGTGTGTGTGTGTGTGTGTTCACAGTAGTGGTGGTGGACCTGAGCTTGCCTTCTTTCCCCTATCTGAAATTAAAAGCTTTTTGCAAGTTTAAGCAAGCAAGCTGATGTGGTTGCCTCAACTTTTAGGCCACTTACTCAAGAAATTGATGGAGATATCCTGGTCATTTTTTAAATCTTTGGGACTGAGAAAACAGAAGTAGGGTTTTTTTTTCTCTTTTCATTTTAGCCATTTGTATTTCTTTTCTTTTCTTTTTTTATTGTTATTCTATTACAGTTGTCCTAATTTTGCCCCCCTTTACCCTCTTCCACTCAGCCCACAGCCCACTCCCACAGTCAATCCCCACACTGTTGTCCATGTCCATGGGTCATTCATACATGTTCTTTGACTAGTCCCTTCTCCTTCTTTCCACCATGATCCCCCTCCTCCCACCTCTCTGGCCGCTATCAGTCTGTTTCCATGTATCTATGCCTCTGGCTCTATTTTGCTTGCTAGTTTATTCTGTTCATTATATTCCTCTTATAGGTGAGATCATATGGTATTTATCTTTAACTGACTGGCTTATTTCACTTAGCATCATATTCTCCAGTTCCAGCTGTGCTGTCTCAAAAGGTAGGAGTTCCTTCTTTCTGATGCATACTATTCCATTGTGTAAATGTACCACAGATTTTTGAGCCTCTCATTTACTGATGGGCACTCAGGCTGTTTTCAGCACTTCACTATTGTAAACAACACTGATATGAACGTAGGGGTGCATAGGTTCTTTGGAATTGGTGTTTTAGGATTCTTAGGGTATATTCTTCCCATCAGTGGAATCACTGGGTTGAAAGGCAGTTCCATTTTTCGTTTTTTTTAGGAAATTCCATACTGTTTTCCATGGTGGCTACACCAGTCTGCATTTCCACCAACAGTGCACTAGGGTTCCCTTTTCTCCACATCCTTGCCAATACTTATTTGTTGATTTAGTAATGATAGCCATTCTGACAGATGCGAAGTGAAATCTCATTGTGATTTTAATTTGCATCTCTCTGTTGTTATGATGTAGGGAGAAGCAGTTTGAATGATTAAATTTCCTTGAAGCATCCCTGGGGCTCAGACCCACTAGTCCTCGCTGAACAAAAGTTCGTGTCTTGGCATCTTTATAGACCCTGTAGGAAGGGACACCCCTTCCCCAAAAGATTAAACAGAGATAGAAATAAGAGAGGCCATAAAAAGACATAAATTGTTCACATTCTAGCCAACACAGAAGTTCTTTACATTGAAGAAGTGGTGACTCACCTTTGCTTAAGAAAGAATATTAATTTTTAAATTGTCTGTAGTCTACATAAAAATGGAAAATTAAAATAAAGTAACAGATGGTTCAGGCTCTCATTAACAACAGGAGGAAGGTTCCCTCAAATGCTTTAATAATCCCCATACAGCAACCCTATGAGGTAAATACTATTGTCATCCCCCACTGGAGAGACAGGTCAGAGATGGTAAATAATCTTCTTCAGATCTCAGATCAAGCCAAGAGGTAAAACCACGTTTCAAACACAGTTTCTCTGATTCCAGAACCTGTGACCTTAGATACCATATGCTCCTCCTTCCTCACACTGATGCCAAATGAGGAAGAACCATTAGCTGAATTCACTTCTGTGAAGTCTTTCATGCTTCCCAAGCACTGCGCTGGCATGTATGACATTCAGTTAGTTCTCTGCTTGGCCCTTCCTCTCCACATGAGACCTGGCCAGGAGTACGGGGTAAGGACCAAGTTCTGCAGCACTGGCCAGCTGCTGTGTACCCCGATAACCCCCTGAGCTCTTCACAGAAGAAAGTCTGAGCTTATCTCCCCTTAACTTCCCATGTTTTAGGACCCCAGCAAACAACCTAACAAAATTGTCACGGGCCCTATAGCTTACCAGTTAACAACAAGCATCCCATTCACTATCTGTCACTGCCTGGTTTTGCCACTTACTAATTGTGACTTTGGATAAATTACTTAACCCCTCCCTAAACCTCACCTGCATAATAGAACTTACTTCGAGAGTTGTAAGAATTCAGGGAGATAATTTATTTAAAACACTTATTAGCATATAAAATCACTCAATAAGCATAATATCTTATTAGATTTTTATCATAAGAAAGTTTTTTTTTAATTTATTTCCCTATCTGCTCTAGTAGAGTATAGTAGACTAGAGAAAGCTCTTAGGGAAGAGCACTGTGGCTTATTCATGGATTACCCCCCTCCCTCCAGAGTAGGAGGAACTGGCAATATCTTTCCTGGAAGATTTCAGAATTATTATGAACTAATGACACAAGCGTGCTTCCTGCTCTTCCATTTTCGGAGTGAAAGTATCTAGTGAAGTCATCCCACCACTGTATCACCATCATACATTGATCTTGTGTGGAAGATAAATTTTCCTTCTGTTTCATGAGAGTCTGGATTACAGGGAGCCTCATCTGACTCATATCCAGACTGGCACGTGATGCAAATAACAATATCCTGAACTTTAACCCTGATATTATCATTAGATGAGAGTTCTGACATCCTGGGATGAGGGTGAAGACATGTGGGGGAGATATGAATGTATGTGATCAGAGGACACCCTGCATGTGGTAAGATATGAAAAAAGCTACGATGTTTTTAGTCCTGCACCCATACCCCTGCCACGTGCCTGCAAGTCCATTAAAAGGTAGACGCTACTTCTTATATCTGAGTTGGCACTAACTTGCTTTGCCTAATGAAACATTAGCAAACATGAAACAAGCAGAGGACTTCAAAATGCTTGCACGTTAGCAATGGCCCTCTTTTTCTGCTTTTAGACGTTGCAACTGTTAGCATTTAAAGAAGCTCAGGTTGTTGCCATACACGTCAGGCCAGCCTCACTATTAACTGCTAACTTCTGTGCTGAGGTTACCTTACATTTTAGAAGGTAAAGCTGGGCATACATCATTTATTTCTTAGCACTTTACCACATCTAATAACACTTTCCCAAAGAGATAAGCCAAGTCTACCCTCCAACATAATCTTTGAGGTAATAAGAGAATAATTGGGTGATATTTTGGCTTCTCTCTGCCATATTACTTTGTCTTACAACTCAGCTGGGTCACAACCTGTAAGGGGAAGACTGGTATGATTTACTTGGTCCATCACAGATACCAACAATGAAAATACTACTACATTTTTCTCTTCTACATGTGCAATTATGATTCAAGTTTATTTTGTCTCTGAAAGAACACAGGAAGACTGATGATTTTTTTACATGCTTGACACTAGTATCTATTTGTCCACACAAAAATATTTATTGCTGTACAATAGCAGAAGTCAAAGCAGAATCCTCCCCATGCCAGTGTTTGTTTGGGCTTTTAGATGCCCCTTCGAAGAACTCAGCACACAGCAAACCCGTAATTCTGTTTCTGAGGAGAGGAGAAATACTCAAACTCTCTTATCCGAAAGCTCTGAAGGATTATTACCTTGCTCATTTTTTTTTCCCATCCAGAACAACACTGATTCAACAAGGCCACTGTCCCTTACCCGTAGGTTACAGTGACTTATGTTATGCAGCCACTTCTTCTGAGGAGCACAATGACGTTGCCTGTGGTCACAACTCACACAGATCACAAACATAACAAAGATGAGAAAGGCAGGTGAAGAACGCAGATTTGATCCTCCATTGGCTGTGTAACATTCTGGGTGGATGGAAGATATTAAGCAGATGTATCCATCTGAAGGCAACTACTTGTCCTTCTTGATCCCTGCCAACCATCAGCACCCATAACAGTGTCTAGTGAATGATGTATATCTAATGAAGGACAAAAGAAGGAGAGGAAGAATTGTTCACGTGATTTGTGCTAGATCCTGGTTTCATCCTAGGGTAGATTAGCAGTACCCTACCTTTTTTCCTTAGAACAGAGCTCTAACTGCAGATTTTTCCATGTCTGTGCTAAGTATTTAGCCGAAAGACAAATACAGCAACACATCAATAATATTCAATAACACAATAACTATCATAGCCTATGTTACAATTTTTTTAACTTCTCAGAAATTAGTTCCATTCTATGGAATTAAACAAGAAAGAATCAGGAATATTTCCCATGTACATTTTTATTCAAACACATGTAAATTGAAGCAAAAGAAATAGGTGATGACATTTTTGAGAAAACTCTAAGCTAAAGTTTGCTGATTTCCACGTAGGCAATTCTCAGATAATTGAGAGCCATCCCAGGCTCAGAACCCTCGACCCGCTGCCCCTTCCTTTGCCAACGCCCCTGCCAGGCTGGGGGCTGGTCTTGCTGACTGTGAGGTTGATTGACCACGTGCCCTAGGCTTTTGTTTCCTTGTTTTTGTTCTGTTTTGGGACAGAGATAAGAACGTTGACTGGGGCCCCAGAGATCTATGAAAAAAAAAAAAAAGAGAGAGAGAGAGACAGAAAAGGAGGAAGGGAGAGAAATGTGCAGGCGTAAGTGATTCCTGCTGTAAAAGTCAGGTCACAACCTGAGTTTGATCCCAGCAGAAGCAAGCTGACAAGGCGGGTCAAGAATTAACCTCCAGGGATGCCAGGATACCTTCTCCTGGGACATGTCTCTAAACTACATCAAAAACTTCTGTGAAGGATGTGTAAGTACTATAAAAGAAATTGTATGAGTCCTGTCTGTATATTTTTGTGAATGTTGATGAATAAATTCCTCCTCATAGGGAGAACAATAGAGGGTCCAGTGGAAGTAACGCCTGCTTGAGTGTGGTTGGTAGGGTAATAATATGGGTGTAATAATTCACAGTTTTAATTTGAACATTTCACCTAAAATGTCATGTGGTGTGCTTCAGCATGACCTTGTTATATTACAGAATTGCATGCTTATGATTTTGTAATAAAAGATTTGGTGATAAAAAAGGGGCATAATTTGTGCCAGACCTTGTATAAATATCAGCCATATACTTCAAAATATTCTGAATTTAAAACTACAACTAGAATATTTCAGGAAGTGTTTTTAGCTCCTGGTGTTTTAAAGTAACTCACTCTCTCACAATTCAATAAAAAAAAAAGTAGAAAACAGACTGTAATGACAAATAAATAAACATTATTTGGTTGTTAAGATAGTATGTATGACTTTAATATTGGATTTTTTTTTTTTACTTTTCCAAAAAAGGCCCTAAGTATTCTAAGATTTTCTTATTTTTATTACAAAAGGATTAGGGATATCCAATGAATTTCAACCTTTTTAAGTATCTCCAAAATTATACATTTGATCAGCATCATGACACTATCTAACCGTTGTATTTACATTTTCAGAGTAAAAAGGGTGAGGAATCTCATAATGCAGGATTTGCATTGGGCTTGAAGATCTCTAAGGTTCTTTCTTGCCTCAAAACTTCATGAATCTTAATTTTTTTAATGTGACAATGCAAAAATTTCTATAAAATATCCTCCTTTAATGTTTGTTTTCAAAAGATTTTTTCTCCTAAAACTATAATAGGTGAAGCCTCCAACTGTGATCAGTCAATTCCACACCCTTTTCTTGGGATCCATCCAAATGTTCTTTCTTCCAGTACTAGGCTCTGCGGTCTATGGACATGAGGCTTTGCACTTCGGTGGTGATCCAGACGAGAGGAAATAAACCGCTTGTGCTACAACCAGTTCAGGCCAATCACTCCACAAGTAGGTTTCCTTGTGTGCCCATCAACCTGACTCCACACCAGATAAAATCTTCTTTTAAATGTAAGTTAATATCATAATAAGATAAAGAATACCTTAACAGATATTATTTCTAGCATTATTACTACTTTTTAACTAGCTGTTTATTTCCGGTAAGTTAATTTGAGTTGGTTGAGAATTTCTTCCAAATCCAACATTCTATTATCTATTCATGTTATCAGTCTAATTACACTGCAGGCCTGTAATTAGAAAATGGAAATTAGGTAGCTACTAAAATAAAGTACTTCATCATTATTAGTAATTGGTAGGTGATGATAGTAAAATATGACTACATTTTCACAATTACTAAGATGTTTAAAGTTTTAAACATTTTATTAAGAGATATGCTAAGCATTACTATCTTCATTATATTATTTTTATTGCTTCTAAGACTTATAAAACTTGGAATTTTTAAGTTGACTTCTCTAGAAAATCAGTGATTTTTTTAGAGTATTTTTGGTTATATGTTGATATATAGATATTAGCTATATTAGATATGTCTAACATACTTTAGGTGTTCTGGGCTTTACAACTAGTGGTTGTTCTGGTTCCTGGTGCTACTTTCCATCTTCACACTGCAGGTAAAAGCATCATCAAGAATGCCTTCTTCAAAAGCCCATCTACACTAATTTATATCCCATCTGTTTTATTAAGAATTAGTCTAGAGGTGATATTATTTTGGCTTCAAATTCACCTCTTTCATTTCCAAGTCAAACCTCTCTACCTGTGTGATACTGGATCTCTTGGGGAAAAAACTTACCATTATAAAATGCATGGTGCCAGAACACTTTGAGAATACCAGTTTTCTCCTTGCAGTGTATACATTTACTGTAATTACCATGATATTATGTGTTGTTGAGTTTTTGAGATCATATTTAGATTATGCTTTCTAATTAAGCAGTGACCCAAGGGTTGATTGCCTACTGTCATGCCACAGTTATTTAGCCATCATTTAAATTTATTTTTACCTTATTCAGTGAGTATCTCAATTGCAAATATAAATGTTTATTCTTAAAACTTAGCGTGTCTAAAATTTATGTCTAATATAAAATATAATGCTAAGTTCTAAGGGATTCTTGAACAAACATTTCATTCAATTTTAATTTTGTCATGCATTAGAAAATAAACATAGAACTAATGTTAACTCATGTTTAAATAATACTTTCACAGAGATCTCTCATATACAGTATCTTAATACACCATAGTATTGTGTGGCCAGAGAAACTTTTATTATCCCTTTCATACAGAGTGGAAAATTGAGACTCAGGGAGGTTAATACATGGGCCCAAATTCATACAACCATACTAGAAACCAGATCTCCTAATTCTAAAGCCATTTCCCTTTCCACTGAACCACGCAGCTTGAACTCTGAGGACATCAGTATATTTGCACTCAGGTAAAGTATAACTTATTTAAGCACAAACGTTGTAAGTTAGTTATTAAAAGAGTCATTCTATATTTGATCACTAACTTGAAGAAATGGAGCAATTACATTTTTAATATTATATTCTACTGTTTTCTTAAAAATTTAAATATTAAATGGTATGGTAATAGAGTCTCCAAATAAATTTTAAAATATTATGAAAAATATCGTGGGAGATTTTCTTGTTTCTTGTTGAAAAAATAAAACCTCTGTGCTCATAGGTATAACTATCACTTCTGTAGTCAAGATTACTGACATGGAAAATTATATTTACAATAAGTTAGACTTTCTAAATAGCCATGAAATTATTTCAAAGACAATTTAAATCAATTTAATACACTTTTTTTATCTGCCTGCATTACTAATAACCATCCTCACTTGATGTCACTTAAGAACTTTATGAATGACAGCCTTGTACTGGTACTTTCTTAGAGAAATAAGTAGTCAGTCAAATACTGAGGTTTCCAGTCTTTTCCTCAGTATTATTCAGCCTCTGTTTGATGTTGTGAATTTTTAGATCTAAGATTTTTAAATTAGTGAGGGTTTCTCCACATGAGAACACGGGAGAAAAATCCAACTTACTTTCTTTGAAACAGTGTGAATTGGTATAGGAAAGGTATGTTGACTACAGGAACACAAGAAAGACCAGAAATAGTTCTACAAACATATAGTTGTGTTTTTTTAATTTACCAACATAACTCAATGGCGCTGGAAAAACACGATGTTCATAAAAAATAAACTGTAATTTTCACCTCCAGACCTGCCCCAGCCATGGATATGTCAATAGGCCTGGCCAGGTCAGCAAGGTCTTCTCTTTCAGTCTTCTCCAGAAATTTTTAAGGAAAAACTATCTCTATTTTCAGGCTTGCTAAACTAAGAGACATGAGCCTCAAGATCCTGGAACCCAAGTTTCTACCCTCCACAGTGTACCCAAAAGATACAGCAATAGATATGCATTACCTGTGTTTGAGCCCTGCCATTTGGCACCAAAATAGCTGTGACCACATTAAGAACAGACAGTTCCACTGAGAAATGATCACACGTACACTGGAGTCCAGGGAGTGGTGCGAAACAGTTAGCTCTTTCCATCAAAACATTTGTCAGTCTGGTGGTCTCTCTCCCTTTTCTTCTTTCCCTGGTTGCCCCCACCCCCTACCTCTGCCTTCCCCTCACTAGCCAAGATTCCAGCTCCATCCTAAAGGGTCATGCTAGATTTTTCAACAGTTAATTGGAGCTGGATGGAGGAGAGTTTAGGTCTTTCATCATAGTAAAGTATCATAGTAAATTCTTCATTATAAAACATCAACAAGATAAACTAGCCTAATGTTGTTGATTCGTAGCACAATCTCAATGTACTGTTATGCTCACAACATCTCTGTTACTTTTTCCCCTCCTACCAATTATCCTCTACTGAGGGGAGTACTATGCTTAGGGAAAAAAGAGCTGTGTTAGCAGATGGAGAAATATCCAATTCTAATGATTGTAATCAATTGGATATTTTCCCCCTCCACTCCTAGAATGTACGCAACTGAGAAAGGGACCTTGAGCAACCTCTGTTCCTAAAGGGAGAGATTAGGAAAATAACAAAAAGGTGCAGCTCTTCCAGAAAGAACGAACAGTTGGTTTTGCTTTTGTTTGTTTTTTTTTCAGACAAAGGATGATGCAAGGGAGCAAAGACAAAACACAAGAAGAATATACTGGTCTAGAGAGCCATTAAAGTCAAGTAGTAGTGGTTAGGTTGACAGGCTCTGAAATGAAAGTACCTGGATTTTAATGTTGAACACTCATGCTTACTGGCTGTGACCTGGTAAAAGTCACGTAAATTCTATTTCTCATTTCTCTCATCTGTAAAATGATGAAAATGATAATACTAACTTCCTTATAGGGTTGTAATAAAGATTAAACAAGTTGATATAAAGCACCTAGAAAATGCATGTTACATAATAGATGCTCAATAAATGCTGGCTAGTTATTATTACTTTTTTTGTCACAGACGTAAGGTGAAATAATTCCTATTTGGTGACCTTAATCTCCATAGCAGTGAGTACAGCCTCTGACCAAGGCAATCAGGGCAGAGGGTCTGGCTTGGAAAGAGTTGAGAAGGCTTGAAGAATCAGGTGCATACCGGTGATTCCCTAGGGCACTTTTCCTTAACCCTAGATATGCCATTAAAATTTCTTGAAGACATTTTCAAAATCCTGACATTTAGGATCCAACCCAGATAACTGAATTTGAATTTCTGGCGGTGGGACCTAGATATGAATCTTTTTAAAAAACTTCTGAGATGATCTTTATGGACAACAACAGTTAAGAATCAGGCAGTGATACAAGAGAATAAATAAGAAATACAAGAACAGAGAAAAGACTTACGGTTATCCAACTCCGCGTTGCTTCATTAACTTCTCTATCAACTCAGCAATTTCTGACCAGCAAGTCAGGATAGTGGCTGTAAGAGGAAGAAATCATAATGTCTTTGTTCGTTCAGGCTGCTATAACAGAATGCCACGCTTATAAACAACAGAAATGCATCACCTCCCAAAAGTCGCCCCTCCTGATATAATTACAATGGGCATTAGGTTTCTACATATGAATTTGGTGGTGGGGAGCACAAATATTCACTTCATAGCAAATACATCCTCAAGTGGTAGTAAACATGTTGCAGAGATTGGCGAGAATACAGAACTCAGTTTCTTGCTGGGTGGGAAAAAAAAAAAAGGTCCCAGAGTAAGGTGGTGTACTCTGCAAACAAAAATAGAAACAGGGCAAGGAGTGGGGACAAAATAAGGACATAAAGCAGCTCCTTCGGGGGTTGAGACAGTTTAGTATTGATTAGAGAACTGTGAACAGAGGAAAATTTCAGAGCTTGAGATCTTGTTTCTTGGAAATGATGTGATTTCAATATAAATCATTTTAAGATGAACTCTCAAAAATGTAGACTAAAACAAAATAAAGAAATAATGAAGGCTATTCATAGACATAAGTGAAAGATGATAGTATGAGATAGAGAAGAAAGAACAAGAATTGAAGTCATTGATGCTAGAAGGAAAAATTGATGCCAAAATGTTATGAGTCAGTAGCACTGAGCAAGAAGTATACCTGGGCACCTTCTCTGTACATTGACAAGATAATGGATGTCCAAACACTTCGCAAAATTGCTCATCATTTTCCAAAAGTACATGAGTTACAAATTGTTTATTCACTAAAGCATACACTGTCCAATTCAGAACGAAATTTCAATTTTCACGTTGAAAAAATTTGCTGGTTATTTTATCCTATGTGTCAATATAAAAGGAGTAATTTAAAAATTTAAACATATCATCTCTTATGCAAGAACTGAATGTACAGTTTCTAAGATTAGAAAAGCTTCTGATAGATGCTGTTAATCTATCTGAGGAATTGGAAGCAACAATTCTTGAATATAGCCGAGGGCAATTCACGACTTTATCCTTTTTGCCAATCAACAAACATTATGTTATTTTTGTTTTTCCCTTTCTATCCTTCCTTTAGCCACAAAACTGGTGGGAGTCCTGGTGACCAACCAAAAAACCAAAAACCAAACCAAACCAAAACAAAACTTCCCTCCTTCCTACCAGCAGAGAGCGCTAGTATCTCTCAGACTTTAACCGCCAGGACCCAAGAACTCTGAGATTGTTCCTGCTAGGAGTCCGTAGTTGACTTGCTGTTGCTGAGCAACGGGAGAATGGGCGGGATTTGCCCTGCGCGCTCTTGCGCGTGATCTCCCCACGGAAGCGGAAGTGCGGGTGGCGCTCTAGTAGGAAGTGGTGAGTCGAAGTGGAGATGGCTGCGCTTGCCCCGCTGCCTCCGCTCCCCCCCCAGTTTAAGAGCATACAGCATCATCTGAGGACGGCTCAGGAGCATGACAAGCGGGACCCTGTCGTGGCCTATTACTGTGAGTCTTTCCGAGTTGCCGCGGCCTCCCTTACCTGCTGGGGCCCACCCACCACGCTGGTTCTTGGGACAGGCCCCGCCCCCTGCCTTTAGACCTGCGCTCTAACCTCTGCCCCGCCCTTCTTAGAGGTCCCGAACTGCTCTCTGCTCCATCGCAGATCCCAGAAAAGCAAAACTCCGAAAGCACCGTGGTGTCCACCGCCTCTCTGGTCTTGGGCTTAAATATTCATAAACTGACTACATAGTCTTATGAACACTGAAACACAATGACCTAAGGTGTTTCTATATTTTTTTCTTTATGTACACAAAAGAGCTGCTCATCTCCACCAGGGAAACCTGAAAATAACATGGGTAGTTGAGTAATTGAGTTGGATCATCGAAGGTGAATGTCCCAAAGGCAGTAGTGATGTGGACAAAAGGACGACAGACTGATTTTGTGAACATAGTAATGTGGGCAGGTTAATTATGACAAATGCAAGCCAATTCAAAAACTGATAAATGGTAAAATGTAGAGTATTCTCAACGAAACAAATGTTTGAATTTGACCATTCCTACCTCTATATCCAAACAGCTGTCCTACCAGTGAGAATTTTTAGGCTTAATACCTGGGTTGAAACATTTGGTGGCAGTATTCTCACTTTGATTGGTTTTGATAGTTATAATCTACAGTTGATGGAAAACACGGATTAAATTTGTTCAAACTTTTTTCCTTTGTAGTGAAGAGAGTAGTTCCAGTAGTGTTATGTCACCTTTATTCTATAATCTGTACTCGAACTTTATTGCAAATAAGTAACCCAGCAACTATAAATCTTCTGAAAGGAATTTTAGCGTTAAGCTTAATGTGTCCTTAGCTATTACAAGATGAGCTAACATGTCATCCACTGTCATCCCTGCAGTATTCCAGGTGTACCATCTTCAATTGTCACATGTGCAAGGCCCTTTCAGACCTCCATGTTCTTCACCCTTTTGGAATGTCTACCTTTTTTGCTCCACTTGTCAAATTCCTCATGATCAAAGTTCTAACTCAAATGTCACCCCTTCTGTAGTCAGTAAATAGAATACTCTCTAGGCTTTACCTCATTTTGTTCAAATCTTACATCGTCATTTCCATTGTACTTGTTATTCAGGTATCTCAAGCAAGGGGCATTAGTTATTCAGCGTGTGCTTATTGAGCTTCTACCTGCAGTTCCTGCATTCATGGGGTGTATATACAATGGGGTTGGGAGGTTAAATAATAAAATGAGTATATTATGTAGGATATAAGAACGTTATGGAGAAAAATAAAGCAGGGAAAGAAACTAGGGAGCACCAGTAGGGAGTGAGGAGGGAATTTCACCTTCAGAGTGGTCTGGTAACTGCTTCACTGAGTTCATATCTGAGCAAAGACTTGAAGGGAATGAAAAGTAGGTTTTGCTTCATCTGGGAAAGAGTATTAGCTTTTCCCCATAGAGGGAATAACAAGTTCAAAGGTCCTGAGGCAGGGGCTGCTTGAAGGAGGATCAAGGAAGGTATTGTAACTGCAGTGGTTAGAGCAAGGAGGAGAAAGAAATGATATGGACAAAGAGGTAGTCTCTTATAACAGTGTAATAGGAACTGTGGTTCCTGCCTAGAACTAATCTCTATTCATGGGCTCTGTGTTGTATACTTCTGTAACTACCCAGGGACCCTTTATTTCCTGTGTCATTATCCTCTCCCTCGCCGTTTGCCGTTGCTTTCTAAACTTGTCCCAGTTTCCTTTATTTAAAAAGTAAAAAAAATAAATAAAAGCTCTTACTATGACATTCCCCTAAAATTGCTGTGCTGTCTGCCCAACCTCAGAGATTAACTTGAAATAGCTGTCTGTAGTTGTTTTTATATCCTTATCTCAGAATCTTTTGAGCCCATTGAAGTCTGGTTTCCATGCCCATTATTTCAGTGAAACAGCTCTCAGCAGGGTCATGAATGAACATTTTTATTGCTAAATCCAGGTGGCACTTAAAAAATATTTTGTTATGAAGCATATGCATATTAAAGAACATATATAACGTGTGTATACAGTCTTAAGGAGTAATAAAATGAACATTAATGTACCCACCATGTTTGATGTTATTGGACTTTAATTTTTGCCAATCTGGTGGGCATGAAACAGTGTCTCATTGGAGCAAAATTTGCAATTCATTGAGTCTTAATGAGACCAAGCATCTTTTCATATGTTAATTAACCATTTGTGATTCTTTACTGAAATACTGTTTATTGCTTTTGACCATTCTTCCACTTCACCATTTTTCTTAGTAATCTGAAGACTATTCCTTTGTTGTGTACATTGCAAATGTCTTCTGTATGTTCCTAGGTCAACTTTTCACTCTAGGAAGTCCTTTTATGTGCAAAATTCTTAACTTTAAAATATAGCCAGTTTATCAAGCTCTTTCCCATGATTTGTATTCTCATTTTCTAGTCCTTGATTTCCTTTTGTGTAAGTAATACCTTGTTTGGGACTTTGACATATTGCTCTTCCTCTGTCATCTCTAATCTCCACTGAAATTGTGATTAGACATGTGTTGTACTTTTCTCCTTTATTTCTTTGTCTCTTAATGCTTTCATAGTTTCCATTCCTTTGTCTCTCTGAGCTACATTTGGTGTAATTTGTTTAGGTCTGTGTTCATCTCCATGTAGGTGTCCTATTGTATAACCCATTTATCGAGTTTCTACCTTAATACTTACTTCTAGATGTTCAGTTATTTTTCTTTTGAAATTGGCCTAGCCATTTCTGACAGTCTTTTGTTACTATATTTTTAAACACTCTTATTTCTTTAAATGCTTTACATGTATTTATATTCATATGTGCGGTCTGATCATTCCTAGAGCTGCTGTATTTGTGGATATGAATGGAGACTTCTTTCTTTGTAACTTGTGTTCTAAGCATACTAAACCAGAGCTCCTCAAACTTCTATATGCAAATAACACCACAGGAATTATTGTCCCAACTGTCAACTTCTATGTTTGTTTCCTCACGTGGCTCCTTAGGTCACAGTAGCAAAGTAGTATGCTGCTTCTCTTCCTACATCCTGTTTGCAGTTGCCCTTCTCCTAGTTTAAAGAAGAAAGGCATACTCCTATGCATTGTGAGTATTTTTACAGGTGTATTGCCCTGGAGAAGAAGGTGGAAAACCTCCTGGGTTCAGACAAACAGGACAATTCAAATTACTGGTATTAGTGAAGCCTCCATTAATTAAGGTATTAGGTAGAGCTTCCTGTCTTTCCCTGTGTTGTATGGAAGAAAATTAGAGCAAAGAATAATAAGCCTTTGTTCAAAATGCTGGGCCTGAGAAAGGATGTCAAAGGAACATTCTAACTTGGGGGAAGAAGGAGGTGTGGTTTTATAAGGGGGATGGGGAGTCACCTGGAGTTTGTCTCCTTTCAGGAATAATTAGTCAGGAATGAATCTCAGAAAATAGAGGAATTGTTCTTTGAGATTTGCAGCTATTATTTGATCATTTTGACTTTATCCAGAGGGATGAGGAGAGACAGTTTGGGACCAGGGTCATGTGAAGGGCAGGCGGGGGAGGATTAGCTTTGGGGACAAAGACAAGGAGGGACACAAAGGAAAATTCTCTGTTCAGATTCTCTTACACTCATACACATATATGTTCAGGGTTGAAAAAAACAATCACCAGCATTGTAGTGTGCTGAATTCCCAAAATGCCAGGAGTTTGTATGAAATGACCTTACCTTTTAATTCTCTCTTCATTATTAAAGAATGTCATTTTTGAGATAAGAGAAAAAATAGCAAAAGAAATGCTTAAGGGGCCAGTGCCTTTTCCCATCCAAGTGACAAGCTCATGTAAGGCTCTGGCTCACTGAAACTGTAGAATTAGAATTCAGATGACAAGAGGCATGTGGGGACATGCGTTAAGGTATTTATTTATTCGAGTTGGAAAATTAAGTCATATTTTTCTGGCTGATTGGTTTGGCATTAACAACAATTTTTGCCATTTATGTAATAAGGTAGACATTCTCCTTAAAGTAAACGAGCTGTATCTTCACCTCTTGACATGTTTTTGTTTTTTTCACAAATACATTTAAAACAAGTGATGAGTTATTTATTTGTTTGCTTGTTTATTTATTTGCCAGAGGATGTTGAAATGCACGGTATTTCAGTTTTCCCAATCCTGACTTAGTTCCTAGGATAAACAAGAAGCCTCTGACTGAATAAAAAAAGAGGACTCTGTAGAATTTTTTTTATATGCTTCACCGGAACTGATGGGGTGACAGATTCTTTTCTAGTTTTAAAGCAAATATTGAGGGAGACCGAACTGAATTGTTAGCCTAGATATTAAATGATTGGTGATTACATGGGTTTTAGCCTGTAGCCCAGAAGGAATTTCAAGAATTCAGTGATTTTTGCTTTGACAGAACTTTTGTGCTCATCCACTACTTTATGAGAATGAGTTTTCTTAATGTTACTTTCATAAAGTGGAAATAGAACCAAACTATTATGCTTCATTTTGACAAGTCATATCGATTCATAGATATGCAATTTAACTCATTATAAGATGCTTTACTTTATAATTAATGATTATTGAAATAACGATTGAAAAATGAATGTCTCAAGGCTTGCATCCTACTGGGTGCTCTTTATTCATTTTTTATGCCAGGTCATGCCACACCACTGGAGAGATTTACACAAATAAAGAACAGGCACTTAAGAAATGTTTGTTAATGGGACCTGAATTTTAAAGACAACAGTGGTCCCTAGAGGGAATTAATGGCCACGTAGTTGTTACTAAATAAAGAACCCCTCCCCCCCCCACATCATTTATGTAGCTCTTAGCAGTTCCAACGATGCTCTCCTTTAGTATGTCTGATTTGACCTTCTCGATCCTCCTGGCTGGTCTCTCAGTAAGTGAAGGACCAGGACCTGAATGACACATGCAGGATGGGAAATGGTTAAATGGGAAATTGTCGACAGCAGGTGGTACTTAGAATACCGGTTGCAGAGAGAGCGAGGGTAAAGGGGCTGTTAAACTGGTGAAAATGAAAGGGGGACAAAAAGCCAAGGCAGTGATGGGGAGATTCCTAGTAAGTGGAGGGTAGAAATGAAGGCCAGGCTCGAACTCTATGTGTCTCTTTTCTCCTTTTTGTTTTTTCTTTAATGAAACCAGAAAAATTTTCAATTTCTACTAAACATGGACACTGTATGATAAATGTTTTGATTCTATCAGGTTTGGTGTTGTAGATAAAACCAAACCTGGAAACATTCCTTTCTTTTAAATTTGTTTAACTAAAGTTTCAATTTAATTTGTTAAAGTTTCCTCTAGGGGGTGACATTGTACAATTAATAGGCTTTCGGTGACCTTGTATAAATGTTCTTTAAGAACCATTTGTTTATATGATTGGAAAAGGTAAAATACAGTTTTTAGGAAGTTGTAAATATGTATGCTTATTTCAGTTCTGGACAAGTGTAAAATTGTGGTTGAGTTAAAATAAAGACTAAAAAATACTAGATTTCTTTGTTGGTAGTGGTGAGCCACATGGATATTAGGATTAATAATTAGGTGCCTGTTTATTGTTGTTGTTAATCACACAGAAATTAGATTTTTAAAGCCAGTCAGACAAGCTTAACTAAGCCCAAAACAAAAAAAAACAGTTTTTCTTTTGTGCTGATTTCTAAATCTGTAAGACTAATCAAAACCCATAGTCCTATTACCTAATCATCTTTATTATCTAATTAAGGATAATTCACTGTAGTGATGACAGCTTAATAATTAAAAAACACAGAAAGTTGAACCGCTGACTTATCCATTAGCATTACATTCATTTATCTTATATTTGTTTTAGTAAACATATATGTACACTTGAATTTTATTTTGTAAAATTACTCATTTTAATAGTTACTCCTTTTTTGAGTAAATAGATCATTCCATTATTAAGAGTCTGTTAACCTGTCCTTAAGACTGAAGGAATGGGGGCGGTGGAATCTGGTAACCTGTTCTTACCTGTCACTGTCTTTTGGTGCCGCGCAAGTTCAAACCGTTTCGGAAAGGTTCATATTTTATGACAGTTCATGTTTGATTGTTCAGAGTGGAAGCTTAGTACTCCTGAGCAGTACAGGGTTATATAGAATAAGCTTCAGTGCCTGCTAATTTCCTGCCTCATGCATTTTGTCATTTTTCTGTGGCTTGGCAAGGTTTTTTGGTTTTTAAATGTTTTTTTAACCTCAGTTAATCATTATTACTGTTTGGAAGCACTTGGATTCCATTGTACTTCCACGGTGGGATTGTTAAATATTCTTTATTTTATTTTTGTAATGGTTGCTGTAGTGTGTACAACTAACTTATCACAGTCTATTATCATAATAGACCACCTCACGTATAAAGTGAAGAACTTTCTTTTCTCCTCTTTTATTCTTTGGTTATAATTGTCATACTGTTTACTTATACATATGCCAAAAACCCTAAAATACTTTTTTTAACGTTTTAAAGAAATGTGTAAAATTAGAGAATATAATTTTTAATATTTTCACATAAATGGCATAAGAGTGCCATTTTCAGCACTCTTCATCGCTTTGCATAGTTCCAAGTTTTAAACATGGTTATCATTTTCTTTTATTTTAAAGAACTATCATTTTTTATGAGGCTTGCCGACAATTCTTTTCATCTTCTGTTGTGTGAAAGAAACTTTTATTTCATTTTTATTTTTGAAAGATAATTTTGCTGGGCAAATATTTTGTCAATTTATTTTTTAGGACACTTTTTTTTTTTTTTGGCCACATTTTCCCACCCTTTTAGATGGGGATCAAGCTGCACGTGTGTAAAAACACTTGCTATTTTCCCACACCTCCAACCTCTTGTTTTCAGTTCGTTTTCTCACTGCTTTGAGTGACTTCTATTGCTGTATTCTGAAGTTCTCTGGTCTTTTCTTCTCTAGTGTTTAAACTACTATCAGTCTTATCCAGTAAATTTTTTATTTCAGGTATTACATTTTTCATCTCTAGAAATTTTATTTATATTCTTTCATGTATGTTCTATTTATCTCCTCATTTTATTCACGGTCTCCCTAAAATACTTTGTAATGGCGCTGGCCAGGCAGCCCAGTTGGTTGGAGGGACGTCCGTGTCCACCAAGGCATGGCAGCTCCATCACAGCCGGAGTGAAGGTCTGTGGTCTCGTTTTAACAACGAAATTGTTACTTAGCATTTGCTCTGTACCAGCACAGTTTTTTCTTAGGAATTCAGTAGAATGTTTTCTTAAAGCTGCTAATTTGTATACATTATGACATTATGAGGTCACAAAATGGTTTAGTGAAGGAAGGATTGAATACTCTTTATTAGTAGACATTCATTAGTGCTTTCTTTTTAGCTTTTGATTCAAAAGTCCCTACACAACAGACAATACTAACCAGGTAGTGAATATTTACAATATAATTCTAAATAGACTAGTATGTTCAGTTTTATTCACTGGGATAAAATTTGCTTTAGACATTAATCTGTACCAAAATGATTGCTATTTGAATGCCACATTTATTAGCCTATTATCACTCTTTACAGTTGCTCTTAATATATATATTTTGTGTACTTAGATCATGCATTTCATATATTTTATTTCTCATGGACGAATAAGGATGTTTCTGAATGTTAATAGTTAGATTTTATGGAACTTTGAATTGCACATACCTTCAGGATTAGTAAATGTTCGTCTCCAAATGCCCCACATTAAATTAAAATTGAGTTGGAAAGCATTTAATCCTTTTGCAAATATGCCTCATTACTCATCTTCAAATAATATTTATTCATAAAAATAAACACATTTCCTTGGTGAAATGAATCCAGTATATTTTCTTACAGTTGATTTTAGCTACACATTTATGCTGTTTTGGTGGGTAATTTCCATGTTAGACATTAATTTTTCATCGTGCTGCTGCTGCTACAATGAGTTGCTTGTCTTGAACAGAGTTCTATATGAATGTGATCTGCTTTTTCCATCCTTTATGGCAAAAAGACCTTTATTAATTTTTATAAGTAGACTTAAGTTTTTCCCCTTTTACTAATATTACAGAATGCATCTTGTGATACATTTTCTGTACTTAAGATTTAGAAACTACATAAGACTTGAAAATGTAAAGGCCAGGCCAATTTTTATCATAAATCTCTGATTCTGAGATGATCCAGTTCTTTAATTAGAAGTGTTACTGTACAGCCCTGGCCAGTGTGGCTCATTTGGTTGGAATGTCGTCCTGTACACCAAAAGGTTGGGGGTTCAATTCCAGTCAGGATACCTACCCAGGCTGCTGGTTCCATGTCTGGTTGGGGTGCGTGTTGGAGGCAATCTATTGATGTTTCTCTCTCTCTCAAATCAATAAACATATTTTAGAAAAAAAAATTTCCGTATACAATAATGTCCCTGCAATTGCAAAGAATAAACGTGCATGTAAACCAAGAAAAAAAGTTCATTTGGAAAAACCAGTAAGCTATATTGTCATTACAGTGTATTTTGGGAATCAGCCACCTCTGTTGAGGTTAACTTTTAAAGAACAAGAAGCTGATATTTGTTTATGCTTGTGTTGTGAGGGAGGATGATAGTGGTTTTGATTATAACAAAGTTGAAATAATTTGATTTTTGCTTCAAAGGAGGTAGACAGACAGACTGACTCCATTTTTATTGTAAGCAATAGTAGAAGAGTGACAAATTTGAAACTGAGAATTGTACTTTTCACATAGGATAAATTGCTTGCAAATGGTAATGAAAAAATTCAGATTAATTTTCTGCATGTGTGCTTAATGGTTAAGTTCTGAGGTGGCTGCCACTAAAGCCAAGGGAAATCTAGGAATCTATCTCATTTCATGTTATCTGGGCTATGTTACTGTGGCTGAGAGCCTCTTAATCCCAAAGTTGGTGTACACTTCCGATGGTAGGATTAGCATAGTATTCACTGCTATGGTTAGAGAATAAGGAAAAGGGCCTGTGAAGTGAAACTGTCAGCACTGTATTTCATGTGAGTGCAGGACTTAACATCACCATGTTTTATCATGGTGGTCATTATTATATACAGACAGCAAATAAGTAATGGCCTAAGTTTTGTGTGTCTTTTGGGGTCAGGTTTTAATGAGATTCAGGTTGTTTGAAATAGTCATTTGGGAGATTGGGAAGGCAGGTATCAAGCTTGTTTGTTAATTATGATCTTTTTAATAATGTTGTGCCAGTGGTCTCTGCCGCTTGCATGTCGGTATAGAGAAGAGCGTAGACGGCGTCATGGGTGAGCATGCTTAACCACAGTGATGTGAAAAGAGATTTGGGGTCGGAGGAGATAGGGCGTAATGTCTCAGAAAATTATATTGTGAAATCAGAGCTGGTTGCACAGGGACATTAAAGGAGGTAAGATGGTCACGAAGAAGTAGGGAGACACCGGTGAACTTGGAGCCTGGTGTAATAGGCATAGTTGAATGTTGGAAAAAAAGGATATATTTTTAGAGTGATTGCTTGATGTACTGATTTTGGAAGACTGTGATGGTAGATTGATTATGGAATGATGACATGTAAGGGAGATGGCATACAGTTATTGGGGATCAGGGTCAATAAGAAGAGAGAGCGTGTTACTGTGTATGCACAAGAATTCGATTTGCTTTCTAATCACGGATTATCCAAAATAAAAGTAACTAAGTAAAATGTAATTTACTTCCTCATTTAAAAGAAGGTTTGATATTGGCAGTACCCAGTGTCAGTATGCAAATTCCATGAAATCATTAGGGGTTCACATTCTTTCCCATTGCAAATCTAGAAACAAGCATGTGATTACCTCTTCCAAGGTTGCTTGTGTCCAGGATGTCCACTAGACTTCAGTCATCCCATTTTTGTTCGAGGCAGCAGGGAAGAAAAAGGGGAAAGGATAAGTGAAATCTCGCCCCTGCTATCATTTCCCATTTTAAGTTGACTTTCCAGAAGTGTCTCCCAACAGTGTCCGGTTAAATAATATTAGTCTTATTTACATGGCCATAGTTTGCTTTGAGGAGTATTGGGAAATGACCTGTTTTGGCTGGGTACATTACACCCCCCTAAGAATGTCTTGTTAGTAGGGGAGCTGGGAGGAATGGATGTGGAAAGGCAGCTTGCAGGCTCTGTCGAAAGTATTGGTTACCTGTGTGAACAGAGATTTTGTTGGAAGAACCAAGGTCCATGGGCAATTATAAGCATAACAAGATAAAGTGGAAGAGAGTGGCATGAGCCCTAGACTGGCATGTTAGAAGACACTGAGAAAATGCTGGAATGTAAGTAGCTGTGGAGTACAAAGAGAAAACCAGTCATACTTGCCAATCCTGAGATGGAAGGAATGTAAGAGAATTACAACTTACTACTCAAAAGGACTGCAAATGATTTCTGTAAGTGACATCCAGGTTTTCGTTCGGATAGAGAGAAGGAATCTGAGGAGATGCTTATGAAGCAAAAGTTCTGGGGGATACAGTAGAAGGAATGGGAGCATGGTGAAGAGGCATGGGCTAGGTTGGGGCAAGAAAATATCATTTATACTTAAAAGGAGTGAGAAAGCAGTGAACACTGATTCTTAAGCTTTTGGTCACATGAGTTAATCACAGATCTCCAATATATTATATAAATCATCTATAAATTACATTTATGTATTGGTGTGATAATACTGTATATATTATACAAGATATGAAAAATAGACAGTTTAGCCCTGGCTTGTGTGGCTCAGTGAATTGAGTGCCAGCCTGCAAACCAAGGGGTCGTAGGTTTGATTCCCAGTTAGGGTACAGGCTTGGGTTGCAGGCCAGGTCCCCAGTAGGGGGGGTATGGTTGCCTCCCAACCACACATTGATATTTTTCTCCTTCTCTTTCTCCTTCCCTTTCCTTCTTTCTAAAAATAAATAAATAAAATCTTTTAAAAAATAGAAAATTTTAAAAGCCAAGAAAAATACTAGCATTCCTATTGATATATTTCCCACACCCTAGCCAATTGTTTTGCCAATTCCTGCGGTCACGTGGGTCTCAAAGGCTTCAGCCTCAAAACTGCTTAAGGCAGTGGCTCTATTAGGGAAAGTGTGAGCAACCTTGCAGGAAATGAATTAAACAGGGAGGCCATTAGACTGATGTGACTCTAATGCTATGGCAGCCTATGTACGCAAACTGAAATCCATTCAGAATGCTAAGGACAGGCAGCCAAGGAGGTTTTACCTATAGCCAATCAAATGATTCTGTCTCTCTCCTTCTGCCCTTTTTCTAGATAAGTCTTTCCCCTGGCTTGTGTCAGGGGAGCACTCCCAACCACTGTTAGTTTGGCGTTACCCTATTTGAATTGACTTTTGCTCCAGTAATTCCTAATTTTTTCAGTATGCCTCAATTTATATTTTAACAATGCTCTTAACTAAAAGCCTTCCTCTTAAAAATAAGAGAAATAGCACTTAAAATTCCTTAGAAAATTGGTAATACAATAAGACATAGTAAGATTAAATTAGGCGGAAGAAAAAGTATATTTTCAGTTATAGATGTTATCATGTAAGATATTCGATCTGGGATCTCAGCAAAACCAAACAGGAAACAAAAAGTTAAATTATGCATATTAAAGAAAGAATCACAAATCATTAGGAAGGGTTATTAAGTGATTTTTTGAGGCAGGTGCCAATAACTTGGGGGGAATGCAAATTACAATAGATTAAAGAATTAAATTTGAAATACTAAACCAAAAGAATGACTAGAAAAATCATATAACTAAATACTAAGCCCCTGGAGATAAAAGAATTTCCCAAGCTTAGAAATGATAGGGAAAAGAAATAGTAGCTTTGAGTACAGATTTGAAGCCTGCGTGTTTTAAAACAACAGGCAAATTGAAAGATGACGTAGTATTTACAGCCTATATGTTTATTTATCTAAAGAACTCATGGTGCACTTTAAAAATACAAATGCAAGAAAAATACTGGAAGAAAAGACCTAACAGCTCACAAAGAAGTGTTGGGGGATTGAGTCAGTGTTAAGAAAAAAAGAGCTGACTAAAACAGGCACAGAACTTGAACTAGTCAAAAGAAATATGACTGGTTTAAAAGGGGGAGGGCATTCGACCGTGCTTTAGAAAGCCTTGGGGAGTGGGGAAATTGATATTTAAAACCCAATAGGTAAATGGGGAAAAGACCAAGATAACTTGCTAAGAAGTATGACTAAAGAGAAAAGAGAAAATTTGGTCACACTTGTGATCAAAGAATGGGTATTTAAACTAAAATAAGTGCTGTTTCTGCTTTGTAAGTTAGCATCTGCCTGTCTGTGTCAGAGTGATGATACCCAGGGCTGGTGCCGTGCAGTCAAAATGAAAGCGCCGTGTTCTTGCACCGTCTGGCAGTGCACCTCTGTACAGTCGTATAGACACACTGGAACTCCATTTCTTCTTCTCTCCTTAATCCCTAGGTGGGTCAACCCTAAATTAGATTTGTGGGAATAAATACAAAAATAAATTAAACTTTAAACTCTAAAACTCAATGAGATAGCCCTAAAAGCTTAAGCATTAAAAAGTAGTTCCTTCAAGATAAAATTATTAAAATTAAAAAGCACACAATATACACAGCATTATGTATATATTAATACATTTTTAAAGAAGATATGATTGGGTAGACATCATTGAATTACTAAGCTGTGTTATAAACTAGAAAAATAAAACAGCAATATAGACCCAGTAGACCAGGTAGGCTAAGGAAGCAGAATGAAAAGTTACAGAATGAGGCCCTTTTATCCCATGGAAACTTAATACATGATAATGAATTATAAAAGTGGCATTTAAATCAGTGGGGCAGAATGAGCTATTCTCTTATCTATTCAGAAAATGTTTAGAGAAGACCAAGTACTAGCCTCGATGCAAACCAAGTAGTAAAATTGCAGTCATCATGGAGTTCAAACTCTAGTTGAAGTAGAGACAGGATAAATAAATAGAAGAAAATTGCATGATGACGGGCAAAGTAAAACAGGGAGTGAGGATAGTGCTCACAAGATTCCTTTTTGGGGAAAAAAAACATTATGTTCCTTCTTCATACTGTGGGAAGTGCAACCACAAGCCAATTTGTTAAAAAGCAAATAACCCAATAGAAAATTTGGTGGAAGTTTTTTCTTTTATTTTGATAAATATTCCTAATTCACAAAGGAGAATGTAGGGCAATCCAGTAAATACCTATTTAGTAGTTAGGAAAACGGAAAACCAAATAATGAGACACCATTTTCAACCCTAAAATTGGCAGGAAGTTTAGTGTTACCAGTTTTTAATGAGTTGGGGGTAATGGGTTCTTTTATATGTACGATATAACTGTATAGTAGTACAGTGACCTGCTTGGGGGGACAGTTTAAGAGTAGCTCTCAAAATGAAAAAGGTACACATACTATGACCCAAGAATTCCACTTCTCGGTATTTGCTCTAGGGAACTCTCAAATGTAAACGTGACTTGTAATAATTAAAATCTGGGAGCTGCCCAAATACACTTTAGTGAGAATGCTGTGTCCATACCGTGGAGAACTGCGGCACAAACAGACCTCCAGTGCATAGTGTCGAGTGTAAGAGGTAAGTGACAGACAACATGTACACAGCGGTGGTAACAACAGTTATCACCAGACTGTTCACAGCTCTTGTCATTGAAAAAGCTGTTAGAGAAGTCTGTAGCTTTAGCCTTATCTCTAATGTTTTCATTAATTTTTTTAAAGAGAGTATATTTTTATTGGCATATATAAAAATGATTCAAACAATTCTTTTTATCAGCCTCTGCTCAAATCACGGTTCCCACTATTCCAGCCCATGTTGTATTTTGATCGGCATCACCTATCTGACACTTGGCACGTTGTCTCGCACGTGGGGGTGGTTTTTCTGAGTGACCCAGCTTACCAATTAAGTCACGGGTCCCTCTGACAGCTTAGGACCTGGTCTCCTTTCGACATGCCAAAAGAAAATGCCTTGCTTGGTAAAAATCTGTTACTACATCATAAATTTTTTGCATTCTTGGAATAATATTTATTCTTTATATTTGTAAATAAGATTCATTTTTCTTTTTTTATAGGTCGTTTATATGCGATGCAAACTGGAATGAAGATTGATAGTAAAACTCCTGAATGTCGTAAATTTTTATCAAAGCTAATGGATCAGTTAGAAGCTGTAAGTTAAACTGTGATCATTTATTTTCTGATTAGTGTTTAAAATGCTATTTTACTTCATTTGTGTATTTATGTGTTGTCATTTTAGTTCTTTCCCTTGGCAGCAATCAGCTATGTTATCATAGCTGAGGAAAAAATAGACACAGTTTGTTTCTTTTTAATCTTTTTTTTTAATCATGGGAGTTACAAGCAAAATTCAAAATAGGTCCCATTATCTTTGCATATACCATTATATCTTGTTCCGTATTGATATTGGTGGCCTTTGAGTCATCCCTTCATAAATGATGCACCTGTTCTAACCTTCAATCCTAGAATAATATTTATTGTTCTTTATATTTGTAAATAAGATTCAGATGCGGATGATTGAAATGGGGCGGTGAAAGGAACTTAGTGAAAGGAACAGTGACATAGATATCAGTTGTCTTTCCTCTCTTTCTCTGGTTCTTGGTCACCTTGAATTTCACAGGTTATGGAGAGATACCAATGTGTAATTTCTCAGATTATTTACAAATGTTGAACGTTACTCTGATCAAAGCCCAGTTGCATTAAGCAACATTAAATCCCTTTTGGACATTAATTTATTCTGCTGTAATTATGAGAATATTTATTTTGTTGAAATTTGAAAAATCCTGTCCTGGCCAGTGTGGCCTGGGTGGAGCATCGTCTCATGGACTGAAGGGTCGTGGGTTCAGTTCCTGGTCAGGACACCTGTCTGGGATGTGGGTTCAGTCTTGGTCAGAGCATGTACCGGAGGTAACCAGTTGATGTTTTCCTCTCACATCCATGTTTTTCTTTCCCTCTCTGTTCCCCCTTCCCTCCCTTCCATCCCCCCTTCTTTCTAAATTCAGTGAGTATGTCCTTGGGTAAGGGTAAAAAAATAATCATTAAAAAATACCTAAGTTTAAAAAAGAAGTAAAATTCTAAAGCCTTTTTTAAATATAACTTTATTTTATAATGTCTTTGAGAAAAGCAATTTTAAAACAGTAGTATGGTGCTAAGACTTAATATTTCAGAAGGTCATTTATTTCAGTGTGGCAGTTTGAGTAAAATGTGGGAATTTAGTGTATTGTTTTTTAAATACTTTATAGTATGTATAAGGAAGGCGTATACTGACTGGAAATTTACACAGTTGTAAATTGTGTTGATTTGAGGTTTATGTTTGTCTTAGTTTTTAAAAACTCTCATAATCCAGTTCTCTAAGTTTGTCATCTATGAGGTCTGTCCGGAAAAAGCCCAGTCATTGTTAATACAAAGAGAACAGATCGCACATAGATGTAACCTGGCAGCCAAGGAGAGTGGACTGGAATGTGCATGGGTGAACAATGATGACTTCACTGTACTAGTCAGTGGGGGTGGTAGATGCCATTGAGTGAGCATATGTACTGTGTGGCCATCACATTCAAAATGACTGAGTGAGTAGAGCAATGAATCTGCATCAGATTTTGCATAAAGCTTGAACATTCCTCCTTGGAAACTGTTCAGATGACTCAGAAGGCCACAGCTAACTGGTGGTTGGCAGCTTCATCACGACAGTGTGCCAGCTCATGCATTACGTCTCATACAGAGATTTTTGGCAAAACTTCAAATCACCCAGGTGACCCAGCCCCCCTACAGCCCAGAACTGAAGCTCTGCAGCTTCTGGCTTTTCCCAAAACTAAAATCACCTTTGAAAGGGAAGAGATTTCAGACCTTTGATGAGATTCAGCAAAATGCAACAAGGCAGCTGCTGGCAATTGGGAGAACTGTGTGAGGCCCCAAGGTGCCTACTCTGAAGGGGACTAAGACATCATTGCCCTGTGTACAATGTTTCTTGTATCTTGTACCTTCTTCAGTAAATGCCTCTTTTTCATTTTACACGGCTGGATACCTTCTGGACAGACCTCATATACCTTACTTAGAAATCTCTCTTTACACATGTGCTCTGAGAGATACTGTTTTAGGATATAGTGCTCCTTTTAATCCTATTTTTTAATTTAATAAAAAATTGAAATGGGAATAAATTAAAATTTTCAGTTATATGTGGTTAGGAAAAAATTTTTCTAATTCCAATTTTAGGGTACTGATAGTACATTGGAATATATTATCTTGAAATCTGTGTGATGCTTTAAAGTAAATACTTGGATGTGGTATCTTTTTATTCTTGGTTATTTTGACTTTTAGGGCTAAATTATACTTTCAGATTATCGTATGCATGTTCCCTTAAAATTTTGTGAACATAGGTTTTGTTTTAAATATTTTGGGCTGAGGCAGAGCAATTTTTTTCTTTGCAAGAATTCATTGATAAGTCTTTTACTGAAATAAATAGAAAATAATATACTAAAAATGATTACTGGGATAATTTGTACGTAAGTATGTATTTCTGTAAGTCCAAAATTATAAGCTTTGTATTTGATTTTCTTCTAGCTTAAGAAACAGTTGGGTGATAATGAAGCAGTTAGTCAAGAAATAGTCGGTTGTGCCCATTTGGAGAATTACGCTTTGAAAATGTTTTTGTATGCAGATAATGAAGACCGGGCTGCACGATTTCACAAGTAAGTAAAGCAAAAGAAAACTGAAAGTGGTAAGTTTAGTTACTCTATACCAGAATTATCCAGTTGTGGTTGCACACTTTCAGACTTCCTAATTAAATGGTTCAGATTTTTAAAAGTTACT
This sequence comes from Desmodus rotundus, assembly GCF_022682495.2. Taxonomy (NCBI): domain Eukaryota; kingdom Metazoa; phylum Chordata; class Mammalia; order Chiroptera; family Phyllostomidae; genus Desmodus; species Desmodus rotundus. The sequence goes on from NC_071397.1 coordinate 85,958,404, forward strand.
TTTAGAGTCTCAGGATGATTCTGACCCACAGCAAATTTATGTTTTCAGTAAATATACTCTTAACTGGCCATTCTTTTACATTCCTCAAAATCTTAAGAGTTGATTTTAGCCAAAAACAGAACTCCCACTCCACTAATTCAAACGATTTGTCATTATTGTAATGATACTTAAATGTAAAGAAATGCTCGTGGCTTTATGTGCACTTAGCGAATACTATAATTACATCATCTAAGACCAGTGTTCACTCTAAAGCCTCACTCTACCATATGTACTTTTATATGAGTCTTGTTACTGTCTCCCAATAACAGGTTATAGGAGGAGCTTCGTTATATTCCTAAAATCTGATTTTATTTAAAATATTAACTTCAGAATGCTTTTATAAACATTGGAGTTACATCTTCACGTTTTTGCTTTAAACTAGACTAGCTCTCTTTTCTCTTGCAGAAACATGATCAAGTCCTTCTATACTGCAAGTCTTTTAATAGATGTCTTAACAGTGTTCGGAGAACTCACGGACGAAGTGAGTGTATGTTCTTTATTGTCCTAATAGCCGAAGACTAGTGTTGTTGCCGTTGTTCAGTTGTGTTATGACCGTGTTTCTTTGCAGCAGCATACCTGTCTGAAATGTAACGTAAGCAGAAAGTTGGATGTTAAATTTGCTATACATTTTAAAAAGCATAAGTAAAAGTTGACATTTTTTTAACAATATATATACTTATTGTAGTAAGTTCTTTAAATTCATGTATGTATTTTACCCTTTAACAAATGCGTGACGATTGTATTGAGCAGTACACAGTTTGAGTTTCATGTTATTAAGTGTTTAAATATTACTAAACCTATATGCTGTTAAGTTTCTACACTGATATTTGGTAAACACAGAGCAGGCAGAGGCTTTTTTAGGACTTTTTTCTATTTCATTTCTACTGTTTATGATTTGTTTCTGTTGCAAAATACATACAGAACATGATATTACACAAATTATTTATTGATGTGTTTCTCATAATCATTCTAAGGTAAGTAGAGTGCGTACTCATTTTATACAAGAGCAACCCGAGGCTAAGTGATGAACATTGCTGGGAGTTCAGTGTGGTTTCCACTGTCGCAGGGAAATTTGTCCTCTGAGAAGGGAGAGACTCATCTGCAAGGAGGTAGGGAGAAAGAAAAGCACCGTGGTAAGACCGATAAAGGCATGCTAGATGGGTCATTTCAAATCTGAAAAACATTGCTTTTGGGGATACGATTATTTTTCAAAATGATGAACAGCTCATAGTAAAGTTCCGAACAAAACAGTATATAATCTGTGAGATACTTGCATTTTTGAAAAACAATTTATCAAAACTGTACAAAAAATTCTTCATGTTTGTTTGTAAAATAAAGGCTCAGTGGTTGAAAGCTGGGTTTTTGCGTTGGCAGAGTTGTTCTGGACATTTGAAAATTGTGCTGAATGAGGGACAGCTTTTTCTGTGATTGTTCCTTTTGTTCAAAACACCAGTCGTCCCTGGCCCTTGCCTCCACGGCATTCCCCAGCATTCAGGCAACCAGAAAGCACCCCCAGGTATTTCCAAAACTCCTTTTAGTGTGCAGCACAGAGCCCACCGAGAACCACTGCTGTGCAGTGTGAGACGGAGTGGTAGGAGAGGGAACTGAGACCTGGAGTGGGGAAACTGAAATGCTTCCCCACGGGTGGCCTGTTCTGTGTTGAAGGCCTGGTGGATCCACACTGTTTAGTTCCCTTTCTACTCCCATCTCCTGCTACTGACCTGGATTTCCTTTTCACTCTGATGTGGTAGTATGGGGCACTACATTAGCGACTGGAGGGTGTGGTGGTGATTTAAACATGGTATTATGGAAAGCTTTATATAGTTCAGTCTAGTTTGGAAAGTATCAGGCACGCAAAACAGAATAATGGACCTCAGATTAGAAGAGTAAGTCAAGTCAGGACAAACCCTACCAGGAAAAAGGGAGAAGAAAGGCGAAGCTGGCATAGTCAGTGTCGGAGTGAGCACACTGAACACCTGAGGCCTTCTCTATGACGTTTCTACATGAAACTTTTGGTCTCCTAATTAAATTCTTTTTAAAAAAATAGAGTTATTTTTTTTTTTTACTTGTTTGTTTCTGCAAAAGCCACTGGTTCACCAGCTAGATTACTGTGATTTACATAATTATTTTCCACTTCTCTTTCTGTGCAACCTGTTCTCACTGTCATCATTTTCTGAAGAACCTAGGGACTTTTCATTTCCATTGTAAGTTCATCGTATTTCGTGTTTATCGGGCCAGTCTGCTTACCATCCCCCTAGCTTTCACCTCCAGGAACTTTGTACTTTTCGCTTGCTTTAAGTTTTACCTTCTCTTTGAGTCTTAGCTACATTGTTCTGGACCTTCTATGAATTTCCCCATTCTCTCAGCTCCTCCACCTTCAGAGCCTTGACTCTGTGAATAGGACACAATAAATGTATTGACCTGAGGTTGAGTGCAGTTTGCACACTGAGTAAATACAGTGGCTAGTTAGAATTTCAAAAGCTGTTAATAGGTTAGCTTTTCATTTTTCTATCTGTAGATGGAAATAATGTTCAGACCTGTTTACACAGAACATTCATAACTCTTCCAAAGTGTAGTAGATCTCAACTACTCACAGCATTTTGGTCTATTTCCTGAATTTTTTTCCCCTTTTAATTTCATGTCATTACTCAAAGTTCCACAAAACTAAATAAAGTCTATAATATCTTTAGTCTTTAACTGTTTATATGTATTTTATCTGCCACTGTCCTGTTTTTCAACTTTCCTATTCTGTTTGAGGTATACATATTGAACTCTTTTAACTGTGCCTTATATAATTCCATCTCAGTATTTAATTAAATTTGTTGTCATACAAACTTATAGCATTCCTGTAGCTTTTTGGATTCAGTGTCCCAGTTTTAGCTATAGAGTCACCAGAATAAACTTTAACTTTGTATTGTAGAGAAAGAAATGTTCAAAACATATTTCATTTTCTTACTGTTTTCTTACCTCTTCGTTACTCTATTGTCAATTATTGATAGGCTGTCTTTTGTATTTTAGATTTATATTATTTCTAGCAATGTCTTAAGGAACACATATCATTTTTACCTTTTTTCCTTTATAGTTTTTGGTTTAGGCTTAATACTGCTAATGTAGGAAGAATATGAAAATCACTTATTAAAGATAATATCTCTTGAGTTTCTGCTAATTTGAAAGAATCAAATGAATATGGTATGTGTTCCCGCCCTCACAGACCTTGTGTTCTAACTTGGAAAAAGAAGCAAAATAACTAACTACAATGATAGGTGGTCTGGTAGTGATAAAATACAGGGAAGGGATGCACTCCTACCACCCATCCAGCACTGTACTTAGACGCTTTAAATATATTTGGTGTCATCTTTTCAACTGCGAGGTACAGTGAGAGAACTGAGGGCCAGAAAAGTGTAAGTACCTTGTCTCTAGATGCTGTAGCCAGAACAGTTCTCAAACCCTGAGATAAAGATCCAGCTTTGTCCCCCTTAATTTGCAGTCTGTTGCAGACTGACTGTTTTATAAAATACAAGTAATAATTGAATTACTAGAAAGATGAAACTTAAAAAAGACATGCAAAATACAAGCCTGGTTTGCACTAAGTTTCCTAAATACTCTCAACTTCTCTATTATTTTATCACACACTGGTGAGCACTATGCAGACTAGCACTTGTTCTGGAACCGTATTTTGTTTAGCACTGACCTAGATCCCTCTGTGGAAGACCCCAGTGAATCCTGTTTGTATCCCAGTCCGGACTCTTGCTTCTGGAGAAACAGGGCTGCAACACAACTGGAGTAATTGTGTGACACGTAGCCATCTGGAAGGAGGTAGTCTGTTTAAGGTGCCCTTTACACTGTAAGTTCTGAATCATGCACCATCTTACTGCTATCCTAGAAAGCCATGAAAAAGTGGGAGGGTTTTATCTAAGTACAAAGGCGTGTGTTCTGCACATACACCTGCACTTGACGTTACTTAATTGTAAATGGACTGTTTGTGCGTGCAGTGTCAGTGCAAAGTGCTTCAGAACACGACAGGCATTGGCTTCGAATTCCACATGCCCCTTCATAACTGGATAAGTTATTTGACTTCTGTAAGCCTGTTCCTGCATCTGTAAAATGAAGAAAATTGTGATACCTACTTCATCAAGTATAAAATGTGTATAAAATGAGAAAATGCATATAACGCCTGTAGCAAAGTACCTAGCAGCAGCAAATGCATCAAAACTCTTCATTCTTAAGTTTATTAGTTGATGGATAATGTTCTAGTGTAATGCGTTTAGAGAGGAAATCAGCAAACACATGAAAATTTTAATGGAAACTATTTAAAACTGCTCAATCTTATATATTAGATGAATTTACTTACAAATAAATTTGCACTATATATTGCTGTTAACTATATGGAGGTCCAACATGTATGATTGGCGTCCCAAAAAAGAGAACAGAAATAAAATGTAAAAGAAAAGATTTTGAAGAAATAGTGACCATAGATTTTCCTAAATTGGGTAAAAAAACAGTTATGGATCCAAGAAGCTCATTGAACCCCAAGTAAAATAAATACAAAGAAAACTGTATCTGAGAACATCATCATCAAACCAATGAGGTGCAGCGATAGAAGAGAAAATCTTGAAAGAGCGGTCTTGGAAAACAGTACATTATACACAGGGTGACAATGACTTGAAGGATGGCCGTTGACTTCTCACTTTCTAAAAAAGTGTTTGCAGGAAGATGATGACACTGACATATTAAAGTACTAAAAGAAAAAATAAGCAAATAAACTCTGTCAACTTAGAATTCTCTGAAGAGCAAAGGTATCCTTCAAAAAGCAAAGTAAATTGAGACATTTTCAGGCAGATTAATTCATTGCTAGCACATGTGCACTAAAGATCTAAAGAACTAAAGAGCAGAAAGAAAATTTTTCAGTCTTTCAATTTTTCAGAAGGAAAATAATACCAGGTGACAACTTGGATTTATAGGGAGGAGTGAAGTACATTGGACATAGTATGTAGGTAAATATATATATTTTTTTAACTATAAATATTTTTTTAAAAATATAAACCTATTTAAATAAAAATTATTATACCTATATGTATATATTTGCTTTTTATAGTATTTTTTCCCGTTACCATTTAGTCCCATACACCCCTCTCCCTACAGCAATCACCACACTCTTGTCCGTGGCCATGAGCCCTTTTTCCTTTTTGCTCAGCGCAGAAGAAGGCAAGGTGAGGGGGGGAGAGAACCAAACACAGACGGGACAAATACAAAACACGTGGAAAATTTTAGACCCAAATACAGCTCTATCAGTAAGTACCATAAATGTAAATTCGGGCTAGCACTACCATATAAAAATAGAGATTTTCAGACCAGATAAAAAATAAGCTCTAACTTTATATCGTTTACAAGATGTTTTGTAAATGAAAGAATGGAAAAAATATTCAATGCAAATACTATGTAAGCAAAATTCGAAGTTACCATATTAATATTAGACAAAGTAAACTTTAAGAAGATGTGTTACAAGAGGTAAAGCGGCACATTTTGTAATGATGAAGAGTTCAGTTCATCAAGAAGATATTGTAGTTGAAAATGTGTATGCACTGAATGGCAGCGTTATAAACTATATGGAACAAAAATCGATAGAAATAAAAGAAAAATATACATAAATTTATAGTCATACTTGGAGATTTAATACCCCCCCCCCCTTAGTCATCAGTAGAATAAGTAGTTTAAAAACAGCAAAATTAACTAAAATGAATAGACTGGCCACATCAAATATTGGCTAGAATGTGGGAAAACAAGAGCTTTCATACATTGCTTGGCAAAAATGTTAAACGTTATAACCACTTTGGGAAAAGATTTGGCAGATTTTTGTAAAGTTAAACATACACCTACCCTTTTACCCAGTAATTCCTGCTTGGTGTTTATCCAAGAGAAATGAAAACATATGTCCAGAGAAAGACTTGTTCAAGAGTACTCATAGGAACTTTATTCATAATAGCCCAAAGCTGGAAACGGCCCAGATACCCACCTACAGAAGAGCTGATAAATTAATGTTGCTGTTACCAAAATGTAAAAAGGGAACTACTTGTATACCCTACAACATGAGTCTTGTAGTTATTATCCTGAGGAAAAGAAGACTCAAAAGAATGCCGATTGTGTGATTCCTTTCATACAAAGACAGATTTATTCTAGTGAAAAAAATTAGGTTGTTGAGGGCGGGGTCAAGGGAAAATTGATCTGGAAAGGGATATAAGGGAACTTTCTTGGGAGCCAGGAATATTATATTTTGATAGGAGTATGCTTCACAGAGGCATGTCTATTTGTCAAAGCTCATCAAATTATACATTTAAGATTTATGCATATCAAAGTATGTCAGTTTTACTACAAAAGAAGTTAAATATTGAACTGTTGTTTATAGGTTTGCTTTTTCTTGGTGGTATTAGGTTGTCAATTCTAAAACTGCCTATTCCGTTTACTAGAATTGAGCAAATGAGTAAATACTGAGAGCCAGGTTTCCCACTTCTGGAGAAAGAACTTAAAATATAGGATGGGAAAATGCTACATTTTATTGTATTGGGTTGGATATGTCCATAATAATTTCTGCTTTTAAACATATTAAATGGGGCAAAATTGATATACGTATATAGATGGTATATATGTATACTACAGATGTGTGTATATGTAATGCATGCATTTGTGTGTGTACAGTGTATATCATACCTGTGTGTACACATGCCCACGACACACAGTTCCTGTATCTCTGCACTGAACCTACCTGGAAGCAGGAACGCGTCAATAGCACTGAGCACCCGGAGTGCCTGATTTGGGGTTCTAATGCCCTCACCTGTTAAAGGAGCCAGGATTCTTGTAGAAAGGACTGAAAAAGGACTGTGTCAGGACAAGTACTAAATGAAGTTGGACCTTTTTGTACCGGAAACTAAAGAAGTGTTCGCATAATCACAGGAACATGTCAAAAGGATCCAGAAGCCAATCTGAAAGAGTTTCCATTGTCCAGGTCAGGGACAATTTGAGCATCAAAATAAGGATGGTATTAATAGACAGTAACCATTGAGTAAAATAAGAATCTGTGGGTCTCTGCTGAAACACACAATGAAATGAAATGAAGGAATAACAGAAGGTTCTTCACAGTAGAATTCTAACTGATATGTGTAGCAGTAAAGATGAAGTTAGAAATCATTAGTGGAGTTTAAAACTAGTGAGTTGAAAGTTTGATGAAGAGGATATTTACAGTAGTCTCTAAGTACCTTTCCTCAAATTGCTCTTTAACTTTAAAGGGGGAGCTAGAGGAGAATGGAGAAGCCTGTCGGACACCACTGTAACTGAGGCATCACACCTGGCACAACCAGTGTCAGGACCAGCTGAGAAAGGCACGCGTCCTCAGTGCCGATCCTGCTAACAGTGGATGAGGAGACACCAGACAAATCCACACTGATAGGCATTTTACAACTAGGCTGCTATTTATTTTTTATGTCAGGGTCCAGAAACACTAACAAAGGCTGTTCCAGATTACAGACTAAGAAGACATGTCAACTCAATAATGCACGCTTCTTAAAGTAGACCCAGGGGAGGAGTAGCTTCCAAGAGCATTATTTGGACAATTGACAATTTATTGGGATGGTGGATCAGATAGCATTCTTCCCTAAGTGTCACATTTCCTGATCTTAATAACCATTGTGTATGAGGTTGTCCTTGGTCTTAGAAAATGGGTAATGAAAGCATGAGGGTCACCGTGACTTCCCACTTACTCTTAATGGGTACAGAAAAAAAAGGTTGTGCGTGACTAAGCAGATTGCTTATTATTCTATCATAAGTACTATGTTTATATGTATAGGTGGGGCAAAAGTAGCTTTACAGTTCATATGGAAAATAATACAACAATTAATAAATACAAGATTAAACTTTGTTGTATTCACAACTATGTCTGCTTTTGCCCCACCCTGTATATGTAAATTGATAAATTGATAAAACAAAAGTGTAAACAATTGGGGGGTTTCAATGAGAAGTATATGGGAGTATTTTTTACTGTTCTTAAACTTTTCTCTGAATGTTATTTCATAAAACTCTGGGGGATTTTTGTTGGTTTTTTGTTTGTTTCAAAAGATAACATTGGTTCCTTTTCTTACCCAGTAGATTTTTGTATTAAACAGTTAATGTTTCCACCATCTTTGGTTAATTGAAATGTACATTCCAAATATTATTATAAAAATAGTGTAGTTAAATTTATGTATTTGTGTATTATGTTTAGGGTATTTTGATAGTGTTACTCTAATTTTTAAAACTTACTTTATAAAATTTTAGTTGCTTCGAAAAATATAAAAGTCTAAAAATGCTGAATAAATCTCCATTAGGAAATACATGTAATTTGTGATTATACATACTTGAGTATTTGAATCATTATGATAATAAACTTGCTGAATATGTGTTTTTCAAACATTTTTCATTATATTATGTCCAGTGTTCCTGGGAGTTATATAGAGGCCTTGTAGTTTGCTTAATATACTTGGCAGAATTGGGGTGCTAAGAGTATAAATGTGTTATTACCACCAAGTTAGAGATTATTAATTTCTATTGTATCACTAACTACTTTGAAATGTTATAAAAGCTATGGATTCTCTCCCATGTACATGTATATTTCATTTCTTGCATATAATTCAGGGAGTTTCACAGCCACCCTCAACCCTGCCCACTGACCCACTGACCCTCCCCTGAAAGCCTAGGTCAAACTGTGCTCAAGACTACCAGTCACATTTCTAGGGGCAAAAAAAAAAAGTTTTACTCCAGTTAAGTGTTTTTCATTGTATGGTTTTAGGACAGCCATCTTCACGGGGCACTGATTTTTTTTTTTTTTTTTAAGAAAACCATGAAGTCCATTTATTCACCAAATATTTGTTTACTGTAAATCAGGCATGGTTCTAAGCACCAGTAATACCATGATGCATAAACCCCCTGCCTTCATGGGAATCATAGCGCTGTGGTGGAGATAGAACATAAACAAATTGATAAGTAAAATATATAGTATGTCAAATACTAAGTGTCGTGGAGAAACTCAAGGTGGAGATAGAAGAGTCAGTTTAAATAAGGTGGTTGAGGAAGGCCTCACTGAAGAGGCAACATTTTAGCAAATCCTTGAAGAAAATAGGGGAATGAATTATACAGATGCCAGGAAGAGGCAAGAGTAAATGCAGAGGTTTGAGATGGTAAAGGTTACCTATTAAAGAAAGAGCTAACGCTGTAGGAGTCTGGTAGGCAGTAAAGAGCCCACTGGGAGGAAAAGAACAAAAGTGGCCCTATGCTTTGTGATATGCGGCTGATATGCGGCTGATGGGCTTTGGGAACTGGAACAGGGAACGAATGTGAATGGATGGCATCCGCTGGAGGAGACTGCCTCTTTAGTTCAGGTAATGATTACCAAATACACGGGGCCCCAGGTTTCTGGATCTTTCATTTTTTATAAGAAGTTAGGAATTTGGATTTCCTTTGACTTGTCTATTATTTAATTCTGTGGAATACAGTGCCTATTTGAAATTCTATGTGAGTCAGCACAGCTTGAGTCCAGCAGTTTAAAATCTTTGTTAGGACAGGGTATGCAAGAATATTTGGAGTCAGAGGATTAGTAAAGAAAGGACATAGGAGGGAAACCAGGAGACGAGAGTGTCATAAACAACAGGAATAGACAATGTTTCACAAATGTTGGAATGGCTCAGTGTTCAGTGTGCTACTGAGAACTTTGGTGATGTGATGCCTGAGAGATGTCCATTGGTTTTACCGGTGTGAGTAGGTTGTTGGGGGAATTCACAACGGGGGCTTTTCACGTGAACCGATGACTTAAATGGGGAGGAGGCTAGTACGTGTGAGATCCCTGCATTGGAAGGCATGGGCACATTGAAATGCTCTGATTTTTTTTTTTTTTTTTTTTACAAAAATACCCAAATAAACAAGAATAAAGAGAAACTTCTCCCTAGAGTGAACTGAATGAAGTAAAGACTTTAAGTATGGATACTTGATTTGAAAAGCTTCTTTGCGAAGTAGAACAAATTATAATCATACCTGGAAATTGGGAATCAATGTAGAGAACCTTTTTTAAAATGGGATATATAAGAGGGTTGTTCGACAAGAAAAGGGAAGTTAAGTATGGCACAAATTCAGTAATTTGGGGAGTTACTTTTTACGTTTCTGGGTGGTACTTATCCGTAGTATCTAGAGAATCTCACATAAAATAATTAAGTATCTGAACTGTATGCTATATTTGTAGTCATAGGAGACTGGATCTTTACAAAAGGCAAATTACAGTCATTTTCAACATAATAAAGCTGTTCTCCCGAACTCTAATGTGCATGTGTATCCTCTGGGGGTCTTCTTACAGTACAGATTCTGATGCAGGCTCGAAGATTCTGCATTTCTGACAAGCTCCCAGTGGATACCAGTACTGCTGGTCCAAGAGTATCACAAAGGTCCAGTAACTAGATGAACTAAAGATCACTACTCCATCCAAAATTCTGGTGGTTTTACTCTTGTATTTTTTAAGCAAATTTTTATCTTATTTTATGGCATATAGCATAAATTTTAAAAGCAGGAAAGCAGCAGCAGCAACTAGCAGATTCTTCACTGATCTTTTCAGTTCTTACAACAGTTCCATGAGGTATTATTTTCCCCCTTTTGGACCTGAAGTAATTGAGACTCAGGGCTGGTAGACAGTACGCTGCAGGTTAAAGGTGCAGGTTGCCCAACTCTGTCTAGTGTTCGTTTGCTTGCTTTAACCACTGCATCATCTTAGTTTTCCTAGATTTGTGCAAATCAGTTTTTTCCCCTCTAGTGAAAGTAGTTCAGTTTGTTGTTACTGTCTTTCACATTTCCTTTTAGAATTTCGTCTAGCCTAGTTTTCTCTCTCCCTGTGCGTGAAAGTTGCGAGTTTTACTCGAAAGACGCTCCCATGTTTCCATTGCCGACTTCTGAAACTCAGAACCGGAAGAGAACTAAGCTTGTGTTTTGAGGAAGATAGCTTTTCATGAAGCCTGTCGAGCCCTGGACAGTTGGTAGAATGCTGCGCTGGGTGGGGTGGGTGCCAGCCTCTTTCAGAGCTGTTCAGCGCAGAAATGCATTTTATTTAAAAACTATGATACCAGTTATCAAAAATGTATGTACATTTTCTTGACTTTTTTTACTGCAGTCTAACTGATACAAAAATGTCTTTCAGAATGTGAAACACAGAAAGTATGCAAGGTGGAAGGCAACATATATCCATAATTGTTTAAAGAATGGAGAGACTCCTCAAGCAGGGCCTGTTGGAATTGAGGAAGAGAATGGTATGTATTTGTCTAAGTAAAATGATTTAGTAGAATCTTAATTGTGCATTATATTCTTATTTAAAGTTTTCTGAAGGAACTGTACTATTTTGTTTCCCCCATCAGTTCCAAAATTCATGAAAATTGGATATAAAATCATAAATTTCAGGGCAAATTCCTCTAATGTCAAACTTTGTCAACAAAATGGCTGCCTATCTCCCACCTCTAATGAGATTTCATTCCTACATGGAACAGACACCCCATTTGTAATTTAAAAAATATTTCCAGCCCTGGCTGGTGTGGCTCAGTGTATTGAACGTGGGCCTGCTAATCAAAGGGTTGCCAGTTCGATTCCCAGTCAGGGCACATGCCTGACCAGGTCCCAGGTAGAGGGTGTGTGAGAGGCAATCACACACTGAAATTTCTCTCCCTTTCTTTTCCCTCCCTTCCCCTCTCTAAAAATAAAATAAATAAAATCTTTTAAAAGATAAAAACCAAAGGACACTATATTTATATTTTCTGTATCTATTTGAGTTTTTTAATGGATAAGGGGTGGATAATACACTCATATAGTTCAAAATGTATAGAGTATATAAAAAATAAGTGAATTTCTCATTTCCGCCATATTCCTCATGTTCCCAGATCCTGCCGTAACCCCAGTCACTAAATACTTCTTTTTTAGGTTTTTGTGTATCTTTACAGAGATGCTTTTTATGAATTTATAAGTAAGTAAGGTTATAAGTAAATTGCCACAGTACAATTTCTCACTTTTTCATTTAATATTTGAGAATGTTTTACATACTTCTTTTCCTACATTAGTACTGACTACAGTCAGGAATGTTTTATGTAAGTCCTACTGTGAGCACATCAGTGTCCACAAGAAAAGATCCAAGATGCTTAACTTGCTAAGCAAGACTCTCTACAATTTGGCACCGTCCTTCGTTACCAATTTTATTTCTTACTCCTGTCTGCTGTTGTCTTAGTTGGCTTAGGCTTCCATAACAAAACTCCATCAGTGTGGTGGTTTAAGGAACAGGCATGTATTTATTTCCTCCCAGTTCTGGAGGCTGGAAAGTCCAAGTTCAGGGGTTGTCAGGGATTGGTTGGTTGTTGGTACGAGTAAGCCTCCTGGCTTTCAGACAGCCACCTTCTCTCTCTGTTCCCACAAGCTGGAGAGAGAGAGACAGAGAAATCTTTTTTCTTATAAGGCCATAGTCCTATCAGATCAGGTCTCTACCCTTACGAGGTCATTTAACCTTAGTTGCCTTTTAAAGATTCTGTCTCCAGATAGTCACACTGGGGATTAAGGATTCATCATATGAATTTTGGGGTGGGGGACAACACTGTGTAGTTCCCTAGCAGCTAGTGAAACCCTTTACTGCCACCACAGAGGAGCCAGAAAGTACCTATTCACTTCCTTTAGTTAAAACTACGTCATCCTCCTCAAATGCTGTTCTTTCTTTACCTGAGTCTTGCCTACCTGACGATCTCTCTCTTCTGCATTTGTGCAGAGCTACTTTATGTATGTATGTCTGTAAAGCCTTGTAAAATATATACTAGTTAATATGGTGAGGATTTACTTGTTCTGTTTTTGTTTTATCTGAAACTTTGTTAGGCACATACACCTTTGTAATTATTTTTTGTTAATTACCTAACCTTATCATTATGAAATATCCTGTTGTATCTGCTAATATTTTTTGACATGATGTCCTGACCGGTGTGGCTGAGTCATGCTGCAGAGCCAAGGTCACCAGTTCAGCACCTGGTCCTGGCACATGCCTAGGTTGTGGGTGTGGTCCCTAGTCAGGGCTTGTACGAGAGGCAACGGATGGATGTTTCTGTCCCTGTCTTTCTCCTTCCCTTCCCCTCTCTCTAAAGATAAATGTAATCTTTAATAAAAAATTTTTAAGATTTTAATTTTTTTTTTAATCTTAAAATTATCTATATTGAACATGTAATATGTTGATGATCAGGCAAAAAATTATTTAAAAATTTAATAGGAAACAAATCTATTTCAGAAATCTGTAGTTCTGGCTTGCATTTATTTTATTTTGAAGTGCTAAGATTCCCAAAAGTGACTCATTGACATTTTAAATAGACTATCAAAAGTTAATTTTCTCAAAATAGTTTTCAAATTCAGCTAATGATATATAGTATATTTTTAAAATCTACATTTTAAAACAAAGTCTCTTATTCTTTTTTATGTAGGTTGCTGAATGTGAAATTTCATTTCTTTTTGTTGTTGTTGATTGACTTAATAATTTGGACAACAAACCACAGATAGTCATTTAATAGCGAATAAATAATGGCTATTGAATAGAAAAGGCAGCTTCGGAAGATAGACTTCTGACAGGGTAATGCATAAGTGACATGTTTTGCCAAAAATGTCAATTTTTATAAGTTTAAGGAATGGATTTAAAAATACATTTTCAGGAAAAATTTACTATATGCAAAGATTTTATAGAATTGGAATTAGAATTAAAAGAAGTGATAATCATATTGTCTGTCATAACCAAGTGTTTAGAAAATACTTAAAACTAGTATTTTAAAAGGTAGAGCCTGCTCATCCGCAGCATTAGATAGATTTGCATTTGAAGACCTGTCATGCCTGTATAGCAAAATAAGAATATTCAGCACTTTCATTTCCGAATACCTAGTTTGACCTTGCATGTATATTCTTTAATAGATGTTGAAGACAGCGAAGATGTTGGGGCAGCCTCGCTGCCCTCTCAGCCACCTCCGCCGTCATCCTCGGCTTACGACCCCAGCAGCATGCCCCCGAGTGGCTACACTGGGGTCCAGATCCCTCCCGGGGCCCATGCGCCAGCGAATACACCGGCAGAAGTGCCCCACGGCACAGGTAGGGGTCAGAGCTCGGCGAGTGTGGAGCCCGTTCAGAAGGGAGAGCTGCACTGCTTATCGCTTCCACACCTCATGATAAGGCCTTTAAGTTCCATTGGGACCCACAGAAAAAAATCATTAAATTCTTTTCATTGAAATTTTAATCTCAGTTGTACAGTGGAACTTCGGTTCTCAAACTTAATTTGTTCCAGAAGGCTGTTTGAGAAGCAGTTTGTTCAAAAGCCGAATCATTCTTTCCCATTAGAAATGCTATGTTAGCATGAAAGGGTTGTTGGGTCGAGAACCAAAGTTTTGTTCGACAGCCAAGACATTTTTTCCACGGACTTGGTTGAGAACCAAATTGTTTGAGGTGGCAGACGTTTGAGATCCAAGGTTTGACTGTATTTTAGTTTCATGAGAAAGGATAAACATGTACATATATTGATTACTATATGCCTTACGTTTTATTAATAAGAATAGCTTCTATTCTTTGCATGTGTGGCGCTGATTTCTTCTTCTTCCACTCCCGTTCTTCCCCTTCACTGTTGTGCAAGAGCAGCACTGAGGTGAGCGGGGTTTCCTACAGGATGTCAGGCAGCGTCTCGCTGTGATAGCGAGATGCGACTTTTCTCCCTCGTTAACGGGGGACCCTGCTCTGCCCTCGTGTTATTGATGAAGGGGGGGGCACAGGCCAGTGAAAGAGGATTTGGTTTTGTTTTTATTTTTTAAGATTACAAATATGTGGCTAAAAACAGGGATGTGATATCTGCCATCTTGGAATAATTCAGGACTGTATGTCTGTGTGTTCATAGAAAAAAGATCTGACAAAACTAGTCTCCGATAAACTGGTATCAGTAAAGATATTTTTACAAATTGCAAAGAGATGCTCTTCCATGTACTTGTATTGTTAACATAGCATCACTCCTACTTCCCAATAGAAGGGTATTTAAAACCATAATTTCACTCTTTAACTTTTAGCTTTTTAAAATTTTTTACTGTTAAAATTTTAACTTCCTGCATAAGGGTAATATGTAGTAGTAAACTATACAAACATTTTAAAACATTTAATCGTTAAATCGAGTCATCCTTTGAGTCCTGATTTCTGCCATTTCTATTCTGTAATACCCCATTACTTCATTGACCTTCAGCCTCAGCTTATACAAACCATTCAGGTTATTTTTGCATGAGTAATAGCTTTAACACTCTTCTCTTTTGAGTCATCCTGTATATGGGTGTCATTCTGTGTATTTTACTCTGCCATTTTATTACTTTGTTGTCTGTGATGGCATTAATAAGCAAACCAATTCAAATTATTTTGTAAGTAAAATTTTATAGGACACTGCTTTAAATATTTTATCTTTTAGAAATATTGAAAATTTCTGTAGAATGATATAAGCAAAACCAGCTACTTAGGGGTATTGGTCTTAAAGGAATACTGTTTGAGTTATACTACTAAAGTTAAACAATAATCAAGAGCTGCACAGAAGCGTCCCTGTAGACGAGTGAAGTGGGAATAAAATGCATTTTGGAGTCAAATAGTGTTGGATATTAGTTTCTGCCCCTGCTGACCCACAAGCTCAACTTGTTATTCACCTTCTTTTGACCTCGGTTTTTCCTCTTTCTAAAATGAAATCAATCATACTTAACTTCTCATGGTGGTTGTGATTATTAAAAGGGGAAAAGAATGAAAATTGTCTGGTACCATGCCTGACATAAAATAGCAAATCAGCAAATTAACTTCCTTTCCTTTTTTTGTCTCTTCCTTCCTATTTCTGTGCCAAAGAAAGACGGTCTTTATTAGCAGGTTAATGAACACTTAAAATCATTTCGTGAATCAAAGGAAGTGTCACATCTGGGGATAGGATATGGCCTTAAAAGATTGCCTGGCGGTATTGCTTCAGACAACGTATCTTAGAGCACACTAGTGCTGTAGCCCTGTATTCCTATTCTATATGTAGGTATCCTCTATGCACATATGTGAGGGAACGTATACTTCTAATAAAAGGGTTCTGTCAGCTTGAACCATATGAAATTGCTCTTTGTCCATCAAAAGTGATAGAATATTGGTAGTTTTAGACATTCAGATTAACAGACAATGTCTCCTGCTTGGAAATGTATCACCTGCAAATAGGTATTAGGAGATGGTCTTAGGAGATTTTCTGGCATGAACAGTTAATTTTCATCCAGTCATGTTCTGACCTTATTTTTTTCCTTCTCTTTTTTTCCTCAGAGTGGAGCAATAAAACTAAAAACATGTGACCTTTCTTGGGATAAGGTCCAATCTTGTTACTTTATACACTTTTACAGACATAGCATTTAAATAATTATAGCTATTTTATAAATATTCTTATGGAATCTGTATTAGATATTTGTTGTCCTTAATTTACAAACTTAAAAAAAGTAAAGAAATTAGGCAATTATCCCAAGAAAATTGAAATACAAAGTTAAACCTAGTAAATAACAGAACTAGAGTTTGAACCCAAGTCACTCTGATTTCATGTTTTTGGCACCTTCCTTTTTCATTCCTTCCTCTAAGGCACAGGTGGCAAACACAAGGCCCACGGGCCGAATCCGGCCTCCACCTTGGTTTATACAGCCGGGCCCTTTGTTTCTACCCAGCGGCAGCGCCCGAGCTCCTTTCCCCTGGTTAGGGAGCAGTTACATTCACACAGTCCTGAAGTTACATCTGGCCCTTTGAAGGCAACCGTGAGGCTGGTGTGGCCCCCAGTGAAAATGAGTTTGACACCCCTGCTCTAAGGAGCTAATATTCTCAAATCAAAACCTACTTTTCTGATATATATTCCCCCCTAAGATTGATTTGAAATGTTGGAATATTCTCTTAGCTAGCAGAGTTTTTTTCTATTCTATTTAAAACAGTTTTTAAAAAATCAGTTTATAGTTGCCTAATAGAAAATGAAATAAGATTTTTAGTTTATAAATATAGCAGATGTTTCCCCTCTTACTCACTTGAAGAATGATTTACTCTCTCTCATATAAAGGTCCAGGATGCACTTTTATCAAAGGGAAATCCTTAAGATAGCTGAAAAGAATAGTATGTACTAATATACGGTTTTTAGTTCTTCCACAAGAAAGTAACGGGGGTGCAGTGAGAGCAGGGATAGCGATTGTTTAAAGAGGCCATGAGTTTGCTCCTGTGCTTTAGCCACCGTAGGAGCAGATGGGAATAATACGGTGTCCTGATCTCTTTCTCTTGAAACACTCACTTCTACAGTTGGTAAATATAGAGGAAGGTTTCAGTGAATAATCTGAATAGATTAAATAATTTTATAATTAATGCTAGCCTTTTAATTATAAATGCAGCTCATCTCATGTGTGTATTAAAAACTTCTGTTGTTTTTCTAAATGTCAGCAGGACTGCATTTGAGTTCTACACAGCTTTCAAACTTGTTTATATTCTGGCCAGATCATTTGTATCAATGTTGTTTTCCGCGATTGTACCGAAGTTTTACTCAACCAGAATCCTCCTATCTTCTATCTGTACTTAGAGTGTTCCTAATAGATAGCAGGTCCTCCTGCCTGTTTCTCTGCCGCTCCCGATGGCTGCTACCTTTCAGGGTTCTGTCTAAGTTCACTTTCTTTGGATAGTCTTCTCTGGTTTTCTAACGAATACCTATTTTTCTCAACACCGTTTAGTGAATAGAACAATTTAGTACTTAATTAGAAACCTTGCAGTGTTTAAATCTTAAGTGTGTATTATTGATCCCATCTAATAGGATATGTAACCATCTACTTTAAAATTAACCAAAATTACTTTTTAATACTTTTTTTTGTTAAATAAAAGAAATAAAAACATTGCCAACTCCCCAGGAATCTTCACTCCAACCTATTGCAGTATAGGGTGCTGCAGCCCATTTCCAAATTGACAGATGAGACCTTTCCAAATCAGAAGAGAAGGGGAAGAACTAGATTGGGACATCTCCAAAAATAATGAAAATACATTGAAAGCGAGTTTGGCGAATCTGGCTGGTGTTCATGCACTTGTGGTGAAGCAGTACCAGTACGCTTGGCCCCGGCGACATGCTACGATGGTCGCCACCAGCACCGGCCTCGCTCGTGGGTGTCCAGACAGACCCAACGCAGTGTCTTCTGCCTGCCGTATGGGGCATGTTGAGCAGCCGGTGTTGCTAGTTCAACTCTTAGTTGAGTGACTGTGACCAGAATTTTTCATCAAATGCAGACTACCTATTTTGTAAATTTTATATTATAAAATGGCCCTAAAGTGGCCTTGAGTAGGAATAAGAAGTAGGCTGTTCATATACATTTTTTTTACTATTTAAAAATTATACTTGACTCTTTATCCCTTTGTACTGTTAATTTTTTTAACAGATTTTATTTGTTTATTTTATTTGTAGAGAGGGGGAGGGAGGGAGAAAGTGAGGGAGAGAAACACCAAAGTGTGGCTGCATCTTCCACGCCCCCTACCGGGGACCTGGCCCACAACCCAGGCCTGTGCCCTACACTGGGAGTCAAACCGTGAGCCTTTGGTTCCCATGCCAGTGCTCAATCCACTGAGCCATACCAGCCAGAGCTATATTTTTTATTATTTCAATTTTTAGTTAGAAAGTAGTATTTTTATGACTTAATAGTTCTAAAGGTATACAATGGAGCTAATTTGCCCTAAATCGAAATTAAATGAGATAAAATAGTATATATTTAAGCCATTTTGTCTTTTGGGTTGGTAGTAAGTCTTTCAAAGTCAAAACTTCGAACTGCAGACTGTAGTTTAGAATGTAAGTCCGCCTTTTTGAAACCATCGTGCTAGAACGCTCATTGGCTAGGTTTTGGTTTTCCTAGAAACTTGCCCATTTGTTTGCTCCCTTCTATTTTCTTCTTTTTATTTCATTATTTTCCCATTTTACTCTTACTATGAATTGCCTATTTGAATTTAACCTATTAGCTCAAGAGCAAATGAATCCTGTTTTCTACCTGAACGCATTGATATACAGCCATCAACTTTTTTGTTCATTTGCTGTCTTGCTGATGAAATCATTTAAGTCTCTGGGAAGAGTCAACAGTGTGTGTTAATTTTTTAAATGGTTAGTAATCTTCAACCCATATCACTTAGCATTAGTCAAGAATGCTAGTAATTTGCTAAATATGACAGTCATAACAAGTTCTAATAGTAAGTCAAAACTAATTTCTTATTGGATATATAAAAATGCCATCTTAAAAACGTGTTAACTGGAAATTTGGAATGTATAATTTTTAATTTAATGCAGGGGGTTGAAATGAGATTTATCCTGTAAGGTAAATTAAGTCATAATTGTATCCTGCCTTGACCCCAAATTATTTAATTGACCAAGAAATTAATTGGTAAGAGAGGAGTCTCATTACTTCTACAGATACTTGAGCTTTAATTGAGAAGCTTTAGATGTGACAAACAAAATACATAATAGGAAATGTGTAGCCAGTACATTTATGTAAACACTCAAAATGTGTTTTCCTGCGTATTTTCTACACCAGTCCCCAACATCAAATAACTATATCAAATTAGAAACCATTAAAGGTTCAAGGAAGTGAAGTAATGTGATTCCTCTGTGATCCTTTAAGTGCTTTCCTACTATATAATTAAAGAGGTGTAAAATTTTAATACCCATTTGTGTTTTTCTGATTTGCAGGTGTAACAACTAATACCATCCAGCCTACTCCACAAACGATTCCGGCCATTGATCCTGCGCTTTTCAGTACCATTTCCCAGGGTAAGTCAGCTGTGTGTTTTATGAGAAATAATGTATCTTTTGTTTGGGATATGGTTGTGTAATTTTACCTTTGCAGTGTCTAGGTAATTTGAAACATTTCTTTGAATGTCCATGTTTACTATATTCTCCAGTAAACCAAGATAGTTTCATATTATCAAAATACCTAAATCTAAAGACATATTCTTTTCTTTTTCTTTTTTTTTCCCATTACTTTTCTCTATACTGCTGTATTATAGTGGAACAAACATGTAGTCAAAGAGATCAAGAAACTTTAGATTAGTTCACTATTACCCTGTGTTGTGATCATGATATTTCTCATCTGCACTGTGATTAGATTATCCAAGAAGAACTGAGTATAACTGAAAATAAAAATCTCTGAGGATAATTATGCAGATTGGTTGGTTCATAGGCTAGGTGACTGGTTTGTTGATGTTAATCTTCCCCACTTTTCCAACTTTTGTGTTATTGTTCACCCAGTCCATTGTTGTGTTTATTTTGGTTTTACTCAGTTTTCTTCATATGGCTGAGGGAATGTAGTTCTTTTTATTTAGAATGAAACCTTGCTCTGTTATTTTTAGTCGTGTCACTGGGTCTGTCCTGCTGCTGTGTCTGCAGGTGTGTTTTCCCGCGTGATTTTGCGGTTCCCTGTGTGAGTGGGAACTGGACATTAAGCTACCTGCCTCTCAGTCATGGGATGAAGAGAACTCTTTTGGGAGGGGAATGGGAGGAGGTATCACATCTACCTTGCTGATACCATCATGAACATAATATGAACTGCCTGAATTGTGTTTTACTAGTTGGCTTACTGGCACGACAGCAAGAAGATTGATCTGTAGTTGGTCTGGAATTTAATGAAAGTTAGGGAAGATAAGAGGCTGGAAATCTGTGCTTGTCTGAAATGGAGCGCAGTGCACTCTCTGCTGAAGGTAGTGGTGTCTCTATGCACCAAGGACTGTGTTGGTGGCTATCCACTTAAATAGATGCAAAAAGATTTTAAAAGATGTGTAAGCTGCATTGTTATTGAAAACAGGGAGTGACTTCTATGTGCTGTTGGTGGGACTGTTAATTGTAAAGCTTTTCTCAGAGGCATTATGTCATTATCAGAATCACAAATGTAACTTTTTTTGGCCCACCTATTATACTTTTTAGAATCTATCTTTAAAAATACTTAGACATGGGCATAAAATGTATTTAAAAAGGTATTTATGTCAACATCATTCATACTAATAGAAAACAATCTAAGTGCTTATTACCAGGAAAGTGGTTAATTAATTATGACCTATCTGTACTAATGAATACTGTGCACATATTTAAACAAATGTGGTAACTCCATGTGAAAAGATCTAGACATAGTAAGTAAAAAAGCAATTTGCAGGACATTATATAGTATGGCCCTGTTTAGGGGAAGAAAACATTTAAAACAAAACCGTATTCTCCTGTATGTGTAAATGCATAGGAAAAGTCTAGAAAGTCCACAAAATTAGTGGTTTCGTAACCACCATCTCCACCGTCACTGCCGCCGCTAGTACTTCTGATACTCCCTTCCTGTTACGTTTTCCTGCTTAGCGTTTTGTACTTAACTGCCTTTTAACACTACACACATAATGTGTGTATTTTTTTTTAATTTTTTTTATTTTTTTTAATATATTTATTATGCTATTACAGTTGTCCCATTTCCCCCCCCACTCCACTCCATCCTGCCCACCCCCCTCCCTCCCACATTCCCCCCCTATAGTTCATGTCCATAGGTCATACTAATAAGTTCTTTGGCTTCTACATTTCCTACACTATTTTTACCTTCCCCCTGTCTATTTTCCACCTATCATC
Source organism: Desmodus rotundus (assembly GCF_022682495.2). NCBI lineage: Eukaryota > Metazoa > Chordata > Mammalia > Chiroptera > Phyllostomidae > Desmodus > Desmodus rotundus. The sequence continues at coordinate 85,980,119 of NC_071397.1, forward strand.
TATGCTAGTTATTCTCTGTACCTTTCCCCACCTCTCCCCCTCCCATTCCCTTAATGACAACCCTCATGTTCTAGTTGTTTGCCTAGTTTGCTCTCGTTTTTGTTTTATGTGTGGCCGTTAATAACTGTGAGTTTGCTGTCATTTTTACTGTTCCTATTTTTGATCTTCTTTTTCTTAGGTAACTCCCTTTAACATTTCATATAATAAGGGCTTGGTGATGATGAACTTCTTTAACTTGACCTTATCTGAGAAGCACTTTATCTTCCCTTCCATTCTAAGTGAAAGCTTTGCTGGATACAGTAATCTTGGATGTAGGTCCTTGCGTTTAATCTTGGGTAATGTAATTATGATGTGCCTTGTTGTGTTCCTCCTTGGGTCCAGCTTCTTTGGGACTCTCTGAGCTTCCTGGACTTCCCGGAAGTCTATTTCCTTTGCCAGATTAGGGAAGTTCTCCTTCATTATTTGTTCAAATAAGTTTTCAATTTTTTGTTCTTCCTCTTCTCCTTCTGGCACCCCTATAATTCGGATGTTGGAACGTTTCAAGGTGTCCTGGAGGTTCCTAACCCTCTCCTCTTTTTTCCAAGTTCTTGTTTCTTCATTCTTTTCTGGTTGGATGTTTGTTTCTTCCTTCTGGTCCATACCATTGATTTGAGTCCCAGTTTCCTTCTCATCATTATTGGTTCCCTGTACATTTTCCTTTGTTTCTCTTAGCATAGGCTTCATTTTTTCATCTGTTTTTCGAATAGATTCAACCAAGTCGGTGAGCATATTGATAACCAGTGCTTTGAACTGTGCATCCGATAGGTTGGCTATCTCTTCGTCGCTTAGTTGTATTTTTTCTGGAGCTTTGAAGTGTTCTGTCATTTGGGCCTTTTTTTTTTTTTTTTTTTTTTGTCTTTGCGCGTCTGTTACTTTAAGGGGCGGAGCCTTAGGTGTTCACCGGGGCGGGGTAACGCTGGTCGCTGAGCTGTGACGCTGTACATGGGGGAGGGGCCGAGCGGGAGCAATGGCGCCTGCCTCACTCTCCTCCGTCTTTCAATCTTTCACTTCAGTACCCACAATCAAACTGGGCCCCTCTGGTGCTGGTTCCCGAGTAAGAGGGCCTGTGCACACTCTAGGCCCCTGTGGGTCTCTCCAACAACCTCTCCTGTGAGGCTGGGAGTCTCTCCCGCTGCCGCCCCAAACCCCACGGGCGTTTTCAATCAGAGGTTTGAGGCTTTATTTCCCGGAGCTGGAGCCCTGGGTTGCGAGGTCTGCTTCGCTCCCCGCCGCTCCCCGCCGTTTGTCCGGTATATCTGTGGGTGACTGTGGTGCCTCGGGGTGCTACCCACTGCTCTGCCTGCCCCGTTCTCTGCCACTCTGAGTCTGGCCCTCTGGGTTTATCTGTGCAAATGTGGGGCTGCAGGGTCTGCTAGTGCTCGGACTGCCTGCGCCATTTGTCCCACACTCCGCCAGTCTCAGTCCTGCCACAGCCACTGGAGTCCTCTCCACCCCGGTGCCCGTCTCCGCCCCTCCTACCAGTCTGGATGAATGTTTATTTTCTATTTCCTTGGTGTTGGTCCCCCTTGCTGTTCGATTCTCTGTCAGTTCGGGTTGTGCGAGGAGGCGCAGTTTGTCTACCTACGCCGCCATCTTGGTTCTCCCCCATATAATGTGTGTATTACTATTAATATCTTTTAAATACTTCTGTAACAAAATTTTGCCTGTCTCTGGAGAGGAGGATGAAATCGGAAGGGTGAGTATTTGACGCACAGTATTCATGTTTTTACCTTGTATACCTCTATATCGTATCAGAGTATGAACAGCAACTTACCTTGTGAAGTTTTCTGAGAAATAAATGGAATATCTGAAAAGCATTTAGCGTAGTAACCGATGAAGTAAAATTCTACCTGTGATCATCGCCACTGCTGTTGCCATCATTAAGTGACGTGTCTGGCAGTGCCGGGGTACAAGGTGTGATTGCAGTGCCGTGCTCTGCATTTACCTCCCAGACCGACGGCAGGTCAGATGGTTTGCCTGTGCATCCTGTAAGTCACAGAATAATAGAATACATCAGGATCGGATTGTCCAAGGTCCTCAACGCGAGTTTCCAGAGCTGCCTAGTTGGATAGGAAAGAATCTCTAAAGACCCATTTTGGAAATACTTACGATTAAGTGTTATTCCCTGGAAACTTGGTAAGTCAACCTTGGAAAAGGATGCTTATGCCAACTGAGCACGCAGGGATTTCTCTTTACACCAAATAATGTTACCTTTGATCCGATGTTGACCAGGGCGCTCTTCCCAGTGTAGTAGAGAACTGGATTGTAGCTCTGGCTGCCCTCTGTCCCTGTCTTGTCCTGCCCTGAGAAGGGTGGAATTAGGTCCGTGATACAGACAGTCTTGTCTGAAGCCACCTGGAACTTAAAAGCACAGATCTCATAAAAGACATACTGTGTTAATCTTTCTAATCTTTTACACACCTTTTAGGGTCATAATATCTATTTCTGGTTCCAATTATGGGTTCTGGTAAATTTTAATGATAGAAAAAAGCAAGTTTTATTTTTGTGCATGAATCAGTATTTACTATTTTGAATATAAAATCAGATAAAATGAAATTGAACTGATTTCCCTTCCTATGTCTTTTCCATTTTCTTTAGTTGTTAAATGCTAATTTAAATGAAAAATAATTAGGGGACATTTTATTTTTATTTAAAAATTATAATTAAAATGCTTTATTTTAATGACATACATTATATTTTTTAAATACAAGAAAGCCTGAACTGTTACAAAATACTAGAAGTAACTATTTGACATGGCTTAAGTTCTTTATATTTCTGATTGTGGAAAACAATTTATATCTCTAAGTCTATATAACTTACATATTTTATCTAAATTATAAGTTGGTTATTATATAGTTATTTTAAGTTACATAACTTATCATGCATGTCTATTATATTTATTACATATCTGTAATTATATTTTTGTTAAAATACTTCCTTCCATATTTTATAAATACTGAAATACTTATTTTATAAGAAAAGTCAATATTTCTGTTCTAAAGTTGTTTTATCATTAGTGGATAAGTTTAGTTTATGAAACTAAAATAATATATAAGTGATAGGTCAGCAAAACAGTGCTAAAGCTAATGCTGTAAAAATAAGATTAGATCTGAACATTAGGGCTTTCTTCCAGCAAGTCCGGTAAATTCTGGATGGATGCCTTAGATATTTAAAGATTGCCCTGAGAAAGGAGGGTAGACTATTAAAACACAAATGAGCAATGTTACGGTGAACTAAAATTTTAAAGGTGTCTCAGTGTCTCTCTTACCTGGGTAGCTAGAGCCTCTTAATATATGTTGAAAAAACCATTAAGAATCTTGTAGGTATTTTGAAGCAAAAAATAAAAACTGAAGTAGTCCTGACTAAATTGTCCACAGAAACCGCAGGGTAATTCTTTTTAGATTTAATGGGTAACAAAATATATTATCAGTTCCTTACAGTCCATGCCCCTGGCCTTCTGATCAGTTCTAGAATCCTCAGAAAAGTTTTAAGGAAAATGGTATTTCAGAGGACAAAATACAAAGTCAGTATTTACTTTCATCTTTAGAATTATGTATTGAAGTATATGCAAATCTTAGATTCTGTGAAATGTGTTTAGTGTAGTTTGTTTACCCAGATTATTTTGTTGGGGACTGTACATATCACACATGTGTAAGTGGAAAACTTGTGGAGAAAATAAATTTTGGAGAAGTAATTTATAAGGGTGGTTTACTTGTCTAACTGTGTAATTTAATGATATGAAAACTCTGTTAAACCTTAGAGTTTTTTATATGGGTAGCACAAAAATGTAAAAAGTTTGTTGGTTTTTTTAAATAGAGGGTTATATTTCCAGTTCTAATAAGGGGTGAGTGATTGAGTCTGTGTGTGTGGTTCCATGACAAAAGAGAGGCAGCGTGATGCTAGCATAAGTGCCAGAGCTGCTATCCTCATCCTCTAGAGTGTTTTTGTAATTAATTTGCCAAAATATAAAGCCTTCTGGTTTATTACTTCTGAAAGAAAAATCTTGCTCATAGAAATTATTATGTATTGGTATATATATTGCTTGTATTAGGGTTTTTTTAAGATTTATGTATTTATTTATTTTTAGAGGGGGGGAAGGGAAAGAGAGGGTGAGAAACATCAATGTGTGGTTGCCTCTCACGCCCCCTACTGGAGACGTGGCCCGCAGCCCAGGCATGTGCCCTGACTGAGAATTGAACTGGTGACCCTTAGGTTCTCAGGCTGGCACTCAATCCACTGAGCCACACCAGCCAGGTGTATGGTTTATATTAGTTTAAAAAAAAAAAATGATAGCATGAGAAAATTTATTTAAATACAACTGGAATTAAAAAAATCCTTTTATGTTGTTACATGACCTGTAATACTTTCGATAATCTTGAATTTAAGCGTTTACCCAGCCTAAACAGAATACTTTATATTCTTATTAATATCTTAATTATTCTTTCTCTCCCAGGGGATATCCGTCTTACACCAGAGGACTTTGCTAGAGCTCAGAAATACTGCAAATACGCTGGCAGCGCTTTGCAGTACGAAGACGTCAGCACTGCTGTGCAGAATCTACAGAAAGCCCTCAAGTTACTGACTACAGGCAGAGAATAAAGCCTTCGTGCAGCAGATCCATGCGTTTGGCCTGAAGAACTAACGTCCGTTACTCTGTACCTTCAGCCTTTCAGGAGCACCGGCACGGTCTTAAGGAAGACTTCAGTTCCATGGACTGTACAGTGAAATCTGTGTCTGCATCTCAGATTCCTGGGAAGCATTCATCGGCAGCCTCACCCAGTCTCCTTGCCCTTCAGTGGGTCCAGTCATCTCTGGGTATACAGGGCTGATGTTAGCGAGGCCCTGAAAATGCCCATTGAACCCTGCTTGGAAAAGTGAAAGTACAGTTCTATAAACTGTATTGGGAATGAACTTTGTATCCTGATTTACATAAATTAAGGAATATTTTAATCTATAATTTGGACAAACAGATTACTTTGCTATAAAATTCTAAATTTAACTTTTAATAAAAATTGCCAGAATATTCTAGATGAGACATGTTTTTTGCTTTCCTCACAAATTATAAAACAAATATGAACATCCTAAACTGTTAGATGAATCCAAAAGAGATTATGTCCAAAATTCAGTTTATATTCATGTTAAATATTACTACATTAAAAGTTTAAATTTTTATGGAAAGAAGTAAGATAAAGAGGTAGAATCACTTTTAGACTTAAGCATAATGTTGATTTCCCATCTGCTTTCCCTTATCCACTGAAGCTTAAGATGGATGGGTGTTCGCTCCCCCGGCAGTTTGACCGCATGTGTTAGAGAATGAAAAACACTTAGTAATGCCTGGAAACTTGGTGCTGTAAGTTAAGATCCTCCTCTGCTGCTATGGAATGGAATCTCTAGAGTGTGTAGCTAGGAAGGATGCAGAAGACTCTAAGAAATTAGATTCTCAGTTGTTACATTGATAAGTTTTGTCACCTGCATTTGTGCTGTGTAAAAAAATAAATACAAGGATTCTTTACTAGTTCAACTTACTTACAGAGCCAAATGTCTGTTTTGATTTGCATGGTAGAATTGTCATATTTTTAAGTCATTACTTTTAGTTACAGGAATATGATATTTCTGTAGTAAGACACAATTTTCATTATGAGAGAGATAAATTTGGCAAATTTACCTGTAATTTACCTGGTTCATTTCATTTATTCCACAAAGACTGAAGTACTTTAACCTGTGGGTCAGCAAACTATGGTCCATGGATTGGCCATCTGTTGTGTAAATAAAGTTCTGTTGTCTCAAAACCATACTCATTCATTCATTTTATCTGTGGCTGCTTTCTACAACTGCAGAATTATATTCCCTACGAGCCTAAAATATTTAATATTTGGCCTTCTAAAAAAAAGTTTGATGACCCCTAATCTCACAGCCTATCTGAAAGAAAATGAATTATTAATTCATAATCATTTGTCAGTTTTTCTTTGCATAAGTGTAATGCTATTGGATAAGTTTGATAGAGTGGGTATTCAGACAGAATAAACTGTTGTCAATTATTGCAAAAAGAAGCCCCAATTAACATGCCTCCTGAAAAATGTTTGTGTCTGTCACTACTAACTCCTGCAACATTGTAGCAATCCAGTGCCCTGACCCACTGCTTCAGAACTTTGCTGCAGTGGAAAAGTGGCTGGAATGACCACTAGTGTTGTAGAGGGAAAAGGTTTAACACAAATCTTAACGTGCTGCACACTAGGAGGGAAACAGTCACCTCTTGCTTGACACCCTGTGTGTTGCTCGAATTGGGAGAGCACAGAGAAGGAAGAAGACAAGGGGGGAACCCTGGAGGCTACTGATAGGTGGGCCCCGGTGCGCCAGCCCTTACCTGTAGACTGGAAGCAGTGCCCCTGGCCACCTCAGTTTGCTGTAAGGGCTGAAGTGGTCGGCACATAGCATTCCATAGAGGTTTCTTCTTGTTAACATCGATGTTATATTAATAATGTAAATTGTTAATAATCATTTATTTACTGAATATCAGGAAATCCCTCTTTTTACTGGGACCTATTGCTTAAAAATCCTCTCGAGGTATTAACTGTAAAGGTTTTTTTAACTTCACATTTCTTCATATTAAATCGACAAGGAAGTTACAAATTTAATGATGTAACACTAGGATAGCAATTTTCATTGAGCCACTCAACCTGTATTTATTGAGCAGCTACTTTGTTCCCGATGGTGTCTTGTACATGAAGAAACTGTAGAAAACAGAAAAAAACTCTGATTCATAGACTTTATATTCAAATGAGAAGAAACACATATTTAATAGAAACTGTTACATGTTTTCAAAGGGTGGTTTTTAGAAATGAAAATCTCAGGCCCTACCCTGCCCCAGGCCTACCTAATTAGAAAAGCTAAGGGTGGGCCTAGCTTTCTAAGTTTTAAGAAACACTTTAGGTAGTCTGGTGGTCCCTAGAGTTGAGTTGTTTAGCACTACCCAAATCAGAAGCATTGAGAGACAGGGATAAGACAGATTCCCTTGAATCAGTGGTTCTCAAAGTGCAGTCCCTGGACCCGCAGCATCAGCATCACCTAGGAACTTGTTAGAAAGTTCTGGGGACCCCACTTTAGGAACTTCTCTATTAGTGATAAGTGCTATGGAGAAAACCAGAATATAGCATAGGAAATGCTTAGGTATGTGTAGGTAAGTGCGTATTTACACAGGATGGGCCTCACTGAAGGGCATTTGAGCAAAGAAGGGAAGGGAGGTAGAGGTCAGAGGAAGTAAGTGAGGAAGCCTTGTGAAGTCGCTAGCAGGCTTAGGACTCGCTAGACTTTGTAAAACAATGATTTTTAAGCAAGATGGGGAGCTACTAAAAAGTTTTGAACAGAAGAGAACCTGATGCAACTTAATTTTTCAAAGGATTATATTAGCTACTGTGGGAGACCAATTAAAAGAGTATTGCAGCCCTGGCTGGTGTGGCTCGGTGGATTGAGAGTAGGCCTGCAAAGCAAAGAGTCACCAGTTTGATTCCCAGTTAGGGCACACACCTGGGTTGCAGGCCAGGTCCCCAGTAAGGGGCACACGAGAGGCAACCACACCTTCTTTCTCTCCCTCTCTTTCTCCCTCCCTTCCCCTCTGTTTAAAAATAAATAATCTTTAAAAATATGAAAATAAAGTATTGCAATAATCACGGTGAGATATTCTGATGGCTTAGGTCAGGGGTAGCAGTGGAGAGAATAAGATGTCATTGGTTCCTGGCTACTTTTGAAAAGTACACCCACAGTATTTCTGATCAACTGAATCTGAGGTTTGAGCATTGGAGGCGTGAAGGGGACCACCCACGTTTTAACCTGAACATGGGAAGGAAAAAGTACCCATTAGTTGCATTGGGAAAAGTTGCTGAATTCTGCTCACATTTAGGCTGAAGTACAATATTCCCAAGTTCTTGTGACCTTCACGAATAAAACTATTTGATAACAGTGTTCTGTCAATGCACAGGGGACAGAAAAAATAAGTTCTGTCTGCAGCACTTGTCACAGACATCTCACCAAATCACTGATGAACTGGAGCTCAGAAGTCAGCAACCGTTCCCATGGTTAGCATGGCTAGAGAGGTTTGCAGGCTTCCAGATCACACCAAAAGACCTCAGCTACAGGTCTTGAAAATGAACATCCTCGAGTGTTGTAGAATTGATCTATATGCGACGTGTATGTATTTCTAGGAATTTGAGGTTACTATGATACGTGTTAAGGCTGTATGCTGTTCTTTCTAAAGAAATTTACACTCCAATAGCAGCGTTGTCACATATATCAAGTCTGAACAGAAACTGAGCAGGGGTTGAGGGTTTTGTTTATCTGAACAGCTTCCTCTGGCTACCCATCACCCCCCGCACCCCGCCCCTTTTTAACTTGACTCATGTTATGTACCAAAGCTACTGTATCAGATCATCTAGTCTGGACCATAAAACCACCCGTAGGAAAGTTCTGTTCTTAAAAGAGATCACAAAATATCAAGACACCCTCATGGAGGCATGCTTACCTGGTTGGTTGTAATCTTTGATGCCTACATGGAATTTTGAGAGTACATTCATTGGAGTACATGTAAGTAGGAGTAATTCCAAGGACGCAATACTTTAGTAGTAGTAAACATTAATAGCTAACATTTGAGTGCTTACTAAATACCAGTCACTCTTGTAAGTATTTTACATGTATTCATTTAATCCTGCCAATATTCCTGACAGGTGGGTCCCTAGCATTCCTGTTTTACAGATGAGGAAACAGCAATAGGGTAATAAATTTGCCTGAGGCTGCACAGAAAATATTGAAAGTTTCTAAGCCCACACTGCCCATTTCACATACGAAGTATCATCCATGCAGGTAAATGATCAGTTAACAAGAGGTGTAACAGCTGCGTTTTCCTATTCCCTGGGCAACGTGTTCCAATAACTGGGTGCAAGGCAGTGAACACAGTACATGAACACATGCTGGAGCCCATGGCCTGACAGCAAATGGACTACAGGTCCAAGAAGAAAATAGGATTTGAATGACTGGTACAAGAGATTAATATGTCATCTTGGAGAGGGTGTACCACAGTGCTGGGGAGTCCTGAGTTTCCCAGACAAGTGCTTTTTTATCCTTTTTATTCTAAGTAACATTTCTACTTTTATGTTAAACATACAATACTTATTCTAAACATTTTTATTTTAAAAATACATTAGTCTTTACTAATAATTTAAAAATACATTAGTCTTCGAGAAAACGATTTAGTATGTGGACTTAAATATAAGTAAAACAATAATGTTTATAATTAGTTATTTCCTCAATTAAAATGTGACAAATATACTGGACCCTTAACAATGGTCCCTGAATAAAAGCAATCTTTTTTTTTCTTTTTTTGCAATAGGTTCATTTTTCCTTCTGTCTCTTTCTCTCTCCCTCTCTCTCTCTCTCTCTCCCTCTCTCTCTCTTTCCCTCCCCCCACACTGTCTGAGTTGAAACTAGAAAAATCAGTGTTCATTGCTGCCTGTCACTACCAGAACGAATAAATAGAGACAAGGACTGAATCTTTATGGGCACTTTATTAGATGCCAGCGATCTGAGAAGACAGCAGGTTACGTACCCTCAAAAACCATCTTAACATCTCATCTCAAGCTGACCTTTATTACAGGGAGAAGGAAAGGGTAGGTAAGATATTTGAAAAAAGGTTAATCAGATAAGATTTGCATTCCTGTGCCCATTTTCCCAGTACTTCTTTATCTGCTGATCAAATTCTTCATCACAGTCACAACTTCCCTCCCTGGAAAACCATGTCTCAGACACCATGTCATTGCCCGCAGAGCCCCTGGGCCACAAAGGTGGACTGGCTCGTCCACTTCCTGGAGTCAAGTGGGTCCTGCTTTCTAGTTCCTGGAATAACAGCTTTCCACCTGCATTCATCACTGAAGCCCATCCAGTGCCTGAAGCTAAAGTCTTTAAACTCTTCAGTTCCCCTATCAGAGTGACTTCTGTATACGAGATGACTTGAAAATAATCTATGGACTCTGTATCTTTCATGAATGGAGATTTTATTTCTACATGTATGAAGATTGCAAACAACATGTCTGACTTTTGTGGTGCTGAATTTAAAGGGAAACACATGGGTTTAGTTATTTACAAATGAGTAGATATATTTATTGAGTATATATATTTATTCTCCTTTCAGTACACTTGAGATACTGTTTATAAACATTTCCTGATATTCTAAATATTCCCAAAGTTAATTAGGCTGACAGGTTTTGCTGTAAGTGACTTAGAATAACTCTTTTCCAAGCTGCTTGATTGGCAGATTAATTCATTATTTATTGGTACCATTTATTTTTAAAACCCAGTATTGCAGTAGAGTACCATAGAGAATTAAGTTAAGTGTGTGTGTGTATATATGTGTGTATATATTTATAGATATAAATATATATGCACATATATATTATATATATGTGCATATATATTATTATATGCATGTATTTATAACATACATAGTGGTGGGCCAAAGTAGGTTTACAGTTCATATTGAAAATGACATGCAGGTTATGATTATTACAATAGCTTTATCAACTCAAAAGAATGTCACAATGCAACTGTAAACCTGGCTGATGTGGCTGATTTGGCTCACCCTGGCTGGTATGGCTCGGTGGATTGAATGCTGGCCTGCGAAGAAAAGGGTCACTGGTTCCATTCCCAGTCAGGATTCCCTGCCCACTCCTGTATTGTGATTCATTTTAAAATAACCTTTTATTATAGCAGAAACAATTATCTGTGCATTGTGGAAAATGAGAAAATTTAGACAGATGAAAACTAAGTAAAAAATTATAATTCAACCATAGCAAAATCAGCAATAACATGGTGATACATATGCTTTCCATGTGTTTATGTGCATTTTAACCTAAATAAGATTACACTTTATATACTGTTTTATAGCCTATTTGGTTTTTTTTGAGGAAGCGAATCTCCAGTTTCCTTTTCAGTAAGTCCTCATGCCATCTAATAGCCAGAACATATTCAGATCTCCTGAATAGACGCCCAAAGCACCATTACAACTAGTTCATCATCACATTTCATCTGGTTATGTCTGTTAAGTCTCTTTTATAATCCAGCCTAGTCTTTTTTTTTTAAATGACACCAGTTTATTTAAGAGACTAGACCAGTTTTGCATATCTAAATACACAACTAGGTGTCTCCGGCTGTTTGTTTGGATTTGGGGCATTTTTTTTATCCCCAGTATTTTTGGCAAAGGAGAAGTTACATTGCAAGGCCTGATTGGTGTTTAACATTTGGTGTTATCATGCAGCACAGGTCATGTAAATTGCTTTCACCAGATGTATATTGTGTCCAATCAGTAGATCAAACACCTGGTTGACCCACCATTAATGATGCTAATGGTAACCACTGAAACAGGATAATAACTTTCTACTTCCTCCTTTGTTCACTTACATTTTTTCTCCTTGTTTGTAAAACTTCATTTTGGCTATTGTTAGATTGTTCTTAACTTCAATGTCTCTGGTTATATTTTGTTTGCTTTTTTCTTCTGTTGATTATGTTCCAGTTAAAGGTGAGATCATATGGTATTTGTCCCTTACTGTCTGGCTTATTTCACTTAGCATAATGCTCTCCAGTTCCATCCATGCTGTTGCAAAGGATATAAGCTCCGTCATTCTCTCCAATGCCAGGGGGGAGTGGGAAGAGGACAGTGAGGGAGGGGATTACAGGAACTACTATAAAGGACACGTGGACAAAATCAAGGGGGGAGGGTGGAGGTGGGGAAGGGAGGTGGGTTCGGCTGGGGTGGGGTGGAGGGATGGGGAGAAAAGGCATACAACTGTAATTGAATAACAATAAAAATTTTTAAAAAGAAAAAATAATAAATTCAATTTAAAAACCAATAAAGTAATAAAAATAATTTTAAATTTAAAAAAAACCCCTTCACTTTGGCATTATTAACAATCCAGCTTCCTGTTGACCATTAAGCTAATGTTTGCTTTTTTAATGCAAATTGACATGTACTGTTGTTACCGAGCAGCAAGTAGGGTCCTGCTGCTGGCTGCCACCCTGGAGGCAGAATTCCAGAGGCAAAGGTTTGGTGATAAAGGAAAAGAGTCTTTATTCAAAAACTACTCAGTTTTGGAATAATGGTTCTTCACCTGCATTAGTCACTTAAACTTATCAGTTAAGGTTAACATCTTTAACTCCTGAGTTCCCCTATCATTCCCCTGGTTAGTTTTTTGTTTGTTTGTTTGTTTGTTTTACCTTATTTCTATAGGACTAGTTTACAAACTAAAACAATATAAGATACAAAAGTTAGACAATTCTGGAAGACTGGTAGGGCTTCTGTGTCACAGCCCATCCCTTCTAGAACACCCAAAGAAGAATGACCCTGCCACCCTCCGCCAGGCCAGCCAGATCCTGGACTGTGCCCTGAGTTCCTTCTCCCATCCAAAATAAGATCTGTCGGGAAAAACAGGCAGCTGTGGCAGGATCATCCAGGCATCCCCGGGGAAGAAGAGAGCCCAAGAGCCAGTCTCTGAGCTCCTTGTATTTCAAATCTTCTGCCCCATAATTCCATGTGCTCCAGAGACATTCAGCTTCCCAGCCAATTCCGTCCTAGGCTGTTTACCATTTTCTCGGGCAACCTCCTCCTGTGGCCCCTTCCTACTCCTCCCCTGTGATCTGACCAGATCTCTCCCTATCAGTGAGATAATAATTAGGGTTTATAAAATCATATTTTCAGTTCTGTCTTCTGTATTAGCTAGTGTTACTCTGTAAAGGAGAATTTTTTGTTTTGGTTTTTTAATTAACTAGGGATATTTGTTAACTACATATGAAGTATGGTTCCTATTGGCAAGGCAGAATAAATGCTTAACTCTTTTTCTTTAGTTACAATTATCAAAATAGAAATTCTAATACCACCTCAAATATTTTTCTTCTCTTTTGAATATGATTATGTGGTTGTGTATTTTCACCAATTCAGTCCATCACAGTTACTATCTTTTTTTACTCTCAAATTTTCACACTTTGGCTGGTGGAACAATAGAAACTTTTCCATCTGACCCCTCTATTCCCCCACCTTTATTTTTTCTTTTAGTTACAACTTTTTCAACTTTAATGAAATGTACATAAATTTTATGTGTTTAGAGTGTACAATTTGATGATTTTTGACATATACAGGAGTGGGCAAAAGTCATAAGGACACAAAATAATAACATTAAGAAGAAGAAGACAAATAATACAAATAAATAATACAATAATAAATAAATACAAGAATAAATTCTGAAAAAGATCATCCACCATGACCAAGTGGGATTCATCCCAGGGATGCAAGGATGGTACAATATTCGCAAATCAATAAACATAATACATCACATCAACAACAGCAAAGACAAAAATCACATGATCATATCAATAGATGCGGAAAAAGCATTCGATAAGATACAGCACCCATTTCTGATAAAAACACTCAGCCAAGTGGGAATAAAGGGAGCAGTCCTCAACATAATTAAGGCCATATATGAGAGACCTACAGCCAGCATCACATTCAATGGACAAAAACTTAGAGCTTTCCCACTAAGATCAGGAACAAGACAAGGATGCCCTCTCTCACCACTCCTATTCAACATAGTATTGGAAGTCCTAGCCACAGCAATCAGACAAGAAAAAGCAATAAAAGGCATCCAAATTGGAAAGGAGGAAATGAAACTGTCACTGTTTGCAGACGACATGATAGTGTACATGGAAAACCCTATAGACTCCACTCAAAAACTACTCGACCTAATAAATGAATTTGGCAAAATAGCTGGATACAGAGTCAATACCCAGAAATCAAAGGCATTCCTGTACACCAACAACGAAACTGCAGAAACACAAATCAGGAAAAAAATCCCATTCGATATAGCAACAAGAAAAATAAAGTACCTAGGAATAAACCTAACCAAGGAGGTAAAAGACCTGTACTCAGAAAACTACACAACACTGAAGAAAGAAATTAAGGAAGATACAAACAAATGGAAGCATGTACCATGTTCATGGATTGGAAGAATTAACATCATCAAAATGGCCATACTACCCAAAGCAATTTATAGATTCAATGCAATCCCTATTAGAGTACCCATGACATATTTCACAGATATAGAACAAACATTGCAGAAATTCATATGGAACCATAAACGACCTCGAATAGCAGCAGCAAGTTTGAGAAAGAAGGACAAAGCAGGAGGTATCACAATACCTGATATCAAACTGTATTACAAGGCAACGGTAATCAAAACAGCCTGGTACTGGCATAAAAACAGGCTCATAGACCAATGGAACAGAATAGAGAGCCCAGAAATAAACTCAAATCTATACGATCAATTAATATTTGACAAAGGAGGCAGGAGCATAAAATGGAGCAAAAACAGTCTCTTCAACAGATGGTGTTGGGAGATCTGGACAGCTACGTGCAAAAAAATGAAACTCGATCACCAACTTACGCCATACACGAAAATAAACTCAAGATGGATAAAAGACTTAAATATAAGCCGTAACACCATAAAAGTCCTTGAAGAAAACATTGGCAGGAAAATCCCAGACATTCCACGCAGCAACATCCTCACAGACACATCCCCTAAAGCAAGGGACATAAAGGAAAGAATAAACGAATGGGACCTCATCAAAATAAAAAGCTTCTGCATGGCTAAAGAAAACAGCACCAAATTACAAAGAGAACCAACAATATGGGAAAGCATATTTGCCAATGATACCTCAGACAAGGGCCTGATCTCCAAAATATATAAAGAACTCACACGACTCCACTCCAGGAAGACAAACAACCCAATTAAAAAATGGGCAAAGGACTTGAACAGACACTTCTCCAAGGAAGACATACAGAAGGCCCAGAGACATATGAAAAGATGCTCAGCATCACTAGCCATCAGAGAGATGCAAATTAAAACCACAATGAGGTATCATCTCACACCAGTCAGAATGGCCAACATAAACAAATCCACAAACAAATGTTGGAGAGGATGCGGAGAAAAGGGAACCCTAGTGCACTGTTGGTGGGAATGCAGACTGGTGAGGCCACTGTGGAAAACAATATGGAATTTCCTCAGAAAACTAAAAATGGAACTGCCCTTTGACCCAGCAATTCCGCTGCTGGGATTATACCCTAAGAACACTGAAACACCAATCCAAAAGAATCTGTGCACCCCAATGTTCATAGCAGCACAATTTACAATAGCCAAATACTGGAAGCAACCGAAGTGCCCATCAGCAAACGAGTGGATCCAAAAACTATGGTATATTTACACAATGGAATTCTACGCAGCAGAGAGAAAGAAGGAGCTTATACCCTTTGCAACAGCATGGATGAAACTGGAGAGCATTATGCTAAGTGAAATAAGCCAGGAAATGAGGGACAAATACCATATGATCTCACCTTTAACTGGAACATAAGCAATAGAAGGAAAAAGCAAACAAAATATAACCAGAGACATTGAAGTTAAGAACAATGTAACAATAGCAAGGGCGGGGGTGGGGGGTGGGGGCGGAGACAGTGGGTAGAGGGGATTACAGGAACTACTATAAAGGACACATGAACAAATCCAAGGGGGAGGGTGGAGAGGGGGGAGGGAAGTGGGTTCACCTGGGGTGGGGTGAAGGGATGGGGGAAAAGGCATACAACTGTAATTAAATAACAATAAATAAATTAAAAAAAAAAAAAAAAAAAAAAAAGAATAAATTCTGTTTCACGTACTAACAACTATAAACCTACTTTTTCCCACCTTGTATCTGTATCAGATAGTAATCTTCTTGAAAATAATTTTAGAATGATGTGGAACAAAAAGCAAATAAAATCAGAAAATAATTTTCTATTTGAGTAACCTAAGGGCACACAGTTTCATTAGAAGTCTCTGCTGCTCAGGAGCTGAAAATCTACTTAGGGATGCTAATAAGCACAAATAAACGTAACTGGAAGCATAGTTTTAATTGCCAAAAGGAAGGCATTCATGAATTGCTATTGGAACACTGTAATTTATTTGCTCCAAACTGGGGAAGCTGGAGCAGGACATTGCACTGAGGTCGTGGCATTTGAGTTGCACTTTATACCAATAGGATGAGGCCGATCATCAGGATTAAAAGGAAGCATAAAAGGAAAATATATAGTGTGTGTCGCTACACACGAGTCTTTTGACAGGAAAGCATGAATCTTTGAGGAGTGGGTTTGATTTGGTCACTATGTATCTTCTCAGGAAAGTCTCGGTGTTTGAGCATTTAAATTTTTAAACTGCTTGGGGAAGCTGAGTAATACTGGAAACTTGATTTCAGTCCTAATGAAGTGTTAACACTTTTTATTAATGCTGATGAAGGCGACATAAACTCTTGGGTTCATGAACTCTTACAGGTGGAAGGACCCTTAGAGGTGGTTTAACCCGGTCCTTCTGTTCCACAGTGTCGAAGCGAGGCCCAGCACGGCGGCAGCCGTGTGTTCAGGGCCTTAGAGAGGATTATCAGAAGGGAAAAACAGGAAAAATTCCAACTCTCAGGCCAAGAATCCTTCTCAGAATATATCTTGCTGTGAGACCTAGTTCAAAAAGACTCAGCTAGCCCTGACAGGTGTAGCTCAGTGGATTGAGTGCCGTCTTACAAACTCAAACGTTACCGGTTCAATTCTGAACCAGGCACATGCCTGGGTGGCAGGCCAGGTCCCCAGCTGGGGGTGTGAGAGAAGCAACTGATGGATATCTCTCTCGAATGTCGATGTTTCTCTCCCTTTCTCCCTCCCTTCCCCTCTCTCTAAAAATAAATTATTTTTTAAAAAAGACTCAGCTAAACAAGCATATTCTTGAAATTTACTATATTACCAAAACTATATACGTAAGTCTACTGATCAATCACATCATGAATATTCACTCATTATTACCCTAAAAAGCCCTTAAACTCCACTACAAAACAAAGATGTGTATCTACTTACACATCTTCGGAGAAGAAAATTCCAAGCTTTCCAGAGTGCTAAAAACTCACATGAAAGACAGGTACCATCCCAAGACAACGTATAATGAAATTTCAAGTAATTGAGAGAGAAAGTAACAAGGGTCTAGGCTGTTGCTGGTGTGGACAGAAGGAAAACATGCTATGGAAAATCCGAGTTGGAAAGAGAGCAAGAGGAGCTAGAAGTATCCGAGGAGGCTTCGTGAGAAGAGCAGAGCTAGAAGACCATCGAATTTTTCTGGTGCTGCTGACACTCCCACTCAGCCTGCTATCTTCCCCAGGCTTGCGGTCGGAGATGGTCGGCTCTGCTGGCGTGAAAGGGCCTGTACGCTTCTTGCCACAGCTGGACTTTCTCGTTTTGTGATGTCTCGTTCGCAGAGAGGCTCTTAAGACAGAAAAGGGTCTGTGATTTTTGAATGAGAAAAAAACCCATCTTTACTTTTTTAATCTCCTAAGATTTAGCACGTCCTGCAATTGTGAATGTACACAGCAAAGCACAGCAGTATCGGCAATGCCTGTGACCCTGTCACCAATGAGAATAACAGATATGTTCACACCTCGTGACAGCGTTGTAGTCGTTACTGATGTGCTGGAAAATCAGTCGTGCTCAGCACTAGTTGAATGTATGGACATTATTAGATCTGCTTTAGTTATTATTTCGTTGTTAATAAAGACAGATTTATTATATCAGAAATGTGCACTTTGACATACTTTTTGTATTGATTGCCACATAACTATTTTTTTATCTGTTACCCTAATTAGGTAGAATAATGGCCCCCAAAGATGCCCTAACCCCAACCTGTGCATATGTTACCTTACCTGGCAGAAGAGGCTTTGCAGATGGGACTAAAGTGAAAGACCGCGAGGCAGAAAATTATCCTGGATTATCCAAGTGGGCTCCACCTAATCACCGTCATTTTTCAGGGCAGAGACCCTTTCCCAGTGTAGCCAGAGAAGAGGCTGTGGAAGGGACTTGATCGCCCTCTGCACACTGCGAAGAAAAGGAAGCCATGAGCCAAGGAACTTATGGGAGACGTACGTGTCTCCGAAAAGGGTCACAGCCCTGCTAACAGCTTCAGTTTAGTGCTGTAAGACCTCTGTCTGACCTCAAGCTTCAAAACCGTAAGGTACCAATTTGTGCTGCTTAAGCCACTAAGTCTGTGGTCTGTATTATGCAGCAAAACTAGTACGCTTTTTATTTTAGGCATTTAAAAACATGATTTTGAGAAACTTCACCGAAGGAGTTCGTGCACATTAGGATGAAAACTCCTGCCTAGTAGGGTCTGTTGCTGTCCTGAAAAAGGCAAACCTCAGGTGGTTTCACACTGGCAACAGTCGACACCTATCGGTGCCCCAGAGGTTAATCCAACATTGTTCTGACAAGTGACCAAATGTTCCAGTAAAAATTTTTGTAGCAAAGTCACAAATAGAGTTCTCAGGCAAGCTCGGCTTTTTCTTCTCACTTTCTTTCTCAGTGGTTCTTATTTTTTCTGGCTTCCACCTTTTCAGAACCTGGCTTGCATTCACACATACAACTCATTCATACAGGAATGGGAGCCAAAAGGAGAATGATTTTAATCCTTTTAATTGACATTATTACGTTAGTAGCTTCCAGCTGAACCCAGCAGCTACTAAAATATCATGCTAGGGAATCGTAGGAAAACAAAAGCCCAATAAAGAGGACCTATGCCAGGGGAGGCGTGTTTCCCATTACCAGTAGTGACAGTCTCTGGTGATTGCTCTACTGAAATTCTTGGGATCAATTCTTAATTTGTTAAAACATGTTAACGCACAAAAGATTTTTAAAAGTTTCAATTTTCCTATTTGTGAAATGTTAAGTAGCGCATTTTGAAGTATCTGGTTAACTAAAATTGGTAATATCTGTAAAGTTCTAAGAAATGCCTCATATGACTTTACCAGTGCATTCTTATCATTTAGTTTGGAATCTAGCAGAAAAAAAAAAAAATCTTCTCTGTAATCCGGAAGAGATGCTTCTTCACTTATGGGAACAACAGCCCTGAAGGAACCGAGGTGTGCCTGGTCCGCCCGAGCAGTGCTACCCGTCCGCTGTCACGCACAGCTCACGACACACTCGTCAACACATCCACATCCCTTGTGACAAGCATTCGTGTTAAATATGTGCAAGTAAAAGAGTTAAAACTACCAAAGAAAACATCATTAAATTATAAATGATCAATCGGTAACAACAGTCTAGTAGCTCTTTCCCAGGACCAGCTCCTTTAGGTAATGACAGACAGACAGAGGAGCTAGTTTCGCGGAGGGCGAGAACGCACAGCGTACAGTGAAGAATGCTCTCGGACACTGGACAAAAGGGAATGCCAAAACTAGGGTGTTGCCAGATTTCCACTGTATGAGGTCTACTTGTGTTACTACATCTGCTTTCCATACTTCATGAAACGCAAAGCATTTTCAGAAACGTAAAGCTAATGTTTCTTGTTACTAAAGGCGCATAAGTATGAGATGCTTTTTCAGGTGTGAATATTCACTTAACCATGCTATGGAACACATCGTAATTTTTACGGATTTTTCAGCTGAAGTTTTGCATCACTTTACTTTTTTTATATTTTAGAAAACTCTCTGAAAAGCATTCTAAGGAAACCCCATGTTAAAATAGGTGTCATTTAACACAACTTTATGTATCCGATGACATATTTTTAAATATATTGTCTATCTGTTCCCCACTGCACATACCACTATATGGTCCCTCCAAGGACATGTGACGGAGCCCACTTCCCAAAGCCCTCTACATTGTAGCCCTGGGCGTTATTTATATATTACATCTACAATATGAAAAGTGAAGTATGTTTCGTTTTTAATTGACATTTCTTTTTCTTATTAGTGAAACTACTTTCAGTTTTTGAGAGCCATTTTTCTTTCAAGTCCTACGAATTCCACTGCCGATCGTTTATGGAAATTCAGTGTTATTACATTGTATTACATTCATTTGCACATGCTCTTTGCATAGGGATAACAATTCTTTGTTTTTCATACATACTGCAAATTCAGTTTGTATTTCATCCTTATCTATGTTGTTCTATGTACACATTAGAAAGAAAATTTTTAGATGAGTCGAACATAATGGATTTTTTCAATACCAGTTGTATTTAAATAAGTTTCCTGTCCCCCCCTTCTCAGACCTAGATGAGGAAGGGCAGACTGACATGCTCAGCTGACAGGCTGTCCAAGGCCAACTGGCCAGCAGTTCTCAAAGAGACAGGAGGAGCACCCTGGGGATGTAGCTCACAGCTCCGGTGGGGCCTGTGTGGTTTGAAAACAAGAAGGCCAGCTCACGCACCTCGTTTAGCATCCCTGTTTATAAGGAGAGCTGTTAGTGTCTGTTGCATCTTTAAAAGGTCTATCTAATTAGAAACAAGGTGTTAAAAACTCCTGTACTAACCTGCTTTTCTTTTCTTTTTTTTAAATTTTATTTATTTATTTTTAGACAGAGGGGGAAGGAGAGAAAAAGAGAGGGAGAGAAACATCAATGCGTGGTTGCCTCTCACGCACCCCCTACTGAGGATCTGGCCTGCAACCCAGGAATGTACCCTGACTGGGAATTGAACCAATGACCCTTTGGTTCACAAGCCAGAGCTCAACCTACTGAGCCACACCAGCCAGGGACTAACTTGCTTTTCTTAGCAGAAGTCCTTCCCTCTGTGCTGGTCCCTCCACTCAAGTCCCCTGACACTGTGAATAGATGAGAATCAGAATTCAAACACTCAATACATACTGAGTACATTGTTTATATTTTTCAGAAAGAAAATCAAGTACCCTTGACAGAGTCCTCCTCCACCGCCATTAAAATGGGGTCCCTCACTGCACTGCTCTGGGTTCTTCTAACTCTCTCCCTGCTCCATTTTACCTGGCATCCAATCTACACTTAACTGTTTCCTTGTTGGTGACTTCTAATTTCATTACTTAAGCTCAGTTCTTTCCTCTGTATCCCAGACTTGACTTGCTAATTCTAGTGGGATGACCCTAAAGATACATAAATTAAATATGTCCAAAACTAAATATTCTCTCACACCTTTCACCAACTGATTCTCCACCAATGTCTCTGGAAATGCTCGCACCATCTACTCAATTTATTCAACTTTGTAATGTAGAAGTCATATCTGACTCCTACTTTCCCTTATTGTCCACATTTAATCCTTAAACCCCGTAGCTCCAAATATCTAACTTAGAGCTACAAGTTAGATACTTTAAGTCCAAATATCTAACTTGTGTATGGTATGTTCTTTGACACCCACTACTATGACTCTAATCCAAACTAACAGTCTCTCTCACCTGGACTATTCAATAGCAACCGGTGCTTCTCCCTGCGTCCTCTCCTTGCCTCTCAGTCTACTTTGCACCACAGTCAGACTTTTCTGTACCACTGTTGACATTTCCTTGGTATGATCCCATTGCCCTCTGGATAAAGACCAAATCCTTCATATTTCCTCTAAAGTGATGCACACACCTCTCCAGATGTGCTGATATCACACTCTCCTTTGTTCTCTGTGTTTAAGCCACCCTCGACTTCTCAGAGATCCCTAAAGTCATTGCTTACCCTGCCCCAGGGCTTTTGCACATACTGAAGCTCTGCCTAGAAACATTGTCTTTCTCATCCTCATTTTATACTTTACCTAGTTCAATTTTAATCATTTTTAATCTCAAATCTATTGCATATTGAAACATGTTTTTTAAACACACTTTGCAAGAAGAGATCCACAAGTTTTAGATTTTATAGTTATTTGAAAAGTTTCTACAGAGCATATATATTTTATTATTAGTCTAAGTGTTTTTCATACTTTTGTATGTATACAAGTAAAGATGACATTTCATTTCAAGAATTAAAAACATTAAGAGTATGTTTGCCTAAGGAAAATATACCCCTCCACCGGGGCAAACTAGCACTGATTTATCAGGACCCTACACAGGGCTACCCTTTGGAAGAGGCCTCAGGATTGTATATCATAGAACGGAGGTCAGCTAACTATGTCCGGCAATCCAAATCTGGCCTACCACCAGTTTTTATCAATAAAGTTTTATTGGAACACAGCCATCCTCAATCATTTATGTATTGTATTATCTGCGGCTGCTTTCATGATGAAAGGTGAGTAGTTGAATAGTTGTGACCAAAATCATATAGTCAGAAAGCCTAAAATATTTTCTTTCTGACCTTTTACAAAAAAAGTTTCTTGACCTCTGCATAAAATACAATGACAAGGATATTAACTTAGAGACTTCAGTGCCAGGTAATACCCGTAATTCTGCAAAACATTCAGTATGAAGTCTTTAAAACATCTGGTTTAAATTACATTCTATTCTGATGGACCTGCCCGGAAGAGTTATCTTCAGATTGTACTAAAGTAACAGAATCAATTGATTTGTCTGAAGAGTGACTTGGAATTTTACACTAATTGAACACTAAAAAATACCTGCCAAATTTATCTGTGCATGTGTGTATTTGCAGAAATTAATGTTACAATGTTGAATTGTTCTATCAGGGAGTAATACATCATCAGGCCCTGTTCTTGAGAACGTCTTGGATTATGACAGAAGAAAGGCAGCATCACCATCGGAGAAGGGAATGTGTTTTGATTACATTGACAAGTTGCCAGTGTCCAACTTATCTAAATCAAAATCATTTAGACTTTAACAAAAGGCAGGCTTGTGCCCTCCTCTTCCCCACCACTTAACATTGAGCTCTGATCTGCCAAGAGACCATATGTTTCTTTACTGCCAACTATAGCTGTAGCATTTCAATACTTCCTGTGACACACAGTTGATATAAGAATGTATTTTGCCAGTCTTTTCAAGTTAAATATAATCAGCAAGTTCATGCTTATGTGTATAAACTAACCTCTAATTCTGTGTTTTTGGATGTTTGATGAAAGTTGATAATAATATCCCCTTGTTGCATAAATAAATAAATAAATAAATATAATAAAGTACATGAAATAATACACGTAATCCAAACACATAAAAATAATAAAATACATTAAAAAATAAATACTAAAAATACAAGCCCTGAGGTCCAATCGCTAGAATAAAATCAGGCTCAGCAACTTCCTGGCATGTTGCCATGAACAAGATCCTTAACACAACAGAACTTTCATTTCCTTGTTTATAAAATGAGGGACATAAGAGTACAAAACAGTACAAAAAGAGCCGAATATTCGCGAAGCGCTTACCTGCTGCCTAGTGTAGGGTAAATGCAAGTGGAAGCGTTTCAGTCTATGCTGACACCGAATCGTGCCAGGGGCCTGTATGCCTGTCCATCTCTGGATGTTTCCGTGGATGAAACATCCACGGATGATTAGGATGTTTCCATCCTAATCAACGAGTGGTGAAGAGAATATTACATCTGCTGAAACTGCTTCCAAGGGAGAAGAAAAACCACGGCAATGGTCAGTAGTGGAAGAGCTGCACCTAAAACCTGCGTCCTCTTTACTCAAGGTATTGAATTGACATCCAGAACTGCAGCAGCTTAAGAAAAATATGTTAAAATATGAAGGAACATCTAACTAAAGTGGGAGGTACAACTTGTAAAAGATAGGGGGTTATGCTTTTGAAAATAGAGTAGACCGATGCCTCTCGAATGTTCCTCTGCGGAAGGCAAAGGAGGGTGAGTGGAGCCGAAAAACATGACTCTCTCTGAAATCATGCAGCATGACCTATGGTTCATTGAAATGATATGTCTACCTCTCATTTTTATATTTGTTATTTTAAAATGTCCTTAAAGTCTTAATTAAGAAATGCGCTTTGTAAATACATTTGAGAGCTGCTTGCCACACTGGTACTTACCAGTTAAGAAGCACAAATAACAGGGGTCTGTCTATGGTCTGAATGCATGTTGAGGGAATTATCTCGAAGGAATAAATTAACTTATGAGGGAACAGAACCTATCATCCTGAACAGCATCCAAACAACTATAAGGATATTTCCCCCTCAAGCCTGTGAAGTTAAAGTGATATTGGAGAAACACTATTTCAATAACTCTTTGAGTAGTAACCATTTTGCAATATAATTGTGTAGCAAATTCATACTGGGTACACCTTAAACTTACCCACTGTTATATGTCAGTTGTATCTCAGTAAACCTGGGGAAAAAGAAAATAATAATCCTTTCAGAATGTTGTTAGATTTCTATTTAAGTCAACCCGAAGCAATCTTGATCTCAGGAAACTCTTTGTATAACAGAAAAAATGAAGACTTTGCAGTCAGTGTATTTGAAACCTGAGTCTGCCTTTTACTGACTGAAGTGTGAGTCTTGATTTCATCACCTGCAAAAGAGAATAACAACAAACCATTGTTTAAATGATCAGAAAATACATGTTTAAAACGCCTAGCTTGGTGACTACATGAAGTACATCTCAGTGTGACAGAAATGGTAGTACTTTATAAGGCTTTATTTTATATTGTGAAAGGTTTTATTCATTCATTTATATATTATATATTCACCTACTCCTTTTGATGGTCTGGTCTATTGCAGGGACAAGGAGAAGAATAATAAACTGAATGCTGCTTTTGACACATATTTTATGAATGTCCACTGCGGAGGTTTCTCCATATAAAAGTATAGAAGTCGGTGTACCCTGCCCACTAAATAGGCCAGAGCTGTTTGAACAACTTGTTTATCTACAAAGCAATGAGGTTACAATTCCATCAAAGTGAGTGTGCACATAGGTCCATCTAAAAATAGTCAGTTATTGAGCTTTTGCTATGCAAAAAAGCATTGAACTAGCAGTAAAATGCAAAGGGCTGGCATAAAATGGAAGTATAAATTATAAAGAGAGCAAAAATTGCTGTTCTTAACTTCTAAGGAGCTCACCTTAACATAAAAGGAATACTTGCTAGATTATTCTATATGAAACTTTAACCTAAATGGAGGCACCCAAATAAAACTCAGCAATGTCACCTCCAAAATAACCATGTTGTCAGGACTCAGAGAACATCTGGCGGGAAGGAGGGCCAGACAGACTTGCCTCGAAGCTTGGTTTATCAGTTCTCATTTAATTTGGCAAACCTTTGGTGGTGTTGAAGAAGGTTAGGGAGCAGATTTAAGTATCACCCCTCCCCATCGTTCCCACCCGGTGACTCACTAACACTGCCTCTGACATCTGGGTTTTAGAACTGGTTTTATCCTTATGTTTGGAACCTACACATAACTTCTGTTCCTTAAATTTACAGTGAGTGGACGGGTGAGTGCTGTACCAAGTGCCAGGCAAAGACACAATATCTTCTTTTCATAGGGCTTAGAGACTGGTTACAGGACAGATTCCTGGAAACAAATAAGTGGAACAGAGGGATAAGCATGCCCCTGGACTTCATTCTTACCAAGGAGCTATAAATGGCGTGGAAATCCGGCCTCCATCCAGGACAGGCAGGGGAATCGTCACAGAACTGGGCTTGTTGGACACAAATTGTGAAGGAAATCTTTCTCCACAGCACTATTTTTGTTAAATAAAATGTTTATTTTCAAAACACATGTTTCTTATAAATATTATCTTCATTAGCACGTTTGTTTAAATGGCTCAAAATACAAAGATTTGCATAGAACTCTCTGGAGGAACCCACGAATTGGAAAAACAAATTCATTAGTGCCTTACCATTGCATTGGGAGAAAAGGAAAGTTACTCTGATCTCTGCTAATTGAGTTCTGTAGTGTCCAGTGAAAGCTGAGCCTTGTTTCATGAAAAGTTGAAAATATTGAGTGAGTGCCATGAGCTACAGACATTGCTGTGTGATTTACATAATATTATCGCTAACAGATTTCTTCAAAACAGTTCTTCTTGTGCAAATTTATATCTAACAGCCCTGAATTTACTCTTCCCAACAATAATTTTGACTTCGAGGAATAGCCTTACCTACCAAATATCACTTCAAGGGCAGAGTTTGAAAAGCAAAACCCTAAAAAGCTTAACTTCCTTTGATTTTGGTCTATGTGGGATCACAGCTATTTGGTTTAGAATTGATAGCTTCTGTGGCACCTTAAAGGAGCCAAATTCATATGTGGGTCTGACTGAAATGTTTGCCAAAGGCTTGAGGCTGTCAGTATAATATTGACTTTATAAAAAAATGAATACCAGCAAAGCATAGTTAGTTCAGGAGGAAAGAGTAGTTAGTTCAAGAGGAAAACATTTAATAATATGTTGAATAGACCATTTCTTTGCATCTCAAGTTTATTCAACACCAAATCATGCACACTTCAGATCCCGTGATGCACTGAATGGACGTGCAGGGCACAACTAGCCCAGTCTGCTCACTTTACAGAAGAGGCTCCACTGACTTCATGTAGCTTAAAAGAAATGCAAATGGGGCTAGGACACATTTCACTGCATTTCCCTGTCTTTCCTACTGCTCCTCTGCTTCTCCTTTTCCTGGTACTTGTGGTATCCGTGTACAGAGTTCCCAAGGAGCTCTCTGTCAATATGTCATGCTCCTTATATGTCTGCAGTCTTGCATCCCGTTATTTCTCTTAAGGACCTTTAAACTTAAATGAAGGTAACTCTAGAAAATAGTCTTTCGTAAGACAATACCCAGTTGTAACATCAAAGCATGCTGACAGTTTTCTACATCAGGAATTCTCTAATGCTATTGGATATGGTGAAATGCAAATTTGTAGCAACAGTAACAAATAATTTATTGAAAAACCAAGGTAACACACAACTGGAGTTTAGTTTAAAGGGGAGAGGTCAACTGTGGGAATGGCTGGGTTGATAACAGCAAAAGCTCCAAAGAGCACTCTGCAGTTTCTGTTAATTAATAAGGGCACAAAATTAAGAAATAATAAGAAATAATTAGCAGCTTTCTAGTTATCAAATGTAAAAGCTTCTTTAGTTTTATTGGGTTTTTGGTACCATTTATATCATCAATTGTCCCCTTATTGAAACTGTTTTCCATTGGCTTCTGGTTCTCTGTTCTGTACCTGTTCTCCCTCTACCCCACTGATCGTTCCCTCTTAACTCCTTCCCCTTGGCTCTTCATTTGCTAGATCCCTGCTGGATACCATGTCTCCATCACACTCTCTTTATCTCTCTTTCCCCCATGTATCTCTCTATCTCTCCCTCTCTTTCTTTTGCCCTGATTTTCCATGGATCTAAAATTTTGCTTATTTTAACACTCACAGAACTTCCACTACATTTTTCTGAGGCATCTCAAAGTCCGTGTGTCAACAATGAATGCGTGTTATGAATAAACTTCCCCCTCAGAGATGTGGAGCATAATTTCCCCTTCATTTATGTGCAAGCTTTGAAGTGACTTCTTTCCAAGGAATGCAGCATGAAAGGAGGGAAAAGAGGAACTTGACGGTGGGTAAACCCGACAAACATTAGCTCAGCCAGATGGTCCAGATCTGGCTCCACAATGAAAAGGTCATGTTGACAGTTTATGCCCTTATTCTGATGTCATGAAAAAGGTGCTTTTCCTGTGTGGTCTTCCTCCCCAAACTTGTAATCTTAGTCTAATTATGAGAAAAACATCAGAAAAATCTCCGTTGAGGGGAATTCTACAAACTCTCTGACCAGTACTCTTTAAAACTATCACAGTCACCAAAATAAACGAGGGAAATATGAGGAAATGTACAGCCCAGAGGGGACTAAAGAGATATGCCAACTAAATATAATGTGGTATCCTGGAAGGATACTAGAACAGAAAAAATTAAATAAAATGATGGAAATATGCATAAAATATAGACTTCAGTGAATAATAATGCATAAATATTTGTTTATTAATTGTGACAAATGTACTATACTAACAGAAGAAGTTAGTAACGGGGAAATTGGGTTTAGATATATGGGAACTCTCTGTACTATCTTTACAATTTTTCTGTGAATTTTAAACTACTGTAAAATACAAATTTTAATTAGAAAATGAACTTAACATTTTCTTTTTTGATTTTTTATTAATATTTGAATACAGTTGTCTCCATTTTCCCACCACAACTTTCCCCCACCCCACCCACTCCCTGAATTTAACATTTTCTTTCCCCAAACTTTTTTCTCCTGTGTCCCCTCCTTTTGTCAGTGTAATTATGGTGGGCAACCAACCCTTAGCCTTGGGTATCTGAATTTATTAGGCACGCAGATTTTAGTTAATGATGTTTTATCACTTTTAATATTTAATATCTAAATTAAGCATCTGCAGGTTGAGGAAAAAATTAGTTATGATAAGAAGCTTCCAGATAGCCCCTGTTGGTTAATGGCACCAATCTGGGCACCATACCATGAAATACAGTGTTAATTTGAGGCAATCTATAGTGAAGAAGTCAAAACGGACCCGTTATGATGCAGATTCAGAAAACTGTAAGCTTATTTTTCTATAACTTACCTAAGCTGTTTTATATAAAGACCACTCCACAGGACTTTCCTGCCTTTTCTGCTTGCCAATTTAAATGTTTTCCAGTCCAGTTTAGATCCTAGACCTCTTTTCTTGGTTAAGTCAGTACCTTTGGTGTAAATACTTAGTCTTCAGGTTCTTCTTCCCCTTTCCATTTGTCTGACCACAGATGACGCAATGTCTCAAGTAGCCTATGTCCCTGCATGAGGAGGCAAGTGGCTCCTAGTCTGCCACCACCCCCTGTCCCGGTGGCCTCTTCTGTGGTCTACAGGGACACCGTTGGTCATTAACATCCCGAGCTGCTATCTACAGCAGGAGCACAAGTAGGCCCACCTTTTCTCTCAGGATCCGCACTTCTCTCACACTGACTTCTCTGCAGTGGCCTCGAGTGTTGCTGTTGTCCTCACTCTTCAGCCTCTGCTTTCTGACCTCTGACCTCTCCCATTTCTCTTACCATTTCCACATTCCTTTCCAGGACTTAGAGCAAGTTCGTTTTCCCGTGCACTCTACATGTAGGACCTGAGACCCAGGAATGGTATCTAAAGGCCATCCACCTAACCCCCTCCTCGATCATTGGTAACTGCTGCTTGTTCACTGCCATATTCTCACGGCGCCATGTTGCTCAGGTATTATGCTCAATGCAGGCCTTCTCATGGGGGCCATGCCATAGGCAAGAAGGACCAAATCCTCTGGCTTGGGGATTATTCCAAACCTATTGGGGTATTTTTTTTTCTTTCAATTTTTAAATTATTTTATTGTTGTTCAATTACAGTTGTCTGCATTTTCTCTCCACCTCTCTACCCCACCCCAGCCAAACCCACCTCCCTCCCCTGCTTCCACCCTCCCCCTTGGTTTTGTCCATGTGTCCTTTATAGTAGTTCCTGAAAACCCTTCTCCCCACTGTCCCTTCCCCCTCCCCTCTGGCTGTTGTTAGATTGTTCTTAACTTCAATGTCTCTGGTTATGTTTTGTTTGATTTTTTCTTTTGTTGATTATGTTCCAGTTAAAGGTGAGATCATATGGTATTTGTCCCTCACTGCCTGGCTTACTTCACTTAGCATAATGCTCTCCAGTTCCATCCATGCCATTGCAAAGGGTATAAGCTCCTTCTTTCTCTCTGCTGTGTAGAATTCCATTGTGTAAATGTACCATAGTTTTTTGATCCACTCATTTGCTGATGGGCACTTAGGTTACTTCCAGTACTTGGCAATTGTAATTTGTGCTGCCATGAACATTGGGGTGCATAGGTTCTTTTGGATTGGTGTTTCAGGGCTCTTAGGGTATAATCCCAGCAGTGGAATTTCTGGGTCAAAAAGCAGTTCCATTTTTAGTTTTCTGAGGAAATTCCATACTGTTTTCCACAGTGGCCTCACCAGTCTGCATTCCCACTAACAATGTACTAGGGTTCCCTCTTCTCCACATCCCCTCCAACACTTGTTTGTTGATTTGTTTATGTTGGCCACTCTGACCAGTGGGAGATGGTACCTCATTGTTGTTTTAATTTGCATCTCTCTGATGTCTAGTGACACTGAGCATCTTTTCATATGTCTCTGGGCCCTCTGTATGTCTTCCTTGGAGAAGTGTCTGTTCAAGTCCTTTGCCCATTTTTTTAATTGGGTTGTTTGTCTTCCTGGAGTGGAGTCGTGTGAGTTATTTATATATTTTAGAGATTGGGGTATTTTTATTCTGTGCCTAACGCCAGATCCTGGCATAAACCAGATACTCCAAATGGCCTATCGCTTGCTCTTCTCCTCACGTGTAATTCTGTTGCATCAATTGTGTTTCTGTGCTCTCTTTCTTGCTGTCACTTTCTCTCTCTCCTCCACCCACTTCCCCACTAGCTCCTCTCCTGAGACATAGAAAGAATTTTTATTTCTTTTTCCTGCCTAATCGAAACTGATGGCACAGCCCCATTCTTCCTATTCTATTGTTTATATTAAAACTTTACATTACAGTCCTCTGCATATGGGTCTTAATATTTAAAGCCTGGATTTAGAAATTCCAAGAAAACCCTTTACCTCACATAAGGCAAGGCTCTTGCTAAGCAACAGTCTTTTTTTTTTTTTTTTCCAAACTGTCATCTCATGGTAGACTTCAAAAATCTCTCTTTGAGTTTCAAAGCAGCACATTACTTCCTTTTGATGTCTTCATGCAGCCTCTGCAGTGCCTGCCCTCTGCTTCCCTCACACGATGAGATCAGGCTCAGGTCTTAGCCTTCCAGACAGAAGAGCTGCCATGACAAATTTCAGTTACTTGGAGAAAAACTTACAGCAGGTTCTATTTAGGGTATTACCCCCAAATAATTTTTTTTCTCTGTTTGGCTTTGATTCCAATGACACAGGCCGGGACTCTGGGCAGAACATCCACTTTCCTTTATCACCAAGACTTGTCCCAGTGGCTTTGTCTTGCCTTCTTTCTTTGTCCTCAGATTCAGTAAAATGTCGAGCACTGTCAATTCTGTTATTGCAATACCTCTATCATTTTCCTCTCTTCTCATTTCCCAATAGTCCACACCGTACTTCTCACCTAGATTATTTCCATAAACTTGTCTCTCTGCCTGAAGCCTCTCCTCCCTCAGTGTCTTTTAGATATTTGTTCCTTAGGCTGGGAACATAAACCTTGGAGGAAACTGAAATTCAACTCTACTTCTGCATTTGCTTGTTCGTGAACTTGAGCAAGTTTTTAAAGCTGTTTCCTCAATCTCAGAAAGCTGTCGTAGGGATGACATGAGATAACATATGCAGAGTGAATAGCCAAGTGGCTGTTGGAGGCAGAGCAGGTGCAAAAGTTTGTTATTACTGTTGTTGTTGTAATTATTATTATTCTGATTGAAGATATAAAATATTTCATGAGGTTCTGGGATGAGCTAGACATTGAAGGCAAGGAAGGCTTCAGGACCCTGGAGCAGAAGAGAAAGTCCATGAACACAGATAAGAAGGCAGGAAGGCTCAGAGCAGTACACAGTGAGTGGGAGCAGAGTGTCAGGGAGGTGGGGAGAGAAATGTTGGGGAGGTTACTTACGGAAAACTTAGGGAAGATATTAATCTCTGAGGTGAAGAGTCTGTGTTTTATTTCATAGGCAAAGTTGTGTGGGTACTCTGAGCATACGGGTAATCATGCAAATTCTGAAAATAAATGTAAAAACTGAATGCTCAGAAGACAGCCAAAACCAATAGAAGGAAGAGAGAGAGAAACATACAGGAACAGAGAGAAAGAGAGTAGAAAATTACCAGTGTAATAAGACATGAAAAAAAAACCCAAAGATAAAATCTTAAGGCTGAGTTTCATGGGAAGCAAAGCTGTCTAAGAGCAAAGTGGCAATCAATGAACTCATATACCTAGAAAAAATCATTCAGTAACCCCTGCAACCAATAACCCAAAGAGAGGAATAAGACAGACAATTAGGCAGATAAGCAACTGAATCTGTTTATCTTCAGAAACAAGGCTCCAATTCAGGCTCCTGGCTGCACTGCCAATCATGTTGGCAAGAGTTCATGATTCAGCTCATCAGGCGATGCTCTTAGCGGGAAGAAACCATGCCTCACATTGCATCAGCGCTGTCACTAACACATCACTGGCTTTCAGTAAGTTTATTGAAGTAAACTGAATACCTGAGGGCTGGAGAATATGAACTCTGGCCATGGAATGGGCTGACGTGTTCCGTCTTGCACAAGGAGCTGTGTATTATCCTCCCTTGGCTACATGTTACCTGGCCTGTAGAACAGGTTGAGTCAAGTCTTGTTTAATTTTACATTCTGTCTGCGGAAACTTTTATGACTTTTTCTCCCCATGTTGCCCATCAGTGTAAAGAGAATTTATTTAACATGCCTTTAAACTCAAGGATGCAATTGTTTCCTTCTACCTAGGTCCTCAGCAGTTGCACGGAATGGGCCAGACCTTGGACCACTGTGTTGTCCAGAAAAACGATATTCAAAGAACAATCCTTATTAACTCCATTCCCCTTCCTAAAAGGCCCTGAGATGTTCTCCAAGGAGTTCAGAATTACTAATGGTAATAGAGGAAAAGGAAACAGGTTAAGAATGTTAGGTCAGTGGATTAGTATAAAATTAAAAATTTGAAATAATGTTCTGTATCTTTTACTCCATGTCCTTTGGGCTCTTAATTACCCTCTTCAGGGTACAAGAAAAATAAGACCTTAACTCCCAGTGGATAGGAGTTCTTTGAACCTTTATGGTGCTCTTGAATTATAGCTATTAATAATGAGATCATGGAAGAATGAGTAAGACATTCCTCCTCATTAAAGTTCTCCCAAATGATACATTTCAAAATTTTCAGTCCCTCAAGTAGCTGTAACTTTCCATTAATAATGAAGAAAGTTTCCTTATTTTAAAATTTCTAGGATGTGGGGCCTTGAAATACATCTACCCTGAAAAAGATCAATTCATTTGTTGTGAATTATCTAGTATATTTCTCCTTTCTTTTCCTTCTTTCCTTCCTGTTATTGTGATGAAGGGAGGGTGACTAGAGTCCTATTGCCAGGTCTCTCTAGGTGGTTACAGGAAGATCAGTTAAGGCCTCAAAAGTCTGAAGACATAGAAACGGCATATACTATTATTATTGACATTTTTGTTTTTGCTATTACTCTGCTAACTTCCATTTCACCTGTTATCTCTATTCCCAGTCAGTAGTTTTATCCTGCTTTAGAAAAAAGTCAAAATTTTTATCAGTTTGCTTCTTACATATCCGGTAAATAACAAAATTTCCCCCTAAATTTTGAAGAAAACAGAAATAAAATAGCAGAAAAAAAGGGAGAACATTGAGGGGAAAGGAAGCCCTTGAAGAGTTTAAACACATGTGTTCTGCAAACTCTGAGTACCTACATCTTTCACACACCTTTTTGTTCTTTTTCTCTTACTTGTGATACCAACTTTTAAGATTATTTCTCTTGGCAAACTTCAAACATACAATAGTCACCATGCTGTGCGTTATATTCCGATGATGTATTCATTTTATCACTGGAAGTTTATACCTTTTGAACATCTTTACTTATTGCCTGCTCACTCCCCTCCACCTCTGGCAACTGCCAATCTGTTCTCTGTGTCTATGACTTTGAGTATTTGGGCTTTGACGTTGTAAGGGGTATCTTTTTTTTTTTTTTAGATTTCACATATAAGTGAAATCATATGTTATTTGTGTTTCTCTGTCTGACTTATTTCACTTGGTAATACCCTCAATGTCCATCTATGTTATCACAAGTTTTCTTAGTTTGAAAAGAAGCTGCATAATTTTATCATTCAGCTTGAAAGTCTGCAAGAGTTTTCTCAGAAGGATGAAAGTGTTTTTTGTTTTTTTAACACACACAAAATCCACACACAAAAACATCTAGTTTACTCAGGTTTTAAAAGAGCCCCCATTCAATTTGCTTTTCCCATGCAGCTGAGGCACTTCAGAGTTGCAGGGGAAATAAGATCGAAATGAACTGAGAATGGTGTTGATTGTAAAGGAGAATTTTCCAGTTTTACTTTTACTCAAATTCCTGATGCATGAGGCTGCAGCACAACCTGAGAGGGGGAGGTGAGGTTGGCCATGGCTCAGGCTGACAGACTCCTGCCGGAGAAGAGGGAAAATTAGATACCGCGCCAAATCCATGTGTCTTCTGTCCACCATTCCCCAGGAGGCTTACAAATATAATACACGTGAAAAAAGTAACTGGGTAGCTATGAATTCCATCATAGAAGTTGCCCAGTGGGAATAGGCAATAAGTCAATTAAAAATAAACCACAACAGGCATCCTTGATGGTGGAAAACATTACAAAGAACTCAAAGGCTGGCAAGAAATTACAACAAATAGGCATGTTCTAAGAATAGTAGACTGGGGGGAGGAAAGCTATCTAGAATAAATGATTTCCAAAGGAAATTCTAATTATTAGAAAAAGCCAGCAAAAGAGGTGGAGATGGCCTGAGTTCTAGCATACAGGCCTCTGTCTCTCTCCTCTGGCTTAAATTATTAGCAAGATTTTTTTTGTATTTCCCCATTATGAGTAGTTCCCATACTTTAGTATAGTTGGAAGATTTACATGGTTTTTCTACCATATAAAGAGGGGCCTCATTCTTTATGAAAAGAATTGGAATCTTAAATAATTCTTACCACTACTGTGTCTGGAAAAGTTCACATTTCTATATCTTGAAGAGCCATCGATGGAGTTTGCAGATGAAGCCAGATGGCGGGTGTAAGTACTAGTCCTTTAAGAAATGGAGGCATGCAAAGTGCACATGTGTCAGTGGTCCACTGAGAGTAAGCACTGGGGATTTGGACTCACACAAGACCTTGGCCTTTCCATCAACAATTATGCTTGAGTGGAGGAGATGGACAAAATCAGCAAGATCACAGACCAGACAACGCCGAACAATCGGTGAAGTCTGCGGTTCTCTATGCCAGATGAGTATTAGAATCACTGTTGAAACCACAGCGCCCTGTTCCACTCCACCCACCCCTGCATTAATATTTAAGTTCCCAGGTGATTCCAGTGTGTAATTAGGTCTGAGAACCACTGGCTCGGGGCTGTGCTTCATGGGGCAGCCCAGAGGGATGCGTATAGCTCCCTTTTCAACAAAGGCTCGTACCAGAGCTGGATTCGATTGGTCAAAGAATTCAGTTAAATATAGATGTCCCAGAAGGAAAAACATTTTGAGCGGACATTAGTCACACTTGAGTGCAGCCTTGTTTAATAAACGGAACTTTCTGTGATGATGAAAATGTTCTGCATACAGTGTGACATCTGCTTTGGTAGCCCACTAGCCACATGTGGCTTTTGAGCACTGGAAATGGGGCTAGAAAAACTGAGCCACTGAATTTTTAATTTAATTTAATTTTAACTAATTTGAATTTAAATGGCTATGTGAGGCGAGTGGCTCCCATATTATAGGTCGGTGCAGGGCTGCTGTGAATGGCAGGTGAGGAAGAGGACAGCAGATAGGGGCTTGGAATAATGAGAAATGAGGTGGGAAGGAACCCTGAGGATGAAAAGACGGGAGAGAATGTTTTGAGACCTCACTGTGAAAATTCATTCTCTAGGAAGGGTGAAAAGAAATTCTATGGCAAAATGTGACTTTAGGAATATCTGTCACTCTCTGTTCCACATTCAAATAATGCTGAAGAGGAATTTCTCAGGAGGTGACTGGCTGCCAGATGTCCTCCCTCTTCTACAAACCACGCCCATAGAAACAGAAAAGCTCACACCAGGCCTTGCATTGTGATTGTTACTGGGAAGGCAGGGAAGCATGGTGGAAAGAATACGGCCCCTGGAAACATGCGACCTGGCTCTGCATTTGCAAGCTAAAAAGTCACTTGGTGTTTTCATTTCTAAAACATGAGTGATAATGCACAAAGATCTACTTGGCATCATTTAACATATCTGATATTGTAAAATTAAATGAGCAACTGTAAATGGAGGCCTTTTGGACCCTAAAAGAACCATTGAAATATTACTATTTCAGTGTAATGATCTAACCCACTTAAACTCCACCCCTTCCAAAGGTATTTCATAGAAGACTTCCAAAGACAC
The DNA here is from genome assembly GCF_022682495.2 of Desmodus rotundus. Classification (NCBI taxonomy): domain Eukaryota; kingdom Metazoa; phylum Chordata; class Mammalia; order Chiroptera; family Phyllostomidae; genus Desmodus; species Desmodus rotundus. The sequence continues at coordinate 86,016,002 of NC_071397.1, forward strand.
AAAGGGCATGATGTCTAACAGCATCAAGACCAAATCAAAGCATAAGTTTAGGGCCTACAGCAAGCCAGTCAACCACACCTCATAGCAGGCTACCTACTCTATTAACTCTTCGTTTCCTGTTTTATTCCAATGGGTTTATTGAGACAAGTTTCATACACAAGTCCAGGGCAGAAGGGGTGGGGCTTATCATTGGTAATCTGGAAGAGGGCCTGAGGGCACAGGGTAAAACCCCCCAAAAGAGAGCAAAATAGAGGGAGAGTACGGGTTCAGGAGAGGACTCGGTGATGACATGATCGGGAACAGGGCCCCATTAACATGTTATTTGCTTATACAGATACACAGGGAGTTATAGGGAACCCGGGGGCCCCACTCCACTCTCACCATGGCTGAACCTATTGGCGCTGAGGAAAGGGGCCTCCCTTGAAGGGGTGTGGAAGGAAGGTGGGGGTGGGTGCCTCCCCTTCTGTTAATTCTTGAGAACTGTTCTTTGCCTTCACTCCAGAACTGGGGAGTTGACCATATCTGTTTCTGAATAATAATTTTTTTGAAGTTGACAATAATGTGCATTGAATATGAGTTCATCTAGTTAAGCAATTCAGAGTTAAATAACTAGGTAGGGATATTTAGGTCTTTTATCTATCCTCAAATCAATTTTACATTTTTAATCATACCATTAAAAGTAGGCAAATACAATATTTTTATGTTTTATTTGGATAACAGTACCAGAGAACCTTGGCATGCATTTTGACAGGACAGTGAAAGAAGCTCAGGAAAAAATAAAATACAGAGATAAAGGTGAAGGTAACAGTAAGACAAGGAGAAGTGACAGTGACCATATGCCACACCAGAGCATATCTGGCTGCGCCTGCCAATGCATCCTAAAGAGTCGTTCTGTCTCCCGAACTGTGGCTTGACCTCTAGTGTGTCCCTCCTGATCGTGACTGCGTAGCAGTCCGTCTCTGCCTGGTCTCGCCTGGCAGCTGCAAGGCCCAGACCCAGACCCAGACCCAGACCCAGACCCAGACCCAGACCCAGACCCAGGATCTGGGGAACCCTCCATACGGATTGCTAGTGTTCTCCGTAGGGGCAGCACCTTTCCCACTTGTTTATTCTGATCCAGCCTCTTCCGCAGTCCACGCCTCCCATCTCCGCTTTCTCGGTTCAGTGGGGCCAAAGTATTCCCCCTGTTTACACTCCACTTCCTCGTGCCTGGTTAGACAGTTTTCTCAGGCACAGAGTCAAGATGAAGCAGGGCTTCCCTTGTGATTCCCTTTTCTCTGTGATCGCGCGCTAGGACTACCCCTTGTGCAAGTCTGAAATGGTCGTCTCGTATTTTTCCAGTTTTTGAGTTTTTTGTATTTTAGGGGTGGAAGTAGAAGCCACCTCTGTTTTATGGGATGTTTAACAAGCCATTGAAATGTTGTTCATAATAAACACATCAAAATAATAATGAATACATGTAAATAAAGAGATAGAAAAAGACCTGAAAATACTACCAAGGAAAGCTAATGTAGCCCTATTGATAAAATAGACATGCAAACAGCATAATCATGAGCAAAAAGGGTTATTTATATGTTGCTAACAGGAGAAATTCATGAGAAAATATAACAATGTTGAATCTGCTGTACTTAAAAACATAGCACACAAATGCAGAAATAAAATATTTAATTAAGTACATAGGGAAAGTTATAAAAGTTTTGTCCCCGTAAGACATTTTAGCTCACCTCACTCAATAATTGAGTGATAAAGCAGACAATTGATAAGAATAGATATATTGTTGAAGCACACAGTTCTCAAGCTTTGCCTAACAGGCAGGTGCAGGACTCTGTACCTAGCAACTGAGAATATAAATTCGTTATGAACACACATGGAATGTAAATATTGATCGCATAATAGTTCACAACACAAGTTTTAACAAATAATGAAGTTATGTATATATTAATTATATACATATCAGTACTTTTAAAAGTTTAAAAACCTCTGCTAGATGATTTTGTCTCTAAGAAAATACGATAATATAAGTTGGAAACTATTTCGAATGGAACAACAATGATGGTCCTATACATGAAACATTAAAAAAATGCAGCCAGAGAAGAATCCATAGATAAAGATATAGTCTTCAGTAACATGAGAAGAAAACATGAAAACAATGAGCAATCAACAACTGACAGTTTAGGGGGAAAAATCAAACTCAAAGGTAGAAGAAAGAAAATATTGACAAGGGCAAAAAAATCACATAATAGAAAATAAAATGTTTAGGATTAATAAAACCAAAAGTTGTCTACTAAAATTAACAAGCCTCTGATAAGAATGGTCAGGAATAAATAGTATAAAGAAGGAGGAACTATATCCTAATAAAGAATTTTGATCATGGAAAGTTACATGAATAATTTTGTTTAATAAATTTAAGTGTAAATAAAATGAACAATTTCTTGAGAAAATATATTAATTTAAAATAAGAAAATGGAATTTGTATACAAAAAAAGTTCCTGAAAAACACCAGGCCATACTGTTTTACTTGGACAAGTGTATGTATCTTTAAGCAACATATAATCTACCTGAAAAATAATTGTTCCAGAGGGTAAAAGTATGGCAACATTTCCCAACTTGTATCGTAAAGTTAGGGGCGGCATGGAGGATTGCTGGATGAAGCCAAACGTTCCAGAGTTCTCAGAGGGGTAGGAAGGAAAGGTGCATGAAAGAGGATAGTAAAAGTTTTCTAAATTTCCTATGATACTGGATGTCAGAGAAGTAGGGGGCAAGTAGAGCATCTTGAAGAGTAAAGTGAGATTCTGTGGGCACATGTTTGGGCTATTTGTGACTGATTGCCTGAGCAACGAAAGTTAACTATTAATGAAATTAAAAACAGTAGAACTTCCACAAGATAGTGAGAAAAACAGAATGAATAAAAATGTAACCAAACTGCAAATAAGCAAGAATGACATGAAAAAAAGAATCTAAACTAATTGATAAATGTAAAGTAAGATAGAAGGAGTAAGTCAAGAATACATGTGGTCACGCAAAAGGTCAATGAGCTGCATTCCACACTCCTATAGAAGAGGGCAGTCTGGTTAGATCCTACAAGGGTCCAAAAAGTTGGAAAACATAAGATAAACTTATTTTTAAGCAGTAATTTAGTTATAATTTCATATTATATTTGATATTCTTAACAAAAAAACCCTCCAGGCATGTTTTCAAGTGAGAATGACAGCAAAGGGGGACAGAGGAGAGAGGATGAAGTAATCAAGCAAAAAGGAAAAGGGACTCATGGACTTGGACAGCAATGTGGGGACTGCAGGGGGAGGGGAGCATAAAGGGGACAAATGGTAATAAAAAATACACAATTTAAAAAAAAAACTTCCAGACATGTTTTCAAGTGAGGTATCTATAGATTAATTAATTACTATTTTTCTATGATAGAAACCTTGCTTTATTTTGCTTTGCATTTTTGCTCTTATGCATAGCAAATAGTAATTCATTAATTCCTTAAACAAATAGTCCATAAGTAATTATTGTTAGTTATCAAAGGAGGCACTATATTTATAACAGATTTTTTGTTATAATTTCAAATTTTAAAATTATATGAGAAAACTGAAGGTCACTCTCCGAAGACACAGAAATAATAAATGATGTTTTCAGGATGTGAACTCGGGCTTTGATAAGTAAACATGGCACACTCAATTCTCTACTAATTGTTTACCTTTTAATGAGCTTTAAAAGGTCGATGTATCCATTTATCAATGACTTTAATTTAGAATTCACTACGAACTGTCCAAAAAGTCTGGAAACACAAGAAAAATCACATGCCTATTATACATTTTCCAGATTAATAATTGAGACTTAGAGGTGAAATATAAAATGGAATAATTTTGTAAGAAAATCTAGAAAAGTTCATGTCAAATATTGAGGTAGAGAAAAATATTCTTATCAATATTGGAAATTCAGCACTGTCTAACTATTTTAAAATTTAAAGTTTATAAAAAACTATAAAGTGTAGCAAACATTTTACAAATAAAATCGGGAGGCGAAATCGAAGATGGAGAAATATTTGTAATTAGATGTTAAAGAATTAATATATATGCTATGCAAGAAGCTATTAAAAGTTTACAAGAAAATGGCAGACAACCCAATATAGTATCTAATATCACAGCCTAAGAGTAAATAAATCACAGAGTTAACCTAAGTGAGCAAGACATACTTGAAAGAAAAATTTATTCTTAAAAAAGTGCTTAAAAGAGCAGAAAGATAACACTTTGTACCCATCAGACTAGTAAAAGTTAACAAGAGCTATAAAACCTATCATTGGCAGAATGAGGGGAAAGACTACTTTCACATTTTTTTCAGTGGAAATGTGCTGTGTTAAAAACTTTTGGAAGGCAATCTGGCAAAATACAGTAAAATTAAAAATAAATACATCCTTTGACCTAGCCATCCCTCTTTTGGGACTGTCTCCCAGTGAATTAGAAGTAGCAACGTGTAGGAACAGATGTTTAAAGCTATTTGTTGCAATCATGTTTTAGTGGAAAGAAAATGTTAATAGAGAAGGGGAAAATAAATTATGGAATGCTTTTTCTTCTTCATGAACACTTGTTCATAAAATATTATGCAGCCATTAAAAACTTATTGCTAAACTAGTTCACTTGGAGATATTCCCATGAGATATTGCTGGACAGAAAAAACAAGATATAAATATATGTAATGTGATCTCTTTTTTTGTAGAACAATGATTTTTTTTAAAACCCTCTGTAAGTGTTGTTTATGTTATATACAGAGAGGAAAGGAAAGCAAAGGTCAGTTTCTCAGTTCATCCTTCTAGTCCAATAGCCTAGTATAAATGGGAACTTGATGTATGACACATTAGAGGGGAATTTTGGTAGGTATCAGATTGGTAGGAAACCAATGAATATTTAATAAGTGGTTCTGGGACAATTAACTATGGGAGATAAGATGAAATTAGGTCTGCAGTGCATGTCACATACTCATAAAAATTCTGGGAGAGATCAAAATCAAATATTTTTAAATACAATTTTTTTTTGCATGGACATGGAAAACATTGTTATGATATGGGGTGAAAAATGTCTTCTTTAAAAACAACAAAAATGCACAGTTTATACAGGACAAATAACCAAAAAATTTTAATAGAAATTTATATATACCAAGTGATAATTAATAGTGGGGAAAAAAAACAGGCCACAGACTGGGAGAAGATATTTAAAACTTTATATATTTATCAGATATAAGAAAACTACTAAGTAGTAATACAAAAAATACAACCCAACTGAAAAATAAATAAAAATTTGTGTTAGTTCAGGCAATACCGCTAGCTTCTCTAGCAATAAACCTCCACATTTCTCTGGAGGTTTATTTAACAGAGAAGTTGAATTCCGTTGATGGAACAGTCCAACAGTGAGTATTCCTGGCTGATAGCCAGTTTCCTCCACAGGATCACTCAAGGAGCCAGACTCCTTCCATCTTGGAAAGTTCTCTAGCTCCTTGGGTTTAAGAGGCCTCTCTGCAAATAGATTGAATGGGAAGAAGAAGTAGAGAAGGCACACTCACTTTTTATCCACCTTGATCTTGGTGTAACATGTCATTTCTGCTTATATTTCATTGGTAACAGCAAGTCCTATGATCCAATCTAGATGCCAGGGGTGTCTGGCACTATGATTTCTGGCTGGCATCACTTATCAGTAACAGGACCACAAAATCTTTGGGGAGCATGAATCTTTGGCAGCACTCTCTGCCACAGGTCATGGACTAAAAAGTGATACAAGACACTGGAAACATCTAGAAACAAATGAAATAAGGTTAACCTCAACATTCATAAAACAATTACCAACTAAAACAACAAGATAGACTTTCTCATCACATATGGGTACATTTTAATAAGTAAATAAATGTATCTGAGACTATAAAATTCACATTTTTGTGGGGAACCATTTTTTAATCATGACTTTGACAGCTGCAAATGACAGAACCACTTTGGAAAGTAACTCTGTATCAGGTAAAAAGGAAGATTCCGTTTCCTGCGGCACAGTAATTCCACATCTCAATGGACTCTCACATTTGCACAAATGGACAATTGGAGGGCGTACATTTGCTGCAGTGTGTAATGACCAAACTGTGGGAAAAGTCAGCAGGGAACTAGAGATATAAAAGGTGCTTTCTTCATTCAATACAACTGATGCTACATTAAATTAAACAAGCATCTACATTGATTTACATGAATAACACTAAAAACTATAAAGCTGAGATTAAGTTGCAAAGAGTATGCTTGACATGCCACCACTATTCAACATTTTAAAGCATAAAAATCAATATTACATATTGTTTGCAGAGACAAATGCACCAAATGTATAAAAACATTCATAGATGTAAAAGTCCCACTTTAAGACAGTGGTTTCCTCAGGCAAGTGTGGTGGGAAAATGAATGTGAGTGGGGAAAATTTTAGTTCACTGAAACAAATATGGCAAAATATTACTGTTTAATGTCAGTGTCAGGCACATGCCTGTTATATTATTTTCTATGCTCTTTTTGGTGTCTGATATTTAAATTATGACATTTTCAAAATAGAAAATTTACTTACAGTTAATGAAACAAAATATTTGTCATCAGTAAACATAGGGCAGACTTTTCGAAAGAGCTAGTGGGCAAAATTCTTGCAGTCCAAAATCAGATTACACGAGGTCTGTCCAGAAGGTATCCAGCCATGTAAATGAAAAGAGACATTTACTGAAGAAGATACGAGATACAAGAAACATTGTACAGGGGACAATGATGCCTCAGTCCCCTTCAAAATAGGCACCTCGTGACCTCACACAGTTCTCCCAGTTGCCATCAGTTACCCCATCGTATTTTCCTGAATCCAATGGAAGGTCTGAAATTTCTTCCCTTTCAAAGATGACTTTAGTTTTGGGAAGAGCCAGAAGTCACAGGGTGCCTAATCTGGGCTGTAAGAGGGCTGAGTTACCTAAGTGATTTGATGTTTCATCAAAAAACTCTGCATAAGATGTGATGCATGAATGGGCCATGCTGTTGTGATGAAGCTGCTGATCACCAGTTGACCATAGCTGCAGCCTTCTGAATCATCCAAACAGTTTCCACAGAGGAATGTTCAAGGTTAAAGGAAAACTTAATGCAGATTCATTGATCTACTCGCTCAGTCATTTTGAATGTGATGGCCACACAGTACATATGTTCACTCAATGGTATCTACCACTCCCACTGACTAGTACAGAAAGTCATCATTGTTCACACATGCGCATTCCAGCCCACTCTCCTTGGCTGCCAGGTTACATTAATGTTGTGCAAACCATTCTCATTATATTAACAATAGCTCTACTTCTTCCATACAGATCTTATAAAATGCCAGTTGTCTTTAAAGGCTTTTACAGGTAAATGAAAGAAATCAGCATTATTTTTTAATGGAAAGTACTCCATATTAATTGTTTTTCAACATACTCATCTACTCCATACTGTACTACCTTGTAGAACAAATTACACTAATCTACCAAAACATGCCCACGCTTCAAAGTTTATGTGCAAGAATCTCTGCTCATTGCCATAGAAAATATTGAGGAAGAAAATGCAGGCTCATGAATAAAAATAAATGTAATTACAATTGCCATAGATGGTTCATATTCATAATTACATTTTCATCTCTAAATATAATTTGACAAAATCTCTATAGTTTTAGCAAAAATATGAGATAGCGATTTTTATTCTTACAACTAACACTCATATAACCAGAGCATTTAAGGAACAATGAATAAGTGCTAAAACTGATATTTGAATCTCCATTTATCTTGTTTCTAATTCTTATAATTAAACACTACGCTACATTCTTACTTTCAGTAGCTCTAACACAGAGAATGATTAAATGGGAAAATCATTGAAAAAACACACCACATGTTTTGAAGGTGCGTGCTTGTCTTTGTCCTCCCTGACCATTTACAGTGACTGTTCGTGTCCACAGTCTCCATGAAAGTGCATGGGCATGGGCTCCGGCCACCTAATTTGGTGCCGCTGAACAGAAAGACGGGTGCGTTCAAACACACGGGTTTGTTATTGAAACTGTGTTCTCAAGCGATTCTGTGTGAATGTGAAGTTTCCAGGTCAACTTCCCTTCCTGAATATTAATGAAAGTATAATGAATTTCTAAAAGAGTTGTTATAGAATGCAAGGTAGAAAACACTTTCTCAGAACACTTTAAATGATACAGCTATCTTCTCTCCCACTTATTTAACTGAGGAGACTTACTTCCCAGCTCCCACCCCCTTATAGTCTTCATGTATTAGAATGCTGGGTCTTGCACATACTTTCTTATTCTTCTATGAAGTGCATTTGGCAAGGAGAACAGTTAATGGAGAAAAAATTTAATTTAGAAAAAAATTATGATCAATAATACAAGAGCAGTCAGAAGGTTGTTATGAGAAAGCTGAATATCATTGTATGAACAACCTAATACCTGAAAATTGTCATCATCAAAAATAGACAACCATTCACTGCCTCTTATTAAATTCATAGTTCTATGTAAATAGTATGAATGTTTCCTACAGGACTTCTCAGAGCCTTTATTTCGTTAATCTGATGTCCTGCACATGACTGTGTGATTCTCCATTTTGTTCAGACTGTCTTAATAAATGTTTCCAGGAACATACTTGGAGGACTGAAAGTTATGTCTTCCCATGTTTTGTCTTGCTTTTTGTTTGGTAGACATTTGTTTATTGAACTGCTATGTGCATCGTACTATGGCGAAGGCTGGAGAACTCACGAAGTTCAAAGTCTAGTTGCAAAGGCAGATATGCAAAAAACATTTTTATACAATAGGCTTAGTTCAAGGCCAGCTCTGGCTTAGAATGATACTAGAACTAAGGAAGAGCAAACTTTTGCATTAACACTGCGGTGAGGAGTAAAGCTTCCCAACTGCAGGTGGTCGGAGAAGTAAAATTTAGGGCTGCTTCCACACCAGACTGAGAAGCAGGGAGTTGGCCTTTCGCATCCCCTGTGACACAGAAACTCTGTCAGCAATGTATTCAAAGAATCTAGGAAAAATCTCAAGTGTTTGTTGAATTCATCATTGAGTTCATGTATACCCCGCGCCTTAAGCCCACATTCTTGTTAGAACCCGCCCAAAATCTTCTCTGGAACTTGTGATTCTCATTCTTTGTTCTCAGAGTGACTCCTTGTATCCTCACTGGGTATCTCCTGAAGATTTCTATCCATAGCTGAAGATCTCTTCGCGGAACTAATTGAAAAAAGACCTCCTTTAGTTTCTCCAAAAATCTGTTTTCCTATCCTATCTCTCAAAGCCAGACTTTTATCTTCCAAGGAAATAGCTACTATATCTGATTCTTACTAACGTGCTAATAGGAGTGTGCTAGTTTTAGACCTCCAAGACACAGATGGTAATAGGAGTGCAAGAGATATTGGAGGTAAATGCTTATGGAAGTTAAAAAGACGGGAGTGGGAGAGGATGGGAGGAGCTTCAGTCTCAATGCAGGTCTGACATCTGTGAAGGAGAGGGTGAAGGAAGTGGACTGGGGAGGAAGGGTCTCAGACCTTGGCACAGTTCTAAGATTTCAGCCAGGGCAGTAGGGAGTCCTTGACACAAAGTTACCCATTATAGGAGACCCAAGTCAGGTAGGAATGGCTGGCTCTAACCCCCTGTAGTGCTCAGCCTTTGGTGGGGAGCGGGCAGTGCAATATTGAGGAGAACATGGGGTATGTGCTGGGTAAGAGGGCAGTAGCTGGACCCATTTGTCCAATATGCTCCCTGCAGAGGGTCTGAGTGGTGTGTATTTTATGATTGCCACAGGGAAAGAACTTAGAAGTACCTCTTTAAATGTTTCTCTCCCTGTCCTGGTAGTACATGTGTGCTTTGCAGTGATATCTGGAAATAGAGCTCTGTCCTTGTTTACCCTCATGCTTCCCAGGTTTTCCTCTCTCTTGGCACACTTTGAAAATGCTGATATATCAATAGCACATTGCCATAAATAGACAGAGGCTGAGGGGTTCCAGGAATCCAGAGGACTGATGGATCAGTATCCCAAACTCTCTTAGCACATTTGAAGCATTCTGTAGGGAAGTTGTGATCTCACCCATTCAGTATTTTACAGAAGGTGTATCCCTTCACAGCGATTCTCAACCCTGGCCATGCGTTAGAGTCACCTGAAGAGTTTTTCAAAAATAATGAATGACCTGATCTCACCCTGGACCTGTCGAAATCTCTGGGGTGAATCACAGACACTGGTGCACTGGTTTTTATTGAGAACCGCTGTTCTCGTGCCTTCTACATGTTCTGGTGACAGGGCCATGACAAAGAGATCTTTGGATAGGCAGGCCCTTGAAACACACACTCTTGACTCTACATAGAAGTGGCTCTGATAAGAATAAGAGTAGTTAAGATGAAGATAGTCACTGTTGTCACTACACTTTTCCCTATTCTTCTTGGTTTTCTAGGAGCAGGGAGGCTTGGGCTGAGGTTCATAGCTGTTCCATTATAGCCCATCTCTCAGCTGGTGTTTTGGTTCTGAGTTTATATGGAGAGCAAAGGCCTAGTAAAGCCATCATGCTACTAAAGAAGTTTTTTGGTTTAAAAATTTTTTACACCACAAAAATTGGCAAATGTGACAGATCATAACTGTTCTTTTTTCCAAAGAGACTATTTAACAGCACACTGCTATCTTTTAATTTTTAGAGTTCTCCTTCCAGTTCTAGTTCTTTCTTTAATTTATTTGGTGCAGGTAACTCTATTTTTGCTGGATACAACACACTGATGTGGGTTTCCATGTATTTCCTACAAATAAACAGCACAGCCAGATTCAGGTTTATAGATTTGAAGACTGTTTCATTGGTGACATGTTCTTCTACAAGGAGGCATTCAGTTACTGTTTCTCCTTCTCCTGCTATGTCAACAGCCATTGATTCGCAAGACCCCAGTCCATTGGATTCCAGTATCTTTCTTATTTTCACTGCTTAACGGGAACACATCTATGAAGAGACACTCCCATTACCTGCGATGTGGTTGCACAGCGACACTGGTTTTACTGGAAAGGCAGGACACAAGGTTAATTCTCTTTCTTTATTTTCCAGTTCTCAAAATGCTCAATCAGCTCCCCAGCCACTTTTAATGGCAACCATTATGTTGGGGTTGGATTCTTTTTTTTTTTTCTTTGGTATTACTAAGGCTTGTGGATATGAGCATATATAATGTGTTTTGATTCATTGTAGTTATTTTCCTTATAGATGTCCCATCTTCGATTAGTGGGACCACATTAGTTTGGATCCTGAGTATTTTTGACCCAATTCTAGTCTTTGATAGGTTCGTTACCATATGATATGATAACGTATTCCAAGGTCATCTTATACATTCCCTGCTCCAGTCCTAGGAATCATACACATCTTTAAGATATGTTCCTTTTCTGTGGGAAATAACACTCAGGGACCACAATCCAGGCTCTAGGAGTACTATTGCTACCACTAACCCTTTTTTTTATAGTGGACAGATCTATAAAAATATAAATTAATTCTGTTATATCCCATACAAATTCGGAACATTATGGTTTTTACATTTCTCAGCTACCTTCAATTTCTGTCTCCTTGCTCCAATGCCAAGAATTCTGGTTTCTAAGAATACTGGGGCTGCTAAAATTTGAATATTGCGTAATTTATTTGATTTAATATGTGACTCACATAATACTCTCAGAATAATAGCATCATTACCACTAACAATATAATTACTGAAAGAACTAAGCATTTTAGCAGTTTAGTGGGATATCTCTTGATATCCCACCAAAACCACACAAATTCCTGTGTTTTAGAGTAATTTGAAATGATCGTACTTGGTGGTGTTGCACAATGGGTACAAAGCAGGTTCATTCTTTATTATTTTAGGGATTTAGAAATACTTCTATTTAAAAATTTTATAATGATATAAAATACATATATGCTTCAAAAATGCAAATCTAGAAAGGGAAGATATATTCTAAAATGTCTAATTCCTTCTATCTCATTCTGTCTCTCTTTTTCTATTGGAAACAATTTGAAATCATTAAGGCTCTCCTTCCATTTCTCTTATTTCATGTAAGATGTGTATATATATCCATAGTCTCTCCTCTCTTTGCTAGATAAACAGTAGCATTTTATACACACTTAACTTTGCTTTTTTGAGTTAAATCTTGGAGATTATTCACAGTATATAGACATAGAGATATAGATAGAGATATAGATAGATTATATAGATATAGATGGATATTCTTCACTCCTTTTTACATATGCATAACATTCCATTGTGTTCAATGTTTTTTCCAACTATTGTCTTTTGATGGAAATTTAAAGTGTCCCTAGGCTTTTGCTATAACAACATCCTGGAAAAAATTACCCTGAACTTGAGTCTTTTTTACATTTTTGACAGTGTAGCTATTGTATAAGTGCCTAGAAGTGAACTTACTGGTTTAAATGATATATTCATATGTTAGCTTGTTAGGTATTGCCAAATTCTCCTACGTTGTAATTGTACCATTTTGCACTCCCATCAGAAGTGTATGAGAGTTCCTGTCTTCCCACAGTCACTTCAAGCTAGATTGCCAAACATTGGGAATTTCTTTCTAGTGGAATAGATGAGAACTTGTATTTCAGTAGTTTTAATTCACATGCCTCTTATTATGAAAAAGATTATGTGTCTTTTTACATAGTTAAGAATCATTTCTTTTTGTGTAAACTGTCTGTTTTATGAACCCATTTTCCTGTAGCATCAGTCTTTTTCTTCTCTGTTTTTAGAAATACTTTATATATTGGTAAACATTTCTCTGTTGTGTGAATGGAGCAAGAATGGGATGGAGAGCTATGAAGAAACATGAACCAAATCATAATTTGGCTGTGAATGATGAACAAAGCCCAGAACAAGTTTCCCAGTGTGGCTGTGGACTCCTATCAGACCACCTTCCAGCCTGGCAACAGACAAATACCGAATTCTTACCATAGTTCATTTTCTGAGTCCTAGTGAAGTCTCTGGTGCTTTATTCACATGATCTAAGATATCAAATACTTAAGATTTTATTCTTGTGTTCTTCTTATTTTTATTACTATGTTATGCCTGCTGGATGGACTATATTCTCTGAAGCATTGTTTCCCTGTCCTTTCGAATCATGGCTCAAACAGAAAATCATAACATATATAGAGCACATTAGGTAAGCTACGGGTATTTTGGAAATATTTATATGGGACTTGCTGAAATTATCTTTATATTACTTAATTATTATAAAAGCCAGATTGTTAGAGATAACTACTGAGTTGAAGTGATAACAATATTATGACCTTTTGCTTTACCACCTAAAAACTTACAAAATTAGAATTTTATTAGAGAAACAAATGCCCCTTTTTCCTCTTTCACTAATAAATGTAATAGGAAGGAACATTTGTTTTGCTTAGTGAACACAGAGGTTTGGAGCTCGCAACTGCTGCTTTTCCTGCCTGTGGACATAATCACCCTTCCTTGGACAAGCTAAGCTCGGTCTATAGGCCTTTCTCTGGGGCACCCTGAACACAAGCTCTTCCCATCTTCCCAGTGGAGGAACACAATGGGCTGTGACATTCTCCGAGTGCAGGTGCTGAAGACGTTGTCCAGGTGGTAGATCGCCTCCTCGATGGTCTTGGTTCACCAGTAACATCCCTGAGGAAAGGTGAGTGCTAGATGTGGCTCATCACGCTGGCCTCCTGCCGGGTTGGCAGAGGCACCTTTGGCCCTGCCACTCCTTACCATCTGCAGAGCTTCAGGCAGACCTGCTGTCGGTCAGAAATGCCATCCCCAGGGCTCCAGCCACCCTGAGGGCTCAAAGGGTCGATATCCCCTGAGACACAGGGAACCCACACCAATTAAGAAGAGCTGCGATCACCTGCTATGAGCAAAATGCATCTGCAAACAAATGCTCTTTCTAAATTCTTCCTGTATCTCTTCATGGCAGGTGGCATAACAGAAACACAGGTTCAAGCAGCTATTTTTAAATGACATGTCTGTGAAAACTTAAAAATTGAGAGGCGACCCTACTGTGGATTTTACCTTACTCATTTGGGTGGGAAAGAGAGTTCTTAGGTAGAAAAAATGTGTGTAAGAATTGTATTTCTTGGATTAGTTCTGACACTGTAAAGCAATATTGATGGATCACTGGGCAGATGAGAAGAATAACGGAGAATAACGTAATAATAACTGTGATGCGTGTGTGTGTGCGTGCATGCTGATGGGGATAGGTAATACAGAGAGGGGATGGGGAGAGGAGGGAAAGTAAAGCAGAGAGGGAAGGCTGCAGAGGGAAAAATTAGATCACAAAGAGAAAGGAATTGAGTTATGTGGTTAGAGACAGAGCTTGTTACAGGCACAGAAGTACCCACGTTACGTCATTATTACTCAATCTTACCAGTGTTTATTAAGTGCCTACTGTAGGGGAACCAGATGAAACCCCACCATTCACGCTTCACGTTCTAGTGGATTCTGCGTCACTGCCAAACCCAAGTGACTGACCATTTTATAATATATCCAGGAAAAGTTCTTATTAATAGTGTTGTTTGAGGAAAAGATGTACATCCCATTTGATTTATAATCTTGAGAAACATAACAGAGGATAAAGTACTATGCGACTGTCTTCATTTCAGGAAACATGGTGATTTATTCAGTGTTTAAAGAAACAAATGGTTTGGTGAAAGGTTATTGTACATTTCATTATTACTATGTACTTCCCTGTCCATATTTTAACGAGTTTTGTGAAGTCTCTATTATTATGGAATTCCTTTGTAGGTTGCTCATTGATCCCAATATGTGAAATCCCTTCATTAATTATATTGTATGCAAAGGGAACAGGATAAAATCTCCACTTGTCATGTTTCAGGGAGCTTCCTACTCTCCTCCTGGGCCCTGACCCACACCAAGTAAAGTACAGAGAGCTGCTTATCACTCTTTAGCAAGTGGAGCAATAGAGCCAGCGGGCTTGTGGGCATAGAGAAATACCAGAGAAGCTGAGTGGCACAAAGGAAAAGTTCACATGAAGCTGTTTTTCTTACACAGAACACTTCAGGAAGGATCAGTTTCTGTTCCCCTTTTCAGACACACACAAAACCTATGGCCACTCTTACAGCTCCATCAGAGGAAAAACCAGATGGCGCTGCCCAATACTTAGCTCAGACTTGGGGGAAAGAAGGACTGCACTGGGAGGAGGAAGAAGAGAGTGTGGCCAGAGAAAGATGAGGGCACTGGTGCCCTCCACAAATGTACCAATCTGCAAGCTCTGGGTTCTAAAAATATAATTTTCTTCCTGTCTTTCAGCCAACAAGGGCATGGTTAAGGAGTTTCACAAATAGTAATAATAACTTTTGTTGTTGCTATGGAGACAGACCCTAAGCATGCCTCTCTCTTACGTCTCTCCTACTATCAGTGCTCACCCCCAAGATTCAGTCAGTAGGGGTCATAGCGGATGTCACACCATAGCAGTCCATGGGCAGGACGGCATGCCCACCCTAGGGGATGCAAGGGGAACGCAAAGCTGCGTGTGTCTGATGATCCAACTTTGGCCTTTCTCATCCCTTTAGAATTATCAGCATGTCCTTTTACTTTAGTCCCACTTTCAGATTAGAATGAAACTGTTGTACAATAAAAACCACTCAGGGAAAAGAACAGAGTCATTGAAAAAGTGGCCCATGCCAGCAGTTTTACTCTTCTCATTACAATAATCCTAACAATAATCTGCATATTATTTTTTATTAGCATTATTTTACAGATGAGCAAATGAGGGCTCATAGAAGTTAAGTGAATTGTACCATGTCACATTGGCCAATAAGTGTTGAAAACAGAATCCAGAATCCAGACTAAATCTGTCTAATTCCACAGACTATATACAGGATCTAGCACAAATAACGCCCCTCTTATTATTACAAAATCTTTTATTAAAAATCATAAGCATGTAATTCTGTAACGTGACGGTATCACACTCAAGCACACCATATGTCATTTTAGGTGAAATGTTAAAATGAAAACTAAATTATCACACCCGTATTACTACCCTGCCAACTGCATTCAAGCAGGCTGTTACTTCTGCGGACCCTCCTGGATTTTGCCCTATCTATCTTTGTCATGTTAATTTAAGGAGCTCTGTGAAAATCCTCTGTACACTGAGTGCTGGGGAGGTCACCAATGAGTCACTGTTTTGTGTGCTTGGTAAATAGCTCTGACTTGTGGGCTCACAATTAAGCCACGAGCATTTCACCCAGAGTAGGCGTTGAACCTACTGAGGTGGGGCCTTCGAAAGGCTCACCTCCTGTGACATTCTGGAGAGTGTTACTCAGGAAACAGTGTTACCCCCCCTTTTTTAGGACCTACTGCTATTTCTTTGGATGAGTGGTGAAGTATATGGCTCCAATTGTGCCCTTTGGAGCCAGACAAGATCTGGGTTCAAAACCTGGCTCCACCACTTTTTAGCTTTTCAGGGGTGTCAAACTCATTTTCACCGGGGGCCACATCAGCTTCACAGTTGCCTTCAAAGGGCTGAATGTAATTTCAATTCCTTAACTGTTAAGGAATAGTTACATTTATATAGTCCTAAAATTATTTTGGCCCTTTGAAGGCAACCGTGAGGCTGATGTGGCCCCTGGTGAAAATGAGTTTGACACCCCTGAGCTATGTGATTTGGCCCTTAATTTTCTCACCTGTACAATGGGGATAATAACAACATCTACTCATGGAGCAATTGAGGATTCATAAAATAATGTGCCTAAAATCATGGCACGGTGTGGTACGTAGTAATCAAAGCAGCTGAGGAAGTCTACTTGGAACTGCAGATGCCTAGGTCAAAGAACGATTATTTAAATTTCATTGTCAAGGGCAATCATTCTGATTTTTTAAAAAACTGTTTCCTACTGCTCTCTCTTTTTAATAGGTAATGATTTCCCTGTAGATGGATCTGTTACTTCTGGAAAAAATAAGTTCTTCATAAAAAATAGCCCTGCAAGGACTTGGCACCATTCAAACCTTAGCCACACACACACACACACACACACAGCCGATTTGTAGACAGTGACAATAACTCTCCATCTTACTTTTCTTTTTTGTTCCCTTTCTTCTTCAGCCAGACCACCAAAACGTGAAAGCTCTTCGCTCTATGTGTGGATCAAATACGTGTCAGACATCCCTATAAAGTATATCTGTCTAAAAAACATGGCCCCTTCCTGAATGCCCAGGCAGAGGAAGAACTTAATTTTTAATCAGGAAGTATTTAGGGGGACATTTTTAATCAGCTACATCATTTTCCTCTCCATTTTGGTGAGCATAAGTGTATTTGTGTGGGACTTTACCTAATTAAGAGATTTTTCACTTGTACATCGCAAAGCTCAGTTCCAAAGATGCCTTTCTGGGTGGGAACTGAGCCCCTGACATCGGTATTTCCATGTGATACACAGAGATCTAGGGAAGTAAGAAGGCGGCTGCCAGATTTCAAGTCAGCCTGATGTGGGAGGAAAACAGACCAAAGGGCTGCCTGCAACTCTTTTGCCCTGAAGAGCCAGAGGAGTCCCCTTTAAGAAGTTTCTGACTCCTGTGTGTCAAATTCTAATGAGCGCATTCTTCTTCAGCTCTTCAGGTGGCAGAAAAAAGTCCATCATGTACATAGACATTTTATTTTTTGTCCTGCTCCCAACAGCCGATTAGGATCCCAACAGCAATGATTTACATTGCTATACACCTGAGGGCACATAAATGACATTTGTCTTCAACCAAGCGTTCCCTCCAGGCACAATCCGAAGGAAACCGTCTAATCCTCTTAGAAACGTTGGCACCTTGTACAACCAAGTGCTTCAGTGCTTCTCTTTTTTGATCTTTTTAAGATGACCCCCCCAAAGTCACACTCCTGTTGCCATTTTAGTATTTTTCTGATTCCCACTACTTGAATGTAGTTGCAAAAAAAATTTAGCACTGAGAACCGATAGGCAGAGCTGATTTCCTGGTTGCTGGCAAAGGTATTCTCCTAAAAACTGCCTTTGCAAATATCGTACATTCCTGAAATTCTAACATTAGAATTTTACTACATTTTTTTCCTCTACATATTAAACTACAAATACCCAGGGAAAGGTAGCTGTCGAGGAACAGAGGGTATATATAAAATGGAGTCAATTTAAATAAGCTGCTAACATCTTTAACATTCTGAAGTTTGAGGCATGAGGAAGTAATTCTATTCTTGTTCTGACTCGCCTGGGAACTTCATCTTTTGAACTTTCCAGTCCTGCGTCAGTGCCTGCATATATATCAGTTTCTGTATCTCAATACTTGGACATACACCAGACTTCTAGATAACCCTCTGATTGTTCCCTGAAGGACCACATATGCAGACCACCTGACATCCATTATCCAGACCGCAGGACGTGACCAGACCTCCAGGTGGCCATCTCCTAAACCACCTGGCATCTATCACCCAGACGCTTGACATGTGACTGATAATCCTGGGCCAACTCGAGGGCGAAGACTGCAGGACTGATAATTCAAAATGTACTTTTTACTATAAGAACTCTTAACTTCTCTTTCTTCTTTGGAACACTGAATGGGTTTTTGCCTAGCTATGTTCCCAGGTTGTAAACTCTAAGATCCTTGAAATAAATCTCCATTATTTATTTCTTGCCAAAGTCTCCAGGCTCTTTTTGAGATCATTAGACACTATAATGCCTCTAATGCTAGCACTTATTTACAGATTTCTCAACGTTTTAGTTGGCAGCAGATTTCTATGAGGGTAGAGAGCAAACAGAAAGACTATGAGGGAGCTTGTCCCTGAGAGAGTGGAGGAGATGCTGTAAGAGAAAGAAGAAAAAAATAGGAGGGCACTTTATGGAGAGTAAGGCCTGAAGGTTCACATTTTTAAGAGCCGATGTAATGTTGCTTTCTCCCTGAAGTCTTCCCCATGTTTCCCAGTCAGAAGCAAGATGATGCCTCCCTCCTATCAAATCTAGGAGGGCTCATCAGCAACGTCGTGATATCCCCACATACTCTCCTGCACTGTGGTAGTTTTAACAAATGTTTAATCTCCTGTTTGGTGTACAGATGTATTTTATAAACTTCTGATCCTCTTTTATTATTTTGAATTCATACGTGGGTTTGCCTAAGCCTGGGGTAAGTCGTTTTATACAGTATTTCTTTCATTCTAGAGGGAGGAGGTGAGAAAGAACAAAGACTGTCTTCTTTCCTGAGAACAAATGATGGTCCCCTGAACTGTGGCCTCAGAGCATGCTGTGGACATATAGAGGTTGCCTTTGACTGTAGGAAAAACAGGCTCTAAATCAGATAAGGCCTATCTTAAGCAAATACAATATTGATTAGATCACATGCTGTTTGAATAATGAGAATAAATTCATTTTTGCATAGGTCTTTGTCTTCACTACTGATAATCTCATCAGGCATTTGTTAACTTCCCCCTTCTTGTTTCACATAGATATGAGTCATCTGAAGCTAAGACAAGTTAACTGACTTGCCTAAAGAACAGAAAGTCCCCGTGGGTACAGAGCATATTACATCCAGAAGGGAAAGTTGGATCACTTTAATAACATAAATGTCTACTGATCCCTTTCTAGAGGAGAATGACTACACTTGGTTTTTACTATCTCATTTTGGAAGCACATTACCCTCCTTCTGTTCATCCAGATATAAGCCTCAGAACCACCTCATCTCCTCCTTTGTCCCCAGAATCCAAGATGCCGCCATTCTATTTTGGCAACGTTCAAAACATTCATTTTCTCTAAAAATAATGCCAGTTTCACTATCTTGACTATTCAATGACATAAATGTTTTCAATAAATGTCCAATCCATTTTCTACACTGCCGGAATACTTTTCTTTCTTTTTTTTTAAATTAGTATATGTCTTCTTAAGGGAGTTTTAGATGAATTTTTTTAAGATTTCATTTATTTATTTTTAGAGAGAAGTAAGTGAGGGAGAAAGAGAGGGAGAGAAACATCAATGCAAAACATTGATCGGTTGCCTCCTAGAAGCCTCGCCTCCTCTGGTGACTCAGGCATGTGCCCTGATCTGAATGGAACCTGCCACCTTTCACTTTGTGGCAGGACACTCAACCAGCTGAGCCATACCAGTCAGGCCCAGAATACCTTCCTTAAAGATTTGCATATTTTACTACTTGATTCAACTATCCATTGATATATGTACAGGGAAATCCCCATTTTATTAAAATGTGCATCTGAATAGTTGATTCCCTACTTCACATCTAATCATTCAGGAAAAGAAGAATCTTGTTTTTCCCAAAACACGTCTGTGCTTTTCTAATTCCTTGCTTTTTCTCGTTCTTTTCTCAGCACGATATCTATACCTAAAGATTTACTGACCTTGTTCCATGCCCCAGGTTCTGTCGTAAGCGTTGTGAATACCTGCTTTCACTTATTCCTCACAATAACCCCACAAGATGAGTTTTCTTTTTCCATTTTATAGTTAGTACTCAGATTTAAAACGCTTTCAGAGTTATAAAGCAAGTGACAACAGAACGTGAATCCACCTCTGACATTAGTTCAGGTGGTGCTCTTCACCTTCCCTCTTCAACTGACACACATGCCCCATCTCACATGCAAATATTTCGTTCCCCTTCTTACATCCTTTGTGTCACATTGACCTTAACTGGTTAATGTCATGAAGCATTTTTGCCACTAAGCTTATGAGGAATATTTGTCTATAGGTTTTGGCATTGTATTTTTTTCTTTATAATTTCTGTATCCAAGAAATAATGGAGCCATAAAATGAATTGGAAAATATTCCCATTTCTTTTATTTTCTGCTAGAATTTGTATTTGTATAGAAAATAGCATTGATTGTTTTTTCCTTTAATGTTTCAAAGGCTTTGCTGATCAAGCCATCTGGGCCTAGAATTTTCTTTGTAGAAATCATTTTAATTATAAATTCAATATTTTAATTGACATGGGACAATTCAGATTTTGTTTCTTCGTGGGTCATACTTATATGTTTTCTTTTAAGGAACTTCTCAATTTAATCTAAGCATTAAATTTTCTAGCATAAAGGTTTCATAATATCCATTCAATATCTATAGAACCCTCACTTTCATTTTGCTGTTTCTGATATTGATCATTTGTATGTTTTCTTTTTTTTTATTGATCAGGCTAGCAAAAGTTTTATGAATTTTATTGACCTTTTTAAAAAGCCAACTTCTTGCTTCACTTATTTTTTCCTACTGCTTTACTCTTTGCTATTTCACTGATTTCCACTTTTTTTTCATTCATTCTCCTAAAATAGAATTTAATGTAACCTTCTCTTTTTAGCTTCTTAAGTTGAAAGCTTGTATCATTGATTTTGGATCTGTTTTCTTCTCTGTGTAAGCACCAAGTGCTATAAATTTCACTTTAAGCACTACTTAAGTAAGTTTCATTTAACAAATTTTGATATATCGTGTTCATTCTCATTCACCTCAAAGTATTTTCCGAATCTTCTTTCGATTCTGCTTTGAACAATGGGTTAATTTAATTTCCAAATATTGGTTTAACTTCCAAACTGTTTAATTTCTAAATAGTTGGGGGAATTTCCACATATGTTTTTGTTTGAATTCTAGTTTAATTTTATTGTTACAGAGTACGCTTTGGATTGTTTTTATCCTTCAAATTTATTGGGAATTGCTGTATGGCCTATGGTCTATATTGGTAAATACTACATGCATACTTGAAAGGATTTTGTGTTATGTTGTTGTGTGATATCTCCTGTACATATCTATTAGCTGGTCGAAAGTGTTGTTCAAGTCTACTATATTATTCCTAATTTTCTGCCTACTTTTTTCAATTAAATACTGAGAGAGAAGTATTGAAATGTTCCATCATGGTTTTCAATGTATCTATTTCTCTTTTCAGTTCTGCCCATTTGGACAGCTCGTTATTAAGCACATATATATTTTTAATTGTTGTATCTTCTTAGGTAGATTCTTTTAACTTCATGAAATGTTTCACTTTTTCTACAGTAATATCCCTTGGCTAGAAGTTTATTTTGTCTTGTACTAATTTAGCAAGCAACTCCAGTTGTCTTTTGCTTACGGTTTACTTGTACATTGTTTTCTACCCTTGTACTTTCAACCTGTATGGGTCTTTGCATTTCAAGGGAGAGCACTGCGGTGGGGGAATGCAGATAACTATAACTGAACAACAATAAAAAAATAAATTAATAAAATAAAGTACGCCTCTTTTAGAAGGGTATGGGGGATAAATAGTGATAGAAGGAGAGTTGATTTGGGGTGGTGAGCACACAATACAGTATATAGATGATGTGCTGTGGAACTCTGCCCCTGAAACCTGCATAATTTTGCTAACCAGTGTCATCCCAATAAATTTAATAAAAAGGAAAAAAATTAAAAAAACAGTTGACTGACAACCTTTATTGCATTTTTTGTAACATTTTGTAACATTTAACCTACAGTAATGCCATGTAACAATATATTCACAAGTTCTAGGGATAAGAACATACACATATTGGGGGGAATTATCGGGCATATCTCCTCCTTTTTAAAGTATGTTTCTTGGGAGAAAAGGCATACAACTGTAATTGAATAACAATAAAAATTTCAAAAATAAAGTATGTTTCTTATTGGCAGCACAGAGTCTTGCTTTTTTAATGCACTTTCAGATTCTCTCTCTTTCATGTTGTGTTTAGTCAATTTGCATTTAATAAAATTATACTGTGGATTTTAAGTCTTCCACTTTGTTGTTATTTCTGTTTTATCGGTATTTCTGTTTTTTTCTCTCCCCCTCTATTCCTGGTTTCTTTTGTGTTGCAAATACGTTGCAGTATATTATCGTAAATCTTGTATTGACTTCTAAAAATATATTTTAGGATATTTGTGAAATATATTACAATCTATCTAGGATTTGTTTATTTTAGAGTAACTTACCCTTACTTAAAGACAGATGGCCATACATGTAACAGCTATGTACAAAAAAGTTATAAAATTGTCCTTGGTTTTACAATGATAAATTAAAAACATTACAATTCTCCAGTCAAACAAGGTATGCAAAGATTTATATGTTGTTCTTTTTGTTAAACTGTGAGAGCAAAATGACTTACAGGAATATGAAGATAAGAGCTGCACGAGCATGCCCCCAATGGAGAAAGGGGGTGTCTTCACAGAACCAGTGTTTTTCCCCATCCCGTCTTTATTTGATGTTGATCAAAACATACCATTGGCCATTTAATTTAAAACACGCAAGTCCTTATGCACATACACCCAGTTACTTTATGCACAATAAAGGAATGGAGAGAGGGAAAATGAAAAAATAGAGGAAACTGTATTCTAGTAATCAAGATGTGGTGGAACCAAAGCGCAGTTTTCTAACTGAGAATGTCCTCTTGGTCTGGAGGAACAGAGTTCGGAAGTAAAGTAGCAGGTTCCCTTTTTAGTAGGCACCTCCTCTCTGCTGCTGGAACACATCAGTTGTGTCTGCATCCTCCGTTTCCAACCGTGCAGGTGTGTCTGTTTCATTGACTGGCTGCCTGTCTAATCAGAATTTGATCTGCCTCATTGACAGGCCCTGTCCTTCCCAGTAGGCTTTCATTAGTTTACTAAGTGGCGTGTGCTTCTTAACCTTCAACTGTGCAACAGAACCATCCTGCCCCGCCACCTTCCAACTGATATGATCGTTGCCCTCAGTCTTGACTCCTTCCTTGGGAATATAGTATAAGCACATTAAAGAGAGATGTTTTGTTAGCCGTGGTTAGCATTGGATTCTCCTCCCCAGCTGCTTCACGAAAGGGGTACCAGGGGCACACCTAAGAAGCACGCAAGCAGCACCAGGAGTGGCAGAAGAAATAATAGTTTTGATCTCTTTGCTTGTATTGCTAAATATTCACTCATTAAAATGATATTTTTCTTTACTTATTTGAACAAACTTTCTTTCATTATTCAGACATATATATAGTACTGTTTTGAAGTTTATAAAAATTCACTTTAAGCTAGTTTCTACTGGTAGTTTTTTTTCCCTGTTTTTTTTATAACTTATTTTATACAACTAAAAAAATTTAGTTTGAAAAGTAGACAGTGTAGCAACCATGGGCATGAATCTATTTTGCTCTTCTGAGGACTATCAGGTTTTTTAATTTTAATTTTTATTTTTGTCTAACAGTCTGGAACTTGCTTGGACTCAAATAGTGAAAACCGTTTTCACGTGGTGTGTGGTAACTGACGTCTGTGCTCAGTTATTTTTGACTTTTAGTTGCTGAGGGTTTTTTTGTTTGTTTGTTTGTTTTTTCTGGTATCCTAGATGTCTCCACAGCTCAAGAGCAAAAAATTCCTATGACAAAAGGTGTGTGTGTGTGTGTCTGTGTGACTTGTCTTGATTTTGCTCGATGAAAATCCACAGGTGTAGGGCCAGTACACATTGAGCATTTCTGCACCACACTGCCATACTGGTGGACTTTTTCTTGCCAGAATGCCATGTCTTTACACATTCTTATTCAGTCTTGCCTCCCCTTACAGAATATTATGCTAATGGGTTTCAGGGTGTTTCAGAGACCATCCTGTCTACCCCAATCTAGCTGTGCAAAGAAACAAGAGGTTATTCATTTTGACTTTGGAGGATTTTACTTATTTTGAAGAAGTTAACTCTGCCAACTCTGCCAGCTCCGCCCTAGGTCTTCTCTTTCTGTTCTCTCTTATAGGGGTGGGGATTTCACCACACTTGGGGTGCTGCTTTATTTATTATGGATCAATATAATAAGTATTTCCTACATAACCAAAGATGGAATTGTTGGGTTCTTTTTCTGGCATCCTAAAACCAGAAATATGAAAACAATTAAAAGAACATGGAAAAGATTTAAATAGCAAACATTTGTCCAATATAGCACAATTTTTAAGGCATTGTCCCATTTATTTTCTAATGTGATCCATATAACATGTGGAGTAGGTGTTATTATAACTCCAATTTTACCAAAATAAGGCGTTTCGAAGTCTCTTAAGTAGCATTTATGACATATAGCAATTAGGATGCATATTCACAGGGTGCATGAGACAATATGCTTTAATGTTCCGGGGGCTAAATCATATTCCATTCAGTTTGGCTTCCCTGGAACCGTGGCAAGGGTCCATATTCATTTTCATTCCAAATTCAACGCTGTTTTTCTTTATACATTGTTTCTGTAGCTATAGAACTGTAGGACAGATACAGATGATATAGAAAAGGTTAATTTTAGAATTCTAATTAACAATTCAATCTGAAAGTCTAACGATGAAGAATATTTTTATATTTTAAACTTACATTAAGTTCAACACATATATATTTACTTATAATTACACAGTTAAAAACTCATACATATTTATATAATATATAGTCAAATTTAAGCCAGAATATTAATTTTAGCTTATCATTATTTGATATATGAACATTAAGGAAAATATATAATAGAAATAATTACATTTAATTACATAAATAAGAGAAATATGACCAAAGGAAAAATATAAGTATATTAAAGAGAGATCTTCAGGGCACCAGACCATGCTGAAATAATTTCCACTCTATGTGGCTAGCACCTGCAAGCAACTTACACATTGTGGTTGGCGTTGATGCTCGCAGTTAGCCAGCCTTAGGTTTGACACCATGAATGAACAGGCCAGTAGCAATACTCAGTTACAACAGGAGGGACCATATAACCCATAAAAGGGACACTCCAGGAGCACCCAGCTTAGGTGATTAAGGAGATTGCACCACTGGGTCCCACAGGACACCTACTACATCAGGCCACCCAACCAAGCCTGGAAGTCATAGCAGATTCACCTAACACATAGAAACAAACACAAAGAGGCAGCCAAAACTGGTAGGCAAAAAACCATGCTCCAAATGAAAGAACAGGAGAAATCCAAAAAAGAGCTCAATGAAATGGCAGCAGGCAATTTACCAGATACAGAGTTCAAAAGAATGGCTATAAGAATGCTCAAGGGACTCAGGAAGAAGAACAAGGATTTTAGTGAGAAATACAACAGTATGATAAATGACACAAAAACCATAAAAAACAGAAATAGAGAATACACTATCTGAAATGAAGAATTCACTAGAAAGAATCAACAACAGGCTAGATGAAGCAGAGGATCGAATCAGCAATTTGGAAGCCAAGGTAGCATAACACTCAATCAGAGGAGCAAAAAGAAAAAATTATTTTAAAGAATGAAGGTAGTTTAGGAACATTTGGGACAACATGATGCATACCGACATTCACATTATAGGGCTACCAGCAGGAGAAAAGAGCAATCAAAAGATGGAGAATCTATTTGAAGAAATAATGACAGAAAACTTCCCTAACCCAGTGAAGGAAAAAGACACATACATTTAGGAAACTCCGAGAGTCCTAAATGAGATGAACCCAAAGAGGCCCACACCAAGACACATCATAATTAAATTGGCAAATGTTTTTTTTAAAAAAGGGAGAATCTTAAAAGCAGCCAGAGAAAGACATGTAGTTAGTTATCTACAAGGTAACTCCCATGAGACTATCAGCTGATTTCTCAACAGCAACATTTCAGGCCTGAAGGGACTGGCATATTTATTCAAAGGGGTGAAAAGAAATGACCTACAACCAAGACTACTTTAAACAGCAAGGCTATCATTTAAAATTGAAGGAGAAATAAAGAACTTTCCAAATCAAAAAAACCCCCAAAAAACCTAAAGAAGTGTGTTACCACCTTTCAAGGAATGTTTAAAAGTCTTCTTGAAGAAGAAGAATACTAGAGGAACATATTTAAAGATTAAAATGGCAATAAACACATACCTACAAATAATCACTTTAAATGCAAATGGCTTAAGTGCTCCAATCAAAAGACATAGAGTAGCTAAAATAAGAAAAGAAGACCCATATGTATGCCATCTACAAGATATCTACCTCAGAGCAAAGGACACCCACAGCTAAAAATTAAGGGATGAAGAAAGATATTTCATGCAAATAGAAAGGAAAAAAAAGCGGGGGTAGTAATACTTATATCTGACAAAATAGACTTTAAAATAAAAGCTACAGTAAGAGACAAAAAAGGACACTACAGAATGATATAGGGAAAAATGTAACAAGAGGATATAACCCTTGTAAATATTTATGCATCCAACATAGGAGCACCTAAATATATAAAGCATCTCTTAATGGACAAAAAGGGAGAGATTGACAGTGGTAAGTCATAGTATGCAATTTTAACACCTGATTGCCATCAGTGGATAGATCTTCCAGACAGAAAATCAACAAGGAAAAGGCAGCCTTAAATGACACACTGAATCAGGTGGATTTAATTGATGTCTTTAGAGCATTTCACCCCCAAACAGTAGAATATACATTCTTTTCAAGTGTTCATGGAACATTTCCTAGGATAGGCCACATGTTAGAACACAAAACAAGTCAATAATTTTAAGAAGATTGAAAACATGTCAAGCATGTTCTCTGACCATAATGGTATGAAACTAGAAATGAATCACAATTAAAAAACTGAAAAACATCCAAAAACATGGAGGCTAAATAACATGTTACTAAATAGTAAATGGGTTAACGAAAGATCAAGGAGGAAATCAAAATACCCTGAAACAAATGAAAAGAAGATCACAACAATCCAAAATCTATGGGACACATTGCAAGTGGTCCTAAGAGAGAAATTCATAGCATTACCATTACATAGACTTCCTCAAGAAACAAACAAAAAGGTTGAGCCAAAAAAAGAAACAAAAATCTCAAATAAACAATCTAACTTTACACTTAAAGAAACTAGAAAAAGAACAACAAACAAAGCCCAAAGTGAGTAGAAGAAAGGAAAAAATAAAGATTAGAGCAGAAATAAATGAAAACAGAATCTAAAAAATAAAATGATACAAAAGATCGATGAAACCAAGAGCTGGTTCTTGGAAAAGATAACATTGACAAAACTTTAACTAGACCCATCAAGAAAAAAAGAGAGAAAAACAATAATCAAAATCAGAAATGAAAGAGAAGTAACAACTGACACCAAAGAAATACAAAGAATTTTAAGAAAATATTATGAACAACTATATGCCAACAAATTGGACAATCTGGAAGAAATGAATGTATTCCTAGAAACATAAATCTTCCAAAACAGAATCTGGAAGAATCAGAACATCTGAATAGATCACTTACAACTATAGAAATTAAACAGTAATAAAAATAAATCCCAACAAAAAGAAAGTCCTGGACCGGATTACTCTACAGGAGAATTATACCAAACATTCAGAGAAGAACTGACACCTCTCCTTCTCAAACTATTTCAAATTCAAGAGGAGAGAACACTTTGAAGCTCATTTTATGGAGCCAGCATTATCCTAATTCCAAAACCAGACAAAGACACTACAAAGAAAGAAAATTATAGGTCAATATCCCTGAAGAAGATAGATGCTAAAATCCTCAACAAAAATATTAGCAAACCAAGTCCAGCAATATATTAAAAAGATCATACCATGATCAATTGGGGTTTATTCTGGGGATGCAAAGTTGGGACAATACCTGCAAATCAATAAACATGTTATACCACATAAACAAAATGAATGGTATACTAATAAATCACATGATCATATCAATAGATGCTGAAAAACCATTTGATAAAATCCAACACCCATTTATGATAAAAACTGTCAGCAAAGTGGGAATCGAGGGAACATACCTGGATGTAATAAAGGCCATATATTACAAACCCACAGCCAACATCATTCTCAATGGGAAAATACTAAAAGCATTTCCCTAAAAATCAGGGGCAACACAGAGATGTCTACTTTTACAACTCTTATTCAACATAGTACTAGAAGTCCTAGTCACATCAGGTGACAAGAAGGAATAAAAGGCATCCAAATTGGAAAGGAAGAAGTAAAACTCTCATTATTTGCAGATATGATGCTATATATAGGGGACCCTAAGGATTCTACTAAAAAACTACTAGAACTGATAAATGAATTCAGTAAAGTAACAGAATATAAAGTTAATATCCAAAAATCAGTTGCAATTCTATACACCAATAATTTAATTCTCCAAAAGGGAAACTAAGAAAACATTCCCATTCACAATCGCTTCCAAAAGAATAAAATACTTGAGAATAAACTAAGGATTAAAAGACCAGTACTTGGAAAATTATAAGACACTGAAGAAATTGAAGAAGATACAAATAAGTGGAAGCATATACTGTATTCATGAATAAGAAAAATTAACAACATCAATACAATTCCTACCAAGACACTAATGACATATTTCACAGAACCAGAAGAAATGTTCCAAAAATTTATATGGAACCAGAAAAGACTATAATAGCCAAACCAATCTTGAAAAGGAAAATAAAGTTGGAGGAATTATGCCACCTGATATTAAACTATACTACAAGTCCACAATAATCAAAACACCATGGTACTAGCATAAAAACAGACACATAGATCAATGGAACAGAATAGAGAGCCCAGAAATAAACCCACACTTTTACGGTCAATTAATCCTTGACAAAGGAGGCAAAATCAGACAGTAGAGTAAGGACAGTCTGTCCAATGAATGATGTTAGGAAAATTGGACTGATAACTGCAAAAAAAAAAAAATACTAGACCACATTCTTACACTATACACAAGAATAAATGCAAACTGGAATAAAGGCTTAAATGTTAGGCTCAAAACCACAAAAATCCTAGCAGACAACACAGGCCATAAAATCTCAAACATTTCTCATACCAGTAGTTTTTCAGATACATTTCCTCGGGCAAGGAAAACAAAAGAAAAAAATAAACAAATGGGACTACATCAGACAAAAATGTTTTTTTCCTCATTCTTTTCTTTTTCCTTTTTTAATTGTTGTTCAAGTACAGTTGTCTCCATTTTCTGCCCACCACTGCCCACCATTGCTACCCATCTCCACCTCCCATCCTCAATCCTACTCCCTTTGGCTTTGTCCATGTGTCTCTTATATATGGTCCTAGACAACCCTTCCTCTATTTCCCATTATCCCTCTCCCCCTCCCCCTCTGGTTATGGTCAATTTGTTCTTAATTTCAATGTCTCTGGTTCTATTTTGCTCGCTTGCTTGTCTTGTTGATTAAGTTCCAGTTATAGGTGAGATCATATGGTATTTGTCTCTCATGCCCTTATTTCACTTAGCATAAAGCTCTCCAGATCCATCCAGGCTGTCGTGAAGGGTAGGAGCTCCTTCTTTTTTTCTGCTGTGCAGTATTCCATTGTGTAAATGTACCACAGTTTTTTGATCCACTCCTTTACTGATGGGCACTTAGGTTGCTTCCAACACTTGTGCTGCTATGAACATTGGGGTGTGAAGGTTCTTTTGAATTGGTGTTTCAGGATTTTTAGGGTATATTCCCAGCAGTGGAATTGCTGCTTCAAAAAGCAGTTTCATTTTTAGTTTTTTGAGGGAATTCCATACTGTTTTCCACAGTGGCTGCACCAGTCTGCATTCCTACCAACAGTGCACTAGGGTTCTCTTTTCTCCACATCCTCACCAGCACTTGTTGTTTGTTGACTTGTTTATGATGGCCATTCTCACCAGTGTGAAGTGATATCTCATTGAAGTTTTTGCCCAGAAAAGGAAACCATCAACAAAATGAAAAGACAGCCCACTAAATGGGAGAATATGCCACCAGTGATACATCTGATAGAGGGTTAATATCCAAAGTTTATAAAGAACTTATACAACTCAACACCAAACAAACAAAAAACCCAAACATTCCAATTAAAAAATGGGCAAAAGAGCTGAACAGACACTTCTCCAAAGAGGGCACACAGATGGCCAATAGACATATGAAAAGATGCTCAGCATCACTAATCATTAGGGAAATGCAAGTTAAAACCACGATGAGATATCACCTCACACCTGTCAATAAATCAACAAACAACAAATGCTGGCAAGGCTGTGGAGAAAAGGGAACTCTGTTTCACCATTGGTATGAATGCAGACTGGTGCAGCCACTGTGGAAAGCATTATGGAGTTACCTCAAAAAATTAAAATGGAACTGCTTTATGACCCACTAATTTGACTTCTGGGAATGTATCCAAGGAAAGCAAAAACACTAATTTGAAAGAATACATGCACTACAATGTTCATTGCAGTGCTGTTTACAACCGCCAAGATTTGGAAGCAGCCAAAGTGCCCCTCAGGAGATGAGTGGGTAAAAAAGCTGTGGTACATGTGTACAATGGGAGAGTACTTGGTGGTAAAAAAGAAAGAAATCTTCCTTTTGTGACAGCATGGATGGACCTGGAGAGTATTATGCTGAGTGAAATAACCCAGAGAAAGACAAATACCATATGATTTCACTTATACGTGAATCCAATTAACAAAATAAACTACCGAACAAAATAGAAACAGACTCATAGATACAGGCACCAGGCTGAAAACTGTCAGAGGGGAGGGCCTTGGGGGTGGGGGCGCTGGGTGAAAAGGGTGAAGGGATTAAGCAAAAAGAGAAAAAGAAAGAAAAAAGAAAAAAAAGAAATTTATGAAAATATCATGGTCAATTCTTTATTTTAATAACAGGCAGTGGAAACGGTTTTGATGACAAATAAAACAAAGCTTTTATTAACAATAATAATTACTGTAATTTATTGAATACATATTTTGTGATAGGCACATAATTAGATGTTTTGTGTTTATTACCCCTTTCTATTAAATAAAAAAAGAAACTTTACAACATTGTTCCAAATGTGATTAATACATTTGAAAAATGGCTATAAATTTGTGCATACACATAAAAATTAGTCCTCCAGTCTAGAATTGTTCTTCCACTTTCTATTAAATATCAAACAATACCTTTCACTGAGTTCTGCACACATTAGGAACTCATCAAGTGTTAATTTGCTAATAAATACATGTAAGAAATTCCAAAATCTCATTAGTCTAGCTCTGAGAGCTAAAAACAGAGACAGCAAATAATTGTGTATTTTCTTGTCCACTTTTATGATGATTCAAAGAGAGGGTGATGTCTCCTTTAAGAAACGATGCCATATCAAGTGTGTCTGAAGAGCAAACCTAGCCATTCAGCACATGACTCTGTAATGTGTTCATCTGAGTTAACGTGATGAAAAAGACCAAAGACCATTGTCCAACAGGAATAGATTAATAGTTCTCTTGAGCTCCATTGGAATCAGTTCCTACCCAAAGCAATGACCTATGCCTTAATTATAAAAGTAAAAGTTTGTTGAGTCTAGCTGAGCTGGGAAAGCAAGATCCATGATTCAAGTTCACTTGGGGAAACCATAAAAATGAGCATGTGCTCACGGACATGACTCATTAATTTTGGCAAAGTTTTCATTTAAATCAATGGCCATATACAAAAATAGAAATATATAAGCTAACAGTGCAACTGCATAAATCATAAGTGGTATTTGGCATTTAAACAGGAGCTATACTGAATTTAACACTCATATGGGGATGCTGATAAAGTAAAACAAGAAAAACCTTTGTGATAGAAATGGTAATTTCTTTGATACCAGCCATAATTTTTAAATGGGTGAGGAGAAACTGATTATAAATTTGTTAATATAGTACATAAATGATTATGAAAAAATCATTATAGCTACTGTTGAATATAGTTCTTAAAATATTTTCAATGAAATTCCTTTTAAAAAATATTTTATTGGTTGAATCAGTTTAGATTCTAGACATAGTTGCCCATGGCCAAATGCACTAGCATTTTCCATGTCAAAATATTTTTTTTCCTGAAACTACCTAACTATTAGCAGCTGTCTATGTGAGAATAGAGGGAGGATTGTTTTTGCTTCACTCAAAGATTAATGATATTTTACAGCTTCAAAAGGAGTTTTCAGTTCTGGCTTTATGACAGGCACCTCTTTCTTGTCTCCTTTAATTTTATTGACACTTTTTCAACATAATTATTTATTCTGTGGCACATCAAAATAGTCTACAAGGTAAAAGTTTTTATTGGAAATACAATTTTGCTTGCTCTTAAATCTGCACAAGTACACTGCTCTCTTTCTCTCATTTACCAAGTAGCATTGTAATCATTCTAATCACTTCTTTTTGGTTTTGCTTAAATATTTAATGCTGGTTAATGAAGACATAGAGAAGGGGTGAAAGAGATAGTTGAATTTATTCTATTTTTTTTTCCTCATTGCGTATTTTTTGGTGGAGATAGAGAGAGAAGTAGTAAAATTTCAATAATATAAATTAAGTTGTGAAATAGGAAAATTATCCACAAGCATACTTGTCTGACCTGTTCTTAGAGCTAGAACAAAGGTAGCGTGAGGCTTATAAGCCTATATGGGAAATCAGCGTGACCTTCACCAGGCCTGACCTGCTTCTGATCACTCACTTTTACTTCACTTCAAAATCCTTGTGTTTGCTGGTCACTTTTTCACCTTGTGTGTAATTCCAGCAGGACACATTCCAGATTCTTAGAAATTAAACTTAAATATATTTATCTCCCAACCTAAATCCCAGCATCCCAGCATATTACTTTGTGGTTGTTGACAATTCCATTCTAAACTTTTGACCCAGCAATTCCACTGCTGGGATTATATCCTAAGAACCCTGAAACACCAATCCAAAAGAACCTATGCACCCTAATGTTCATAGCAGCACAATTTACAATAGCTAAGTGCTGGAAGCAACCTAAATGCCCATCAGTAAATGAATGGATCAAAAAACTATGGCACATTTACATAATGGAATAGTACACAACAGAAAGAAAGAAGGAGCTCCTTCCCTTTGCGACAGCATGGATGGAACTGGAGAGCTTTATGCTAAGTGAAATAAGCCAGATGGTGAAAGACAAATACCATATGATCTCACCTTTAACTGGAACCTAATCAACGAAACAAGCAAGCAAGCAAAATATAACCAGAGACATTGAAATTAAGAACAAACTGACAGTAACCAGAGGGGAGGTGGGTGGGGATAATGAGGGGAAAAGGGGGAAAATTTTTCAGGAACAACTATAAAGGACACATGGACAAAACCAAGGTGAGGTGGGATGGGGGAGGCAGGTGGGGATGGCTGGGGTGGGGAGGAGTGGTTGGTTGAAAATGGAGACAACTGTACTTGAACAACAGTAAAAAAAAGAAAAAAAAGCTTATACATGGAGATGCAGAAGACCCAATGTAGCCAACCCAATATTGGAGAAGATAAAGCCAGCGGACTGACACTACCCAACTTGAAGACTTACTTTAAAGCTCCAGTGTATTAGGAAAAGAACAAATGTATCTATGGTATAGGATAGAAAGCCCAGAAATAAATACACATAAATATAGTAACTGAACTTTGACAAAGGAGCAAAGGCAATACAAGGAAGAGGATGCTCTTTTCAATGAATGCTGCTGGAACAAATGGACATCCACATACAAAGAAAAAAAAAAAGAATCTAGACACAGATATTACATCCTTCACAAAAATTAAATCAAAATGGATTATAGGCTTAAATATAAAATGCAAGATGTTAAACTACTACAAGATCAATACACCAGTTTAACTGAAATTTAGAAAAATATTTTGGAATGTGTCAATAAAACAAAGGAGAAGTTACAAAAAAATCTATGTGATACAAAAAACTTGATTCAATACATACAAATGGCACTTTAGAGAAATCACAAGAACAAGAGTCTTATGGTAATTTTCTTATCAAGCAAAAAAAGGGCCCATTTATAAAGAACTCAGAAAAGGTAGTTTCTGGTAACAGTATCGCACATACTGTTACTATATTTTAAGGGTTTTAATTCTGATGGGCTGAATACATGAGTTTACCTGGCTCGTACATTTGCATTGTAAAAGATGAAAACACCAAGCAATCTTCAGTATGAACCATCAATATAATCACTGTCTTGCAGATCCTGTTCTTGGATATTGTAGTAGGGCCTATTGGAGACCAAGTCTTCCACATACATTCTCGATCCCTCCACCGTTTCCTCCTGCCTCTCAAGAACATCACTCCTGCAATTACCTTGCACCCATACTCTCCCCAGTCTCTTCTCTCTCCAATCATTTCTGTCAACCTACAGACATACTTTAGCATCTCCATTTGGAGTGGAAAACATTGCTGCCATACTCCTTTTCAAGAATATCATGTTCCATTATTCTGCTCCACTTCAGAGCCTAATTTCTTAAAAAATTTAAATAGTGTCAATGGCTCATCTATTTTTCTCTCAAACTCTTCCATTAAGGATTCTGGTCTTACCACTCCACTGGTACAACTCCTGTGAGTTGCTGGAGAGTTCTACATTGCCACATCCAAGTATCGCATCTTCATCAACAATGTTCACATAGCTGAACCCTTCTTCCTTCTTAAAAAAATGCTCTTCTTTTGGTTTCTTGCATTTGTTCTACTTTACTAGACACTCCCTCATCATCTTGATTGGCTCCTCTTTCTCATTAAACTTTGGTGTGTCCCAGAGCTTGGTCTCAGGCCCCTTTTGTTCTCTGTATGTCTCCCTAGATCATACTCTGACTCATCTAACAGCATTAAATGCCACTAGTTTGTTGATGATTCTCAAATCTTCTCCTTAAACTCCAGATATATATGCCAATGTCTATTTGATATCTCTACTGAATGTCCACAGGCACCTCAAACTTAACGTGCCCCATTCCTTCCAATGACTCCTTCTACAGTGTTACTTCACCCACTATAGTCCATGCAGCTGTGTAAGCCTAAAATGCAGGTGTCCCCTTCATCCTCGGCTTCTTTTATCCAAACCATTATAAGTTACATGGCCTTAATCTCTAAAATGTGTCCTAAATCTGTCTACTTACCTTCCCATCTTTACTACCAACACCCCAATCCAAGTCACCATTACCTCTCACTGCAAACTATGACAATACTCACCTAAGTGGTTACCAAGCTTCTATCACCTTCCTCTTTAATCCATTCTCAGCCCAGCATCCAATCGTCATGGCCCCTTAATAGCATACCCTAGTACTTAAAGAACATTCCCACTCTGTGCCCTAACAAGAGTAGATTATCTGCCCTCTGCTTACATCGCTGCTCTCATATCCTATTCTCTCCACCTTACCAGCTACACATGCTTTATTTTTCCCCCTTCAACACGTTAAATGTGTTTCTCCCTTAGATGTTTGTAGAAGCCATACCTATCTGCTGTGAATACCCATCCCCTCAATTTTAGCATAGCTGGCTCCATTTTGTCAATCAGGTCTCACCTGAAATGCCACTTTCTCTGAGGTACTCTCTACAGGTACCCAATCTAAATTAGAGCATCTTGTTCCCAGAATTATTTTCTCAGTTTTTAAAGTAGCAGCTGCTTAGATGATATCTCTATGTGTTCCCATTGCATTGCCTTTTTAAGAAAATACTTGAAATGTGTTCTGAAAAAACAACAGAGATAGGCAGAGGTTAAAGTGGTACAAGCAGATTTTAATTAGAAATTATTACAGTATGGGAAAAGAGACCTCATTATAGATCTGGGCTCAATTCCTAATTTAGCAGGGAAAAATGGGGATTTATAGGCAAAAACCAGGGTTGGCATGAGAAGAGGCAGATAAAAAATTACTAAGAGGAAACATCCAGATTAAGGGGGGATTTCTGATTAAACCACCTTGACAGGGTTCTTGCCAAAGGCATGCCAGGACAGTGAGATATCACCTAGGGGATGATGAGGATAAGGAATTATTTATACATCAAGGATAGAGATTCTGGCTAAACTGACTTAGCAGCGTTCTTGCCAAAACTGTGATCTTGAAGACATGCCCAAGGATGGGGCCTCGTCAGGCTCAGGGGTCTGCATAGAGCTTGACCAATGAGAGTCTGTCAGTTGCAATACAGTTGACCCTTGAACAATGTAGGGGTTAGAGGTGCTGTTCATACCCTTCATCCAGTGCAGTTGAAAAATCTGCATATAACTTTAGAATCCCACCCCAAATAATTACAATTGTCTCTCAGTACATGGGAGATTGGTTCCAGGACCCCCACAGACATGAAAATCTGTGGGTGCTCATGTCCCTTATCTAAAATGGTGTAGAATGATGCCTACAGTCAGCCCCCTGCACCCATGGGTTCCTAACTACAGACTGAACAGATTGATGTGGCACCCAGGATATGGAGGGGTGATGGTTATTGAAAAAATCTGCATATAAGTGGACCTGCATAGGTCAAGCCAATGTTGTTCAAGGGCCAACTGTCTATCTAACATGTAAAATTGATTGTTTACCTCTATCATTATTTTGGCTGCATAGCTCTGAATACAATTGCATGACATCCTTTGTGTTAAAGAGTGTATTCATTCTTTTTAACTGATTAACTTCTTAAATTAAAAAACCTTTTTTTAGACACTAAAAAAAGACACTAAAAAAGACACTATCTCAGACACTAAACTCTGACCAATAAAGGATGTTAGCATTGGTTTCACAAGTGTTTACTTCTAGTCCTTTTTGTCCTTCTCCCATGGGAAATTTATTCTTTATTTTGTACCACAATACTGAGAACTGTTTACTTTGATTTTTAAGAAGTGGATAACAAAAAACTTATATACAATCAACTCTGGAAAGCAAATATATAGTAAAAACTAATTACTTCCTGTTTATGCTCATTTATTTTTGGCCAGACTTATGAATATCATACTTCAAGTGATGTATCTGTTGTCCAATACTTTGGAAATGGAAAAATAAGATTTCCCACATAAAATAGGATTCTTTTAATTATTTAAGTATCTAACACTTGAATGTACATTGCTTTATCAGTTCTTTAGGTAACAGCTATTGTATTGATCAGAATCAGCTGGATTATACCCTAGTAACAAATAACCCCAAATCCTGGTGACATATGGGAACAAAGCTTATTTGTCTTTCCCACTCAATTCCACACGGCAGCTCAAGTAGCTGCTCCACACCATCCTCACTCCTCACCCTGGAACCCAGGCTGATGGGATCCCCATCATTTTATAATATTGCCAGTTGCTGTGTCAGGAGGAAGACACAGTAACAAATTGCACTCTAAGTTTTAAAGACTTTTCTGTCCCAAAGTGACACACAACTGATCCATCCCTTTCCCCAAAACAAGTGTGACTATGTTGCCTGACATTCAAGGGAAAGGAGAGAACACATCTACCATGAGCTGAGGAGAACCACCACCCTGGTAAACAGCCCTAATAACTCCCACAGCAATAACATGTAACATTAGCAAAGGATCAAGTATAATTGATTAAATTAACAAGAATCCAGCCAATCATACTTTGCCTGCATAATGTCAAGTATGAAAGAGCTTAGGTATCTGCTATACAGGTTTGGACTAGATGAGAATCATGTCTCTTTGACTTTATGAGTCTCTTGAACCCATTATTTCCTTTCCATTTTTATCATCCTCGTAGTATGTATTTTCTCACACAGAGGTACTACAGTTGTCTGCTTGCATACATCGTCTCTGTTATAGTCCATCCTGATTAACTCTCTACAAACTTGCCTTCATCGCGTGACCCCTTGCCAGCAAGCTAAACAAAAAAGGAAGATAGTTAAAAATAAGTCAAACTCCTTAGCCTTACCCTCCAAGCCTTTCACAATCTACCATCAATTAGCCTTTCATTCCTTATCAGCCTGTAGAATCTGTAATTACAGCCACATCATTAGCTCACTTGCCTTCAAATATTTATCATGTTTTCCTACATTGTTGCTAAAATAGTTTCATTGCTTCAAATTCTCACTCTTTTTCTGTATTGATGAGAATTTAACCTATTCTTCAGGACATAACTAAGCTTCTAATTCTTCTGTGAAACTATATTCTATAAACACTTGCCACCCCAGCTGGTGTAGCTCAGTGGACAGAATGCAGGCCTGCTAACCAAAGGGTTGTTGGTTTGATTCCCAGTTGGGGCACGTGCCTGGGCTGTGAGCCAGGTCCCTAGTAGGGACACATTGATGTGCCTCTCCCTCTCTTTCTCCCTCCCTTGCTGTCTCTCTAATAATAAATAAAATCTTTAAGAAAATAAAACAATTGCTAAGGAAGCTTGACATTGATATCAGGCACAACTTTATAATGCAATGCTTGCATGCTTAGTTAATTATTTTTATTTAGTCCCTAATATATTTCATGCAGTGTGATAGTTGCATGTGTTAGATTTTCTAGCATACATCTCAGATTTACCACGTCTAAAACCAAACTCTTGATTTTTGCTCCCAAACCTGCTTCTCCTTCGCCCTTCTCCAACTCAGTTATGGGTAACTCCATTCACCCAGCTGTGTAGGTGAAAATCCCAGAGGACTCCTTGTCCTGCTTTTTCTCATACTCCATATCCAGTTATCAGCAAATCACCTTGAAAATATCCCAAGTCCAATAACTTCTCACCACTTTCATTCCTATCACCCTAGCTCAAACCATCATTTTCACTTTTTTTTTTTATTATGCAGCCTGCTAAATAGTCTCTGCTCCCACTTTTGAACTTCTTAGTCTATTTTCCACTATGTCAAACCATGCTTTCATCCATTCCAATGACTCCTTGTCTTACAGTAAAATCCAAAGCTTGTTCTATTATCCATAAGGCAAAAATGTTAGTCTTTCGCTATCTCTCAGACTTCATTCCCTTTTTCTCCCTCAAGTCCAGCTTCTTTGTTCCCTTGGCCATGGTAGGCAAGCCACACCCACACAGCCAGAGGGCATTTGTACTTGCTTTTCCTTCTTGTTTGGCACACCCTTCATATAACTGCCTGGGTTTATTCTACACTTCGTTCAAGTCTCTTCTACAGGGACATCTTGTCATAGAGGCTTTCTCTGATGGCTCTAGAAAACTGTAGCTGTCACCATTATCTTCTTGAATCTTGTCTTGCTTTACTTGTCATGCAACTTACCACTATCTGTATTCTATGTATCTAATGTTTCTTACCTGACTCTCTACCTCTCCTCCCACCACCAGTGGAACACAAGCTGGATGAAAGTGGGACGTTATTGCTGTTCATTGCTGTAATGACAGTGATTGGAAAAATACCTGTAGACAGAGTGGAGCTTCCAGCCAAGAAGGAGGAATTGGTACATATGCTTTGCTTCCTCTCACAACAAAAAAAGAAGCAGCAGCAGCAATTTAAAAACAAAAAAAGCACCAGAAATGTCAGAAAATCGAACTGTATGGAAGTCTGACAACCAAGGAGTTAAAGAAACATTCATCCAGACTGGTAGGAGGGGTGGAGATGGGCAGCCATGACTGTAAGGATGTGTGACAAGGCGGCAGCTGGCAAACTGACAGGTGAGGGGGTAGCAGGGGGACCAGGCCGGTGAGGGGGTGGCCAGCAGACTGGGCAGGCCAGGTGGTGGCTGGAGGACCAGGGTATCACACATTCACAGGATAAGCCTAGAGGAACAACTGGGGAGCAAGACAGAGCACACAAGCCAAGATTCGAGCGTGGGGAAATGAAGCCTCAAAACCTGTCACTGAAAAAACCTGTGGGAGTTGAGGGATGGGAGAAACTCCCAGCTTCACAGGAGAGTCCATTGGAGAGACCCACAGGGTCCTAGAATGCACACAAGCCTACCCACCTGGGAATCAGCACCAGAAGGGCCTAATTTGCTTGTGGGTAGTGGAGGAAGTGACTGAAAGCTAGTGGAGAGCCCAGTAAGCATATTGTTCCCTTTCTGACTCCGCCCCACAACCCAGTGTCATAGGTAGCCCTACCCTGGTGAATACCTAAGGCTCCACCTCTTACAATGTAACAGGTGAGCCAAGACAAAGAAATATGGCACAAATGAAAGAACATATCAAAGCTGCAAAAATAGAATTGAGTGATGAAGAGGTAGCCAACCAAGATACAGAGTTTAAAACACTGATGATCAGGATGCTCACAGAAATGGTTGACTACAGTCACAAAATAGTGGAAAAAGTGAAGGCCATGCAAAGTAAAATAAAGAAGAACATACAGGGAATCAACAGTGAAGGGAAGGAAACCAGGACTCAAATCAACAATTTGGAACAAAAAGAAGAAATAAACATTCTACTGGAACAGAATGAAGAAACAAGAATTCAAAAAAATGAGAAGATTAGGAAACTCTGGGATAGCTTTAAACCTTACAACATCTGAATCATAGGTATGCCAGGAGGAGAAGAGGAAGAGCAAGAAATTGAAAACTTATTTGAAAAAATAATGAAGGAAAACTTCCCCAATCTGGCGAAGGAACTAGACATTCAAGTCCAAGAATCTCCGAGATTCACAAAGATTTGGATCCAAGGAGAAACACACCAAGGCACATCATAATTACATTATCCAAGATTAGAGATAAGGAGAGAATCTTAAAAGCAACAAGAGAAAAGGAGAGAGTTACCTACAAAGGAGTGCCCATAAGACTATCAGATGATTTCTCAAAAGAAACCTTACAGACAAGAAGGGGCTCAAAAGAAATATTCAGAGTCATGAAAGGCAAGGACCTACATCCAAGATTACTCTATCCAGCAAAGCTATCATTTAGAATGGAAGGGCAGATACAGTGCTTCCCAGATAAGGTAAAGTTAGAGGAGCTCACCATCAACAAGCCCTTATTATATAAAATGTTAAAGGAACTTATCTAAGAAGATGATCAAAACTATGAACAGTAAAATGACAACAAAGGCACAACTATCAACAACTAAAAACCAAAAACAAACTAAGCAAACAAGTAGAACAAAATCAGAATTAGAGAAATGGAGATCACATGGCAGATTATCAGAAGGTTATCACATGGGGGGAAAGGTACAGGAAATAAGAAGTATAATTGGTAGGCACAAAATAGTCAGGGAGAAGTTAAGGATAGTATAGGAAATGGAGAAGCCAAAGAACTTATGTGTATGACCCATGGACGTGAACTAAGGCGGGGGAAATGCTGGAGGGTAGGGAATAAAGGGGAGAAAAAAATGGGACAACTGTAATAGCATAATCAATAAAACATACTTAAAAAAAGAAAAATACCTGTAATAAAGTCATAGATCAATTATCATATTAAATGAATGAATGGATAAGGAAAGTAATAACTTAGATTCATGTAGCTCATATTATTGTATTTCTTTCTATGTTTGATTTTCTTATATAATTCAGGAATGTTTTCCCATTTTTGAAACTGTGAGGTTTCCAAAAGCAATTTATATATATACATGTATGTATGTATATGCACACATATATATAACATCAGAAAAATATATATGCCAGTGTTTCCTAGATCCATGTCTTTTCTCCTTGTATTTCATCGGACCAGACCATATACTGGAAAATCTATGTAAATATGCCAGGCAATTACAGCTGGACCTGCACTGGATGGTCAAGAATATAAATGTTGTAGTCAGGAAAAAAAAGTCCGAGGCTCTGTATCTGTAGGGTTGGTATGAAGATTAACAGAGATACTACATATACGTGTCTTAATAAAGTGCTATATACATAGAAAACACTAAAAATGGTAGTAATTGTCGATGTTAATATTTTCATTATCCATGGAAGACTGAAGAGCTTTCAGTAAATGATGTTTATAACATATTTATCACCAAAGTATAAGAATCAGGCTGACAATGTATTGCCATGTCAGCTTTAAAACATCACAGAATTTGTTCTGATTTCCTCATAGGAAAGAAGGATTTGTGGGAAGCAGAATCTAATGACCTTGATGTTTCTGCTAGATATTGTCAGGGATGGGTTATACAAAAGATGGCTTTTGAGCACCAGTTGAAAAGAATGAGATGTTACTAAGAACCAGCAAGAGCTCATCAAGGACAAGTCATATCTTGAAATCCATGCTTCAGATTGATAACTAGAATATCTAGGTCAGTAGATCAGGAGAATATAAAACCTACATGAATTTCCTGATATACTTACTCTTCTGTGATCATCTGAGGTCTCCGGTTGGAGAAAGTGTACCAGGTGAAAGGAGGGCGACATAGGCTAACAACTGGCTCAAAATGTGTGCCTTCCAATGTTGATTATCAGCAGATCAGCATTGCTAGGAAGCAGGCCCCACATGGAATTCCACAGGGCTTTGCTTGGGTCAATACATTATCACATATGTATTTTAAATATAGAAAACAAAATTATTAACTTTGCATGTGGCAAACACTTGGAAAAGATTGTCCACAAAATTAATGAAGGTATCAAATTTCAAATTGATTTTAATAAACTAATACCGTGAATTGAATGCAACGGAATAAAATGTACTGGGCTCCCTGACCATGGATTCCGGATGGGCAACATAGGCTTTCTGAGTTGGTGACAGCTCATGAGAACAGTCTTGGGGCCAATAGTGAGGAGAACACCTGCAGGACAAGCACAATGTTAGAAGTCATCAGACCTTTGTGTGAACTTAATTTCCTCTTGATCGTTGCATGATCTTGGGTAAACTGCTTAACCATTTTGAACTTTGGTGCCCTATCTTTACATGGGAACAACAATCAATTGTAAAAAATTACAGTTGTGGAGGCATGCTGGTTTTATGAGATTAAGTTTTTTTTCTTCTTTATTTAGTTTCTCCTTTTCCTTCCTATTTGAGCATCTAGCTGGTGTATGCTTATAGCTTCTGGAAATGAGAGGGCAGAGGAAAAACCAAAAGGCTTCATTTAGGATGTCTGGATTTGTTTTTCATCACCTTAGCACTAAAATAATTGAGAGGGTTTGGGGTACAGATAAAATGTTGAAACACAGCAGAGAAAGAGAAGCTACAGCTCCTTTCTGAAGACAAAAGGGAAGGAAGAGGGATGGAGGGGTGGGGCATGTTAAGAGGAAGAGCTGAGTGGTTTCCTGCACCCTGCCTCTCAGATAGAAACCTAGAGAGGAGTCAAGGCCCCAGAGAGAGAAAGGCTGCTTGGGACTAGGCGGATGGACAGTAACAGCCCATCTGGAAGTCAGGACAGAGCCACTACCCTGGAGGGGCCTTACAACAAGACTGACCACTCCTATGTGGACCGATGACCAGGGCCCAGACAGTTTCATAGCTGCCGACACATTGAAATCAAGGACCACATTTCTTCTATCCCTTGCTGAAGAAAGCAACAAGCCTGGTGAGAGGCAAAGAATTGAATTGAATAAGGCATAATGGGTTAAATTATTTACAAATTAAGCTATGTGTCTTGAACA
This sequence comes from Desmodus rotundus, assembly GCF_022682495.2. Lineage (NCBI taxonomy): Eukaryota > Metazoa > Chordata > Mammalia > Chiroptera > Phyllostomidae > Desmodus > Desmodus rotundus. Next base: position 86,060,000 of record NC_071397.1, read on the forward strand.
ACTTGATTACAGAATAAAATTTATACAGCCCTTGGCACAGAGTAGATCAATACAACAAAAGCTACTCCTATTTCTACCACAAATGTTTTATGTGGCTATTCAAAAGGTCAATACTAACTTTTATTTACGCAAGAGTAATTTCCAGTTTAGGAAAGGGAAGGGTCCCACTGTCATCAGGGGAGAGGTGTGGAATCCACTTTGAGTATGTCCTCAAGAGGGCTGATAATGACTCATGCGTTGATAGCAAAGGGTGAATCACATGTGTGGGGAGGAGCCAGGCACTGAATAGTTAAAACAGCTAGGGCTGTGAAAACTGAATAGAGAAAGACTGAGAAGAGAGATGATAGCTGTCCTCAGATATTTGAAAGGCTTTTTGTGGAAGATAGAATGTCCTTGTTCTAAATGGAAGTTGATGGCATGAATTTCTGATTCAATCAACAGAAAGAGGAAGTTTCTCATAGTTGAGTGTTCATCAATGTTAAGGATTCAAACAGATGATGTTCAATATTCATTTTGTCTGGAATGTTGTGAGAAGATTCCTGCATGCAGAGGAATGTGGCCCTGGCACTTTCAGTTTTAGAATGATCCACGGGGCAGGCAGAGGCGGCCAGTATCACCGAATTCCAGGACATACGCTGGGAGCTCCCCATCATGAACTCACTGGATCTGCCTGATTGGCCCTATGAGATGAACTTTATAAACATTATTACAAATCAGATCGCACAGCTTACATGGTAAAGTGCCAGAGTTCAGAGTGCTGCTTAATTAGAGGAACAAATTTTGAACCCAGGGTGTTGCATTAAAGGACCATGTAGCTTTCTCTATGCACCTCATATCCCTAAAATACTCTTTCAAAGAAAAAAGGGCAAATCCTTAGTTTGAAGACAAAAGTATCAAAATACATAAATTTTACTAATGTACTGACCAATGACAGCAATGATTCCTTGCAATATTTTGGCTATGATTCATGGAACTGTATAGAAATATCAGTACATGAATTTATGAACATTTACCATACATCTAATAGCACAGGTAACTGTAATACTCTTACCATCAAGACTGATGTACACTTGTTTCTATTACTGCAGTGGCTACTTTTATGTGTCCACTTGGCTGGACCAGTGTCCAGATATTTGGTCAAACATTATTCTGGATATCTCCATGAAAATGTTTCTGACTGAGATTAACATTGAAATTGGTGGACTTTGAATGAGGCAGATTGCTTTCCATTATGTGGCTGATCCTCATTCAATAAATTGAAGGCCTTAATAGAACACAGACTGACTTCCTTCAAGCAAGACGGAATTCTGCCAGCAGGCTGCCTTTGGACTTGGACTTGGACTACAACTCTTCCCAGAGTCTCCAGCCTGCTGGCCTACTCTGCAGATTTTGGACTTGCACCTCCACAATCATGCAAGCCGATTCCTTAAAGCTTTCTCTCTCTACATACTTGCCTACACATCCTGTTGGTTCCGTTTCTTTTAAGAATACTGCATCACGCAGTATTTATGTGTTTTTGCTTACCCTTCTGTTTCCTGGTTTCTTCTAACTTTAAAATTCTGAGAGTGGAACAACCTATATGACCTCAGAAGCAGATGACTCCCCAGTCAAGCTTTCAGATAAAGAGCACAGCATTAGCCAACACCTACCTTCTTTACAGTCTTATGAGAAACACTGCACTAGGCTGTGCCCAGCTTCCTGACCCTTCAGAACTGTGAAATAAAAAATATTTTTGCATGAGTGGAACTTAGATTTCCTTGACACAATCTGGTGTAATAGAGGCTGGTTTGAATTGCAAGTTTGTAGGTAGTTTGCACAGACCTCACATCTCTGGGTCTCATTTTCCTATCTGCAATGTGAGAGAGCTGGAGAAAGAAACTTCAGTTTCCCCTAAGTGCTATAATTCCATGTCTCTATTAATCATACTGTTTATTCATCAAAATAAATACTGATAAAAGTCACAAGAAGAACACACCCTGGATTTTCAAGCCTCTGGATTTGGTGGCAGTGTTCCAGCTCCCTTTCTCCCATAGCTGTCTGTGCTCAAGGCCTTCTCTACCTCTTTTGTTCCACCCGACAGTTCTCTACAGCTAGCCTACCAATGTGATATAATTTTTTGGCACTTTTGTGGGTGGCCTGTGCGTATGCTTGCATGCACACTCACAGTTCCAGCTGGGCTACTCTGGCTCTGAATGCGTATACAGTTCTGGCATTTGAAGTTATAGCTCTAGCATTTTGTGGACTGGCTCTGGCAGTGCACAAGGGTACGGAAACTTCTTTGCAAGTGTGAATCCTTTTACTCTCTTCTCATCTTCAGGGAGATGTGTCCAGATTCCTTAGCCAAGCAGCTACTTTCAAGTTAGGAGCCAGGGCGTTCAGGCAGTGGACTTTCCCCAGTGAGTAACTAGATTTGCATTTGCAGTGACCGTGCTGAATAAAATGTTCTGTGAACATCTTCCCATCCCTTTGTTAATATCCCTTCTTCTTCTTTTTTTTTTTTTAATGCAGATTTTAAAAGGAAGTACGACTTAACTAGCCTTATCCCTGAGTCCCAGTGAAGCAGCAGACAGCCTTCTGGCTGTAGGGTCCCAGGCCAGATTGTGGTGGGGGCAGTTTGTTCCTAGTCCTGCCAAGTCTGGCTTTCCCACTCTCAGACCCTTGAGGCTGTTTCCACATCACAGCAACTGCCCTCCCGCCACTACAGCGCCCCCCTCCCGCAAGTTAGTTCTTTCTAATAAAGGATTTGAATACTTCAAATTGAGGGCAACAGAAAGGTTTAAAGTGTTACCACTCCGGGAAGTATTTAGATGCATTTAAACAGAAGACAAAATTCTAATCCAAAAGTATGAACCTCTGCTTCTGCAAGTACATATAGGCGTCGACAAATCAGTGGGTCTATTTCTGCGGTGAGCGCAGTGGTGGGCATAGGTACACTGAAATCGCCTCCTGCTCGGCCACCTCTTAAAGCTGGTCTTCGCCCTTGGCTGGAGAGGTGCCCGTTGGGGTACTCAACCCCCTATCCTCTATCCCCGCCATCCCCTCAAGAGCTCAAGAGACCAGCACACAGGCTGATGGTATAGGGTGGCTACGTGTGTTCTGAAGACAGATGGGACTCCCCACGCTGATTATGGGGGAGAGAGGAGAGAGAGAAGACAGAGAGAGAGAAGAAAAAAGAAAACAGGATAAAAGGCAGAAACAGAAAAGGGGGAGTGGGGAGAGGGAGAAATGGGACAGAAAAGTAAAAGTGGCCTGGAACTTGGCGAAGGGGTCCCTTGTGCCGACTCGGGCGGGCTGGGAGCGCGGAACCCCACTGGGCAGGGAGGAGATGTCCACTTCGCCGCCTGCACGCCCAGCTTCTCAGTGCTTGTGCGCAGGGGCTCCTGGATTCAGGGCTCCCGACTAATGGGTGACAGCGGGTCGGCCCGGTCCAGTCCCGCGCTTGGGATCTGAGCCTGGCCAGGAGCCACTCGCCCACCCCCACTCGCCGGCTCCGGAGCGAGACTTGTGGCTTTCTGGCGATCCTGGGTGGGGCAGCTGCGCCTGCGGGACGGCCCCCGCCGCCGAGCGCCGAGCCGGGGCCGCCCCGGGCCCCGGGGGCCGGCCAGACGCCGCGCGCCGCCGGGGCAGCCGCACCTGAGCCCCAGTGCGAGCCGAGCCGCGGCGCCGGAAGCGCGGGCGGAGGGGCCGGGCCCCCGGACCGAGAGAGCCCGCGGGGGGGTGCGAGAGCCACACACGGGGGAACACGTGCCGCCGCAGGCCGGCAGGGCGAGGACCTGCAGAGCCGGGCCCCTCCGCCCACCCGCCCACCTCCGCCGCGCCGAGCGCGCAGCGCCAGCTGCCCCCACCTTCTCGCCCTAACTTCCTTCAACTTCTCCGCGAGGAGGAACCTGCCGCCCCGCCCGCCCCCTGGCCGCCGCGACCCGCACTTGAACTCGCCAGCGCGACCTTCCACCTTGCGCAGCCCGGTGCGCGGGCGAGGAGCGGCTGCGGGGAGCCCCGGGGAACTGGCCAGAAAGAGCGTGGAAGAGGGTCGGGCCGCAGCGCTCCGCCCGGGCGCCAGGGGTCTCCTTTGGCGAACTAGGAGCAGCAGAGCCTGGGAAAGACTGGGGAGGATGACCGTTCGGCACTTGGGGACCTCAGCGCGGTAATGCCAACATGTAAGTCTCACCCTTCGGCTCAGAATTCCGTCACACCTTTACCTGTATAATCCCTCCCCCCCAGCCCGTTCAACCAAATGATGATTTTGTAAGGACTTCGACTGTATTGACAAAATAAACCGGTTTGTCTTCAGTTGCCCCCAGGCACTGAGGAATGAGCTGGTATTGCCAGAAGAAGCTGTGACATTTGTGTGTGGCTTGCTTTTTTTTTTTTTTTTTTCTTTTCTTTTCAGGGAGAGGTAAACCTCACATTTGGGCGGTGTAAAGCATAATAAAAAGGGCAGGGCTTCAAGAATGGGCAAAGCGTGTTTTCGATTCAAATTAAACAAGGAATAACAGGCCAGGTTCCTCCATCCTGGGGCCTTGCCCAGCCAAGAAAGCGCTCTCCCGGATCAACACCTGGAGGCTTGGAAGGTACTGGTATGCTGAGAAATTGTTGACTTTACACATTGTCACACGTGACTGTAGAAGTTATACTTGGATCTTCGGGTTTTTAGAATGATTTTTCAAAAGCGGACAGAAAAGGTTCTTGGTTGTACTTTGTAGATTAAAAAGTAATTAAGGAATATGCCATTTGTGTGATGGAATCTGTGGGGAGACTTGTATAGGGTTAGAAGTAGGGGAAGGATATAGGGCAAAGGAAAGGTTAGAGAAACCTAGTGATAGGTTTGCTTTCATGGAATTGCCATCCGAGTGGTGAGGTGTCTCACTCAGAGCAGCCCTGTAGTAGGGCTACCGAGCACTGTCTGGCCTTCCAGAATGGAAAAAAAGAAGGTTCTCAAAAGGGCCAAGCTTATTTTTGTGGCCAACTCAGAAGTTCCTTTTTCTTGTAATATGTAATTTTACCTCTGGTGTTTTATTTAATCTTGGGCAGACATCCTGGTAGACATTCTTCTCCTTTCCACTGACTAATATATACAAGAGTTTCTAGAAGTTGATAGTCACGCTCTCTCCCCCAACTACTGGATCCTTATTTATTTCCAACTAAATTTCCTCTTTCAGGTACGCCCTGGGAAAAGATACACCCCTCAGGCTCTGTCTTTCTCGTCTTTGCACCTTTACTTCCCCAAGCCGCTAGCCTAGTACACATTTTTAAAATAGGAAAAAGAGTAATGCCTGCTATTCTGTAGCTCTGTTCCTGCTAGTGACCAGTGGACTTAGAAAGGAACCATTTATTTTTGTTAAGACTGCACGTGAAGTAATTTCACACCTGTGAGTTTTAAAGTTTATGCAGTGGAATCGTCAAGGGATAGCCTGAAATAACTTTTTTTTTTTTTAGAATACAGCCATCCGTCTCATATAAGAGTTGTTCTTGTATAAAGGGGGGCACATTTTTAATGAATGAGAGTTTGTTTTAAACTTCTCTTTTTCCTGAAAATATAGTAGGATTTTTTGCGGCAGATACTTTTAGCTTTCCTAGGTAATGTAGGTCTTATGAGGAAAAAAGCATGTTACACATAAAAACAAAGTGTGAATATACCAATTTTTAAAATAAAAGATGTGAAAATGATCAACAGGTAATGGAAAAATGTCCTGATTATGAAATTAAGGTATATAATTCATTTGAATTTGCACATGATTTAAAAATTGGATGTCATTATAGAGTGAAAGCATGAATAATCACATAAACTAAAGAGTTTAGTACCCTGATTTGAGTTCTGTATTGGGCTTTGAGGCTGAAAGTTGTTCCATTTCTTGCCAGATAATAACTGGGTTTTTTTTTTTTTTTCCATTTTGCTGTTTATAATTCATATGGGATGGTTTAAGATGATCTGATTCTTTTTAGATATTAGTGTGTTAGAACATATGGAAATAACACCAACCTTTCCAAGGTAAATATGTCTACTGGCTTCTTGATAAAAAGTGAAAATGAGGAACTAAACTGTGTTATCTTTTAAATTTTCATAGATTCAAGTATACAAACTAAGTATATTTTCTGCCTACTATTTGCAGAGGAGTGTATACTGTTACACTCAAGTTCTGAAATTACAGACCTACAAATATATTTTGAAGTTATAGTTACTACATGTTTCTCATACCCTAAGAAATTTAGCAGGTTTAGCAAGACTTGCATTAATTGGTCTCAAGCTGCATGAAGCTACTGTTCCATTTATGGCTTATATAAATTACATGGCATTGTGCTTTTCCAGTGTGAATGGTGAATGAGGCTATTGTCTCTTGGCTTATGGGAAATATTAGAAGCTTGTAGTTTTGCTGCCTAACTGGACATGTAACTCTGATTTCTGGAAATAATGATTTGAAAGAGAATCAGTTTATATATTAAAAATAAACATAAAACTGCTTCCTTAAACCTGACCATTTTTTTAACTGCCCATATCTTCCAGAGTTTATATTTTTGATTGGATGGTTAAAAGCTTCTAAAGACTATTAGACTTTAGACTAAATAGAAAAAGACTTTGTTCAATGTGTGTGGCATGCTTGGGCAAAAACTTTTATCTTTCCATTTTCATTTTCAATTGTTACATTATAACATCATTACATTATCTACATTGGATGCATATTGAGGTGATAAAATTTAAGGACATTTCAATTGTAACTAAAAATGCCAACAGAACTGGAATGGGGCTACCTGAGTATCATCCTACTTTCTTTGCTCAGGGTGGAATTATTCAGTTTTCCTCAAGGGAGTCAAGATTACTTCAAGATTACTGTATTTAAAACATTTATAGCAAGAATGACAAAGGTTTAACACAGTTAGTGTAGAATTGGTAAATCTCATATCAGTAAGAAAAACATTTACATTGTAACAGAACACTATACAAATAACTTGGACATGCCAATCCAAATAAAGGAAATCCAAATGAGACACTACTTCTCTCAAACTGGCAATGATTAAAACAATAATACCCAACAGTGATGAGTGTGTCATACGGTAAACATTCATACACTTCAGTGCAAATGCGTGTATGTATTTAACTTTATTTAGAAATAATTTTAAACCTACAGAAAAGTTGCAAGAATAGTACAGAGAACACCTGTGTGCTCTTATACAGAATCATTTGTTGTAAATATTTGCATCATTTATTTTATTATTTTCCTTCCTCTCTTCTTCCCTCCACCCTGTATACACACATGCACACACACTAATTTTTTCCTGAAACATATGAGAGTAAGTTACATAATCAGGAATTTAAGGTTTCCTTTTTTAACTGAAACTTTTATTGAGATTTTATAGATTCACATGCAGCTGTGAGAAATAATACATAGAGATCTTGAGTACCTTTTACCCAGTTTCTCCTGTTGGTAACATTTTGCAAAACTCTAGCATAATATCACAACTACATGTACTCATGTGTGTGTGTATTTCTCAAGGTTTCCATTTAATTTCACCTGTGGTACAAGCCAGTTACGCACGTTACAGCTCAAGTAAGGGTCAAGATCTGTGCAGATCTGGAGAATGAACCTTTCCACTTTTTGAAGCGAGGTGATCCCGACTTAATAGAAGAACTTGCGTAAGAGAATAGCACTTTACCTTTCATTCATTGCTTACGCTCAGGAACGTGATCTTTAACTAGAAGAAATACAATTATAAGCAGACTTGAATAAACCAGATTCCCATTGTTTTCTCTCTGAAAGATTTAAGGTACGCTCTGTGCTACTACTCCTCATGCCCCTTTGTGGTAGGGTTTGCCATAGAAATACAGTTGGGATGTGAAGAATGAAGTTAATTCCAATTATTGCTGGTTATAGCAATAACCAGCAATTGATACTAGCATATCAATTTCTCCACCAACTTCAAGATTGCTTCACTACTTTCTCTTTCAACTGTGATGTTTAGGGGAGCTAGTGGGAGAAAAGAGATGACAGGTGGTAGGGTTTTGGTTGTTTTTTTTTTTTAGATTATTTCAGTGATGCATATGGATTAAATCATATCCACAAAGGGTTATACTCACATTTAAAATAATTCCTATAAAAGGGCTAAGTGTTCAAGCTTCCTGAGACAGCACTCAAACACATTGTATTTTGTAGCCTATACAGAGTGAAAAGGAAAGGCAAGTTTGCAATCACGGCAGCTCATTTCTGAAACAGACAGGTGAGTTGGAAAGCAGGTGACAGAGTAGTGGGGGGTTTTTGGCTCTGTCACCACTGATTATATGCTCTTGGGCAAGTGGTTTAGCATCATTGTTCTTTCACCTGTGAGATGATAGGTTTTATTATATAATTTTTAGATTCTTTTCAGATTGTAAAGTCTGCGACTCTCTTACTGAAAAATGTTCTTGCTCTCTTCAATAGAACTTGGAGGCCGCAACCCAAGTGGCACAAGATTGTACTCTGTTTTTATGTAGTTCTTATTTGGAACCCTAGTAACCCTGTTCCGGATTTTCCATTCTTGTGAGAAAGTTGTTTAAATCTCAGGCATGTGTCTTTGCTGAGTGATCCCCTGAGAAGACACACAGTGTTTTCCTTCCTCTGTTCTATTCTTAATTTATTTGTTTCTGTTCTTCAGTAAACAGTAAAGTGGACAAAAGTCGGCGTGTCACATGGTGTGTGTTCCGTTACAAGAGCTTGCCCGGTCCTGCATCCATTTTCTGTGCAAAACGATTGAGTCTTCAGAACTGGAATGCATCAAGCCCCCAGCTGTCTGATAGGGTTGCAGGCAGCTTTTGTAAAACAGCCTCGGGTTGGGATATGGAAGCCATAAATGTCAGAACCTCTTATAGTTGAAGAAAGTTGTGTGAGCCCCTGAAACGAACAGTATTGAGTGTTGCCAAGCTAATGAATGTAACTCACTGAACACTGTTGAGAGAGCATGTGAACTTAACAGGGAGCCATGAGTCACTTATTGATAGAGGAGAATTGTCTCCAGCCACAAAGATGAAGAAGCTCGGTGTTCTCTTGGGCTGATTCTCTTTCTGTTAATATCTGTAAGGTTGGCAAGCCAGGTTTGTTTGGTCTGCTCCTTTATTTCTCCGGGCTTCGGTTTCTTCCTCTGTGAGATGGGGAGGTTAGGCTTCATCTGTGGCCCTTCCAGCTCTAATACAATAGCATATTCTATTAGATATGCTATTAGATATATTCAAACTTTTAAAAATTTCTTTTATTTCTTTTTTTGTTGTTCACATGCAGTTGTTTCCCTTCCCCTTCACCACCACTCTTGCATATATAATTGTGCTTCTGTTTTAGGAGCACACTCATTCATCATCAGCATGAATGGGAAACACCTCATTCTTCCAGCATCAATGGGAAATGGACACATTCATCCAAATGAGTCAACTTTTCATGTGACAGAAGTTTATCATTTACCTCTTTCAAAGCCCTTACTAAGTGCCCTGCAGTGTTATCTCTAGTTCTTTTTGGTGGATACTATTCTGTGTACAGAAGAGGAAACAGGCTCAGAGTTGTGCCTCCCAAACCACACAGTTAATAGAGGCTCCAGGACGTCCCTCTGTGCTGTTCCCGAGTTCACATCCATTGTCATGGTGATGACTTGCTGTCCCAGATTGCTCCTCATCAGCAGTAATACTGCTCTTCATTTCAAATATTTTGGGTGGATGTATTAGAAAGCATACCTTTCATGCAAAAAAAAAATCTTCAGACCTGAAACTTTCCCTAATTTGGAATTTGCACTTTGAGCTGCATGATGCTGGAACTTCTGGTTTGGTGAATATAAAAACATGGTATGAATAGTAGACACTACTTGAAGTTTTTGTATTCATGGCCAAATGATTAATTTATTATATTTCTGTTCTCAGGTGATCCCAGAAGTGGCCACAAAGTCAGTTCATTGGTGGTGGTTTATGCCATTAATCCTATTGTCCATTCTTGTTTAAGTCTTTTCTTTTGATTTTACTGTTGACAGAATAACCACACTTATATCAGAATGTCTGGGTTGATGGTAATAACAATAATAACTAATCTTTACTGAGTTGCTTACTGGGTGTCAGTCACTGTCCTTAAAAGACAGAGTCTGATTTAATCATTCAGTAACTCCATGGACTAGATTCCACTGCTGTTCCTAATTTACAGGTGAGAAATAGGAAGTACAAGGTGGTCAGGTAAATTACATAGTTTAGAAGTTGCAAACCCAGGCCAGTCTGGCTCTAGGGCGTGTTCTCTTGGCTACCTAGGTGGTCTCTAACAGTAACATACAGATTGAAAACGTAGGCTTGAGGCAGGTGCAGGCATCATTTGATGTCTGTTTTTGCTTGAGTATTTCTCTTCCTACTTTTCCAGTATTCTGTTTAGTATTATATATTTTACTCCAGATGAGCCAGCTTACGGTAAAGGAAGTATTACAGTTGGCCCTTGAACGACATGGGTTTGAACTGCTCAGGTGCACATATATGCTGATATGTTGGGGGGCAGGGGCATAAATATCTACAGTTGGTCCTTCATATCCCTGGGTTTCCCATCTGAGGATTCAGCCAACTTCAGATCAAAAACAGTATTTTCGGTCTGAGGTTGGGAATCCGAGGATGCAGACGTTCGACTGTAGGCGTTGTTCCACAGCAGTTTCTATAGGGAACTGGGGCATCTGTGGTTTTGATATCCTCGCGGGGTCCTGGAACCAATCCCTGATGGATACTAAAAGAAAACTGTAGTTCGGTTTATCGGGAGTCATACATTAGGCACGGCTTTTGACTGCACAGTAAGCAGTCAAACCCCAACTCCTGGGTTGTTCAAGGCTCAACTCTACTGTGACCCTAAAGTATCTTATTAGTTGTCCCTCTTTTTAGAAGTAAAATGATTCTCAGTTACCACTTATAACCAAAGTAACTAACTCCCTTTGGGGATTTAAGATCTAGAGATTTCTGACTGCTATTTTTCTAGCCTCCAGCTTCATGACTTCCTTGTCACCAGTCCATTTAGGGTCCCCTTTGAAGGAGGCTTGCATACTCGCTGCCTCCTTCACCGGCCGTCCCCTTGTGGTGGAGCCGAGTCAATGAAAGGCATCAAACCACGGTTTTGAGCCAAGATAATATGGCTGTTCCTGGCTAAACCATTAATAAGCATAATTTTGAGTTTAAAGACAAGACCATTAGTTATACAGAGAATTGTTTGAGAGTTGTCAAAGCACCACCCCTCCATCTAATGTCATTTACTAGTTTCTATAATATTTGGTGTTTATTAGCCATATAAAAACATTGATAACTAGATAGAGAAGTTAATCTTTTAGGATGTTACTGCTTCAATGCTTCATTCTAGGGGCAATTTAATTTAATTTTAATTATCTCCATTTGTGAAGCAGCAGACAGTATACAATGAAAATTTCCTGTAAAGTCTAGATTTCTGGGAGATTATATGGGATGTTGATATAATTATCCTCTTGCCGCCCAGACAGACATGTGACTGGTGATGTCGAACTCTGAAGCTGAAATTGCTCTATTTTTTAATATTTTTTCTTGACTTACATGAATATTTCCCCATCTCCACGCAGAGATCACCTATTATAATTTCTCTGATAAGGTAGGTGCCACCAGGTGGCAAGTGAAACAAACAGATATTTTTCTTTCCTCTGGTCAGTCTAGAGGGGGTGATTAGTTTATTATCTTTATTTAAAGCAAGACTGCAACAGGTTTCTATTTTCTGTGTCCCCCTGCAAAGCTGTACATTTACTGCTGTTGTCCTCATGCTTTACTGAATTGCAAGTGTCCTGACGGTCGCCTTCCTCCCCTGCAGGATGTTTCACTCAGGTCGGATGTGGAGCTGCCATTGGAAGTGGAAGCCAAGTTCCCTCTTGTTCTTATTTGCTTTCTCCATTGTCTGTGTTCCTCGCTCAGGTATGTAAGACTGTTTCTATTTGAAGACCTCAATTGAATAAGGATTACGTTGTCTTCCGATTAGGTGTACTATTTGTTTAAGTAAGCGCAACTTTATTTGTTGTCATTCTTCTCTGTTTCTCTCCTTAGAGGCTTTTTTTTGTCCATGGCCTCTCCTTCCTCTCTGAATTCTGGGTGAATACCATCACTCTGATCATTGTTTTACTTTCTAATGAGTGCATTTCTCTAATCTCCACTGCAGTTCTTCCAGCTTTATTTATTTACCTAGCTCATGTTGAGTGATGAGATGGCTACGTATCTGACATTAAAAATGTACTAGCTGTTCTTCTATCTTTGAATAAATATGCAGTACTTCATGTTTCTATTTTCAAGTTTTATGTACTTATTTATAGAACGTAAAGTACAGACTTTGCTATTTTTATTTATCTGGATTTCATTGCCATGTATGAGACAAGGATTTGAAGTTAAGTTTTTTGACCATGAAGTTTAAAATGATATAAAATAGTTAACTTTAATTGCATTATTTTTGGAATTAAAATATTTAATCTTTGCAATTACCATTGTTTTCCTGAAATTTGAAACAAGATTCTTTTAGCTTTGTTGAAAGCTCAATTTTCCATAAACAGCTAATTATATGAATAAGCCAAACAGAACCTGAGGCATGTAAGTGATGTTCGAAAGTAAACTGTTTCTTCATTTATATGGTTTTGTTACTTAGAAAACTGCATTTCTCTTAAGTTCATTTTATTTTACTGATTTTTTATTGCTTTATTCAATTTATGTTTTCCTTTAGAATAAATCATTACTCATGAAGTTTTATGAATTTATTACTTGGAATTTAACCAATATTTCATATAGTCCATACTTACAATATATCTCTATGTTATTGTAAATTATACATTTAATGAATCACAGAAATAGATCATCCACTAAAATTGGTTATTTATGGATCAAGAAATGTAACTGGTATTTACTACGTAAATACTGTTTTTCCAAACCATCAGGTAATTTTAAGAGTTTCATCCACTTATTTGGAAAATCCCCGGCTCTTGTTTAATGACTTCAAAGCAAAACTGATCTTTGAGTGGATTTCTTTGTGTATTTGTTTCAATTTCATTATAAAGTCATTCTTTCTGTTACGTTTATTACCAGAAAGAGGAAACAAACTTAGTAAAGGATCTTAAAATTACATATACATTGGATTTTTTGATTGTATAGTGTTTAACAATTTCTTAACTTTCGAAAGTGATACTCGAAGAACCAATTCCATGATGTAAGATAAATTAGGAGATTAAAATTAGTTATGATTTGTTTAGTTTCATTTTTGTTAGGTCATGGCATTTGTAAATTTTTAAGTGCTCTTGAAGCTTTAAATTGGGATTTTTAATTTTAGATGTCAACATTTAAATTGATATATGCACATTCATTATTTTTAATCATTTGAATACATGAAATACATATGAAGGGGAAGCCCCCCAAAGTGGAATTTATTTATAAAAAAAATGTATACTTATTCTTACATGTTTAAACTTCAGTCACCTTCAGAGTACTCTCCATTTTATGCAATATACCTATGGAGACTTTTTTCCACTGCTCAGAACAGTCTTTGAACTCATCAATTTTGATGCCTTTTAGTGCTTCTGCCATTTTTTATTTCACCTCTTCCACATCAGCAAAACGTTTCCCTTGGAGGACTTTTTTCATCCAGGTGAATAAGGAGGGTGGGGCAAGGGTTTCATGCCGTTTTTGGTCAAAAACTGCTGAACACTCAGCAAGGTGCGGGCAGGTGTGCTGGTAAATCACCCATCGTGAAATGGACAAATGTGTTGACAGAGTCTTTAAATAAATTCACTAAAGCTGAATGCAGCCTCTCACAACAATACCAGCTGGTACACTGACCCATGGGTTCCTAGAACACTCACTTAGCAGGGGGAAGCCTGTAATACAAGGGGCCTGCCCTCCAAAACACAGTTCCGGTTGTTTTGGGTCCCCCCTCGCATTTTAGACTACTTAAAAAGAGTCAGCTGTGCTGGGTCTAGGATGAGAGGCAAGAGAAAGCACCAAGTGTGCAACGTTGTTGGAGGCCCTCATCTCAAGGTCACAGGAGTCAAAGTACCTGAGTATGTTTTTAAGTTACTATTTCCCACAATAAAACTGTCTTAAAAATTTCTTTCATTACCCAACACTTCGTGTGCACCAGGAAATAAGGCTTTATAACAGCTAGTTACTATGTTTACTGATGAAGCCAGAAAGCTTTGTATCTATATATCTGTAAACATGATTTACTTAAAACACCTCCACCTCACATGAATATCTGAACTCAAAAAATATTTTTAGGCATCTTTATTGAAATTTTAATGTAAATGTTTTGCCTTATAAGTAACTCAGCACAGTTAAAATATTGCATATTAAAACTTTAGATATATGTAATTTTCAAAGTTCTATCTTTAAATCATAGTATAGCACCACTGTATTTTCAAGAACATTTAGTGATTAACTGTTATGGTTTATCTCTCTGTATGCACTTGGACTTTTTCACTTCTCTGGATGACCCCTACATGGTCTTCTTATTGAGTCTACTGGCTTTACATGACGTCTTGATGTCAATGTCTGGTAAATCCACATTGCTAGTCCCGGCCCCTTCCTGGACTCTGGAGCTACCTCTTGGGTTGCTTAACCTCATCTACACTTCAGGATATAGTAGGCTTTCAAACTGCACATGTGTGAACAAGATTCTTGATTCCTACCTCTTAACTCGATTCCTACCATTTTCAATCATTACAGTCCACCCTACCATCCTGCCATTCTCTCATACCCTCACTATTTTCTAGACACATTGGCCTTTCTATTCCCTAATCATGCCTTCTTGTACTCTCTTCTCCCTAGTCTAGGATACCTGGCTCTTTTTTGATACTCAGATCTTAATTAGTATCACCTCAGATGAGCCTTCCTGTCCCCCAGTTGAAAGGAGTATCATTATCAGTATCACATTATCCTTTAGTGATAGTCTGCAGATTTTGGTTGCTCTCTTGATAATGTTTTGTTAATTTGACTTTGATAGCTAGGTGTGAGGGTTGGCAAAACCTTTTTTGATTGTTAAGATTGATGCTTAGTTCAGATTATTAAAAATTAGAATCTTGTTTTTTAATTTGGATAACATCCATAGTTTAATTCGTATAACAGAGTTGCAACATTAACTCTCCTAGTAGGTAAGGTAACATTTATACTTTCATAGGGCATTTACAAAGCAAATAACATACAAGGTTTGTGTCCTTCAGGATTTTAAAAAGAAACGTAGAAAAAGAATGCAGTATCTGTTGCCAAGTGATGAATGTAACTTTTAATAAGGGTTATAATAAAATAACAGCTGAATATCTCAGCTGGTCCCATAGAAGTGCAAATTACAAAACCTGATTGTTTTTTACCCACTAGTCTGACAATGTTAGAAAGGTTGTTAAAATATATGTTATCAAAGATGCTGGGGAAAGGGCACACCTTTGTTGCCCTTCGTTGAGATGTCGGTTCAGTCATTTGGTAAAGCAACTGGGCAGCATTTTTTAAAAAGTAAGAATATGTATTCTCTTTGACACCATTCTCACAGGTAGGCATCTGTCCCATAGAAGTAAAAATAAACCATAATATATGTATAGAAAAATATGTGCTGGTATTTTAACTGTAACCTTGTAATAGCAAGCAATTGGTAAACACTCTAATTGTTCATCAACAGGGAAATGCTTATGTACATTTTGTTTACATTAATAGAGTGACATACTGTGCAATCATTCAAAACAATGTAGTCTGATTGTGGATATTAGCTTGGAAAGATGTTTATGATGATGTTAAATTATAAAGCAAACTGCAGAACCATATGAGATTATCCCAGATTTGTGATAGTTTGTATTACAAACCTGGGATATGTTATGCATATGTATATTCTTGAATAAGCCTGTGTAAACATATTAATAAAACATGGAATGATGCACAAGAGGCTTTAAATGGGTTATCTCAGGGGCATGGAATGGGGTAGGTACCTCAGGGTTGGAGTGAGAAGAAGGAAGTCCATGGGACTTTACACAACTCTGAATTATTTGCCTTGTTACAATGAGCATATGTTAATTTAGTCCTTTGGAACCACCCCACCACCAAAAAAAAAAAAAAAAAAACCCCAGATAAAATTCTTTGGTTTAAAAACAAAAGAAGCTACATTAAAAACATGGCCAGAGAGACTGTTGAAGGGTATGGATATCAAACTTCTCTGTTAGTCACTGAGCCATCGCTCTGGCTCTTTCTTCACTGGATAAGAATGTCTGAAAGGTGTTTCAAATAATAAACTCTTTCTCTGTAGCACGGCACTCCATGACTCTGAAGATGAATGATGGTACTCCAGCAGACAGAGGCTATTGCTTCAAGTAGGGTGGGAAACATGCAGGCAGGGGCCAATGAATTCCTAAGCAACCAGGAGCCTGTTTCCACACAGATAACCCCAGTCACGGACACTGAGGGCAGGAACCTCCCTCCTCTCCTGAAAAGTGATGATATCACCAGATTAGTTCAAGGCTCAGTGTTATTCTGGTATCTCTGAAATGTAACTGAAAGGGGAAATGTTTCTAAAAGTACAATCTGGCTTGAATTGTGAGCTTTCTGGCCCAGAACACCGCACAGTTCTGGAAGGGAAGTGACGGGGCAAAAGGAATCTTGTGTTTCTTTCTGTTCGTGTGTTCGTTTTTCTCCATTTCCGAATGATCAGTGATTCTGTAGTATCAATTACATGGCAGGCTGTATTGTTAGCCATGTCATTTTACACATACGTTTCTATTTGATGGAAAGGATTTCAAATGCATAAAAAATTATCCCCTTATAAATCTAGCAGGGGTTTTTTTTTTAGCCATTTTAGTTTTAATATGTGCTTCAAATGACTAAATAAATGTATCTGAAAGGTCAAAAATAAGATGCACTTATGCAAACTATTCTTACCAAATGAAAAAAGAGCCGGAGTTAACAGTTGACTAACAGAAAATTGTAAAACATCATACTTTTCTTCAGTCGGGGTCAAAGAGCTCCCAATTACACTGTGTGAAGCTTCTAGCTGAAGGGCTGTGGCTGCGTCCTGCACTCCCGCGTAGATGAGCCCATGTGACTGAACACACAAACGCTAGAAAGTTGCATGCAGACATTTTGGGGGGTGTCTTCCTCAATAATTTCTTCATGCACCTTTGAGGTGACTGAATTTGGCGTAGGTAAATATGAAACCCTGCACTGGTGTCGTCAACTCAGTCACATAAAGTGGATTGGGCCCCTTTCAAGTGGCAAAGCAGTGTGATGGGGGTACAGCTGGAGTTGATGCCCTCCAGTGGGGACAGGAAGAGAGGATGTCAGCGGAGAGCCCTGCTCCTCACTGGCCAGGGCACCCTCACCTCCAGGGCAGCTGTCAAGCTGTCGAGGAGAGGTCACAGCCGCGCGGATCTCGGCAGGTGGATCCGAGGGACGATGGGCCTCAAGCTATCTGAGGAATGTCTCAAGGTCTGTCTGTCTCTACCTGTCATGTGAGACCTCTGGGGGTGGGTTGGGCTGGCTGACGCATGTCCTCTGCGTCAGCCACAACCTTTTTGCTTTTGCAAAAACACTTGTTTTTCTTTTTAAGAGTAAAAATGCTGCTGAATAAAAATAAATTAGAGAAAAGGCATATTTACTTTAGAGGAGTGAAGTCAGTAGGAATAAGATAGTGGTCTCTAGATGTTTGAAAAGTGGTCATTTGGGAGTAACAGACGTGTGCTAAGTACCTCGAAAAGCAGAAAGGATGATTGAGTCCATGCTTCCAGTACCAGATGACACTCCTAGTTATTGGTTGCCAAAAACTAGAACAGCTGTCACTGGACTCAGGACATGAAAAAGGAATGTCCATAATGAAGAGGAATTTGACTAAAAACCCTAAAGGTTTCCTGAGCCTACTGTTAAATCATAGAGTGGGTGTGTGTGTTATGTGTCATGTAATCTGTTTTTTATATACGCAGAATGCCATATTATATTTCTTTTACCTAAAAAGCTTTACCTTAAAGTTTCTTCTTTGTGCATTTTCTTTCAACTTTAGCAGGTAATTTTCATACTGACTTAGAGATTGGCCTGGTAACTTTCCTGGACAAGATTAACCTGAGGAACTCTAGACTTTGGCAGGTACAAAATTTTCTGCCATTTCCAAATTAATAATAATTTAAGGAATTTTCCTTTTATTTTCAGCAAGTAGAATACATGCTCTTTGTCACCATTCTTACTAAGATTGTAACATCATAGTATTCAGTAAGTAAAGTATGTGGAAAAGAACAAAATGGAGAAGAGCCCAAAATGGAAAAAGTAACATATTTTAGTTTTAATGAGTAAATGTATTTTACAGGGTGGGGCAGCTGGGGAGGACGTACGGAGGTGAGAGGAGAAAATATATGAATCCCACAATAAGCATGAAGGCCCAGTATTAAAATTATTCTTGCTCCTTCACTGAACTGGGTCTATCAAACGCCTGAGAAGAAAACAAGGTTACTTGTCACCATGTGGGCGGCGGCTGCTGTCAGTTTAGATGAACCCTTCCCACCATATCCCAAAACAATGGCACAGTTTTAGAAGGGGAATAAAGTAGTCCCATGGGAATTAGGTTGCCATGGTCTTTCTATATTAAAGACTAATTATCTTGATCTAAAAAACATTAAAAATATTTACAGCCAATTAATGCCTTTAGATAAGCTCCCTTCTCTGGAAGATAGTTTCAATTACAGTGATTGCCTGTCCACACATCTTGGTCTACAGTCATTCCTAAACCAGCTTCGTCCGCAACTTGGGGTTTAAACATGATATACTTTTTAAAAAAATTACAAAATTTTCTTCAAGAAATCAACTGTGAAGAGTCAGAAAAGAAGTCTCTTGCTAATATATTGTGCTCCGAGCTTGGTGTTGCTAATTTACGTAGAGTGTTTACACCAGAGCCCAGGTAATGGATGGATGGTGTCGACACTCTTAAAATTCAGATTTTTTTCTCTTTATTTTTAAAATTACACTAATCACTCTTATTGATCTGAGCAAGGCAACAAGAATGAACTAATACTCATAATTTTTCCAAATCCCCAAACAGAAGGATCTTTTTAGAATATTTTTTACCTGGTCAAAGCTTTAAAGAATATTGTTAAAGTAAAATGCAGATCTGAAAAAAAAAAATACTGTGAGAATGTTAATCACTGCTTTTAAACACATCCACAGTTCCTACCTTCATTTATTTTTTTTCCTTAAACATATGCACAGAAATAGGGCATAAAGACAATTGACACTGACCCCTCATGAGTGTAAGTAACAGTTTTGCTGGATTACTGGCTTTATTGGACACAATTTTAAGGCGGAGGATTAGAGTTTCCTGGTCATGGTGATTTTAGTGGCTGCAGTAAGGGGAGCAGAGGAGCAAAAAGCTGGACTTTAAGAGATACTTTGCCTCCATGTGGGGTTTTTTGAGAGAGAAGCACACTCACAGAGCCATGGTGGAATGCGGCCGCCACCCCTTCCTGCACTGTCTGGTGCGGGCTGTGCACCTGTTGTGTCCCCGCTGGCTCATCAGAGGCCAGGATCAGCTTCTTACTGAGCCTGCCAATCACCTCTCTCTTTAGAATGGTAACCCGAGAGTCTGTTATTTGTAGGAAGTTCATGACCCCAACTATTGTTACAATATTGCTGAGGTACAAATATTTCGATAAACATTAAGGTTGGTTCTTCCCTCAGAACCTTTGCTATGTTGACACAGGGCTTTTTCCTCCCAGTGCAGTAAACCCTGACACTTTCCTTGGTGTTTGGTTAAGACTCTCATTATTTCTCATCATCTGACTTGCTTACATGTCTCTCTCTCTCTCTCACACACACACACACACACACACACACGCACACAAGAGGTCTGCCTCTTTTAGTAATTATTTCAGAAAAATTTCCTCTCTAAATTTGCATCCATTTTTTAAAATTAAGATACAATTGACACATGATATTATACGATGCAGCCTTTTCTTATATTTAAGGTGGCTTCCATTTACAAGCACAGTGCTGTCTGTGACTGTGCTGACACAGAAGAGGTTTTCGGTACATGTTCAGTGAATGAATCAAGTCGCTTTCCCAGCTTCCCTCTGTGACTTTGCATTTTCCTTAGCAGGGTAAGTCTAGCAGATCTGAGGGTGAGGTATCCTTAATCAGAGCCCTTTTCCTTTGCCCAGTGTTATTAAAGTAACTTAGACATTTGTGAGAGCATTATAGTACCAAAGGAATCACAGAGAACATCGGGTTAGTATTGTACACTTAGGCACATTTAAAAGCTAAGGCTGTGTCATAATAATATTACAATAACATTTGAGAATTGTGGGTGTATCAGATTTTTTCACCTATGTATATATCAGCCTTCTCTAAAAGTCCTGGCTCTGCAGAGCTGATCATGGTCCTCGGTGTGCAGACGACCGACACGAGACACACAGGAGGCACTGTGGTGCGTGTCCGAGAGGATTGCAGAGGTGTTGTCCAGGCACAACAAGAGCTCTCAGAAAAATTTTCATGGAGGAGGTAATGTCTCAACTGCATCTGCTGGCAGGGGTGATGAAAAACTAACTGACAGATGGTGTGGCTTTAGCATTGACCATTTGGAGAGATTTTTCAGCAGTCAGATTGGATGTAAAATCTAATGCAGCTGTGGGAGCGGTTTGTGCCCAGAGAGTATCAGCCGTGATGATAATATAAAGCAAGAGGATGGGAGGTGGGAATGGAAATAGAGATGGGCATCTAGGCAGAAAAGGTGAGGCCAATGCACAAATACTTCAAAAAAGATTTTGTGGAAGGATACATAGAGCAAGCATAATGGCATTTCTTTCAAGGTCATTTTGTTATAATGTTGACGAGATGCCATGGGAACTTAACTCTTGTTTGTATCAATTAGCCTATAGTAAAATTGGTTTTGTTATATACATCCTTTTGCTTAAAGTCCCAGAACCTATTGATGATGTTAAGAGAGGGCGTATTGTGCCTCCTGTGTCAGAATAGAGGGTCTCTGCAGGAGAGAGTAGGGAGTGAAGTTAGGTTAGTGGGAGGCCAGACTGGAGGTGTCAGGAAGGACTATGGTGACGAGACCGGATGAGGAATCCCAGCCCAGGAGGCGAGATAGACATGTCCCCACTAGCTCTGATTCAGTTAGGACGTGCACACTCAGAAAGGTGTGCGGAAAGGTACAGACATTAGGGACTCGCCTGGGGTCAGAGGAAACTCAGTGACAGATTTTTTTTTCTGTTTATGGGGTCTGCAGTTTGTGCTTTTTCTCTATTAGACCATTTTGACTCAAAAACGGCAGCCTTACTTGCCTCATTGGTGAACAGCATTGATGTGTGTATGTATCTGGAAAAGCTGAAATAGTAATAGAAGAACTCCAGGCACCCTTGAAGCCGCCTCTTTCTTGCTCAGACCCATGTTTAGTTGTGACAAAAGGCTGCTGAATTTAAATTAAAAATATCTTCCGGATCTGTATAACTCCTGATTCTTCTGGGTCTCGTCTCTACCAGATGTATCGTACACCCTCCCAGGTCATGTCCCTGCATCCAGTGTTTCTCTTCAACCACAGAACCTGAATGTATGTGACTTCATTGCTCCCTACCTTTGTAATGCCCTCCCAAGTACCTGCCAAATAATAGGGCATCAGTTAAATATTGAATGAGCACAGAAATGAGAGACTGTATGTATTTTTGCTAAGCAAAATTAGGATTTAGACATAGGTGTTCAATTATTTAAGAGAAGAAATTTATTCTTAGCATCGGTATTATGTTGAGTTTTAAAAACTAATGGGTCAGCCTTTCTATCTTTGTGAAAGACCAGCTACTTGAGAGAGGACATTTCATAAAATTTTACAAAAATTATTTGTGCCAAAAGAAGAACATGGTTACTCTAAATGACTGAAATAACCAGAGTAGTGTATGTTTACTTATTCCAAGGGCTAAGTTTCTCATGGAAACACAATTTTATTTATGTATTATTTAATCCTCACCTGAGGATATGTATTTTTATTATTGATTTTAGAGAGGGAGAGAGAGACAGAGGGAGAAACATCAGTGTGAGAGAGAAACATCCATCGGTTGCCTCCTAAAGCTGTCCCAATCAGGGATGGAACCTGCAGCCTCACTATGTGCCCTGACCAGTGTCAAACCCATGATCTTGTGGTGTATGGGACGATGCTCCAACCAACTGAGCCGCCCGGCCAGGCCTGGAAATACATTTTCAAAGTGCCAAACTGATCTCATCGCTATTAAAATGTACAATTAAAAATAACTATTTTTGTTGAAAATATAAAAAAATGATTATTTTGTAATTTTTTTCAGCTATTCCTCCCTTTCCCCTTCAGAGATCTTCCCCACAATTATCCCCATTGTTTTATCTTCATTTATACCTTCCCCTGCTCAGCCTACAGACATAATCAGAACAAGCAAAAACGTCTTTTCCAAACTAACAAACAGCATCCACGTGCCCTCAATGCTTTCACTCTTCCAGGAAAATTTTTATTTGTCTTTCTCTTCATTTCTGAATGTCTTGAAAGAGTGGTCTACATTTGGATTTATTACTTTGCCACCTTTAAAAAAATAGATGATTCTATTTTGGGGATTCATTGAAAAGTATCAACGTGTGCATGAGTGTAAACAATTATGTTACAGTTTTCTAAAGATCTCCTGAGTATCTGAACTTCTCCAAAGACTTTTATTTTAAAATAGTTAATAGATGGAACGTACTTGCTGCAATAATATTTGTTGTTAAGGGGATAGGAAAACACTTCCTTCATAGACAGTTTCAGGATAAAATCTGGTCCACAATGAGATGAGTAATGATTTAGAACTTCGTCTGTTTCCAGTCCGCCGATGGAATACACTTTTTGCGTCCAGGTGTGCTTCAGGTTGTTCCTTTAGTTGCTTCTGACTTCCTAGCAGCTTACATCGCTTCTTGTTTTTTATTTCTCATTTAAATCAGAATTGCATCCTGATTTTCCCAGGAGGCTCTGTTTCCCATTCCTCCTCCTTTCCTTTTAATACTTTTTTACTCTTCCCATCACATCTTAAAAATGTTCATGTGACAGTTGTCAGGATATTTATTTCGAAATGGTCGGTTGAAGCGAAACCAAGAGGTTTATCTTTATTGTCTGTCCGCTGTGTGTGCCTGGCTTTACTGTACAACAGCCTCTATCTTTGTTATCATTGCATTTGGAAACAACTTTGAACTGGGGAGTTTTGGCAAGTTTACACTTAAAACTCCCATTTGTGGGAAGCAGAGATATATGACACGTAAAGATTCGTGCTGTTGGTTACAACTTAGTTGCTGTGGTCAGAGCATACAGTTAACAGGCTTTGTGAGAGCAGTTGTAGCTCTGAGAGCAGAGTATATAAACTAAACTGATTTTGTTATTCGTGTGGAAGCAAAAGGAGTTGAAATCTAATAATGAAATTGATCACATGTGATTTTGTTTTCCTTATTTTTCAAGAAGAACTTTACATTTTTTCAAAAGTAAGACCATATTTACTTCCCAGTACTTTAAAACTTTAGTAATCCTAGTCAGAAATGAAATGGGAAAATACATTACGGGCTATTTCAGGTTAAAAATGCAAGTGAATTCTGTATTGTTTGAGAGGAAAATGTGCTTTTATAAAATAATTTAAATCAGCGTTGGATTTGATTTAAACTTGAACTGCGCATACCAGCGCATCAAGGAGTTTTTCGATGCCTCGAACTAGTGATGAGAGTGAAAAGTCGGTTCGATAACAATGCCACTGCTAACTTGACTCTGAGTAACTGGATACATGAGTAACATGAGTTAAATGCTGACTCCGAAATAAAGTTTCACAAAGGTGGTCACTCCCACTCAGAAATACCTTCTCATTGTGCTTTGGAGCTTTGTTGCTTGTGGGCTCTAAGTAGGAGGAGACAGTTAACACACATGGTGAAAATTGTTTGCCTGTTATTTTAGATTCTGTTTCTGGCAGAATCAGGCAGAGAATGGCGAGAAGTAGTTACACTGGAGAGATGATTGCTGTTTTTCTGACTGCCTAGCCTCATTGTCACCTGATCAAAAATTAACTTCAGAGCTCATTTATTTAGTACACGAATGTGGCATAGCTCTCTTTGACATTCTTCAATAAGTTGTGAAAGAATCCCGTGAATTTGGTTTGTTATTTTGTATTGTTCTTTGTAAATTTAGTATATGCTAGAGTAGTAGGTTTTCAAAAAGCTAATAAATTTTATAATATCTATCATTTTTAAAAATTCTTTGACCAGGAGGAGCCTGTGGGTAACAACACAAAGGATTTTCATTGCAGAAATGGTTACAGTAACTAAATATTAAAGGCAACCTAAATATCCGGCAATAGAGGATTTGATAAATTATGGTATGTTCACATAGTAAAATGGCACACATATTCCTAAATCTATTTTTTTTCAAATGTTTAGTGAAATAGGATAAAGATTAAAATGTAATTGAAAAAAGCAGGATACACCATGAGTAGTATGTTTTTTTAAACAGTAATCTCAGTTTCAAAAAAGCCCAACAAAACAAAAAGAAATCCAGCGAGAGAGCAATCTCTGTTCTCAGGTTCAGGTAACCCCTTTCCAGCTTCTCTTTGTTTCCAACCCTGAGTATGTATTGATTTTGTAATGATATAAAAAGAATCAGTGCATACACATTATTGTGTTTATAGTTTTATATAAGGTTGTGATGATATTCCTTGATTATACGTGTGTGTGTATAATGTAAACATACAATGCTCATTGGTTATATATGTTTTCAAAATTCCCTAATCTTAATTCTAGTGGTTAAAGCTTCTGCATGAGAAAACATGTTTCAATAGTGGTAATCTCAACCTGAAAACTGGAAATTACCACTTCGTCTCTGCTCGGTTGCCTAGAAGTAAAGAGGCTGAAAAGCTAGTTTTGGTGAAGATAGTGAACCACTGGAATTTTCATACTTTGCTGGAGCAAGTGAAAAACCATACAAGCACCTTGGGAAATAGTTTAGTAGTTTCTTAAAAGTAGGTGTTCATTGAAAGTGTGTGATTTAGTAGTTATATTATTGGGTGTTTATTCAAAAGAAATGAAAACAATTGTCCGCAAAAGGGCTTCTATAAGATTTCTATAATATTATTATTCATAATAGCCTCCAAACTGGAAAAAATCCAAATGTTCATCAACATATGACTGGATAAACAGGTTTTGTTATGCTGATAAAATGGAACACTACTCTGCAAAAAAAAAAAAAAAAGGAACGAATTTCTGATATATGCAGTAACATGAATGGGGATCTCTAAGACATATTGAACAAGGAAAAGAGATATAGAGTACATAGTGTCTGATCTTATTTATGTGGAATTCTAGAATAGGCAAAACTAAGCTATAATGATAGGGGTCAGAATAGATGTTGCCTCAAGGGAGCAACTCAGTGGAAATGAGACAGAGTAACATTCACTGGGTTAATGGAAATGTTCCAAAATTTGGTTGGGATATAGTTACATAGGGGTGTACACATGTATCAAAATGCATTGGACAGCACACTTGAAATCTGTTCATTTTATTGTATGCCAATTATAACTCCAGTAAAACTCTGCTAATTGGAAAAATACTGTTAATAGCTCTAGGACCCAGTAAATAGTAATACAATGCCCCCAGAACTATCAGGGTTTTACTAGATATACCAAGAATTAAATAATAGCTTCTAAAACACAACTTCTTTGCATTTCCTGGGTTTAGATTATTTTTTTTTTGGCCAGCTGGAAAAGAGTATTCGGTTTTACTGTATTTGGTTTAGTTATGCTTATTGAAATATTTTCAGTACTTAATATTCTTTTGTGTGGGGGGCAGAGGGTTAAGAGATTTCTGCAAATGATATAAATTTCACCTAGCTCAAGTGTAAGCTTCCATTTGACCCTTCTTTAGCCTCTATACACATTCAAAAGTTCAAGTTACTAAACCTTTGCCTGGCAGCTGTTTTTCCTTGAGAGCTCATTTCCTCCGTTTAATAAAAATGCATGCGACGATCATTGTATCATTTTTTCCTATTAGTCATATTTTTCATGCATATATTGGATTTTGCTTTTTAATTAAGACCTTACTGGAGACTTATTGATATTTTTGGCTTGTTACCCTTAATAAAAATGAAAGATAAAAAAGGGCGTCCCAGGAAAACTTACTCATTTGTTGCCATCATTGAAAGCATTTTTTTCCGGTTCATTTTGTTTTATGTTAACAGAGCTGTTTATCATTTACTATAAAGCAATTTGTACTCTTTTCACAAACATGTGATATCTGTGAAAAACTCTGTGAATCTTTTTGTAAATTAGATGCTCAGCAAATATAAAACATGAACCAAAAAGTAAATTTCAATCAAACACTCGAAAATTCTGACCTACGGTCGACTCAGCACCTGGTGAGGGGTTTCTGAGAGGTTATTTGTTCTGCCCCTGTCACCGACTTGTGAGGTTTGCTTGGGTGAATAGTGGGCTGAAAGCATCCGTCAAGACAATCTCATTTCTGAAGAAGCACCTGCTCTGTCTGCATCCCTGGATAAAGGTCACTATTTGCCTAACGAGTTGGTAATGAGAATGTGGCCATTGATGGAAGAAGAGTAATGGGCCCCATAATCATCAGCTGTTAATATTAAGGTCCCAGATGATGCACAGATTATACAACAACTTCGCATGAAAGCAAGAAGGTATTTGGATTGGATGGATAATTTGAGGAAACACTATGTATAATTCAGTAAATTCAGTAAAAATGGTAAAATTTCAAACTTCAGTACATGTTACGAAAAGGTGAAACTCAACTGCCATCTTTAAAGTCTGATCTCATTTCTGAGTTTCATACAAGTTTAAAATTAAGCTGATTTCATAGATGTTTTGCTGCAGGACCTGTGCTACTACTTATGATATCATTGGCTGCAGCCATTGAATAGGACAGCATTATATTTCATAAAAATCTTCATATATTGTAGAGATACCCTGAAACCAAGCCTCTGTGGTAACGGACTAGGGGAGATTTTATGGCGCTTCTATCTTTTTGACACCACTACTCTCTGTCTGGGTTCCAGTTACCCGTGCAGTGGCTTAGAAGTGCCATCAGACAGAAAGATGGGGCTCACCGCATGTGCTTCTGTTCTCTCAAGAAGCAGAGATTTATTCAGTGTCTGAAAACAGTGACTTCATATATTTTCTCCACTTATATTTGTGTTAATGCTGGAAGGGGAATGATACAGTAGTTGTTACTTCCTTCAGGCTGGAGCCAGGCATCCTTAGCATTTTATTTTAACTTTACGTAGGCTTACATTTGTATACCAGTCTTTTGAAAAAGAGTTAAGTTCTTTTCTCTGAGGCTACATCTGCTCATAGGAGCTCAGTGTCTCTCTCTTGCATAAATCAGGCCCAGAATGTGTCATCAGTGGTTTTTAGTTTTGATGTTTTGATTTTTTTTTTTTTTTTTTTACAGTGGAGGGAGATTGCTCATGAAATGATCTGAACATAGAATTCTTATTTTTAGGACTTTTACCACCAGGCATCTATTTTTACTTACCTTTATAAAAACTTTCCTAACAACTCAACTAAGCTTTCATATGCCCATATATTCCCTTACATTCATAATTTTATTCATGTAAAATGTAGTAACTTTTATAATGGAATGTGAAGTACAATTAGCAAAAAAATAGTCTGGAAACAAACGATCTCAGAAGCACAACTCAGCTCCCGGGGGCAGCTGTCCACAGGACCATTGGCCTTGAGTGTGGGACTGGACGCGTCATCCAGTATATTTTAAGGAGCGTCGGCACAGTAGGCTACCCCGGTGAGTCAGTGCAGTGCAGGGTGGTCAGGAGAGCCTCCCGTGCAGCCGGCCGAGCTCTTCTTCACTCTAAGCTCTTTTTTCTGCTTTCAGTGTGTCACTGATATCATTTTTCTTCCTTTCAGAATCAAAATTCCAGAGGTATCTTTGGCTCTTCCTTAGCAACACTTCTCTGAGATCTCATCCATGGCTAAATCTTGTAGCATCTCTTGAATGTCTCCGGTTTTGTTTTGTTTTGTTTTGTTTTTCTGAATGCTCTTCATTCTAATGCAGACCTTTCCTCAACTTGTGTAATAATGAGGAAAGCTGATGCTATTGTCTCCTGACTTCCTTTGTAATGGAATAATAAATCACTTTCGTATTAAACGTTTCTTAAAGTGTGTTTGTTTAGGAACCTTGAGGAGATTTCGGTTCGTGAATTAAGTAGTGCCTTCACAGGTTGACAGGAAGGCCCTTCACCATGCCTCCTCAATCAATATTTTCTAAGCTATTTCTGAGTTTTCTTGCTCGTGATCTAAGAAACAAACACACTGGAAAACATTTTTCTCTGGTATTTGTTGTGCTTCCCTGTCTCCAAGTCTTTCTTCACACCATTTCCTCAACTTCAATCTCTTTTCTCTTTCTTTGCTACCTAATAAAATGCTTCCTTATCTCTTCATGCAGGGAGCATTTAAAATGAGGCTGGGAAGATGGGTAGCTTTTTCCTTAATTTTAATTTATGTACATACTCATGTAACCACTTGTTGAATAGCATTTGATAGGTAGAAAAGGAGCAGGAAAGTATTTCCAAATAGCCCATCTTTTGCCATCTCTTCTTTAGGGTTCTGTACCAATTTATATTTATTTGATATTTTGTTGCTATATTTGTATTTTATGATTACTAATGTGTATATTTTCTTCCTTATTATGAGTTCATAAAACATATGGGCATGTCTTCTTCTTCTTTTTCTTTTTATTCTTCTTCTTCCTCTTTTTTTTTTTTTTTTTTTTGTATGTTCTGTCCAGAACCAAGAGAGTGTAGGTACGGCAATACAAATGAATTAAAGCACATTATGTAAGGGGAAACACTTGAGATTAGGGTAACCGATCCACTTACTGGTGTGATGTGAAAGGCAGCGAAGCTATGCTGTAAAAAGTGGTGAAGATGCAACCGTGCTTTTTAGTTACCGTGCTGGAGCAGATTTACATGAATTATTCAGAGGGCCGCAAACCTCGGTGGCACATTCTGCATCTTATTCATTTTGACTCTGCTGTATACACAAAAGTACACAGTACTGAAAAAGAAGTTGGGGGCATGGGAACCCTGGACTTAACCAAACAACGTGGCTTAAAGGCCAATACCATGAAGTTTACCTCTTCTTGTCTTTGCATGACTGAACTCCCGCTGTGGTAGGTGTGTGCTCTCAGCGCATCCTCCACTGTGACCTGCCTCCCGCCCCTCTTCCACAGGAAGGGAGGAGAGGGGCTGTGCTTCTATGCAGCTCCACCTTCATGTGCTTTACATCCCCCCCCCCCCAGGCTCAGAGCTCAGCAGAATCTTGGGCTGAGGCTCTAGGATATTAAGTGGATTGGGGATTCTTGGGCTGCTGTCAATTTTGTTTTAGCTATGTTATGAGTTGGCCTGGAATTTTAACTGAATTTTATAATGTTATTTCCATGGGAAAAAGAATTCTAAAATCCAAACAACCAACTAGGAACTTAGTTTTTGCAATATAAGGGATTAGTACATTTTGAACTTGGTATTTTTGACTTTTTAAGGCCAAATGTTTCAAAATTGGATGTATCTTTGCCATTCTTATAAATATTAATAAAATTGAAATATCTGTTATAAATTCTTCAGAAGCAGGATATAGTTATTGCTTTAAACACTTATCAGTATATCTAATATGCTCCTTATTTGAATGATTATTTGTAGATTTTTAAAAAGAATTTATTTCTTTTATAATTGTTGGATTTATTATGCTGAAATGAAATGTAGATGTTTGATCTTTAAAAATAGTACATATTAGATTCATCCATTAAGATGATATTGCACCTTCTAATTAATTACAGGAGATTTACTAAAGAGAATAATTCAATAGAAATAAAGGTTTCATACAAGAATATGCTCATTTAATACTACGGTAGAAAAATAAAACAAATAACCACCTAAAATTCGATTACTACAAAGTAACTTTCTGAATTAGTTCAGAAGGACTACAGTTGCATTATAGAAATACACATAGGGTTTAGAACAACAAAACATCAGTACTAAATATTAGCTATGCCATATTTGCAAAATATGCATGCATATAGATGACTGAGAGGTAGTATGCAAATATTAAAATAGGAGAAAGAGTTAAGAATATTAGCTTTTTTTCCAAAATGTGTCTTCAAAATAATTCTATGTGGTTTTAAACAAGCTCTTTCTGGAACAGTGACACAGACTGATTTAAAGAAGTTTGCATCGAGACAAGTTCAGAACTATAATTTTTGTTTCTCTGCACACTCTGGCCTAATAAGAAAAGTTTTTTTGATAAGCAATTCTCACTTGTTGTGGTCTCATTTCTCTACAGTGCTACAAAATCTGTGAATTTTCAAAACTCCCATACAAAAGTAAATGGGAATTGAAAATCAACTGGACGTTTAGAAAGATAATTGGCCTATCTCATTAGGCCTCATTATTTTTAATAGGCAATATTATCATTTCTCAGACTCTCAGCTTCTTTTTTTTGTTTTGTTTTGGTCTTGAGTGTGGTTCAAGATGAGTGTCACGCTGAATGCTAATTTCTTGCCCAGAACAGAGTTGTTTTGTTCTTATGTACCCCTTGACTCCTCACTGTTCTTTTAAATTAATGATGCAGGAACAAACTCATTCTATGAGACTGAGATCATCTGTTATCAGAACTCAGTTATTAGGTGGAGACAGAGACCTCATGGCTGAAGGGACTGCAGAAGCCTCTGCAGAAAGGAGCACACAGTCAGGTTGGGTGAGGGTTAAGGGAATGCGCGTGTGTGTTTGGGGCACCAGTGGTTACTTGGCCGTAAGCCCCTTTTGTAGACTTATGGAATTTAAATTTGCGTGCGTATTTGAAGTCTTTTCCCTTCAAGAATCCTTATTATATAAGTTGTCATAGATCATTCTTTCAGAAACTGATAGTATCCAGAAAAAGCTTAGTACATTATTTAATGATTTTGTACCAAATCATGAGTATTGTGAAAGTGTAATTCCTCATCTTGGTCTGATTATGAAAGACTAGTATCCCATCTTGCTCTGATACTTTGTTTGGTTATTTATCCTTTACCAATTAAGCAGCTTTCAGATGCAATGTAATCATCAATGGGATATTAATTTTTGAATGTTTTGTTTTTAAAGTCTCATAAAAGAAAGGATGAGGCAAATGAACTACAGCTCTGCCTAAAATAATGATAGGCAAGAAGAAAAAAAGGGGGAATTTAGGTTTTCTTTTAAAAATAAGTCTCTAAGGACTAAGAGGAACTGGAAATATCATAACAGCAACTTTCTGTATAAATTGGGAAATTCCTAATTCAAACTTAAAGTTGAAGTTCACTTTTTACATCAGGAAATAAACGTTTCTGAACACACTATGAAAATTAGTTCTCGTAAGAACCGGATTTTATCAGCAGAGACATAGAATAAACTAATGAGGCTGGACACTGTCACTCAACTCAGTTTAAAAATAAGCTATTGTATATATTTGTAGGAAAATGTATTTTTTGATAATTGCATAGGACCAGAATTCTGAGCCGTGCCTTGTGGTAAATGCAAGGACTTCTACCCATCAGCCTTCCCTCTGTTTCTGTCCTTTCTCCTCAAGCGGACTGGGTAACCGATCTCCATTCGTTTTATTGTTCAGTAGTCAGTTATTTTTATAAAGGGTAAACTCTTTCACCATTTTGCCACTAAATTCTTTTCCATTGTCTAAATTTTTAGGAAATTTTTGACTTATAATATGTCCTAACGATGACTCATTATAATGACCAACAGTCATAAACTGGTGTGAAGTTTAATTACCTCTAACGAAAACAAAAGTCCTGCGTTTTGAGATGAAATCTAATTTAACCAGAATTACAGTAATGCTACTTCATTATGTGTATTGTTCCTTGGAGCATAAAATATTTTTATTAAATTACTTCAACAGAGTCTTCGAGTGTTCAAAAAACAAAAAGAAAGAAAGACAGAAAAGCAAGGGAATTATGATTCCTATGTACCAAAAGTGGAGACTGATTTTAAGAATAGTTCAGTACAGCTATGTAGAGTCAGAACCACAAAATAGTTCTTCAGGCTCCTACTCCGAGTTCTTTCCATTTTGTTAAAGGTACGTCACTAAGGGCCTACAAATAACAAGCAAGCAAAGACTTTGAAGATTCATACATTCGTACATGCTTATTGTTCTCCAATTAAATTTACTTCATCTCCATAACCAGGAGTCAGGGTATGCGTTCTGTGCCTGATTTATTTTGGTACTCAACAAAATTTCTTTCACTGTATCTCAATTATAAGTATCACCAGAGATGATGGTTTATACCAGTGGTTCTCACAAATAGTTTCAGTAGAAATGCAGATTCTTGGGCCTGTCACAGCCCTACTGACTCAGAAACCCCGGGGATGGAGTCCAGTAGTCTGGGTTTGACTAAGGCCTCCAGGTGATTCCGGTACAGGCTAAAACTTGAGAACCACGGTTTTGAACTCTTATTCACTGCAGTTGGGATTCAGGTTACTTAAGTACAATTTTTATCCCCTGAGATATGTAAGGATCTTGTCCAACATTTACGATACTTAAAGGGATTTTTGTCTGCATCCTCTACATTGGCTATTTGAGGCTAGAGAGTGTAATGAATGGTTTGGTACACGGGGTCAGAAGACACACTATGAGCTGGAATGCTGGTACCGTTATTTACAGGGTACGTGGCCTCCAGAGAAGTTACTTCTCTGTGAAGTGAGGTCATGGTGGTTCCTACTTCCGAGGGTTGTTGCGACAATGAAATAAGGGGATCCATGTGATGTATGTAGCAGAGCCCACCCCCTTGGGAAACACCAATGGAATGTTAGCTATTATTGTTATTATTATTCAGTCCAGTGGCTGGCACAGTGAAAAATTATTCACCAAGTAAATATTATTTTGGAAAATAATATTTTGTTTCAACCAAAGATCTTAAAAATGAGCTTTTGGAGAAAAGAACAACTTAGAAGACTTTACAGGGTAGCACAATTATTTGCATGTCTCATTAGCTGATTTTTCTTTTTTACTTTCTAAAAATTGCTTGAGGATTCATCTTAATTTATTAATAGCTAAAAGGCAAAAAGAGAATGTTCATGCCAAAAAATCATTTGAAGGTAATATTACTCTTTTTTTCCCTCTAATATTTTCATTTTTGAAAGGGAAATAAAGAATTACATAAGCATCCAGCTTCTGGGCACCAGACCTCTGCTGCCAACTTTAGTACTTACTGTTGTTAATCCATGAGATTTCCATGATCCTTATTAAAAGAAACTTCTAACAAAGTGAATGTAATCTACACTTCTAGCATTTCCTCCTCCTTTCAATGAATAATTGCTATTTGTAGAAAGCTGGTGTGGTCCACACAAAGGGTAAGGGGAAGGACCTCTGAGTGATGGGAAGGAGTTCTTGCACTGAAGATTTCTTTTGATTAAACATTGGTGGCTAAATACTTAGGTGGCCAAGGCATTCCCAGTTTTCTCCTTAAGATTTCTTGTTCTTCCCGTAAGTTGGCTATAATCATGCATCTCCCACCTATAACAGGAAAGGGTGGGAAGAAGAGGGGAGGAGAAGGGTTGCTGTGTCAAGGTTAGACGTGGGAGTGCTACTCGAACTTCACTCTTCACTGCAGCCCATAGCCAGCATCTGTGTGCTCCTTTAGTTTGCTCTTGAATAGCCTCCGGCAAGAAACAAAAACAAAACCAAAAAACATGTTCTGCTGGAAGAATTTTTTTTTTTTTAATTTGCCACTGCAAGTTTTTAAAAGCAAAAAACAGGGTAAGGGAGAGGTTAGGAATTAGGTGGTGAAACATTTTTTTCTTCATGGTATTCTCAAGCCAGAAGAGGCTTATGCAAGCCAGAAAGATGTGGGAGTAAATATGTTAATGTCATTCATTAATCATGAAAACCATATTAAGAAACGGGCTTCCCTTCACTTTGTGTCATATAATAGGTCTCCAGATTCATTCTGAGACAGAGCTTTCTGTGCTCTGTTCAAAATCAAGAAACAGATGATGTTTGATACCTTGCCTTTTCCCTCAGGAAAAGAGAGAACATATACTTCAGAACAAGACAGATTTGATTTACTACAGCCTTGTAGTATCGAATGTGTTCAGTGGGCAGAAAGTTTAAAACAGTGTATGCCTTTTTCCCTAATGGTCATGAATTTGGGATTTTGAGGAGGAGGAATTCACAATTTACTCTTTTCATTTTCATTACGAGAGTGTAAAAGCATGCTCTTTCTCTCCTGAAAAACCAATTTTCATTTTATTATACATCCGAGGAACTGCAGCACAGTATTTTTAAAGCATAGAATTCCTGCCCATGAAAAGCATTTCAGAATTGTTTTGAAAAAGAGTTTTTTTTTAAGCTTCATTTGTATAACTGGGCTTGGTCGATTGGAGTTCAGAAGCAAAAGTTGCCCCTACCTGGGAGTCACCAGTGGGGTCTGGGAGGCCCCATTTGCCTTTGGCGTTGAGGGCAGAATTGCCTCTAAATGACGTGGATATTCTATAGAATATAGCAGGAAAAGAATTAAAGAAATAACTATCAAACAAGTGTCCTTCATACTTGCCCTGGAATTTTTTGTGTTCCCCTATGCCTCTAGTTCTGAGAAGCTATACTGCCTCTTCTTGTTCTTCCCTTGTCACTTCCCCTCCCCCACCTTGAATCTTACGGTTCCTTTAAAGTGAGTGTAGTTCAAAGCAAAGCCACAGTGAAAAGGGCTGTGTCTTTTTAGGCCCCTGAAACATGTCCTGCAGCCCATGGGCTTTGTGTGAGGCTTTCTGCGACCTCATCTGGCAGGGTCAGAAGGGAAAAGAGGTTCTTCTGTTCTGTGTTTGCGCGTATAATCATCATGCTGTATGACGAAAATGCAGCGGGAATCCAACAATGACATGAGCCTCTGAAAAGGATGCTAAAAGAAAACTCTTTAGAAATGTAGTTGACTTGA
Source organism: Desmodus rotundus (assembly GCF_022682495.2). Lineage (NCBI taxonomy): Eukaryota > Metazoa > Chordata > Mammalia > Chiroptera > Phyllostomidae > Desmodus > Desmodus rotundus. The sequence continues at coordinate 86,094,921 of NC_071397.1, forward strand.
CCTCGTTTTATTTCTGTTGATGAAAATAATCCTGAAATGCACTGATATTCACAGACTATAGATCTAAATTGTTATATTAAAAAAAATTGAAAGTAATAGTATTTATTGATCACTATTGGCAGAGTTAATGGAACAGAATAGTTGATGAAAACTACGGCCCTCTGTTCTGGGTTTTTTTTTTTTTTTTGAAAGTGCTCCCTCTTTTAGTGTACTTGTGACTAAGCAGGAAAATATGTGTCACTGCTTCCCCTACCCCCACCCCATTAACTAATCAACTTAATTCACAGCTTGTGGAATTTGGCATGTTTTCACGTTAACTTTTTTTGTCTAGTATGTTAGGTCATCTTTTAATGAGATGTGGAGAAATATTATCTCAAAGTTAACTGCATTTTTACAGTTCAGGACTGTATTCATATCTTGTATTAACAACAGCATTACAGTGGGAAAGCTAAAGACCTTTAGATTTTTAGAATAAAATGCTATCAAATTGAAAACACATATTGTTGGCATTTCAGAAAAAGAGGAAGCATATATAAATTCAGGTGTGACATACAGTTTTTCTTAAAATAGAGGTAACAAAATCTAATATTAAAATGTGATGGGCAGGTGACCCCTTCTCGATTGCTTTAAAACGGCTGTGTCTCCGTAGAATGTAATAGGTTCCCATTCCCGTTGCAGAAGATTTGGATACAGAGCTGTTGTACAGAAAGCCTGGACTTGCTAGCAGTGAGGAGCAGGTAGCATGCCCTGGAATATTAATGATAATTTCTTCTAATTCAATTCACAAGGAAATGTAAACATACGTATTAGGTGGTGACATCCCATACAAATGGAAAGATTTTCTTTTTGTTTTTAACATAAAAAATCACGTAGATATTGGCCTGATGACCTTTCTCTGCTCTTCACTAAACTGGGATGTCTGCAGCCAGGATGTTTTTGCCTCATTTGCGAAGGAAGTCTGGGCTAAGGAGAGGTGACATTCTCCTGACTTAGATAATGAGCCACCTCATTCCAAGGCAGTTTTTCTAGGAAAAGATTTCCTTTCCTTGTAAATCGTGCAGGGAGGCTGACATGCTGTGTGGATATAAAACATTATCATCTACCAAGCCAAGAAATGATAGCTTTTGCAAGAGAGATAAAGAAAGACTATTTTATATATGTTTTATTGTTTATTTTTGAGGTTTTATCAAGATGTAGCTCCTCTATACATTATTCTGTGTAAATTAGGGAGAAAACCCTTGCGTCTGTCTCTCTCCCACAGCAGAGAAACAAGCAAAGGACCAACATCTGAGTGGAAGGGTCATGACCCGGGGAATAGGCCAATAGGAGTTCAGGGAAGGGCTTCTGTCGAGACTGCCTGAAAAGTAAGCCTATGGCAGCGCCAGTGTGCTGTCTACTTATCACCCCAGTCCCGCTACATTAGGAAGTCTACTGAGTATAAAAATAGTCAGTAGGCACCTTACTGACTCAGAAGTGTTTGAACTGTTTCAAAAGCTAGAGAGGAGACGGTTACAGCTCCCCTTATCCAAATGGTGATAATAGTGGAAAACAATGATCCTGCCATTTACCTCCAATTTCACAGCAAAGAGAATATATGATACAAGATTTGAGACAATGTGCAGTAATTTTCCTGCTTGATTTTGTCCATCATTCCGGGTCTCAGTGCTCGAATACACCCAGGGAATAACTTTGGACAGAATGGAGGCCCAGGCGGTTAGAAACGGAGCAGGCTATGTTGACTCCTTTGTTTGAACTCATCACTGGACATATGTCCTGTTGGTTTTGAGGGGTTATATCTCTTCTGAACTATTTTACTATTTCCTAATTGTTTGCATATGTCATTGGAATCATACAGTATGTCAGGCCTTGACTATCAGAGGATTCTTCCTCATGTGAGTGTGTGGTGTAGCCACGAGCACATGTGGGGCCCCGCCAACTGGAGTGATTAATTAACCCTCATCATCTTTAAACCTCAGGTTCTGGAACTTGGAAACAGCACTTAATGTTCTGACCCTTTGAGGATGGGATTAAAAATATCCATGTCGTTCTACAAGGATGTTGTATTTTATTATTATTTAAGGAGGAGGAAATTGAGTTGCAGACAAGTTAATGGATTTCCCCATCATCACATTAGGACTTGGTGGCAAGGATGGGCTTAAAATCAGGTCTCTCATCTCTAATCCTGTGTCCTTTCCAATTTTCATTCCTCTAAATTAAAATGGATTTGGGGGAATAAAATCTTTTTCAATGGACGGTATGTAGGAAAGCCACGGGTGTTAGCTGAAGGAGAGCTTGTGTCAATTGCTGTCAGTTAATGATATCAGGTTGTTGGCTAGGGGAGGAAAGGAGGCTTTTCAATAACCCCTGCTGAGTTGGGTGCGGCAGTCTGTTCTGTAGTCGTTTCAGGACCTTTCTAAGGTAAGCCCCAAAGAATGACACCTCGACAAGAAATTCTAGAAGTAAAATATTGCCATTAGAGGGAATACAAAACTCTTGGGTAGAAAACGCAAGAACTAATCTAATGAGGAAGCTAGAAAGAGCATTTCATTTAAGAAGCAGGTACTCAGAACAGTGAGTTTGGCTAATGGAAGACAGTGATGAGAAAGGAAAGGCAAAACTCCTCAGCATTGCCAGGTATAGTAGACAGAGAGTGTACTGGTTAGCAGCTGGGGGATCCAGACTGTGCTGTCTTGTGCCCCATAAAATAATACGGTCCATTTGCAAGCAGTAGCAGATTGCAGGAGTCCTATTACCCAGTTCTCAGAAGGAGCAGAAACCCAAGTGTTTGTAGCACTTGAACACCAGAGCTGGGAGTCATGAGTAAAAGTTACCGGGAAGTGTGTCTTGGCCCAGAGTAAGGAAGAACTTTCTATCAATAAGAGCTGCCAACAATGGAATGCCCTTTTCCCAAAGGAATCCGCTTCCTCTCACTGGAGAACAGGCCGCAGCCAGAACATTGTCAGGCAGGGGTGCCATCGCGGGTTCCAGCATAGGGTCACAGTTTGAATCAGATGAACCCGAAGGTCCCTTGCCAAGACTCTGTGATTCTATGATTGTTTTGGTTACACCTTATTTTTCTTTCATCCTCAAAGTCTTACAGTTTTTCCTAAATATTCTGTAATATAAACAGAGAGGGATTTGGGCTTATGAAATGAGATTAGCTATGATGATCCTTTGAAAAGAAGTAATCAAAGGAAATGCAAAATCATGTATGTTAGAGAAAAACAACAAGAATATGAGAATCTTTTGAAAGTCATATCATATAAAAACCGTGGGAGAGATGATAAATCTCAATAGAATGAGTAAAGGTGATTTGCCATGGACAGACACGTCGAGGAAAGAGATTATCAGTTGTGTTTCATTTCTTTGGCCAGAGGAAAGTGCTTACACAGAGTAAGCAAAAGACGTGTATGAGGAATGCTAGGCAAACATTTTCCTTTAATGTAGCTGGTTGGAGGACAGTACTGAGGAATAAAACAGTCAGAAACAGCATCAGGTGTCTGAGGCTCAGATGCTTGGCCTTTCATGGACACCAGATTTCTATTGAAGTTTTTTTTTTAATAGAGATGGACATGATATGAGTTTATATCTATGTTTCACAAATATAAAGTGAGTAGTGGCAGGAAAGATGGTTTAGAAAGGAGAAGAGTTGGTAGGGAGGGTTAGGACATCTAGGTGAAACAAACTGAAGGCCAGAACAGAAGGGGCGAGAATGAAGCTCCCGGGGAGGACAGAGTTGCCTCTCGCTGGAATGGGAAGCCCACGGGGAGAAAACGGTTCGGAGGGCACTGATGTGAAGGCAGGCTGGCTTGTCTAATGAAGGCCACAGTTGCACAATTTGGTACATGGGACAGAGGTCAGGAACTGAAACACACATTTGGGAATTATTTACATAGAGGACGGAACTGGGCTGATCAAATTTGATGAAGCTCCAAAGGGAGAAACTATCAGGGGAAAAGAAGAGAGACCTCTGAGCTGAACTTTGGGGAATAGCAAAATAGAGATAATGAGAAGGGAAAATCACTAGCTTTTAAAGAATAAAAGAATACTTAACAAATACAGAGAAAACCTGAGAGGTTTATTTTAGAAGCTGAGAAAGAAGAGAATTTCAAGAAAATGTGGTTAGGGACCCTCTGAGAGATCATAAGGGCAGGGGGTGGGGAGAGTAAGAAAACAATCTGAGTTGAAAGTTTCCATGGGATGTTCTAACCAACCTTCACAAGCTTGGGAACTGGGTTGACCATAAAATTTTATAAATGTGAAAGAACGAAAAGCAGCCAAATTATAAACCAGTCAAAGTTTTGTTTGTTCCCCTAAGCCACTTTTCATGACGCCGCTTTCTCCCCCCACTTCTGGGTGATAACCGTGTGTCTCTCTGATCTGGGTGGGCAGTGTTCTTCCTCATAGTGCTGATTGGATTTCTCTCAAGTCAAACTTCGTTTGCAGTTTTGGGTCAAGCTCCATTGGAGGATGCTGTTGCTATTGTGTCTGCCCACCCCCCTGCCTTTGGAGGAAGTAGGAATTGGGGCATACTGGCACGGAATTTCCGGTTATCTCTGAAATACTGTCTTACATGTGACAGCCTCACTGTAAGACTGACTTTGGTCTAAATAGTAGTTCGGAAAGGGCAGATCTTTACGCACAACTAATTACAATACAAATATAGATAAGACTGTCACTGGGGAGGACTTAAATGTTTGCTGTCTTTGTTTTGCTCTCTCATGTGGTACGTATAAATAACTGCTTTAGTTGAAACGTCAGTCCTTGATTCAAATAGTTCACCTGTTATATTGCTACTGACAATTAAATACACTAATTCTACTAATATGATAGCCACCACAGATACACTGAGGCGTGCCCTAGGGTACTGTGCCAGGCCTTGCATGTAACTATATATGTGTACACACATACACAGATGCATCTGTGTTGTCTTTTATGACAACCACCTTAGAGTGGTGATGCTACTGTCATTACACAGATGAGCAGACTGAGTTTGTGAGAGATTTTGTAACTGCCCTAGCTCAGCTGGATGTAAGAGTTGAGCTGGGAAATGGTGCTAGCACAGCCTGTTTTCAAATCCCATGTGCCCTGTCCCTGTGTCAGGCTGCACTTTCTAGGAGTGGAGACCACCCAAGATTTTCAGCTTCAAGATATGCGGTGTGGGAGTGAGGGAGCCAAGGCGCAGACGCTCAGGACCAGCTAGCAGGTCCTGTGGCAGGCACACTGCCTCTTCTTGAATAAGTTTCAGGGACCATTCTATCTAATTTTCATCTTCAAATTAGCCATTTCTTGCCACTTAGCATCCTTTAAGATAATTTGCTTTCATTTTATTATAATATTGTGTCTTCAAGAACTTCCTGTGATATGGTATTCTTTGTGAGTTTGGGATTGTGGGTCACCAAAAAAAGCCCAGCACTCTTAGGGGGAACAAAATGTCCACCTACCAGAAGTATTTTGCATTTTGTCTTTTGGAAGTTTAATGAAAATTACAATAGATTGTGGCACTGGTTTAATCTTATATGGACTGTTTTAGTGAATATTGCAATACAACTCAAGCAGTAAACCCAAACAAACCAGCAAAATGGCAACAGTGCATGTTAGGGAGAAACATATCCTTTCCTGTGATGGTTCCTCCCCCTAAAGGGAGCCCCAGGGTGACTATTCTGGGAGGGACTTAAATTACAAAAGCATAACCGGGCATGCTCAGACCAGCTCCACCCTCCGATGTGAAGGTAGCTTCCTACCCAAGGGAGGAGGCATTCTATACCATTCTAGAGCATCTCCACAGGCCCCTATGGACATAGAGGAAGTGAATAGTATTAGTGAGTAGTCAATATCTGATTATGTATACACATGTCTGATACTGAGTTTAAATTTTTGGGTGGGGCAAAAGTAGGTTTACAGTGGTGTATATAGAAAGTAATACAACAATTAATAATAATACAAAAATAAACTTTCACATCCTCACAGTTGTAAACCTACTTTTGCCCTACTCTGTACACTTCTTATGTTAACAATGAGCAAATATTCTGACAATAAATTTTTAATGCCTTGTGTCTTTGACACTATATTGAAATTAAAGAGATAAATCTTTGATTTTAATTATATTAAAATTGTTTTTTAAACTATCTTGGAAGTGTATAATTTTCTTTGGTTGCATCTCAATAATTTAATTCTTAATGAAGGTTCTAAATAAATTTACTATATTCCACAAATTTAAAACAAATTTTATGTTTGGTGTTTAAATAATGGTCAATAACTTTACACTGATATATCATCAAAGTCATCTTAGCCATAAAACTTTAAAATATGTAAATTATTTTCTTTGATACTATTTTAATACAGTATTCTCAGCAAAAATAATACTAAGTTAATTATTTTAAAAATAGTAACAATATGGTTATTGTTAGATTTATATATTATAATCCTATAAATTTTAAAGATTTTATTTATTTATTTATTTATAGAGACAGGGGAAAGGAGGGAAAAAGAGAGGCAGAGAAACATAGATGTGAAAGAGAAACATCGGTCAGTTGTCCCTTGAATGCACCTCTACTGGGGATGGAACCCGCAACCCAGGCATGTGTCCTGACCAGGAATCGAACTAGCAACCCTTCACTTTGCAGAGCAATGCCCAGCCAGCTGAGCCACACTAGTTAGGGCTTATATATACTTCTTAATATCATCTGATACATAATTAAACCATTTTAATTATTTTTTTCTGATTCAAATAGTAATACGTACCATCCATCCATCCATCAACTCACACAACCGCATGCACACCCACACAAACTTGGCAACAACCCAAATGTAAATGGACTTTTCTCTCAATGGCTAAATAATTGTTCCAGAAATTTGTCAACCCCCCCCACCCCGACAGACACAAACACAATCCACATCCCCATGGGATGTGACTGACATTGTATTAACCCTCTAAATTAACTTAAGAGTTTTATCTCTATATTCTGAAATGTTCACATTCAGGAGTTATTAATTTGTAACCTGCTTTAGCCAGCTATTGTATGAATCTCAGATATCAGTTGAAGTATTTATATTCTTTAATAGTGTTCTTCACATTTTTGAGGCGAGGAGCCAGTTGAGAATCACACTACACTAGCTGTGCGTAAGCTTTCACAGTCACTTACTGGAGGTTAAGAGACCACTTAGAGCCCATGCGAGGGCCAGCCATGTAGAGCATTTCTTTTATATTGTAAGCTGCCCTCTGGGCTGGGAGGCATAACAACCATGCAGATGCCTCCAGAGGAGCTGCAGACCAGCGGACAGTAAAAATTGGCATGAGGCACTGGCACTAGGGACTTGATTTGGGAACTACCAAGCCTGGTTGTATTAGGGCTGATGCAGAGCTTTCTGGAAACCACACTAAAGTTAGAACCCCTGCTTTGCCTTTCCAGTGCCAAGACTGAATCCTGATACAAACTCTGGCCCTTTCTTTTTCTCTACTTCTGCTTTGCTAGCCCAGATTTTGTCATTCTTTGTTGGTACTGATGTCTTATGTTAAGAAACATAATTCTTTGGTGATACCAAAGGCTAGCTAGGTTCATGCAGTGTCCTGTGGTACTGGCAGTAGTGAGCAGGCCTTCCTTTAGACTGCCGTGCTCCTAGGATGATTTGACTTTAAGGATAATGATGTACCTCACTGGAAGAATAAAAACCACTATGAAAGTACCTATTTAATCTTTTCATTACAACTCTCTGTATTTAATGCCAAACAATTGTTTCTGGATTGGCTTACATCACTGAAACTTTAGAAACCAGGTGATTTTTTTTTTTTTTACTTCTATTCTAGTGTATTGCTCTCCAGCGTAACAGGGTAAGTATTCCTGTCCGTGTTGCAGTTTTTTATGTGTGTGTTTTTGCAGGTGTGGTTGGCATTGGAAATTCTGGCTTTTGGTCTACAGGCAAATTTAGATGCAGAATTAGGTAATGCTAAGCCACTCTTATTTAATAAAGTCAACTTCTGATTTTGTCTTGTTAATGATAAGTATGACATTGATGTAGCTTATACACACAGCGAGGCATTTCCTGTACATAACTACACATCTTTGGAAAAAGGAGCATTGGGAGTGGGCGTCGGATTAACAAATGCTCTTATGCTGATGTACCAGCCGCTGCATTGCAAATTGTTTTTCAAGGAAGACAGGATGCAGTGCAGATGTATTCCCAAGAATAAATGCCCATCTATGGCCATGTATATGTCGCCAAGAGTTTATTGACTATCTACCATGTACAAGTCTCCCTGTTTGAAAATAACCCTGTATTTCTTCAGTTCACAATGTGTGTCGTCAGTTCAGGAGGATTTTATGATAGTAAAATCACTTGTGAGAATTTTTAGGAAAAAATATATTTCTCATGGAAGAGCAAGATTTTAATCAGTTATGCCACTTATTATGTGACCTTGAACAAGTTGCGCTCTCCTCCTCCTCACCTCCCCTTTCCCCCCCTTTCCTTCTAAGTTACAAAATGAAACAGTGGACTACATGACTTCTAATTCTATTCCAATTAGAGTTCTATACTTCTATGAGTATTTTATAAATGAATACCAAATTTTTAAAAAACGATTACTGGAACCTGACTAAGTGAAATGTTCCCCCAAATGTTCTATGTTATGAATGTCAAAAGTGGAACCTGGGGTCAGACCCCATGCTGAGAAGGCCTGCCATTTACGGTCAATCTAGAAAACACTTTTTTGGGGTGAAGTTCACCTCTTTAAGATGCCCATAGCTCCAGCATTTGGTGACTCAACTGAGAGCCTGCTGCTACAAGGAACTGTGTGCAAAGAGACAATAAAATAGAGTGGAAGGCAAGCAGGGCAGTGGGAGTTTTGCAGGGATGTAGCAAGTGGTAAAAAGGCAAAGTATCACTGAATGGAAAAAGTATTCTCCAGAGGCCCGAGCAAATTGTTGAGGGAAAAACGTTAGGAAACTAAGTTTATCTCTGGGATTTACTCCAAAAATCAGCTTCCAGAAGAGATCTATTTCCACAATGCTTTCTCAATCCATATTTATGTTGTGGTACAGTGATCATTATTATTCCAAATGAGAAATTATAAATATCCCTAATAAGGGGCAATAGCATGGATTTACTGTTCTATGACACACATTATATTCTTTTAAAATTAATTTTAGGGGAAACAATACTTACCATTAACTTGGTAATATTTATTATGAAACCTCTAATTTCCTGAATGTTCTTATTAAAGTTTGCCATCTATGTAAAGCATATAGAAGTTTTCATAATTAACTAGCCATTTTTTTTACCAGGATCAAAATTAGTAAGCCATAAAACTGATTGTGTTCTTTTTCCATCGCTTTCCCGAGGTTTTTTTAATTTTTACTAAACTTACAAGCAATTTTTGAAAATTATCACAATTCCTTAACAAAGCCAATCAATCACACAGTGTAAAAATGAATAAAATGAGGTTTATTAATACTCATCTGGCATAAATTATCATCTCCCAGAAATACATTTAGCTACTTAGAATAGGAAAATAATAGAAAAGATCTAATTTTACTTATTTAAAAAGATACTCAATTAAGTAGAATCTCTGCCGAGAATACGGATGAAATTGTGACCTCTGACTTACTGACGCACTATTACTTTTACATGTTACCCCAGCAGGGCTCCCATGTACACGTCAGTGGGTGTTTCATATTACCTTGGTAAAAATTTAAATATCTGTCCATAACTGTATTTATTTTGTTCTGTAAAATGAGGTATGTATTTTTGACAATTACATACATTTTATTCCCTGATTTTCCTGTATTTTATTTAATAATTTTTTAAAATTTTTATTGTTATTCAATTACAGTTTTATGCCTTTTCTCCCCATCCCTCCACCCCACCCCAGCTGAACCCACCTCCCTCCCCCACCTCTACCCTCCCCCCCGATTTTGTCCATGTGTCCTTTATAATAGTTCCTGCAATCCCCTCTTCCCACTGTCCCCACCCCACTCCCCCCCGGCCACTGCTAGACTGTTCCCAACCTCAATGTCTCTGGTTGTATTTTGTTTGCTTTTTTCTTCTACTGATTATGTTCCAGTTAAGGGTGAGATCATATTTTAATACTATCTAAATAAGTGCCAGTGTGTTCTTTATATTCATGAAGAACTTAACTAAAACTTACCTGGTTATTTGGAATAAAGGGTGCACTTGGAAGTAAGAAAATAATATATTTTTTGAAAAATTTCATAGCCAGAGACAGTGAATCATCTTAAACAGAGAAGTAATATATTCTACTTTTAATAATAACATTTAAAAAACAAATTAACTTAATTACTTTTGGTAAAAATGAGAGGGGTATCAGCACCTGTCACTAAAGATCTTTACTGTTTATTTTAAATTTTTATTTTTTTCCTCAGTGAAATTGTTCTATGAAAGATAAGAAGGTAATGTCTATAGAGTTACCTGTTTTCATTAGATACAAATTTAGGTTTTTCCTGAAATTGTAACATTGTAGATTTTAAATTATGACCTTTAAATTTGAACAATATAGTTTTAATATTTTAATTACCATTGAAGAAGAGAGCAAGGGTCAGTCAATCTGAGAAATACATTTGGTTTTCAAGCATAATAATTAATCACTTATAACTTTTAAATTACCCAAACTCAAAGACATGGAAAATTGCAGTTCACTTATTTATTCTAATACAGTACAAAAAAGTCAAGACATTTTGTGTGAATTAACTGGCAAAAGAAAAAAAATCAGAAAAGGGAAGTTCTCAGTTGATGTTCTTCTGGATTGCAACCCTAACCCCAGCCGCAGAGTTGTAGTTGGTATGTACACTCCACTAACACTTGAAATTTATGGCACTGAATTCCTGTTTCTAATGTTTCTCCAAATGCTAAATGAAATGTATGAAAGATACGTCTGTTGAACAATAGCTACAGTTCCTACTGGGGATTTTTTTTTTTTTTTGGTTGGAAGACTGAAGTTCAGAGAGAAGTCAGAAAGATCTAGCTTACATGCTAACACATGATTTATTATTCGGGATTTATTACTCTGTGAAAGGTGGGGAAACAAACGTCTTCTCTAGATGGTGTCACTGATTGTTTTGTTTCCAAAGTATTAGTGATAAGAAAAATATTACATGAACTCAAAAATTTAAAAGAAATACATACTTGAGAAGAAACCATCTAACGGTGCAATCAGTTAAATAACTTTTTCTTTACACTATAACTTTGTAGTAAAAGGATATTTGAAATGCTTTGTTAATAGACTCTTAATATTCTATGTGAGCTTTAGCATAACCCACAGAGCTATCCTAGGTCATGTGTACAGCACATAAAAAATATCTAGTCTTAAAAGAAAAGGTATGAACTTTATCATTTGGATGTGTTTAAAATTAATTTGACATTTACAAATATATTTTAAAGAAAATAATGAAGAACACTTAAAAGGCTCTTACAGAGAGGAAATTTCTGAGACTTATACAGTCTAATAACTTTTACAATTAACTAGCTAAATGATGTTTTCTTTAAACATTGGATACTATGAGATACAGTAAGAGATACTACCTCCTCCATAAACTTCTGTTGAAGTAGCTGGGTGCCTTAATACTGTATATAAAAACCTTCTATTTTCATTCTCTTTTAGACAATAGTTTGTAGGTAAGATTTAAGGGAAAGGATACATGGAGGAGCCACACACACATGTACACATGCTACTTTTAACATATCTAATCTATTTGGTATGAGTCTAGACTTGTAGTTATCAAGTTGTCTTTGTGTTAAAATAGATTGATGACTGCAAGGATATTTGGAAATCCCTTTGAATGATAGGGAGAGTAGGAAATGAACTGATTCTACTCCCATTTCAGTTATCCCTGTACATGAGGCTACAACAGGGGAACTCAGAGTAAAACCAGCTCAACTAAAGGTTAGGACGATGAGGCATTCAATAATTGGATTGTAAAATATTGTAATTATGAAGTTAGAAGAGACTTGAGGAATATTCATTTTTCATTTTAAAAGCTTTTCATGACTGAAAAATTTCCTACAGAGTAACAAAGTAGGAAAGAATACATACTAAAGTTTTTTGATATAAAAATGCAGTTCCTATTTTTTCTTTAGTTTTCAATTAAGAACTAGACTAGGAGGGAGTATACACAACTTGAAAAAAATATCTCAGCATCTTTGGCAGCCACAGAGAAGTCTGTTCTGCTTATATGTGTTGGCTGATCACTATAAACATTATGTATATAATGAAAATACTAAGCAAAAGTTTTGTTTGTAAATATAAAATTAAACACTATTTTAAACCTCTTTACTTTTTTGGTTAGAAATCTTTTTCACATCCAAATAGTCTTTCTGGTTTCCATGTCAGTTAACTGCATGGATTTTTAGTGGGCATTTCTGACATGCAAAAGGGAAGGAAAACAATATAAAAATAGCACCACCCCATAGCATGATCTGAATATCCCTTTTAAGATGGTATGCTTTATGTCTCCTGTAAATTTATGATCAAATAATTTCATCAGCTAAAACTGCATTTTCCCCAACGGCAGGATAGCTAATAGTTTGGGGCTAAAGCATAACAAATAGAAAAGGGCAGTTTTGTTATTACTTGATTAAAGTAACTGTTCTAATAATCAAACTTGTAACAAGTAGTCAGACTGTAATTTGTGGCAAAAGTGGTTTATTGTCTTAATGCTGTACATTAGGTTTATGTTGAGAAGACAAAGAATGTACAGTTGTTTTCTTGTTTGTAATCTCACTGTAACCTCTGGGGGGAAGTAGCCACGCTGTCTGCCAGGCTGGATCAGGACTGTAGGCTGCCTGTAGGAAGGCTGCTAAACCTGTTTCCCAAGGACCTCCCTGAAGGAGGCTCCTTGCCTTAGTGAATTGGTCTAACCCCTTCATCTGGAAGGCTCAGAAGTTTGATTCTGAGCCCATTGTAAAATTGGATCCGTCTTTTAAAGGTAGGTTTATCCGAGCTACTATTTGCTTGTTTGATCATTCGTGCACTCATTCCCTCGCAGGGCCAGGGCCAGGAAGTATACTAGGTTTAGGAGTTGCATTGGTAAATGAGACAGTCCCTGCGCTCCATGCTCCACGCTCCATGCACCTCACAGGCCATGATTTTCCTTTTACCACACTCACTGTATTTTCCAGACTTAGTCTAATAGCAGTCAAGTCCTACTCAGAAAGAGTCTTTTTCTAGGATGACCGTGTCTGCTGGTATCAATGCAAAAGAGTTAAAATTTAACACGTTAAAGAACAATCTGATTTCTAAATTCCCAGGAAACACTTCATCATAAATTCCAAGTACTGTCAAGAGTTTGTACTTAAATAAAGTAGCTAAATAGTCTCCTGGAGTCCTATGTTAGTTTTTTTTTATGTTCTGGACCAAACTACCATGTTTTTTTTTTTCTGGGCAACAGGTTTAAAATCTAAACATAAAGGTTTATTTTTCATAAAATATGTTTTGAATTTGACCTTCACAGGGAACATTCTAAGTGTCATAATCAACAAGGTTTCAGGGACCTCTTTACAGAGAACTACTGTGATTATGTTTTTGTGGTTGGATTTTTCTGAACCCATTAGCTCCATGGTAATGGAGTGGTGGAGTTAAGGTTTTGAGAATCATCACACTACCCGCTTACCAGAATTCAGTGAAAAACAAAGATGACTGATAGGTTTATGTTCTAGCACAGTATATTTTTAAAGTGGTGTTTGTTAAACTCTCTAGAGGGTACATCAAAGGGAATATGAAAATCCAGCTTTGATCAACTGAGCCTTCTTATAATTAGACTCTGCAGCAAATGTTACAAGATCAAATGGAAGAGGCAAATTTAGATATAGGCATGAGATAGGTCTCTTTTCATTGGGAATAATGTGTATCCTTGGATTGGTAAAAATGGACAGTAGGAAAATACCATTTTCTAAGTCTCTACATTACATAAAAGTCTCCTGTTTATCCCTCATATGATTTGAGAGCATCCGTTAGTTCAGTGTGAATACAAAATGCACGTCAGTGAGCAAATAACTTTCTTTCAGAAACTTCATGCTTCATGAGCAGAAGAAAAATCCTGAAGTTTTCTTATCAGATATTTAGAGTTCATAGTTATCTAAAATTTACCTCCAGTCTTAATGGTAATACAGGCAATTTCATGTATCAAAAATATACTTTGATTAGTATTCCACCATGAATGATTTAATGAGTTTCCACTTCATTAGATTAATCTTGAAAGTTCTGCATTCCACATCTGTTGAGAAGACCATCACAATCTTTAAATTAGTCATTTTGCTGTGAATTGATTGGGATTTGATGAAAAACAATGATTGTTTTTTCAGTACAAGTAATTTTTTTCTTACCCTGGTAGAAATACCAGGGTCTAAAGAGAGAACTAAGGGGAATCTAAAGCTGAGATATTAAATGTGTGACCCAACATACCAATGTAGTACTTTCTGCTACATCACTGCGGTTTGAATGGAGGCTTTTTTTGTTTTGTTTTGTTCTTTACTAAGCATCGTTGCCTATAGTTTTATTCAAGCATGAGACAGTGAAATGACCAGATGTTGCAGGCAGAGTTCCTGTGACTGGAACTCTGAGATGGAGATTAGCATGTAAAAGGTTTACCAAGGAGTATTCTTCCATCGACCTCAGTGGGGAAGTGAAGGAAGCATGGGGCAGAGGGGAGAGGGAGAAGCTGGGCTTCGACAGTCACTGCCATCACCTTAGCAGATCCAGCAGGCAGCTCTGGAGCTGGGAGGCCTTTGAGCGTTCTAGCTTGGGCAAAGAGCATTGGGCATTGTATCCCTATTTTGGCCAGTCACTGGATGGGGGCTACCTCAGGAAGGGCGCATGACCATTTGGGTGAGGTATCTCTAATCAGCTGGCAGCAGCCTTCTGCGGGAGACTCAGCTGTGAGCTGTCAGTGCCAACCTGTCTCGGGGGAGAGAAGAGTAAGATGCTGCGGAGGATCTGGTCCGCGTTCTGCAGCAGCCGTTGTGTGTTACGTGCAGTGGAGTCAACTCCGACTCCCGGTGACTCTATGGACAAGTGATGTCCACCATGTCCTGTCCTTGGCAGGCCAGCTCAGCTCCTGTTGACTCATGCCTATGGCTTCTTTTATGGAGTCAATCCATTTTACACTGGGTCCTCCTCCTTTCGTGCAGCCTTCTGTTTTTCCCAGCATTATGGTCTTTTCCAAAGAATTCCGCCTTCTATGATAGGCCCAAAATAGGACAACTTCAGTTCTATCATTTTTTTTTGTTTGCTCTAACGATGTTGCAAGTTTAATTTGCTCTGGGACCCACTTGACCCACCCAGGGCCCACTTGACCTACCCAGGATCCACTTTCCAGTAGTCCAGGGTACATGGAGAGCTTCCCTCCAATACCATATTTGAAATGAATTGTTTTTCTCTATCAGTCTTCTTCGCTGTCCAACTTTCACGTTTATACATAGTAATTGGGAATACCAGGGTGTGGATGATCTTAGCCTTGATCTTCAATGACATCTTTGCTCTTGGTGATCTTTCCTAATTCTTCTGTTGCTTCCCTTCTGAGTCTCAGCCTTCTCCTGATTTTTTTGGCTACAATCTTTGAATTGATGACTGACCCAAATTAGACCACCAGCAATCAAATGATGACGGACTATTACTATTGTCAGCCATTGTATAAGGCACTTCATGTAAGGTTTCATTAACCCACGCAGTAACCACAATAAAAGGAGGTGATGGCTTCCCTTTTCTAGGAAGAAATAGAGGTTTAAAGAGGTTGAATAATGTGCCCAAGATCACAGGCAAATGGCAAGTCTCCCTGCCTCCAAAGCTTGTGATTTTTTTCATGTTGCTTCCTACAGTAAGAAAGATGGTAGAGTAGATTGTCTACACTCTAAGATTCCTTAAAGTAATTTTGATTCTGGAGAACATGTGAGGATTAAATTAATAGTCATTATTAATACCACGACCACCAATACATACTACCACCATTAGAAAGAGATTTAGTGTGGAATTACTGACTAAACCAAGTTGTACGTGATCCCCGACTACCCGAAGTGCATAGACTAGATGACACAAGCAAAGTCATTCATTACAATGATATACTGAAACCTCAGTGTTCTCATCAGTAAAATAGTGCTAACACTCTACTTTGAGAGGTTATAAGAATTTAATTTAATTGTACATGACTTGAGACACTGTAGGCTCTCTCAAATTTATTTCCTATGCTTAAATTTAGTGTAAGCATCTACATAGAGAGTATTTGCTTTTACAATTGTGAAACAGAAACGATTTTCATTTTGATTATTGTATTTATTTATTTATTTAGAGAGGAAGGGAGGAAGAAAGAGGGAGGGAAAAACATTGATGCAAGAGAGCAACGTCAATTGGTTGCCTCTTACATGAGCCCTGACTGGGGACTGAGCCCACAACCCAGTCATATGCCCTGACCTGGAATCAAAATCCCGACCTTCCAATTTGCAGACTGACACCCAACCAACTGAGACACACCGGCGGACCTCATTTTGATTTTAATTTACAGTGTCCTCTTGGACAAGACAATTGGTATCTCTGGCCTATCAGTTGGTATCCCTGGACCTTACCTTCCAGGTCTGTAAAGTGAAGGGCATGAAGTGAGTGAACTAGAAGGTTTCTACAAGCAGTAATATCCCACTCAGTATTATTGATGACAGAGAGCCAGGAGGTGCAAGATGAAATGATGCATAAAACCATGACTGGCCTTAAGTGCAATGACCCTCCCAGGTCAGGAAGTTTATGGCACCTCTGCTGTGGCTTGTTGTTTTCCCTGAAGTAAATCATTTCCTCTTTAGTACTTACAATGCGTGCCTTATACGTAGTGTGTGCTGAGTGAGTACAGATCGCCTAGAGTGAAGCAAGCATATTATATGAAATCAAATATAATCTCAGTTGAGAATGGAATTCAATTTAATTTTTATCATGATCAGGAAGAAACAACTTGGTGTTGTCCTGCCATGTAAAAATCCTGATTATTTTTAAAAAATCATCTTGAAATACACATATTTAAAACATATGTTAAATTATATATGTCAGTGTTGTATACATTTTGAGGTACAAGGCATGTGTGTGTATGTGTGTGTGTGTCCTTTTTCCTCAATTCCTGGGTACTTGCGTGGTGAATCTTTGCCATGTGTAACACTCAGCGCTGGAGATTTAAAAGTGAATCAAGGAGACAGTGCTTCCTAACTTTGTGGGAACTGCCTGCCTATATATCATATGTACGTGCAGAAGGCACACACATTACATGTGTGCATGTAGAACTGCACCCTTTTTTATTCCTTACTTTTTAGCCTGGCCCATCCTATGAATTTTTGGTACTTAATTGAGAAGAAAATATCTGACAAGGAAAGCAAGGAAATAAAATTAGATGAAGAGTGCCAAGGAAAATAGCCTTAAATTTCAGAGGGTGTACCACAAGATTTTCAGATGTCTACCGCCCCCACCACCAAAAGAAAAAAGAAAAGAAAAGAAGGAACAACACACCACCCAAAACTTTTTCTGCGTGAGACGCAGGAAGTCTGTAGCTGGTGTACGGGCACTACACAATGTCAAAGTGTGAACTCTAGATAAGGGGGTCATCTCCAAGATATCTACATTTTTTTATCTCTACCTCCATTTTTATTGGCCATAACCCAAAGATTCAAAGGCGGAAGCAGACTGTAAAGGGCTCCCACCCAAGCTATGTCCAAAATGTATTCTATTTTATTTTTCTGAGTTTCTTACCATCAGCTATTAAAGGGTGTTGAGAGGAGAACGTGATAGTTTAATCTGCCATCATGTTATTACTATTATGTCTAATAAGGTGATTTTAATCACAACTCATATCAAACATTCTTCGTGTAGAATGTTTCCCCCCAGCCTTTCCCTAAAATCCTGGATCAAATCAACTGAGCACTGGCATTATATTTTCTTCTTAAAAGTGTTTAATCCACCAAAGGCAGAGAAAGGATCCACACATTAATATTACTTGGATTTGTACCAAGTGGAATGCATACGTTTTGTTATACTTTTTCATTAAAATTTTTAACACTAAATTTTACCTTTATTAATGGTTTTGATAGAAAAGTTACACTAACATGTGAGATTTTCTACCTGAAGTCCTTATTTCTTAGATTTCTGAAAAGGCTGTGCCCAGAAGGTAGATGTACGTCTTCTTAAATGGCTTCCACATCACTTGAAGTCATGTGAAAAAAAAAATCAAACTGTGAATTGAAAGGCTGCACCTAAAAATGATGTCATGAAGCAAATTGATAGGACTCAACAGGGTATAGTGCTGCCTTTGTCTCGTGCTTCAGCAGCCCAAATCTAATTGTTGAATAATGTGCTTGGGAGGACAGTAGTGTCTTTCACTGAAATGCTGCGCAGAAAGCCCCAGCCAGGCAGTGTGCTATTTCCAGTCAAGTGCATGGGGGGTTTACATGCTGAGAGCAGCTGTAAAGATGTTGGCATCGGAGCAACTCTGGAGCCAGTTCAAATAGAAACTTAGATTTGCGTCCAAAAGAGCTTCTGTGAACTATAGGTGTTTAATTTTCAGCTCTCCTGTGAGCAAATGTTTAAATATAGTAAACTGAACTAAAAAGGCTCTCCTTTAAGGTTTTGCTTTTCTTACAGTTTGTGAAAGGGGCTTTGCTGTGTCCGAGTTGGTAAGGAGCAGATGTGATCCTCACTTTGCCAGCTATACATTGTTACAATTAATGTTACAGTCACTTAGAACATCATGCTTTGGTCAAGAGCTTTGGCCGGCATTTTAAGTTCAGTGTCGTACATGGATGCCTTACTGACTATGTTTGTTACAAGACAAACAGCACACAAGGAACTTCATCCGCATTGCCTGCTTTTGAATCATGACTTAGTTTTATAGAAATCTGTAAAACATCATAAAATAATACCCATAAAAATGATGTATTACAGAAAAATGTTGGTAATTTAAAAAACTTCCTTTCAGGCAAAATCACACACATGTATAAACTATTAATGTCATTTTATGAGCAAATGTTAACTTCTATTAAAATTTCAATGAACTGTTTTTCAGCCCATTTTGCATAGTGAAGCCAGCAGTAGTCCTTTCAGTAAGAACAGTACCACATTGGCTGGGTCCTTCAGAAAAATGCCTCCTGTCTTGCTCATCCTAAAAACTGAAAGTCAGCTGATTATACTGGAGGGAGAAAAAATCATTTTATTTCCCTGAGTAGATTCAACTCAAATTATCTGAGCAAATAACTTTCAGAAAGATCTGGTCTCCAAATATCTTCTACTTACTTTAATTCATTATTAAAGAATCCAGAAACCTAAAGTTTCTCATCTTTTCTTGGTTGAGTCTTGATGCCAAAATAGTACGTAGTCTTCCCATCACAAACCCTTCCCTAAAAAAATGATGTGTGTGTGTGTGTATGTCTGAAACTGTGTATTTATATTAGGTCCCGAATTGCCATTGTTTGAAATTTCCCTTTCAGCTTTTTTTTTTCTGTAAGATGGACCTTCCTATGTAATTTCAGTAATCACTGGGGCTCAGTGTACCTGTTCACCAGTGTTATTTTGATGAGGAGATGGGTGACTGCCCTGGCTGGGTAGCTCATGTAGTTAGCATGTCGTCCCTATATGCCGAAGTTGTGGGTTTGATGTCTGGTCAGAGCACACACAAAAATCAACCAATGAATGCGTAACTAAGTAGAATGACAGATATCTCTCTCTCTCTCTCATCAATAAAAAAGAAGAGTGGAGTGACTAAACTATGTTTTATACAGCTTGTATTGGATCAGAATAGAATTATACCTATTATTACTTCAACATAACTTCTTAGATATTACCCTACAGAACTTTCCTAGGTGATGTTTTAACTGGGATCACGAAAGGAATCTTTCTGTCAAACACTGCAAAGCCGAATGGGAATCCAGAAGGTACAAGCCATTTTACAGAAATTTTGAATGATCTTCCAGCTCCCCCACCAGTGACGAAGCAGATGCTGGCAGCCTAGGCAGCCCGCTCTCTCCAGGGACAGTCAGGTTTGCCCTAGCTCAGACTTCTGCCCTCTGCTCTGTGCCTCCAGCAGGAAGCGCACTGCACTGTTTGCTCCACAGGCCACCCAGCCCGCCCCCTTCTCCTGGCTCAGCTCTCTCGGGGGCCTGCCTGCAGGTGTGACCTTACTCATCCACCTATAACAAGTCACTGTCCCATTTTTCTGAAGTTTAAAAATAGAACTGGCTAAAAGAAGACTGTAAGCAAGTCAATTTTTATACTATCCCGGAAACTTATAATTATAAAGCTTGGTGAACTTCATGAACTTCTCCAAGTGTGTTTTTGTTGCAGACTTGTGATTGATGTGGAGGATCCCTGGGGCAGAGATGAGGCCATTTAAACGTGGAGAGGCTGAGTGAGTTGCCCTGATGTACATAACCAGCCAGAAGCTCTGTGGAGTTAATACCTACATCAGCTCATCCCCACCCCAGGGCGATTTGAAATTAGATCAACATTTTGGCAATGGTCTGGCCAGCTGAAATTCCACCTTGCTTTTCAATAGGTGTGTTAGCTTTATAAAAGTTAACTATGTTTTCTCTTGTAAAGTAAGCTGGTAGGCCTCAGGAACACACTAAAGCAGCTACATTAAGTAGAAAGGAGGTGCTTTTTTTCCTGATGTAACCACACTCTAAATCTTCACAATCCGAAACAGCTAGCTCTATAATTCTAAGCCAGCAATATTCAAAATAGCACAATAAGGACTGTTAGCAAGATGTGGAAATTTTCTTGAGTAGTCAGAATATGTCCCAGAAGCCAGGATGTTTGCTGACCATTAGCGCTAATTTCATTCGATCTGTATTGGCTGACTGATGGCCTCAAAGTGGACAAATGAATACAAATAGGCTGAGATTCATGACTACTCAGAAAGACCATCTTGTCTCACGATCTTGCAAACCATAGTCAGCACACTCTTTCCCTGAGGGAGGCGTCGGCTATCTTTTTGGCCCTCCTGGAAGCTTCTTCCTAGTAAAGGGACCAACTGGAGCTCTGCCGTGTGTGAGGACCTGAACCTATCACCCAGGGTTTTTAGGGTTTTAGAAACAAAATAGGCATTTCTTTCAGAGCTGGAAACCAAGGCCTCAATGCCTGGTGACAATCTCAGAGTCACATGGTTGGTTAATGGAAGAGCCAAGACTGGAACCCACTGGGATCCACTTGGCATACGGCCCGATACTCACATAAACACAGCTATTTCAAGAGGAAGGCAATTTACTCTGCTCTCATCTGGCACAAAGTAATCACTCACTAAATGCTCCCTCCTCTTTCTCCATACCGTTAACAATATGTTTCCTAAGTTTATATGGCTTGTATTCGAATTGTAAAGGAAATACCTTGAAAGGCATAATTTTAGATGAGGAAAGGATCTTGAAAGGGTTTAGCTTTGCAAGCACACTGTCCTTGCCACAGTGACTTTTTTTTTGCAATAATAACAAAATATTTTTTGCTTAGCTAGATTATGTGATTTAGATAGAAAGGAGACCAAAGTAAATCTTTTTAAAGTTCAATTTCAGTGTTTGCTGAAAAACACTTAAGAGTATCTATTTCATACACTAATATATTATACTTGAGATCTATGTGCAAACATATACATAGTTTAACATTATGTAAATGTTAATATTATATAAATATTTTGAAAAGTAATTCTAGTGATGAATTAACTTAAGGCAATTAGACAGCATATTTAAGCAAGCTATTTATGTATGTTATGGAAAGTTGTATTGGGAAAATATTTCTATTTTTAAAAATCTGTATTATGGAGATTTTACATCAGACCGTTCTTATTACTAAGATGTTAACATAAGAAGTATTCCTTAAAGGACAAAATTGTGCCAGCTGCATCTATAATTTGCTGTGCTCCGACCCTGGACTATTTAAACTGCTTCCATTTCTGTGTACAAACCTGAGTGGGTTTTTTAATGCCCTCAAATTAAAGGCTTATTTGGAAAATTTGAGCTCAGAGGCACACTTATCCTGTTACTGCCGCCTTCTTCCCAATATATTCTCCCAACCTATTGGGAGGGCAAGTTGTTAAAACCAAAGCTTGTTCTAACTATTAATTTCAGGTTCTTCACCTGTACCGCATAACATGGAGTAAATTGGAAGCAATAACCTTCACTGACTTTTCAAATTTGTTTTACTCCTACCTCCCCTCCCCACCCACCCACTGGTAACCATATGTGAAGATATCTAAAAGAAAACTGAAAATGAGTAGAAGGAGAGGCCCAGAAAATTGAATGAATGAGTGAGTGAGTGCGCGAACTGAAATATGGCAAACACGCTCTGCTATTAAATAACAGCCATAATCACAATAACACTAAAAACTAATATTTTTTCGAGCATCTTACTATAAGTCAAATATATCCCTAGGACCTTATGTGAATAGTTCACATGCTCCAAAAGTTAGCCATGCACTATTTAGCCAGTAACTTCATCATTGCCTTCGTGGGTATTAGAACTCCAGTTAGCTTTTATTAGGCTAAAACATTTTCCACTTCTGTTGATCATATTTAGCAATATTTTTCTGGCTAATGCCAAGAAAAGCCAAAACCACTTTTACCCTGCAACATCGGCTGGATAGTCCGTATATAAAGATTTCCCGTGACATTCTCGAGTGGCGTGAACGTAAGGTGAGTGTTTTTTAGAGTGTCCTGAGTTTTTCTTTGGGGGTAATGAAACATGCAAGATCAAAGTTAAGATAGACCTTCGGTGAACTCCAGGTTGGGCACTTTGCTGCTTTTATGTTTTCCCATCAACAGTTAGGCTGTGCTTCAGTGCGTCCTTGGGAGATTAATCTTCCGTCCCACCGTGGCAGCTATTTTCGTTCCACAAACAAGCTGTCATGGGAGCTTGCTGTCTTTTGTCTTTCTTCTTGTCATCTTTGAAGTCCTTTGAGTTTGGCCCCAGTGATTCTTACAGGGATCTTTGTTCACTGGTAGTTTTGTGGTGTTTATGTATGAAAGGGCGAGGTTTTTAAAAATGTCTGTGCTAAACACAAATCTGATTGTTTTACTTTCCCATAATTAAAACCTTTTTATGTTCATTACTGCTCTTATTAAAATTCTTCATTTTCTTAAACATGGTTTGCAGAATGCTGCAGAACCTCATCTCTGCCTCCCTTGCCATTTATCTCTTATTTTCTCCCCACTTTGCACACTGTGCTTCAACTAAGCTGAACTCAAGTTGCTTAAACAATCTGTGTTCTCTCACCGGCAAGCCTTTGCATCCACTGACCCTACTGCCCAGAACACTGTTATTTTTTTTTTCTCATCTGCCTCCCCTCTTGATTGGCCCACTTCTATGCTGCATAGTTAGGTCTCAATTCCTTTCTCATCTGTTAGAAGTGGTACCATTTCTAGGGAGTTTAAACCTAGATTATCACACTCATTTGCCTGCTCTATCCAGCAGTTTTCACATTGCATTAGCACTATCTACTTCTTTATCTGTATTTACAATAATGCATACATTCCTTAAAGCCAGAGATTATATCTTATCCATGACTGTGTTCCCAGCACCCATTACAGTGCCTGGCATGTACGTGCTTAGTGACTATTTATTAAGCGGATGGGTGTGGGGGATGGTAAGAGGTGGCTTAGAAAGTTCGAAGAGGGCAGATGTGGAGTACTGTGGCATCCGAAGAAGCTCATCTTACTTGATCCCAGAGAAAACTTTGAGTTACAGAAAACATACTCTTAGATTCGTATTTTCATTTTCATAGATGTTCCTTGTAGTGACATGGAGGGTGAGTTGGAGGTGACAAGACTAGTGACAGAGAGAGGAGTTACCGAGCTTTTTGTCCAAGAAAGAAAAGATGAGAACCTTACACTAAGTGGCCATGGGGATGGGGTGAGGGAATAAGTTAAATGGCTGTGAATAAAATAAATATCGTTAACTCTTGACAAACTATTTAAAACAGTGTGGGAGAAAGAAGAGAAAAAGGCTGCTTCGAGTCCTAGCTTGGCTTTCTCTTATGCTACTAACAATTATGAAGTATATAAAAAGTCAAATTATTTGAGGACTGGTATTTGGATTGAGGGACCTATGGGGTATCCCAGTGGGGATGTCAAGCTGACATTCACAAGTGTGGGTGTGGTGCTCAGCAGCACATGTATGGCGTCCGTATTTGAACATAATGAAGGCCTGCGTTTGGATGAGATCACCCAGAGAGAATGGGTGTAGAGGGAGGACCTCTGAAGAGAGCCCCAGAAAGTATGGGCTTGAGGCACACTTGGTTGCAGGGAACAGCGACCCACTGAGGCTGGATCAAGTCAAGAAGTGGGACGGTAGGTATAATAAGGGTTCTTGTGATAGAATCCAAAAACAAGCTACAAAGAACAGCTCCTCCCATTAGTTACTAGACCTGGGATATCTAGAATTAAAGATTTTGTGTTTCCCAAGCATCTGTTTCCTCTCATCTCTCTGTTCTGCACCTTTTCTCTCATTCTCTCTCTTTTTGTCTACCCATCAGTGTCCTTTGCAAGTAGCCAAGGCATCTTTCACCTTTAAATGTGTATAACTTCATCATTTCATTGTTCACCATTCTCTGAATAAGTTATCTGTAACTCTGACCTCAAAGTCTCAAAGAGAGAATCTGACCAAGTAACCAGAGGTCGTAGTGTGGCTATGACTACAGGAGATGCGGGGAGTGGGGACGGGGGGCAGGTCTTGGGAGAAGGTGTGTGCATGAAGCCTGGGAATGGTTTCTGTGGTACATTGTTATTTAAAGGAGCACTTCTCAGGTTTTAATGTGCCTGTGAATCACCAGAGAATCTTGTTAAAATACAGATTTTGGATGGTACATCTGGGTGGTTTTGCATGCTGACCAGTCTCCTAACAGGAGGTGCTGTGATGCTGCTGCTGCTGCTGCTTCTGCTGCTCTAAGGGCCATACTTGGAATAGCAAGTTGTTGGGGACAAGCAGAGCAGGGGGATTCTCAGAGAGGGCACAATAAGGGCAGGAGGAGAAAAAGGAGAAGGTAGGAACTATGGGGGAGAAACTAAAGAATCAGGGAGTGTTAAGAGGCATCTGATGTTGCAGAGGGTGAGTGAGATAAAATTGAAGCCTCATTCATATAAATAATGTCCACAGTTTTGTGAATTCTTTCCCCTAGTGCTTAGAAGCCTGTGCATCAGACAGCAGGAAGATCCATGGCTGGATTCAGGCAGAGTTGGGGAGTTACCTTGCAGGAATATGGAAGGGGAATAAGAGACTTGAATATATTAACAAGGGAGATTACATGTAGAAACAAGGCAGTTTAGGTTGTTTCAAATTATACATTGGCTTTAGATTGCTTTGTTTTAATTTTTAGTAAAGGAGAAAGACTCAATTACTGCATAAGAGAGAAAAGTTTCCCATGAAAATGTGTGTGGGCGGTGTGCATGGGCATCCTCTTGCCAGGGACATCTATCAGGATTGTAAGCACACTCTTCACAGACCTACAACAGTTCCCTTGTCTGGACCGTCCAAGGGTATATGTCACCTTTGGCATTACACAGGGAATGTTTTCACGCTATGCTGATTATGGAGACACAGGACTCAACGTTTACGCATTAGCGATCTTACGGAGGATAGACGTGTGAGGGTGTGGTGCGTGTGAATTTCTTAGGAGAGTCAAAAAATTGTCCAGCTTAAAGGTGCCTCATCAAGGAACCTTTAATTCCACTTCTTGTTCATTTTTTTTTAACTGTGTCAAACTTTATTGAAGCGATTGGAGTAAAGTGGTAGTTTCATATTCATGGGGCTTCCAAAGAACATTTTGAGGTGGAAACATTAGAGAGGGGAATCAAACAATTTTCTGGTTAACTCTGGGGAAACTAGCATTCTGGGAATAAAGTGATGTCCCTGCTTGGCTGCTGGGAGTCCTAGCAGGATACTGGCATGACCCGTGTAACCCTGGACTAAGAGCAGCCTGCCCAACATGGAGATGCTACATTGAGTGCAGAGCTTGAAGAAGAGTGGCGAGGGAGGTTGGCAATACTTGCCAAGTCTATCACATTAACAGAATCACAGATTTGTTGTCAGTTGCAAATTCACAGCCAGATTGCCTCCAGATTCCTTGCCATCCTGAAACGATCTGCGTAGAGCCTGAGGTCACTTAAATATAAATAGTTGCTTTGATGAAGTTGTTCAGTTCTCTGTATTATCAATCATTTAATACATTCCTGCATCTAAAGTATTATTTACACTTTACCGTTCAACGATGTTACATCAGGCAACACTTCACCTGATCCGGAGAATCGGTGTGTGGCCGCCCTGACTTTGCAACCATGTAGGCATGTAGGCATTAGAACGGGCCCTAGAACTCTCAACTGCCGGCCCTTGCATTGAATCTTCAGAAACTCTCAAGGCTGCTAAATATTTTAAACCTTCTAAAACAAATGACAGACTCTTCATTCATTAGACTTTAATAGAATCACATAGATAATTCAAAAAAGGACTTTCGATGCAAGCTGAGCAGTAACTTAAGCTAAATTTTCTAAAACTGATTTTCACTGACTAGTGTTTCCAACAAATTCACTAGCGACAGTTTTACAGACATTCAAATAATGAACAAGATTTAATTTCAATGCATTCATTTTGTTCACCACTTAATACAGTACAAGAAAAACATTCATTCCATCTACAGATCTGTATTGAAAGCAGCTAAAATTGATTTCTTGATTTGAGCTATCTCTTGGGATCTGAAAGTCCTATTTTAGGAAGATATTAAAGAATATCATATTTGACTGACAGAGAAGTACCTGCAGCTAGTGTGGAGTAAAAATTCAAATCTCTGAAATAAACTAACATGATACTGGTTATTGAATCTATATCTAAATGTTGTTTATAAATGAAGGTAGGCTCTAGCATGGCTGGGAGATTTTCCATTTTAGGTTTGAGTTTCTTTGAAAAATAAATTTTGCGAAAGTAAGCACGAGTAAGTCATCGCCAGGAATTCACAAGCAGAGGCAAGAATGGAGGGTGGAATTTGTTTTGTTGTTTAGATTACCTGAAAACTTTGCTTTTATAAACTGTAAGTATGAATATGGTACTATATCTGCCTTTGAGAATATCTCCAGCCAGATGCTTTTGAGTTGGGTAATTTTCAGAAGCTATGTTAACTCTGGTTTGCCAAGGCTTCATTCAGTGTCTGCTTCAGGGGCCATCTTTCTAAGTAGCTCTGCCTTTATGAGAAAACAAATTAATTTCTTAATGAACTAGCCGATAGTGTAGGAATCATTTAGCAGTAACATTTGATTTCTCCAAATGGGAAAATCCTAAGCACTCTATTTTAGACTCCCTAACATTCTTCACTAAAGTATTTTAAAATTAGTCTCTTAAAACATATTAATTTAAGGGTGATTACACTATGTTTAACAAATTGCCCTTTGAAAAAAATGTCTCTTAAGACAATACTTGGGCTTACCACTTTGCCATGTCTATTGTTAATTTCAGACAGACCCTAGACTTAATTTCAGAAGAGCTGGTTTGACTCTTGGTCTCACTATTAATTAGATGTGTAACTTTTGGCAAATTAATGTATATTAGCTTTATTTGTTTCATTTGAATATGGAGGTAAAACTAATTCTCAGGGTTATTATGATGTCAAATGAGATAATATATATGAAAGCCCTTTAATGTGAATTGATCTATAAGTATAATGAACATGATGATACTGTGCCTAGTTTGACATTTAATCCGGTTAAGTAATCACTATTTAGGAGCACAGTCTCTAAATGCTATCTAGCCTCTATGCTGTAAATGTTTTTTGGTGAATATTACGGGAGTCTTCTCACTGACGCACAGAGTGTGTGTTACAGTAATGTTGATGACAGCCAACACTTAAACAGTGCTAACTAGGCACCCACACAGCTCCCAGGACTTCACATTATTAACCCACGTGATCCTCCCAATAAACCCAGGAGACAGGTGCTGGTATTACCACCAGTGTAAAATTGGGGAAACTGAGGCACGGAAAGATGAACTTGTTCAAAATTACAGTCAGTGTTATCAGTCAAGTTAAAATCTCCCGCACCTTTCATTGAATTCCTAGGGAAGACTTGGGCAAAACAACACACCATGAGAAAGGACATCACGAGCATCACTTGGGTCTTGGATATAGGGAACGTTGCCTCTTTTTGGGAAAATGACGCTGCCTGCACACACGGGATGACGCAAAGCATGTTCCTCGTTTTCCTTTCTGGTTCTCTTTTCAATCTTCAGTGCCCAGTGCTGGGTGGATCAGTGCTGATTCACCCGGATCAGTCCCCTCCCCTGAGCCCCAGGCGCAGTAGCAGGGAGCTACCCTTCTCGCAGAGGGCCGCCCCTAGGAGGCCCACGCTATGAGCGAAGTAATTGAAAGGAAAAGCCCAACCCCATCTAAACAGATATTCCGGAACTCACACACCCTTTATCTATTTCTTTAGATTTAGATTTTGTTGGAATTAGGTTCATATACTGTACTTCATTTTCACTTTAGGCATTTTCCATTCATTTAAAGTAATTTTTTCATAAATTTAACCAGTTTGTTAACTTTCTTTTTATTGTTGACATTATTACAGATGTCTCCATTTTCCCCTCTTCGCCCACCTCCACCCAGCCCTTGCCTTCCCCATCCCTCTGGCCATCACCACACTGTTGTCTGTGTCTACTATGGGTGGTGCATATGAGGAGAGATCCCCCCAAAAGCTGGAATTATCCTCTGGAAGGTGGGCCCCTTGTAGTACAGGCTTCCCCACTAGGTGAGTGCTCTAGGAACCGATCTGTAGCAGTGCACCAGCTGGCGTTGTCATAAGAGGGTGCATTTGGCTTCACTGAATGTTTTTGAAGACGTTTTCAGTGCATTTGCCCATTTCATGATGGGTGACTTCCGAGTGCACCTTCCCACACTATGCTGAGTGTTCAGCAGTTTTTGACCAAAAACATGTGGCCCTCGTGCCTGCCCCACCCTCCCTATTCACCCAATCTCATCCCAAGCGACTCTTTTTTTGTTTCCTCCATGAAAAAAGTCCTCAAAGGGAAATGTTTTGCAGACGTGGAAGAGGTAAAACAAAAAATGGCAGAAGCACTAAAAGGCGTCCAAATTGACAAGTTCAAAAACTATTTTGAGCAGTGGAAAAAAGTCTCAGGTGGATTGCATCAAATGGAGAGTACAGTATATACCCAGTTTTATCGAAGGTCTTTTATGTGTCAGGGATCTACAAGGAGTAAGATGGTGAATACGACAGTGCATACCATCTGCTTGTTGAGCGTAGAGACTACAGGGAGAAGAAAGACAATAAGCGAACAGTCTCACAGGTGGAAGCAGCGCCCCACTCTGAACAGTGCTACAGAGGAGAGGCGCACCCAGAGGTGGCCGCAAGGGAGCATTGGGCGAGCCCTTGATGGCCATCCGCTGTTTTCTCCTGGCTGTCTTCAGACCTGTACGAGGTGTTGGAGATGTAGGGAGGCAGAACAGAGGGAGGGCACGTTAGAACAAACGGATGGGGAGCAGAGTTGGCAAGACAGCGCTGGACACAAAACCAGTGTGGGACACAAAACCAGTGCGGGAACACAAAAAATAGTTCACTACACAAAACCAGTGCAGGACACAAAACAGCACATAACAAAAACCAACAGTGCACAACTAAAAACAACAGTGCATATCACAAAAACAGTGATTGACACAAAAAATGGTACAGGACACAAACAGTGAAGGACACAAGGTGGTCACAGGGAACATAAAAAGCAAACTTAGTCTGAGTAGGATAACATGTATGTCCTTGAATATATCACTGTATATAGAAGAATAATATTTGTTGTAACTACCATTTTCAAGAAATGTTATTGCATTTTTATTGTACTCTTTCATGAAAAGGGGAGGAACTCAACAAATTTAGAGTGATTTGCAGCAACGTGGTAAAAGGACTTTATTGTTTGAAAATAAATGTGTCAGTTTTATGGCAATTTCTTTATCCAGAATGCTGGATAAATGAGATTACTGTCTACATTCACACAAATATTTAAGAGCAGTATGAATATAATTACAGAAGCATTACTACGTGGGAAGACAGTGGACCTTGGTGTCCGGTTCTACCTGATGGCCAGAGCCTGGATAAATAATAACTGAGGAACAATTGACTGCTTTACTTTTCCTCTACTTCTTATTACCATTTTTCATTATAATATTTGTTTATCTTTGTGTCCAAAACAGCAATGTAAGAATCATTCAGAGACTTAATCTTCCCTGGGCGTTGGTATATACTAACTATACCAGGCACTCAATGAGTATTCACTGAATGAAGGCATAAATGAGGTAATCACACAAGTATATAATTACAAACTGTAAAAAGCCAATGTGAGAAATGAAAGTACTTTCAAAACTATGAGTATTCCACACATGCAAGGTGATACTATTTTTTTGAGTTTTAGAAAAGATTACAAACTGCCAGGAGATAACGTGTTAATTGTTTGGTATCGGTTGCTTTCTTTCTCTCTTAAATTTTTTTCAATTACAATTGACATTCCATATCACCTTGCATTAGTTTCGGGTGTACTGCATAGTGGGTAGACATTCATATAATTCATGAAGTGGTCCCCCCAATAATTCTAGTGCCCCCTGGCTCCATACCTAGTTATTACAATAGTATTTCCTATATTCTCTATGCTGTACTTTATATTCCTGTGACCGTTTTGTAACTACTGATTTGTACTTCTTAATCCCTTCGTCTTGTTCAGTGATCCCCTCAACTCCTCCCTCAGTTTGTTCTCTGTATCAATGAGTTTGTTTCTGTTTTGTTTATTTTGCTCTTTAGAGTCCACATATAAGTGAAATCATATGGTATTTGTCTTTCTCTGTCTACCTTCTTTCACTTAGCATAATCCCCTCTAGTCCACCCATGTTGTCTCAAATGGTAAGATTTCATTCTTTTCTGTGGCTGAGTAATACCCAATTGTATATATGCACCACATCTTCTTTATCCAATTGTCTAGTGAGGGAGAAAAGGGAACCCTGGCTACCTGTAGGTAGGAATGCAAATTGGTGCAGCCACTATGGAAGTTCTTCAAGAAATTAAAAATAGAACTACTTTATGACCCAGCAATTCCTCTTCTGGTTGCTTTCTCTTTAAACATTTACTTGCTAAATGTTTCTCTTCCTTTTTATCCATGGTTTGTAATACTGAGTTCTATTTGTATGGTTCTCTAATCCCCTCAAACCCACTTCAATTACTCTAGAGATTCTTAGCTAAGGTCAGTGAAGATTTGTGAAATCCGTTCTTGCCTCCTGAGGCCTCATGTACTCCCGAAAAATGTATTCCAAGTGCCGTGGACCCTGTGCGTTTTACTGGAAAGAGTTCCCATAACTTTCATTAGATTCCCAGAGGATATGAATCCCCCCACCCCAAGTTTAAGAATAATTGCTTTGAAATTTTGTATTATTTTTGTTTTACTTTTTGTTGCTGTATCGGTACTTCTTTTTCTATGAGATGTTTTTATTTTCCTTTTTAATTTTCATGATATTTTGGTATTTTAAAATGTTTACAGTTTGTCCACAGTATGTGGTATTCTTGGATTATTGTACGCCTCTGATCCCAGCCCTTCTCTCTGTCTCTCTTTTGTCTGGCCAACAGTGTGGGGATGCGCCAACTGCAGGCTTGTGCTGTCCAACCCTTCTGGGACCTTTACTTCTCCGTGCTACCCGAATGACTACCCTAACACCCAGGCTTGCATGTGGACCCTCCGTGCCCCCACCGGCTATATCATTCAGATAACATTTAATGACTTCGACATTGAAGAAGCTCCCAATTGCATTTACGACTATTTGTCCCTGGATAATGGAGAAGGCCAAACTAAATTTTGTGGAGCAACTGCCAAAGGCCTATCATTTAACTCAAGTGTGAATGAGATGCATGTGTCCTTTTCAAGTGACTTTAGCATCCAGAAGAAAGGTTTCAATGCCAGCTACATCCGAGGTATGTAAACCAAAGACTGTGCCAAGCTTCTGCTTTCATTTAACATGTTCTGCAGTAAACACAGGACCAGCAGACAGAGCTGTGATCTTTTATGTGCATGTGAATGATTAGGATTAGAATTTAGGGGCAAGAAGATGTTCATTTTCTCTGAGTATTCTCATTAGCAATATGTGCGACCAGATCCAAAATCTGGTTACAGTAGAGCTAAATTCTTTTATATTGTTTATATGCAGAACATTTAAAGGCTACTTGGAAGACACTAGGTATTCCACAGCTAATAATTAAAATCTGTAATTTTAGCATCGCTCCATTGAATGTTTAAAACATTTCTATTTAGAAATCATTTTATTTTAGGCTTTTAAGATGTTGCCCTTTCAAGGAACCATGCTAGGGGACAAATATAGAGAATTAGCATTAAATTTTAAAAGAGCAATTTCTAACTTAAGCTAATAAACAACATAACCTGAAGAAAATCTCTTGGAAAAAAATGGCAATTGGAGGAAAGAAAATATATTTTAATCAAATATATTTCCCAGATTCTGGCATATCTGAACATTTAAATAATTCTGTTCTTTCTGAAACCTGTCTTTGCTTAAGGAAAACACAAGCTTCAAACCTGAGATATAGTTGCACAGTTTTTTCTCTAGGGCTTTTTACATAGATGCCATGTATCAAGAAAAGAACCGAAAAAAGGCACCACTATGAAAATGACTCATCATTATAAATTGTGTTTTTGGTTGGCAGGGTTTTTACTGTTTGTAATTGACATTAGATATATGTGTGGTTAATTGAAACACATGCTTTAATTTTTCAAATAATGTTTTTAAAAAGTATAACGTATTACAGGAAAGTTAAAAATAGATAAGAAGCAAACTACAGTCACCTACTTGTATACCCCCAACCATAACCTCTAATACATGATTCAAAGACGCGCTCCCTTCTAGCCTTTTCATTTCAACAACATGTGTAGAGCCCTGGGTTCATATTGTGTAAGATCATTTGGGGTCAATAGACTTATAAACTGCTTTATATTGAAAAAAGTACACTAAAATACATAATTCTATTAAATTCCATCATGGACTTTGAACTAGAATATTTATTTTAAAAAGATGTTTTTACCACAGACCTATTCTTGGTATGTATTCAAATATATTCGAACTAGCCTTCATATGAAACCAGTATTAAATAGCATTTTTGAGGAGAGCTCCTTCTCTCTCAGTTCATAATGTTTCACAATGTCTATTGTATTAGTATAGGGCTAAATCCATTGCAATATTTAATATTTCCACATATGTGCAGAAGGAATAGGGTAGTGTATTTTTATTTTGGGTTTTTATGCATGTAATAATAGTAATCGATATTAGTAATCAATATTAGCTATAGACAGACTTTGGCAGAAGCACTACCCTAGTGCTTTGGAGGTATTCACTTATTTAATTCCTGTTGAGCACCTGTGTCATAGGTGCCGTTGTCCTTCACTTTGCAGATGAAAAGACCGGAGTAGAGCAAAGTGAGTAACAAATCTGTCCAAGGTCACACAGCACAGTGGAAGAGCTGGGATAGGGAGCTCCATCATCGGCCCTTTGAGCCACGAGCTCAGACGTAAAGGAAATAAATATAGTAGTTCAAATGTAAAGGAAATAGAGCTTAAAATTCCATTTTTGTTTGTTTTTGTATTAGACTCCCTCTCCTCAGAGGAATTGTCCTTGCCTTTGGTCCTGAGTGACCCTCCTGGTAGGGAACATGAGTGGAGTATGGGGTGTCTGGAGGGAGAAAGGCAATTGTTAATCAAAAATAGAATTACTAGTTATTATATTTAGGAATTATTTGAAAGTCACATATATTTTCAAAAATGTTAAGTATAAGTAGAGCTTTCCTGAAACGGTTAGTTTTTAATTATGGTTTGGGTTTTTTTTCAGTTCTAGGATTGAGAAAAATACTTGTTGTTAACTTGGCTGACTGTACCTCGAAAGTTTAGGTGTGAGGTCCAACCAGAGTTTAAATGGGTGGGACTCCTTATTGCTGTTCTTATCATTTGTATGAGGTAATGCGGTGGTGATGGAGGGTCCAGTGAAAAAGGGCAGTGGCGGGCAGAAGTCAGTTGGTAGAGTGGTGGAGGGGCTGAGTGTATCAGACATTTTGCAGCTGACTAGTCCATATCTGAGGTTAACATGTTTTATCTGTTATTATGTTTTCTCCTAGTTGCTGTGTCCTTAAGGAATCAAAAGGTCATTTTACCCCAGACATTAGATACATACCAGGTATCCACTGCAAAAAGTGTCTCTATTCCGGAGCTCAGTGCTTTCACACTCTGTTTTGAAGCAAACAAAATTGGCAAGGAAGACGGTGAATGGATGGCTTTCTCCTACTCAAATGCATCCTTCACACAGTTACTCAGTTTTGGAAAAGCCAAGAATGGCTACTTTCTAACTCTGTCTGGCTCACAATGCTTGCTAAACAGCGCATTACCTGTAAAGGATAAAGAAGACATTTTCACAGAAAGCTTTGAGCAGCTTTGCATCGTTTGGAATAATTCTCTGGGCTCTGTGGGTGTAAGTTTCAAAAGAAATTATGAAGCAGTTCCATGTGATTCTACCATCAATAAAGTTATTTTGGGGAATGGGAAATTGTTGTTGGGCTCCGATCAAATTGAATTTGCCTCTCTAAAAGGGGACATTTATAACTTTCGACTTTGGAATTTTACCATGGATTCCAAAATGCTCTCCAACCTCAGCTGTAATGTGAAAGGGAATGTGGTCGACTGGCAAAATGACTTTTGGAATATCCCAACGGTAGCTCTGAAAGCTGAAAGCAACCTGAGCTGTGGTAAGTCTGTGGCATGTTAACTCTTTGTTTAAAGCATCACTGTCTGCATATGTTTGTCAACAAAAAATTATGTATATGTTCATGTATATATAATTATATATGTGTGTACATACATAATTACATGTGTGTGTAATACATGCACGTGTGTGTGTATATAGTTAGCATTAATGAGCTTTTTATTTTGTAAATGTTATCTGCTCAGCTATTTATATAGGCATTTGATTACAAGCCATATTTTTTTAATCAAAGCTTTTGGTCCTGTCATTTTTAGGTTTTATTTATGTTATAAAATGTCACAAAGTTTTTTAACACCAACAAACAATAGTTATAATTATCATGTCTCAAATAAAAATGTTCATACCAGGCCGGAAGCAAAAGAAATTAATGTTATTGTTTTTAATCACATAGGTGATACAGTTAAAAGCTGATTTTTATTATCCTGGAATGAAATTTCCATTATGTTATTTAAATAAACAACCACCACCGAAAGCAGTTGGTATTAAAGATCACAACTGACCATTTAAGGAAAATCTTTGGTAATCAGAAATTATCATTGCTTTCTTTGAACTTTTATTTCTATTTGTTTGAAAATGAGCTTTGTCATTTGTTTCAAATAATCCATTTCTGATTGCATTTTGAGAGACTTTAAATATGATAGTATTGCAAGTAGCTAAATGCAAAATGCCTAGAGAAATAATTCTATGTAAAAAATTATATTTAAATAGACATCTATCAAATATTCTCTAGTTACATAAGTCAATTTTGGAAGTCCTTATTTTAGTACAGGACTAATCAGACACAAAATGTAAAAGTCTCATCATCACTTTTAAATATTATCTGACCAAATCTAAGGTGTAGATAATATATACTTTTTAGTCACAGAGAAAATTCTCATTAAAGGATAGAAGGGGCCTAATATTAAAAAAGTAATTTGTGTGTAACTTTGGAAGGGATTCTGTCAGAAATCTGTTCCCAATACTTTGAACAAAGTAGGACCCCTTGTGAAGACCTGAGGCCACCTCCCCAGTCCCCGTGACCTGTGTTTGCCCTTCTGGCCTGGGGAACTGCTGTCATCTGCCCTTCCGTGCGGGTAACCCATTGCTCCCATGTGGTCATGGCACTCCTGCAGATGTTGGGAGGCTAGTAAGTGATGCCATTGGAGAGCTATTTCCTTGTGGGTTGTTGAAAAGAGGGTAAACCACGACCCCATTCCAGGAGGAGACTGTGGAACTTTGTAAGAGCTAATGGTGTTCCCCAGCTCCTCCTGGTCTGACTGGGTACAGAACACCTTCAGGGATTCCTGAGAAGTCTTTTACTCGGTGAGGAAATTGAGAAGATCAAGAGTGTAGGTTTGGTATGGGATGGTGAATGGGAGGAGCAGGCAGTGGTACACTGCCTACATCCTTCACTGTGGGGGCCTGTTTTCACCATATCCTGGGTCATTCTGAAAAGTCATAATACAGACCATTCAACATTTGTCTTTTTGTGGGGCCATATTTGAGGACTCTGGCAACCAAAAGAATAAAAGAAAGAAAGATAGCAAAAGAAAGAAGAGAATTTGGCTAGATATATGAATAATAGCTAGTACTTACTTTATAGTTTAATTGAATGTGTGTATTATGTTCTAGATACTGTTTACAGCACTTTAGCCATGCTAACTCATTTTCTACAACATAGCTCTCACAATGTGGGTGTTATTATTAACCTCGTTTTGCAGAAGGGAAGCCTGAGGCCCCAAAAGCTGAAGGAATTTAACCAGTGTTGCTCCATGAATAAGTGGCCAAGCCAGGAATTGAACCCAGAAAGTTTGGTTTTAGAGCCATTCATTCTTAATCAGTATACATGAGACCGTCCTTCAGAACAAGGATTAGAAAATGGGACGTAGCCCTAGAGTAGGCGGGCTGATTCTTTCCCAGGTGAGAACCTTGAAGTTCCGGGAGCCATCTCTTCTGGCCAGAGAGCTTTCTGTGCTAGCCTTCCAGGGTGTTAAAATGGTATTTGTTTTAAACAAAATTAACAAGCTTTCTTTCCTGCAATGCTTTTTAGATGTCTTAATATAATAAAATTTGAGGGATACAATGTGCAAGAATCCCTAAGTCTAAGAGATCCTATAGACCAGGGGTTGACAAACTAAGAGGGCCTATGGCAGCCATCTGTTCCCATAAAGTTTTATTGGAACACAGCCATGCCCATGAGTTTGTTCCCAAACAAACTCATGTTTGGGAACATGAGGTTTTTTTTTTTAATTGTTTTTAATAGTGCCTTTAAAACTCCTTTCCCAAGCCTTAAAATTACTGGAATACATCAGGTACATGTAGCATAGTCATCTATAAATTTTCAAAATGATTTCATTCAAAGGAGGGGCACAAGCTTACCTAATCAGTGATTTGAATTCCTTTAACCTTTACGCTGGTCCTCCTGACATTCCAAGATGACACGAAACACCCACATTTCAGGCACGCAGATGTCCTGGACTAAGCTTCAGGAGTCAGAACAGGAGAGGGTGAGGGAGTTTCCTGCCGTTTAATCATCAGCTTTGGGAGTGGAGGAACCAAGTCACTTATTAACTGACAGGAAATACCTGTAACACAGATTATATCTAAGCCTATTAGCCAAGCCAAACTTCAATAAATGAAAAAAAAAAGTACGCTCTATTAACATTTTAACCTTTCCTTTTCCCCAGAATGTCATGGCTTGCTGTTTATGGTACCCGTATTTTCCAACAACTACTGATCTGTACAGTAACCAATGGGAAAACAGAATTTCACGCCTAACATTCCATTGGCCTGAAAATGCCTATTAAATAGGAACTTTTATTTCAGAATCAACTTGTGATAGAAAATGAATAGATTTTTCTGAAGGTCTATTGCTAAGTAAATTTTCCTAGATAGTAGGACAGAACTGATTACATTGAAACATCCTGTCGGTAGTTTCAAATCTGAAATATTCTAGCCTTAATAAAATCCATAAATGTTTCAACAATTGTAGAATTGGACTTCTTTGTTTTCCTAAACAATTCTAAGCATACTTGGGGAATATGCCTTAATTAAGAAATTTTCAATAGGTTTTCTTAAAACCATGGTTAGTTTTATCAGTCTTTTCCAGGATGAAATGCTTTATTTAGCAGCAGTTCTTCTTTATTACATGGCATCATTCTTTCTCTTAGAACAATTTTAGTAAACATACTCAGTTTTACGACCTTCACGGATAGACAATTTTCTTCACGAACTCTTTAATTACAGGGGCGAGTGTTTGCCTGTGTTATGATTCATGCTTTGGTGCTGGCTGGTGTCCATTAATTCTCACAAAGAAAGGACAATGCCTTCTCTACCAGTTTTATTTATCTTACTGCTGACTGCTCTTTCCTGAGGTGTCACAGTGTAACTCAATGAATAGTCTGAGTTCCAACAAATTACATTTATTTAACTAGCGTTAATAAGCACTTCCATCTATTAGCCACTGTGGTTATCGTGATAAGACACAATTTGTAAGTACCCACCTTTGTTGTTATTCTTTTCTAGAAATGTTTGGATTTGTACCAACTAATGTTTTCATTGCCAAGATTTTGCACTTAATTATGAAAGCGTCATCAACTCTTGGATTCCTACCCTTTCATTTTCAATTATTACAGTTTTGTTCTTCATGGCCCCCAAAGTCTGACTCATTACTGGCTCCTTTCTTTTATCCCTAACAAATTTTTGACCAACATTTTTAGATTACCAAATTACATATAAACAATAAAGATCAAGTCACTTTATCTTTACAAAGGACTTTATTACTTGGAGATGCTTAAACTCTTGATGTATATAAATGGCTCTCAGAAATAATTTTATTTGAAATCAATTTATTTACAGAAAAATTATAAAATTCAACTTAATACAGCTGCAAAAAAAAAGCACTGAAAGGGATTATATTTTTCCCATTGTAACTCATGCTAAGGGTTCATTGCTGTTTACTGTTACTCAGATTATCATTAAATAGGGTATGAGGTGAGTTGTTGGCCACACATCAGTCTTTTTTACCATCATTCGTGTAAATAAGTAGTGACTCCTTTGAGTAGCATAATTTTAGAAGAAAAACAGACAGAAAAGAGAGATTTACAGCTTCTCATCAACTGCCTGTTTTCAGTGACTACATTTTTCAAAGAAATTTGGCTTTAAATTTTGCAGTCAATATTAAGTAAATACCTTTAAACACCTTTGGGCTATCTATAAAAATCAGTGAACATACATAGGTTACACTGTGAAAACAATGCCTTAATGATAAAGATATCATCTTTATCCAGGAGGGAGAACTCACCTTGCTTAATAGTCTCCCAGACTGTAAATCTGTTGGCCTAGGAAAATTGAGAGCCATAGTAACTTTTTATGCAGATATGCTGAACATGGAACTCATAAGAAATTTTAAAAATTGCATGCACTTTTTATGTTTCAAGTATTTATATAATTTGGTGTTTTTGTAATGTAAGATTTTCTTTTTCAAAGTAATTTCCCTCTAATAACTCTTCACTTATATTTATACTATTCCCCCCAAATCATCAAATTTAATATATATTGCTATATTGAATCATCATAAAACACTATTCATTGAGTATTTATAAAGCAATGTCCATTTGCTAAACTTTAAGTGCTTAAGAAGGAACAACTGACAACTTAAGAAGTTGTCGTTACACTTCAAGAAGTAAATACTACAATTTTCCAAGAGGTTGTCACATATTGAAATTTATACTTGTTACTGTACAATGACACCAACAAAATGTTAAAGAAAACTGTCAAATATCTTACTATAACAACATAACTCTTCTGGTTTTCTTTCCTTATTCCCACCTCTAAGCTCGCTGATATACCACCGTGGACATGTAGTTAGCGGTCAAACTTCTTTCCCACAACAATGTCCCCTTATCTCCTCTGTCTCCTGAGATACTGTATCAGCGCCAGAAGTGGCCTGGGGAGCCTGGGACTGCCAACATCCTGTGCAATTTGAGAAGCGCAGGAACTCCATCCAAGGGTCTCCTCTCCTGCTTTTTACACTGGCTGAGATTTCCTCAGTCAATTTAAATTTGGAAGCTTTTTGTTTTTCTAGAAGTTCCTAACTACATATAAGTACCTGGAGGAGGAAAGAAGTCCCACAAGAGGAGGCATAAGTTAGGTGCAATTGGAAAAAAGAATGGGCAGAAAACTTTCAGGATAAAATTCTACCTCAGTTCTGTCTAAGGCTGCTCTCAACTTCTGCCTCCTCAAATGTTCTTTTTTTCATGGTACACTTGTCCAAGCTTTCAGTGTTTAAAAGTCCCCCTCCCTATCTCTGCTTCCTGTCATAGCCAAGCTTCCTTTTATTTGCATTCACCCCTCAATCAAACATTGGCAGTCTAGAGTTCATCGTTCCCACGCTCCTGAAACTAATTTCTGTAGAGCTGCTACCAAAATTCCAGTGTAAAGTTAAAGGTCCCCTAAGTCTTTGTCATTCTTGACCTTTCTGGTTCACTTGCTATTGCCACACCTCACAGGAAAGTTTCTTCACTTTAATGCTGTGAAACCACCCTCTACAGGAGCTATTTTCACCTGTGTAACTCTTTTCAAAAATATCAGAGCATTAAATATAGGAATATCGATGGTTGCATCCTTTTCTCCTCTCAAAGCTGCACTCTAGCACTGGTGGTCCCAGGCACAGCTTTAGCGTCTGTGGAGTACCGCCTGGCTGGACCTCTCCCAAAACCGTGCACCACTGCCATGGGCCCAGGTGTCTCACAGGCACCATTTCCCTTACTGGACTATTTCCTATCTCTTTTTATAAGAGTATTATGTAGCAATATCTCAAACTGGAAACCAGAAAAACATCTTCTTCCCTTTCTTTCACTGTTTCGGAAAGTCACTGAATCCTATGCATTCTATCTTCAAATGTCTTATATCTGTCTCTTTCTGTCCATCATCATTTTATGCAAGATACCGACTCTCAATCATTAGTATTATTCATGCTTCCTGTATCTCCCCTCTTTTTAACTGGAGCCTCAAAGGTGTTTTCAAGCTTAAATCTAATTTTCTCACTTTGTTCTCTTAAGAGTTTAAAATGTGAGCAATTATCTATCTTTCATTCAGTAATTTATTCAGTAAATCTTGAGCACCCACCTGCTCTGTGGATGGGATGCACCATCATTGAAAGGACAGAGTCCCTGCGCTCTGCGAGGCCCCTCTCCATTTCCTGTATAGCTGATTGCTGCTACGCATTTTCTACAAATACCCAGAAATGGTATTTGTGTTCCCAGATCTCTTCCTGACTTGTTGGTATATATGTTTCAGTAATTCTGTTGGCTAGAAATGTCCATCTTAGTCTCTTGTCCCATGAGCAACATAGTGACTCCTCATGTTCTTCACAGTTTTTCTTTGTAACGGATTGTGCTGTCTTCCCTCCTCACCAAGCTGCCGGTCATGACTTCCTTTGGGCCACTAACCACATCAGTCAGGGAACTGTGAAGCCATTTCCCATTTATGCCTCTCTGAGAGCAGCAACTTTACCTCCAAGTATTCTTCCAGCCCCTGTGCCTCCTACACTATAAACAGTCAGTGCATTTTTATTGGATAAGCATGTAAAGATCTGTAATGAGAGCTTTGTGCCAGTTAACCTCACAGACTTGCCTGTAGGCAAGGGTGGGCCTTTCTGAGGTAACAAGATTCCTTGGGCCAGGTGCCTGAGGCAGTCCGAAATGGAGAAACCGTGACTCCTAAGATGCTATTGAACGGGGGAGGCTTTCTGTTTATGCACACCGTTTACCTAGACATCTTTTGCTAGCTCACCTTTTTGTGCCTGCTCTACTCACCTGTGCTGTTCCCACAGGAAAGTTCAGAAAAATGTTTAAACGTTAGAATGGAATCACTATTATAGAAATGCCCTTTTAAAATTGAATATATATATTTGTGTGTATTTGTTTTTATTCTTCTGTCTTCATTCATAGGGAAATATGCTTCGTGATAAGTTTAACCCTTCTTCCGTCACCTTGACCTGTT
This sequence comes from Desmodus rotundus, assembly GCF_022682495.2. Lineage (NCBI taxonomy): Eukaryota > Metazoa > Chordata > Mammalia > Chiroptera > Phyllostomidae > Desmodus > Desmodus rotundus. Next base: position 86,136,692 of record NC_071397.1, read on the forward strand.
CATAAAAGTCTGCTCGTTGTCAGAGGGAGAGGTAGTGAGACAGAGAAAACCCACTCTTCCTACTAGAAAAATCAGCTCAAAACTTGTTTCCCATTGAGAATAAGTCAGTGAAAGCTTGAAATAGAAAGACACAGAGACCAAGTTGAAATCCCAGAAACGTATTTCTGGAATAGCATGCGGCATATGTTAGAGTTTAGGAACTGAAAATGTTTGGTTTATGAGTATTAATACCCAAGTTTAGTTTTGAAACTTATCTTTGCTGTTTGTATTACTTCATTTATATGAATTTCCACCAGAGCTGTATAATTTATTATGTGAAAAGGCCCTGAACTTTTCACACAGACTTTTCCTTTCGTGGGTGGATGGCCAATAAATTGAGTTGAAGATTTTGAGGACTGTTTCAACAACCTGACTTTACATTCGCGGGAATGAGGACACGAGAACTTTAAGAGACTCCCTTAATGTTGGAGTATCACTGGTGGACTCTTCTCGGGCTGCTCCTATTATACCACACATGTGATCTGTGATTTTTTTTCCTGGATATTATTAAATCAGAAGTCAAACTTGTATAATCCTCTGTGTTCATCAAGGTTCCTACCTGATCCCGCTGCCAGCAGCAGAACTAGCCAGCTGTGCTGACTTGGGGACCCTCTGCCAAGGTAGGGAGCCAGCGTCATCCCCTGGAGGGAGTCTCTCTGTTTTCTACTTGCTATTTTGGATAATGTAGTTTTTATCGTTTTGATTTTTATCTTAACCTTCTCTTGGGAAGCCAGAAACCAGCAAAACAGAAGAATTTCTGGATGTGTTTTAGTTGCGTGGGTGCCCAGTATGTACAGTGTGGAGAAAGAATGCATTCACATACTGGACGACCACATTTCCATAAAACTCTGAGTTTTTTAGATGTGAAAGATTATGTGCTTATAACCAAGGGTTGATTTCATTTTTTACCTTTATGTCCTCTCAAGAATATTGCAAGGTCCAGTATAAATTCAGTCATACAACGTTTTGAAAAAGTATTAATATCTAAAAATCTAGGGGAAAAATTAAGTTCAATATTCAGTTAAATTTAAGACAAAGACATGAGACAATTTATGATGTGCAATATAACAAATATTAAAGTGAAATAATTATACTGAACTAATATTAATGTAATTTTATTAATTATGCATAATGACTATATTATGATCGGCATTCTAATCATATATGATGGACTAAACAGTTGCATGCAAAATAATATGTAATTAAAGTATCATAAGTTTTAAAATGATAATGCATTTTGCTTTAAATTTATTGTTGCTCTTCCTAATTTCCCATGATCCATTTTCATTCATTCATTCTATTACATACTTCTTTGTCCAGTAGCATGTTCCGTAAACCACACTAAGAATCATGACCATGCCTTTTGTAAAAGCTGGATCTCTTATGAGGAGGAACATGGCAGGGGCCAGAAGTGAGAATAAATGACTAGGAATTGAAGGCTTCTTCTGCAGTTCCAGTGTGGGAGTGGGGCTGTACTTACTTCATCATTATCTTATTTCCTTTCTGAGACATGATTCTTGATGTTATCAATGGATACCTTATGACAATAAAATTATTAAGTAGTTTCCATGAACTCAGTGTAGTTTAAAAGTAATTATATGAAAGAAAAAAAAAAAACATTTTTGTCCAGTTCAAGATGTAAAGGTTTTTAAAGGTTAGTTATTGTGTTTTTTCTTCTAATCTGAGATACCTATTATTCCATTTCCTTGGGTCACAGGACATGATGCCCAGCTATTTTTTTTCCTCCTGTGTCCTCAGTGACCAAAAAACCATTTTCCTGTTTATTGATGTGTTTTGTAGTGAGACAAGTGTAACTGACAGTTCATAATTTGTTTAAAAGACTTCAACAAGAATCCCCATTTTAAGTATTACATATTACATTGAAGTGGAAAAATTTTAGTTAAGAATGCATATTTTGAAAAAAAAGAATGCATATTTTGAATCAAGGAATTTAGTATCATCTAACAACCCTTTAGAAGGTAATTCTTTGTGTATTCACTTAAATATTTTAAATTGAGGTAATTTTAAACATTAGAGATGCATAACAAATGGTTTTTGTACTTTGAATGTACATTTAATACAAATGTACTCCTAGGATAAACTAAAGGAAAATTATGTGTATACGTATTTTACTACCATACAGGGGTTGGCAAAAGTAGATTTATAGTTGTTCATATTAAAAAAAGACATGCAGGTTATGATTATTACTAGAATTTCATTAACTCTGTTTCTCATACTCGCAACTGTAAACCTACAGTTTGCCCCACCCTGTATAGCTCCTTCAGACTTCCTTCAAAAATGTTATGAAAACATTGCATAAGGATTTAATCTTTGAGAGTTTGAAGAATATCACAAGTGCATCCATGGCATAATGCTTTAAAAATGCCTCCCCTGTAAGGCTTGTCCATATGGAATCCATTTTGCCCATCAATGTTTAGTAAAGTTATTGGGGCCTTTAAATGATTGATTTAGTCTATACTTTTTTTTCTCCTTCACTTTACTTTCTATTTATCTTCTCAAGGAGAAATATGTTTTTCTCTGAGATGTTGTTTCTCTATTCTCAGTGAATCAGGAAGACTGGTTTAGTTTGGATAATTTTCAGGCTGATGAGTGCTGTGGAGACTGGCTTCTACAACCTTTTCTTTTTACAAACTTAGGAAACGGAGTTGTGGAAAAGTTCAGTCATTCTCGGTGGGGCTGTCAGCCTGTCAGCCTAGGTCTAGAATCTGAATGTTCTCCTCCATTCATTTAAGGCCAGATCCAGACCCTTGTAATATGGTCCCGAAGGCTGTGTGAACTGGTTCTTAATGTGCCATAGAAAGCATCGCTTTATTTTATGCATTATAACCGTAGAGTCTGTTGTAGTTAGTGGCAAGAAATGGTTTGCATTCCTCCTCCATATGTAGTCATGAATTAATTATAGATTGCTTATCCATATTAACTGTCATGTGCTCCTTGCAAAATTAAAATTCTCATCTTTCTCATCTTTATTAGCAGCTACTGTAAACTCTCCTAGTACTACACCACCTACTGTCACCACTAACATGCCTGTTACTAACAGAATCGATAAACAAAGGAATGGTAAGAAATTATTACCTTTTACATTTGTAGTATATCTCATGTGATTTTTAAAAAAAAGTATTTTAAGGGTGATAGAGCTAATGTTTCAACAAAGTTCCTGTTATTGAAATCAACCAGTACCTTTGTAAGACTAGGAAAAGAAGTAAATATCATTTGGTTTTCCTGAGTTCCTCTTTCTAATGACCAGTGGAATGAGTTCATTTCCAGTATCGCTCCTCTGTACTTTTAGCTAAAATTTCTTTCCGAAGAAGTTTTATGAGAAAGGCATTTAATTAAAAGGAATGAATTTATATTATACCAGAGATCTCAGAAAAAAATTATTTATGGTATTTTGTCAGATTATTCTTTTCAGGAAACTACTTTGTTCAGATCGTATAATTTCAAAAAGCTAATTTTAGTAATTTCACAAAAGCCAAATTTATGTTTAATATATGTGACATTTAAATCATTTTATATGGCAATAATTTGCTCTCTGCTTTTATTTATTGAAGAATAATGGTTAAAATATGATTGTCCATCAACTAAATGATAAATCAATTTTTTTATTGAGTTGAGAGGGGGAGTGAGAGAGAGAAACAGTGATTTGTTGTTCCACTTAGTTATGCATTCATGTATTGGTTCTTACATGTGCCCTGTCCAGGGGTCAAACCCACAACCTTGGCGTATTGGGATGATGCTCTAACTAAATGAGCCACCCAGCCAGGGTATAAATTAATTATTTTTCTTGCCCAAGGATATGTTTATTGATTTTTTTTGAGAGGGAGAGAGAGAGAGACATTGATATGATAGAGAAACATCAATCAGTCGCCCCTCATATGCCCACCCTCCCCCCTGGCCACTGGGGACCAAACTTGCAACACAGGTATGTACCTTGACCATGGATCAAACCTGTGAGCTTTTGGTGTACAAGACAACGCTCCAATCAATTGAGCCACCTGCCCAGGACATAAATCAATTTTTTTTAATAAATCAATTTTTAATTGAAAAAATTTCAAGTAACTACCAATATATCTTACCTTTTTTCTTCATTATATACTTTCCTATTTATATTATGTGCACTTTGCAAATGTAGCAGTTATATAAAACAAGTGAGCCGGGGAACTACCTGGTGAATTGAGCTGTTAGTTAATATTTTGCCTATATGGACCACATACATAGCCTTTTGGTAATTCAGAGTAAGTAATTTCAGTTTGTTCTGAAAAAGAGACATTCCAGTTAGGTGACCACACCATTGCCTCGAATACAGTAATATTCTCAAACATGAGGTATTAGGAACAAAGGAATTGTCTCAACTCCAATCATTTATGTTGTGAGGCCAAGACATCTGTAATATATCCCCAGAGACCAAAGCCTAGAGAAAAGAAACCCACATCGTTCATTTTTTCTTTTGGCTCTGGGGTTACATCAACTTCCTCTGTAAGAATGTTTAAATTGGAAGTACGGAATATTTTACATGAAATGTAAAGGGTTATAAAGACATCGATTCAGGGAAGTGTTTATGGTTATTCTGGTAGTTACACCAAGGAGATTTATGACGGAGCAAAAATTCCAGCAACCCCTGAGAAAGCAACAGCAGCTGAAGTTTCCAGTGCATATTTCACATGGACGCCAGCCAGTAGATGGGAATATTATAATTCTAACCAAGTATTTCGCTCTTTGTATGAACACACAAAGGGCCTCTGTGGCATTCTCCCTCCAGGACTGGCACATCCTCTGCTGCCCAAGAACATTTATGTGATGCTTCAGAGGCCCTGACTTGGTGGAGCAGAGCTGCATTCACTCAGTCGTGTCATTTCTGACATTCTTGAAGAGAGCCTTGTTTCCTGCATCTCTCTCTGCGTCATAACCTCCAGTGGAGTTTCAACAAAGCAAGCAAATGTTAGGAGCAGTTGAAATGGTTTGACTTGACCACAGTAAAGAAAAAAATTCTAATTTAGATGAGTTTTGATAAAAATATAATACTAGCATTTGAAAATATTTTAAAACATTCATCGGTTGTCATGTAGTAGCAATATTCTCAAAATTGTGTACTCAAATTTGTGTATCTTTTTTTTTTTTTACCACATCCTTAATCCACCTCTACTCTCCATTTTATAGGTTTTTTTCTAAGTGGGCTTACTTTTTTACTTAAACATTTTTTATTTGCATGGGAAAATTGATACCACTATTGTAAAATGAAACCATAACAACTTATTTTAAAATAGAGGGGAAGATAAACATAATGAAAGCAATGTTATTGGAGTGTCCCTATATTCTATTGCTTTCTTACATCTCAGCACCTGAAGCCTTTATTGTCTCTTTAAAAGGGGATAGTAACAAAATGTTAGAGATCGATGATAATCTAAATAAAACTTTTGATGTAATCAAATTTGAAGTAATTACAAAGGGAATTACTTGTTTGCCTTGTGAATAAATGGGATTTCACGTTATGTCCTGGACTAAGATCACTCACATACTGTCAACAGGTTGCGATACGCTTTTTTTATTCCTTGGGAAATTGATGTAGTAAACATTCTCAGGCCTCTGATCTGATATACAGGGTGGGGCAACAGTAGGTGTACAGTTGTTCATATGGAAAATAATACAATAATTAATAGATAACAATACAAGAATAAACTGTGTGTTTCACATACAACTGTAAATCTACTGTTGCCCACCCTGTACTAGAGAATCTATTTTGTTTACTGTAAGAAAGATAGGCAGAGCTATCTTTCTCCCTTATCTGGTTTTTTAAACTCTGGACTCTCAGCTGAGGGGAGGGGGATTAAAACTGGTTGACAATCAGAGATATTTCTTCAATGTACTGTATCAATTAAATGTGCTTTCCTGGCTTTTGTGAATGTTCCTATTTTTCCGTGCCAAGTTCTTTCTGTTGTTTCCGATAGGACTTTTATCTGATACCTCAGACTACATACTAAGAAACTCTTATCTTTTAAGCTACTTTTCATAAACAGATATTTCAGGAAATAATGGATAATCTAGGCATTTCCACAAATAACTTTTAGCCTTTTCGATTTCATTCCCAAGAAAAGCTCTTTGTCTGACTATTGTTTTCATGCAAAGTTATATTTTCTATACTTAAAGCATCACTCTAGTGCTAATGAATGTTAAACTCTTGTGAGGTCAACAAAGTGAACTCCAAGTAAGGAACTAACTTTGTTAGTATTTATTATTGTTCTGAAAACCTAGCTTACAAATACAAATTGTTCCCCGGCTTCTAGCGTCTCACATACGTTTAACAATCAGATGGAAAATTCTGTCTCGGGGGTTTGTGTGGGTGCAGCAGTCAGTCTGGCTTCGCACGCCAGGTGTCATGGAGAACTAGTGGGGACAACATGAGCAGGACTCCAGGCACGTTGCACATGCCACTGCCGTGCTGTAGTTGTCTCATCGCGGGTCAGAGAAAGAGTCTTGAACCTAAAATAACATTTCCTTTATATTTTAACATCTGTCCTTTCAAATATATATTTTATTTTTGTTTTTTAAACTAATTCTTTCAAAGATTTTATTTATTTATTTTTAGAGAGAGGGGAAGGGAAGGAGAAAGAGAGGGAGGGAAACATCAATATGTGGTTGCCTTTTGCATGCCTCCTACTGGGGACCTGGCCCACAACCCAGGCCTGTGGCCTGACTGGGAATCAAACCGGTTGATCCTTTGGTTCGCAGGCCCAAGCTCAAGCTACTGAGCCCCACCAGCCAGGGCAAAATACAGATTTTAAAATCTGTCTTTCAAAACTTTATTTCATAGCCTCAACTATAGAGTAAAGTCATGTCATTTCTGTATTTTCCAAGAAACTCCAAAAGGAGTATTACGAAGACAAAAAGGAAACATTAATTGGAGAGAAACCATCAGGCAGGAATGAGGTTTTTTAATGCCACATATGTAATGGCAAGTAGTAATTTCTACTTTGAAGTTCTGTGTGGCTGGAAGAGTTATCCAATTGCAAGATAGGTATATTCTTAAATACTTTTTTCCTGTAGACATGTCTATCGTGAATTCTTCTGTCCTGGATGCCCTTATTAGGATAATACATTCATCTTGTAAAGTCTCTGGAACATCCGAAGGTCTGTGAATAGCTCTTCTACCGAGACGCTGTGGGAGCTGTAGCATATATAGGAGGAGACAGCTGGGCCGCAAGGATGACAGGGAGAAGCTTGCATCTGCGTGTCTTAATTGTGCATTTTCTACACTGGCCATGCTGGAGCCAGATATTTGGCTGCAATTCAAAACCCTTTTCACCAGCCCTTCAGTGGATATTTTATTTTATTTTGACAATTTACTCTTGGACATTTCTCATCATTACTTGTTGACTACATTATTCAAAACATTTAAGTGTAACAAGTAGCCTCTGCTGAGTAGTTCTGGGCTAAGTATAAAAATACCACATTCCGAGGCTTCTGAAGAGAGACTCCTTGATATCAATCCATAGCACAAGAAAATCTATAGCACAAGATGCTGGGGTTTTTCGGGTATATTCACATATTTCACTTGCTTTAAGCACTATAATTCTAAAAACAGCACTATTGTTTATGAATTGATGTAGGCTGCCTCTGATACTGCATGTCTTTCATATTTATACAACAGGGAATTGAAAAAAGTGAGGTAGGTAATACTTAAAATTTAAAGAAAAATATCTTAAACATGCAGATGCTTCTGTAAAATTTCAGAAATGTCAGTGATTAAAAACACTGATTTTTAGTATTTTGCAGTATTTTCCTGAGAGGAATTCTACTGTTTAACCAACACGTGCTGTAGGTCTCCCTCTAGTGGTAGCTTCTCAGGACTCTGCTGACATCAGTGAATATTCACAGAGCACCCTTCGAGCCCTGAATACATACAGAACCTGGGACCTCTTCAGTCTGAATTTCCTCCCAATCATACGGAGTGTTCATGACTTGATGTGATGAGATCTAAAGTGTAGAAAAGGTTATTTTGTCCAAATTATTATTATTTGTTTTAAACATCTTTCTTTATATCTTTTCATTTAGAGTATTTTTAAAGGCATATTAATTCAAGATCATTAAAAATACCTAAAGAGTTTTAGAAGCTGGAATAACCTGATCTGCATAAATTAACCTCACTTGGACCTGTACCAAGTTCATACATTTACATTACATTCTGGAGTGGCTTTGCTGTTGGGTTTTGCATGCGGTTTCCATATCCTGGAAAAACATTCCTTTAGCAGTTAGACTGCAGTTTGCACTTTGGTAAATTTGGGAACTTCCAGAAGCATACCTTTATATTTTGTTTTGTACTGCCTCCCCAAAATCTTTATTAAATCTGTTTCTCATCATTGTTTTAATCCTATATTCCTACATTTTCTGTGAATACTTAAGACACACCAAAACGTAGCATGAAGAAAGATGGTGACGACAATGGAGACTCAAACATGTTTTTTCTCTCAGTAACCTGTCATATGTTAGTAAGGTGCCCTGTAACGTGCAGCTACAGAGAGTTCGCAAATCCTGGCTGGGCAGTTGGATTTGAGTCTGTGTGTGTATCATACTACTTTAAATATTGCCCCTAAAAGGAAAAAAGCAGAACTTTCTCTGATATTGCTTTCTTTCCTAAAGCAAGCTAATTGAAATGTTATCTCCAAATACTGTTCTTTGTCCTCTACTCAGGTACAAATGAGTACATTTATGGAATTTTGATGAAAAATCTAGTGATTTCCAACCTGATAGCTTAGTAGAAGTGAATGCTTTGAGGGGGGAGAGAAATGAAAGGGAGGATGAGGGGCAGAGGAGGAAAGAGGTGGAAGCCTGCTCTTTTCCAACTTACCACCTGCCCATCTTCTCTCTCGTTTTACATGCCGAACTCTGTGTGATGTGCAAAAAAAAGGGGGGGGGTGGTATTTTCTTGTTACAAGAAATCAAAGTGTACGTGAAAAGACCACCACTTTACAGGCCACGACCATCAGAAATATATGAGACTCAAAAATACAAAGAAACATTTTAGGAGCAATGAATTAATTGTAAGAGTAAACTAACCGATAACTCTTTCTAAGAAATTGCAAAGTTCAATGAGCACCAAGTGAAAATGTCTCAGAAGTTTTCTGTACCTATGTAGGTGTTTCTGTTAAGCTATATGAAATTATGTGATTGTAAATTTACATTGATAATTATATGATTATAAAATTTAATTAATGGGCTAAATCCTATTTCCAATGGACAGATGGAATTATCTATAGAATTTCCTTAGTGATCCAAAACATCCTTCGTCACCCCGAGGTAAAAGTACAGAGCAAGGTGGCAGAATGGGTAAGTGAACCTGTAAAATTTCTTTTTTGGTTTTATACTGTTAACCTCTGGAAATCGGCAAATACTCCACTGCTTGGGTATCTCAATCCACAGATCATACAGGTACATAGAACTGTACAGATACAGTTCATTAGAAATGTGTAAGTCGGTAAGTAAGTGAGGTATTGAGCTTATGCATAGAAAGAGAGATGCCTTTGAAAAAAGTACAAGAAACCGAGTCTACAAAATAATATTGACTGTAAACTGTAAAAATGCATTAAAAATTTGAAAAGAAGAAAAGAAAAAGAAAATGCCCCACACATGGAAATGTGTGTTGGTGAGTATCCTTATTTACTGTTGTATGCATACATTTTCACTATTTTTAAAGGATAGTTCTTCTTTTATTATTTAATTGTTTGAATGTTTTTGAACGAAAACCAGAATGTATGAAAAGATAGAGAGCAGGTCCTCGAATAATGCTATTTCATTCAGCTCCATTCTGTTAGAACGTTGACGAGACACCATAGGTACTTCATTCTTTCTTCCATCGAGTAGCCTGTGGTACCATTAGCATCACCGTACATCATTTAACTTCAAGTCACAGAAGCTGTCGATGACTTCGGGGGAGGACTCGCTGTGTCATGAAAATGTTCCATCCATCCTTGTCCATCCTCATGGCTTATCTGCCTGGAGATGACCCTGGAAACCTCTGTCACTTTTTTGGGGGGAGGAGGGTTCCAGAATTTGTTTCTGCATATACAAGAAAGTAAGACTAGTTTATCCTTTCTCCACTAAAAGTAACATGTTTTACATACCATTCTACACTGTACTTATTTTTGTTATTGCCAGATTTGCCACATCAGTACATGGAGACATTCTTTATCTTTTTTTTAAAAAACACTATATAGGGTCCCAGTATGTATCTGGCATTTTATAAATCTTCTGTTGATGGATATTTAGGATACAATTTACTTAACCTGTATTATATTTATGAAAATTTTAGTGATTTCCAATTTTAAAAAAAGGTTAATGTTTTTTCTTTTTTTTCTTACACATATAACACATGGATATTTTTCATTTTTTCTTCCTCATAACCACCTCAAAAATTTTATTTCTCACATATTTTCATAATTCTTTATTTTTTCCTATTTATGGCGTACTATGGGTCTTTGTACTACCTTTTATATATACTACTATTATAGTTCAAACAGTCGTGAATAAAGTTACTTGCATATGTGTTCTGAAGTAGGAAACATGGGTTTTCTGGTAGGTGTGTAATAATAAATGTGTCCTTGGTGGCGAAAGGAAGTTAAGCCACACCTTGAGGGTAGTGGTGATGATGCAATATTTTCTACATGAGGGGGGATCCCCCAAAATCTGGAATTTATTTATAAAAACTTTATTTGTTAAATATGTATTTGTTCTTACATGTTTAAACTTCATTAACCTTCAAAGTACTCTCCATTCGATGCAAACGCACCTACCTAGACATTTTTGAACTCATTGATCTTGACATATTTTGGTGCTTCTGCCAATTTTGTTTGTTTCATGTCTTCCACATTGGCATAATATTTCCCTTTGAGACTTTTTTCATCCAGGGAAACAAAAAAAAGTGTTTGGGTGAGATGAGGTGAATAGCAAGGGTGGGGCACGGGGGACATACCATTTTTGGTCAGAAACTGCCGAACACTCAGCACGGTGTGGACAGATGTGCCTGTAAACCACCCATCCTGAAATGGGCAGAAAGGAGTCCTCAAAAAACAATTCACTGACGTTGAACGCAGCCTCTCACAGCAATGCCGGCTGGTGCACTGATACAGATGGGCTCCTAGAACACTCACCTAGCGGGGGAAGCCTGTACTGCAAGGGGCCCTCCCTCCAGAAGATAATTCCAATGTTTTTTGAGTCTCCCCTCGTACATATATCATATTTGAATGATAGGAAACCAATCTTATTTTTAAAAGCAACACCCTTTAAAACAAGTTGACCACAAGAAACAATAGTATTTAATTAACAACTCTACTACAAAATTGGTGATAAAAGTGAAAGTCTCTAATAGAAGTCAAAGAAAAACACTACTGTTGACTTTATGGAATGACACATTAACTTCAGTAATTCATTTAAGCACTAGAAGATGTTTCATTCCTAAATGGAGAGCCGTCTTTATAGAAAGAGTATGCTATTGCATACCATCTTCTCTCCGCGTTGTTCTTTTTGTTTTTTTTAAGCTCAGAATGTTTTCAAAACATAGAACTCTTTATTTTCATTCTCAGATAAACCATATTCAATGTTATGAATCTCAAAAATTAGCATTCACTGGAGAGTCTGCTCTAGAGAGGTATAATTTTACATTTATATTCATTTCATGTACGCTTTTCAGCACAGGGTCGTTCTCACCTAAAGCGGAGCTTTGCTGGACACTGTCAGTTTGAGATGCAAGGTACCAAGGAGATACTTGATAGCAGAGAAAATATAAGTGGTGTTCCTGGTTCATATTATCACTACTTACAATTTAAAAATAGTTCAACACTTTTTGCCAGAATTTCCTAGAATTGACATTCACTTTGGGAATGCTTGCAAGTAAAGCCAAATATGTATATGAAACGTGACCTAAAAAACCATTTGGAAATTTTATATATATATATATATGATTTTCACATCAGTAAGATAATCCTGTGTTGTGATTTTATTGGACAATGCATCGTGAAAATTTATTATTAATCCATTTCTTCATTAAAAAATTTTCTGCCTAGACCTAAAGACTGTTAAATAACCAAATAATAATTAACATAGTTCTTAATAATCTTGAACTCATTTTTTATTTATTTCAAGGCTTATATTATTGACTTATAATTTTTCTTACTGCTAATATTTTTATGAGATGATAAATTACTAGAAAAACACGAGTTCTTGCACCTTGGTGTCTGTCGAATGAAGAACACAGGTGTTTATGGTGCTGATCTTCCTCTTACAACTAATTTCTGTGTTATGACTAACTTAGTGGCCCATTACAATGTGAGCTACAGAGGCAAGTATAGTGTTTCCAGACAGACAGACTTGGGTTATGATCTGGGATCTGCTTTTTCTTAGTTGGGTAACCTTGGGCAAGCTATTCCATCTCTGTGAAGCTCAGTTTCTTCATTTGAAAGACAGCAAGGGAAGATAATACCTATCTCATTAGTTGTTTGGGGATTAAAAGAAAAACATTTGTAAAGTTCTTGGCGTACAATAATCCAGTAGCTGTTATCTTTACCTTTCTTTCACTCCTCTGGCTCTCTGGGATTTTCCCAGGGTCTTAGTCCAATAACAACTTATCTTTTGGGAGGGAAGAAACTTGATTCAGATTTTTTTAAGTGTTACCAAAACTCACCCTTTTCCATTGTATTTTTCAGCTCAATTCAACCTTCCAAAATTGGAACTACACTGTTTATGTAGTTAATATCAGGTAAATGACAGGATGAATTACTTGAAAAATATAAAGTATTATCTAATTTTATACTAATCTTTCTCTGATTATACCTACACACACAAGCACACACATATACATGTACCATTTTCATAATCTTTCTAAAAACAACTCTGTATTATGTTACTTGCTCAAAAGTATCAATGTTACAGCCATAGTTTAAAAAAATGTTTTGATCTCAGATCCTAATCATTTTATTTTTAAATTTAGCCTGTACTCCCAACATGTATTTGTGATTTTAAGTAAATTGCATATATGTGTGTGTATTACTTAACTAATATATTGTTTGTTATAATGTATCACTAATTAAAGAGTGTGTATATATATATATAAATATGTATATATATATGTATATATATATATATATAAAATCTCAATAGATATTCCACTAGTTTCTTCTCATACCCCAAGAGGTCATCTTGAGCACCCCCTGGGTTGCATGCCCCCCAGTTTGGAGACTATTTTGTAGAACATAACCCATCTACAGTCTGATTGCAATTTAGCTTTTCAAAATTACCTTTCACGATTCTTCTATGTAAATACTTCGCCAAATCCCAAGCAAATAGTAGCATACATATGTGCTCTTCTACACGTTGTTGTCACAGGTTTATACTAAAATGAACTTTCTAAAATGTATCTCATGAACCCTAAGCATATATGCTGTGCACCCAACAGATGTAATAACACCGAAGTCTATCAGCTGGTCCCGTGAGTTCAGGAAGGCCGTATTTTGCCGTGTAGAATGCGCTCCCGAGTATAATGCGCACCCACGTTTTTGGCCCAAACTTTCAGGAAAAAAAACCTTTCATTTTAATTTTTTAATTCTATTTATTTATTTATATTTAGAAACAAAACTGATTATCGTATTCCAGGGTATTGTTTTGCATACAGATATGGTTATTGCTTTCTGGAGTTACACTTTTAATGCATAAGCATAAATAAAAGAATTGAAAACATTTATATAGATGCAGAATTACTTCTACCCATATATAATGTGTACCCTTATTTTTCCCTCAAAAATTTGGGCAAAAATATGTACATTGTACACGGCAAAAAAAATGGTACATCACTGAGCAAACTGGAGCAGCTTTCTGTATATCAGAACATGTCAAACGCTTAAGTATACTAACATGCACTGTTAATCTTGGAGAGAGAGCAAGGGAGCATAATTGCTAAATTATGCCGTGCAGGTACTTTGTCTCATGCATATGAAAAAACCAGAACCTCTGAACAGACATTTGGAAATACTGGCTTAGAATGTGCATTCTGCTCCTTTCTTTCACCACCTCAAATTTCATTTTTGGTGGCGTGGCAGATAGGTGGGTAATGAACGTACATATTTTTGTTTGTAGTTTTCACCGGAACATGGAAGAGGACAAGATTAAAGTCAAGAGAAGCATAGTGAATGATCAAAGGTAACACTGAGAAAGTCTTACAGAAAGTATGATGCCCTTTCTCCTGCCCTTGGTTTTGACTCTCTGGTAGACAAATTAAACCAGTGAGATAGGAGAGAAACATTTTAATCTCATAGCACATTTGGATTATTTCTTTATCACCCGTGCACACTAATTTTTTTTCTTATAGCTAAAACTGCAATATAGCAGACTGGATGCAAATGTACATTTGATGAAAAATAATTCAGAAGTAGGAAACTTAAAATGGATGAATTACTATTTCCAGCCTATAATAACCCATTACCTCATTTCAAAGAGGACTTCAAAGAAGAATAAAATTATTGTAGCATTTTAAAAAATACGGCATTTTTGTGTGACAGCCTATATTAATGTGGGTAATAGGTGCCAGAGTATTTTCTGCACTGAAAGCCATGAGTTAATTTTCAGAAATCTCCATTTTAAACTCATGTTAAGATCATGACTTAGGCAGGTGAATAATTTAATGGATATGTCCACCGTACAGAAGCAGTTGGCATATAAAAGCCAGCTATTCAGTGTGCCATCTACTGAAAAACAACCTAAATGCAATAAATTTAGTTGTGTGTATATACTATATTGCATCTCCACAGAATTTTAAAAACTGACTAGACGAGCAAAAGTTAAAAAATTAGTCTTGCTCAGTTTCAATGGACAGAATTTAAATTATGGCTTTATAACCATAATAATGAAATAAAATTCTTTTTAGGTGATATATTCTTATTATAAGAAGATAAAAATAAAACTTCATGTGAGAGTTAACCAGGGAGTTTCCTTCTTGTTTCTTTTTCTTTTTCTATTCAATATTAGAAAAAAAGTCTTTGAAGTTATGTTTGGAGCTTGTCATTTTTGTATATAAACAACAGACTGGATTGAGCCATCTGATTAGGGAAAGTTGTTTTTATTTTGTCGTTATTCCTTTTCCATTGTGATCTAAAGAAAAATGTATTTTAATACTATATTCTTGATGGATGTTTCTCCTCTATTTAGCCAAATAACTCTTCTCCAACCCTTAGAGCTAGATCCCATTGAGCCTTGAATACCGAATCCAGCAATAACTGGGATCCCTCTGCTGGACGCTGTCTGGCACTGGGGCAGCCCTAGTTTCGGGTATCACCAACGGCAGACTCTCAGGAGGTCAGCCTTGGCCTTTTAGTTTGCTTACTGTGATTCTTCGGCTACCCGACAGCACTGCTGTCAGCCAACATTAGCATGTATCAGCACCTCAGGAACTCTTGCTTGAAAGATAATTAAAATCATGAAATCTCAGTTTCCTTCTGTCAAACCACTGGATAACTTCACAGAAAATTATAAGGAGAGCAAACCAAGACACCATGTATGGGAAAATCTACAGTTTTTCTTTGGTATGAACTCTTGACATTGTTTGAAAACGTATTCTTATAGTCTTTCCCGCCCTCTCTTTTTTTCTACTTTCTAATGCTCTTGATAAGCCTTTATAGTCTCTCATAGTTTTCTTTTTTTTTTTTTAACCATAGTCTACTAGTTTTACACACACTCTTTTTTCCAAACTTTCCTTTCAATTTGATTGTAACACTGAACACAAACCACAGCTTCAGATAGCGCTATCACACTCTATCTCCCAGACAGACAGGAAGCCAAGCCACAGAGCCTGGCTTCTTCCAATAAAGAACGATTGATGGGGACCACAGGTAGAATGTGACTTTGTAGAACCGTAAGATAGTTTTAGTTTTCAGGGCGAGAGAGGAAGACACTCCAGATAAGACATGGCGTGGTCATTCTTGAACTGCTGAATTAGGTATTTAATACCATCTACATTATATCGGACTAATTGTCTTCTCAAGTTTTCAAGAGAAGTAAAAGGTCACAATCCCAAATGTAGGCTCTCAGGCACTGGAGTGCCAAAGCTGATCTTTCAAGGATAACTTATTATCAGTGGTTACTTTTTCATGTGCCATGTTCAACCATGTCATTGTGCTTCCCTATTACACTCACAACTACGTTTGTCTCCTCTTGAAATGTGGCTTAAATGGGAACATTAAGCAGATCATTTTAGA
Organism: Desmodus rotundus; assembly: GCF_022682495.2. Lineage (NCBI taxonomy): Eukaryota > Metazoa > Chordata > Mammalia > Chiroptera > Phyllostomidae > Desmodus > Desmodus rotundus. The sequence continues at coordinate 86,152,984 of NC_071397.1, forward strand.
GATGAATATCCCATCAAAGTTAATTATGAAAACAGTAGAGCATTTTGCCCTTGAGATTAATGTAGATATTTAGGGGGGAAATGGAACTATTCTTTAACTTCACTTAACCTTCAATAGCAAATATTTCACTTACTCTTTCTTTTCTTGTAGCACTACAAATATATTAATACTCTGACTGCCTCATTTTTATTGATTTACCCAGAACTTCATAAATAAAATATACAGTGCTACTCCACTGAGTGCTTTATTTCAAAAACAAGGACTTTGGCATGTGGACAGTAACTGATACTGTTAATGCAATGACCTACTTTATATTATTCATTTCTCCTCTGGATATGAAGATGGCAGTTCTCTTGTAAATGCAGAGCTTTCACATAGGAGGGAAATATTTCTTCTCTACCTGACAAAAAAAAGTCATTTAATTTCACCTCCATGCTGAATTAATAGTTTGGATTTCTGCTATTGACTGTAACTGTGATTATGGTTCAGCCAAAAATTATATTACTTCAAATTATAGGGCCAAAAGTGTGGATAGGACCCATCTCTGCTTCCCACAAAGATATATTTTTAAAAAGAAACATTCAGAATCTAAATTTCTTCAATAATATGCTGGTCAGTCACTGCGTATATATTGACTACTTACTCTGTAACTTTCACCATGCAGAGTATTTGCAAATGTTTCATGGAGATAGGAAGTCATTTGCCACAATTCTGGAGAAATTGTAACACATTTGTAAATGACAACAATAAATAATTTCGAAAGTCACACAATCAGTTCAGTCAGATTAGTTATAATTTTATTTTTCTAATAAACAATTTTTTTACTGTAAAAAAACCTGTGGAATTAACTGCAAATATGTTCCTTTCTTGCATGCGTGCTATAAAATATTACTAAAAATGTTTCTCAAAAGAAGTAGGGTGTTGAAAAATAAAATTGAAAATCAGTTCAAATGATAACAAAATAAATGGGGTGATATGGTATATGATAGAATTATACATGCAAAACCCTGTAAAATGCATTTACATTGAGACATTTGCAACAGGGTCTTTATGCAGCTACAGAAGTCTTCGCGTGCCTTGGCGTGTCTTTTCAGTGCCTACACTTTACGGCCGTCCCTCTCACTACCATATCCAAATGTTCCATTCTTTTCCTGGGAAAACACACACACACACACACACACAACACCAATCCAGCAACAGTTCTGTCTACAATGTTTCCCCAGGTTGGCGATTTGGGCCCTTCTAGTTTACAATGCTACCAACAATCACAATTTAGATGGAAAAGTCATTCAGCAGAAGCTCTTAAAAAATAATGCGTCCCTGGATGAGGACTTGAGGCTGTATACAGTGAAAGTGAGGCAACTGGGTAAGTGCCTTTAATTTTTTTATAGTGTGCATTTTATATGGCTGTATATTCAGGTTTAATTGAAACAACAAAAACAGTGTTCCTGCATGTGTTGTTTGCTTATTTAAAGCTATCTGTCTGATTATGAAAGTCGTCATAGGGGTGATATTATAACCAGTGGATGACATGGTTAGCGTGAACGATGTCGGCCTGGTGCCTGTGAATCTAAGGGCACGAAAGAGGCAGAGGAGAGTTTACACTCTCTTTTAGGGCTGTATTATGAAAATACCACAAGTATGAGCAAAATTCCAGGATAGTCTTGACCAGAATTGGCTTCCACTTTTAGGAATAGAGTGTGTATATATGTGTATGGGAACACTAATGAGTCAAATCTTCCAAAAGTCATTTCTTACTGTAAAACCTTTCCTTCTCTTATGTTTCCTGTCTTCAGTTATCACACCACTGGCCTTGGAGGAATAGGCCAGAAATCTGGGTGTTATCCAAGACCTAGATTCAATTGTTACCTAAACACCACTCACATCCTAAGCTCCAGCCTCACTCACGGTGCTGCCTGCACCTGCCCAACATATGGGGCTCTCCTATGCCTTTCTTTGTCTTTGCCCACACTGCTCCTCTCTACACTCACCACTCACCTGCTCAGCACCTACAGGGTTTTAAAGACAGCCCAGAATCACCTCTGCTATAGAGCTTTTGCTGATGTCATCCATGTATAAATAGATTATCACTGCCTTGACCCACCAGTAGAAGACCATAGTATTTCACTGGACTTATGTGTGTTCTTATTTTTTTTCTTTAAACAGGAATTTCCTCTGGCTTGAGAACACACCTTATTTTTAACTTCCTACCTCACCCTAGTACCCAACATATTCCCCAGCACTTAAATACTTTACTAAATAAATGAATGGGGCTTGATGGGAATATTTAGAAAAGCAAATGTTCAAAAAATATGGAAAACAGAAAATAAAGTTACTGTTCTGTTTCTCTAGGATTACAACTGTGTTATGATTAGGTATATTAGTAGAGATCAAAAGAAAACTTTGAGACTTGGCCTTGTACACACACAGGAGGTTGAAGTGGGGGAAGCTGCTGTTTTTCAGTCTCTAAGAGCATGTGAGTCTGAGGCCAGAATCACAGCGGAATAAAGAAGTGGCCATATTCCCCTCTGTGAGGAACCACCCATCTCCAATGTGTCAGTTTACACAATTACTAAGGTCTCATACAGATGGAAGAATACAAATCATCGTCGTCATCAACAGTTTCTGAGCCTCTGTGGGAAAAGGCCTGCTTGTTTACACATAGGGCTTCTAGGGGATGGAGTGGGTACAGGTGCTGCCCGTTCACACATAAAAGTCTCCACCAAGAAGTAGCTTGACAAAGAGTAGTGTGTGTGTGTGTGTGTGTGTGTGTAGCGAAGGAGCCCTGTGAGGATGGCCCTTTCTCTGTCCACAGAGGCTGAGGAATCCCAGAACAACTCTCTCTCTGGATATCTAGGCATGTAATTTATACCACTTGATTTAAATCCTACACTTTATTGTTTTCCTACAAGTGGGTCTGTGAAAAAAAAGTTTCTACTAATTGAAAAAAATAGGGCTAAACATTGACAGTTTTCAGACTCAGAATAGAGGCGGGAAAATCCTATAAATGTTCAAGCGGAGACTGCAGTACTGGCTGCCAGCGGTCTGGTATGACTTGCTATTTTATTTTCGGTACTGAAATTCAAGGTTTTGTTTTTGTCATTGTTGCTGATATATTGCTCTCATTTAAATATTTTTAAAATTGTAAAATCTGAATCATTTATGGCATGACACTGACCGAGAGAGTTTTCAGACGGCAGGTAGGATGATTGGAGGAGGAAGGCGTGCGTGTAAGGTGCACGGGTGTCTTCTTCCCCAAGCCAACTCCCAGGCAGAAGATGCTTTCAGAGCAGCTGGCAGTTTTTCTGGAAAATATCCTTGCAACTCAGTGGCAACACTATTTTCCAGGCTTTCCCCTTTGAAAGACAGATCAGAGGGGATTTTACATGTGGAAGTTTGTGGGACTGTTTTCATTTCATGCAGTGTCTATTTTTTTAGAAAACCTTTATTGTACTCATTTTACCTGCGAAGTGTTTTTATTTGATGTTTTTTATAAACTGTAATAATTTTTCTATCTGAAATGTAGTAAATGGTTATTTTTCCTGATTTCTAATTTTAGATTTTTACAAATTCCAAACATAAAAATGTTTATTTTAGTATTTTCATAGTACATGAAATAAATACCTAATTACACATGTTGTTTTGCTATCATCTTGCACCTCTAATGTCAAAGGATGATTAATATTTCTCACGTCGGGTCTTATTTTCACATAGGTCTTTGTCTTGAGGATGAGAATCCCAAAGGCTATCACTGGCCAGTCATCCCGCCTTCTGAATACAGGCAGCTTTGTCCAGGGAAGCAGGGCTTCTATGCTTCACGGACATGGTAATACTTTTGTTGACTCTTGCCAGCAAACACCACACCATCTACCTTCCTAGGGTTACACGTGCCGTACCGTGATTCCCAGGCATTACATATGGTTGAGAAAGAAGTGCAGGAATCTCTGTGTGCCTAAATCATAACCCCCATGACGGATAAAAATGAGGCAGATCGGCTAACAATTAAAGTGTCTTTCTTTACTCCAGGGAACATGCTAATTTAGCCTTCTCCAAAGAACGATGGAGAAATTTGGAAACCAGAGGGTGGCTCTAGAGCAAACACCTTATATATGGGTGAACTTGAGCCCGCTCAGTCTTTGATCATGCATCTGAAACTGCAAGATTTTGAAACCATCTGGAGTGGCTGCTATTGGAGGGGAAGAGGCAGCCCAAGGGGGAATGAAGGCAGGATCCAAGTTGGGGCAGTGCGTTCATGGTGCCTGTCAGGGTGGAGATTTGCCCTGAATGTTGAGAAACCACAGACAGGTCACCTGAAAGTCAAGCCCAGTTCTTCACCCTCCACCCCGCCCCGGGGAGGGTGTTCTGGGCGGGGGAATGCAGAAACAGAAACTGGACTCCTCCCACTGTGTTTGGCGAGTGCTAGGGAGGGCAGAAGGGGGCTGTAGATAGACACTTGCTGACCTGAGTGTGAAGCGTGGCTCTACCTCTTCCTGGCTGTACACCTTGGAAAATTCCTTGACTTACTTTAGCCTGTGTCCTCATCTCTGAAATGTGAAGTATAATCTGGTTTACAGTGTTATGTGAAATTAATGTCAGATTTTATCTGGAAAGTTCTTAAATCGGTACTTGGCCCATGTTACCAAATATGGCTTTAAACTCAGTACCCTGAGGTATCCTAGGTTAGGCTACAAGCTCCTGCTAGTGTTTGGTATCCATGATTCATGCACTGGATTTTTTTTCCAATATAAAATGAGTTTCATTTCAATGTACTACAGTTTTATTTTCAAATGAAACTTAGGTATCAAGGCAAATTCTAAAAATTTTTATTAACTGATTTTGTCAGTTATTATATCATTTACACCAAATATTTGATATACCATTTTTTGTTTCACAGTTACTATGACCCTTCCAACACATCTTTGGCCATCTGGGGGCCTCCTGATGTCTCCAATTGTTCCCGTAAGTGAGCCCTTTTCTTCAGGTCTCAGAGACAGACGGAAACGACCTCATACTTCATGGTCTCCATCCTCTCCAGACACGTTCTTCAGCTGTGTGATACTATTGTAATGTTAAAAGCTGGCAAATGATCATTTCACTTGCTGAAGATAGAAAATACTGCTTTTCCTCATTCTGATTTTCAGTTGCACTCATTCTGAAGGAGATTAAAAACCAGTTTAAAAATTTTAGAAAACAAAATAATGTACAAATCGATATTTGTATCAATGTTTTATAGTTTTTTATTATTTTGAACAGCCAATATATAGTTATTCTGGCTGCATTTCTATTAGAACTCTATGTGAATATTGGTCTCTCCAAGTTATTTACCTGCGTTTGTTAGGGGCACAATCTGTATATTACTAGAGAGGAGTTGGTCTCTGTGCAGAGAGGAGTTGGTTTCTTCTATGAAGAAACATTATCGTCTAGTGAAGATTGTGGTAACGGGGCGTACACAGAAAACTTGATTTGCTGCTTAAACTATGAAGTTAAATATCACTATGTTTCAGTGCTGGAAATGACCCAAAAAACGCTTTCTATGTTGTTACTTCTGCCTTATTTTTAGGGGAAGCAAATGAAGTTGCCAATCAGATTTTAAATTTAACTGGTGATGGGCAGAACTTAAACTCAGCCAATATTACCAGCATTGTAGAACAGGTCAAAAGGATTGTGAATAAAGAAGAAAACATCGATATAACTCTTGGCTCAACTTTAATGAATATATTTTCTAATATCTTAACCAGTTCAGACAGTGACTTGCTTGAGTCTTCTTCTGAGTAAGTACTGCTTTCCTTCGGGAGAGTAAAATTTATTGCATACATGTGCCACTATATAATTTCCCATATATTGGATTTCATAACTTAAATCTCTAGAAGACCCATTGATATTTCCCAAGATCATTCACAAAGTGAACTTTGAATTTCCCAATTTTTGAGATATATAATTTACAAAATGACTAGGATTTTCATCAGGCAGATATTAAATAAACCCAGAAAAGCATAATCAGTATTTCATTTTCATCTGAAAAATGTTAACTGGGGTTAATTTAAAAGATGAAGAAACTATCACAAATATTCCATTCATGACTCCTCTCCGCCCTGCCTTTTTTTTTTTTTTTTTTTTGGCTTGTAAAGGAAACTGAGCAAACATTCAACTCACAGCTTTTAGACATAATTTGGTCACTATAAGCCACTGTTCTATGACCCATGGCATAGAGTTGCCTCGGCTGTGTTATTGTCCTTCTGAAATGTAAAAGCCTAAGACAAGGGGGGAAATGCATCTATGTTTATACAGTTCAGTTTGTTTCCAATTACGTTATTTAATGTATTACTATTAGGATATTTAATTTTTTTCTATTTCCTTCCTTTCAACCAAATTTCCTTCATGAAAATTTTGTATTTATTAAAGCGAATTATTATGTAGCCCTGGCTGGTATGTCTCAGTGGATCGAGCACTGGCCTGTGAACCAAAATGAATTATTATGTAGATAAGGTACATTATTTATATAATAATTCATTTTAACAAACATAAAATTTGTTAAATAAAAATTTGTAGGTAATGTACCTTATTTACATAATAATTACAAATTTTTTACAGTGTCTTACAGTTCATAAAATACTTTTATACATTATTTCCTTTGATTCCTAGTTATGAGTAGGAAGCATATTTTTCATATGAGAAAGCAACTAGGTAAAAAAAAACAGTATTTGTTTAGGATCATATTAATTGCTGATTTTCCTTAAAGGATTATTTTTGTCTTGAGAATGTATTTATCACTTCCAGTCTATGTATTAGTGGCTATTGCTATGGTTTAGGTAATTTTGTGAGATCAGACAATTTGAACACAATTTTGTTTGGTTTGTATTTTGCCTAGCAGCAAATCATGTGTGTGCAAGTATCTAAAACATGTTATTTAATGATGGTATTATCTGTCATTTCTTTAGAGCTTTAAAAACAATCGATGAATTGGCTTTCAAGATAGACCTAAATAGCACATCACGTGTGAACATTGCAACTCGGAATTTGGCTCTTGGAATATCATCCCTGTCTCCAGAGACCAGTGAAGTTTTGAATTTTAGCATCAGTCTTCCAACAAATAATGAATCATATTTCCAGGTATGAGCTAAGGTTGCATTAACTAATTAGACAGGTAAAAACTTTCTGATCACTTACCCACTGCTCTCCAAGGAGATGCTGGGTGGCAGGCAGGTCAGAACGCTGGCTAAGGTTAACAGTAGCGTGATTGTAAGGTGTAGAGACACATAGAGGAGATACATGTTCAGAACCTAGGTGGTAGAGGTGGGCAGCTTACCTGCTACCTGAGGTGATAGTGGAACTAAGTATTAAAACACGAGTGGGGTCCACCCTATTGGGAGTGGGGGTTGGGGATAAGTTCATTTAGAAAAAAGAACTTTAGTAAGGGCCCAACAGTAGGGAGAAGGATGGTGTATTCTCTTTGCCAGTGGTTTTCCCAGGTGAGGGTTATAATCACATACCTGGAGACAGTGGGATCCCTTCCCCAAGATTCTTATTTAATCAGAATCCTGGTCCAAGGCTGATCTCCAAAATTCACAGTTTTACTGAGTTCCCAGGTGTGGCTGATATTGCTGGTCTGAGGATCGTACTTTGAAAACCAGTGATGTGCAAGGTTCAGAAGCGCAGGCGATGGCGAGGCTGGAGAAGAAAGCCGGGGTCAGAGTAGTGGAGAGTCTCTTTGACCTGTTCAGGGGACACTTCAGCAAATAAGTTTCAAGTTTCCACTGTGGGCTAGACAGTGTTAGCTGCATGGGCCGACAAAAGGATTGAAGCATTGTCCTTAACATGGGAGAACACACATGTAGCATGTGATACTTCCTGACCGTGGAGATAAACCAAGATAAAAATTTTAAAGTTTAGATATAAGGAAGATCTTTATCCTTATAAAGTTTAGACTGGGGGTCTTTGGGGTAATTTGACATTTTAAGAGTGAAAACTAGCCCTGCCTAGTGTGGCTCAGTGGATTGAGCGCTGGCCTGTGAACCAAAGGGTCACCAGTTCGATTCCCAGTCAGGGCACATGCCTGGACTGCAGGCCAGGTCAGGCCCCCAGTAGGGGGCACTTGACGAGTAACCACACATTGATGTTTCTCTCCCTCTTTCTCGTTCCTTTCTTCTTTCTTTAAAAATAAATAAATGAAGTTTTTTTTATAAGAAAAGAGTGAAAACTTGGTCAGCCTCAGTGGCATTCCAAGTCCATTTGCTGGAACACACTCTTCGGCCTGATCTGAGGGTTCAGGAAAAAAGGCAGCCAAGAGTGTTCCTAAAATTTCAGCTGCTTGCTCTATGCAAAATTGCTACATATTTTTCATTGTGTGTTTGGAGAAAAACTCAAATTTTGTTAAGTGTAAATTTAATTCTTATATTTGAAAATGTGAACTGATCTGTAGATTTCTCAATTGCCTTAGTTAAAAATCAGTGCATTTTGCCATATTTGCAAAACCCAATGAAATCCATGCCTTTGTCCGTAGGGTATTCACCCGGAGGCCTGTGCCTGGTGGAGGGAAAGGGCAGCCCTGGTCCTAGCCAAGCTGATACTTGGCTTACTCAGCACGTGGAGTCAAGTTGTCATTGCCATTTCATTGTGATTACTGACCGGTATGTCTCTGTGTGTGACAGATGTATTTTGAGAGTGGACATGAAGATCCATTGGCGTCTGTAATTTTGCCTCCAAACTTACTTGAGAACTTAAGTCAAGAATCTTCTGCAGCAGTTAAAAGAGCTCAGTTTACTTTCTTCAATAAAACTGGACTTTTCCAGGTAAACAGTCATTAAATTATTGTTTTTCAATTGCAAATTGAGTTTCATAGCTCAAAAGGAAAATAAAAGTTCAGCTTCCTTGGGGATATATCAAGAGGTAGAAAAATTAACCTGTTATATTTTGAAAATTGAAAAAATTTAACAATTGTTTCAGTATTTATTATAGGTAATTACATGCTTATGAACAGATATGTTCATTTCAACTTTTTTAATAAATCGGATATTAGATTAAGACTTGCATGATACAATTATAAGTGGAATTTGTGGAGAAGCCACTATTTACCATTCCGTTTGCTAAATATTTAATGCTCTCCAGCAGTTTAGACCGTCAGAGTTAAAGAAATTGTGTGCCAAAGGAAAGGTTTTGTTTTGTTTTATTTTGTTTTGTTTTAATTCAGCGGGAAGCACTGTTTACACAATGAGCAGAATTCTTGGCTTTAATCAGTTTTCCCATTAGTATTTCAAATGACCTTTGGCCTTCACACATTCCCAGAGTAGGGTGGCATTGTGCTAAGCACATATTATCATTTTTATTGGCATCATTTCTAGATACTAGGAAGTCCACTGCCAACAAACTTGTGACCTCTGGTTGCCTTTGAAAGTACAACCCCATCTACAGCAGTTTTACTTAGCCCTTCTTTAAAAAATAAAAGTTATTCAGTAAATTGAAGATACAAGGGTATATCAAACAGCGAGACCTGTGTAAATCTCAAGGAAAGTAGACTGGCTTCTAACAGATCTGCCCTATACGTGTGGAGGAATGGCAAAGTAGGCCACGGGTGAGTAAAAGGAATACCATGGAATTGTTTACAGTAACTAATTCCAAAACTTCAAAATCTTGTGAGCAAATGTGTTAGGAACAAGGAATGTAAAAATTCTTAGTGGATTAAGTATGCAATCACATGTAATTATTCTGAAGGATTTAATAGCTATGAACCCATAAAACTGCATTTGTGAAAATTATTTGAGGCTTAAATTAATGTCACTTTTAAAAACAGTACAAAAACGCAGTAAATGTCACAAAATGTGAGTAGTGGTACGGACGAGGGGGTGTCCATTTAGAGGAGAGATTGAGTCCAGCGGGAAGGGTTTAGGACAACTCAAGAGTTGCAAGAATCTGTCATTTCATTTTGAGTCTTATCTTCTCCACACCGTCTTTCCCTTCTCCTTGGGCATTTCCCAGTCAGTGTTGTTATTAGGAAACATGTGTTTGGTTGTTGAGGCCAATGTATAGCAGAGTAAAGCAAGTTCAAGGGTTCTGTGATTCTCTCCTCACATAGTGAAGAAAATACGAGTTGTTTTTTTCTTAAAGAAAAGGCTCAGTATCCCCAAGCCATAGCCCACTTTACTGAGTGACCACACAAAAGTAATTAAAAAACTATTGTAGATGCTGAGGTTTACTTGGCATAGAGGAAACCCTGCACTTATTCCACACCAGCTGACTTTATAAGCGGCCACAGGGAACTTTGGGAGGTTTGACAAGAAACACAAGGGGAAGAAGAAAGCAGGGATATCTCCCTGGAGAGACGGGGGATGGTCACAGTCACTATGCACACAGACCCGCTAACTCGGTTTCCTGACGGTCTTGTCTCTGAAGTGGAAACTACAGCAAGAATAAAATCAGAGAAGGTGGAAGTTCTGGCTGGGGCTTCAATCTGTTCCATTTAGTGTAACTTAGCACGCATGTCAGGCTTTTGACATGGATGTGAAAGATGAATTGTTGGGGTTTTTTTAATTTTTCACAATATATTTTCTTCATATTTTTCTAAAGAAAAACAACTTCATCTATTTTCTAGGGTAGGGAAGTGATCTAATTGTTTCACAGCTTTGTTCGAGTTTGTGTTACGTATGGGTTTGCATTGTTTCAGACATTAAGTGGCTGGCATCAGTCGCAGCAATCAGAGGGAAGGTTTATGGACATCGCCTGGCCACACGGGCTCATAAAGTTCTCTCAACGTATTTAGTATAATAAGGGAAATAGCGAAGCTCTTTCAGGAAAGCCAGCAATTCGAGCTTATAAACAGGATGTTCTATAATTCAAGATCTTAAGTGTAAAAACTGCTGACAGCTTGCTTATTTTGGAGCAGCAAAATAAAATAAAAGTGTGTACTTCTGACTAATACACAGGTTTTTTTTTTTCTCTTAAAGGATGTAGAGACCAAGAGAGGCACCTTAGTGAGTTATGTGATGGCATGCAGTATCGGAAACATCACCATCCAGAATTTGAAGGCTCCAGTTCGAATTAAAATCAAACATACCAGAAACCAGGTAGGAAAACCCCACAAATAGCAGTGGAGAAGAAGGAGACTATTTCAGAGAAATACGGAGCCATTTTTCTCCATGAAAAGAAGTAACTGGTACTTTCTTTAGAGGGGAGTAATTTTCCTAAAAGGGGAGAACCCCTTGTCAGGTAGAGCTCTAGAGTTACGATAAATGGTGGCAGCTGGGGGAATCAGTTTTATCTCGGACCCAGCGATCAGGAGGAGAATGGGAGGGAGGGAAGGGCCGCTATTTCTAGAAATGACGCACATTACTGGGGATAAAGTAGATGGTGATACAGCTGTGCATTCCTTCCTTTACAGGTTTCGGTGGTTTTCTTTTGATTTTAATATTTTTTTATTTTTCAATTACAGTTGATGCATAATATTTTATTAGCTTCAGGTGTACAACCCAGTGATTAGACATTTCAATAATTTACAAAGTGATCACCATGACAAATCTAGTACCCACCTGGTGCCATACCTGCTTATTACAATACGATTGGCCACATTCTCTATGCCGTACTTTACATCCCGGTGATTAGTTTGTTAACTACCAGCCTGTGCTTCTTAATCCCTTCATCTTTTCACCCAGCCCGATAACTGCCCTCGCACCCAGAATTTTGTTTTGTTTTGTTGTGTTTTGTTTGTTTTTTAATGTCAAGATCACTGCTGCAGGGAAAGCAGGGAGGGACCTGGATTCACTTATTTTTTGAGAGGTTAACAGTTGTCTAAAATCTTGGCAAATGCTTTTTAATCACTTCATTACCCTGCCTATCATCTGTTTATCTTTAAAAATCATGTGGGGGCTCCCATTGTCCCAGGTGGCCAGGCACACATTTTCCCCCGTTTATAGAGGGTCCTAGTCACGATCCTGCCATTTATTAGGCAGTCCGGAAGGAGGGCGGGAAGTGAGCTGGCTGATAAGGACTGGGGCTTGGAAGTTAAGTCATCTAAGAACTAGCCCTGCTTTGTCACAAAACCCTCTGACCTCCTTGTTGTACGCTTTGGCCTCCTTTGTTTCAGCTCCCGCTCCTTCATCCATAACGGGGGTTTTTTATTGTGGTAAAACATACATAACAGAATTGACTATTTTTTAAGGGCACAGTTCAGTGACATTGAGTGCATTCACATTGTTCTGCAGCCATCGTCACGTCCATCTCCAACCTTCTCTCTGTCTCTGAATGTAACTACTCCAGGGCCCTCATGTAAGTGGGATCATACAGTGTTTGTCCTTTGGTGACGGACTTATTTCACTTAACATAATATTTTCAAGGTTATCCATATTAAAGGTCCTCCCTTTTTAAGGCTGGATAATATTCCATTGCTATACACACACACACACACACATACCCATTGATATATATATATATATACACACACCCATTGCTATATATATGTATATATATATATACATATATATATATATATCCATTCATCCCACATTTTGTTTATGCATTTATCCAACAATGGACATTTTAATTGCTTGCACTTTTGGCTATTGTGAATAATGTTGCTGTGAACGTGGGTGTGAAAATACCTGAGTTCCTTCTTTCAGTTCTTTTGGGCATATACTAGACATGGAGGAGAATTTCAAAGATGAATTTTACAGTGTAAAGAGCTTTGCTAAACGCTAAGCATAGCATTTTATGATGGGACATGTAGAGGTAACCTTCAGATAAATGCGTAACACAGTTCCTCATGGGGTCGTAGTTGATTTCCACTTGAAGTCTTTGTGAGAGGAGAGGCCCCCCAGACTGCCCACCACTCTTAGTCATATTGGTGTGACTGATGCTGTTCCATCGCTTTGTGAAAACCTGAGCAGTTTACTCTTTTTCCCATGTCCAAATCATATGAATTTTCCACTTGTTTTAAACACAACTTCACGTGTTTATTCTTATGTTAATATAGGCAGTGCAGGATCCCATCTGTGCCTTCTGGGATCTGAACAAAAATGGTAAGTTTTCAAATATTGGCTGTTTTAACAACAACTGAATTTTAAACATTGTTAGACACCCCCATTTCCTTTAATTCCGCCCCAAACCAGACTGAGTCACAATAAAAGTGTGATGGCAACTGAGCTGCAAATTTTAGGTAGGGGAGCTTGGAAAGTAAATTCTGATTTCTCTGATTTTTTTACTAATTGCAAGAGGAAATACGAAGACGTGGCTTTTTTTTTCAAAGCAAACAACTCTTTGATTTCAGTTACTTATAAAATAGGGCATGCATTTTTATCACATGAACATCAACATACAATTGATCTCATTCTCCTAGGACAGTTCTGAGGAGGCTTTTTGGTGTGCATGAGGCATGTAATTAAAATTCCAGTTGTAGACCCCAGATTATGGGCTAATGGACTGTAAATATTGGAATGGTCATAATAGAGATATATTACTTGATGTAAATGAACTGCCTCTAGAATGATATTTGAGAATCAGGAGGGAAAGGCAAAACTAAGGGTTTGATCACTAGGCGTAGGGTGGAGATCTCCTTGAGGGGAAGGACAGTGATGAAACTTCCCACCTCTTCCCCCTAAGGGTCACCTTCCCTTGGGGTTCCCCAGTGGGATTCGCCTGCTTCTCGGTAGCAGTGCATTCTGAAGATGCCCAAAGCTCTCTTTCTGATACTTTTTCCAACAGCTGAAAGTTTTTTTGTTAATGTTGTCTGGTTTTTAGTTACACAGTTTTGAGAAGACCCTTTTATAAGATACCTAGTTTAAAATATTACCTTGAAGCCTTAAAACATTCTTCAAATATATGAGTTGCTCATATTCCACACCAAACCATAAATGTCAGAACAGATGTATTAAGGGCATTTGTCAAAAATTGCCACCATGCATGACTGCTGTGTACCTAATAGCATGTTAAGAAAGACCTTTGTTCACATGTCTTCACAAAAACCCAGCCTGCCCCAAGGAAAAGAATGTGTTGTCTCCAGAGACTTCATCAGTATATAAGATATTTGAAAAGGGTGTTCTTTTTATGAAAGTTTATCTTCTAATATACTAGAAATTAAACTTGAATGAAACTTTTGCAGAACCCCCAAGGCACTTCAGTGGAACACAGTTGAAAATCACTGATGAGATCATCTCTAGCCCACCCAGCACTAACATTCTGTGATTCCAGGAATCTCAAGTATTCTAACCACTGGCAGCTTTGAAAATAGCCTCCATGTTACAGATAAACTGTAAGGCAGACGATAGTGAGGCATATTTCTCTAAACAAGATTCCATCCATTGTAGAGCAGGAACTGACCTGCTGTTATTTTCATACTATTTGTTGGCTTTCCCCTGCAGAAGGTTCTGGATTTTGGAACACATCGGGATGTGTCATTGCAGACAGAGATTCAGACGCGAGCGAGACAGTCTGCCTGTGCGACCACCTCACACACTTTGGAGTTCTGATGGTAGGGGAGGATTTCTAAGCTCATTTTAAAATGATACAAATTCGGAAGGCATACTTCTTGTGTGAGTCAGCCTTTTTAGCTTATGTGTTTGGGGAATTATTTCCTGATGATTTCCATCTATACACTGAATCTTGATTCTTAATGAAAAATCTAATTAGCAGAGATCCTATATTAAAAATATACAAAAGTAATTATAGAAATGGACCCTGTTTTTTCCATTGCAATAACAGTGATGATAATAATCTAGAAACAAGAATATCACCAAGAGACTTTTGAATTAAGAGAGAAACAGAGTCAGGGAGACAAAGAGAAAGGGAAGGAGAGAAAGAAGAGTTAAAGAAGAAGAAGGAAATGTTGGATTTTACTAACGTGGAAGGGAACTGTGAAAAGTTAGATCAAGAAATTTCTTTCTTGCCCTGGCCTGGTAGTGTGGTTGGTTGGAGTGTGGTCCCTATATGCCAAGCTTGTGCATTCTATTCCCGGTCAGGGCACATACAAGAATCATAATTTCTCTCTCTCCTTCTCTCTCTCTCTACCCCCTTTCTCTCTCTAAAATCAAATAAACATTAAAAATTCTTCTTACGATACATCATTACTCAATCTGTTTCAGTGTTACTTTGTACCAGAAACTGTGCTAGCTGAGTCTCCTGGAGACCTCAGTCTGCCAGGACAGACTAGTGACTGGGAGAGCGCAGGGTCTTCAGGCCAGCAAGAGAGATGATGGGGGTGTCTTTCTTCTCACTTCCAGGCCTTCCTGGCATTCTTCTCTCTCTTTGTTTTCTTTCCTTCTTCCTTTTTTCCCATGGCTCTGTTTTTATCTTATCAGTCAACCCATCCAATGGTTTTAAACAAAATTAGATTGCATCAACATGCTTTTCATCCAAACACATTTTCAAGGGCTGCCTTACATCTAATGACTTGTTTGAACTCATCCGCCGACTTGTACCTTTACCTTCTATCGGACACACTCGTGTTGTTGCAGATGCATTTCTGGTGCCCGGTGTGCCGTTCAGGTCCTAGCAGAGCCACTGT
Source organism: Desmodus rotundus (assembly GCF_022682495.2). Classification (NCBI taxonomy): domain Eukaryota; kingdom Metazoa; phylum Chordata; class Mammalia; order Chiroptera; family Phyllostomidae; genus Desmodus; species Desmodus rotundus. Next base: position 86,168,468 of record NC_071397.1, read on the forward strand.
TTCTGCGTAGTGTCCACCAAGGTGTCCAAGCCCATGTGTTTTTTCATAGAAGATGGGAGTAACGTGTGCTGAGGCAATAAAGCTCTACGAATTTGAGTCACAGACATGGGGTTATGTTTATCCCGTCCCTTAAACCTTACGCCCACTTCCTGTGGGACTGGGAGGAAGCAGAGAGGATGGTGTGATGTAGTGTTTGGCTCCTGAATCCACTTGGCCAATGTAAATGGCCATTGTCCTATGGCAATCCTGCAAGTTTTAATTTTCCTGACAACCCAGTACATAAACGCTCTGAGTGATAAGAACAAATCGTTTAGAAGGGCACCAAGCATAGAAAATAACTTCTTAACTTTCTCAAAATATAAATATTTTTTCTTTACCTCCAGAGCATGAAAATGAGCAATTAAACTGTAGCATGTTTCACAAAGTGATTTAAAAAAATACTGTTTTCTTCCATGGTCTGTTTTTTCCAAAAACGAGAGCAGGCTTTCTTTCAGAAAATACTTCATGCATCATTACTCATCACACACGAAATGCACCATTATTCACTCGTGTATATAAGCTTTAGCTTAACTGATTTAACTACTTCGGTTTTGTCTGCGTGTGTGTGTATGTGTGTGTGTGAGCCAGATTGTGTTGTAAGTTAATATTAGATAAATAAATAACAGTAACACAATTCAGTGTTCAAAGATGATGTATATGTACTTTGAATATTCAGTAGTTTCTTCAGAATTGTCTAAATTTTATTATGAGTTTGTAATTATGTATTGCTTTTTCTATTGTAACCTGATAAAATAATTAGCTTTTCGTATGTATATGGCAATATGCATTTTTTTTAGTACTATTCTTCCATTTTCTAGCTTGGCTGTTTTTGTGGGCTTGGAAACTGCTGGAAGAAAACTTTTCCAGAATTTATCCTTTCTGGCAATGTGCCCATATCCTTTCAGCCCTCCAGGCCACCAAGACTTCGTTCAGAGTCTTTCTTGACTTACCCACTACTTACTCGCTTGTACAAGACGTCCCCAGAGTCTGCCCTGCTCCGTGACATAGTTACCATATGCGAAGTTTAAAAAACGTGCCTCAGACTCATAATTATATCTTCCAATATACAAATACATGAAGAGTTCAATGTCTCTGCTATGTTTCTTTGTAGTAAGGCTGATTTTTATAGTTTTAACGCCAGTGCATTTGCGTGTTGGCACGTTCAGAGAAGTAAACATTTGTGTATCCTTCATTCTCTAAAAATACAAAAAAATATGAGAATTGTGTGTAAATTGCTATCACCAGTAAATAGCATTATATTCTTTAATTCACATTTTAAATTGTGGCTTGAATTGTGGTCTTCCAGTCAACTGCCTGACCTCGATAGAAGCCATAGGTTCTTAAGTGGTTATGACAAGTCCCTTGGAGAGTCCTGAAGACTATTTCCTGGCCTAATGAAATCTTGGAGTAACTAAAATACGAGTTGAGGCAACCCTGTGAGTCAAGTGTCATGGTCTCCAACACCATCCCATATGTCATGGGAGTCTCACGTCCTCCTACGGTTTTGAGGGATTCCTAGAAAAGACAGAGAAAGTCCCCTCTAGCCCTGAGCCCGTACACCTGCTGAAGTTTATCACTTTCTGCATTACTTGGTGTGGTAAAGGTACTGCTCCCCCCCCCCCCCCCGACTGCTTCAGTCAGACCTGGAACTAGTCCCCCCATCTCCGTTTCCCATACATGTACAGCACAGCACGCACCACTCACCAGAGGCCTTAGCTTGAGCAGCAGGTTTTATTGACCTTTTGGTGAAAATCAAAGAAAATTAACAGAGAATAGAATTAAAAACATAACACAAATATTGCTTTCATAAGTTGCATGGCTCTTTTCCAATTAGGCTCCATTTTTGAACATCTGCCTAATGGGAGTGTCTTTCTCCTCCAACCAGGATAGGGTGGCTGGTCTTAACTCAAGATCTGTCCCTACCCCAATTACCCAACTAAGGGAGAAATGAAAAAATTTTCTACAGGGCCCAGACTTCACAAATCTGCCTCAATACAGTGAGGCGAACACTCGATTAATATACTAGAAAGTGTTTACTTCTTTCCACTCCACAACAACCCATAACATTTTAAATCGTGCCTTTTCAGGTCCATAGAGATCAAAAACACTGTGACCCCAAATCTCTTCGTGGCTTCTCATTTATGAAAAAAGATAAAGACCACCCCACCCATACATACCGAACTCTGGGGTGACCACAGTTAGGAGCCTCTGCACCCCTTTCAGAACCGGACAAGCACATTGCAGCACAACCTCTGGCTGTCTGCTGGCTGAGCCCCTCCCTACCAGGCAAAGAACCCAGGACGCACCGGGGGGCTTGGCCATGAGGGCCACCACAACCTCCATTTGAACGTGTGCCCCAGCCCTGCAAACGTTAGAAATGGGCTTGCTAATTATGCAAGGCAAGGACTTCCTCTTCTTTTTCTACTGGGAAACCCAGTGGGTTTTCTCTTCAAGATATGTTACTGTGCCCAGCGCTGGGGTGGCAAAGTATTGGGTAAGACACACTGTGTAAGTCCCTCAGTAGTGCTACAGTTTTGGTTCATGGAGCGATCCACAGAGTATGTAAGTGGGAATTTCAATTCTGACTTATGCTACTGTTTTCAGCCTCTAAGTCTGAGCTGAGATTCTAAGAGCCAACAATGGACTTTCTGATAACACAAAAGCATTCTTATGAAGAGAGATTCTCACAGCTGCTTCCCATGTCTTGTATAGGACCTCGAAGGAACGGCCTCACAGATAGACGCAAGAAACACTAAAATCCTCACCTTCATCACCTATATTGGGTGTGGAATATCAGCTATTTTCTCAGCAGCTACCCTCCTGACATATGTTGCTTTTGAGTAAGTGTTTTCTATCTGCCGAACTCAGTGCTGACTGTTCTAAAATGTGGATAAAAAATGGCCTCAGCTTTTCAAAACTCTCATGCTCATTGTGAGTCACATGGGATAGTTGTGCTTTAGTGTTCGGGTTTCTTGTTAAGACGTATCAGGCAGCACGAACTGTCCAGCTGTAGAATCTTCACTTATAATCGGCGTGTTTCTAGTATATAATGCACTTAAACCTGTTAGAGACTATTAACATGTAAGTAAAGAAAAATTGTATTCAGTGTTTTTACATGGGAAAAGATGAAAACATTTGCTTCACAAATTTTTTATATTAGTCCTAAAACAGGAAATTTTGTTTTAAGAATGATCTTCACCTTATTAAAACTCAAGAAACTTCAAAAATAACTTAAGGAAATTGTTTTTAACAAAAATATCATTTTTATAACTCTAGGATTTTTTGTATTAAAAAATCAAGCTGTTGAAACCAATTGGCAATTTCATAAACAATTGGAGACCGTTTTGAAATAAAATTAGTACTTTAAAACATCTTTCTAACTTGCCAAATGCCCACGAATATCCTGCGCCCTCCCCCCGGGGAGCCACATCACTCTGATGGTTCTCCCTAACCTTGTGCAGAGCTGTGCGAGAGCTGAATTTACTGCCTGTGTTTACAAGATTTATTTGCAATATTAGTTCTCCATTAATCTTGCTTTTCCCTTTCCTAGAAAATTGCGAAGGGATTATCCCTCCAAAATCTTGATGAACCTGAGCACTGCGCTGCTGTTCCTGAACCTCAGCTTCCTCCTGGACGGCTGGGTGGCCTCATTTCAGGTGGAGGGTCTCTGCATCGCCATCGCGGCCCTGCTGCACTTCTTCCTCCTCGCCACCTTTACCTGGATGGGGCTGGAAGCGATTCACATGTACATCGCTCTGGTGAAAGTATTTAACACGTACATTCGCCGCTACATACTGAAATTCTGCGTCATTGGCTGGGGTGAGCCTCCTACAGATTTTTGCTTTTGTTTTCACTGTCAGGGAAATTGCCACATTCTCTTAGGAAAATGCTGTTTCGAAAGAACAGCACTGCTGAAAGAAACTTCCAATCTGCAAAGGATGTGGCCTTGATATACATACACTGAGGAAGGGGCTTCCTCAGAACAGTATTTTTAAAAACTGTTGAACAGGCCTCACTAAATGCAAGAGTAAGGGCAAAACCCCTAGCCCCTGAGTCACCACAAACACATTTCCTGTGCCCACAGCCAGCCCACCCAAGTCTGCAGAGGAGGCTGGCAGACGGCGGTGCATTTCCCTGTGTTTCAGAACGTAAAGGCCAGCTCAGACTCCTGCCTGTGCTCTCCCCTAGGCACATGCCCGTGTCTTGGAAACCGGGGAGAGAATGCCATTGTGTGTGCAGCCAGAACACCGGCAGACTTCTTCCCGTGAACTTCTGAACACGATTCCTCAGGCAGACTTGGGTGGTTGTGTGAGCCTGTTTGGGATTTTCTAAGTGGGCTCTTTCCTTTATCTAGGTTTTATATCAAACCAGGCATTTTAGAGATTTCTCACAAATCTCTTTCTCAGAGGGCCGTGTAGAAATAGGAGATATTTCCAAGGTGTTCACCGTCTGAGGGGGCACCTTGCAGGGAATTGGGATGGTGTAGCTTTCTCCAGTGAAATATACATGGAATTACTTTACTTACTGAGTCTCTCGAGAAAAAAAAGGAAGACTATAAAGACTTTATAGTCTCAGTATCGCCTTCACTTTTCCTAACGGCTTTTATTTATAGACAAAGGGGCAAAATAAGCTGTAGTTCCCTTCATGCCTGAAATGTGGCAGCCTAACAGGCAGTGTTAATGAAACCACATTTGCTGGTCCTCGGTTCAGTATAAATCAAGTTCTGGTTCTCGAGTGGGTACCAGTAAGCAAACAAATATTTACGTATCTGTCAGTTAAGACTAGGTTTTAATTGTTGCCAATTAGATTCGGATGTTCCACACCAAAGAGAGGATTTTATTGTCTTAACCAAGCTGCCAGTTCTAAGGGGTTTGATTCTGTGATATGGAGTGTTTTTTTGTTTTTTTTCTTTCTTTCCCCTTGCCGTGACCAGTCACGTACAGCAGTTCCAGATGTTCCAGAAAAGTTGCTCACGGCTTGGTCTTTTTACAACAGGTTTACCCGCCTTCATTGTGTCAGTGGTTCTAGCAAGCAAAAACCAAAATGAAGTCTATGGAAAAAGAAGTTATGGAAAAGAACAAGATGATGAATTGTAAGTCATAAAAACTTCTCAGGAATTTATTTGTGATGAGTGCATATCCTTTGTTTCCCAAAGTTTAGTTTAAGTTTCCATGCCAATAGGGAGTCTCTTATTTTAGAAGGTTGACGTGCTTACGCATGCTTGTACCCGGACCTCTGCTGCACCACCAATGAACTCGGCTGAACGGCCTGAACAGTTCGTGCTGCTTTTTCATATTAGTGTGGCATTGTCAGGTGGGGGAATGCAGGAGTGTGAGATACTGCCTTCTAGGCTCAGGAGACCCATTCAGTTTGAGGAGATTTCATAACACTCCCACCCCCTTAAACCCACAGACGTCTATAAGTGAGTGAAATCACAGTGTCAGACAGCGATGCTGATGATTCAGTGCTAATATGAGTGTTGCGTGGAAATGGGGAGGATGGAGACATCAGTGAGTTCTTGCATAATTTGGAAAATTTTTTTCAGACTGTGAGATCATTGAGGCTAAGGTTTTTAGATTGTTCACTTTGGGCAGTTACTTCTCTCACATTTTATGCAGCACACAGTTGGTACTCAATAAGTATTCGCTAATTGAATGAATAACTGAAATGAATAGTTTACTCTTGAGTGTAATACCATGTTACTCTGCACATTTCATGAATGGATAACACTTGTATGTCCAATCCGCATCCAAACCTGTCCCATTCCCCTCCTAGTCTTCCTTTAATTTATGTTTCCATGGCAGCACCCGAGAAAGCCCCACGATAACCAGCATGAAGTGAAGGTCCTAGGTCAGGAGTTTCAGGATTTGAAGGGGACTGCCATATGTAAAGAAATACTAGCAGTAACACTTTCAGGGATAAGCAGTATTCTTTGGGGGATCTGTATAATAAGATATATTACAAGTAGAAGTCAGTACGTAAGTTCTAAACTAGGTCACTTTAAACGTGTGTTAGCTCTTATAGAAATTTACGCTTAGCCGACTGCTGGGCCATCGACACTGTCTCTTACTGAGCATTTACTATATGCCAGGAAGCATGTTGGTTCTGGGATTCGGGGATGTTTGAGGTAGTCTTTGCCTCTGTAGCAGTCATGTCCCACCCAGAATGACAACTGTTTACACCAGAATTTTAAGATGAATTTAAATGTCTTAAATAATATATCCAATTTTTTAGGTACCTAAGGAATTCCACAGTGTTATTAGGATCTGGGGCATCTGCAAATTGCAGCGTTTGTGAAATTTTCTCATAGACCACTGTGCACATAGGGCAGTTTTTAAATGACTTCTTCAGATCTATCGTTTTGAATGTCAAACATATCTTTCTTCATTTTATAAGGATATTGTAAGCAAAGTACGCTTTTTAATTGTGCATGAGAAGTGTCCTTGTAAGAGTATCACAGTTTTATAATAAAGCCTTGCCACAACTGCACCCATTATATAAATAGGAATTATTTTGTCTGCAGAATGGAATCCACACTTATGTGTCTTCAGTAAGTAGGAATTTACTCCTTCCACATGCCCAAAAACATAGAAATAAGCAGTACACTGGAATTAACTGTAAGGCTGAAATGTCAGGGCCAGAAGCCACGGTTCTCTTGGCCTTTGTCTCCTGGGTAGAAGGTGGTTGCCGTGGCTCCAGAGCTTGCTTTCATGTCCGAAGCAGAAGGAATGAATAAGGGCCTTGCCGGTGGAGTCTCTGAAGAGCAGCTCTCCCTGACTTCACTTCCATATCGTTCTGTAGAACAGTGTTCACACGAACACCCCTAAAACACAGGAGAGATTGAGAATGTGAGGACTTAACTTTCCCGTTCTCTGGAGTGCAGGCGCATAAGAGAAAAGGGGGTTAGAACCGACCAAGAGTGTCTTCATGCCAAGTCAGAATTCACGTAGCCTCCTTGTTTTCTTCTTAACTCTTGACTTGAGTAACTAGAAATTAAGATGATAGCTGTCCAAAATAAACAAATTTTAAAAACTATAAATGCATCAAAAAGGAAACTGAGGCCCAAGAAAATGAAGTGACCCTCTAGAGGTGTGTGAGGAAGGCCTCACTGAAACACCTGCAGAAGCCAGGGCTACGCCAGGCGAAGTCTTAGGTAAACAGGCGTGGCAAAGCGTTTCCTTCTCTTTCTCGTTTCCTCTTCTTTCTCAAGCTGTTGGATTCAGGACCCAGTGGTATTCTACGTGAGTTGCGCTGGGTATTTCGGAGTCATGTTTTTCCTGAACGTTGCCATGTTCGTCGTGGTGATGGTGCAGATCTGCGGGAGGAACGGCAAGAGGAGCAACCGGACCCTGCGCGAGGAGGTCCTGCGGAACCTGCGCAGTGTGGTCAGCCTGACCTTCCTGCTGGGCATGACGTGGGGTTTTGCTTTCTTTGCCTGGGGACCCTTGCAGGTCCCTTTCATGTACCTCTTCTCCATCTTCAACTCATTACAAGGTAAGATAAATGGTACCCGAACAATTTCCACTTCCCAGTTCTGTACTGTTTGTACAACAGCTTCAGCGTTAGGTGCCACGCTAAGATTCTACATCACTGTGCCATAGTTTCAGGCACGGGGAGCGAGGGACTCGTGAAAAGGGTCTAGAATGGAGTATTGGGGTAGACGGTCAATTTGATTGTTTCCAGTGATGTGTCCCAAGGACTAGGACACTGCCTGGTAGATGGTAGGTGCTCAATAAACATATGTTGTTGCTGACTGAAGGTGGGCAGGGAGGAGCCCCAGGGGCAGGTTAAAGGAATGCACGTTCAACTTCACCCCATACAGTTTTCCTGAATGTTGGTGCTACTCTTCATGGAGCCTGCGGTGTACTGTTCTCAGCTTAGTCTGTGGAGTTTTTGGACTCTATGCAGGGACAGAGCAATTCATTTTGATCTTTGGCTGCTTGGATTTCAAGATAAATGCCAATACTCTAGTTCATAAATGCTTATTTTTTCATGATATATGGCAATTGGTTCAACAATTTAACAAACACTTGGCAATGGCCTGCTTTGTATAAAAAAAAAATAATACAAGGCTTCCTTCGAGTAGTTTTCTGTCATACTTCTGATTCCATAATACACACCCTGGTGTACATGTGCTGAACTTAAGTTTAAGCTCAAATGAATATAAATTATTTTTGAAAATTAAATGACATTCCTGAAGACATTGGATATACCCTGTTTCGAACACTCCAAAATGCATGAGGTGACCACGTTTGGAATCTGGCCGAGCAGGGCAGTACTGCTGGCCTGCCTGGGATCATGGGATGTCTTTGTGAGCGTGGGGGGAAAGAAGTGCTGACGAAAACAAGCTGGACACATCTGTGCTGGGGTGGGAAGTGTCATGGAAATCAGGTTGTGCTACTCACCAAATGAGATGCCTGGGCAGGTGCTCCCTACAGGTGTGCTCTAAGAGAAGTCTGTATTTACCTTCTGGAGAGTGTTTACTGCTTTTTATTGTATGGATCTGCTTTGCTTTTCCTCTGAGGTTTCCCACTAGCTCACAGGCTCCTGCAAAGAAACCTCTCTCATAGTTGGTGCTTAACAATTGTTTGTTAAGTGAATAAGTGGATTGCTGGACAAAGAAAGGGTATGCACATTTGTCTCTGGGTATGGCCTGAATCCAACCTGAGACTGCTCTGGCATAAATCCTCATAATTATTTCAGCAAATTTGATTCAGGTTCACTCTCCCATAACGGAGGAAATATATGGGCTCATTATCTTTGGTAAATAGAATATCAAGCTTCAAGTGCCACTCCAAAAGTTGGAAATGGATGAGGTAGCACATGCGTACATCTTCATGGGATATAGCTTTGTAAAGTGACTTGTCCTCCATCTAATCTGTCCTGGAATGTACAACATACATGTGCCTAAGTAAATATTGACAAAATGTCCGTTAACATTAGAAATTCGATGGTTTTGTATTTCAGGGTTGTACATGAAAGGCGCATTAATCTGCCAGCCCAAACTTGTTTTTGCTGTTAGAATTTCCTGGCAGTTTCTGTAACTCCCAACAGCTCCAGTTGTCTGTTCAGCTCTGTTTCCATTAATGAGAAAGGGGATGTTTTATTTTTCCCAGCGTAGGTCTCCTGTCAGGAGGGAAAAATGTTATAAACCATCATCAAGTTGTATCCTTCATAAATCACTGACTTTTAAGACTACATTTAAATTATATAAATTCAGAACAGATTTCTGCACATCGAAGGATATTAAAAATACCTCCTAAAAAGGAAACTGGATTAAAAGGCAGTGACACAGAGCACATGAGCCTACCAGCAATTGCTTACTGGCCCAGCTTATACAAAACTTCTCAAGACACTGTGGCAAGTCATTTAATGGTTTTTATTTGAGTCATTTTCTGAACCTTCCAAGAGATGTATGTTGGTAAAAGTATCCTCTTTATTAAAAGAAATGTGTATAATTGAGACAGTTTAAAGAAACAATTCAGTAATGCAAAATGAACTCAGGTGGTACTTAGAAAACTGCATTGTGTCTATTTCTTTTCTTTCTGATATTCTTCATTCCAGAAAAAAAAACTTGACATGATCCCTTTGCTTCATTGACGTTATGTTCTAGTAGGAGATACTGATACTAACCGATTATGTCACCATGTAAAAGTACCATTTGGTGTTGAGAACAAATGACAGAAGACATGAACCCCGAGACAAAATTTGAAGGAATTAACTAGGTGAAAGGTGGGAGCAGAAGTGGGGAAAAGAATATTTCAGGTAGAGGGCACTACATGTGCAAAAAGTTTGTTGTACAGTAAGTTCTCTCTTCATGTGGTCAATAGGTTCTACAACTTTAAGCAAAACGATGTATAAAGAAACCAATTTTACCATAGGCTAATTGATACAAAAAGAGTTAAACTCCTGTGGCATCTCATCAACATTAGAATGACACTATTCGAAGATCTGCTATAGTTGGTGATCAGAACATCTGCTCAGGAAATCAATAGAAAGTTCATATAACCTGAGAATCGCAAAGGAGCAGGAGAGTGACAGAGCAGTGTGGCCCAAAAGGGAGTCAGGGGCCAGACCAGAAGGTGCTGCGTTTTGATCTTCATGACAGCAATGCAAAGTTTTTTAAAAGGTTTAGGCTTGTGAATGACATGGTCAAATGTGCATCTCGTAAAGGGAAAGCTGGACATAATGTAAGGAATGGATGACAGCGTCCCAGTAGCACCTGTGGGGAGGGCAGATGGGAAGCTATTGCAATGGTCCGGGTAAGATAATGTGGCCCCATATTTCAGACTGTGGTGGGAACGGGGGCGCTGGAGTGATGTCAGCAGGAGTCAAGAGAAGTTTAGGAAGTACGCCACTACAAAATACTCATCATTTGGTCATTAGAGTAAACTCTTATTTCTCTAATGATTTAAGTATAAAAGGTCTTATTAATGGAATATTATATATTTCATTATAAGACTTAGCAATGGCCAAAGACTGAGAATGCAGTACAATATTCGGAAAACTAAAACTATGCTGAACAAACTCTAACCTTCTAATAGTTAGCTCTTGTTGAGCACCTGAAAATCAGCAGGGCTTCCTCATGCAGGCTGTAGGTTGTGAGTCGATTACGAGCGCCTGTAGCTCTGTGGACCTAGGACCCGCGGGAGGGACGAGTGTTTGCTCTGAGTCTGCGGTGATGTCACAAGGCGCGTGTACCACAGGAGCGGCTTTTGCTAGCAGATTTCTTCTCACTTTTGTGTACATCTTCAAATGTGTGGTTTAAACATGTTTAAAATTATTTAAAATAAATGTGTGTGTTTGGTCAAAACATGCTAACATGTTTAGAAATAAATATATATATTTAATGTACATATGTGTGTACAAATACATATATATGTATGATTATATGGTTACTACATAAATTTGTATAGCCTATGTATTAAAATTTTTTTAATTATTTTCATTTAATATGCTTTATTTTTATACTTAATTTTTGTTTTTTACTTCTACAATTTTTATATTTTTAAATTTTTATGTATACTTATAACTGTATATTTAATGGCAAAAAATCATGTTAAATGGATATCAGAAAATTATTATAATCTTTATGGCTATAACTGAAATTCACCTACTTGAATAAGCAAATGAAATCATGAATCAAGGCTGAAACCAAATTTATTATTATCTAACTTTTCACAGTATATAACAATGTTTATTTTTATTTTTGCCTACTTCACTTGTTATGTATTAATCATTTCATTGAATATTTTTCTCTAAGACAAAAAGCTAAATATAACTTCTCTTAACATGATTAAATTCCTTATCTATCTCTTTTTTTCTCTTTGCTGCTTTCCCAGAATGAAACTGGCATATTGTATCAGAAATTTTAATTTTTTCTAAAGAATACATATGAGAAAAATTGTATGTCATACAAATTGCTATTCAAAAGAGAACAGATTTTTGACAAAAGTATATCATAATTCACATGCCTGAGAAGATTAGTCTTCATTTCAACAATATGTAACCCACCCAAAAGAAATAAAAGGCAACTCCCTGGCCGCTGAGACGCTCTTGGCCGGAATCCCAACGGCCTCTCTATCCCGTGGCAACACGGATGCCCTTACAGGACTGAGCCACTGCTCCGTGGTGCGGCCCGTGCACCCAGCTGCCTGCTCTGCAGCGATGCACAGTGTCTCAGGCTGCATTTCTTCCCGTTAACTCTACACCAGTTTTTGACACTCTCAATTAGATTAAGCCTCTTCAGTCTGTAGGGAAGTTTAACCCTGTCAACAAGTTCGTCAGGATCTAAAGTATAGCCCCATACCAAAAGCTTGGTCTTCCACTCTCCTTCTCCAAGCATGCAATAAGTCTCAGGTGTCATCAGCCCATTTTCTGTAAATATATGTGACAACATAGTAAAATGCAATATGTGGTTCTGCAAATAGAAACTGTGGTGGCAAACGCAGAAGGCCATTATCAGTCTACTCAGATATAATGCTGGCTATTAATTAGTTTGATAACATTAAGATACCCAGAGCAACAGAAATGACTTACATTTGTGTAGTAAATTGGGGTTTACAGAGCACCTTCACATAACATCTGTCCTCTGATTAGATTCTTGCAGCAAGTCTAGAAAGTTGGTATCTAAGAAAGAGGGTATTTTCTCCATGTTTTAGAATGAGAAATAGGCTCAGGAGAGTCAGTGACTTTCCCAAGATCAGTTTGAATGGGACAATGTAACATTCACATTGTAACAATGTAGCATATATGCAAATAGAAAGGCACATTATTAGGAGCCACAGCATAAGCAGGAGAATAAAACAAAGTATTTCCCTTTTAACTTTTTATTTCAGAGTTTTTGGGAAGTATTTGCCTCCATTAAAAAAAAAAAAACCCTCTTAGTAAATGTATGTTGAATGAATAAATGTGAATTTAACCTCTTACCCTCATTCAGCAAAAACCATTAAGGGGAATACATGAATTATTTTAATCCTATGGGTACACTAAAAGAGTTAAATCAAATTTCTAACCCGCGGTCAGAAGCCCCGACAGTTAGCCTGCACCACAGTCTCCTGTCCAACACGCATAGTGAGTCGGCGTCAAGGAAATGAACCACCTTTAATCCCTAACATCTGAAATGACATCGCCTTGGCAGGAACATTAAACGCTGCAAGGAAGTAAATTACTCATCTTTTGGCACGGAATGTTGTGCCACAGAGAAGTGAGTTTCTAAAGGGCCCCTTGGTAGTATGAAAGGAGGATTGAAGAGGTTCCCAAAGAGCTTCCTAAACCTGAAATGGCCCCAGCCCAGCGGCCAGCTGGCTACGTCTGTGAGACAGCGGAACGTGTGAGCTGTTCGGAGATTTGGACTCAGGCTAGCTGGGAAGGTCAGAGGTCACCTAGACCTTTTTTTGTCAGAAGTTATATAGGGCATGTGGCCTCTTTGCCCAACACCTGCTTTGATTCTTTTTTTCTTTTTTGAATTCACATAAGGACATTTTTTTCCCTGCTTTTAGAGAGAGGAAGGGAGAGGGGAAAACATCAATGCAAGAGAGAAGCATCGATTAGTTGCCTCCCCTACACGCCCGAACAAGGAATTGAACCCACAACATTTCGGTTATGTGATGATTCTCCAACTACCTGAGGCACACTGGCCAAAGCCGCTTTGATTAATTCTTGACTGACTGCCCCATCAAACCTCTGGAACCACTTACACCCGTGGACCTGATCAAGTTTACCATTCACTCATCAGTATTACTCATTCTGATTGTAGCCTACGTCCCTGAGGTTACCTATATCTGCAGGCTTCTGCTTGACTGTGTTCCTGGGTCTTTCTCATCCAGAGTAAGAAAAAGTCAACGTAGGCCATTTGTCAGAATTTGCTGATGACAATCTTGCTGAAAGTGGCAATGGCCTCTAGTTGGTCAAGAACCCATTAGGAGATGAGGACCCAAGGTTTTGTTTCGTCTTGTTTTTTCTTCACCAGATTTCATGAAAGTGACCTTTTAGAGCAGTATAAGAATGACAATATGTGCTACCCCAAATTTCTCTGTGTAGCATTCATTTCACATCCAAGGGAAACAGTTTTTTAAAACTTTTGATAATGAGGCTAAAGATCTGAGAACATCCCTTTGGCCAATCATTTTACATCTGCCCCCAGAAAGTCACATATCTTTGCCAGAGGCAACCAAAGGGAATGAGGGAGCCTGTGTGGGAGCCTGATTCCCAGCCAAAACATTGTGGCTAAGATGCTCTCTTTTTTTCCTAAGTAAATGGTTAAACAGCTCTTATAAAGATGAAGATGGAACACAAGCCCATATAATCTACAGTGAGTATAATGCCAATACTTACAAATAGGCTTCCCCCGAAAACATGCTATTTGAATGCGTCCTGCGGTAGGTGAAGGGACGAGGTATAAAAAACCAAACCCATCACTTGAGATTTTTCAGACTGCTTGTCACTCCAAGTTTGGAGCACTCTTAGGCATCCCTTCGCTGTCCTTGCTGACCCACCCTTGGCCTGGGGTCTGCTTCTCTAGGAGGCTTTGAGGAAGTAGCTTCCTTATTTTCCTCCCTAACAGGACCCATAGGCAGGCCCGCTTTCTTACATACTTAGCACACCCTTCCTCCATCACAGTTGAAAATGTCATTTATTTTAAATGAGGAAATTATAAAATTGCCCAAGAATTAAGGCATTTTGAATTCACATATGGCTGTATTTTGTTTTTTACGTGAGCAGATACCACTCGTTAATGGAAGGTGGAGGTAAGGGAAGAGAAGGCAGGGTGAGGATGGGATGACTTGTCAGGAATCTGTTCATTACCAATCTGAAGAAACTATCATTAAGAAACGTTGGCTTCAAGTCATCAGACTGGTGGTTTTTCAGGCTGTAGTTCACCAAATAAAAGACCTTCGTGAACTCTGTTTCATGAGATATAAAGATTTTGTGAAACTCGTGCTTAGCCTGTCAAGATGAAGTCAAGGCTTTAACTCTGAGTTCAATCTTTTGAGCCATTTTACTTCCAATTTTTCTGAACCCTGTTCCCTACTCCCTGGTCAGTTAAATAAAGCTGTAAGACACAATGAAAGGTAAAGGCTGATTATTATGGTCCCCAGTCACAGCTAAGAAAGGTAGAGATCATATTTTTCCAGGTGTTAGGAAGAGCTTTAGTGATGCCATGTGGTTGATAGGAAGAGCCTCAAAGAGAAAACATTTGACAGAAAGGAAGTAGAGCTGGGGGTGAGAAATCCAACACATCCCCTGGGATGTCAGGGTAGAACCCTTCTGGTGTTAGTTCTGCTTTTGCACCCAAATCTGCAAGTAGATGGGGGGGACCCCTCAAAATTGAAGAGGGAATAACCCTCTGTTTTCTCACTTTGGCCTCCAAGTGCCTTGGCTCTCCTGCTGTGTTTTCTCCTCCTCCCTCCTGAAGAGTTACAATTTCTTAACACACTGTGTACATGCGCTTTTTCCAGATGCATGCATACCCTGTTTCCTATGGTGGGACTCTGCCAGGGATGTTTGTCCTGGAAGAATTTTGGTGTATTTATTACCTAACTTGAATTCAGGTGAAAAGAGCTAGTTATCCCAAAGGGTAAAACAACTTGTTATGAGAGTTCAATTCTTATTTAAAAGGGAACTGTGTCTCATGACAAAAGAATCTTCATACTGCCTTGGGATTTTAAAACATATTCATTCCTAAGAATTCTAACTTTCCATGCCTATTATCTAATCATGTCCTACTGCATCACAGTTCAGAGTGGGAGATGGGGAATGGAAATGACTTTTCTTCTGTTACCTAGTTTTAGAGGCGATGTACCAGATTCGTCCTCTAGTTTATACACCAATGGCTCTTAGACTTGTTGGATGCCTACATGTTTACAGGCAAATGCCCTTGTTTAAAACTAGGCATGTCATCCAATGCCACATAATTAATTATGGTTTACAGCAGCGCTGCACGGTCTAAAAAATGCTCTCGTGAAGTCCGTTTTCTCTTCCGTTTAACCTCTTCCTCTGTGGCTGTGGTCAGCGTGAGAGCCTCAAAGCAATTCACCTTTTAGCATCCCAGGAAGGCCAGAAAGCAAATCTGAGGAACGGTTCTCTCTTCCGGGGTCCTCAAAACACCTCTGAAATTTTCCTTCCAGCATGTATGACATTTATAAGGACTACTGAGTTGGGGACATCTGGATAATAAAAATACACCATTTGTGATTCAAAGAAACAAAAACCTGAGTGTTAAGGGGCAACACCTAGCAAATTTCACCTTCTTCCCTCAACACAGAGAATCATTCGCTCAATGCCAGGCCCTAGACGGGTAATGCCCGGGTTAGTGTGTCGGAACAAAAGTCCTCAGTTGGAGTTTATAATCTCTTTCAGCTCTAATCTGTGACTTTGTTCAACAGTTGTTTAAGAACACAAGGTTACCTGCACTTTCAGCTGTGCGACAAAAATGCTTCCAGGAACCAGTTCTGCAAATTCTGCCCCGGCTACCAGAGCAAAGCTGAGGCAGAGTGGCCTCCCACCTCTCAGCACAGCCTCTTTCATCCCTGCTCTCTGTTGACCTTAACTGGGGCTTCCGCGCAGCTGGGCTCTTTCCTCTGAAACTGCCACCACCTCTTAAAAACTTAAAAGGGTCTGTTAACCAGTTCAAATTGTGTACACACGTTGTTGGTGATTCACACATTCCAGTGGTGCAGGGCATATTTACTCACTTACTCGAGGGATTTTTTGTATTAGCAAACCCCACAGGGAATTGGGGGCTGTAGGTGTGGGGAGGCTTTGGAAAGCAGCTAGATTCAGTCAGAGTGCAAAGGTGAAGGTCCCCCTACTCCCTGGGAAGGTGGATCAGCCCGCAGGCCCTGGGTCTGAGAGGTTCTGAGTGTGGGAGAGAATCGACCCCCTACTCTGAGACTTAGCACACCCCAGCACAGGCCTGCTGCACACAGCCGGCGAAGACAGAATCAGATACAAGTGACAGTTCTGGTTTTATCTGAGCCTCTGCGTTCTTTTCTGAAGGAGCAGAACACCTGTCGAATAATTCAAGGTTCCGTCATACCTTCTCTGCTAAGCGGTTCAGATGTATAAAAAGCTTAAGTTGAAGTGAATCCATGTGTTTCGTAAGATTTATCTTTAAAAATGTGTCCATGAGCCTGAATGCTTACATTTCCTTTTGTCGCAGGCTTGTTTATATTTATTTTCCACTGTGCTATGAAGGAGAACGTTCAGAAACAGTGGAGGCGGCATCTGTGCTGTGGAAGATTGCGGCTGGCCGACAACTCGGGTGAGGGGCATGCCGGTGATTGGTTTGCACATCTAACAGCAGTAGTGGGAAACGCTTGTCACTTGCTTTCCATTGCCAGAAAGTTATGAAGGTGGGCTACGGAGCCTGAGGGTATTACGATGCAAGGGGTCGGAGGACTCTAGGCCCAACCCCTCTCTTTGGTAAAGGAGAACACGAAGTCCACACAGGTTGAGTTGCTCGAGGTTTTATGTCTATCTTAGCAACTCAGATATCCAGAGGTTCCAAGAAGCCACTGGTACCTTCCCATGTTTTTGAAGTCCTCATTAGACCAAGAGATTTTTCTCAACTATAAAAGAAAAACCTGAAGAAAAGTATTACATTTTTTAAAATTACCATCAGTGCTTGCTTCTCAGCATGAGGATGTTAAAGTGGGGTTTTAAACAATACTTGACACAGGGTCAGAGTAAGAAACTTACCTGTTTCTTCAGTTTATTATTGTTTACATCGAACGCTCTGGAAGTGTTACTTAAATAGTGCAGTGGCGATTCTTCAGGCCAGAACACGTTCCCCCCACAGCAGATTCACGCAGAGATGTCATTTCTTTCAGACTGGAGTAAGACAGCTACCAATACCATCAAGAAAAGCTCTGATAATCTGGGGAAATCGTTGTCCTCAAGCTCCATTGGTTCCAACTCAACCTACCTTACCTCCAAGTCGAAATCCAGCGGTCCCACCCACTACAAAAGGAATGGTCACACCGGTGAGTCCTTCTGGCCGTGGTGAAGTTCTCCTATGCAGTTCTCAGCACGTGTTCATTGTGAAGATCAGCGTATCACGGAGATGGGTAGATCACCATGCCCATCTGGGTGCTTGTCTTACATGTATGAAAATCAAAATCTACTTGAAGACCTTATTCAGCACCTGTGTGAATATGTTGTCTTTTTTTAGATTTTATAACCTGCATTGAATCTACATAGCCACGGTATCATTGACTCTGAATATTTTTGTAACTTCCTTTGATTCAAAACTTAGTTCTCTTAAAAAAATCAGAGTATCTTGTTTAATAAGTTATATATTTTATTTTAAAATTGTGTATAGAAATTGAGTTGCAGATTATTTCAGCATAGCATGAAAGTTACTTGGCAAGTTTGCATGGAAATAGGAAGAAACAGGGTGTATATTACTCTTAAGAACTAAATCATTAACCATTGAAGGTATTGGCAACTCTGTTTAAATCACTGATTAAACAAAAACAGAAAATATGAAAGACTAGAGGACACCATATTTAGAAAGGGACACAGGAAGGTGAGAAAAGCCTCATCTTTGTTGATCTCCTGTATCCTCATGATGTTTACAATGACCACGTGTTCTAACAGCATGTAATGAACAGTCCTGAAGAGAACATGGGAATAAAGATGAGTTTGCAGTACTTGAGAGCCAGTGACCAGTGAGATAAGGTATAATCTTTCAATAATTTCAAAGGAGAATAGCAGAATTGCTACTTTTAAATACTAATGGAACCTTAGGCAAACAGCTGTTAGCACATCACCCAGCACTTTGCTAATAAAAGGTGCTTCTAAAAGGATACTGGGAATCACTTTTTAATTTTGAATTTGTTGAGCTGTTGAACATAAACAGAGGTGAATAGCACAGAAAAGATTCATCTTTGGCTGTTGGCAGACAGCCAGCATGTTGCGTGATGTGTAGGTGCTCACGCAGCAAACACTTGACTTCCCAGTGTCCTTCCGTATGTTTGCATCCTTCCACCTGTCCCTGCTCACACACCTGTCTGCCCCACCACAGGAGTGGCCACTGCCTGGGATTCAAGAAAGCACTGCAGAAAGATGTTCGAGTGTATGGAGAGTTTGTTGATTCCAAAACTAATTAGAGAAAAATAATCTGAAAACTTGGAACAGTTTAGGAGATTCTTGGAGTCAAAGATACTTTTGGTAATTTAATAAAAGCCATAAACTCTCTTCCAGAATAAGGTACAGCCTTTGAGTTTTGTACACAGTTTTGCCTAAAACTAAAAGCCTGTGCACCCCTGCTGGAAATACTTGTGTAAGAAAATTAACAACAGGTGTTATCTGTTAGATACATGTTAGAGATAATCTAACAGATTATTCTACCTAATGGGTACTTTCCTGGCACAAAATACCTTTTATTTATAATGAATGAATTTTTCACTTAATATGATCGACCTTAAAGTTAAGTACACATTTGGTGTCCCCTTCTAAAATACAAATAGTTTATACCGTATGTCAGTTAAGAAAGGGTAGGATTAGACCTATTGAATTGTTTTCCTCTTAACAGTTAGCCTCAAGAAATGTCATTATAAAAATAGGAGAGAAGATAAAAAGGTAGATAATTTGGAACAGGGGCCATTTGGGGACCACGCATGAAATACTTGAAAGTCTTAAGGACCCTGGGGAAAACTCACTAAATGATGAAAGGAAATGCAGAAATGGAGAAACCAAAGAAAAATTTTGCATATTTTTTAAAGAATTCATTAATGTAAGTTTGTCATAATGAAACTCTTGGTGTCGAGTGGGCCCTTGTCAACTGGCATAAGGTTATAGTCGGCTGTCTGCCGTACTTGTATGATATACCCAATTCTGGTCTCCCATCCCCTGACCTGCTGGGCGGCGGCAGCCTTCTGCTGCCCAGCCGGTCCTCAGCGGGACCGGCTGGGCACTGGGGTCCCTTGGAGTACGCATAGACTCGCTGCATATCATCGTGGCTATCTAGTCGGTTTATTTCTTGGAATTGATCTAGAAATTCATATGTTTATGGTGTAGATAATGTCTTCTAAGACCATTCCTCAACAAAAGTGGATCATTCAGGTAAACTTACGTTTTTCTTTTTTGAATGCATGAGTTTGTTGCAAGGTAATAAGAAAATATTTGCATGAATGAAACTAAGACTCTGCTGCACCAGCAAAATTGCTTGTTCTTTATAATACTTAGCGAGCACAATGACCTTCCTGCCCTGAGCTGGGATTTCTGAAATTTCCAGAAATGTGTTTGCTGTGCTGGCTCTTGTCTGCATGGGGGTCTGCAAGCCGTGCCTTCTAGGAAGTGTACCATGCTCTGTGGTTAGTCAGTCTCCTGTCAAGTGAAGTAACCACCACCACAAACGCAGCACTTGACAGGTTTGTGTGGGAAAGGTGGAAGGTACAACTCTTTACTTTTCACTGCTATGATGAATTACTGGATATGTCATGGTACATTCATAGAAGTCATAAAGAGAAATTGTTGATTTCAAGGCTGCTTTTTGAGGATTTTTATCTGCTTAAAATCTCAGCATAGGTCAAATAATAGTTCATGTCCCTAGCCCCTGGTTTTCAAACTTGCAGCTCTAATCAAAATCTATATTGCCCATACTGTGATAATAATCTAGCCAAAGGACTGGGAATAGCATAAATATGGATATACAACCCTTGCTCAGAATTTTACTTTATTAGACTGTGAAGACCCATAAAATGGGTCACATGTTGGGAATGGAACTGGTCAAAATCTCTAAAAGGTACATGCCCCTGAAGTTATCAGTGAAGCAGAATGAATATGTCCTTGAAGTTTCTTTGAGGATGCTTAATTTTCTAAAACTATCAAGCAAAAATTGTTCATTACTGAGATATGTCAATAGGAAAATCCCCAGCAGAAAACCAGTGGCTAGTGACTACATGAACTGAAAGAAAGGAGACTCAATCTGCTTGCCCAGAGCGGAAAGCAGGAGGGGCTTGATACAGTGAAGGACCTGGGCCTTTTTCTCACCAGGCCTGGGACGTGATCATTCTGGCTGCTTCAGTCTGCCCCTTCTTCCATCAACCGTCCACTCTCTCTTGCTCCCATTAGTGTGGGATGGGCACACTGTTTCCTATTTCAGCCTTTTTTTTTTTTTTTTTTTTAGTGTCTGTTCCAACTCAAGGTAACATTTGAACATTGTGGGTTCTTTCCAAAGATAGCATATGTAATAATGATGGCTTTACAATTACTGGAGAATTGTTCGCGTTTTTGCTCATACTGGGTCTAACTTACTCAAAGCAAACAAAAAAAATGGCTAGAAGTGAGCATTCCAATTTTAGAGCCATGATTCCTAGAAGCAGATTTTCATGGTAGAGTTTTTGCCTCTTCCACAGCGACTAGGGAAGATAGAACTGTAGGGAACGAGTACTTTGTACAAGGCTGTCTTTGCTCCTTCATCAGTGTGAAATCTCTGTGGTTAATTTAACGTGAAGACAGCCATATGTGTTTGTAGATAATAGAGCTTAATTGAGTGTCAGAGCACAATCTGAGCCAATTTTAGAAGCTTTTGAGTCTAGGGAAAAAGTAGTTAAATATATGACGTTGGGGGATTTAGAACGAAAATGTATTTAGCAGTCCTTTTTATTATCAATTGCTCTGATATTGCTGTCAGCAATAATATAATTCTGATAGTGTAGCACAGTTAATAAGAACATATACTTAAATATTTCTGTTAGACATGTTTAATTTCTATAATTTTAACATAATTAATAAAAGATTCTTTTTCTATATTCCAATCACTTTACAAGGTAAAAACCATTACAAGGTAAAATGTATTCAAAATAGGCTTCTATGTTTGTTTTCATTCACTGTTTATTCTAAAGATCCTTTAAATTATATTGTATACATTTTTTATTATAAAAAGTATCAAATATACATATAAAAAGCAGAGATGATAGTATAATGAGTCTCCGTGTACCTATCAACTCATAATCACCTACCCATTTTTCCCTCCCTGTATTATTTTGAAAACATACCTTAGACATCATATCACTTCCTCCATAAACATTCCAGCATCTTTCCATTCATTTGCTACATAATCTGTCACTACTTCTTTTGAGCCTTTGCCACATCTTTTTCTTTGCAGCAATTTTCTGAATATTCTATTCATCGGCTCTTTGAAATATACCACTACAGGAGCACTTCTTTCTTTCTTTCTTTTTTTTTTTTACAGGAACATTTCTTAAACCCCAACAAATTACTAGAAGGCAAGTAAACATTGATTTATCCATAGGAATGCACTTTGAAGACAAAAAACATGACATTTTAGTGCTGCCTATTACCTCGCCTAAGAACCAGAGCTCCATTTCCTCTGTGTCCTGTTTTAATGTACAATATACAGTGTCCAGTGTGGTGGCCCTTAGGCACATCCCCAGCTCTTCTGGCAGCCTAATTTCCTGTGTTAATTTCTTACAGACAATGCGTCCGTGGACAAGTCTTCGTCGAAACTGACCCATGCTGATGGAGAACAAACATCAATCATCCCTGTCCATCAGGTCATTGATAAGGTCAAGGGGTATTGCAATGCTCATTCAGATAACTTCTATAAAAATATTATCATGTCAGACACCTTCAGCCACAGCACGAAGTTTTAGTCTTTAACACAAGAAAGAGGCATCAGTCTGCAGAAATCTGGTCTGCAAGCAGTGAAAACTGTGACTAGCAGGTGGAAATATGCCATCACCTAGGTAACCGCATATATATGAGGAATGTACTTGGTTAAAAAGGCTTTTGTGAAATTCAGAATTTTTCTTTTCAGTGTATTTCTTCCATGGGGAAGTTTCTATCATCACTAAAACTTCAGTGCTGACCGCATCGTGACTCAGTAGCCACGGGATATATGAATTTTTAAAATATATAGTTGGATTAGACTAATCAGAGCTCAGGAGGAGACATTAAAATTAGAGGACATGGCAGGGACTGAACTAGGATAAAATTTATGCCTAATTTATCCCTAATTAATTAGAGCTCATTCATACCCCACCTAACAGTTAGGTTTGGATATGGCCATTTGCTTCATCAAAATCTTTCTCAACAATCGAAAGCATATTGGTATTTCTAACTCTTTTGCTGCCCACAAATCCCATCTCAGTGCTAGTTTCTGGGAATGCAATATTTCCTCTTTTTCAATGAAATTTCAACCATAGATACAAAAGAAATCTAACCTAACGATTGGATAGGAATTTTTTCTCATACCAAATGTTTAACCTTCAGGAATACAACATACTTAAGAAAGAAAGAATTCCCCGAATTTTGGCCTAGTTAATATGAAGGCATGCAAATTTATACTATTTCACTTATCCTATTCAAGATACAAAGCTTAAGTGTCATCATTAATTTTTATTAATCCCACACATGTGTATCAAGTTTAGTGTGGACCTCCCTGCAACGTGTTGAAGAATGAATCTCTCACACCTCCGCTTGTGTTCCTCTACTGTATGTCGAGCTCCCGGATCATGGGAAGAATGAGAATTTCCACTGGGCACACTCTGTGTAGTGGTCTCTCTCTTCTAGGAAATACAGCCATTGAGACCCTCCGGTTGTGCCCTCGCTCTGTAGACTTCAAGACGTTTGCAAATGCACGAATGAAAAGCCTGCCACTTCCCCTTTTAAGAATTTTGTTCCGAGGAATATAAACAGACAAATGCGTGACTTATCATAATCAAGATAATTTATAAACATGTGGGTCTACAACTGCTAGTCTGAAACTATTTGTACATAAGTCCTCTGATTATAAGAGCCAGAGGAGGTCTGGCAAGATAAGACGGTATATTATTTATGGCTTAGATTTCCGCATACAAGCCATGCATAGTATCAAGCATCTTACCTAACTTTCAAATTATCCTGAGTGATGTTCTTGCTAGTGAATGTTTAGGAGACCAAATTTTAATTGTTCTTAAATGATGAATTTGTATCTAGTTTCTCACCAGTCGGTCTCAGTACATGTTGTACCCTTAACATTTGCTCTGGGTTATCGGGGAAGTACCAGATTCTGGGAGGTGGCAGCCTAAATGTTAGGAAGATGAGCCATTCTGGAGCCAATCTGCGTAAAGGCAGATGCCAGAACCGAGCACCTGGGGGCCTTTCCCTCTGTGCAGAAAGCAGGTGGCTCTCAGTCTGAGACCCAGGAGAACATTCAGGCTGTGCAGCTGCTAAGGGGCCTCTCACCTTTTGCTCATATTCAGCCATGAATCCATTTGCCCAGCTTGAGTGGATGATACAATCATACAATCGTGTGGTGGTGGATTTTTTTTACTGTTCCATTTTGCAGCAGCATGGAGCCCGTCCTGGGGACAGGAGCACTGCCCAGCTGGCCTGTCACAGGGACAGGGTATATACAGGAGGGAAGAATAGAAAATCTTCAAATCACTCAGATTCACTACCGTAGTGCCAAATTCTTTTCTGTAGGCATATATGAACAGGCTGCTTATTCTGGCAGATTACAGAGAGATGAAAATTAATCTTAAATAGTCACTGAATCTTCATATACTTTCCCCAAGCCTTAGAAAGTCATGATAGAATTTAATTAGCTCTCTACTGTGAAATTTCTACCCAAAGTACTTACCAGGTTAACAGTGGTTAAGAGATTATCTACAAAATGACTTTGATTTCTACTCACATTTATCCAGATCTGGGAAAATCTTTTTTTTTTTTTAGTGTCATATTTGACAACAAGGTCAACTCCACTTTAGAAATGTCCAAGTAAGGAAGTAACCAAGTAAGGAAAAAATGAAGAAACAGCTGAATGGAAACATTTGCAAATGGATTCAAAGGCTGAGCCAAATTCTACCCTCAATTCTAAGCATGCACTTCTCACCTTCATTTCACCCCATCAGAACAAAACTACAGGAATGTAGCTGTGGAGCCAAAATGTAGTTTAGCCTGACTCTGAGAATAATATCAATTCACTGTCTTTTTTTTTCCTTCTTTTCCTCTTGTTTCTTTAAACCACACTGTGTTAGAGTCTTCATGGAGACATCCCCCTTGGGTCCCCATACTTGTGCTGGGAAGCTTTTCCGTGTTCGCTGCTCTCATAGACCCTTCTGTACATATTTATTTATTTGTGTTTATAAATGTCGGCCTGCTGTCTATCTTAGCTTTGTATCACCTGGCTTTGTTACTCTAATTAACTTTCTACTGCAGAGACTGTATATATATATTTTTTCTAAATACTTTGTGAAATAGGTTTCTGTAGCAGTATCTTTACATATGATGAATAAAAGTGACTGTGAGTGCATTTGGAATTAGTAAGAAGCTACTAATGGTGGATTTGCCATTGTAGTTCAATGGAAATGTTTTTCAAATAAATACTTATGTTGTTTGTGTTCCAAATTAGTCGATTCTTTCATGAGTGAATGTTTTTATTTCTGACTCTCATATAGGAAAAGATTATTTGACAGCTGGAAAATAGCCTGCCTCCAATTAAGCTAGTGACATGGGCTACTTTGCCAAAACACTGAGAATGAGTGTGTCACAAAGATCCAGTTCACTAGAGATTAATGCATTTTGAAGGTCTTAGATTTTTAAGATGACTGATGTGATGCCAAGCTCTGTGGCCGATTAAAAGTAATACAGTTTTCTTTCGGGGGAAGCCTTCAACATCCCAAAGAAGGGAACTGAATCAGTACTATTATGAAGAAGTCAGGTCCCGGGATGTTTTCTCACACCTACAGTTGCTGTTTTCCTTGTGGGAGGCTTAGAAAACGACAGCATTTAGAACAGAACCCCCGCACTTCCTTTTGCCGTGATTATTTCAGAGAACTCCTTCCTGCAGAGGCCGCCTTTGGCTCACAGCCCTCCTCCCTGCTGAACTGCGAGGTGCCCTTGCCGGTCCCGCTGCATGATGCGCCAACGTTCCCGACGCCCGGCCAAGCCATGCTAAGAAAACAGGCAGACGGGTGCTTCAGATGCAACTATGAGCAGGTTACTTCAGAGAGCCTGGAGTTGCTAGGAACCAGTCATTTCATTTGCAGGCTGACCCCTGGTTGCAGTGTTTTGAAATATGAAGGAACTGGTCTTATAAGTACAGTGTTTTTGAAGCACTTCTGTGTTTTTGGTTGAATAACATTCTACTTTTCTTGTATAAAACCATTAAATCTCTATCCCCCTTTCTCTCTCCCTCTTCCCCTCCAACTTTACTTTTTTTCTCATTTTTCCCTCTCTCTTCCTTCCCTCACCCTCCCTCCCTCTTCATCTCAAAAAAGAATACTTAAAGTAAGTTTTCTTTTTCTGCTTCCCTAGAGAAAAATCAGAATGAATGTAAAATATTGAACTGTTTACATTTGTATTCCCATAGCCTGTCAAAAAATGGGGAGAAATGACATGTTTTATTACCATACCCAGCTTCAGCCTAAAATAAATAATTTGGATCTGATCGAAAAAAAAATGAAATCTATAACCGTATTTGGCTACCTCATACTTCTTTGCTTTCTCTTGTAATTTTCACCACATTCTGCGATGGGGTTGTGGGGGGTTGGTGTTACACCAATCTCTCATTTGGGAAAAGTGGTGATTTAAGATGGTAAGTAACTACCTGTGCCCACAGAGAAGGGAAGAGGAGGACTCAAACCAAGTGCATCGGACCTTGTGTTCACTCCTCTACCTCAGAGGGCCCCTTCAGAGAACGGGCAGACTTCTGAAGGAAGGTAATTCAAGGACAGGATCAACACCATAAGATTTTGATAACGGCTTCTAGAACTTCAGACAAAAGCTCTGAACTAGCAAAACAGTACTGAGGACTTGGTCTTTGAAGTTTTGATAGGTGCTGATTGGCCTTCGCTGGGAGTGAGGAAAGTCATTCCAGGCACGGAGGTTGGAAGGTCCAGGGCAGTGAGTGGAACACAGTTGAGGTTTGCTTGATTGTGGGGTGTGTGGGAGAAGGTTGTGGAACTGTGAAGAAGCCCAAACCAGGCCACAGTATAAGAGCTGAGTGTCTGGCTGGGTGACTCACCTATCAGCAGGTACCAGGGAGCCACTCAGGCTCTTGGCAGGGAGGGAGGTGAGTCCTAGCTGGAAGGTGTGTGTAGAGGGATAATTAGAAGGCAGAGTGACTGGACTCAGGGGGAAGAGTGAGGAAGCCTCAGGAAAGTTGCTAGAACAGGAAGGCAATTAGGGGAACAGTGTCTCAGGATCTTGGAGGAGTGGGCCTGCCACAAGGCTTTCAAAACAGCAGGGAGTCCTCCTTTGGGTAGGTGCTAAATCTGTATACTTAGCAGTGAGTCCCAGTGCCTGGGGGTTAGAGAAGCTAAGAAACAAAGCAAGCCTTTCAAGATGAAGAAAGGAAGGGAAGGAGGGAGGAGAGGAAAGACTGAGGAGGAGGAGGAGGAGGGAAAGGAAGAAAAGGGGAAGGTGGAAGGAGGAAAATGTTCCTTATGTCAAGAAATGTGAAAGAAAAAAAAACCCTCACTGACAACAGTGTGGTGATTGATTACCAGTGGAAAGGGGGATAGGGCAAGCAGGAGAGGGGAAAGGGGGGAAAGAGACCTGACTTGGGGTGGTGAACACATGATACAATATACGGGTGATGTGTTCTAGAAATGCACACCCGAGACCTATATAATTTTATTACCCAAAGTAACCCCAAAAGTTTCAGTTAAAAATAATGTGGTGCAAAGCGGGAGAAGAGCTGATGGCTAGTTGTTCAAAGGAGTATAAACATAAAGGAAGGGTGTCTTGTGGCCTTGCGTTTTCTGTTTGTTCTGTGAACAGAATTCACTATGTGAAGGTGAATGAGATGGGGAGGCAGCAGGAGACAGAGGATGGTTGATGCGGCAGGGCCCTGCGGGGGAGAGGGTGCCGCTGAAGAGACCACAGGCAGAGGGTGGGCCCTGGCCAAGAGAGGTCAGAGCTTCCTTCTGAGGTTGAAAAGCAGATTATTAAATTAGACAAGGAGGGAAAAAGGGACAGGTAGTGAAGAAAATGTGAGCTTCCTGATCTTTAACTGTTAAAATAGTTTAGAGGCTTGTTTCAGCTGCTGGGCGTAATAAGGAAAGTGGTATCAGGATGGGGATTTGAGTAAAATTAAAAAGATTTGAAACAGCTTTACAGGGAATGTGAATCCTTAGCTAAACTAAACAAATTAATCAGTGGTATTTGCCCGTAGAGTAGCTTTTACATGCATATTCCCCAAATCGTCTCATTAAAATATTTTTATTTGATGTGTTTTGAAAAACAAGTTTATTTCAAGGTCATAATCAAAAACGCAATATTCTAGAGTCTCAAAACTCATTGATTAGGGATTGATTTTAAGCACTTGTTAATAATTGGATGACAAGTAATTTCAGACACATCAAAGTCTTTTGAATTTTTAAATTACATATTCTGGTTGACTTATTTTTATTCTGAATTACTTAAAATAATTTTTATTTTATTTTAAATTCAAGGTGTCAATGAGGATAAAGTATTTGATATTTACATTAATATATGACTGTAATATTTATTCTTATAGTGTCTACTTACACTGTGTGAGAAAATAACAAAATAAAAAAGAGTTTACATACTCTAAGAGCAGAAGGAAGACTGCTAAGCACTGCAGTATTTTCCTGTTTCCTTGTTCTAAAGCTCAATCAATCAAATGTATTAAGTGACTAAACCCCGTGCTAGATTTTGGAAGGTTGCAAAATAAACACAGAACCTTCCTACAAGGATTTCACTGGCCAGAGGAGCTGACAGATCTGACACATTTGAAACTATTTTACCTCTGTGAAAATTGGTTTATCTGCCAAATTAGAGCTAATATATTGTCTCCAATAACACTTAACAGCAATAAATGTAAAGTGCCTACAATGTCTAGAGCACTTAAACTTGGTAGTTTCTGTTCTTACTGTTTTATTTCTTTTGTTTCATGTGTGGCTTTTCTACCTGATGTTAATATTAAGGGCCAGCACACTGGGTTATGTTTATGCTCATTGTTTGCACAGGCAGTAGCGTACTGCTAGCCACATAGGACGCGTTTGGTTAATGCTTACGGAATTAAATTGAAATTTGTAGGTAGTCTGCCTGATTTGTGTGCACTTATATCTTGGAGTAGTCGATCTCAGAGGACTTGGATTTCAGTAGGTTTGCCAGAACATGGGCTAGAAATACAAAGCAAGGCGGGGAGAACATATTAGCATTATGCTATTCAAGACCCTTTAACTCAAATGCTATATGTCACTTTATATAATTCCGGCAAATGAGATAAGAACAAAAAGACATCAGTTTTATATTAACTTCAATTCTCTTTAATGGTATTGGAAAAGGAACTAAATCCAACTCAAGCCTAAGATGAACAAGAATATACACCAGCATCTTAGCTTGGGAACTGTTTTATGGCTGCTTCTGGCTGCAGGATTAGGGAAGTTAATGCAGGGGCACTGCGGGTCCTCCTGGAGCCCGGCCGCCACCCGTGTGGGCAGCCGGACTGTGGAGGATCTGGGACCGGGGAATGATGGTCTCACACAGCAAGCACTTATTTTGTCTGCAGTGCTACAGTTGTTTGTTTTGTTTTTTAAGACTTTATGTTTCAGAGCAGTTTTACGTTCTCAGCAAAACTGAGAAGAGATTTTCCTCATACCCCACTCCCTGCTCCCACACATTCACAGCCTCCCCCATTACCAGCATCCCCCACCACGGCGGTACATCCATTACATCCCTTGAACATCCAGCGATGCGTCACTATCGCCAAGTCCACGGTTTACTTTAGGGTTCATTTTTAATGTGGTAAATTCTACAGGTTTGGACAAGCGTAATGGTATCTATGCAGCATTATGGTATCACACAGAGATATCGGCACCCTAAAATGTCTCTGTTCTCACCCACTTATCTTTCTACCTATCCTGTGGCAACCCCCGACTTCTTACTGTCTCCCTGGTTTCACCTTTTCCAGAATGCCATATAATTCGAATCATATAGTATGCAGCCTCTTCAGACTGGCTTCTTTCACTGTAATATGCACTTAACTTTCCTCCATGTCTTTTCACGGCTTGATTTTCTTTTTAGTGCTGAGTAATATTCCATGGTCTGGATATACCACAGTTTATTTATCCCTTCACCTACTGAAGGGCTTCTTTGTTGCTTTCAAGTTTTGGAAATTATGAATAACACTATTATACACATCTGTGTGGGGGGTTTTCAGTGGATGTAAGTTTTCAACTCCTTAGGGTAAATACCAAGGAACATGATGACTGGACTGGACTGTAAGTGTATGTTTAGTTTTGTAAGAAACCACCAGACTGTATTCCAAAGTGGTGATACTACGGTGTTTCCTCTGTGCTTGTTGCTCTGTGTCTGAAGCCTACCCGCTTCCTCTCCAAGGCCTTTCGTTTCTGTTTCCTCGTAGCTTTTTTTTTACATGAAGTGACCATGGGGCCAGTTCAACATGACCTTACAGTCCCCGATACCATACAACATGGTTTCAACATCTCTTTGTTTAAATTCTTGAGAAAGAACATCTACACCGTGTCCAAGAACAGTTGGTATGACTGTGGCTGCCTAGACTCACCCATCAGCAGAAGCCATGGAAGGGGTGGGAAGGGGGCAAACCCACCCATTCAAACAGGATTCTTAGACTGTGTTCAGTTAGAACAATTGGATTATTTTTAAAAGTGTGATTTGTTAAAGGGTAACCCAGACAGCAGAACAAATTGAGAAACACAAACAATTTATTGGGAATAACACTTGTGAAAGATAAAGTAAAGAGGGAGGAGGAGGTGGTGAGGTGATAAGGTGGGCCGGCAGGTGTCACACCTGTGGAAGGAGAGGCAGAAGGGGTAGGACTGGGTAGGAAGGATGAAGATCTAGGAAGAGCCTCTGAGCACAATGCAACTGTGAGGAAGTCTTGCCAGTCCCACCAGGAGCACCAACGCAAAGACCTGTCATTGAAGAGCGCTAGGCTGGGGGGACTCAGCCAGGCCTCGCTTCCTGCACTGTGCTCAGCTGTTGGCTGGGACTTCTTGGGGAGAGACTCCTCAGCTATAAGCCAGCAGCAGATCCAAGGTGCTGTATCTGGAGGCCATTAGCTGACTCCACTGGCTGCAGGAGGCTCCTTATTGAAAGGCCCAAGCGGCATACCCCAGGGCCACCCCTCCATGTTCCCAAAAATCCAGGATGGCTACAGATACCGCCTTGCAGGCTGTGTAGCCAGAAGTAATACTGAGTCCCCCTGCTGGATCACTCAGGGCAATGTCCCCGTGCTTGAGTGCATGCCAGGCAAACACCGAGCACGGTACACCAGGCAGCAGGAAGAGATTTTAATAATAACAAGTGGGGTTTAGAGATTCACTGTGATTCTTAATTATTCATATTTTTTCTATCTAGTTGCACTGTGTCAAATCGAGATGCTATAGAAGCCCATACTGAACCTGAATTGAGCAGTTGAAAATGACTTCTTTTCATCCCTGTTTGGTAAATGTCTCTGTTTCCTTGCCTGGCTCTTCAGTGGTAGGGGAACGGTGGTAACCTGGCTAACAAAAACCCAGTATTTATTATATTAGACTTGCTTTATGTGAATTCTGGTAAATATGCTTTTGTTCTGGTTAAGTTGCTGTAAGGTCCCAACCAGCGTATTAGCCTAAGTTCTGTTACTATGTGCCTTTCAGCTTCTGTCAGGGAGAAAGCCAGGCTTTTAGGAAAGCTGCTAAACTCTGATACTCTCAGCTAGTAAGGAGAAGAAGAACTAGAGAAAGAAGTCATGTAGAATTACTACTGTGAAAGGTTTAGAAAGGTGGATTGATCCCATTTTGCTAACACCAACTATATCTTCATTCTGAAGGGATCACTTAGTGCAGAAGAAAGGTCACTGGTTTAATTCTTAGGAAATACTCTGCAATTAGTCGTTGGTGCCGGGGGACTTCAGTGTGCCACCTGTCTGCTGTGGGCCTCAGTTCGTTTATCTGGTAAGGAAAGGAAGCTGATTAAGTGCTAAAGTATATTTAGTGCTAGAATTTTATAGTTCCCTTTACCTCTTTAAATATAAAAGTTCTAGTAGTTTTCATTTAGACACCAAATCCAAAGACCAAAAAACTAAATGTCCAGCATAATATTTGATCTTGTTCAATCTGAATTTTTCAAGAGAATATATGTATTTGTGTCTTTTTATTTCCAAAATTAATGCCTTTTCTATACACATGCTTTGATATTTTCAGGGCAGTTTAACTCTTTTAAGATAAAGTAGGAAGATCATTTCACAAGTAACAAAAGAGAAGATGGCCCCGCAGTAAGGCAGCACTGCTTGTGAACATCAGAGAGAAAACCCCAGTTTTCTGTTAGTAAATCTCTGGAATTAATGATCCGCCCAACGTGGGTACAGAAATCTCATTTCTCCTCCCTGGCTGTACTACACCACGGGGCTTAGTCCATAGTCCATAGACACCAGTGGCAAACACAAGGCCCGCAGGCCGAATCCGGCCCTCTGCCTTGTTTTATCTGGCCCGGCACCTTGTTTCTACCCAGCGGCAGCACCAAGCTCCTTTCCCTTAGTTAAGGAGTAGTTACATTTACACAGTCCTGAAATTACATTCGGCCCTTTGAAGGCAATCACAAGGCTGATGTGGCCCGCTGGTGAAAATGAGTTTGACACCCCTGCCAGAGAGGAAAAGAAGGTCACAGAGCATCGGGAAGTCCAAGGACAGCAAGCAAAACAGATTTGGTAGTTGCCAAAAAGGGTCCTCAGATGTGCAAGAGGCTCTCCGGCTGGGTGAGTGAGAAAGGCAAGCCCAGTAGGTTCCATTTAATAAACACACACGGACGTGCCTCACAGCACAGAAGAGTCAGTCTTCCCCTTCACGCCTGGGTGGCCAGGCTGGGTTTGCCTTCCGATTAGAGAAAGCCCAGGTGTAAAGTTATGGAGGGCAGTTCTTTGCACGAAGCTCTTGGTCAAAGATCCAAGACGCACTGTCAAGAGAGTATATTTCATGTGACTCCCTTTCAAGGGCCCTGAGAATCTCCTAAGTGGCATCAGACGTGAGCTAACAGACGTGCCAGTGGGAAGTCCTTCATGGCCATGCCGATAATGAGGAGCGGAGCAAGAAGGAGGCTTGAACAACTTGCAAGTCAATACAGCTACTAGATCAGTCTCTGCATGCTTCCAGTTAACATTTTAACCTGAAGCCGATAAAAAGTTATTTCTTCAACATGTGTGACAGCTAACTATACATGTCACTGTGTACCCACACACGCGTGGACTGTTCTCTGAATAAAGTGCCCAGAACTGGAAAAAGAATGTTTTCTTTTCAGGAACAATTCCAAGCAAGTACTCCAAACATAAGCATTAGAAAATGTTTTACTAGACCTTTATAGAAAAATCATTTTGTAGTTACAAAGTGTTGGCTTTTCCCCCCGCTTATCCACCAAAGCTATAAGGGATTGCTAACATACTTGTGGCTTTCATTCTTCCAAATAATTCCCAATTCATTTGGACACTTTTTTCCTTCAAAGGATTTTTTTTTAAACATTTGTTCTGTTCACTCAATAAAAGCCCTTGAAATTTAAGCATTCTCTCCCTAATCCTTGAGTTAATTTTTTCCCATACCTCAGCATGTATGGGGGATGAAAGTGGCCGTGAGAAGCCCGCAGTCACAGTGAGGAAGCAGACATGTCATCGCCTGTCCTTGCTTTCCGTCGCCTCTTTTATGTCTGCCCGTCTCACCAGTGTGAGTGACCCCAGGGCCGCGGAGCACTTCCTGAGAGAATCAGGGTGTGCGGAGCATTGCTTTCCGCTCAGTTCCACGGAGCAGCAGGCGAGTGTGCTGCGTTCGCACCCCTCCCCCCTTCCCAATCCGTGTTAGCACAAGCCTCTGGTACGTCCAGTGTGGGGGGGGCAGGAATCCAGAATATAACATTGGCTGCACGATAATAGTGTTATTTCCTGAAATTCATGAAAATGAGCTGTTAACTTTCATGAAACATTCCTTGTCATAAAAATTGCTCCATATCGTTCCGGTCAGTGAAAACGGCCTCCTCGGAGCTGGAAGGCACACTGAGTCCCTCTGTTTCCTTTACAGAGAAGAAAGCAGCTTCAGAGTTCAGCTGAGATTGTAACGGTGGGAAACTGTAACCCACCCCATGGTTCTTTTGACATTGTTTCCGTGAATGCTGACTCTGACTAATGCGTAGCTTGTAAATAAACAGCATGTTTGTATAAGAATCCTAGGGACTACCTTCAAAAGTTATAGACCCCGACCTTCAGGCGTCCCAGTTCCAGGAGATTTGCTGACCTTCAGCTGTGGGGCCAGGATGACATGAAGTGAGAATAATGTGAATCCAGGACGACTAACCAAGAGGCTGCACACTGGACGGTCACTTGCCTCATCAGGATGGACTGTGCTCATCTGCACGTAGAGAACTTTTCACCTCCCTCCATTGATCTCTTCGTTCTGTTTCCCCGTCCCCTCCTTATAAAAACCTCTGCCTCCACTGAGAGAGGTAGATGTGCTTTGTGATGTGAGTCCCCCACCTTCCAGGTTGCCTGCACTTGAAAATAAACCACCGTCCTTTACATTGGCACCCGCCTCTCAAGTAGCAACTGGCAGCTGGACCTTTTGGTTACAAGATAAGTGCCTTCTCTCTTGAACCCTGAACCTCAAACCAGGAGACAACCAGGGTGTGGTTGGCATCTTCTTAAAAGATGATGTGGTTACTTAGTTGACAGACTAGTTTTAATTTGATACGGGGGCAGTAAAGCCCATTCATTTAGTGGCTGCACTGAGGATACCTAGATGTGTGTGTATATACATATATGTTACATACTATATATCTAACGTTACTGATTATTCAGCATTCTCCACAGAAACAAAACCAACAGGATGCATGTATATAGAGAGATTTATTTCAAGGAACTGCCCGATGTGAGTGTGAGAGATTGGCGAATCTAAAACCTGATGGGATCAGCCGACAGGCTGCACACCAGGGAAGCACTGTAGTTTGAGGCCCAGAGCATCTGCAGGCAGAAGTCCTTCTTCCTGGGGATGGGGGTGGGGGGTCAGGCCATTCTATTAAGGCCTTAGGCTGATAGGATGGGACTCATCCCCTTATGGAAGGTAATCTGCTTTACTCAAAGTCCATCAATTTAAATGTTAACCTCATTCATCCAAAAAGCACATCCACATATTCACAGAAACACCCAGAGTAATGTTTGGCCAAGTGTCTGGGTACTGTGGCCCAGCCAAGTTGACACACACACTTAACCATCACTATTCTTTTTTTTTTTTTTTTTTTGCTATTCTATTAATACAGAAGGGCTATGCAGAAAATGCTTTTTGCAGAATGGAGTAATGTTAAACACTCATATCAGTTCCTATTCTTGGTCCCATGTAAGGTCAGGACATTTTCAGAAGGCAAATACTTTAGCACCTCCCAGAGTTTCAAAGGAGTAATGCTAGCTAATGCCTTTGGAAACTGTCTCTAAAACGGCTAACACAATGAGAAGGGAAGGAGGTCATATGGCCCGGTTACCAGCTCCCAAGTTCTCTGGACCCCATTTCTTCTTTATACTGTCTTTCCCTTCATTTGAGCTACATGATACTCACCAAACATCCGGGAAAATGATATAAAAATGCCATTCGTTTCAAATAAAAACATTAATAATATTGATGCTTCTTTCTGTCCCCTAAGTGTGCTTTCCTTAAATCAGAAGAGGATAGTATTTGTTGTACAAATAGCAAAGGATTTGTGATTAAGAAATATATTTTGCAGTCCCAACTGTCACTTACTGGGAAATATATAGCTTAATCTTTCCAAGCCTCAGTTTTCTCATCTCCAAAGTGGGGGTGATTTTGTTGATGTAAACTCACTCACTCGCTTGTGTGGATCAGTGGAGATAAGCCACGTGAAAGTATTTTGTAAACGATAAAGCATTGTATGGTCTTGATTAGTATAACCGGTTTTTCATTAAGCCAAATTCTCTGGGTTGCAGAACCCTGGGCCCCATTCGTGGTCCTGGCGGTCTGACGCTGACTGTGGAAACTGTGATTGCTAAAGATGGCATCTCTCCTGTCTACATGAGGTTACCAACTTATCACCCAGGAATTTGGTCTTAAACTCGGTAGGGGAGACTTCTACCTAGTGAGTCTGCGGCCCTAGCAAACCTACTGTCTCCTTTTTTGGAGATGCTGATGTACTTTGGAAGATGCTGCATTTCATATTGATGAATCTTTCCGCTGTAGGAAATTCTTTCCTCCTCCAGTCCAGCCAGTCGTCTCTGCATTTGTTGCAACACTCACAGAAAATTATTAGATGTAACTTCTGTCTTGCCTGGATGAATCTCAAAGCAGGAATGTGAAGTATTGTCAGGGTCGGTCACCCCTGGTGAAAACGAGTGCCTGTGAGGCCAGTGACAATCTTGCACCTTCAAAACCCAGGCTCTCAAAACTGGTGTGAACTTAAAATCTCTGTCACATTCGCAGGTAAGACCAGGAGGTGAATGCCAGGCAAGCCGAGTTATGTGCCTCCTTAGGTTTAAATGGGGAAATAGGTAAAAATCGTTTTTAAGATTTTTTTTTGGTGTCCTTGTACTTTCAGGATTTACACACTTCTATTTTAGTAAAAAAAAAAAAAACCTCTGTAATCTTAAAACATATGAGTAGTTTGTTTGTTTGTTTTTTCTGGTAAGGATAAAAGAAAATGATGCAGGGCCAACAGTGGGGAGAAGTAATGCCTAACGGAGGGAAGTATTTCTATGACTCAAATCCACTTCTGCAGAGCACTAGTGGGAGAAGAAGAGAGGAAGATCAGGTCTAGATTGTGGAGTGATCACAAAGGATGTAAAGCATGATGTTCTTTGAAATGAGTCTTGAAATGAGACCTTCAAGCACAGAGTCCATCAGCAGAGAGAGGTTCCTGAGCAAGGGCATGAAGAAATTCAACTGTGAGTGTGCCGGACGCCTTCAGTGAATTTGGTATCACCGACTGACAGGGTATATAAGAAAGAACATTTAAGTAAAGAATTAGTCAGGGTCCAACTTCTAGTTACTATTGGTCATCTCTGTATTCCATGCAGTAACTAACACGGTGCTTCACTCATGGTAGTTGTTCAATAAGTGTGTGTTAAACTTCTTAATTTTTATTAATCTATGACATATATTTAAAGTATAAATAAAATATGGCATTTGGAACTTACCCTACCAGTTATGAAGACTTCCTTTGAAAAGCTAACTTCTTTTGTTTCATTATATAATACTTATTTCTACAAGCCAGTAGCTTACAAGAAGGGTTGAAAAATAGTGGTGTTCAATCCCGCCATCCTCTACCTCCCCTCCCGCTAACTAGTTGTCATCTGCTCTCCTTCTATGAGTCTGTCTCTGTTTTGCTCGTTAGTTCAGTTTGTTCATTGGATTCCACATATGAGTGACATCACAGGGTATTGGTTTTTCTCTGACTGGCTTATTTCACTTGACTCATGGGCATGGACGACAGTGGAGATCGCTGGGGGAAGGGAATGTAAGGGGACGAAGTGGTAATGAAAAAACTACAATAAAGATTAAATCAAAATAAAGTAAAATACCTTTTTGTAAAGAAGATGTATACCACACACACAATAAAATACTACTCAACCATAAAAAAGGTTAAATCTTGCCATTTGTGACAGCACGGAACCTTGAGAGCATTAGAAGTGAAATGTCAGACGGTGAAGGACAAATACCATTGCGATGTCACTTATATATAGGATACAGATTTAAAAACAAACTCATAGAGGCAGACAACGGATGGTGGTACCAGAGGAAAAGGGTGAGCGGTAAAGGGAGAGCAAAATGGGTGAAGGAGGGCAATTAAAGGGTGACAGGTGGAAATCGGACTTTCCGTGGTGAGGATAATGACGTGTCTACAGATGTCAAATGATATACTGTTGGATACCTGAAAATTATGTAATGTCATAAACCAAAGTTACCTCCATTAGAAATAAAATAAAATACAAAAAAAAAGAAACAGAAAAAGCAAAATGGTGCTGAGAGCAAAGAAATCAGCGTATTACTTCAGAATCACAGATTGCCTTTTGGAGAGACAAGACTCTCCAGGACACTGGTTAAAATCACATTCTAAGTACGGGATCTAAGGAGTCTGGTACTTTCCCGAATCTACTTACAAATATTTTTGTGTGATCATTTTTCAGGGAGCAGGTTTATAGATTTTATCTGATTCTCACAGGAATAGAGGAACACCTCTCCCCTAAGTAAGAAAAAACAAACACACCCAACCAACCCCTTTGGCTCAGTCACGCACATTTTGGCCCAGGGCCTTATGCTTAGAATCCTGTCCTGCAATGCTTCAGGAGAGAATTTGAAGGTAATAGGAGATATTGTCCAAAGACATAGGCTCTGCAGGCTGTAAGAATAAAGTTTCTGTTGCAACTACTCAGCTCCGCCATTGTACCAGGAAAGCAGCGTTAGAAAATACGTACCTGAACGGGCATGGCTGTGTTTCAGCGCAACTTCATTCACTGAAATGGGTAGCCGATCAGATTTGGCTGGCAGGCTGCAGTGTGCTGACCTATGGATTTTTTAAATATTTTAGACACATACACTGACAAACGTATTTGGATTGTGATTGGTGGTGCCCTGAACCCACAAATCAGTTTCAACAATTGGTGTCTTAAAAATATCGAGCCTCCCAAGCTACGGACAACATGTCTCTCTGTTTAAATCTTTGTTTCATTTCTCTCAGCAACGACTCATTATTTCCCATATACAGGTCTTTCACATCTTTTGTCAGATTTATTGTTAAGTATTTCATATTGTTGATGCCATTATAAATTGAATTT
Organism: Desmodus rotundus; assembly: GCF_022682495.2. Taxonomy (NCBI): domain Eukaryota; kingdom Metazoa; phylum Chordata; class Mammalia; order Chiroptera; family Phyllostomidae; genus Desmodus; species Desmodus rotundus. The sequence continues at coordinate 86,206,767 of NC_071397.1, forward strand.
TTAAATTTTCAACTTTTTGTCGTTAATTGCTAAAATGTAGAAACAATTATTCTTATATCCTGCAATGTTTCTAAAGTCACTTATGAGTTCTAGTAGCTATTTTGTAGATTTCATTGAATTTTGTACATTTATAATCATATCATTTAGGAAAAAAGATAATTTTAATTCTTCCTTTCCAATCCTGATGACTTTTTTCTTCTTGTTTTATTGCATTGGCTCAAATGTTGCATAAAAGTGGTAACAAAGCTGGGCTTCATTTAGACAATATCTTCCTGTGATGTAAACAGAATAAAGTAGAAAAGTCATCTGACCATCTTGGTAGATATGGAAAAGTTCTTTTTGTCACGAACACCTGTTGGAAAACTAGGAATGAATGGGAACTTCTTTAATCTGATAAAAGCATCCACAAAATAAAAACTACTGTACATATCAGATTTAGTGTTGAAATATTAAAGTGTTCCCTGCATTTGGGAATGAGACAAGAAGGCCTGCCAACAGCACACCGACTCAAAAAGCCTTAGTGGGACAATAACCAAGAAAAGAATAGAAGTTGTAAAACGGAAACAAAATGCGTAATGTGTAGACAATATGATTCTGTACATAGAAAATGAAAAAGAGTACTAAATTAGTTATTAGAATTAGTTAATAAATTTAATACAGTTACTGAATAAAATGTGCAATAAAATAAATTGTATTTCTCTATATATGGACTCTATATGTATTTCTATATAGAGACATTATATATAGAAATTATATATAGAAATTATATATAAGCAATAGGAAAATGAAATGATAAAATATTGTCATTTGCAATAGCATAAAAATCTTAAGTGTAAAAGGAAAATGTGCAAGGTCTCTACACTAAAAAATCTAAAGCATCAGTAAGAAAAATTGAAGATGACTTGAATAAAATGGAGGCACACATCATAGTCATAGATTTAAGAAGTCAATAATATAAAAATAGCAGTTTTCCTTAAAATGATGGGTATATTCAGTTCGATCCTATTTAAAATCCTTTTTAGTGTGTAGCAATTGACAAGCTAGTTCTAAAGTTTTGTGGAAAAACAAAAGACCAGTAGTACCTAATGCAATCTTAAAGATCTGTGTGGACAGACTTACTTTGCCGTGTATCCAGATTTACAGTAAAGCTACAGTAATTAAGATAATGTGACGCGGCCAAACACCAATGTGAGCATGCACAAATGGTGTCCTGATTTACGAAAAATCTAAGAGCTCATGAAGCACAGTTTTTTCAACAAATAATGTATATTCAACCGAAAATCCATATGGAAAAAATGGAATTTGACTCTTACTGAATGCAAAAAATAATTAAAGCTAGGTGACTGGTAAACTAAACACAAAAGGTAAAACAATACATTTTCTATAAAATAACATGCAAGATAATCCTTGTGACCTTGAGGTAGGTACATATTTCTCCAACCACACAAAAATATTGTTAATTTTTTAAATTTTGTTTTAAATTGAAAACTTCTGTTCATCAAAAACACCATTTAAGGGATTGAAAATGCACACTGTAAAAAATTGATATATCCTGAAAATGACTCACATCCAGAATATTTTTTAAATTCCTACATTAAAAAAAAGTCAGGTTACCTAACAGAGAAGAATAGGAACGTCACAAAATGAAAATTAAAATAGCCCTGAGATACACCACACATTTCATAATGGCTAAAATTAACAGAGTGCCAATATCAAAAAAACCTGGAACTCATACATTCTTGGTGAGAATGTAAATGGATACAGCTGTTTGGAAATCGGTAAATCTGTTTGGTAATAATTCCCAAAGCTGAACAAACACATAACCTGTGCCCAGCCAACCCACTGTTACATATTTAATTACAGAAGCGCTAATATGAGTGTGACAAAAATACGCGCAAGAATGTGTATAACAGCACTGTGTATAATAACCCAACGTGGGGATAATGTCCCTAAACGGTGCAGCAGGTAAATAAACTGGGCAATAACCACAAAGTGAAATACTGTTCAATCGGGAAAATGAACTACAGCTTCAGAGCGTGACAAGATAACGCTGGGTGAAAGAAGCTAGAAAGAAAAGAATTTATTCTGTCGATTTCATTTACATAAGGTTTAAAAACAGGGAAAATCAGGATACAGGTAACTCTTTGGAGGTGATGGCTGAAGGATGTTCCCGAGCAGACCAGGGCCCTTCCATGTGGCACCTTGGTGAATGACCCTACAGTTAATGCTGGAAAGAGCAGGTCCTCATTTACAACATTCCAACCTGGGGGAGCTCAGAGCACCTCAGCCAGGAGCCCTCCCTTCCCGTGAGCCTGAGCACTTCCCATGCTTCCTACCAGGCTACTAGCCAAATGCATCCCCCCAAGTTCCCCATGTCCTTGTCTGTGCAGGATCTGGAAGGCACTGTCATCAGCCTCCAAGTAATAGTCCAGAAAAGCATGTGCCACGTTACCCTGGATCATGGTGAAACTCAGGAAAGGCACAGGTCTTAATAGTCCAGGTAAAATCCAGGTGCATCAGATCAGGATTTGCAACAAAGTGCTTTGCAGCTCCAGAGTCAGCTAGAGCAGGCACCGGTCACAGCAGCAGCATCTCCTTTCTTACTAGTGCAGGCGGCCTGGCCTCCCTCCTCGCTACAAACTGCATAGCTGCGTGCTTACTTCTCCCTTCTCACTGCTCTCTTTCAAACAGCATGGCAACCCCCCCCTCCAATACACACAGCACGTCTCTTCCGGCACTACTACTCCCTGCAAGGCCTCGAACATTTCTTCTTCCCCAGGCACATGGCCAAGAGCACAACTGGCTGCCACGCCTCGTTTAAATCCTGCTATCTCCTCCTCTGTGACCCCAGTTCTGACTCCTCCCACAAAGGGCTACATCTGCCAGTCCTCCAGTATCTTCTGTCTTTCTCCAGCTGCTGCTCTTAGTCCAGGCAGGTGTGACCCTGTGACTAGGGGAACATGTAGCAACTGGGGAACCGCCTCCCACCTACATCACAGGTTAAAGTCATGCCACTTTCCCTCACCCCAAGCAGGGAAGGCAAGCTGTTTAACATGACTATAGCACTGTCCCGCTGTTATTGATATGCAAAGTCACTCTTGATGGCCTCACTCAGCTGCTCACTTCCCCAGCCTTGGCTGTGAAAGCTATGGGATTTTTTGTTTTCCTTTTTCTATATTCCCAGGGGCTTCTGGGCCTACACCCTATTCTGAACCTCGTTCCACACCTGTTACAAGTACATTGGGGGCTTTCTGGGATGCCCGGAATACTCTATTTATTTTTTTTTAGTATATTTCATTGATTATGCTATTATAGTAGTCCCATTTCCCCCCCTTCACCCTCCTTTGCCCTGTACCCCCTTTCCTTCCAACATTCCCCACCTTAGTTCATGTCCATGGGTCATACATACAAGTTCTTTGGCTTCTACAATTCCCATACTATTCTTAGCTTCCCTCCATCTATTTTGTACCTTCCAATAATGCTTCTTAATCCCTGTGCCTTTTCCCCTCATTCTCCCCCTCTCCCACCCTGATGATAACCCTCCATGTGATCTCCATTTCTGTGATTCTGTTCCTGTTCTAGTTGTTTACTTAGTTTGCTTTTGTTTTGTTTTATTTTTATAGGTTCTGTTGTTGATAGTGGTGAGTTTGTTGTCATTTTACTGTTCATATTTTTGACCATCTTCTTTTTCTTAGATAAGTCCCTTTAACATTTCATATAATAAGGGCTTGGTAATGATGAACTCCTTTAACTTGACCTTGTCTGGGAAGCACTTTATCTGCCCATTCACTTTAAATGATAGCTTTGCTGGATACAGTAATCTTGGATGTAGGTCCTTGCCTTTCATGACTTTGAATACTTCTTCCCAGCCCCTTCTTTCTTTTGAGAATCAGCAGATAGTCTTATGGGAATTCCTTTGTAGGCAACTGTCTCCTTTTCTCTTGCTGCTTTTAAGATTCTCTCCTTACCTTTAATCTTAGGTAATTTAATTATGATGTGTCTTGGTGTGTTCTTCTTTGGATCCAACTTGTTTGGTATTCTCTGAGCTTCCTGGACTTGCATGTCTAGTTCCTTTGCCACATTGGGGAAGTTCTCCTTCATTATTTTTTTCAAATAAGTTTTAAATTTCTCGCTCTTCCTCTCCTCCTCTGGTACCCCTATGATTCAGATGTTGGAGCATTTAAAATTGCCCAGAGGTTCCTAAGCCTCTCCTAATTTTTTGGAATTCTTGTTTCTTCATTCTGTTCTGGTTGAATGTTTATTTCTTCCTTTTGCTCCAAATCATTGATTTGAGTCCCAGTTTCCTTCCCGTCACTGTTGGTTCCCTGTATATATATTTTTTATTTCACTTTGGGTAGCCTTCACTTCTTCCTTTATTTTGCAGCCATACTCAGTCATTTCTGTGAGTATCCTGATTACCTGTGTTTTCAACTCTGTATCTGATAGGTTGACTGTCTCCTTGTCACTTAATTCTTTTTTTCTGGAGTTTTGATCTGTTCTTTCATTTGGGCCATATTTCTTTGTTTTGGTGCACGTATTATGTAGTAAGGGGTTGGAGCCTTAGATATTCACCAGGGCAGGGCAACCCATGTCACTGCCTTGTGGCACTGTATGTGGGGGAGGGGTCAGAGAGGGAACATTGCCACTTGCTCAGCTCTCTGTCAGCTTTCAGTCACTTCCTCCAGTACCCACAAGCAATTTGGGCCTTTCTGGTGCTGATTCCTGGGTGGGTGGGTTTGTGTATGTTTTAGGACCCTGTGGGTCTCTCCAAGGGACTTTTCTGTGAGACTGGTAATTTCTCCCACCACCACAACCCCCACAGGTTTTTACAGCCAGAAGTTTTGAAACTTTCTTTTCCTGGTGCTGGAACCCTGGGATTCATGGTCTACCTCACTACATAGTTGTTCCTCCCAGTTTATTCACATGCGAATATGGGGCTGCCCGGTCTGCCAGCCACCACCTTACTACGGGTCCTCTCCACCCCTCCTACCAGTCTGGATGAATGTTTCTTCCTTAATTCCTTGGTTGTCAGACTTTCATGCAGTTCGATTTTCTGGCAGTTCTGGTTGATTTTTGTTTTTAAATTGGTTGTTACCCTTCTTTTGGGAGTGCAAGGAAGCAAAGTGTATCTACCTACGCTTCCATCTTGGCTAGAAGCCCCGGAATACTCTATTTCTTGATGGACTGTGATAACATGAGGACATTCACATTTTCCAAATTCATCAACTGCAGCTACGATCTGTGAGCCTCTCTCTATGTATAGTGTTTTTAAAAATAAAACAATGTGATAGTTGCTAGAGAAGCAGCTGCGACAGCCCTCTTTGGGTTCTATAAAACAGCATCTGCAATTTCATAAGGAAAGTCAGGGGGAAAACTGATTTGAGACACATCTATACACAGTGGGGTGAAGTAGGTTTACAGCTGTTCGTGTGGAAAATAACACAATAATTAATAAATAATAATACAAGAATAAACTCCGTGCTTTGCATACTCACAGCTGTAAATCTTCTTTTGCCCTACCCTGTACAGGAGTAGCTTCTGACTCACGCCTCTCCCATAAACTAACCATATGTGCCATCAGAGATAATCTCACTGTGTGAGTGGCTTAAAGCAACGCAAGCCTCTTCTCTTCGGCCTCCGGAAGCCAGAAGTCCCAAGTCATTTTCACCGGGCTGCAGTCAAGGTGTCAGTGTGGGCTCTGGAGGAGAACCCGGTTCCTTGTCCCTCCCAGCGTCCAGAGCTCTGCTCCTCCTACTTTTTTCCTCGGAGCCCATCATTTGTCCTTCCTCCCGAGAGTCCAGTCTCTGCGTCAGCACACTGCCCTCCTCCTTGGGCGTGTTAACGCCCTCTGCCCCGCCCCTGTGGGGACGTTGTGCTTGTGTTTAGAGCCACAAAATTCAGGATACTCTCCTCATCTCAATATTATTAATTTAGTCACCTCTACAAAGTCCATTTTGTCATTCAAGGTAACGGGCACGGGTTCCAGGAATAAGGACCGGGAGACGTTTAGGTGACATCATTTCTCTTCTGCGGTGAGTCCAAGAGTGCAACATTCAGTCGCAGCCAGGAACCGTGTTGTACCAGAGCAGCTGGTACTCTCTTCCTGCGGCTGATACTGTTGTGTGTGTGTGTGGGGGGGGGGGAGTGATATTCATTCTTACTCAATCTCAACTCAGGAACTAAATGGCATTTTACATCAAATATTAATCATCCCTGCTAATTCGCCTGGCGTCTGGCATTCTCTGGGTGAGGCTGTTCCACCCGCCACCCGCAGTTCTGCCGTGGGACTTACGACGAATGTTTAGCCCGAGCAGTTCGTGTTTCCTCCCCACCCTGTTTGTCGCCGTATGCGTGGGTGCTGTTCATCAGGAAGGCAGGGTGGGTCACAGTGCCTGTCTCCAGGGTTTGAACCTGTCTCTGCTAATCACCTGGGGGGTGGCCTTTATCAAGTTACTGACCTCCGAATTTCAGTTTGGCCAACTGTACGATAACACTACCTATCTTGCAAAGCTGTTACAACAATTAAATTTTAAACTGGACGTAAAGACAACTGTCATACAGTGACTCTGTCGTTATAATGTGATGTCTTCCCGACTCGGTATAGATCATTGTAATAGGGAAGTTGAATTTTCAGACATTTCACATCAAAGCTATTATTGATGTGATTCGTTTCCATGTTACCTGATTTTATCAAACATCTACTCTATGCTGGACCTGAGCATTCTTGGGGACGCATTAAGGCAGGGGCGTCAAACTCATTTTCACCAGGGGCCACATCAGCCTCACGGTTGCCTTTAAAGGGCCGGATGTAATTTTAGGACTGTGTAAATGTGACTTAACAGTTAAGCGAGAGCTTAGCTGCCGCTGGGCAGAAACAAGGTGCTGGCCGGATAAAACAAGGTGCAGGGCCGGATTCAGCCTGCGGGCCTGGTGTCTGCCACCTGTGCCTTACAGAGTAGAATCAGCCCCTCCCCTATAAGCTCATTTAGTGAGGAAAGCAAGTGTGTTAAGCAGGTGATTAGAACTACAAAATCAAGAACAGTTGAATATGAAATTCAATTATATTAAGGAATTATTAATTTTGTAAAGTCTTAAAATAACATGATCATTAGGCAAAAATATCCGTATCGATCAAAGATTTATACAGTATTTTCTATTGGTGCTGTAATAAATTGCCACAAGTTTAATAACTTGAAACAACACAAATTTGTTCGTTTACATTTCCAGAGGTCAGCCGTCTGAAATGAGTTTCATGGGGCTAAAAGCAAGGTGTCAGGGTGGCTGTTTCTTCTGGAGTCTCCAGGGGAGAACCCGTCCTGCATCTCCTCTAGCTTCTGGAGGATGCGGACGCCCATGGCCTGTGCCCACGTCACTCCGACCCATCTCTGTCGTCATGTCGCCTTCCCTGAATTCGGTCTCCCTTCTCCCTTTTATGAAGAGCCTTGTGACTGTATTGGGTTCACCTGAATAATCCAGGAGATTCTCCCCATCTGAAGACCCTTAATTTAATTGCATCTGCAGAGTTCCATTTGTCTTGTAAATTCTATTATTCACAGCCCTGCATCTTCGAGAGGCGAGGGGGGAGGGGAGAGGTTTGATCGGGAAAGCCGAAACAGTCATCAGATTTAATAGTCTTCAAGGCTCCAAAGACCTTAGAGTTTCTCTAGAACAATCCGTATTTCACAGGACAAAATCTAAGAATCCCATACAGCAGCAACCTACCCTGGCTATTTGTTTCTACTAAGAAAGAAAGTTTGCTCACAAGGATTCATTTGTAAATGGTGGGAAGGACTTAGACATGCTGATGAAGATTTTATTTCAAAAAGACCGGGACTGATAGCAAAGGAAACTTGTGATTTTTCTAGGGATTCAGACATTTCACAATTAATTTTAAATTCTCGAAGAAAGGGCCTTCTTCACCTTATCCGTGGAGCCCTTCTTCCCTTCATTCTGGTTAAGACTCTAACAGTCCACAGGGTGGCGCCCCTCACCACAGTTTTTTTTTGTTTGTTTGTTTTTAATCCCCTCCAGGTGCTGTCGTTTTGTTTTCCCAGTCTTGCTCAGATTTCTCTGTTTAGGGGAAGCTACAGGTTTTATCATTTTGTACAGAAAATGAAAAGGTTTATGTTCTAAAGAGATCATAGTTGTAATTTTATTATAAAATAAAATAAAATTCCACGATATTTTCTCTGAACACAGCTATGTAAAACCAAAAAAGGAAAAAGTCCCTCAAGATTTTTTCAAGGATGCAGTTGTAATTATTCCTATTGCCAGCAGATGGCACTACAATACTAATAATAGTTGAACACACCATTAGAATAAAGTGGGTTATTCAATCCTTTTTTTAAAAATTATTTTATTATTGTTCAAATAGTTAAACAAGTGTTTATGGACCTCCTACCGTGTGCAAGGTTGTTATTCAGACTCTGTATTGTACTGTTTAACAAAACAGACACAAACTCTGCTGTGATGGGGAGGATTCCGATGGTGAAGCAACATGTGCAAGCAAGACAAAATTAACATTTTTTCACCCTTCCTCACCTGGCTGAAATTCACATTAATAAGAGCAAATGTTACAGTGAAAAGAAAAGCAAACGACAATGAAAACTCTTTTACAGGTGAGGAGACTTAAGTAAGTGATTTGACTAAACAATAGTTAGTAGTCATTGACCCAACATTTTACCTAACATTTTACCACCTGGATTCTCGAGGCACATTCATGGCTTATGAGTCCTAGTTCTTGCCCTGCTACCCACTCTCTGGGGTTCTTAAGCAAATCATTTAATCTCTCTGGGTCTTGACTTACTGTCCTGTAAAAATTAAGGCATTGGGCTTAATTTCCTCACTTAATAAGGTATTGTTTTTACTACTGGAATCGTTTCTAAAAATCCTCCCTGACAGTTCAATACATAAAATAAGGAAGGTGCTTGAGCTGAAGGAGACCCGTTTCTCTGGAGCCCTCGTCCTTCGCCCCTGGCATCTCCAGCCTCCTCAGAGCACGACTGGAAAACTACCAGTGATTTTGCAAATGCCTTCCATCTCTGAATATTCCTAGTCCTTAAATGCAGTAAGTAGTGAGATAGTAATAATCTCAAAAAGTTCTTGCTGCTTGGTTAAAAAAGCCAACCCTAAATACTGAAGAGTATCATGAACTGGTGCGATCAGTCATTAAGAACGAAGAGAAACCGACATTCAAAGCATTTTTGATATTTCATCGCCATTTCTTCTGAGTCAGGGCATTATCGTCACGCTTGTCAGCGTGCTCAGCCTGTCCCCTCCGGGTCCCAGCAGTGAACGTGCGCTGGCCCAGGCTGCCAGAGGCGACGAAGCGGCCGTAGAGGGCACCCGCGCCTGGGCACTGAGGCATCGCTCACACAGGCTGCTGGCTGTGAGAAATGCCAAAAGCCCAAAGTGGTAGGGTTCACTGCTGATCGAGGTGGCTCGGGCCAGAGAATTCTGGAAACCACTCGACCGCAACGCCGCAGTCTGTGGGGGGAAGGGAACCTTCAGGCCAAGGGACTGTGGGACGACGGAGGTTGAGACAAACTTGAGCATTTGTCTTCCTGAGTTTCCATCCCAGCCCCAGCTCCTTGGACAAGTGGCCGTGGTCCCCAAATTTTAATTATGGAGAACAAGTTACTCCGTCAGGGGAATAAGACATCAGAAGGCAAACAGCAGTCCTACATGAGTACCAAGTAAAAGGCTCAATTGTCTCTCCCAGGACTCCTGCACATGCCTCCCAGCTGGGTCCTCTCCTTCCAAGCTGTTCTCCACACAGCAGACTGCACGACCTTTAAATTATATGTCAGGGCACATCACTCCCGTTTTTAAAATACTGCAGTGATTCTCCATGGCACTTGGAAAAAAGCTAAATTCCTCACACTGGCCTATGGGCACTGCAGGACCTTCCTGTCTGCTCTCCAGCTTTAAATTGCCACTTGCTGACCACTCTTCGGCCACACTGGCCTTCCGACAGTTCCAGGAACAGCCCAAGCCTTTCCCACTTGTTAGAACTCTTATGTTTACTACGTCTTTTCCCAGAACACATTGGAATTTCCTAAAGTCTCAGCTAAAATATTTCTCCTCAGAGAGGTCTTCTCTGACTGCTTTACCTAAAGTATTCAGAATAAAGTGGGCTTTATTCCCTAGCAGATGGGTTGGAGAGTTTTGAGGCATGGGCCCACCATCTGCTTTTTTAATATAAAGTTTTATTGCAACTCATTCATTTATGTATTATCTCTGCATCAACGCTACAATGGCCAAGCTAAGTAGTTGCAAAGCCCAAAATATTCACTATCTGATCCTTTACGTAGAATGTTTATTCACTGTTGGTCTAGTTTGTTTCCCTAGTTCCCCCTTTGTTATACTAATCAACTTGGTAATGTTTCTCCTGTTTGTTTTCTTGTTCACTGCCTGTGCCTCTGTTTCCCCCTGTCCTGTCTTAGTGTCTGTTATATCTCCAGGGACTGCCTACTACAATGAACTAATCTGTTGATATTGTTAATTACAATGTTTGAAGAAACAATACTTATGGGGAAAAAAGATAGAATCTAGACTCTCCATAACTCAACATGCCCAGGCTTATAATCCAAAAGGACCAAGAAAATGGAATATACGCTCAAGAGAAGAGAAAGCGGAGACGTTGGGTATGGGCCTGTTTGTTTACCTGTGTGGCAGGAGGGAAAAACAAACTTTACAACACACCTGTGCTTGAAGTCGTGTCTCTAGTGGCCAGTGCATCCGTGAGCGAACTGGAACTTGAAGGAAAGTGGAAACCAAGAAAGCAATGTGATTCTTAGTGATGAACTGTCCTGCCTCAGTCTGTGAAACATCTCAGAACTGTTTTCTCTCGCCCTGGCTGGTGTGGCTCAGTGGAAGGAGCACCAGCCTGAGAACCAAAGAGTCGCCAATTGATTCCCAGTCAGGGCACGAGCCTGGGTTGTGGGCCAGGTTCCCAGTTGGGGGTGTGCGTGAGAGAGGCAACCACAAATGGGTATTTCTCTCCCTCTCTTTCTCCCCATCTCCTTCTCCCTGCCTTCTCCTCTGCCTAAAAATGAATAAATAAAATCTTTTTTTTTAAAAGAACTATAATCTCATGGAAAAGGTAAAATTCATGGAGGGGTTTAAATCACAAGCTCATTTCTTGGGCGGCAGCTCTGGGGCCTTTGCTGTGAGTCTGGTCCTGCGTGCGTCCTGCAGGGTCAGAGATGTGGGCCATCAGGGCTCGCAGACGCCTTCTCCAGGCCTTTGCCTGCTAGAATTTCCTCGCTCCTTGCAGCATCCGTGCTTTCCCAGGTTCTCATGTCCGGTACCCCATGTCAGAAAGACCTGGGGTCTTCTGCATGATCCTTGGTCACCCCTATACTTAGTCTGAATTTCATTTAGCCCAGGCTACAAGCTGGAGACAGGAATTCACTTGTCGAATTCTTCATACCCTTCCTTCGAGCAAATGTGCGCTTCTCACCTGTCTCTGCTGCTGTTCATTGTCCAGCACTTTCAGGATGTTGCATCTTAGTTTTATAGCTGTTTTCTAAATGGTGGGTCACCCTGTGGAGTCTTATTCCATTATACCTAGAAGCCAATCTTGGGTATGCCAGAAAAGAAAGAAGGAAAGGAAAGTGGGGAGGGGGAGAGAGAGAGAGAGAGCAAGCTCCTGATATCATCCCTGGTTCTTGGGAAGCATTGAAGGTACCTGAATGGGACTTTCCTACGACTGCAATTGCTTAGTGCCAGCTGGTGCTTACAGACTGGTACCTGACAGCCCTGTCGTGATCTGGCTGCTTGAAAGGGAAGGCAGCTGCTCAACTCGCCAGCCTTGAGACCTTGGGGTCATGGAGAGATAGTCTGGGGGTTAAACTCTACTTCCATTCCTCTTGTCCGCATACCACCCTGAGAAAACAACCTGTGCTCCAAAAGCATGATGCAGTGAGAGCAGCACACGATGACAGCGAAGCCACTGCTAACCGAGGCGCGCCACCATGGAGGGTGTGTGGAGAATTAATACTGCCGCGGCCCCGGACAAGTGGTGATAGGATCTGTGCAAGCTCCCGGTGTGACTCAGACACCTCGTCGCTACCTGTTCGGTGTTAAAACTCTGGAAAAGTACCAAGTACCACCAAGTTCACCATCTCCTTTTCGAGGGACAATTTCTTTATTAAGTATCACCAACAACAAGCTGAAATAAAGCCCTTTATCCAGTAGCTGTTTGACTTTGCTGTTCCTGAAAGAGTTACTTACGCAAAGGTACAGACAGAGGTTTCTTCCTCCAGGCCTGTCTCCTGCAACTGCGGATTTACACCCTCCACCTGGCTCTCTTAGATTCATTACAGCACCGCAGGTCCGTGTTAACAACGCCACACGTGAGGGTGGGAGTAAGTGCGGGAGAAGGGATGTCACTCAGTTTAATGACTCGGTGGGGGGAAAAACTCAAAGTACTCGGGTCCGAAGGGACCTTCACAATGCATGGTTGGGAAACGCCTGGACTCCTTCCAGCTCTCCAGGTCTCACCATTCTGTGACACCTGTTCTGAGATGTTTTATAGGCTGTGGGGTGGGGGGGAGTGGGGGCATGACATCATACCTGAGAGGACACATTGTTTTCTGTTTCCACTTTCCTTCAAACTGCCTTTCACTCAGTCATGCATTGGCCATTTGGAGCCATAGCTTCAGGAGCACACGCATCATAAGAATTATGTTTTCCCGTCGTAGCTCACAGACAGACAAAGAAGCCAGCGTGTAACAGCTCCTTAGATTCAGTTCAGCCAAATGCTTCAGGGAAATAGCCACCAGGTCGTGAGTTAAATAGTCCTATCTACAAGCACTCCACTTTAAGTGCCAAATCTACCCTAAACCTGACTGTCGTCCGAGTTTCCAGGACAGACTACGTGAGGAAAGAGCATGGATTTGGCCTCCATGTGTGCCTACTTCCAACCTCAGCTCTAAGATAAGGTCTCTGTGTGACACTGAGCAAGTCCCTTACCTGGAAAAGTCTCAGTCACTTACTTTATAAAATGGGAGTAACAACAACTACTTGTTAGAATATTTTATTGATTAGAAACAGTGCATATAAAGTATCTTTCACATATAAGGTGCGTAACACGGTTAACACATATTGTAATTATTACTACATGAGACTGTGGCTTACCCAGGAAAATTCCCAGGAAATTCTGTAATCCACCTGGTAAAAAAGAGTTGGAGGACATGAGAAAGAAAGGAAAGAAAGAGAGAGAGAGAGAGAGAGAGAGAGAGAGAGAGAGAGAGAGAGAGAGAGAGAAAGAAAGAAAGAAAGAAAGAAAGAAAGAAAGAAAGAAAGAAAGAAAGAAAGAAAGAAAGAAAGAAAGAAAGAAAAGAAAGGAAGGAAGGAAGGAAGGAAGGAAGGAAGAAAGGAAGAGAAGAAAGAGAAGAAAGAAAGGAAAGAAAGGAAAGAAAGAAAGAAAGAAAGAAAGAAAGAACAAGAAAAACGAACAGAAGAGGAGAGAAGAGAAAAGGAAAGGAAAGGAAAAGACAGAGTGTGTATTTAAGGAATAGCTTAAGGAATAGCCTATTAAAATATTATGGGGCCTGGGGTCTGTTCCAGTGGAAATTTAGATGTAACCCCTCAAGTTGTCAATGTCCCTATCTGCAAATGAGGGCATCTTTTGTCTAGGGATGAGGTTGGGGAGGCAGCGGTTCCTGGGCATCTGCTTGAAGAAAGGAGCATGTTGCCCCTCTGGACTGAATGGTCAGCAGAGGACCTGTGACAGATTCTGTTGGTCAAAAGGACTAAAGTGGTCTTGTTAGAATGGTGGGATGAAGTTTTCTATTTTCTCTACCTTTAAAAAAAATTCTACTTTATAAAACTATAACACTTTTAGAGAAAACCATATGTTTATTTTGAAAGCATCAATAATTGGTAGAATTATATTTATGGTCTCAATTTAGACTAAAGTTGAGTAAACTGACTCGTTTTTAGGGAAGAGATTTGAAGACTCCCACCTCCCTGCCCCAGCCTGAGAACTCATGAATCTGGTCTATGACTGGAGGTGGTAGGGTCTCCCCTTATGGGTATCCTCTTTTTCCAAATCAAAACTCCACGTTCTCTTCTCTCACTTAGGCCTGGGAAGAATTGTTGAAACCATCAAACTCGGGGAAACTGCTTTAATTCCCAAACAGGTCAACCCCCAGCTTTTTCTGGGAGCCTGTAGAGATGGATGAGGGGCTGCCATGGGGACAGGCCAGATGCTTTCTGATGCAAAATGACCAGCAAGGGGCCTTAGGCACTAAGTAACTCAGCCAGTCCAAACACTGACTTACATTCTAAGCATGGATCACACTGCAGAGTGACTCACACAGGTACTTTGGTTCAGATAATATGCCTGGCATCGATCCTACCCTTTTGTAGGAGAGACAGCCTCCTGGCTGGCCAGGATCTCCTTACCCTTTCCATATGAGGGTATCTTCTATCCAAAGGGTTATGATGGGTGGATGGGACTCCCATTTAGAAAATGAAAGGGTCTGTGTGCTCTACTGGGCCCTTTTGCTGACCAGACCCACCTATTCAAAACTCTAAATTTGGAGATGGTGATGCAAAGTAGGCAGAGTGAGAATTAATGCCTTTTTGGAACAGTAGCAACACCAGGCACGTGAATGGTGGGCAAAGACAGAAGGCCCCAGGCTGTGTCTGGTGACATCACCAGGTGGGTTCTGGGCAGTGACTTTGGAGCCATGTGCCAACTTCCCCTTTGTCCCTGCTTACTCCCAAGATGCTGTCCCCAACAACTCCACAAGCTACGTTAACTAGGATCATTTTCTGGCACTTGCTTCTAATAACCCAACTAGTTCACACTTCCACCTCCTGGTTTGACCAGTTTATTCCCAAATCCCTTCCAGTGGCTATCTTGACCTCATCTGCACCACATCCAACCCAGTACCAATTATGTCAGTCGACACACCTGATGACTGACCTTTCACAGCTGGGTGATTCCTTCCATCCTCTGAGATCTGACTGAGATCTGGCCTAGAAGCCTTCCCAATTCTTCTAACACACATGATAATGATAATAATAACAGCTAACCTCTATAGCCAGTGTACCATTTGTTAGATGACTTTAGCATCTTATCAGATATAATGTTAAGGAAAAGTAAATATGGGCAAATTCCCATTGTAATACCAATGCGAGTGGGTAGGCAGTGTGCCCAGAGTAATCACAAAACTGTGCAGTGTGCACAAGACAGGGTGTGGTAGAGATGGGGGTTGAGTCAAGTCTGTCCGGCTCCGGCTCGTGCACGCAAACCGCGTCACTCCCACGTCTCCGGGGAAGCCAACCAGTTCTGTTCTACGTCAGCCCAGGAAACTGGGTCAGGCTACAGATCAATCACTATGGAAATGGTTCACCTAAATTGCAAAAGGCAAACAAGTAGAAGTTACCTGAATCTGAGAGATTTGTTGAACAATAATTCTACGATAATTAAAATATTTTCTCTTTTCTTAGAGAGGGAGGGAAAGACTAGAATAATTAACATTCCTTTGTAGTTTCAAAATTCAAGAAATTAGGAATTCAGAGGAAAAAAAACCACTTGCTGTAGGTATCAGGTCTTCTTTTAACATTTCCACTGGGCAATGTGACTTTGCCGGAACACACTGATATCTGTACATTAAAAATTTAAAGAAATTTTAATCAGCACATTTTTGAGTGCCTAGAGTAGGCATTATGGGTCAAGCAGATTAATTTGAAATTTCTGATCTAAATGACTTGAACAGTAAAAATAAATATAATTTTTCCCTCTTTTCAATGGGACCCTGATAAAGGCATGGAACTTTCCAAGTAAAAATTCTTTACTAGTAGGAAGACACTGGTGAACTCCTAGTTCCTCCTTCGTAGTCATTGAATTTGTGAGCATTCGGAGAACCCTGTAGTTGGCAAGAGAATTCAATATCAGGATCAAAAGTGGTGCTCATGGAGTCTCATTCATGGATGTTTTTCCCTATAAAGATAATTTTTAAGTTTTCTTATCTTTTCTTTTTGGCATATCACAATTACTTTTAAGGTTTACCTATTTTTTGGTAATGGTGATCATTCAAAATATTGATGACATTTTACTCCAGGGCAGCCAAGCACCAGAACCAACAGAAAAATGTGTGATCTTTCCTGGCAGGAGAAATATACTAAAGTCCAAGTAGTAACTGACAGCACATGGGGTTGGGATCAGTGTTTCTGCCATAAACCCATACCAGGTGTTGGCTAAAGGACATACATGGTTATAGTATCTAAAACTTCCCAATAAAAATCTGGGAGTGATATTCTTGTGTCCTACAACTCAAAAATAGTTTTGAATTAGGTGGACATACACACTTCAAATACATTTTATGGAAGATTTATAAACTTGTCTGATATCTTGCCCTGTGTTTTTCTTTCAATTTTATTCCATAAACTTCTTTCATGAAAACATTTACTATGTCACTTATGGTTGCCTTACTAGAAAATGATGATGTATCAGCTACAGCAGGAGAATGAGCTTTAGAATGTATTCTGCATACACATTGCCACTGACATGTGGTCCCACTCTCCTTCACAGGACAAACTAACCTACACTCCGTTAGAAGCCCAGAGGAACTAATGAAACATATCACTTACCTCCAACCTTCATGCTCTCTACTTGTGGCTTTTTTAAAAAATCACTGTACCCAGTTCTGTTTTTAATGAGTCTCTTCTCTACTAACCATCTTCCTACTTTTTCCACTCTGCCTTTCCAGAATAGAACCACAGGAGCTTCACGTGTAACAATATAATCCCCAGGGAGCTTGCTGGAGGCCCAGAAAAGCCCCTGCACATTGGTCTATTCCAACGTTTCCCAGACATCACTGTGGGTAACAAGAAGTAAAGAGATGAGGGGACCCTACCCTCTAATTATGGTCAACTTTGCATCACAGCCCGCGTAACTTTGAGGAGAACAAACGGATTCAAGGCAAGAGGGTATTAAGACCACCAGCAGGCAGCAACTCTCCCACGAGAGGAATTCTTTCCTAACCCTAGCAGCTCTAGCGTGGAACATTGAAAGAGGGACAACTGGAATTAAATAATCCACATTGTGCCACTTACATGTAACAAGTTCCCTAATTTCTTGGAACCTTGATTTTGTTATCATTTCTCATGGGATTGCTCATACTATGCTAAATCCTAAAATAAGCAGTAGGCACTCATGGAATGTTAGGTCTTTCTCCAAAAATGTTTTTGGAAATTAGGTCTTCCCAAAATGAACATACCTATTTCAACTAATGAACATTTTTATAACAAGCACAAATTGTACACACACAGACACATCTATTTACCATTCACAAAGGTATTGTTTTATAAAATATAAGAAAATTCCTGGCTGGTGTGGCTCAGTGGATTGAGTGCTGGCCTGCGAACCAAAGAGTCACCTGTGCAATTCCCAGTAGGGGTACATGCCTGGGTTCTGGGCCAGGTCCCCAGTAGAGGGTGTGAGAGGCAACCACACATTGATGTTTCTCTACCTCTTTCTCCCTCCCTTCCTCTCTCTCTAAAAATAAGTAAATAAAATCTTAAAAAAAAAGAAAAATGTTTTCATGGTTTCTCTGGGGTAGAGGTGGGATATGGAATGCAATGCAAATGAGGAGAAAAAAGGGTTTTAAAAAATTATTATTTTAGAGCGGTTTTAGGTTTACAACAAAATTGAAAAATAGCAAGGATTTTGACTTCTAATGTTTTTGAAGGACAAATGCAAGACAGGCTGGTGTTTCATAGAATAAGATCTGCAGGCTAACAGATCATCAACTGCTCTTGGCCCTCAATAAAATTAGTACTGTTTGGATCATGAAGGAATAAATATTATGAGTCCCAAATGACCAATTAATAGCATGCACAATACAACTACTGAACAAATATAGATCAAAGAAACAGCATCTGGCTTTCTGGCAGTCACTGGATGCATAGTAAATGGAGTGGGAGATTATTCAGGGAGCTGCAGAGAAGCTAAGCTGCATTGCTCTCTGTTCGCAAGCCACATGCAAGGTCATTTATCACACAAAAATGGGACTGGAATACAACCATCAACTGTACTACCTAATACAAACTTCAATTCTATTCAGTCGCATAGTGGAGCACCTGCTATGAGAACTTACTCTACTCTGTTGTATTGATCTGGATTTGTGGCACTAGAAGGATACAGACTTTGGGGTCAGGCAGAGAGAGTTTGTAGTCCAGCTCCACCACTAACCGGTTTTGATTATTCGTTTTGTTTTCTTTTGTTGTTGTTTTACCTTGGAAAGTTGGACAGGTCTCTTGAAACAGACAGCTAGGAGGGTGATGTTTATAGACAGAAGGATGGACATTCATTGGGACACAATGGTAAAGAGAAAACAATGATAAATAAAACTATTGGTTGCATGATAACTGGCAATTTGCTAAGTACATTTTATATGACTTTTTCATTTTGATAGGCTAAAGAAATTTGACTTTTCTTTCTACATGATGAATGATTAAAGATGATCCAACCATAAGAAAGCTATAGTTAAAGAGCTTTTTAACTATAAATAGCTTTTAAATAGCTTTTAGCCATTAGCAATAAAGTGAGGACTTTTCCTGAAATGGTAGCTGACACATACTGTGACTTCATGTCGCTTGGCTGCACTTGGTTCTGATTGTAGTTGTAGGAAGCAATCAAGTTTTAGCAAGAATCAGAGGTGAAGAAGCAATAAAACTTTTTAGCAATATGTGGGAGTATATGAGAAATTAGCCTGCATACAATTCACTGTGAAGAAACGGTGGGGATCTATGAATGCATCCAGTCATCTCCGAACATAAAAACACCTACCCACCCAGCTACGAGTGGGATGCCCAGCTCCTTCTGGAATTTTCTGTTGAGAAAATACAGTTCTTTTCATTTCGCCTATTAATTTTTAAGAAAAATAAAATAAATGCAGTTGTGAAATAAGCTTGTCAAAAGTTATTTTTTGCTTTTTAAAATGCTGTTTTTAATTTCTTCTAACATGCAAATACATAATTTGAGATATAATTGACATGTACTCAATTGCACATATTGGAATGCACAATTTTAAAGTTTTGTACAATTTTGTGTATAATAAGTACAGTCTTAAAGTTTTGACATGTGTCTGCAACTGTGAATCATCTACACAAAGAAGACAATGAACATATTTCTGATGCCCCCAAAGCTTCCAATCACCCTTCACAGCCTACTCCATCCAGAACTTCCCTTCCATCCCCAAACAACCACGAGACCTACTTGGGTTAGTTTGCCATTTTTGGCATTTGATATAAATGACATTTTACAGTATATATATTTTCATGTCTGGCTTCGTTCACTCAACATAATTATGTTGTGATTCAAATGTCCCTGTTTGTGTCAATAGTTCATTCCTTTTTACTACTAAGTAGTTTTCTATTGTCTGGATGACACCACAATTTGCTTATTTATCCATCTGTAGATGGACAGTTGTTCCCAGGTTTGGGCTGTTGTAAATGGTGCTGCTATGAACATTCGTGTATAACTCTGTACGAGCAAATGTTTCTTTTTTCGTGGGTAAATATAAGGTGAATGTCTGGATCATATAGAAGGGGTATATTTACCTTTTTAAGAAACTAAAGAACTTTTCCAATAAGTCATACCATTTTATTTCCCCACCAGCAGTGAATTCTTCCATATACCTGCCAAAGCTTCATATGTTTTTTTTAATTTTAGCCATTCTAATAGTATATAATTATGTTTGTAATTTGCATTTTCCTAATGACTAAAGGTACTGAGCTTCTTTCCATATGCTTATTTGCCATCCCTATGTCATCAAATATTTTTATCATTTCTTTTAAAAATTGGGCTTTTTTCCTTATTATTGAGTTTTGAGGATATTATATAAACAGAACACAATTTCTTTATTATATATACCTTACAGATTTTTTCAGTCTCTTAGCATTTTGAAGAGCTAAATGGTTTAATTTTGATAGAGTCCAGTTATCATTTTTTCTTTTATGTTTAATGCTCCCAGTATGAAATGGAAGAAATCCTTACCTAATCCAAGATCACAATAATTTTCACCTGTTTTCTTCAGAAAGTTTTATCATTTTAGGTTTTACATCTATGTCTATGATTCACTTTGACCTGATTTTTGTGGATGTCCAATTATTTTACCTGTTTGTTGAAAAGACTGTGCTTTCTCACTAAATTTCCTCTGCACCTCTGTCAGGCATCACTCATGCATGTATGTGCCATCTACTTTTGGATTCTCTATTCTGTTCCCCTTATTTATATCTAGTTTTGTGTTGATACTAAACTGTCTTGGCTACTATTACTTTCAAGATCTACTGTAATAGATCTTGAAAAAGGTACTGCAAGTTGTCCAAATTTGTTCTTCTTTTTCAAATTTGTCTGATCTATTCTTGGTCCTTTACATGTGCATATGAAATTTAGATTCATATTCCCAATCTTTACAAAAGAGCCTGCTGGAATTTCAGCTGGACTTGTTTGGAATCTGCAGGTCATTTTGAGAGAATTAGCATCTTAACATTAGTGAGTCTTCCAGCCCATTAACAAGGTGTATCTCTGTTAAACTTTACCAATTTCCTAATAATGCTCTTCTAAGCGACCACACCCAGTTCAATCCAGTATCCAATTCTGGGTTGTTGGGTTTTTTTGTTTGTTTGTTTGTTTTTTGGTTTCTTTTACTCTGGAACTGTTTCTCAGCCTTTCATTGTTTTTAATAACATTGACATTTTTAAACATTGTACATCAATTGTTTTTGCAAAATTTGGGTTTGTGTTTTCTTATGATTAAATTCAGCTTATATATAATTAGCAGAAATAGAGCATTACATTTAGTAACATGGCAGGTATATAAATGCCCCCACATTAGCTGGCATTCTCCCTACTGCACCTGACCCCTTGCTCACTCTGCCCCACCTACCCTAGATCCTTCCTCCCACAGAGCTTTGGTATGTAGATTCTCTCTTATCTGGCTGCTCCTAGGGCTAAGCCCTTCAAGTTGTTTGGCTAAACTTTCAGATCAGTATATACTGAGCAAAATATCACAGTGAGACCCACTTTCCCCTACTCCCATGCCCAACATTTACTTCCTCCCAGGTTCCCCAACCTCATTTAGGGCATTTCCCATGTTTACAATGATTATGTGTATGTGTATTTAGTTCTTCATTCCCTGCATCCCCACACAAGAAGTTGTTTGGGACTGTAAAAAAGCACCTATTTTATTAACTTCTGAATTTCCAGTATCTGCAATGAAGGGGGAAAATGTCACTTCCTGTTCCTCTTTCTCCTGCGCTTCATTGTCACTTTAATTTCCGATATGAAATGAGGATGGGCAATACATTGCTGCAGCGAGATTTAGGTGTAGAGGCCTAACGTTCAAAGCACCAAGCAAGACATCAAAACAGCTGATGTGACCAAAGTTGTGTTTCCATGCAATTCTTGCTCTTCTAAATGTTCCTGAGTAAGATAAGTGGCCTAAACGTATTTTTCATTATTCTGTCCCATAGCAAATGGACACGTGGCCTTGGAAATGAGATAGTAATTTTTTAGCCAATGTCAATTCCATTACAAAGCAATAGTTTTGAATAACAGGTGCTTTTTACAGCCCCATTAATTACTTCACTCAATCAACTGGAATTGTTATAAATTAATAATTAACTAATAAAAAGTAAAGTATTTTCCCACTTTAAGTGTAAGCATTCATTTACTTTCCGGACAAGAACACTTGCATCTCTTTCAGAGTCATAATCAGGCCTTCGAATCACGTTGTGGGCCCAAAACATCCTCTATAATTTCTTTAGAGTTTTTGGTATCAAATGCGGAATAGTAGCCAGAGAAGATTACAAAACTTCTCAATTGGAATTATTCTGGAAATGTACGCTTATGTGATAGAGTCATTCTCAGCTGCAAGGAAATATAAAGTTTAAAAACATATTGGAATAATATAACTACAGAAAATTTCCAAACACTTCGTTCAAATGTTCATTTAAATAAAGAGAAAAACATGAAGAGAGATTTATTTAAAATATCCATTCAAAAAAGTGCACTTTGATCAGTATTGTTCCTTATTTTTTCATTTATTGTTGCCTTCATCCATTTATTTCCTAAGATCACCGTATAAAGTCATCTACACTCTGAGGTACTTGTGCACTCTTATGGGCATTTCTCATCTGTAATTGTTTATTATAAATTGCTGCCATTGAAAGAAAACTGAACCAAAGCATTGCCTAAAATTTTTTAGCTCTAGCACAGAAATTTTTATTCACACATTAAAGTGAAAAGATGTTGTGAAAAATCTCTTTAAGGTGGTTAGATGATGCTATCTACTCTTAAACTCGTAAACAGATTTCTAAGGGGTTTTTTTTTTGCCTTCGTAGAAAAAGGATAAAAGCAGCTTTTTAATTTTTTTTGATTATTCAACCAGTCATTCAAGAACATGCATTGAGTGTCTCCTATCTTATAAGACGTAAGTCTTGTCCTTGTAAACTCAGAACCCAGGAGAGTCCGGGCTTGTACACAGCATGGCAATTACTGAAACGGAACTATGCATGAGTTGCTTGGGGAAGTCAGAAACACAGGTGGAGCTAACTGGGGCTGGGGAAGGAGGGGAGCCTTCACAGAAGATGTAGCGCTGGAGCTGAGCTGCAAAGACGCACACTCGTATGTCTGTCAGGAGGGAGTGTGAGCGGAGAGTAGTTCTGGACGGCAGGGCCTGTGAAAGCAAATGGTGAGAAAGGTCGTCAGTGGTACAGACAATCACGTTGGAATTAGAGAACTCACTGACTGAAAGACATGGAACAAGTCCGTTCGTCCCAAAATAATCATTTAATGCCCACTATTTGGAAACTCTGGGCTAAGTGCTCGATGTGGGGAGAATGAACAGTTCCTGTCCTGCAGTTTGCATTCTAATTGGGAAAAGAGGACAAAAAATATTAAATCTGAATAAAACGATATATGGCAATAATAAACTCTGAAAGGCTTAGGAAAGTGGGAACTTGATTAATTAGAACAGTTGGTTCTCAATCTCTTCCTTACTCATTCCTACCAGTAAAAAGTCTTTGAATATGCATGCCTCCACATTTTATTTATTTAGAAACCTATACTGTTGCCCAGTCCATTAAAATTGGCAACATTTAATTTTTTAAAATACAAGCAAACACAAATAGAAATTCTAACATTTTCCCCACACCTCAATGGACCACCTTGGTCATCTCTTGTCCGCACACGCCTGCCTCAATGGAAGACCGCGGCTTTGAGCATTTAGAAAGAATTGCACAGAGAGAATATTTTTCTCCTTCACAGTGTGGCCTAGATTTGGCCCACAAATGAGTGGCATTTTTTAAGAGTGAAAATGGGAACAGGATGTGTTCTAGAAACTGCAGGAAGCAAATGCTTAACTAGATCTTTGAAGGGGCCATTTATCAGGGTTTGTAAACCTGTACTGTAGCGGGGTTTCTCAAGCGCAGTCTGTGAGCCGCTTGCATCTGAAAGACTGGGGGCTGCGTGTGCTAAATACCGACCCCTGGGCTCCACTCCAGACTCACCAAGTCGGAATATCTGGAAATGGGCATAGGGAACCTGTAAAAAGATGATTCTTTCCATCACTAAAGTTTAAAAACAAGTGATCTAAACAATAGAGACTTCGAGTAGTCTAAACTAAATTTTAGATAGGAAATCTTAAAGTCACAGAGATTACAGATATGTAAAAACAATGTTAGAGAATCCATAGGCCACAAACAATACGGAATGTGTAAAAAAATGTTTCCTTCATTGTTTAGTTTTGCCAAGTAGAGGAAAATCTGCCAATCTGATCCCCATTCAAAGTAAAAATGCTTTCTTGGACAGTGGTAAGCTCATTTGCAATTCAAGTCATAACTCTTTTTCTCAATAGGGTACACGACATATTATTCAGAAAAGTGGTTTTGAGTCTTTGGGGCAACTTGTATTACACACAGATGGGTAGAGACAAATAGTCACGCCGGGTGAACAGTTCTTTGAAATGATTGTGAGCAAGGCTTAATGTTTGGTTTGTAGCTCTCATCACGTTTGGGAAGTTCTGGTACAACTAACCAGCTCATTTTTCTCTAGGGCTAACCATATATGAGATAACTAAATTAGAGCCAAAATTTCTGATTGGCTTGTTTCATCAGTACATTTAGTTACATACTGCAATTGCCACTCAATAGTACAAACTGATCTTTTCCTTTAAACTGGGAAGAAACCAAATATGGGTTTACAGTGTCATTCATGACGCAGTTCCAATTATACCTAAATGTCATCTGGCTGAACGGAACATCGCACTTGTTTGTGTATAAATGACCCTATATTTACATATAGCTTTTGTTGGGTTTCAAAAAACGGAGGGGAGTTTTTTTTTTTTTTAATCACATGTCTATTCCTTCCAGCTGGAAGTAATAATCTTCCAGGTTCCCACAGCATTTGATCTGTACTTCCCTTATGACACACGTTGCTCTCTTACCTGTACTCGTATACATATTTCCCTGCCGATACCCCAGCGATGACCTGGGCGTTACAGAGGCAGTGTTTGGGTTTACTCATTTCTGTAGGTCCTACCACACATAATTACGACTTAAAGAGGAAATCTCAAAAATATTTATTTAACGTGAAATGAGCTCTCAGCACCTAAACAAGAGTCAGAGAAAATCAATTTTACACCTGCAGACATACTAACAGGTTTAAGGCCTATTTTGGACCCTCCAAGTTCTTACCTGAGGCCTGTTAACTCTGCACCAGCCGAGGCAAGGACTTGAGTCCAGTGCCTTCCCACTCTTGGCCACCCATTTACGCCGAAATTACTAATAACAATAATTCGTATTTACTAAACGTCATTGATAGAGTGGAAGAAACTGATACTTACTTAAACTCTGTTCTCAGAGTCACAGAGCAGTAAGTGAGTAGAACCAGCCTTCCTATCCAGGTCTGTTGGCCACCGGAGCCTAAGACCATGGCCGTGTACCCCGCTGTTGGCTCTTGTCCACTTCTCCACTCTAGTCTCTATCTAGTTCCTGAATTTATCAAGAGCAAAACATATTTACAATATTTAGCACCAAGTCATTGTGCTGGGCGAGAAAGCATATTATTTGTCAATGTACCTGTACATAACATTGGTTTATTCATTAAGAATGGAGAACGTTGGCAACATTAGAGAACTATTAGTGGCATCACAAGGTTACCCCACAAAGTCAGAGCAACCAAGCATTGCCTGGAAAGCTGCATTTAAAGGTTTCAACATTCTCCGAAAGTATAGGCACTATAGGTACGGCCAACTATGGCTACTGTTTGCTGAGCATCAATCATTTATCCATTTATCGGGCGTTCTACAGTACTATCTACTTTCAGAGATATCAAAATTCCAAGGAGATTGTGGCTAAATTTCTCATTTTAAATAACACAAAGAAAAGACTGGAGAATTAGGGATAGGATTTCTTGCCCCACAAGACACAGTTAGGAAGCAATTCTCAAATCCTTCACCTCCAAAGCCCTGTTTCCTTCTGCAGGTGCTCTCTGCCACCTTCAGTCCCAAGTCCTCCCTTCAGACAAAGGAAAAGGCTGCCATACTGAACATTTATTATACATGAGGTCCCATAACCCTCCTGTGCTCTGTTCTTAACATTTACATTGAAGAAGCTCTGTAAATTTTTTAGTTTGTGCCTCTTTCCCTTTGACTAAAATTGGTACTTTCTCAATTAGCTGGGTATCCAACATCTGATTTAGTAATTTTGTTCTACTCCTTTTTTTTTTTCTGACACTTATTCCCATATACTTAGAATTCGGTGCTGCCCCATAAATGAGGACATCCTTCCCATTTTCTTGTCCTATTTCTAAAAACATCATTTTTTCTGCTGAGTTTTTCCTTTTTAAATTTCTTTATTCCATACACATTGGCATTCTCCTTGGCATCAGTACCAATTAAAACCTACAGAATGAGATAAACTGACAGCCTGCTTCCTGTCACCTGGTCTGTGGAGAAGTCCACACAGCTGCTTAATCAAAGTCCATCCTGGGGCTTAAGGAACACTTGCCATAGAAAATATTAACAGTTCAAACCCCTGCCAGCTCCACATCAAAAGTGAGTGTTATTTTCCCAAAGGGATTAAAATTATGCTTAATAGGCTTTTCACAGGGAAAATTTTTACTGAATTCTCACTTCTCTGATTGTAACCAAAAAGAAATAGAAAAAAAAAAAGTTTGCTATTTTAGTGCTGGTGGAGGCTATATTTAGGGAAGAAGCTTGTGTTCTGTTGGAAGCTAATTTTGGAGAAGATTACTTTGGAAATTAGGAAAAACCAAGATGGAGGACATTAGGTGCATACAATTGCACAGGTTACTTTTAGGTATAACCAGCCAATCTGGGAAACACTAACACTTGCTATGTAATGCTTCTTGAATGTTCTTTTGGAGATGCTATAGATTCTGTACTAAAGGCACAAGGATTCACCAGTTTCAATCTTCCCCTCACTGAAAAACCAAAGCCTACTGTTTGAACACCATGCTTGCCTTGGAGGAAATGAAATATTCTGAGAGGATAAATGAATAATAACTCACCACCTGAAGAAACAGCCACACTGCCATTGGGCATTTTTGAGGGCCAGCAGGGCACCCCTTGATCACAAACATTTACTCCTGACATACCCGGACCACCTGTAAATTTCTTGGTCTGGAATGGAAAATAAAAAAATATTTGCCACACCATTACGCTCCTCCAAGATGAATGCTAACACTGTGTGGACAGCATTTTTCTTCAGAAGAGATTTGATGCTGGAGTTGACTGCTTTTTGCCTACGAGAGGCAGAGGAAAATGGTCTCTGTTAAGGATGTTAGTAATGGGGAACTGTGGGCCGTGGAAGTATAATGTTGACAGCAGAAGTTGATGAAATACATGGCAAATCTTTTTTCTCCATTAAAAAATAACATTTCAAAAATCAAAATTAACATTTTCATTGCAAAAATGCTAGAAAACTTAGGTAAACAACAAAGTAAAATATAGTAAACCACACACACCTATAATTCCAACATGTAGAAAATTATGTAATGGATATTTTTACTTTAGTAAATATTCATTTAGAAATTTTTCAATGCATAAATCTCGATATGTTTTCTAATACAAATATTAAACATGATTTATAACTGTTTATTTTACTTAAATACATATCATAAATAGGTTTTGTGTCATTAAATATGCCTTTTTTTACTCATTTATTTCAATGGATATATCATTTAGTAAATGTTTTAATCTACTTTTCTCTTGTAGATTACTTTGTTTCCAGTTTTTAATTATTTTTATTAATAGTACTGTGATAAACAAGTATATAACTTAATATTTCTGATTGAATAAATCTTTTCCTTAGTGGAATTGTTCATAGCAAATATTTAAAATGTCAGAATTTGAGGGCTTCTCTTTATAACGTAAATTTATTATTATTTTTTAAGTGGACGGTTCTGTAAACAGCACTTGAAAGCCCTCGACGACAGGGAGGTAGAGGGTGAGGGTCAGTGGAAGGACGGAGTTGCATAAGACTCTAGTTTCTAGGAGAAGCCATGAGTGAATTGAGACGCCATCCACACAGATAGGAAAGCCGGAGGAGGAGCAAGTTTGGTGGTGTTGAGGAGGATGGGTTCCCTTTTAAGTTCTGTGTAATGTTTGTGTAATGTTTGAATGGGGATTTCTGGTGGGCAGCTGAAAATACAGGTGTGGAGCTCAGAAGTGAGGACTGACCTGAACATAGCCAGGTTTTGGCAGGCATCACTATAGGTGATAAATGAACATGTGTGGATATAACTTCACAGGCAACATGTACAATCAGAGAAGACTGCCAAGGATCAAATCGGAACACACCACATTTTAGGGGTGGGTCGAGGGTGGGTAGAGGGTGCTGAGACTGTAAAGGGCACTGGTAAGGAGTAAAAACACTCAGAAAAAAAACAGTGCCGTCGAAGACACGGGGGGAGGGTCGCTGTGTCAGATTCTGCCTGAGTTTTTACTGTAGTGTGTTAGTCAGGGAAGGAAACAGAAACTACTGCAGGTATTTTAAGGGAAAAGGGGCTGAACTCACCAAATTCACTGAATTAGCTGCTTACAGAATTGCCAGAAGGGTGGGAGCAGTAGCTTCCAGGCTGGGCTTTCTGGTCAAGGCAGAATGGGCCCTGTCTCTTCACTCTGGGACTCAGGCAACAGACGGCAACTCCACCACCTCGAGTGTCCCAGTGTTGTCTTGGCAAGAAGAAGGGAACAAGGACATAGCAAGCACTGTTTCCTAAAGCTCCTCTTCAGAAGTGGTATATGTCACCGCTACTTATATTTTATTGGGCAAAGCAAGTCAAACGGTGCCGTCCACCTTCGGGCAGCAGAAGCATGCTGTCCTACCAGGCGGTCAGAAAGAGGACATTGTCGTCATGCTGAGCAGATGTAATGACTCCATCAGGCAAGTCACTTAACTTCCTGTGCCTCACTTTAGTTGTTCGTAATACTTCTACTGTGTTTATCTCTTAAGGTTGTTAGAGGATTGAACGGACTAATATACACAAGATGTTACAAACAGTGTTTGATCTGTAGTAAACTCAAATAACTTTTAGGCATTATTTTGTTTCTCTATTCCTTTTCCTTAACTCTCTTCTCCTCTGGCACTGCTCTTTCAGCCCTGGATTTACTCCATCCAGCCTGCATTTTGTTCTGGTCTCCATTGTACTTACTCCCCAAATGAGAGCAACCCCCCTTTCCATCCCCCACCCTACAAGTCCACTACTAGGGAAAGGAGAATGCAACGTTCCTCTTCTTCCTTGTCAAAATAAATCAGATTTCTCCCTTAAAAGATGGTAACTCAGGGAGGTTATGAAATTATACCTAGGAAACTCCCCTCTACCTTCTGCCTTTCCTGATGGCCTGCCTGCAGCAAGCACTAAAAATTAATTGGGGGCAAATTGATTCCTTAGTTCTGTTATCAGCTGCTGTGGGGACTTTCAATTCTAATCAACCTCTAATGCCTTGGAACTGCATATTCTCCAAGGCAGCGCCTCAGAGAGGGAAGAAGGAGTGTGGACAATCTGTCCTCTCGTTGTAAACTCTCTCTTTAAAGCAGGGGGTTGTATGCCCACAGGAACCTCTTTCTGTCCTCTCCCTGAGAGCAACAGGATCCATCACAGCCGTAGCCTGGAAGGAGAAGTACAAACAGCTGCCTCTGCTCCTCACCAGGGGAAATGCAGAGGAATTTATAGAGCCACACACGGTCAAGGCAGGGATTCAGCCATTTCCCTGAGTTGGAGACCCTCTTTGCTTCCTTCTCACGCCCACCTCCTCCCAGCCTCCGTTTTTCTGAATCTCCAGCTCCATAGCATTCTAAGGCACATTGGGTGGTCCCCTGCTGCCCTAAGGTTTTCCTGCTTCCCCTAGGTTTTGGGTTCAAGATATCCTCCCGGGAATTCCTGACATTGATAAAAAGCATCTGGCAACTGAACATCCCTTCCTGGTTCTGATCTCTCATTCTTAAAGAAGGAAGAATGGTGATGTTTTTCTCTATAACGTCTTCTCCAGCAGGAATATATTGTACGGGATGTCTGAACTCCCCTACTGCTTTTCTGGTGAGTGCTTCAGAATGAATAAAGCTGCTGGTCATAAGGTTGTCACCTGCCATCCCTGCCCACCCTCTCCCTGCAAGCCTGGGCACTTTACCTGCTTACTTCGCCCATGAGATCTGGTTCCAGCAGGCATTCTAATGGCGTCAAATGTCCCAAGTCCATTGGCTTACCATGTGATATATCCCAAGCACGCCCTAGGTGCTGAGAATATGCAACAGACATGATACCTGTGTTACTTTGTTTGGCTACCAAGAAATTAATTTTAATTTTTAATTATAAAATAATAGAAATAATAAGTACAGTAATTAATATAACACCAAGTCGATATAAATATCAACATTTTGCCAAATGTTCTGAAGACCTTTTATTGATTTTAAAAATGTTACCAACAGAATTAAAGTGCTCTCTGTCAGCAGTTTAATTTCTCTTCCTCCCTCCTGATCTCATTCCCTCCATCCTCTGCAGAAGTCACCTGTGAGGCATGTAGTCATAAAATGTATGATTGCATTTCTAAAATATATCAAAATGGCATCATACTTTATATGCCCTCTTGGCCATGAGACTTCCCACTCACAATAATGTTTCCGACATGTATAGAGTTAGTTCAATGTATTCTGCCAGTGGAATGAGTCTACTACCAGTTGTCTTTGCTACTTTGATGAATACTTACACTTTTAAATTTTTGCTGTTTAATATATTTCTGCAATTAACATTCTTATATGTGTCTCCTTGCTCACATGCGTGAGAATTTCTCTAGGACTGTGTTTTTCAACCTTGTTTTAACAGGGACCAACAGTTGGACTATATTTTACTTCATCATTCACAAGCCCAGGTACAAACTCATAAACATACACACATACACTTAACTGAAACAAAATGAAGCTGTATTCTGATATTTCTATTCTATTCTATTCTATTCTATCCCATCCATTTCACCCCATCCCATTTATTTTAAAATTCTGAGATTGACATAGTAAAGAGCAATGTTAGATTCACAGCAAAACTGAGATTAAGGTACAGAGATTTCCCATAGACACTCTGACCACACATGCATAGCCTCCCCGGTTACTAGCATCCTCCCATAGTGATACATTTGTTACAATCGATGAACGTATATTGACACATTATGATCACCTAGAGTCTAGAGTTCACATTAGGGCTTACTCAGATGCTATTCTATGAGTCTGGACAAATATATAACATGGAAGCATCAAATTAGTGTCATACAGAGTAGTTGCACTGCCCCCAAAAGACTCTGTGCTTAGCTTATTCATCTCACTCCCCAACCCCCTGTCTCTATTTTTAACATATGCTGCTACATTTGGTGTACTAATGTATTATTCATTGTTTTTATACCTACGTTCATTAGACGAGATTGCTAGTAATTTTACTTTACATAATTTCTATTGCTTTGTGTTCCTCTTCTTTCTTTTTCCTGGGCCTCATTTTACTTCCTAAATTATGGTTATTGTATTGCTAGTGACTCATTCTTTTACTTTTTTTCAGTTTAGTTTTTCTCATCCTTCTTCTTGAAAGGTGGATCACCTGATGTAGAATTCTAGTTGACTGTTACTTTCCCTAGTACTTGATAACATTCTACTGTCTTCTGTCTAACGTTCTTCTGTCTTACTTCTGTTCCTTTATAGGGAACCTGTTGTTGTATAACGCTGTTTAAAAAATAAAGTTTTCTTGTTTCCCTTTGATATTCTGCAGTCTCTGGTCATCTAGGATGCTCAGGGACCAATCTGAGGGTTATGACTTTTCTTAATTATAGAAATGGTCAGCCATTACCTTTTAAAATATTACCTCATCTTCACTAATTCTTTTTCTTCTCCAGAATTATTTTGGATGTGTAAGGTGTATTCTTCTTCAGTTCTATGCCCCGTAGCATATTGTGTGTGTGCGCACACGCGTGTGTCTTCCTCCACTGGAGCTTCTTTCTGTGCACTTACACCGGATTCACCTTCCAATGTACTGGTTTTTCCCCGTGGCTATGTGTAATCAATCGCTCAACCAATTTATTGTTTGCTCATTTTAATAACTATATATAAATATATACCTCCTTCCCAGAGTATCTATGTTCTCTCTTCCAAGTCCACATTATTTGTCTTCCCATCTTTCTTTTTATTTTCTGTTTCTTCTTGTATGCCTTAAATACTTCACTTACTATTTTATATTAGGTTCTTATCATAATTTCAAATCCTTGGGAAATTCTTTATTATTTCAAATTTTTATTTCTTTCGTTGTATTGTTATTTCTTCCTCATGGTAGAACATTTCCTTTGTTCTCTCTAATTTTTTTTTTACTGTGAGCTAATCTTCAGATGTTTTCATATATATTTTTTTGTTGGAGTCCCAGGTGCCTTGATTGGAGAGAACTGTTATAGTGAGAGATTTTTGTATTTGCTTTTATGCAGCTCTATAGGTATTTTGCTACTCTGGGAAAAAATTTATATTTACATCCTTGTAGTGGGTTGAATTCTGTCTCCCAAAATGACATATTCAAGTCACGACCCCCGATAACTGTGAGTGTGACCCCATTTAGAAAGAGAATCTTTACAGGTGTAATCAAGTTAAAATGAGGTCCTGTTGAGTTAAGGTGGGCCCTACCACAGTGACTAGTGTCTTTATAAGAGAAAGGGGAGGGAGACTTTGAGAGAAACACAGGAAAGAAGCCAAAGCCATGTGACCATGGAGACAGAGATTGGAGTGATGCAGCTACAGGCCAAGGACCACCAAATGTTGTCAGCCTCCCTGGAAGCCAGGCCAGAGGCCTGGGACGGATGGTCCCTCAGAGCCTCCAGAAGAGACTGACACTACCAACACTTCAGTTTGGGACTTCTGGCCTCCAGAACTGTGATGAAAGTTTCTGTTGTTTTTAGCTGCCCAGGTTGTGAAGATTTATTATGACATTCTAAGAAACTAATGTAGTTCTGGCTTGGGATTTCCTCTAAGAAATCAAAATTTTAGTTTTTAGCCTTTAGAGCTTTTATCTGGGTTGATACCCCTTGGCATCAGCTTAGACAGTCACTACTTTGATTTCAAAATCCCACTTTCCTCCCAGCACTTGAGGGCTTCCTTTTTCGCTCTAAGTGAATGTTACAGTATTGTAATTTTGTTTTTAATGTTTTATCCAGCACAGACAAGTTGTATCTAAAAGGAAAAATATCTGTCTGTATTAATGCCATCTGTCATAGATCTGCATCCTGAAATCTGATTCTCACTTACAGACATGGAAAGGAAATCATAAAAGAGTATTATTAAGAGAGAGTGAAGTGTTCTACGGGGACAAACAGGTGGAAAGTAGGAAGTGAAAGGCTGCCACGCACCTCTCCAAAACTCCCGTGCCTGCCGTCATTCTCGTGTTAGGGACAGCACAGCCTCCTTCCATAACCTGCAAGACCTTGCCTGCCTCTCCCACCTTGTCTCTCACCAACCCTCCTTTTTATAACCCAACATTGAGGCACAGGGACATGTGTCATCTCCTTGGATGAACTGGTTTGCCTTTCATGTGCACATGCATGTGAATTTCTTCTGAGAACATTCTTAGTTCCCTTCTGGTGACTAAGTCCTACTTACCCTTCCGGCCTTCTCCGGAAGGAGAAAAAAGCTCACCAGGTGCTGAAGTATAAACTGGATGAGAGAGAAGCAAGACGTAAGTCAAGAGACCAGTAAGGACATGAAGTCGTCCAAACAAAGGTTGGGGGAGGGAGAGACATGGGTGGCATTTGGGTGGGAAGAGTCACTGACTTCCGATTATTAAGTGTGTGGTATTATCCTGTGTATGTTTTGTCTTTATCTCTCTTACCAGATCAGAAATTCCTTTAGGTCATAAAAATTATGGAAACATATTTTTATTCTACACAGAACCTATTCCAGGACTTTGCAATAATGCAATGAATAGGTTTTCAATGAGGGCATACAGGAATAAATTAATAAGCACATAGTCATTGAAAAACATTTTCTACAAATTCTAGTATATATGATCTGACGATCAGTTATAATCCTCATTTTGCGTTGTTTTATTTTTTATTTGGAGAGCAGTGGTATTTTCTGTTGTTTTCAGAATGGCTGGTGGAATTCATTTTGTAATTCTGTAGTTAGGTCTCCTGTTTTAATATTTTAACTTTATGCCCCATTTCTGTCTTGATGTGAGACCCAGAGAAAGGACTTAGCTCCTTCTTCATGCCACAGAGGGCTTAGAATATTTTTAGCCTCCACCAGTGTTAACATGAATAAGAGCTTCATGAAGAAGATTGCATGAGACGGGCGTGAACAGAAAGGCAGGAGTTGGCAGTTGTCCGATGGGTTCACCCTCTTCTTCCCCAAACTCACGACTCCAGCAGGTCTGCATTTTCTCCACATCTTCAACTATCTCATTTCTGGATAGAAGTGCAAAGGTGAACAGATTGCAGAAATTATTTTTCTAAATAATTCATCAGGAACTTAAATCATTTTTCACTACAGCAGCTATTATTGAAATCATAAAACAACATTTATTCTTTTGAAACCTCCAAGGTCAGCAGCATCCATATTGGTAGGAATAGTACATAGAGTCCTAGTTTTTCTTTTCCCAACAGTGAGAGGATTCCAGGGTGTGGGGAGCTCTCTGGTGCCAAATGACTGCGCCTCCCCACTTTTGCCTATAGCAAAACCAGGGAAATACAAAAAAAAGCAAGATCCAGCCACCAAACACCCTGTCTCCATCAACGGTTCTGGCTGGATCAGCTGCTTTCTGATTCTAATTATAATTAAGTCTTCCCCCCAAAACTTTGTATGTCAGCAGAAGTGAGAGAAATAAAGGAAGCGTATTTACTTGGCAAGAGTGAAACATTTAGTTGGCCAGAAAATATGTGAATGAAGTAAGCTTTTTAAGAGTTTATGGTTTCTTTGTCGATATGAGCCTAATAAATTAAAATTGGAAACATTTTCTGCCATGCTCCCAAGATCTCACTAATCCCCAGTTTGCTTCATCTCCCTCCCTCCTACCTTGAGTCCAATGAGGGAGGGAGCTGGCAAGCTCTGGGGCTTGGTGAAGACCAGCTGTGTTATTTGTAAAGAAATGGAACTCTTGCTAAAGGAAGTTTAAAGTGCTAGCTTCAGGTTTACTTTCTAAATGTGTAAAAGGAAGAGGAGTGTTTTTCAAGGGAGAGCTAAAAAAGAACAAAGAAAACCTTTGGAATCTTCAAAGTTGGTGTTTGTCAGCATCACAGATAGCTAAGGTTTAGAGCAAAAGCCCCAAAGACATGGAAATGAGAGAAATGAATTAAATATTATCCTCACATAGTCTACATCCTTCAGTTTGAATGGCATATAGCACGACTCAGGCTTAGAAATAGGTGTTCTCTGAGTGTAATTATCAACAATCTTCTAAAGCTTTAAAATTTGCATTCTAGTCAAATCATAAAACGATTTTTTTTTCTTCCGGATGTCTCCTTAGGCTACAATATCATTAGCCTGTTTGAGTACAGTATAAATGTAATATAGATTAAAGCCTTGGCTTCTTGTTTTTTAAAAAGGGTGCAGAAATGATGAGCTTTCTGCATTTGGAACATTTGAGCTTTAAGCACCACATAGAGGTATCAAGGCATGAAACTCAAAACGTCATAAGAGATTATGACCCTCGACCAGGGTCATAAACGGAAGTGTCTACAGGTCTCAAGTGAGTGTTGTAGGGGCAGTGTGAAGTACAGGGGTGCGGTGAGGGTATGGCCAAGTAGAGAGCTCAATTGCTACCTCCAGGTCATGAGGTTTAAAAGTTTCCATGCTGCTCCTCTCTGCAAAACCCATCAATGGTTCACTCAAAATAAAAACTTAGGAAACCCTCTATCATCGGTTGACATATAGGGAACTCCCTGACCTACTTCAAGTCTTTTCTTAAACCTTATTTACCTAGCGGGTCCTTCTGTGACAATCCTATTTAAAATTGCCATTCCTCTTCCACTGGCACTTGATTATATGATTATAATCACTATATGATTATATTCTACCTCCCCACCTCCAAACTGGTTCTTTTTTCATAACCCTTATCATCTTCTAACAAGCAATATATTGTATATATGCATTACTTTCATTGTGTATTGTCTCTCTCTTTTCACTAAAATAGGAACTCCATAAGGGAGGGATCTTGTATGCGTGGTCCTTTGATGTAAGAGTCTCAGACAGTCCTAACACAGGATAGGTGCTCAAAAGTGTTTGTTAAATGAATGAATGTCTTCTTTCAGCTAATGGGGCCATGTAGCCAATAGTATGCTATATGACTGTTCACAAATATTTGCTATCCCTGACTATGAAATATTCTACTCATACCCTGTGACTTGTTCAGCCCATGGAATCTCAAAAGAAGAAATATGTGTGATATTTGGTCAGAAGCTTTGAGTACTAACATGTGCTTTGGCACTCTGTCTTTTCCCTAACTCTGCATGGTGGAAGCATGAGGTGAGATGCGGCCTTCACCATCCTGGGTCCCTGAGTGTCTACGATGAGGGGAACCCTCTTGCCACATGGTGACGAACATGCAGTGTACTGACTAATGGACTTTGGCATTATGCCCATTCTGACTGATAGAGAATCAGAGTCTGGGATCTTCATACTCAAGTTCAATGTTACTGGATACTTGTAATGCAATATACTTTACTAACATTTCTGTGTGCCATGCTCTCAGAGTCAAGGCTCACAGAATCTCGGTGAATCACACAGGCCTTTAGAATCAAGGTGTTTGGCCTTGGAATGGAGGAAAGAAAAGGTGTTACATGTTTTCATTGTCTCTTGAAACATCAAGATACAGGGGGACATCACCATGCTAGAGAACTACAGTGACAGGGGAGCTCCCAAGGCAACCTGCACACAGCAGAGAGAGCAAAGGTGAATCAGGTGTGGCCGATAAGCAATCACAGTGTGAATGGAACTGCCTGGGCTGGGTCCGAGGTGTGATCGAGTCAGTTCAGGCCTCCTTACAACACTTAGTGATCTGTTTGCAGGGCATTCATTGTTCACTTGTTAGTGCTTCACAGCCTGCATGTACAAAAGGACACTGAACCTTCTAAAGCAGAGAAATGGCCACCCTCTCGTTGCCCTGAAGGCAGTGGGGATGTTCTTAAAGCCTGCAGGAGCTCAACTCAATAACCTTAGAACCAGGGAGACTAGTTGGGCCCCGGATGGCCGGGGCTGCAGACCAATTGCCTCTAGCTGTAAGCAACTTATCCAATGAGCCCAATGATTGATGCAAATATTTTAATTTTAAAATGCCTTCTGTGCATTGAAAAATTCAGAAATTACTACGTACAATGTGATAAGAGAATATAAGGTGCGATGAAAGCCACAGGAGGTCCACCAACCTGTCTGTGCTTCCTGATCTCACTAAAAAATAAAAAAATTAAAATTTCTGCCTGAATCTAGCCATTGTCAGTACAACCAGGTTGCCTCTTAGGAGTTCACAGCCATAATGCTATGGGAATTCTTATCAAAATGTTTGCTTAATTACTTTAACTAAAAAAATATTAATAATGGAATGGGACAGGAATTCTAAGAGAATAATATTCCAGAAACTTAATTGGACTTATCTATAATTACAGAGGAAGCTTTCCAAGGTGGGGGATGAGGGGGGTGAAGAGCTGGCATACAGACATTTTCTACTTAGAAGTCTATAAAGTGTCAGCAGCCCTCTGCTCCTGCCGTGGTGGCCAGACGAACACTTCTGTGTCGACCAGCAGTTCAGTGGAGGCTATGAGCCCTGTGTTTGCAGCTGTGGTTCCACTCTCGCCTTCCCTCCATTCCCATCCTTCCCCATTACCACTTCCCCAGAGGTCAAGAGAATGCCTGTGACCAGACATGGGAGCAAATGTGAGAAAAGAAAGTTTCCTTCTTTTCCCACCTCAGGCCTGACCTGAGCGTCCCAGCTGGTGGCCTTCCCTGCTCAAAAAGGGGCAAAACCCCATATGGACACAGGCTGCTGTCACACTTATTCTGACCAGACAGCTCTGATTGCTCGGTGTGGGTGAGTATGGAGGTTGCCAGGGCAGTACCCAGATAAGGCAGTGCCCCAAATTCTCCTCCCACTGATGCAACACCTGTGAGATTTTATTGGATAATTGGAAACCCTACTGTGACCCAAAGACCTTGGAGCACGTGTTTCTGCCTCAAGGTTCAACAACAGGTCTGGGGAAGGTCGGATGGCAAGTCACTTAGCTATGGTATGTGTAGGGACATGAGCAAAGGACACACCTGCATTTTAAGAAAAATATATTGTGGTTCCCAGAGACCGTGAGCACTGAGAGGTAAGTGGCCTCCCTAAAACAAGGTCAGATTGAGGTGGGGTCTTAGGATATGTCACTCCTCACTCAACCTTGGTCACAGCATAAAGTAACATCGCTGAATGGCCCCTTCCTTCAACATCCACATGGATCCCTTCCACATACTTCACCTTCAGCGTCTGAAACAAAATACCCTGTCTGAGGCGTGGGGAAGGGCCGCAGCGTGTTCCCCTCTTGCTAGAGCCAGGGCTTAGCCTGAACGACGGCCACATGCTTTCAGGCTTCAGTCCACGTGAGAACACCCGGGTTCATGCCACACGTACGCACACACTGCTACAACAAAGCAAAGCAAAACAAACCCGCAAACTCATGTTGTGAATGCATCTGCCTGCAATTGAGACAATGAAGCCGTCTCTACAGCTGCTTTGAATTCAGCCAACTACCTGGAGAGGGGTGGGGGTGGGGGCTCCCACTCCATTCTTTTCCTTGTGTTCATAGCTAGTCTGTAGAACATTTTTCTCACACACACAGTAGCAAGTGCTGAATTCTTGCACTTCAAGAAATACTGCTCAACCCCATCATATTTGTTCAAGTGTTATTTATTAAAGATACTTTGTTGAAATCTTTTCTACGCTTTATGGGGCTCTGTACATGATCCCTCATACCGTATTTAGAGTGAGTCTGTCTCCCCAGTTTTCTTAAGAACGACCTCTGCGGGGAATTGTAGAGGACTCTGGGGTAACTGTCGCCATTACAGTCTTCCTGTTGAGGGTCATCTTCGAGGCACGGTGCTAAGGGACCTGACCTACAAGTGGGTGCACGCACACACGTACACCCCCACACACATATACACCCACACACGTGTGCACACAACACACCTACACCCATGCACATGCACGTGCAACCTAAGCACACACACATGTACACACCCATGCGTGCTCACAGGCATTGCACACACACAGGGTATTTTAAGGATAATGCAACCTTTTAGTATGTAATCCCACTTCTGAATTCAAAGCATATGGTTAAGTACTGATTTTTTTAAAAATAGCCAATTTGTATGCTTTCTGCACACAAAACTGGTTTGGCTTGACTTTTTCCAGCTAAAAACTTTTCTCAGTTGCTGCCATCAATGGAAAACAGATTAAGAGACAAATTTCAAATGAATGCTTGAAGTCTTTTCTCAAGAGTAGGAAAACAGAAGGAGAACGCTTTGCTGGGGCTGGGTTTCGCAAGGTTTGCTGTCATCAATACTGGCCTCACCGCTCTGTGTTCCCAGCTGAAAATGTGCTGGGCTGTGAAAATGGGCCAACCCCACGAACATTTCAGGGTCACATCGTTTCCTGGAACACAATCGTAGTTTTTGCACATAAATTACCTATGTGTCTTCAGATTAATTGCCCCTTTCCCCCACCCCAAATTCCACATCATTATTGCATTGCCATTTCGAACACTTAACCTGAAATTTCCATCAAGTCAGTATCACTCATGCAACCCCCAGCTTCAAAAGACTAAAGTCATTTCATGTAACTTTTTTTTAAATACTAGGCCAAGGATAAATGTGGTTACATTGATTTTTCACAAATGAACCTCAATCCCCTGATTTAAAATGAGAAAAACACTGCTCACAATCATTTTCAATCCGAGGTAGGTTTAATTGGTTTGAAAGAAATGTGGCCAACTCATTTGCAAAAAATTTTTGAGCTCTCTCGTTTCCAATATCCTGAAGAAATTCATTGACCACAAAGTAACCTCCCCTTCTTTGCTGATTGCATCTACTTCATCTACTTTACCCTCATGGTAGTTTCTCTATACACAGAAAAGCCACTGGCCTCCTGTTGGTTTCCCCTGAGAGCCCTATCCGCCTCGGCCCAGGGTCCTTAAGGTGTAAGCTATCATTCCAATGGTCACAGCCCAGACTCCAGATTTGGACAATGAAGTTCACTTTTCAGACTCTGAGGGTGGTATTAACAGAAGCTCTGCTCCCCACAGCCTTTTAATTTAATGAATAATTATCAAATATTTGCCCATCAGCTATCACCAGCATTGGTCCACAAAAAGATGACTTCACCTTAACCTCCTTCACAGTCATTAACTGCACTGGGCACTTTCCGTTTGCGTCTCGGATCCACTCCCCTCACCTGCTCCTGTTGCCCTGGGAAACATCCCCAGGTCTGCATCAGAGGCTTTGTCTCCTGCCTTCTGGTTGGCTCAGCCACATGTGGCACCGGCGGGAGAGCAGAGTGGGAAAGGAAAGCAAGGTCCAGGGGGTGCGGGGGTGTTTCCTTGGCCCAGCACTACAGAGTCGTTACTAGGATTGCCGGAGGGTTTTTTCCTTTTCTGTGTGTGTGTTTACTGACGACGGGCAGATCTCCTTTACAACAAACTAACTACTGCACCTTCTTTAGGTTCTGTTAACTGTCCCCTCTCTTTGTCCCTGGGACCCAGGGGTGGTGATATCAGGCAAGCATGCTGTGTAACTTGTTTTTTCCTTAATCCTACCAATTTCTTTACAAGACTCACTTTAATAGCCTCTTTGAGTGAACTTTGTTTCTAAGACAAGTACTGATACATTACCATAACCCAAAGTGCATTCTATACCTTCACAGAATATAGAATGAAAGATACACATCTCACTAAAAACTAAGTTCATTACTCACTTAGAGATACAGGATCCGATAGGAGTCCACGTATGCATAAGGGAAAAAAAAAAGATGAGACCAACTCTATGGCATTTCATGTAACCCACACGAGGAATCCCCGGCTCAGCTGCTGAACTCCCTTTAATGCTATTTCCAAATTTTCTCTTAGTCCTAGGCACTGGGGATAAATCTTGTTTATTTTTCTGTCTGTATTAGCATTCCTTCTAAGATGATTCAAGGTCAATTATTAATTTAATAGATACACATCATTTTGAAATTACCAGTTTGAACGAGTACAGCTGAGCTGATGTATCTGAAGGGAGTATTCTCCTCAAGTTTCTGCTTGGGAAAGGGACAGAACGATGCTGGACGGGTTCAGACACAGATTGCTCAATGTCATCTACAGATGGAAGCAAGGCACTCAAAACTGATATTGATGTTTTAGAACCAGATCTTCTCGGTGTAAATCCCACTCTTAATAGCTATGCTATTTCGAGCAAATTAATTTTAGAGAGAAGAGATTAGAAGGTGGGTTCCTATGGTACAGCATTGTGTGGTATTTTGCTAGGAACTGGCTTCCCTTCATTCAAACATTAGGATCTTAATCCTTGGGTTCCCTACTCCACACCATGGCTACGAACACATTGGTTTGTATTCCTGTAATTTAAATTAATAATAGGTTTTGGTTGATTTTTCCAGAATAGACAGGCTACATTCTGAGTTTTAAAGTTATTTCTTGAGTTGCTTCCAAATTACAAGTACCAAACCCACCTAAACAGGAAGCCAAACATAATTTCATAAATTCAGCATTTCTTATTTTAAACATATAAACTTTAATCTTCTCATGCCGATACTTAATCTATCATCTCCTCTTCACCAGACCAAGCGTCCTTCAGTCTTTAGGTTGCTGCATTCTTGTCTCCTTACACAAGTACATTGACAGGGGCTCTGGAAGGCTAAGCCTGAACCCTCCTTGCCACTCATGCCCCTCACTGTTTTAAAGACACAGATCCCCTGACTTCTTATCCGTGATTTCCTCTACACTTTCCCATTCCACTCTGGAAATATTCTGAAACGTCAGTGTTCTTGGCAATGATCTATCTCAGGTCATTGGTTTCCTTCGTTAATGACAGTTGAATCTCATTGGGGACTCTTAAGAGGGACTCTGGCAGACTCTCACCGCTTATTTGTTCTCTCCCTGATATTGCTCATGTGCTCCATGAAACATGTCATAAGTCAAGATGGTCATTCTATGGTCATCAACTCACCTCCTGAGTGCTTCCACTTGGTTTTCCTGACATTATTGCTAATTTGGTATAACCAAGACCAATCCATTTATTCACAGTATAATTTCTCTCTCCAGTTTTCTCAGTTCTCACTGGCATCCTCATTGTACTGATCAGCCGAGATGTGTTGCCTTTCTCATATCCCTACCCTTCATCCATAGCTTGATTCATTACTGGTCCTTACATTCTTATGATCAATAAAAAGTTCTTCAGAATATCCATCATATTATTGTTGACAAAATCTATGATGTAAGAAAACTGTACAATTTTGAAGAGGCAATGAGCAAGAATACCATTTTGAAAACTATTTTTCAAGAATAGAATTCAAAAATCCTTTAAAAATAAATACCAGCTGGCAATATAATTATATGCATTAATATGCATGCAACATCTCGATAAAATAATTTTAAATCATGTATTTGTTAAGGTTTTATATCTCTCTCCATAATCTGAAGAACTGTGTATTGTTGACAATGGATTTTTTTAAGCATTGGGCAACATCATTTTACTTCTTTCAGCTCATTTATGAGGCTGGTTCACTGTAGTGTAAGCCCTGACAGGTTTTTTTTTTTTCTTTTTTGCAATGCAGGTGTCTTACTTAAGCTTTGATTGCCAAATTATTCACTTGAAAGAGGCATCCACTTTAAAGATGGCAATGCACTGAAGGCCACACCACTAGATAAGGAGCCAGGCCACCTCCCCACACTGAAGTGCCTTTCTTTTAGAGATCTTGGTTGATTTCAGTAACTGACCAGTTAGGACCCTTGTGTTTTCTCCTCCACTTTACCTTTCCACTCTTGTTTTAAATTCACCAATAAAGAGTGAGCTCACAAACCCCTAGACCCCTCCCGCTGAACCCAACGAAAGCCCACACCTGTGTTTTCTCTCTCTCTCTACCTGTGAGCTTAGTGTGTGGGCCCAGGTGTGCTGTGTGATTTCCAGGTCTTTTAAATAATAAACCTTTATTTTTTCAAAGTTCCCCACTGGTTATTGCTGAGGGGCATCTTGCAATCACCAAGAACCACAAGGGCTGGTCCAGCCACAATATTGGTTATTGATGGGCTGAGATGCACCAAAATACTCAGTGTGCAATGCCTACCCATGGGGAAATATGGGGAGAGAAAGATCATGAGAACAAAGGAAGGTTTGGTACACGCTTACCTGACTTTATTGCATTTCACAGAGAGGCGTTTTCAGCAACAGTGAGACAAGTCCTTCTGTGAGCAAAAACATCATGACTTGCTCAAAGCCCAGATGATGGCTGGCATTTTTAGCAATGAAATATTTTTTAAATTAAGGTGTGGACATTGTTTCTCAGACATAATGCTATTCACACTCAATAGATTACAGTATGTAGTGAAAACATAACTTTCATATGCACTGGGAAACCAAAAAATTCGTGTGACTCATTTTATTGTGGTGGGCTGGAAGCAAACCTGCCATATCTCCAAGGTACACCTTTTATCATTGGTCTGTGGTACAATGGAGCTAAATGGGAACCTAGCCTGCCTTAACCCCAACTCCTCCTGCCTGGAATACAAGTGCCATTCATGCGTACCTATGTAAACTGCCCACTTATGACTTCTTCTTTTATCTTATTCTAAATCATATGTACACTCTAAGTTTAATACCAATAAAGAGGAGTCATATAAGGGAAAAAAAACCCTAATCTTTTATTAAAGAAAAAACAACTGGACCATCACTGTCTGCCATGTTTGTCAGGCAATCTCCTAAATGCCCTCTCTTCCTCCCAAAAATCATACCCCTCTTTTTTTATGCCAACATTTGACTGTTCCCCTTCCCTACAAGTGCTCCATTCTTTTCTTCTCCCAAATCCTTCTAGTCCTCAAAAACCACCTGTTCGTGACACTTATTCCTTTCATTCTTCTCATATGTCCCTGTACCTCTTGGTTTCTTATTGACAGTATCATGTGATTTAACACCTAGCTTAGCACCCTTATTTTGTTCCAGAATTAATGCTAGTCTTGTTTCTTCAAGTTGACTGAAATCAGGGACAGTGAGAAAAGTTATTTGTTTATATATTCTACGTGTGAGTTAAAATGTTCTAACATATGGTGTGCACAAAAATAACCCTGGTCCTTCCAAAGGAGGTTAAGCGATTAACACATTCACCTAGCCTCAAACCTGGAGGTGTGAAGATGGGAGTCACCAAAAGCTGGGCAGCATAGGTATGGAGTACATAAAACCGTCTCCGAATTTGGTGGGCGTGGCGGGGGGGGGGTCACACACAAGAGCAAGAGAGGCTGCTTCAGGAAGAGAAAGTGCTTTCGAGCAGCAGTTTTGATCTAGGAGGAACATGTTTTAGGTTCTTCCAGGAAGAGGCAAATGACTGCTTTGATACTCCAGAATTAAGCCAAACGGGGGGATAGAAGGTATTTGAACTATATAAACAATATTAATTTATGATCTACACAAGGACTTCAGTCATTTAGAACAGAAGATATTTTAAAACATGGTGTAGTAGTTAGTGGCAGCAATGGAGCTAGGTCCACATTAAGGGGTCACATATCTTACAAAGAGACGATATCTGACAGGTCTACTTGGAGCTGCATGTGTGAGTGCCGGGCTGAGGGGCCTGGGGGTGAACCCCAGCGGTGGGAAACAAGGGCAGATGAATGCGGGCGCAGAGAGGGTACTATGGCAGTGTGATGCTAGTGGGAGGCAGCAGACAGGTAGGCAGGAAGGCAGCTTGAGGAAGGTTTAGCAGCAGGTACCTATTTAGGGAAGTGAAGGGAAGAGGCAAGACACAGTTTCTTCAGCAGCAGGCTGTTTCCAGGGAAAGTCGGATATAGTAATCAAGGCAAGTATCTACTCAGTCGTTTTTGGACCACAAGGTCAGGTTCAGTGCATTCACTTGAGGACTGATGACCAGTCACTGGATAAGGGCCCTACTAATGCTCAGATGACAAGGAGGGTAAACTGTCAGGTGGCTGGAAAGTAAATGCATGGAGAAGCTGGAAGGCTGCAAAGACAATTATTATGACCACTACTTTTGAGTTGCCTTTAGATGTTATTTCACTCATTGCATTTAAGGTTGGCTAAATAAACGATTTCCCGTTTGATCTTATCTCTTGCTATATGTCACTTTAGCTTGGCATTTCCCTCTTCTTGCTTGACGC
Organism: Desmodus rotundus; assembly: GCF_022682495.2. Lineage (NCBI taxonomy): Eukaryota > Metazoa > Chordata > Mammalia > Chiroptera > Phyllostomidae > Desmodus > Desmodus rotundus. The sequence continues at coordinate 86,251,669 of NC_071397.1, forward strand.
CAAAGCGTCTGTCTTCCCTCCTGTGCTCTGTTCTCCTTTTTAAAAGGTAACACCCTTTACCCTGGAGGTCACGGATGGGGAAAGCGCAGCACTCAGAAAAAAAAACTATGGTGTCCTGACAAGACTGGGTTCAACCCTCCATATCTGGCAGAGTCACAGGGACCCTTCAGTATGTTGTTGCTGGAAGGAGCCCCTCTGCACGACCAGGCTGAGCACGTGGCAGGTGCTGAGAGAGCGCTTGGAAGGGCCGTGATGCGCCACAGAAATGTTAAAGATGATCTCATTTGCGAAGTTGACTTGCTGGAGCTCTGTTCACTGAATAAAAGATTTTGCCTTGGTTGCAAGAATTTAAATGTTAGCATTTTATTTCGGCAGTACACATTTTACTTTAAATCAGCATGCATTATTCATTTCGCTTTAATTCTGTGGTGCCGACCCCAGAATTTCACAGCACTGTAACACCGCACTATCCCAAGGGTCTTCTAAGATAAGGGCCAAATCTAAGGCTTCAAATAACATAAAACCTCAGGTATCTCCATTTGCTGCCAGCTACTTGGGGACACTTCACAGACTTGCATAAACTCATCCCCCATTTGCAGAGGAGATAAATCTGCTGGCATAGCTCTGAGCAGGGAGTATGTTCCATCCCCGAAAATACACGTTTAAATATTTAATAAAAGCATAAATTTGAAGAACCTCTAGCAGCCTTTGAGAGAGCAGCGGAAGAGAAGCAAAAACAATCTTCTCTGAGGAGATTAAGAGAGTTAAAGAAATGGCCATGCTATTGTAGGACCTTATGGTAAACGAACACTCCGGGTGAAAGGAGGGGGGGGGGGGGGAGGAAATGCACGGAACGCTTGCCCATGAAAGAAAACGAACACAGCAGAGTATTCTGGAGGTTCAAACCTAAGTGCAATCCAAGCTATGACAGCTCCAAACACTGTCTGTAGCCTCGCTTGTAAATCAGCCGGCCCCGGGGGAAGACAGATGGCTCAGGATGCAGCGCTTACGTAACCACAACCTGAGCGGAGCCGGACCGCCAGAAGCAAAGGAACAAGGATGCCTCTGAGGAAAGATAAATTGTGCTCTCTCTAAAACCCGCAGGAACTGCTCTCCCTGGCAACCAGGGGACAGCAGGGGGCATCCGAATCTTCCAACACACCGGCAACCAGCTGTACAACCTTGGCAAAGCCACCCCGCCACCACAGCCAGGCGGCTGTGTGTCCTTAACTCAAGCCTCCCCACCCCAGGGTGCCTCCCAGGTCCCCCAGGCTTTTGGTGGGCGTGGCAGAAGAGGCCTTCTGAAGGCTGGGAGAAGTGGGCATTCCAGGGCCTGGAGGTGGGGAGGGTTAGTCACCCTTCTGGAGCACAGACCGTACCAGACTTGCACTTTCCCAGTTTATAAAGAAATGACCCGGAGCGACAGAGGGTCACTCCTGCCCAGGCTGAAGGCAGCGCTGGTGTTTCTGTTTCCAAGAAAGTCAGAATGAAATACCAGAGCATTGAGAGAAACTGTGGATCCTCAAAGCCAGGCAAAATCTGGGAAAATCAAGGACAGTGTAGAGGACTAGCCTCCATTGCCACTCCACAGAGGAGGCAGCACAGATAAGGTATTCACTCCTGTGGGATTCATTTAGACCATCTCGTTTCGTGCTGAATGCAAGCATCAGCTCTTGCACAGGGAGAACATTTGTGTTACAATTGGAGTTAAAAGGAACATTTTAAAAGGTGGAACACTTTAGGAAATAGGATAGACCTAGTAGGAGGCAAAATACTGTTCTAAAATAAATGGGAGACTCTTGAATATTTCTTTTTCCAAAATTCTAACCAAGGCCACCCTCACATAGATGGGAAAAGACAGACCCTGTCCCTTCAATTCTGCATTACGAGACCGTTCATCCCAAGTCCAGGTTTCAAGCTTGTTACATAAGTCTTGTGATGTGGTTACATTCTCGGTTACAGGGAATTTTATAGCTTGGGTGAGAACCTACCTACCACATATAAAAATCTTCCGAGAAACCCTCTCCAAGCTCTCCACTACTGAATTTTAAAAAAATGAACTTTTGGAAAGTGATGTTTGTAAATTGGAGGCAGCCTATCTAGTCTAAAATATACCAGTGTATCACTTGTAATGGGTATATAGAGCATACAATAGAACAGAAATATTCCCCAAATTTCATACCCCACATCACCTGTCATTTGATAGTTTGTTGGGCACTTGCAAGGTGCTGTATATTCAGAAGTGCGGATGACACGCTCTCAAATCTTACGGAGTTTGTACTGTTAGGAGGCAGTCACCATGTGGGGCAGCGAAAATGTGATGGAAGAGGGAACGAGATGCTTTCCTGGGAAGGGGTATCCTGGGGAAGCAAAACAGAAAACTTTTCGGAACGAGTGGCTCCAGACTTTCAGCTTGAAAGACAAGTACATTAGGTTTCTCCTGAGAAACATCCGCATGTGACACTCTATACAGGGTGTGCTTTCCACCCCTCATTTTATGACCTTTTAAAACAGTTAAGTACTTCTATAATCTGAAGACCCCTAGACAACATGGCCTACCTGCCTTCCCAAAGTCTCCCTAAGGGGCCACCAAGTCCAGTGGGCCACATAATAGGCTATTTGGATATGACTGAGATTTATATCATTGGAGATAACTAAGTAGAAATATTCCTACCAAGTTCCCGCATACTCTGAAAACAGAGGGCCCATGGTTTAGAGACATCGGTAGAAAGAAAACCTTGACACCATGACATCTTTTGTGACAGATTCCTCGTTTCCCTCCAGTGTCTCTGTGGTTTTAACTTAGAGAACAATCAAGAAAGTTAGGGAACCATCAATAAAGTTGGCATTCTATGAAATATTTAAGTGCATTCCTTAATTTAGGGGATATTTCAGATAGCATATAGGCATAGCATTTTGTCAGCAGGGTCACGCGGGGTTCCTCAGTGTAGGTCACTTGGATTAGCACTCCTCCACCGCAGGTGGCAGTGCGGTGTTGTGCCGTGCGCTTGCTGAAGACTGCTCTCCTTGGCCTTCTGGCAGCCATGGAGGATGCAGAGTTGCCAAAATTCCTGGGCCAGTGACCTCAAGCCACGAGCACCTTTATCCATTTATCCCAATGCCATAAAATATTACTATTTTCTAATTTTTGCATGATTGGGGAAAGACTGGGAAGCCTCGGTTTGTACTTAAAGCTTGTTCTTGGGTCTCACACTGTGCTGGACTTAGGGCGACATTCAGGGTGGCTCCTTCTCCCCACAACCGCGCTCAGAAACACTGAGTTGGGCGTTGCGGCCATTCAGTCCTGCCATGTGCAGACAGTGCTGACAATTGCGTTTGGTGATGCCGATGGTGAAGACACACCCGTGACTGTGTTTGATGGTGATGGTGAAGTGTGGACTTCACACTGCTCACTCGCTCACTCCTCACTCACTCCCTCACTCACCCATCTGAGGCAGAAAAGCTGAATGAGCTGAGGTCCACTTTGTACTCTTCCATTTGTTCCAGCCCTAACCCCAGCTTGCTCTTTTTTCACAAAAGCAATTAAAAAGGTCCCGCCATAAGTACACAACCTTGATTTGTTTTGACTTGTGAGCAATCAAATAAAAATTTAGAAAAATATACAATGACAAATACAAACATAGTGTTCCTATAAAGCTGAGCCCACAGTAATGTCAAAGCTCGGGTTCAGTGAACTAAGGGGAACATCAGTTGGCAAAACCCTCCCAGTGAAGGGAAAGAAATGTGCTGATGTGTTGGAACTGCTCAGTATAGGCACGTGTTAATGGTGGTGATGATGGCTGTGCGACAGCATTTGGGGTCCCGGCTGTGACAGAGAGTAGAAGTCTCACTTAACAGTTGAGCCCAGAAGACTTCACTGCTGGTGTGTCACCATTGTCACCTCCCTCTCTCCACTGGGAGCTTGGACGACGGGCGTCCTCTTGCTACAGAGACGAGAGGTGAGAGGGATAGAGAGAGGGTGGGCATATGGAAGGCCTCTCATCTCAACCACTTCACCCCTCTGTGTCCTTCACTTCAGACTGAGGAGTTGCTCCAGTTAAACTGCTCAGAACCGGAGTTCTCTTCAACATGTTTGACGGAGCCAGCTGTGCCTCTGAACTGAGAGCACGCTGACTCGGGACACAGGAAGTCACCACCACAGGAACGCACCAGGGGGCTGTCTCCGCAGTCTGGCAGCATCATCGCCTGGAGACAGATGTTGTAACAACAAGCGAATGATCCTGTGCTTTCGAAAAGATGGAGAGCTGTACATTTTATGTCCCTAGCCTGATGGGGAGGATATTTTCCTAGGTCTGTAAAGGTAACAGAATATTAGAATTTTCCTGGGGTTGTTGAGCCTAGGTGCTCTGGGTTGTGAGGCAACAGCTGACACTTAAAAGCAATTTCTTAGGAACTGCTCATGAATATTTGTTCTGAGTGACACTGGTGAACATTTTAAAACAGAGCTGGAGAAGACATGAGACAAACCAGAGATTTAGTAACAGTGATTTTCTTCACATTGATCTGGTTGGGAATGTGTATGGGATGTCTGTACATATGTCAAACATATATACTCCACACAAACATCATATAGGTACATGTAATGTATGTACATATGTAATCTACTTGTATTCCACATGCATGTATCATGTGTGGGTGTGTATCATTCATGCACGCACACACATATATAGTCATGGGTTATTTCGTCTACAAGAGGAATAGTCCCAGGAAAAAGCAAGATGACTCCTTTACATACATAGATGTGTGAGCGTGTGCATTATAGTATATTTATGTATAGGTGGTTCATTCATTCATAAAACATGGGAAGAAATTTTTTTTCTCCTGAAAAAAGAGAAATTCTGTAAACTTACAAAAAATGCAAAAAAGAAAATTAAATTGCATCAATACTTCAAAGAAATGCTAAAATAAAGGAGAAAAGCTGGAGAAAAATCGTATTAGTGAATTACAAATGTTAGTTGTTACCTGACTTCTTAAAGCTAAGAATTGATGTTAAATTAATTTGCTTGAGATGTAGGTTTGCTCAGACTATTTTTACATGTGATATTCTTGAAAACAAGCAGAGAATGAAGTTACATCAACTGAATGCCAACAGCAGAGGAACTCAACAGCTCTAAATTCTTCTCACCCAATTTACACTACCCGTAGGGAGGCAGCATCGCATACAGAACAGAGCGTAGGCTGAGGAACCAGACAGAACGGACTGAAATTATGGCTTCAACATTTACTAGCTGGATGTTTTTTAAGCATCTTGAACCACAACTGATGGATGTTACTCACAGACTATTATCTCACAAAATTATTGTAAAAATTTGATGAGCTAAAAGAAGTTAAATGCTCATCCCCCCTCCCCAAATGATATAGATACATTGATCTTTGTCCAAATGCCCAAAACAATGTACAGAAGACTCTCAGGACAGTATTAAGCAGTAAACTAGATGTTTTTCCAACTCCAATGAGCTATAACACTATTTAACACTTGCTTCGTTCCTGTACACCCCCAATCCCATTTTATAGAAGAGTAAGCTGAAACTCTGAAGTTATGAGGAGTGACCCCCCAAAAATCAGAATTATCTTCTGGTGGGTGGGACCCTTGTAGTACAGGCTTCCCCAGCGAGGTGAGTGTTCTAGGAACTCATCTGTGTCAGTGTACCAGCTGGCGCTGCTGTGAGAGGCTGAATTCAGCTTCAGTAAATTTTTTTGAAGACTGTTTCAAGGCATTTTCCCATTTCATGGTGGGTGATTTACAAACACACCTGCCCACACTGCACTGAGTGTTCAGCAGTTTTTGATCAAAAAGCAGCATGACCCCCATACCCCCTCCCCATCCCCATTTATGCAGTCTCACCCCCAGCGACTTATTTTTCTTTCCCTGGATGAAAAAAGTCCTCAAAGGGAAGCATTTTGCTGATGTGGAAGAGGTGAAACAAAAAATGGTAGAAGCACTAATAGGCATCAAAATTGATGAGTTCAAAAACTATTTTGAGCAGTGAAAAAAAAAGTCTCAAAAAAAATGTCTCGATAGGTGTATTGCATCACATGGAGAGTACTTTGAAACTGACTGAAGTTTAAACATGTAAGAATAAATATACAATCTTTTATAAATAAATTCTGGGTTTTTTGCATCCTCACCTTGTATAGTCCAAAGCTAGGCCATTGTAATCACAAAACTTCCTTCCCATATATCAAGCTGTCCCGACTCTCCGTTGAAGGGAACATTCACGGCAGCGATGTTAGCACCAGCTGCAGGAAGTGTCTGCTGTCTTAGGCTGGAGTATCATGGCCTGGATGTAAAAACCACACCCTGGGCTTTGCCCAGGCAAAGTATTCCTCTGGCACCCATTCAACAGATATTTACTGAGCACTTTCTACCTGCCAGACACTGTCATAAACATCGAAAACCTGAGGGACTCCCCTGGAGATAGTTACACGTGTACCAGTAGCTTGGGACCTAAGTCTTTAATGTTCTCATACTTACTGCTGTTCTCCAAGAGCATAATGGTGGCTCTCCTGGTAACCACGGGGCCTTTCCGTGATCAAGCACAGAAACACACAGGGGACTCTACTGTTCCCTTGAGCCTCTGAGGATGGCGTGCAATAGTAAACTGGCTTACTTCAGGTACCATGTTGAAAACGACAACTCAGCCTCCTAAAAGGATGTTACCCTTTTCTGTGGTCCAGTAAGTTCTAAGTGGTAATTCCATGGATAGTGGGCTTAATGCAAGTGGTTAGCTTAGCATGTGTTTCTTCTCCCTACGAGTGCAGCATCTGATACTTAGAGAATATGAGAAACACACAGGCATCAAACACAATGCAACATTGCAGAGCACCTTAGTTTTGAACATCAAGCTGAAACCCCAAAAGGTGGCAGAGAACTCACAAGGAATTCCCAGAGGTGCTCCCCATAGCAGGAGACGTCAGCAAAAGTACAACTCAGAGCATCTTCCCGTCAGAGTAAGACTCGCAGGGCACTTCTGCCGCTCCCCGAAAATTCCCGCTGTTCTTAAGGAACCGCAGGAGTTACATTGTTGGGGTTGTTGGAGTGGTTGCAGAATGTACAGTGACCTAAAGCTACCTGAGCAAGCATTTTCTAGGCTGAAGGTCTTTTGGCCAAATGAAACAGCCCCAAACCCCCTCTCCTCGCTCTCTGTGGAAATTGCACCAGTATCCTAAAGTTCATGAATTTCTATGGTTCCCTCCAACCACACTACCACAAAGAAGTCTTCTTTTCTCCTACTGGTGGATATTATTTTTGGTCTATGGGGCTTTGTGAGATAAACTTCTGTCTAGTAGCCGAACCAGCCCACTAGCCCAGAAGCGAGTGTTGGGAGCAAGCGGGTCATGGGTGACAGAGAACCACCACAAACTTCCGGTGAGCAGGATTTTTTTCATCGTAGACTAAGAAGCATTCCTCATCAGTTACCTCATCACCCACTTTACTCTGTGGATTCTTCGAGTATTGGCCCCTTTGTTCCAAATGCTATTCTTGAAAGCTCTCTGACATGGTACATAATTTCTTCCATTTGTTGGATTAGTGCGTATCACATAAACCCACATATGCAACTGTGGGAAATGAACAGGAAAATGATGTCACAAAGCGAAGGAAGGCTGCAAACCACAAGTCAATACAGAAGCATCAGCTAACCATTTAGGACCACTCATTAGTTTTTGTCCCCTGGTGGAACAGATATGGAAAAGAGAGAGCATTCTCTTCCTGTCCCTGAATCAAATTACCTTGATTGGCATTTCTTTTGGTAGAGAAAATAATATTTTTTAAAAAGAAGTAACAGCCTTGGCTGGCGTGGCTCAGCGTGTTGGGTGTCGTCTCGCAAAGTGAAGGGTTGACGGTTTGGTTCCTGGTCGGGACGCAAGCCTGGGTTGTGGTCCAGATCCCCAGTTGGGATTCACGTGAGAGGCAGCCAATCAATGTTTCTCTCTCACATTGATGTTTCTCTCTCTCTCCTTCTCTCCCCCCTTTCCCTCTTTCTAAATAAATAAATAAATAAAATCTTAACAAAAAATGAGTAGCCGCCCTTTTTTCTGTTTAATTTTCTCTAGAGAGTCTCTCTGTGACTCTTTACAGAACCAGAAATAATGGTTACCTTGAAGCCATGGAGTAGTTGATGCAGGTGACAATAGGAGCTCTCTCTAATATGTGAGGACCATCTAGAAAGGTCTCTGACATAGGGGACATGTGCTGTGATGACCCTGCATTCCATTCTCTGGAGCAGATGAAGGAAAGTGTGGGTGGAATGAGAAGGTCACAGGCAGTGGCTCATCTACACACACACACACAAACACACATGCGCGCGCACACACACACCAGTCACCAGAGCTACAGTCAGGAATCTTCCAAGGTCTTCTGAGCAGTTTCACCCCTAGAAAACCACGTAAAAAGAATCTTTGGGGACAAAGAGGAAGTCAGTAGAGCTCCATGTGCAAACATATGTCATTCTCACAATATGACTCTAGTGGCCCTGAAATTCACTTTGTTACTTTTGAAAACATTTTAACGATAATTTAAAAAGCTGTTGTATTTCGTGGCAGCAAGCATAATATGTTGACAAAGAAAAGACTGCTTGGTCTCAAATCAACAATTTGAATTACAAAATAATCACACAGAGATAATCCTTGGGAGACTTGGAGAACAACCTGAAAGACAGATCCAATGCTGAGGTATGGAGTGGAGCAGCCCAGGGCAGCCAGAACTCCCAACGGTTTGGGAAGCAGCAGCTTCCTGAGGTGGGAGGGGGCAGTTCCTCACTCTCTTTACAAAGAAAAAGTTTGTGTCACCTGCAAGTCCTTCCTGCTCTCTTGCCCAATGTTTCCCAGCAATCCTGTCCATCATCTGCCCGTTGGTAGTGCTCCCTGCTCTGATCTGAGGGCAAAACCTGAGCCAGTCCCTCCATCCCCAAACTGGACTAAGCTCCCAAGTCTTTCTAGACTTAGAGACACTCCTCAAAAGTTGGAACAACAAATACAAAAAAAAAAGGGGGCTAAAAATGTGTCCTACACAGGAAGCTCAGTACTTGGTTCTTGACAGGGCATTGAAAGAAAGACGGGGCCTGATTCAGAATACATGCCTTAGGGACAGGCTCACTGCTGAATTGTGCGTGTGGCTCTTTGGCACAGCAGATGGAGCACGCACGAAGTTTGGAGCCAGATAAACCTGGGCTGGACCCTTGTGACTTTATTTTTCAGTTATGCAACCTGGGTAATTTACCACGACTCTGAGCTTTGGTTTCATTATTTGCAAATTGGGAATAAGAAAATTTATCCTCTTGGATTGTTGTACAGGTTGAATTACATAATAACTGGAAAGTTCTTTCATGGCACTTTCCATGTAATGGGTGCTCAACAAATGATGATAACCACTTGAAAAATAGTAGTTTTGATGTTTCTCAACAGGCTGGTTGAAAAATCCTAATGATGACATTTTGCAATGTTAACTCCTATAGATGTAGAATTACAATAAGAGTTAACATTTGTGTAATGTTTTCTATATGCCAGGTACTAGTCAGCACTTTACATATCTTAAGTTATTTAACCTTTACTACATGTAGCTATTCTTGCTCCTAACCCTATTTAAATACAAATAAATGAGATCGAAGAGAGTTTAAATAACTTGCCCAAGGTCCCATAGTTAGCATAAAGTAGAGACCAGGTACCAACTTGGTTGTTTGACTCTGAGTCCACACTTTTAGCAACTTCACTTAACTATCTCTCAGCACACACAATGGTTTGAAATAAAAAGTTATTTATTACTTCAGATCTCCCTATTATAGGTACCAATAGATGACTCTAATTCTGATCCTTGGATTTATAAACCTATTTCGGCTCCAGCCTTCTTAGTTCACCTTATACACAAATATGAGGTCTGCCCAGAAGGTATCCAGCCATTTATTGAAGAAGATATGAGATACAAGAAACATTGTACACAGAATAATGATGCCTCAGTCCCCTTCAAAGCAGGCACTTAGGACCTCACACAGTTCTCCCAACCGCCATCAGCTGCCCCATCATATTTTCCTGAATCTCATCAACGGTCTTAAGTCTCTTCCTTTTCAAAGGTGATTTTAGTTTTGGGAAAAGCCAGAAGTTTCAGGGCACCACATCTGTAGGCTGTAGGGGGGCTGAGTCACCTGGGTGATTTGATGTTTTGCCAAAAAACTCTGCTTGAGACATGATACATGAGCAGGCACATTTTCATAATGAAGCTGCCAATCACCAGTTGCCCGTAGCTGTGGCCTCTGAATCATCTCAATAGTTTTAGTGGAGGATTGTTCAAGCTAACCCAAAATTTGAGGCAGATTTGTTACTCTGCTCACTCATTCTGAATATGATGGCCACACAGTACACATGCTCACTCAAAGGGATCTACCGCCCCCACTGATTAGTAAAGTGAAGTCGTCATTGTTCACACATGCACATTCCAGTCCACTGTCCTTGGCCACCAAGTTACATTGATGTCACTCAAACCGTTCTTGTTATATTAACAGTGGCTGGACTATTTCTGGACAGTCCTCATATACAAATATTGTAGTTCGTTTCTTAGGTGTAACTGAGAGTCATCCATTCTTGCTGACTTCAAACTGTAGATCCAAACTGAAATGGAGTCACTTACATCACAAACACAATGGAGACAGTCTACACAGGTGCATAAGGAAGACTTAACCTAACCTTATAGGAAGTTACAGTTCTTCTTAGGTATCAGCAGAGGGCTTCAGCCAATCCCCAAATATCAAGTTTGTTCACTTCCTTTCTAGACTTCCTTGTTCCCTCAACACAGCTACTCAAATCCAAATAAGAGGGAAGACCCCTAGGCAACCAATGAAAAAGCCAAATAACCTCTGCATTTTCCGCATAAAAGTCCCTTAGTCTGTGAGCACCTTGGAACTCATTCCTCTCATCACCTTGAGTTTCCCGGCTTGTAGGTGGAAAGCCCTGCAATAAACAGATGTTTCTACTTTGTTTTATTCAGTGTGCAGAGTTTGGTTCTTGACGACCATCATAGTAAAGCTCACTTTTCAAAAGTCCTACCCAGTTGTATGAGCCCTTTTCTCATAGTAATAGAAATCCTAACCCTAGGTCTTCCCCCTCCCTCTCACCTTCTTTCTCTTTGTCTCTTGCATACTCTCTGTCACTATCTTACCTATAGGAATAGATTTAGATGTTACGAAATGAGAAGTCTTGGAAACAAAACACTTCCTTAGAACACTCAGAAAACAGTGAATTCTTCCACTTGAAAAAGAATGACCCCAGGGTAAGGTGACTGCTGTGTTGAATATTGCTGGGGCCCAGGGCAGCCTACCCCGAGATAGTCCAAAATGGCACATTGATTATTGTGAACAAAAATCACCTGAGAAGTAGCAAGAGTGGAAAGAGCTGACTGTCCTCTGTCCCCCTAAAAGCAGGAAACAAAGCTCCATGATAGGAGCCCACCCCACTCGTGAGGACTGAGAGCCAAACTTTTCATGGTAGTTATACTATCCAGAGTCAAAAAAGCACGTGTAAACTTCATAACACCCTTAACGATTTACCACCCAAGGCCAGACTTAGTTTAGATTCTTCACTAATGAATACCCAAACCTGCTTCAATTCCTTTCTAATGAGCACTAACTTTGTCAATTTGTCACCCACTTATTGTTTCTTTGTCTAAAAAGTATAAAATGGTGTCATCATTTCTTTGAGGCTCATTTTATGACCTGGGCATCATACTGTGATCCTCCCGTGTGCACATTTTTCATTGGTTTTTATTGTCCCATTAATCTGGTCTTGTGATAATTTTAGTATTCTATAACTAGCCCAGCCATGAGAACCAAAGAAGGGTGGAGTGGAGGAATTATACTCAACAAAATGAAAGCACCCAGACTAGCTTTCACCTGGATCTTCCCGGAAATGGGCCCAGCTACTATTCCTGCCAGGAGACAGAATGCCCAAAGATGGGCACTAAAGGTCTGCCCAGTGTCTGTGGAGGACTGTTATGGATTAAAACCCCCAATTGTCTGACATACTGCCTGCTTGGATATTACTTTTCTTTCTACTTGCATTAATTCCTGTGGTCGGTTTGTATTGTGTCAATTTAGCTCACCTAGCAGGACATTTTCCAGAATTCCCATACCAGAGAGTTCTGGATTAGCATGAGCCCATGAGACATTCTACATGAGATCTAGCAGGCACAATTGAAGCAACAACCATGATTTTTTTATGCATAGAAGGTTGGTGCAGACCATGCAGCACTGTTGATGCTGAGACATTTGTCACTCATCTGCTGGGCCGCCTGCTTAGCTTAGAGCACAGCCAGACCCAAGTTCCTTTAGCATGGTCATATCTCCTCTGTCAGTGCCTGTGACTCCTGGGACAAATGCATCGTTAGCTCTGTGACAATGGGTGCCAGCTCCTCCTTGATCACACCATTATCAAAGTTGGTATCCTAGGTGGGGCAAGAGACCAACAGAGGAAGCATAGACACGGAATTACAGCGTAAATGACGCCGGGGACCTTGCACACTAAAGTCTATCTGAGCTTTACTTCAGACGATCTGTAAGGGGGATAAATGGTATTGGAAAAAATTCAATTTAAAAAAATTTAAAAATGAATAAATGAACAAAGGTACATACATGCTAAAAAAGGAAACATAGAACCACCTCACATCCATTAGGAAAACTACAATCAAAGACATATACTTACGATTTCACTTACATGTGGAATCTAATGAACACACTGAACTAACAAGCAAAACAGAGACAGACTCATAGATAGAGAGCAAGTTGACAGCTCAGGGTGCGGGGTGGATGGATTGAGCGAAAAACAAAAAGAACTCGTGGACATGGACAACGATGTGTTGACTGCAGTGGGGGAAGGGTGGTGGGTGGAGGTGGAAGAGGGTATAAGAGGGATAAATAGTAATGGAAAAAATACAATAAAAAAAACAGAAAAAAAAAGAAATGAGGAAAAGGTTGAATGTTCTGTAATAAGGACTCTTACTGATACATTCACTCCGTGTAGGAGTCAGGACTATATAACCCCAATGCCTGATGCAGTGACGGGTCTCAGTCCTGGATGGGCCAGCCCACCAGAGTCCTTTTGCATGGGTGGGTGGGGCGGAGGGGAAGGGACAGAGATTCAGCCAAAAGGAGAGAGATATTTCTCTTTTTACAGAGCCCGGCTATGTTTGCCATGTAGGCCTGGGTGTCTTCTTTTACAACTTTGTGGTGAGAATTACAGGAGATCGAGCCAACACATTTTAACATAAAACTGAGAGATAAAAAAAGAAAATTCCTGTTGACATCATCTGAGCAGTCACATTCTATTTCAGATTACACCCTTGCATTGTGAAGGTTCATAAGCAAAAGATTCTCACTTTTTGCTTTGGTTATTTTAAGCTGGATTTCTCTTCATTGCAACCCAGAGTTCTGACGAATGTATATTATTTTCAAGACGGCTCTGCTTAAATGCAAATACAGGGTTGGGCAAAAGTAGGTTTACAATGTGAGCACACAAAACACAGTTTATTCCTATATTATTATTTATCAACTGTTGTATTATTTTCCATATGAACAACTGTACACTTACCTTTGCCACACCCTGTATATCCCTTAAGATGCCTACTAAGAGTCCATTGGTCTTTTAGTCTGCAGTTTATCACTGTAGTTGCCTGACTGTGCTGCATAAGGCTGCCTTTCATGTGGAGGCTGCAGATCCTAACTCCAAGCCAAGCAGCTCAACTTCTACTGTTTCATGTACCAGGCTTCTGTATGAAAAGCTATTTGAAAAGAGGATTCCATTATTAGAAGTATTTGAAAATCACTAGCTTTTCAGATTTAATAGAAGACAGTGAGACCAAAAGGCAATGGGGTGCAGAACAGCTTGTTTTCCGAGGGAAATTCTGCAAAAATTCTGCCTGGAAGAGACAGAGCAGTACAGACTTGGACCATCAGAGGGCAGTCTAGAGACACAGGAGACTTGGGCCAGTTACAACAAGGTAGGCTGGAAGGCAATGAGAAAAGGGCTGGCTCAGACGGCTCGTCCCAGTATTTTTTTTCCCCTTAATTTTATTATTATTTATTAGTCCTCCCTCCCTATGGTGATTGTCTGAATTCAACTGTAGTGAAAACAGATACCAGAGTATTTTCCACTGCCTTTGCTGTTAGTCATGATTCTTGGCATACATTGCCAACTCGATTTATGTACTTTCTATTTGTTTGTTTTCTGTTTTACTGAAATCATCATTCTGACATGAAGGCAAACAGCTCTATACCTTTATGTTGTTCTTTCCAAATTATTCACCAGGTTTCATGTGTTTGCTTAAGCCCATTTCCTGCCATGACCCACATTGAATAATTAACCACCCTGGATTCTTAGAATAATGGGGACCACAGAATGGATCTCTCAGCTGTTCTAGCCTAAACTCCAAATACTCGTGCTGAAGCCAAGGTTTTCAGATTTCCTATAAATCCAGTCAACTTTTCCCCTGGATGTTCTTCACAGCCTTAGAAACGCGAAGTCAGCTGGAACGTTTTTGATGCAAGTGAATAAAAGTCTGTAATGAGAACACTAATCTCCCAGTCACCTGGCTCTCCCTGTGTCACACGGTCTTCTCTCAGAATGTTCTCGGTCTAAGGACTGACAGAAGTATGATGCTTTCCCTTGGCTCCCAAAATCTCCATTAGTCATTTCCTCACTGAGACCATTTGCTAAAATTCTCCATGGCTTCAAAGTTGAATCCATTCTTGCTGCTTAATAGGCCATCTTATGATCTGGTTTTCTTTTCAAAAGCTTTTTATGTTCTCTCTTCTAAAAATCATTTCCACTTGCCAAATGATACTATTTCGAATAACAGTAAGAGCATTCTAGAAGTAAATTATGATTCTAAAACTGGCTTCATCAAAATAGGAGCACACACACACACAAAAAAATTATGGGCTTAATTCAAAGGACCTGAGCCAAGGGGGAGAGCAGAAATCAACTGAGCTTCAAAAGTGCATCTCTCAGAGAGGACCACCTGCTTCAGAATCACTTACACCACTGGTGAGAAATGCAAAGTTCTGAGCCCAGTGTCCAGGTTTTTAAATCAGAGGCGCTGGGAGCAGAGCCTAGACATCTGCATTTTAACACCCCTCCCAGGGGCGGGGTGATGCATGCCGGCAACGTTTGAGTACCTGCCCTAACAGGTGGACCCATGCCGGCTGAACCTCCTTTGCATGGCCTTTTCTTCACCTGGATAAGTTCTCTCACCTAGGAGGACACACACAAGACTTTGAGTCCTTGTTAGCCTTTGGTGATCCATGACCACACACGATACCCATGGTGTTGAGGAACCCTATTTCAAAGGGCACCAACGGGACCAAGAAAGAGGACATTATTATGCACAAGCTCAAATCCATCTCTACTATTAAACACTATGCCAGAACATCCCTCCTGGTCACTGGGCACTGGTGGTACGAGAGACCACCATGTAGATGGTGGCACAGGTTAGCAGCATTGTGCATGCAGGTAAGACTAAAGAGCTCCTCTCTTATCTCTCATATATTCTTATCAAATGATCAGCCCCCATAAATTTCTGTTACCCAACATCATTTTCAGTCTCTTACCACATCACTATTGCTTACTTAGACATCTAATTTGAATTTATGGATCTATCACTGCAAACAGTAGAGGTGTTCCCAAAGAATGTTATGGTAAGGCATTTTTGTTTTTTTATTTTGTTATTGGTTTGTCAATCAAATTATCTTCCATTAACTCAAAATTTTATAGGATATTAGAAAAACACATATTTCAACAATTATTCATGCTAGCTTCTCATGTCACAAATGAGAAGACTGGGTTCTTCCTGGCTCGAAAAGTATATGATTCTAGATGTCTTTGGTCTTCAATTACAACTTTTGTGTTAGAGACTTGAGTCTCTTTTCAGGAATATGTGGGTTTAGTTCATTATTTAGCTAGCCCTAGGTCTTAAATGAACTGCACCCTTGAGAAGGTCTTTTAAAAGGTCAAATATAAGACATGCTTAATTCCTGCCTTTTCCCCCCTTCTAATAGTCCCATGTTAACATAGAAACCTCCACTGTTTTAAACCTTATTAAGCTTTTTATTTTCCAAAGATAATTTGCCCATAAACAAAATGGCCCCTTTTCTCTCCTAAAAGGTAATGATTTGATTCCTTTTGGTGAAAGGGCTCAATATTTCAATGCACATCTATTTCTTGTTCTAAAATTGAGAGTGACATTTCTCTGCCTAATCAATTCTTTCTTCTAAATTACCTTTTCCACTTTAGTCTAGAATCACTTTTTATGGCACCCATAATCAAAATCAATAGTTCCATAATTCTATTCCCCCTGAGACTGTGAGGTGGAAAAGGTGAGGGAAATGGTCTTAATGGTAAGGCAGGAGAAGAGAAGAAAAGTGTGATTGGATGTCTAAAGACTTAAGCAGTAAGCCTCTGGGGCAGCTGCTAGTATTAGGGTGCAGACACAATGAACTCTTTGATGAAAATTCTATCCACTTAATGAATTCATTAAACATACTTACTCCAAATTTACCTCCATACTATGGGCCTGGAGAGGCAGAACTAAACAGGCAGTCATGTCCTCAGATAGCTCATTGTCCTGTGAGAAAGTGAGACACATGTGTAGTGATGCAATGGGTTGAGTGACATCACAGGATTTTGAAGAAAGGAAGTTTGAAGTGAAGAAAGAACATCTTTCCTCAGGAAGAAATCAGATTTTTCTTCAAAAAATGAATAATGTAAGGAAGGGGTTTTGAGATTTTTAGATGATAGCTGTTTCAGAGTAGACTGTAACAATTGATTGATAAGGTTAAATTTCAGGCAGACAAGAAGGGTGCAGCAATTGCCACTGTTTATCCGGGAGGAGGGCTGATCTCAGGCAGAGGTGGATAACAAAAATATAAGAGAAAATGAACTTTTGAGCCAGTGGAAGGATTCTGTCGTGCATAAAGGGGTACAGATTTTTTGAGAATAACAGCATGTGTTATATTTCTCGGGACACTGCTTCATATACTTTACACAGTAGCCTCTGTCTCCCATTAAGAAGCTAGAATCTTGAAACAATGAATGACGATTTTTTAAATCAGGGACTCTGGTAAGTCAGTAGGGGAAGTCATTCACCCTAAAATGCAATACAATCAATCAATCTTTAATGAGTGACTAAACTCAAGGGTTTCTTGTAATCAAATAACCAAATTCACTCGAGAGTAGTTTTATTTGTGGCAATGTATGGAGACATTTTCAGTGTCGTGACTGAGCAGGGTGGGGAGGAGGTGCTACTGGCATCTAGGGGGCAGAGGCTAAGAGGCTGGTAAACATCCCACAACGGACAGGACAGTCCCAAGAAAGATCCATCAGTCCAGGATGTCGATGGTGCCTAGGTTAAGAAACCCTGCTCTAGAGTTTAACCTAAGTCCCGTGGCATGGGGACTCTAAATCTGTCAAGTATGCATGTTTAAACTGATAAGAACAGATACTACACTTGATCTTAGCCAAAAGGCCGAGAAGCGATAGGTATGCATGTTTATAGAGAAAACAAGAGTGGTCACTAGCAGATAACCTGCATGGAACATTGAAAAGGAGCCGCATTAAGATTTTGTCAGGAGTGTACTCAGAGCCACCTTGGCCATTAGCGTATAAGTGACTTATCTCATGGTCAAGGCTGTCCCTCCCTCAGCTAAGCGCTCTTTATGAGATCATCCGAATTCCTTTTAAAAATAATCTCTGTGTTCAGCAAAGAAATGCTCTGATTACGATCATGCTTCTTTCATATCTTAGCATCAGTGAGAAAATGCTGACAGCCTGACTTCTGCAGTCTGGAGAAGCCCTGTATCTTCTCTTGCAGCTAGTGACATTGCAATCTCCTATTGATTCATAAAAGGCTCCATGACTTCTTTAAGAAGAGTACCACCACTTTCTTTCTTTCTTTTTTTTCTCCTGAGAGTCTGCTTCTGACTCATCAATGGGTGTGAAATAGAGCTGTGGAGGAAAAGAGATAACAAACTCTGATCAAACAACAAGCATCACATTTTCCTGAAATTCACAGGAAACACATACTGAGGTAGCACCTTGCATATTTTTCACAACCTGCATTTACCCAGAAGTACCAAAATGCAAATCAGCCCCCAAAGAACTCTTTCCTCAAAGGCTGCACAGCCTCTGAGACATAAATTGTGATCATTTGAGTCAACTGAATGCTCTTGTATACATTTTTATTTATTTGAATTAAGATTTGCCATCCAGTATCTATTTAAAGTTAAAAACATTATGATTAGTATCAAAACTGGTGGAGAGATATTTTTCTGATCCTGCTCATTCTTGAGCAAGTGGCATGATGTCAAATGTCGGAGCAGCAGGATTTATCTTCCAGAGGCCTGTACTCACAGAACTGGAGAGGGAAGCAGGAAGGAAAGGGGCAGAAGAATCAGAGCAGCTGAGTGATAAGCAAAGAAACCTTTGTTCTTTCCTTCGCTCTGCATTAAGGAATCAAGGGCATTCCAGGTAACTTCCTACACCTGAGATGTTGTCACTAAGCCATTTCCTTCTCTCCTTCTCTATGAAGTGGTTTTAGACAGTCATTTTGTTCTGAAATTCACATCCCATTCTTTTCCCAAACCACATTCATTCATACTTTTCTCAGCTCATTCTCCCCAGAAACACCTACGCTCACAAAGAGTTTGCATATGCAAGTACAGAGCCTTACACAACAGATAGGAAACAAATCAAACTGGGAGGAAAAACCCCTTTCCAAGGAAATTATGAGACCTTTGAAATGCAGCCTATTTTGCCAGTTTTCTGATCTTTGCCAGCTTGAAGGCCAACCAAAGCAAATGACGTGATAAATGTTGTCCATCCTGTTGAGTTTTCTTTAAACCAAGTATGTTGGCGGAAGCTGACAACTTCACTTGCTTCACTGAGATGCTTACCTGAAACTCACCTCACACATTCCAATTACTGAAGCACATGGCAAGTTTTGACTGGTTTATAGTGTTCTCCTGAGTTTTGAAGAGTAGGAAACCTGGTGTTTAACTTTGGTTTGTTAGGATTTAAATTTCTGTTGGTATTGCAGCTGTCTTACTATTGCTAATCCCAAAGCAAAGAAGGTTGCAAAAAAAAAATCATGCTCATTTTGAAAGTGTTAGAGAAATTTTTTTGAATGTTGACTTCTTGAATTTTATAGGAAATGATGTCATTTAGTTCAAACAAACACCACTTTCCACAGAGCTGCTAGTCAAAGGCACATGCTGTTCTATGTTCTTGAAACGCACCAGGTTGGTGTCACTAATAATAGCAGGAGGAAGTTTCAAAGAATTTTAGAGATGGGCAAGTTCTCGAGTAACAACCTGATTCAGTCCCTTTACTTCAAACAGTTCTATAGATGAACCATCCCTGATCAATGCCTTTCTAGTGTGTTTTCAAGTATTTTTAAAGATCTGCCTTTTAGGTTAGATAAAATTGATAAACAGTCAACCTGCAGATGGGCACTAAATGGAGTAAATATATCCATTTCCATATCTGTGAGCAAATCTAGTGATAGGGGACTCAAGAGTTGGAAAATTTTAGCTTAAGGTAAAAAGTTGTAAGTCTAGCGAGTAATGTATGTGTTAAAGCTTTTGTTGCAGAAACTACAAATAAGGCCCACCCTGGCTCCTGGGAAAAAAGCTGACCTCCTGGGGCACTGCTAAAGATTACCGCCCCGGGATAACTGGAGGCATCCAGGCCTTTGTGTTCCAGGGAGAGACAGAGGACCACCTGGGAACAGCTAACTGCCCAGGACAGGAATGTTGCAGCTTCTTTCACCTAATCATTCCTGAATCTCAAAACCCTTACTACACCTGTTTATTCCCTGTTATAAGAAGTCTGGCCTGGAAAGAGGAGGGAAGATGGTCTGTTAGGGTATGAACCCACCATCTTCTCAGATCACAGGCCATCATAAAGCACCCATAAAAATTCAATCGCTATCATTGCTTATTGGGTTTGGAGGTGACAGGCAGCCAGAATGCCAGTGTCTTTTCCGATTTCACTAGATTTCACTACATCTCTTCATATTCAAGAAAATGTAAACAAATCTTTAGAAAAATGACACTGAATTATAAGAGAATATAAACATAGTTCCAGAGATTCAGAGAAAAACTTGACTTTAAAAAATAACTTTAAGAAGGACAAATTACAGGTGATATTTGCTTAATGTCATTAAAAGAAGCAAGACTACATGGGAAGTATGGGAGAAGAATAAGAAATTACAGAGGAAATTCATTAAGATAAAGACAGATAAAAAAGAAAGCACTCTGAAATTAAAAAATACAAAAATCCAATGCAGAACCACATTTAATATAGTAATTGGGGGCATTAATAAATAGAATTGACAATGCACAATATAAATTGGTCTCATGGAATAGTAACTTAAAAGTTTCCCAGAGTGTCAAAAAAAGTTTAAGATGTTGAGGGTAAAGATGATTGATGATAAACATAGAGCCCCAGAGAAATAATGAAACAATAGATGTTCCAGAAAAAGTCATGTGACTCACAGGAATAAACAGAAATCAAAGATTTAATAAAACACAGTAAATACCAAGAAAGGTCAAAAAGGAGAAGCATAAAACAAAATAAAAGGAAAAAGCAAGTATATGAGTTAAGACAATAATAAAAGTAAACAGAAAAAAATCCTTTCTAAAGGGCAAATAACCAGTATAAACATAAAGTTTCCTAGGATACTAGGCTCCTAATACAGTATAAATCAAAATAACAAAGAAATGTTAAATATAAAAGAATAAAGAGTATCGGGCAAATATTAAATGTGAAAGAGACCAGGGCTATAGTGTTTCTATCGAGACGAAGTGAAATTATCATTACAATGAGAAAGAAGACTTTTTCATAAATTGGTAAAAGTTATGCTCAATAACACAACTGAAGCCATCAGAGACATTTACGGCTCCACGTGCCGGAAAGCGTGATCTCAAATGCTCCGGAGTATGATAGTTTCGCAGGGGATTTTGTTTGTTTGTTTTGTTTGGAATTAAGGGGGGAATGTAAGGAAGGTTCCCCCCTTCCCCCTGAAGTAGGGAGAAAGCAAAATACAGGATAAGTAACAAGATTAAGTGGTCCCTCAAGGGTGGTTACTCCTTCCATGGGTCTGGAAAAACGACTGACTTCTGGCATTTCAAAGGGGTGTTCACCTAAAGGGACAAGCACAATGGGCAGGGCTTGCTGCAGAACCCTTTGTTAAGGCAGGTTAGGAGTGAGGTGTGACTACTCACCTGGCCTGCCCAGTTAGGAGGAATTCATGATCAGATCACCATGTGGGGTCACTTTTGGTCACTGAAGTTGGACATACCCTTTTTTGTGTGCACAGCATCAAAATACAGAAAGCAAAAATTTTAGACAGTTAAAGAATAACGAACAAAAGCCAGACACAAATGCATCCAATGGCATTATGAGGAAATAATAACTATCTATTGACTTCTGTACTTTAAGACAATTTTCCAACAAATAAGCACTCTTTTGTCCTAAGATCACCTGAGCCTGCAGCCATTCATGGTGCCAGGGTCGCTGGAAACTTCAGGTTGGCCACCTCCAGCCTTGCGCAGCTTTTTCCGGGACTCCTAGGGGAACAGCCTGAACAGAATGCAGACTGAAAGCATGGCCCATGGTCCCTGACACCAACAAAGGCATGAGTGACATCTCTGTACCACACTGCACTGAGCCTCATCAAAGAAACCGTCCACCGCTTGGGCATCTGATTCATCTGAAGAGTGACATGCTGCTGCCTGTCATAGACAATGGGCCACGTGGAGGCAAAGGACTTCATGTACTGGCGCCCAAGGAGCAAGCTGTGCAGCTGAGACTGGCCAGAAGTTAAGGAAGATGAGCAGGAAAATACCCAGGCAGCAGCCTTTAAGCTCCATTGTTATGTATTTTGCATACTTCCATGCCTTAGTGGCCGATGTGCCTTGCAAGACAGCAGCTAGCAGCAGAATGACTATTCCAGCAATGCCTGAGCAAACCGCAAATTAGAGCTTCATTGTTATTTTTAAATATTGGTATAAAAACATTAATTATATAAACCCATTTACCTTATCACAATGTATTTCCAGAATGAGTTTGTCAGGGAAATAAAAAGGAAGTATAATTTTAACTGTTGTAAAATCTGGGGTGGCCATCTTTTAAATTTTAATTTGTTCTTATCTATTTGTGTAAACCAATTCTAGTCAATGGTAATGATAAATTATTTGAAAAAATCATCCTTAAAAAGTCATTACTAGGAATTGTGTATATATTTAACTAGAGAGCTTGGGAATATGTTAAATTCAAAGTGTTATACCAAATTAGCATTTTTTTTACAATCTTAGTATTCTATTTTACTTATCAGAATTATATAGTATAAAGAAAAATGTGATTTTTCAGCAAATATGTATATAACTACTTCCATAATCCCTCAAGTCTACCCCAGTCTTTCTAGTGTATCATTGTGTATAAAGACTGGGAAGTAACATCCTGAAGAATAATCTTTCAAAATGTATTTCTTCATGATAACTCTCAATATCTAAAATTATATATGCCTGTAGTTTAGTTATTGATTATTGCACATCCACCTTCATGAGAAAGAAAACCTGCCATGGCAGGGAGCCCCCTGGGAGGACCCATTACCGTGATCAGACAGCCTACCACAGCACCACAAATAAAGCAAGAGAATGGCAATTGTTGGTTTGTAGACTCAAGTTCTTCTTGCAGTGTCTGTCTCTTGCGTTTTGATTACTGCTTCTATTCCGTCATTTACCTTTCTTCCTTTAGAGAAAACAAAAATTTTAAAAATATGGACCACTACTCTTTTTGTCAAATCTCTAACATTTGGTAAAGTTTTCCATGACTAAGAATGTCCTGTGAATAAATTTGTTGCAGAAATCAGGAACGGTGGTTGCATGCCTCTTTGGGAGACACCATGGTAGAGGTGAATGAAAATTGTAAGATGCAAAGCTAAAACTAATAATTCACTGGGGACAAAAGTCTAAAGCAGAGGTCATCACGAGATGGCACCAGTTCCCTCCCAGAAACTCACAGAAATCTTGGGAGTACATTCAAGGCCAACTTACCCAGATCTTAAGAGACCGGAAAACCCCAAGCTGATGTATACTCTACATGTCTGCCTTCTTTCCCTAAAACCACATTTAAAAAAACATACCAGTTTTCAGTAGTGTGTCAAATGCTCTCATGCCTTTGCTGCTTCTTTGTCTTCTCAAGATCACTTTCCCATGATTTTAATACAAAATAGCTCGCTGAGTAAATAGGTTTGGAGAAAATAGAGGAAGACGAAAGAACGTGTTTGCAAGTACAAATCATAACCGCAATGGGAAATAGAGCTTGGGTCTCCTGAAGGAATCTCCTGGGGTAGCAATCGCAGGACAACGTGAAGGTTAACAGACATTGAGTTTGACCACATTAAGGGTGTTCCAATTACTTTTAAGGCCATTGTTTGAATTTTCTTTACTGATATGAGTAATCGAGCAGTGTTCAATTGCTCTGTTCAGTACAGAAACTTTTACAAAGCAGTAAGTAGTTTAGTTTCTGAAACCGTTAGCCAAATTGAAATCACTTTGGTGTCTGACACCTCATTTTTCCTGAAGTTTGGAAATGAGATGTAGTGAGAGGAGACTAGTCTCCAAGTTAGAGAGACTTCACAGCTCTAGAAGAGAGCGAATAAAAGCCAACCTCCCACACCCCGAAAAGGAAATGCTTCCCAACACCTACATATTAAAAAAAATAAGTTGCATTTTGCATGTTATTCTATTTTAAATAAAAACTGCTTGAAAAACTCTGCAGTGTCGTATATTACAGCTTTTTCTTACATTTCGTTGATGATTTCTCAGAATCAAATTTCTCTTTTCCATCTTTGGCTCTATTTAGCTTGAGTCAGAGTAACTACTCCCCTTAAAAGTATTGGCATTCCAAGAATTTCAAGGGCCTCCAACAAAATGGACAGAGAAATACTCTAGGCTTTGTACTTTGCTTCTATTTCAGTAGAGACCTCTATAATGAACACCCAAGAACCCATCCCATCACCTAGGAATTGAACTATTACACGTTGTGCTATTCAAGACCACCTTTTTAAGCTATATGGAAACATGATTTAATGACCAAAAAGAAAGGCTTTGGACTGAGGTGAGGTGTCATCATCTGTACATCTAAAAATGAACATCTAGAAATGAACCAGTTTTCACACTGAGGAGGACCGGTCCATTTTGTTGGTTGTCAAGTCAAATCATCTTTAAAGACAGGATTTTTATACAACATTTACCATCTCATATGTCACCGTCACGTACAAAATTCCTTTGACAGGACAGAACTCTCACTGAAAACAAGTCTCATCTAGACCACATGAAAAACAAACAGTTCTCTCTAAGATACTTGTTTACACTCACAGGTATTTGGTTGCTCCCAAGATTTAATCTCTATCTCAGAAATCAACATATTTGCACAGAAATGAATTTGTCTTGGCTTCACAGTTATTATATTAAGAGTTACATATATTATACATTATTATAGTATATTAATATTCACAGTTACATATACTACATATGATTATTTATGTATCATTAGTCCTCCCATTTCTTGCTAAAAACACTCAGTGTTTGTTTTGTAAAATAATAAATGAAATTGAGCGTTATCCTTTAAGACGATCAGTACTGTCCCTGGATTTGAACCCAGGACTCAGAGTTTCTGTTTCTCCCTAACCCATGCTATTTTCTGATTCTTTGCTATATTCTAAGAGGACAGATTGAAGTTTAGAAATGACTGTGTCCTAATTCTCCCCTTCCTTCTTTCAAGTCTTTCTTCCCTCCTGCTCCCAAAAGTTTGATTTAAAGGACGGCAAAGATGGCCCATAATGCTTAGGACTTTTATGAATAACGAATACTGTAAGGAAGAAAGCAACATTAGGGTAAAATAAGAGTAAGATGAGACCAAACGAGAAGTTTAGAGATGCCTTTGTAAATCATGCAGGCGATTGCCAATAGAGAGAGATGACTCTTCATAAGGCAAAGGAAGGGAAATAAACACACTTAAGAACCTTCAAGGTTCTTTCATTTAATTTTCAAAAAAAATCACATCCATTTTTATGGATAAAAAAGCAGGCTTGGACAGGTTACGTTGTTGTCCAAAGTGAAACTACAAAAATGAGTAATGGAATCAGTACTGAGTCCACGGCCATTTGACCCCAGCATCTATCTTCTTCTATTTAAAAGCGTAGAGATGTGACATGTTTATGGATTCATGGGGGAAAGGAGGCAGAATTTAAAGTAGAGAATGAAGAATACAAGGAGAGAGAGGAGGCTCTGGTCAGAATGCAGTTATCTCCAAAACTGAAGAAAGACATGGTTAGGGATTTCTGACTGCACAGGCCAAGAAATGATAGAAAGTTGGATTTCAGGGTGCCATGAGGAAAAGTAATATGGATTCATTTATTTATGTGTTTGAAATTTAAGGTCCACCTGGCTCTGTGCTTTTCTTCTCTACACTTCCTGCTTTGGAGGCCCCTGTACCTCTACCTAGTACTCTAGTCTCTTCTGTAAATTCATAGTCTTTATCTCTACAGACTTCTTTGCAACATCATTTAAATACCTTCATGTCTCTTTCAATAACACCTTTTCCTTTGCCCTATCTCTCCCTTCCGCTGTGGCTCTGTTTCTTTCCTACTTCTTTTCAAGCAAATTTATTGAAGTCATTGTTTTTAACTCCCTACTCCCCATTCATGCCTCAGTCCTACCCTGCCAAAATCAATTACCAACAACATGTCATTGCCAATGAAAATGTTAAGACCTACACCTTGCTTTCCCTTTCAGCAGAATTTGCTACTTCTATCATACTTCGGTTTTTATGACATTACTCCTCGTTTTCTTCCTATCTCTGTCTTCAGTATCCTTTGCAGTGTCATCTACTTCTACGTATCTTCTAGGTACTGGTGATCCTCCAAGTTCTGCTGTAGGCCCAATACCTTCCCTATTGTAATCACTGTCCCAGGGTGTCTTATTCATGCCCGTGGAATCATCAGCCATATGTTGATTACTCTTTGGTAACTAGTCTAGTAGTAACTTGACTCTCCAGTCTAGTCCTGCCTCAAGAGTTCCACAGCCTTATTTCCAACTATCTACTGAACATGTGCACTTGGATATTTCATGGACACTTCAAGCATCTCTAAATCTGAACATGTTATATTATTCCTCAAACCATATATTTCTAGAGATTTCCACATCAGCAAATCACTTGCTTTTTTGTTTCCTTCTTCACATACCCATTTCAACTGTATCTAATCAATTGACCAATTAATTTTACCTCCCAAATATTCAGATCTATCTACCTTGCTCCATTCTATCCTAACCAAGAGTGTCTTTTCTCATTCTCACAATAGCCATCAGTCTTAACTGGCTTTCCAACTTCTAGCCTTGTACCAACACCCATTCTCCACATTGTTTTCAGAGTTCATCATGCCACTCTTTTTACTAAAATATTTTGATGAATTCTCTGTGTGGTTTACATGAACTTGAAACTCTAAAATAGCTTACAAGACAGTGTGATCTGATCTCTTCCTCTCTCTCCTACTTCATCTGTGACACACTCTCCTCCCACTTTACGCTGTAGAGACAGAACTTCCTGGAATGCTGTTCCTTTCACTACATCGCCCTACTTTTCCATCTGGCTAACTGCTGTTCATGCTCCAGTTCTCAGCCTAAAATTTTGTTTGAGAGGCCTCCCTGGCTCTCAGGTTAGGTTAGGTTTTGTTCTTCTAAGGTATACAGTGTTCCTTAAATAATAATATTTATCATGCATTATGTTAATTTATCATTGGATTATCTTCCCAACTTGACTGTGAGTTCTGTGAGCACAGGGCCCATGGGAATATGATCACCACAGTATTTGCAAAGTGGAGTCTCTGACACACAGTCAGTTTTCAATACATATTTGTTGAATAAAAGAAGCCAGGAGAACCCAACCTCCAAATATAATCACTTAAAACCAGAAAGTCACTAGGAAGTCTAGGGTAGTCAGACAAAAACTTGTATCCTTTCATCCCATTACTTTGAACTTATCATTTCTTCTTTGTTCCACCAATGGGCAGTGAATACATGTTCCTACAGTGTGATCAGAAGTTCACGCAACAAATTGATTAATAATAGCATTTTATAATTCTTTTAAAAATATAATTATGAAATGTCTGGAAGAAACTGCTTACCATTATCTCTTAGACTTACTAAAAAATAAATACAAACTAACAGTCTGTTTTTCAATTCATAGTGAATATGATTTAATCCAAAAATAGGTTAAGTGGAAATAGCATAAAATAAAAATATAAACTGCTAGACTGACCTATATATTTGCTACTGTCAAAATATTTATAGAAAAATGAAACATCT
Source organism: Desmodus rotundus (assembly GCF_022682495.2). Lineage (NCBI taxonomy): Eukaryota > Metazoa > Chordata > Mammalia > Chiroptera > Phyllostomidae > Desmodus > Desmodus rotundus. The sequence continues at coordinate 86,279,097 of NC_071397.1, forward strand.
TAAGAAAAGTTATAGTGGTCACTTTGACCTAAGAAAATCAGACATGGAGAAATAATAACCATAAATGTGAAAATTCTAAATGAAAGAACTTACATCACATAAAACTTAATGTGAATTTCAAAAGGGGTCAAATCAAAGCCATAGCAAAATTAATTAATCCTACTGAAAATAAGTTTAGTAAGATAAAAATGGAAAAAGAGAATTCAAAGTGGTTTGACTGCTCTTCAGAGATACATGAAAATAAATTAAGTTAGTTTAATGGATTTTTATCTAAAAATAATATTTGGCCAAAGTTTATCATTAAATATGCATATGAACATCAATAAATATACACACAAATATCTATCATTAGCTATATATGTATGTATATCTGTATAAATGTGTATGGATCATTAACTACATGCATATTTATATATACAGATGATAATACACACATACATATATATGAGGTCTGTCTGGAAAAAGTCCAGCCATTGTTAAAATAATGAGAATGGTTTGCATGACGTTGATGTAACCTGGCACCCATGGAGACTGGACTGGAATGCGCATGCGTGAACAATCCTGACTTCACTGTACTAGTCAGTGGGGGTGGTAGACGCCCTTGAGTGAGCATGTGTACTGTGTTGCCATCACATTCAAAATGACTGAGCAAGTGGAGCAATGAATCTGCACCGAATTTTGCATTAAGCTTGAATATTCCTCTGCAGAATCTATGCAGATGACTCAAAAGGCTGCAGCTAAAGGCAACTGGTGATTGGCAGCTTCCTCACAGACAGCATGCCTGCTCATGCATCATGTCTTGTGCAGAGGTTTTTGGCGAAACATCAAATCACCCAGGTGACTTAGCTCCACTGCAGCCCATTTTGGGTGCCCTGTGACTTCTGGCTTTTCCCAAAATTAAAATCACCTTTGAATTTCACACTGTCGATGAAAATCAGAAAAGTATGATGAGTCAGCTGATGGCAATTGGGAGAACTGCGTGAGGTCCCAAGGTGTCTACTTCAAAAAGGACTGAAGTGTCATTGTCTTATGTATAATGTTTCTTGTATCTTGTATCTTCTTCAGTAAATGTCTCTATTTTTCATATTACATGGCTGGATACCTTCTGGACAGACCTCATATATCATTAAAGTAAAATACTAGCATATATGTCTTTGAAACAAAGGACAAAATCAGCTGGGGCAAAACAGCTGGATCAAAATTATTTGTAACCAAGTATTACCTCTTTTGGTCAATCTCATAAGCTCACAAAATTGTCAAGTGAGAATCAGAGGATTACTTGGTAATCACAGAATCAAAACACAAATAATTAATTCTGGTAGAAATAGCCTAAGATGGTCTGAAGTGTCCACCTTCACAGCCAGGACTGGACAGCCCAAATATTTGGGTTTGTAGTTGAAGTTTTCAGAGTTGTGTGTGTGTGGGGGGGGGGGTTGCCAAATTTGGAATGCAAATTATCACCCCCTTACTCCTCAAAATATACCCTCAACTCCCAATAGACTGGTTTTCCCATTTATGCAGAGATACTGTCACATACAATCCCAGCTTTGCCGTTGAGCTCCCCACCTGGAATTCTCCTCTCCTGTTCTTTTATCCACGTCTAAGCCACGCTTTCTGCTGCCTAAGGTCTGTATCGATCAACACAGCTCTGTATTTAACTTTAATAACCCCCTGAATTCCTAGAAAATTTTACAGTTTATAGAAATATTTCCTGGGTGTTTACAATGCTTCTGTCTTGGAGGAATGGCATTTTAAAGGAAAGACAGTATACTATCTGCTTTCCTAACTAAATAATTACTTCCCTGAGGAAAGGGAAAGATGACGCCTTTGTATTCCCCACACTGTCTTGCACATACTAGGCAACTGATGCAAATTTTGTTGCCTTTGAGATTCTAAAGGAAATGGAAATGTCTTTAGAGAACATCCTAGTATAGCATAATTGTGATAGATGTATTTCCCATGAATACACAAGAGAAATGGTAATATTCTATTTGATAATTTGGTTTTAAAAAGCCAAAACTGTGGGATATGCAGAGAAATTATAAACAAATAGCCTTTGGCCATCAAAATATTTTGTTTAGCACTTAAATTTTGTTGTCATTTTCAACTTAATTCGTTGTCAGTCTTTGAAAATCAGAAAAATTCATATTAAAATCTGAACTTAGACTTTCTCTTGAAAAATCAGAAGTGTTGGCAATAGTGGGTCCATATGGGTCAGCCTGGCATTAATTGCCCAAAGCCAAGTATGACATCCCCTTGAGGGGCCTGCACCTGCATTCCACCATTGCCTCTCAGCCCTCTCCAGTTGTACACCTGTAGTTGGATTCATATAAGCATTTGGGATTGCTGTCCTGACCCTACTGTGACTATGTTTGCAGTTAGCTTTAGAATAGCTTACTTTCCTAGAAGCAACCCTCCTTCTCATCAGAAATGTGCCTCTGCTTTTCTGTCCTCATACAGATCAAATAAAATATGATTCAGATCCCATTCTACTGATGTCTGCAGCAATCCAAATAAAAGGTAGCATTCCAAGTATTCAGGGAAAGAAACCAAGCTACTATTTATGTGATGAAATCATAGGATGGCTCAAGAACAAAGGGGATAGATCATTAGTCAGCCAGACAGAATGTAGGATTTGCAGGAACCAGCAGAAAGTTCACTAAAATTATAGCAGAGAGGAGCACATGCGTGCACAAAGAGATGTTCAGAAATTTAGACCCAGCGAAGACAGAATTCCAGCCCAGCTCTGTGAACAACTGTTTCTCTTCTCACACTTGGGATACCTAATTTAGAATGCAGTAATGAGCCTCGATTGTCACACAATTTCTCAAAAACACTGCACAGCACAATCCACACCAAACGACACTGAGGTTTCAGCAGTTTGTAAAAAGTTGATTTATCATGAGAATACATTAGGGGTAAGATCCAGAAGGCTGAAAGAAGAACCGACTGAGTTCAATCAAGGGGAAATAGAGACAAAAATAAGTGGTTTTATATAGAAAAGAATAAGAGGATATTTAAGGGGCTTTTGGTTAACATCACGTCCAAGAGACAGAATGTCTGCTTGTTACTGAAGATATTGTAAAGGTTTTAAGTAAGAATGTATCACTATAAGAGCAGAGTCCATATACTCTAAACTCTGCCCCCAAACTGTTGGACCACGGGGTTTTTAACAAATTGTTTAGTGAGAAGGCACAGCCTGAAAAGACTTGGGAGATCTTAATTTTCTTGTTTTACAAGTGAAGACACTACAGTGCCGACAATGTGCTAAGGCCATACATTCACCAAGAATTTGCTGAATATCTTCCTGATGTGCAAAGATTAACCATCCAAAATCATTGTCCCCAGATAACTAACAGTCTAATAGGACAAAAGGGCAGCAACCCCAAACAGTATATATTCATGAAATAATTGATGATGATAATAATTGTCAGTTACCAAATACTACAGTGTGCCATATGCTGTGTTGACATATGGTGTCATGTCATTTTTTAATTCTCCTGAACTTTTTACATGTAAATATAATTGTTTAAACATTAAAGATGCAATGATTGAGGCTCAGGAATTAAACACACTCATTCACTCAACAAATAATTCTAATTGAAGGTACATGAAATATAGTAGTGATCACAAAAAACAAAAGAGATAGTGTATATATACCAGCGACATGTGCATGTGTGTGTACACACATACACACACATGTATACATACATAAGTCTGGCAGGAATAAGTGGTATGAAGAAAAATAAAATAAGGCAAAAAGATAAGAAAAGGAAGACAGTTGTTTTTACAAGGTAATACTTAAGAAAAGTCTTCAAGCAAGTGAGGAGAAGAGCCATGGAAATATTGGGAGATGAATAGTCCAGGTGTATGGAATGTAAAATGCAAAAGCCTGAACCAAGAGTAGATGTGAGAAATACATTCCCTATTTCTTACAGGTCAAAACATAAATCAGACATGAACCCTTCTTTCAAGAAACTTAAAATTTACTAAAAAGATAAAATATGTGCTTAATAAAATTGTAGAGTAATGAAACAGATAAAAATAAAATGAAAGTTCAAAAGAGGTAGATATTTTGTTTAACTTGGCAAGAAGAAAATTACTGCAGCTCAGAGGAGACTGAAAACCTCCCAGAAGTGGCTTTAGAACTCTGCCTTTAAGAATCGATCATTTGACCACTGAGAAGTTGGATATAGGTTAAGTTCTTGAGAGTAAGAAACACTTTCTACCCAGTGGAAAGAACTTGATCAAAGTTCTGTGAAAAACAAATACATGGAATACACTAAAAAAATAGAGCTTAAGGTCTAGTTAAACCAGAAGAGTTTATTAGACATTAACTGTCTCTAAGGGCAGGGAAACTCAGCTATGACGGGACCTACCATATGGAAGGGAGCAAAAATACCCAAAGTTCAGCAAGAAGAGTTAAGGCCAAAATATGGGTGAGGAAAGTAGATGGAGGGTTTCTAAATAAAGATTGGGTTCTACCTCTAAGAGTGAGGAGGGCTAGAAATGTCCCAGATTCCAAGAGCACAGGCCAGTTGGCAACCTTCAAACATCAGCACAGTCCAGAGAGAATAGCCCAGGACTGATAGGATGTGCTAGTTGAGAGCAGGCAGTTCAGAGCCCTTTCTGAATTGGGCAGATTCTTATAAGATAATATGAGGACTAAGCCTACAGCAGCCTCTCCTCCTTATTGTTTTTAGGAGTTCTGCTTAGGATGACTGGAGATGAATTGGAGTCAGAGAGAAGCATGTCTCCATAGGGTACCTTAACCCTTTAACTATGGTGCAGAAGGGAGCTTCAAGGAGAGTTCAAATAAATCTTAGAATTCCACTTAGAAAACTTTGATAATTCCACTTTATCAAACAATGCCTACCCACATTTGCCCTTTATTAATTTTCTACTTCAAAATTATTTAATATTGAGACTAGGACTTTCTACTCCTCAATCAATTCATCGTTCTTATCAAATCTCTTTGATACAGTCCTACTTTAGTCCCCTGATCCTTCCATACTGGCTCTTCCTGTTTGCATAACTCCTTCTCCAGCACGGACCACGCTTTTTCTCTGCATTCTCATCAGAAACCTCATGTGTCTCACCCCACTAAACCTAGCAAATTCCCTCTCTGGGGGTCATTAAGCCATCTGTTTCCTGTATCTGTACACCGGGTGCTGAAAACACCCAATTACTTGACTCAGCTGGTTTGCTGCACTACAGAATGATAGTGTCTGGTCTTAGTTGGACTCTCAGAAAAAAATCATTCCACAAACTATCATTGCTTACTACTTTCCTAATATGTGCAAAATGTGTCAAGTGCTGAGATATATGTTAAAAGTAATAAATATTTATGCAAGTTTGAAAATTGAAGCACTCTTGAGATACTTGAAATGATTAAGATGCATTAACTCTTTTTACATTCCCTTTTACCATAAGGATGATGGCTTCTTAGAATCTCTAAGATCAACCTCCAAAAAAACAGATCTGAACAAGAGCAGAGGTGAGTTGTCAGCACCCATAGAGAGCAGCACCTATCAGAGCGTGAACTGAAAGGAGGAAGCACTGACTTCCAGCACCTTTCTTGCTCTCCTTCCCCTTCGGAGGCCTGGGGTCTCTAACATTCTTTGAACTGCCTCAAATTTCTGACTATATTGTCCAGTCTTTCCTTTCTAGGCAATACTCTCAGCTAGAAACTCATCTTGCATCTTATTTCAATTTGTTTTAGAATGTATTTATTGTATATTTACTATGTGCCAGATCCTTTGCTGAAGATACAAACATGAAATATGACACCTTCAATGAAGTCACTGAATTGCCCTTTGAGCTTCCACTAAACTGACACTTTATGATTGTTTTTATTGTCTTAATTTTATAAAGGTGTCATAGGTTCATATGTAATTGGTATTTTGGGAAATGGATGAGTACATTTATTCCTTAGAAAAAAGTAAAACAGTCAGAGGATGGGTAAGCCTCTAGGTAAGTCCTAAGGTGGATATGCAGAAAGCTGAAAACTTTAGATACTGTCATCTTACCTTTGCCAAATAAAAGGATCTGCAGGTGCACAGTAAGGGTGATGGAGACATGGACGGATGGGAACTCTAGTGACAGAAAAGGTCTAGTGAGAAAAAGGTCTGCTATCGGTGTGGAAAGCAAAGATAACATGAGCATACACTTAAGTGCCTAGCCTACTAAATTAATAGGTTTTTAAACCTGTCCTGTCTTAATACCCAAATGTTAGTTTACTCAAAGGTAGATGCTTGCTTATTAGCCCCCTCTTTATAGTAAAATTTTTTACTAGGACCCTTTGAGATTAAAACACGGAGCACTACATAGCAGTTGTTGAATAATGTACTTATCTTTTAAACAATTTTTTTTTAGTTTCTATATTGTCTGAGACAGGAGATTAGAAAAGCAAATGAGACTAAGCCTCCCCCTCCAGAGCACACACTCATGGGAGGCAGTCCGATGCTCTGATATGATTCAGGGCACATGTCCTCACATCACATGTTCATGACACCAATCCCAATTCTGCCATTTTTAAGTTAATTACTTAACCTCACCATTCCTCAGTTTATATATATAAAACTGAGTTTATATATATAAAACTTGTATATAAAATGGATATAGTTATGGTATTTGTTTTATAGCATTATGCTGAAGATGAAATGAGATAATGCAAGTAAATATTGTTCAGTATAATGCTGGTTCACAGAAAATGCTACGTGAAGTCTAGCCATTATTTTTAGCCTTGGTACTTGAGGCATAACTAACTAAGGGTATGAGAATGTCAATCATAGGTAATAGTAGAAGTTTCTAATGATTTTATAAATTTATGAAAGATATGACAAATTTCACCTCAACTGAATCAAATCTGTTTACATGAGAAAGGGACACCAAATTCCCCACTCAGGGATCAGCTGAAAGAGGAATGTTTTTTCTTTCTTTTGGCCATAGATAATGATTTATCTCTTAGCTCTACTTTCTTCATTCTCTTTCTGGTAACCTCATTTAGATATCATGACTATTTCCTATCCACAAAGGTCGAACTAAATTGGAAAATAGATGGCTGGCTTCCTTTTTCAGATTGGAGTAGACCTCCAAAAGTAGGGTTCAGCCAAGAACATCCCCTACCATGCAAAGTCAGCAAAAAGGCTTAGGCAGCAAATGCTGGGATGGAAAAGAGGTCATTAATCTCAGTCACAACCTATCGCAAACACACATCTGCATAACCATTGGCTCTAAGTCAAAGGAATTTCTAAGGACAGGGAAAATTCAGACACTCCAAATCTAGTAAACTTGGCTATACACTGCAAGAATCAACCTTCTTGATTAAAAGCATGTGAGCTGCAGGGAAAAGTGGTTCTAAAGGACAGTAGACCAAGAACTAAACATATAAAATATCCTCTTCCTCTACTCCTATGATCCAGACTTCAGAGAGAAAAGGATCAGGAAGTAAGAAGTGGGAGAAAGCATGTGAGATCATAGGGCCCGCTCATTAGTTTTACTGATTTAGTCAACAACAACAACAAAAATCCTGAATGTCTACCATGTCTCAGGCTCTGTCAGATGCTTGGTCTAACATCCAAGCCAAGGCATGTGGTAGGGGTAGTGTTTAGCACACCATCAATTTACTCTGGAATATAAGCATCTCTAACATTTCAAGCCAAATATATATATTTCACAACAAACACAAACAGGAGCATGGATCACCAGGAGATTTATACAATTAACAGAAATAAGACAATCATGTGTTCAATCAAACCTTGAAAAATAAAGTCACCAGGAGCTAAGCCCTTGTTACGTGCTGAAGGAACAAAGTATAATTGTGACTGCTCATATGCAAAAGAAGGTTTCGTTTCTACCGTTTTTCTTGATCATGAATGTCATCTGGCATACGTGGCTAGAACTATTGATGCAGTGGGACAAAGAGGGCGTGCCCTTCCGTTCAGATGACTGATGAGTGAAGTTTTGGAGTGGAAGGAACCATCCTTCTGCTGGTCACCCTCACTGGGAGCACACTGATATCAGCCTCATGTGAGTGGGCCTCCAGTGGAGAGTGGAATATTAAGCAGGAGCCAGATGGAGACTAGACACAGAAGATCTCGGTTTCTTGTCATCACCAAGTTTAATATATGCAAGGATGTCAGGGTGTTATGAACTGCATCTCCTAAAATTTCATATGTTGAAGTCTTAACCCCCCAGTGCCTCAGAAACTGATCTTATTTGGAGATAGAGTCTTCATAGAGTTAAATTAATATGATAAAAAGGGAAGTTTTGGCAACAGACACACACACAAGGAGGATGCCGTGTGAAAATGAAGGCAGAGATCAAGGTCATGCTTTCACACCCAAAGGAATGCTAGAGATTGCCCATAAACCACCAGAACCTTGGGAAGAGGGGCAGAATGGATTCTTCGTCGTGTTCCTATGGAGCCAACTCAGATGACACCTTGATCTTAGACTTCCAGCCTCTGGGACTGTCAGACCAAATTTTTATTGTTTCAGCCACTCAAGCTATCAAAATTTTTTCAAGTTTATATGTTAAGAGTTTTTCAAGTGAAGAGATTAAAGAGCAAATATTAGCTCCTCAGAATGAGCCTCCCAAAGTAAGGAGAATGTGCTATTTGAAAAGTCCCTGTCTTTGGAAAGTGCACCCTAGATCCTCACTATTTATTTCCAGCCGACACAAAGAACTGTTCCTTTACTTCAGTGTCAAATAACCAAGTTTCGGTGACTACACCTAAAAAGCAGTAATTCACCTAAGTTGTTGTACGTACTGCCTGTCTCTGCACTACCTCATTTTGTCTCATGAGCAGGGCACTAATGAACAAAAAGCCCAGAACAGACCAAAGATGGGCAAGTGTGGATGCATTAATATTTACTATGAAATCATGGTTATGATAACTCTTCTGTAAAGTGAAAACTGTTTAAACAAGTCTTCCTCGTTTCCTTGTTCTAGGCTTATAATCATCACCATTAAAATCTGGAACACCAAACCAGAGCATAATGAAGTCTTGTGACTTAGAAGTTAGGAGAACAAATTCTAACCTAGGTTTAGTCAGGCTAGCTATATAATTTGCATGTCCCAGTGCAAATAAAAATGCAGGGCTCCTTAGTGAGAAGAAGGAAAAAAGAATTGAATGTACTAAAATACAGAGCTACTTGTTTTCTTTGCATGAATTTTACCATTTATCTTTATATTGTGCAATGATGGTTTGAAGAGAAAATATAAGCGCATTTAACTCAAATGCAAAATCACTGAGACCACACAATCCATATTTCTAGTCTGAGTACATATGTGTTTTGTTCTTACCAGAGGAAATGCACAGAAAGAACTCAACAGCTTTTATTTCAATTTCTGATGCAAATATATACATCCTACCAACATTCTCCACCCTCAGGCTACCGAGGGGTAAGAAAGATTAAAAGTTAAAGGAACTATGGGTTGCCCTATCTTGACCTTTCCTTCTGTGTTCTGTTCAGCATAGAGATTGGCTAATACAAGGAAGTCGCATAACTAAAAAAGGGTATGATAGTGCTCCTCGGTCATTTGGTTTCTAGGAATATTATTTTCTTCTGTGTTCAAAACAAGTTCTTAATAGGATGGAAAGTGTAGTTTCAGGGTTGTCAGGACCCCACCAGTACCACCCCTGTTTACTCATAGACCTAACACCCTTACCTTTTACTCACTTTGCGTCTTGTTGAAATTTGCACATCATGAATCTACCCGAATTCTATGTGCAAATGAAGTAACAAGGAACAGCACACTCTTCATGGTTCCATTACACTTCTGTTCCCAATTACAAGGTCAATGATAAAATGATCAAGAATTTTTGGACAGTGACAAAAGAACATCACACTGAGCATGAATCCTGTGTAATCACTTCACACAGTTTACATGCCCACAAATTGGGTTCTCACCTGGATTCTCCCAGTAACTTGCCATGTCCTTCAGCAATTTGTTAATCTCTGCAGGACTCGTATTCCTTGTCTGTGAGATGAGAAGGGACAAACCCTCATACTACTTAGAAATTCAATGGATATATCATCTTCATGGTCTTTCTTTCCAATCTTATCAATTCTTTTAGCGGCCTCATGAATCCTACTCACACAAATAAAACACACCTCCACGAAGGCAGGAACTTTGTCTTGTTCACAAATTGTATATACAATGAATAGAACTGGGGCTTAGAATGTAGTTTCTCTATAATGAAAGAAGGAATAATTAGCACACTCCCCTCGCCATGCTACCTACCGTATTTTTCAGGCTATAAAATGCACTGGACCATAAGACCTATCTAGGTTTTAGAGGAGGAAAATAGGGAAAAAAAAAAAACCCGCTCAACTGCCACCCCTTGCCCCCACCCAGCGAGCCAGGTAACCTACATTCAGACTATAAGACGCACTCCCACTTTCCTCCAAAATTTTGGGGGGGAAGTGCATCTTATAGTCTGAAAAATATGGTAATCTTCCTCTCTCTCCTGTCTATATATAAGATCTAGGATAAAGATTCTAGAGACAGAGCACATTGAAGCCAAAGGCCAATGCTAGCCTAATGTAATTTTGATGATTAATGCAGTTAATACAAATATAAAGCCAATATTTTAAATTTTGAAGATTTCACATTATAATATAGAATCCCAGGTATATATTTAAAAACCTAAAGAAATGGCACTACTCTCATGTTTGTCTTTGCCCTACTAGGCTTTCCTGGCTCATGAATGTCATCTGCCGAGTCCCCACTAAATAAATACTTGATTAGTGATCCCTGCTGTAGACCATCGGGGGAGATATACAGTAGATGATCCTGGTGACCTCGAGTCACCCCACAGCTACACAGCTTATTGAGCATTTTTTGGGCTTTCTTCTCAGGAGCAGGGTTCTAACAAGCCCACTGACACAGTGCTTGTCCAAAGGCATGAGCAAGGGAGTCTTCTCACACCCAACCCTTTCCTGTATCCCCTTGGCGGTGTCTTTTTGCATCCCCAAATCACCCAGAACAATAGAAAACTTCTAATAAGTAAATAAATAATGCTTAGCAAGGTCATAATAAATCAGTGAGCTACTCCTTCTCAAAAGCAACTTTGTTTTAAGAAGCTGTGACTAAAGGTTGAAATACTCTACCCATACTCAGGTAATGCTCTGCCTGAATATGTGTGTGTGTGTGTATGTGTGTGTATGGAGAGAGAGAGAGAGAAAATATGAGACTGGACATCATATTTATGACCAGATTTCATTTTCCATATATATTATGTAAATATGTATTGGAATCAGAAAGATTATTACAAATGAAAATTTTAGTTTTCATTTGATAGTGACAATCTATATATTCTTACAGTTCAAGACCCTATTTTTCTAATAATATATTAAAAAACAAGCCAAACCAAAGTGCTTCAAAACATGTATTCCAGTGCATGAGGGAACCAAAATTAGTCCTAAAAACATGCTTATGCCGAATCCCTCATCTTGAGGATTTTACTATTCTTCTTCTCGGAACTCACTTTAAAATTCAGTGTATTTTAAACCACACAAGTAAAAAAAGGAAACTGTATCTCCATGTAAAATTAAATTTATCTGGAAAAATTAATTTGAATTCTAACATAAAGTGTGATCTTTACAAGTATTATTCTAAAATTCATGCCAAAAATGAGTGTTTGTACAATTTACTGCCTCACACATAATTTCTTCTTACATAAAGTACTTGAATAATTCATTAATTTTTTCCTTGACCATTAGCTTAACAGTTCTCAACAAGGCCATCAATTGGTGTTATTTTATTTATTTTATGGTTGCCACTGAGGTTAAATTACTCTTACAAGCTTCAACACTTGCTTTTATCCAGGGGAAATTTTATTTGCTGGTATGTTTGAACACTTGCAGTACACTCGTAAGCTTGGGACAGTGATTGTTTTACCTTTCCCCCCAAATCTTGGGATCCTTTTTCCCAGGGCCCTGCGGATGAGTGTTCTGGAGACAGTGTTTAGGCTTTGCGGGCCACCTTGCTTGGCAGGGAGCTTGGGGAAGACCTTTCAAGATTTTCCTCATCCACTTTGTCCTAAACTAAAACATGCTCTTATTTAAGTGGCTTAGACTCTTACAAGTCCCCATTCCTGTATATCAGATACGTATAGCCTGGATTTTTAAATAATAATCACCTGCAGTAAGCCTTTTGGTGCTTTGGGTAAGAAATTGTTTCCACATTACCTATTCACACAGGTTTTTGTTATTGAGATGTTAATATATTTTTCCATCTAAGCCTCTAACGTTATTTCCTTATCTCCTTGTTGGCTCCTTTGATCCCGTCAACCAGAGAGCAAGAGAGGAACACAGTAATGTACAGAACATGGACTTTACCCACATCAGGCCTGGGTTTGAATTTTTGCTGGGCTTCCTGGCCGTGTGACGGGTGTCCACAGGGACACCCGAGCATGAGTTTCCTCCATAGGACAGGTGTGAGGATCAAATAAGCTAATGCATGTATACAGTAAAAAGGTGTCACAAAAATGGTTGTTACCCACTATTAGTATTATTCCTTTGTCTACTTTAATACCAATACTTTACCTGTATTAAAATAAAAATTCTTGTATAAAATTTTATATATATATATATATATATATATATATATATCCTGTTTGGAAAGTTCAACTATTGTTAATATAATGAGAACAGTTTGCACGACATCAAAGTAACTTGGCAGCCAAGTAGAGTGGACTGGAATGCACATGCATGAACAATGGTGACTTCAGTGTACTGGTCAGTGGGGGCAGTACAGTCCGTTGAGTGAGCAAGTGTACTGTGTGGCCATTGCATTCAAAATGACTGAGCAAGTAAAACAAAGAATCTGCATCAAATTCTGCATTAAACTTGAACGTTCCACCATGGAAACTATTCAGATGATTCAGAAGGCCACAGCTATGGGCAACTGGTGACTGGCAACTTCATTATGACAATGTACCCACTCATGCATCATGTCTGGTGCAGAGTTTTTTGGTGAAATATCAAATCACCCAGGGGACTCGGTTCCCCTACAGCCTAGATTGGGCACCCTGTGACTTCTGGCTTTTCCAAAAAATAAAATCACCTTTGCAAGGGAAGAGATTTCAGACTGCCTATGAAATTCAGGAAAATATGATGGGACAACTGATGGCAGTTGGGAGAACTGTGTGAGGTCCCAAGGAACCTGCTTTGAAGGAGACTGGGGCATCATTGTCCTATGTAGAACATTTCTTGTTTCTTGTATCTTCTTCAATAAATTTCTCTATTTTTTATATTTCATGGCTGGATAACCTCTGGACAGACATATATATTCAAATAAAGACATAGCATATATAGTTATATATATAATTTTATTTGATCTTTCTATTAACCTTATGAAGTAGGTAAAGCAGATACTATTCTGCTGTTACAGAAATGAAGAAATCGCGGTCAGAATACTTAAGGACCCACTGCCATGATTAAGGACTAATAATTCCAGGGGTTTGACCCAGGCCTTCTGACTAAAGCTTTATTCCATGTTACCGCACTTTTTTGACTATCTATTTCCCGTTTCTCAAATGATTTATGAGCCTGTGTCAAGTAACTGTGAAGTGTTTGTAAAAGTAGGTCATTATCAGTAGTAGTAGTATTAGCAGTGCATTTGCACATGTCGAGGAAAAAGATATAGATTAAGAAATAGCCTGCTGAGACTGGATCCGCATTCACGCTTTGATGTTGACATCACACAAGGAAAGGGTTCAATAGGAAGTGATCAGCAGAGAACAGGTTTTATCTATTTTAGTGGATTCATTTTTTGACACCAACAATTTGACATTCGGAGCAAATTTCATTTCAACAATGGGAAGTCTTTGTTGTCTTCCTCAGGATGTCTGAAAAAATATAAAATTTTTTTGAAAGATGAAAGACCTCAGAGACTGAGGTCAAGAAAAGTGCAAGATGTTCCAAAGAATGCTGTCTGGGCAAGCCATTTCAAAATATTAAATGGGTTACTGTCCTTCAAAACTACACCACTGGGAGCTATATAATTATATTTTATATGTGGCATGTCTTATTTTTTTATATGTCCCAGGAGTTTTGAAGTACTTTGTAACTGACTGTTTCTTCACCCCCCACCTCTGAGTAATGACAGAAGAGTTAGTGGTTCTGACTTTTGCATCTAAACTGCTTGCATATACGCCTTTGATGCACCTAGAGCAAATTGGAATGAATGGGGTACATTTGGTATAGTACATATTATAGTTGTTCTTCACAGCCACGGTGCTAGAATAAACATACAGTTTGACTTTGGAATATAAAGACCACTGGTCCCATCCACGACACTGTAAAATATTAGCTTATCAACTAAAGAATCCATTGTATACTTGATTTCTATGTATTTTCCCAGGAAATGACCCTGCCGTAAAAGGTCTCTGCATTTGTTTGGTGAGAGAAAAAGCGTAACCCAAGGAAAGGGGCAAGCACTGGGCTGGAAGATGTCTTCAAAGCCCCGCATTCAACCTGTACAATGATTTATTTAACAAGCATGTATTGAGCACCTACTGAATGCTCCAAGATGGTAGCAAAGAATTATCTGTACAAAGAAGAGTCCTATCCGAAGTAGGAGTGAAATGCACAAGTAGCTTCAGATTTATAGACTCATGACTTGCTCTCAGACCTTTATCTTATAAATAACAAGCTCAGTCCCACTGCTAGGGGGCTTCCTTCTGATACCCAAGTAAGGGCCTAGGAATGATACGCACCCAGAACATTTGTGCCTCGGGATATAGGATGCCTTGGGATACCATCTCTTCTGGTCCCTTGACCATTAATACACACTGCTTGTTTTCTTTAAATGTGTAATGATTTTTGCCTCAAGAATCATAAAAATGCTGATAAGATTATTTTCACTTTTCATCAGTTCCCTGGGAAGACTGGATTGAGAAAAAATATATAGACTAGTAAATTTTTGTTATTTATATGAATAGTTGATCTAAGAATGAAGTGAAACTCACTGATATGGTTAAACTATCTGCAAAAATCCACAGATGTGCCTTGCAAAGCCATATATCAGGGTCTTCTGTTGATATATATCCAGGAAAGCGTTGTAAAGGAGAATTATCCCAATCCTACTGAGAACCTAGAAAATAAAAACTAAGCCATGCATAGTGAACTGTACTTTTTTTCACTTATAAATATAAAACTTCAGTCAAAGTAGCTTTATTCCAATCCATTCACACTCAGTCTATTTTTGACTATTGGCATCTATTTCTAAATTAATTTATAACAAAATTACTGGACTCCACTCTTAGTCAGTGTGAAATAAGTGGTATAAGACTTTTCTTCATGATCCAAATGACAAGACAATAGGTAGGAATTAAGAAAGTAAACAGTGCTCCTGCCTCCCAGTAAAGAGAAAAATTTAGATAATATGCACAATTATAGTTCTTTTGAAGCCATCACAGAACTGATGTCACAGAGTTACCAACTAACCTAAAATCTAAGGAAAGATAAGCACCCTAAAGTACAGACAAATGCAAGCATTTGCTCCCATGGAGAAAGAGATGCCAGAGACCCCAGACACTGGTAAAAGAACTCAGATATAATGTTTCGAGTATTGCTAAGGATCAATTCCATTCAATCTCTTTTAGAAAACAGAAGGGTAGGAGAGCTTCCCAGCTCATTTTATGATGCCAGCATTACTCACTACTACAACCAGACCAAGACATTACACAAGAAGTAAACTACGGGCCCATATCCTAGTGAATATACATCTACAAACCCTGCACAAAATATTGGCTAATGAAGCCAAAAAATATGTTTTGAAAATATGTCATAATCAAGTGGGAATGTTAGGCTGGTTTAACACTTTTAAAAAATCAATGTAATTCACCATATCAACACACTGACAAATATATAAAGTACTTGCTTGTTTCAATAGAAGCAGAAAATAGATTTGTCAAAATCGAACATTTACTCCTGATCAAAAAGAATTTCTCAGCAAACTAAGAGTAGAAGGGAATTTTCTAAATTCAAAAAGGCACCAGTGAAAAAACTGCAGTTACCATCATACTCAATAATAGAAGGATTGCTTTACCTCTCAAGATGAGAAACAAGACAGAGCAATCCATTGTTACTAATTCTACTTAATATCATTCCGGGGATTATAGCCATTGCAATAAGTCAAAAACTAGAAATGGAAGGTATACAGATTGAGAATAAAATGCCTCCATTCACCAAAAAGGACACTGGTAATTGTGATGACTGATTATAGAAATCAAGACCTAATAAATAGAGAGATTACCATGCTCACACAATAAATGACCCATTCTTTTTAAGACATCAATTCTCTCTAAACTTTTCTATAACTTCAACAAAGTCTCAATTAAAATCACCAAGTTTTTTTGTATAAATTGTTAAGCTAATTTGAAAATTATTACATGAAATTACAAACCTCAAATATACAAAACAATTTTGAAAAGAAATATCTATATTAGAGAGTATACATTACTAGATTTTAAGACTTACTAAAAAGTTGTGTGAATCAAGATAATATATTATTGACATAAGAATAGATATCTAGTTCAAAGGAATTCCAAAAACAGATCTAAACTTATGTCAACTGATTTTTGACAAAGATGTCAAGGTAATTCAATGTATGAAGAGATTATATTTTCAACAAATAGTGTTGAAATTTAGAAAACAAAATCAACCTTTTTAACATTGGTTAGACAAACATTTCTTAGATAAGATACAAGCGAAATAAGCCAGTCAGAGACAGACAAGCACTATATGGTTTCACTCACACATTGACTCTAATGAACAAAATAAACTAACAAACAGAATAGAAAAAGACCTGCCCTAACTGGTGTGGCTCAGTTGGTTCAGTGTCACTCCACAAAGCACAAGGTCCAAGGTTAAATTTCAGGTCAGAGCACATGCCTGGGTTGTGGGCCCAGTCCCTGGCTGGGGGTGCATGTGAGAGGCAACCGATGAACGTTTCTCTCTCATACTGATGTCTCTCTCCCTCTCTTTCATTCTCTCTAAAAATAAATAAATAAAATCTTGAAAAAAATAGAAACAGATGCATAGAGAACAGACTGACAGCTGTCAGAAGGGCAGGGGTTTGCGGGGCTGGGTGAAAAACCTGAAGGAATTAAGAAAATTCATCAACATAGACAACAAACAGTACAGTGATTACCAGAGGGAAAGGGAGGTGGTGAGGAAAGGTAAAAGAGGGTGTAGGGGGATAAATGTTGATGGAAGGAGACTTGACTTGGGTGGTAAACACACAATATAGTACACAGATGACGTATTAATAGAATTTTACTTTTAAAATGCAATTATCAGAAAAAACACAATCCAATTTAAAAAATTTAGCAATATAGTTGAGAAACATAAATGAATGGCCACTAAGCAGGTGAAAAAATTACCTACAACATTAATCATCAGATAACTAAATTAAAACCACAATAAGATGCCACTTTATATCCCCTAGAACGTTGAAAACTTTAAAAGCACGAACATCAAATGGAGATGAGAATGTAGAACAATTGAAATTCTCATACATTCCTTGTAGGTGTGAAAAATTGTAAATCACTTAGGAAAACTCTTTGGTGGTGTCTTACAATTAAATGTGTCCTTAAAAATATCTACAAAAAGACTCGTTACAAGAACGTTCACAGAAGCTTTATTTTTAATAGCCAAAGTTGAAAACATCTCAAAGTACAAGAGAACAGTTAAACTTTTCTGATATCTTTACATAATGGAAAATTACTCAACAATTCAAAGGAATATTCTACTGATACACACAAGAATGGGGATGAATATTAAAAACATTATGCTGACTAAAAGAAGCCAGACACTAAAGAATATATCCTATATAATTTCATTCACCTGCAGTTCTAGTTCAGAAAAAGCCTCTCACTGCAGGAGGGCGGTATGCGGTTTCCAGAAGCCAGGGTGGAGGCGTGCCCTCCAGAGCAGCCAGAGTGCTGGCAGTGGCAGCCCGAGGGCAGCAGTGGGTGTGATTTCCCCTGGTTACACACACAAACAGACAATATCCCCTCCGTAGGCGTGTAACCAGGGCACACTGTCTGTAGATATCTTAAAACAAAAATTGAATGTACCAAAAAAATGTCAGATTATTTCTATCACTACGTACTGGTGATTCTAAGTCACGTCCAAGACAAATTTCTCCTCACCACCGAGCTTTCTCCCCCCCTGGTAAGCCCATGGGCAATGGAAATGTTGAGGGGGGATGAATGTATACATTTGTCAAATCTCATCACATTGTACACTTAAAATCAACGTACATTATTTTATGTAAATTACACCTGATGACCATTGATTTTAAAAGTTAAAAACATAAAATTAGTGAACATCATTAAATACAGTGTACAGTTTCAGCAATCTTGATGCATGTCACAATGAATAAAATATATTCTTAGTCTCAGGGAAGTCACTCTTTATTGGAGGATGGATAGTGTTATCAGGGTACTATCAGACTGTAATAAATAGTAGAATAGAGGTATTAATAAAATAGTTGGCAAGCAACAGTAGGTATTATGACCCGGGAATATCTAAAGAAGTTTCACAGAGAAGACAAGAAGGCTGCTCCCTGCTGGAGGGAAAACTGACCGGCCTTCGCCATGGTCATCTGCGAGAGCTCAGTGAGGGGAGGTCTCCCATATAGAGCAGTCTGTGGAATTTCATCTTGTCTCTCTCAGTGTGAGAGCAGAGGCAGTGAGCAACACAAACAGGAGTGCAAGGCCAGTGTGCCAAGGCAGATGTGCACATCATTAAATACAATGATGTTGTAATGCACATCTGAAGTTGTAATGCACGTCTACCTACCATCCACTGACACGCAAACTGAACGGTACCCCAACTGCTGCGCAGGGCCGCGATCCTAAACACAGGGCGGTGAAACTTCCGGGGAGGGAGAGACTGCCTCTGGATGGAGGGCTAAGAGGAGGTACCCTGAAGGGAGTCCTATTTAAACAAAACTGTAAGAAATGGGTAGAATTTCTAGAAATTGCAGCAGCAAAGCACGTAAGAGTAGAATAGGAAGAGACAGCAAGAAAGCAGGTTGATGTTACTAAAGATGTGAAGAGAGGAAAGGGTTGGGTGAGTTTTAGGAATTTATGGAGGTATCTCAATTTTAGCATGAATATCTGAATTACTTGAGATTTCTATTTGCTGTGATAAAACAAAGAAATAGTAAAGTATAGAAAGAATGAAGTTTTGCTGGAACATTAAGGAATATAACATAAAACAAAGAACAGAAAAATGGATTTGAAAAAGCAATTTGTAGCCAGACTATTAAAAACTGTGAAGGTCAGGTTCACACACCTCCACAACCACGTACATTAAGTACTTGCAAGCAAGGTAGCATAGCAGCGTGCATAGGTGCAGAAGCCCTGAGGCCGGACTGCATTGGTTACCATGCTCCCGCTCTACCTTTTATCTCTGTGTGACCCTGTCAAGTCACTTAATGCCACTGTGCATTGCTTTCTTCTTTGAAAAATTGCTATATTACCTAGTCAGAGGTTATGTTGGTAATTAATTAAATTAATACAACCAAAGTGTTATAGAAATGTTAGGTCTTATTATGTGTGCCTGTGTATGTGTGGGTGTATACACATACTGACTTATAGGCCACATTATTTCGTGTTTGTTTTTTTGTTATACTCTCTGGGGGAAGTCATTGTTCCCTACAGCAAGGGTCCCCAACACCCGGGCCTCAGACCATTACTGGTCCAGCCTGTTAGGAGCCAGGCTGCACAGCAGGAGGCGGACTTGAATGGAATTCGCTCGCATCACTCAGAAACCATCCCTCACCCCGTTCCCATCTGTGGAAAAATTGTCTTCCACAAGACCGGTCCCAGGTGCCAAAAAGTTTGGGGACCACTGCCCTATAGCACAAAATGAAACCAACAAGTATCTAGCATACACCATGTAGGGGACTTCCTTGCATCTGAATCCAGGAAGTCAGTCTGATAAACATCACAGTTTTTTCTCCACCCAGCCAACTCTAACTGGAACCATATGGGTATTATGAAATCTCAACCTTGAACTGCCTTCTAACACAGCCAGGAGCCCAAGTTTATTTAAGCCTTTGAACTTCTGTTTTCCCTATGTATGAGATGAGAGTATTTCTCCATCAATATTTAAAAGCTAGTACCAAATGACCTTGAGTATGGTTAGTTTTCTGTATCAGCTCATCTCTTTTGGTTTGGCTCCAGTGAAGTTTAAGGAAGTGATTTGATTATAGAAGGAGCTGAAATTCTACTGACTACACATTTCTAATCTCAGTGGAGACATTTATGCATTTTATTAAATGCTCACCTGGTATCTAACCATCTTGGGAAAGTTTTATCACAAGTACTTGCCAGGGTTCAACCAGAGAAGCAGAACCATTAGATTTTACATGGAAATATGTTTTAA
Source organism: Desmodus rotundus (assembly GCF_022682495.2). Lineage (NCBI taxonomy): Eukaryota > Metazoa > Chordata > Mammalia > Chiroptera > Phyllostomidae > Desmodus > Desmodus rotundus. The sequence continues at coordinate 86,299,514 of NC_071397.1, forward strand.
GGGATTTCACACTAGTGGAAAGTGGTTAAGCAGTGTTTTGGAGATTTGACTTTGGGTGGTTAACACAAATATACAGATGATGTATCATGGAATTGTACACTTGAAACCTATATTATTATATTAACCAATGTCACCCCAATAAATTTAATTTTTAAAAAAGAACAAAGTGGGAGGGAACAAGAACAAGCTGGGGCTCACATGCATAGAGCTGGACCTGAAGCATACTTTCTGCTTTGGGTCCATCCTTTAGAAAGGATGCTTTCTGTACAGAATCCTGGACAGGAAGTTAGTAGCTCTTCACTTGCTTCTCAGCTCTGCAGCTCACCTGATCACTTTGTCTTCATACCATCTTTTTGTAGCTGTAAAAACCTTACTTTAACAGCATGTTACCATTATGATAAACAATGTGTAAAGAGCCCTTGAGAGACAAATTGAATTTTTTTTTCACAGCAAGCAGGACAGTTCACCATCTTGATGTAGTTGTATTTTGTTTGCCAAGCCTTCTGAACTAAGGTTGTACATTAGAGTTAAACTAGAACACTCTCAACTTTCAACACCATGCACAGATCACTTCTACCACTGGCCTTACTGAAATTGAAAAGCGGACCCAGTTTTTATATGGATCCTGTATGAGGCAGTGATCATATGCTTTGCTGTCCTGTGACCCCAAGAGCATTTAGAATTTCTCTGAAATCATGAAATGGCCACTGTCTTAGTCTGGTCAGGATTCTATAACAAAAGACCAAGACTGGGTGGCTGGAACAACAGAAATTTATTTCTCACATTTTTGGAGACTGGGAAGTCCAAGATCAAGGTGTCAGCTACTTTGTTTCTGGTGAGGACTCTTTTTCTGGCTTGTAGATGGTGACTTCCCACTGTGTCCTCAGGTGTCAGAGAGAACGGGCTGTGATGTGTCTTCTTATTTTAAGGGCACCATTGATGATCTCACCAAACTTTTATCACCTCCTTGCAGACCCATCTCTAAATACAGTTAGATTGGGGATTATATGAATATATAGTCAACACATGAATTTGAGTGGATACAAATAATTAGTCTGTAACATTCTGCCCTCAGCTCCCAAATTTCATAGCCTTCTCATATGCAATACATTCATTTCATACCAACGGTCCCAACCCCCAAAGTCTTAACTTATTCCAGCATCATCTCTAAAGTCTAAAGTAAAAAGTCTCACCTAAATATCACCCAAGTCAGATATGGGTGAGGCTGAAGATATGATTCATCCTTAAGCAAAAAATGTGAGAGCAGACAAGTTATGGGCTTCCAAATTATGATAATGGGGCAGATATAAGGTCGATATTTCCATTCCAAAAGGAAAGCATGGAAAGGGAAAAGGGATGACAGGTCCCAAACAAGACCAAAATATAGCAAAGTAAATCCCATTAGACCTTAAGGCTCAAGAATAATCCTGTTGGGCTTGATGTCCTACCTTCCAGGCCCACTTGGTGGCAAGTGTCAACCCCATTGTTCTTTGGCGTGTTCCCACCCCTTCCACTTTCTTGGAGGGCACAGCACACTTGACTCTCTGCAGAGGCCCTGCTCTCTGAAACTGAGAGGGAAACTGCCTTGCCCAGCTCTGGTTGTGTTTTGTTCAATAATTCCTTCTTCAATTCATCTTTCTCCTCTTGATTTTTACTATAAGTAGTCACAAGATACCAAGCTGCTCCTTCAACATTTTGCTTAAAAATCTGCTCAGCTAAATATCTAATTTCATTGCTCACAAGTTCTACCTCCCACTAAGTACCAGGACACAGTCCAGCCAAGTTCTTTGTCACTTTATAACAACGAGCATCTTTTCTCCAGTTTTGAATAACATGTTCCTCACTTCTATCTAAGACTTCATCAGAATGGCCTTTAATATCCACATTTTGACCAACATTCTGTTTGTGACTATATAAGCTTTTTCTTCAGCTCTCTTCTTTCTGAGTCCTCACCAGAATCACCTTTAATATTTCTACTAACATTTCCTTCATAATAATCTGAACTTTTTCTAACATGCACCTCAAATTCTTCCAGCCTCTACTCTTGATCTAGTTCCAAAACCAGTTCCATATTTTTAAGTATTTGTTACAGTACCACCCCATTCCATGGTAGCAAAATATGTATTTGCCAGGGTTTTCCAGAGAAACAGAACCAATAGGATGTGCATTTATTTAAGTACGCACTGACTTACTATAAAGACTGGCTCATGCATTTACGGAGGTTTACAGTCTCAGTATTTGTAGACACAGTCAATGTTTCAGATCAAGTCCAAAGCAGGAAAGACCTGATGTTCCAGTTCAAGACAGTCAGGCAGGAGGAGTTCCCCTTTACTTTCAGGTGGGTAAGCTTTTTTGTTCTATTAAGTGCCCCAACTGATGAGATGAGGCCCCACCTCACCTGGGGAGGGCAATCTGCTGTACTCAGTCTCCTGACTCACCTGTTCATCTCATCCAGAAACACCATAAAAGATGAATAAAGTTTCACCAAATGTGCAAACATTTGGGCCCATGCACTCCATGGCCCAGTTGATACATAAAGTTAACCATCACAGGTACCTCCTGTTTTATTTCCATATGTGTACAGATTAAGACAATGCATTCTTTATTATCTATTTCATTGCTTCTTCCCACGGACATTCATGAGTTACTATTCCATGCAAAGGGGTATGTTTTCCTCCACTCCACACACAGTTGTTCCCTCTCAGAGAAAACCTTATTTCCATCATTTACCATTTTAGCAGAGGAAAGGATAATTACTTTATCTTTTCCTTTGAAAGACATGTTTGAAAAAATATGGTGAGTGGACTATGTGTTCTGCTCAGCAAAGTGTTCCAAACTTTTGGCTTGCCAATAAGTGATTTCTCTTCTCGCAAGCATTGAGGCTGGCATTCTTGAGACCCAGACCTGGAAAAAACCCTACAGTGCAAGATATTTTTGTTTAAAAGGCCATTTAATCACTTGCAACCATAGACATGTGCCAATGGGCAGGGACTGAGAGATGAAATCACCAACCACTCCAAGTCATCTGAGGGCCCAGCCTCAGCCCTGACCCTGTCTAGAGAAGGCATGTTTCCAGAGGCTGTTTAATCTGGGGCCACTGACTCTGGGGAGGTCAGCAACACTTTAGTCATTAAAAAAAAAATGAGTTGAAGCTAGTCTTGCTCAAAGGGTCACTGGATAACTATGATTCTTGACCTCTGCCTGTTTCTGTTGGATTGATGCAGAAACCAACAACAGAAAATGTTCATCAAACTAGCTACCCTCCACAAAAAGTAAAAGGTAGTAGCTATACAGGTAACTCAGTGACTTCTTGATATTATTTAGCTGTGGACATAAGAGGACCACAATAAAGAGCCCTGGTATCTAATGACCTGGCGGTGGTTGTGGCAATACACTCTTTAGGTTTTCAGGGGATGTGCTTATGCTACTATATTCATACATATTTTGAAGCCCATTCTGCAGTATAAGCACTAATTGATTTTCTTTCCATTTAGAGGAATCTATAGCAAATAATAGAATTATTGAATATTTACTAAAACTTAATCTATAAAAGGAAAAGAAACATAGTTTTCTAACACATCAGAAATATCTGTGACAGCAAATCAATTTATAGGTAAAAGGGAACTCTGTAAATATAAACAACCAAAAGCCTTTATAAGGATTCACTCAAAAACTTATCATGAAAATTGAGTCACAATAGGACTATTCCTGCAGTAGCTTGTGCCTGGAGATGATGTCGATTTACTGAGAACGGAGACATGCCTTGGGTAGGAATAGATGAGCACTTGTATGGGTGAAAAAAAGCAGCACTCAATAGCCTCATGTAGTAAATGTGTGTCAGGGAGGCATCCAGGAAGAATGTTGAAGTTTGATGATCACGTTACTCTTCGGTGTAGTAAAAACAACCAAATTAATGAAAAGTATGTAGAGATTTGCCTCGGTCCAATGAATGGGGACAAAATTGCAGAGTTCACTGTGAAAAGCACAAAAGTACAACTATAGATGTAAATGAATAAGCATTGAGCTATCAGTTACAACACAAGGACAGGAAGTTGTGAAGGGCATTCTGAAAAACGTGATGTTTAAAGTGCTTTTAGCAACAGGCAGGGAATACATAAATAGAAAAACCTAAATAAATGACAGGTTGAGGCGTTGTTTTTAAAATCCAGAAAAATAATGGATATCACAAAACTTTAAACCCCAAACACATTTATTAACATTGATTATGTTAATAAAAGTTCAATTTAATACAACACGGAGTTCTATATTATATTGTAATATGGCAAGCTAAGTAATCAGAAAAACCTCACACTGACAGCATTAAAAATGCCTACAAAACACTGAAGAGCTGCAAGACAGTGAATGGGGGCAGAAGCCCAGTTAAATAAAGCAGTAAAGCCACTTTTGCCCTGAGGATATTTACCAATCTTTGGGAAGCTGAGCTCTCATTTTGTTGATTCTATAGGGGATTGAGATCAGAAATCAAAGTCCAAGGCCTATGCAAGGTGGGGAGCCTATAAGAAGCTCTTCCCAACTTCCAGCCATGATGGAGGCATAGATAGATACATTGTGCCTCCTTGCAAAACCAAAAGAAGGACAACAACAAATTTAAAAACAAAAAGCAACCAGAACTGACAGAAAATCGAACTATATAGAAGTCCGATAACCAAGGAGTTAAAGAATAAACATTCATCCAGACGGGTGGGAGGGATGGAGATGGGCAGCTTGATGGAGAGTACTCACAGCAAGACCACGGCTGGAGGACTGGGGTGGGCAAAATGGTGGGTGGCGGACCTGGCGGTCCCATATTTGAGTGAGTGCTGATAAACTGGGAGGAACCAGGAGGGAGCAAGGCAGACCACCCAACCCAGGGTTCAAGTGTGGGGAAATAAAGCCTCAAAACCTCTGACTGAAAACACCTGTGGGAGCTGAGGCAGTGGGAGAAACTCCCAGCCTCACAGGAGAGTCCGTTGGAGACACCCACAGGGTCCTAGAATGTACACAAACCCACCCACCCAGGAATCAGCACCAGAAGGGCCCACTTTGCTTGTGGGTAGTGGAGGGAGTGACTGAAAACCGGCAGAGAGCTGAATAAGTAACATTGTTCCCTCCCAGACCTCTCCTCCACATAAAGCACCACAACCCAGCAACATGGGTTGCCCCACCCTGGTGAACACCTAAGGCTCAGTCCCTTGCATAACAGGCACACCAAGAAAAAAAAAAAAGGCCCAAATGAAAGAACACATCAAAGCTCCAGAAAAAAATACAACTAAGTGATGAAGAGATAGCTAACCTATCAGATGCACAGTTCAAAACACTGATAATCAGGATGCTCACAGAATTGGTTGAGTATGGTCACAAAATAGAGGAAAAAGTGAATGCTCTGAAAAGTGAAATAAAGGAAAATGTACAGGGAAACCAACAGTGACGGGAAGGAAACGTACTCAAATCAATGGTTTGGACCAGAAGGAAGAAAGAAACATTCAACCAGAACAGAATGAAGAAACAAGAATTCAAAAAAATGAGGAGAGGCTTAGGAACTTCCTGGACAACTTTAAACATTTCAACATCTGAATCATAGGGATGCCAAAAGGAGAAGAGGAAAAGCAAGAAATTGAAAACTTATTTGACAACAAAATGAAGGAGAAATTCCTCAATCTGGCAAAGGAAATAGACTTCCAGGAAGTCCAGGAAGCTCAGAGAGTCCCAAAGAAGTTGGACCCAAGGAAGCACACACCAAGGAGCATCATCATTACATTACCCAAGACTAAAGATAAGGAGAGAATCTTAAAAGCAGCAAGAGAAAAGGAGACAGTTACCTACAAAGGAGTTCTCATAAGACTATCAGCTGATTTCTCAAAAGAAACCTTTCAGGCAAGAAGGGGCTAGAAAGAAGTATTCAAAGTAATGAAAGGCAAGGGCCTACATCCAAGATTATTCTATCCACCAAAATTATCATTTAGAATGGAAGGACAGATAAAGTGCTTCCCAGATAAGGTTAAATTAAAGGAGTTCATCATCACCCAACCCTTATTATATGAAATGTTAAAGGGACTTATCTAAGAAAAAGAAGATAAAAAATACGAACAGTAAAATGGCAATAAACTCACCACCATCAACAACTGAACCTAAAAAAATAAAACAAAAACAAAAACAAACTAAGCAAACAACTAGAACAGGAATAGAATCACAGAAATGGAGATCACATGGAGGGTTATCAGAGGGGAAGAGAGGGGGAAAAGGTACGGAGAATAAGTAGCATAAATGGTAGGTAGAAAATAGACAAGAGCAGATTAAGAATAGTATAGGAAGTGTAGAAGCCAAAGAACTTATATGTATGACCCATGGACATGAACTAAGGGGAGGGGGGGCTATGTGGGTGGGAGGGTGTATGCAGGGCAGAGGGGAATAAAGGGGGAGAAATGGAACAACTGTAATAGCATAATCAATAAAATATATTTTAAAAAAGAAGCAGCTCTTCACTACACAAAGGGCTAGGGTCTCAGAATCAGGGTGAACCAGAGTGGATAATGCTGAACACATCCACCTCAGTTGTTATATCCACAACCCTGCTCTTGATTTGCTGTACAAAGTCACATCAACCTGACTGGTCCCTAAACTTCAAGCCAAACACCTGAAGTCTTAGAGACACAGTATAATAGTTGAAAGTTATCCCCTAGCTAGAAGCTAGAGCCAGAGAGTCTGCCTTTAAATACTGACTCATCAGTTGACCTTGGGCCTGTCACTTAAGCTCTCTGTGCCATTACCTTCTCAACAATATGTTGTAATGATAATAATACCTCTTGAAGATTAACCCTTGAAGATCACCCACAGCTGCAGTTTCTTGACACAATCAGAATTCATGTCATGGCCAAGGGTGGACATCTTTCAGTGCTTGTGGTGCAAAGAATGGCTGACTTCTTGCTTAGTGAGAGAGTTTGAATAAAGTGCTGTGTAAAGAGACAATGCAGTGTATCTGTAACAAAGTTAATGCTTCCTCTGGCAACTAATGCTTGGAACATTAATGTTTAATCACTGTACACCCGGTATCGTGTGGGCTGCATTTACTTTTCCTGACAGCTAAAATCTTAGTAGAAATGAATAGAGAGTAGAAGGGAAGGCTGCATCAGTATGCTAGGGTCTAGCAGCTTTTCCTTGAGGAGTCACGGAGGGTTTGTCTCAATGGTTCTGAATCTCTTTCATCCCATGATTTATTCCTAGGCTTTAATCCAGTTGACTCCTTTCTTGGGGGGAAAAAATCCCAAGGGTCTATGCTGTGTGCCTATGGGTGAAGCAGTGGAATTCATCTGAAGAGTGGCAGCCATTCTGAGGAAGGAGAGAGAGAGGTCAAGGCTAGAAGTAGGATGGGAATTATGGGCCCTGGAGGGCACTGGCCTTCAGACACACACACAGTGTTGTGACAGCATCCTTCTGAGAAGCCTCTTTTTATTTGCATTTTTTATTTATGTTTTTTATTTTTGCCCGTCTCTCAAACAATCTGCCTGAGATTTAACAGAATACATGCATTTTTTCCTCCAGCCTAAACTCCGTGCCTATAGCCAGCGACGGAAGGAAGCAGCCAGGGCCTGCGGAACCGGAGCTTGGGGCTGGAAGGAGAGCTGGCCTGAGCGTGCTGGGAGGATTGGTGAACGGGAGACGTGAGAAGGAATATCTCGGCTCTTTGACCGGACTGCAAGTCTCTTGAATGAAAAGACTCTTTTCCTTCCATTTAAATCCTCAAAAGCTAAAACTGTTATTTCAAAATGAGCTCACTAAATGATGTGCGATAATGAGATTTTACCTATTTTGTGGTAAATGTCTAAGTGATAATGGTGTTGATAGAGATGGCAAGGGTTATGGTAAGAAGCCAAATCTGGAGAAAGAAAAAAGAGATTTTTCTCCATATGAGGGTCTGAGAGCTATTACCCTGAGTCATAAAAGCATTTTTAGGTAAAATATTTTGTCTTATGGACAAAAGATAACAGACATAGGAATTATACAATTTCCTCTATAAATGGGTGAGCAACATTCATTTAAAACAAGGAGGCTTTGAGGAATGCCTGCTATGTGTCTGAAGATTCCCAAGAGCTACCACATTTAATCCACCCAGTTACTAGGGCCCAGGTATTTTATGCCCACTTTTCACTTGAAACTGATTGCTAGGGACGTTGGACATCCTGAGGGCACTCTATAGAAAGAGAGGCTGGAGTCCGCAGCTTGGTCTTCTGTCTTGGTGGAGCCCACTGCTCCACAGTTGCGTCAGCAACTTGCCCCAGTGGAACACGATTGACAGCTCACTCTGATGATGGTGAGTTCAAGCAATATTTATTCAAGATACAAATGCAGATTCATTCCAAACAGCAATATCACCTTCAGCCAGTTGTTCGCACAGCCATCTTCGCTGCCTTGCAGAAATCTGTGCTTATACTTTCTCGGTGCTTCCCGGTCCATAGCTAAAGCTGTCCTTCCTTGGCCAGGACGGCAGGGCAGCCTGCAGCAAAGACTAGCAGGACACATTTCTTGGTTTCTCTGTTTACAGGCCTGGCAGAAGTCACTTGACCATGAACTGGAAGGACTTCTGGCCTCTAGGAAATGCTGCTCTTCAACCAACCCAGAAAGATTGCCTTTTCTTTGACACTCAGATAAGGAAATGTCACTGATCCCCTTGCAGATTCATCCCGGTCAATCAGAAAAGTTTTCTCCAAATGGTACCAGTAGTAAAAATAGAAAGAATAATTATTATTCTTAACATAAGGATTCCAGATGGCAATCTGGCCTTTCATCTCCACTAAAGGGAAACAGCAGAGACAAAATTCAAGAGATGGAAAATGGAAGAGGGGCTGCCTGTGGGTGCTTCAGCTTAGCATTTGCTTGGCTTGAGAGATGACTATCAGGTGGAACTGAGCTCTCTTCTTCAAGGGCAAACGGCAGTTTCACTTACCAGATACTGGGAGCCGCTCCCGGATCCCTTGAGCGCATGGATGGCAAATGAGTCTCATTACACCAGAAGAAAGCAAATAAAATTGCTTCCAATATTTTTTGGATGAACACTGTGGGAGGCCATTGAGAAACAGAAGCCAGATTTCACACATATTTAATTTTCAAAAAAAAAAAACCCATTTAAATAGTATTAAGCCTTTCCACACATCTATATTGGCTTAAAATTCATAATGTTATGATTCAAAGTACTTTTTAAAAACTTAACAGTTCTATATACATGATTATTAAAGGAAAAGTGTTATGTGTTGACCTTTTGCATTTTTTCAAACTTTCTTGGATTTTAATAACACATAAGTCGCTAACGGACAGAACCTTTGCCCGAGAGTCAGGACACCTATGATGTCCCTGCTGGTTGTGGAATCAACCACATTGACTTTGTCTCTGAATTCCCCTTGACTCACCAGCGCTGACACGCAGCGAGGGCCCTTCTCACTCCTGAGGACCCTTGAACACTAATTGCAGGCTTCCTCTTTTGTTAGAAATCTTATGAGGTGCTGGAGGAGGCTGTGGAGTCAAACAGGGCCAAAGTCAAACTGTTTACTAACTGCACCTACTCGCACAAATTATTTTACCTCCCTGCTCGTCTGTGTCCTTTGCTATTAAACAGGGATAATAATAAATATACGTCCTAAGATTGCCATGAGGAATTTATTAACAAATACAGGGTCCAGAGCAAATAATGCCCCTTTTTTATTACAAAATCTTTTTTTTTAAGATTTTATTTATTTATTTTTAGAGAGAGGGGAAGGGAGGGAGAAAGAGAGAGACAGAAACATCAATGTGTGGTTGCCTCTTGTGTGCCCCCTACTAGGGATGTGGCCCACAACCTAGGCATGTGCCCTGACTGGGAATTGAACCAGTGACCCCTTGGTTCACAGGCCAGCACTCAGTTCACTGAGCCACACAGCCAGGGCACAAAATTTTTTATTACAAAATCATAAGCATGTAATTCTGTAATATAACAATATCACACTCAAGTATACCATATGACATTTTAGGTGAAATGTTCAAGTTAAACATTTGAACAAATGATTTGAAATGATTTGAACAATTTGAATGTTCAAATTAAAACTAAATTATTATACCCATATTATTACCCTACCAACCACACTCAAGCAGGTGCTACTTCTGCTGGACCCTGTATATGTAACATAGTAGGTGTCCAATAAATGATCATTTATTTTTATTGCCATTGTTACTATTCACTTCCTATTTTAATTCTTTCTGCCAGAAAATCAATTCTCTCTCCTACTTTTCATATTTTCACCCACTGAAATTCCACCTATTAGCCAATGTTCTTTCTCAAGTATGTGTTCTCTGTGGTGACTTCTCCAATCCCCACAGATAGAGGTGAATTTTCCATAATCTCCAACCCTGGGCCACTCTTTTGTATGTATGCCTAGTGTAGCACTTGTCACTTCTTGCCTTAAGCTATCGGTATTTTCCCCCACTTCAAATCTGATTATCCTAATTAGAATGTTAGCCTCTGGAGGGTAGGACGCCCTCTCGAGTGTGTGTTGAATGAATGTGCATATATTCTAGAATAGTGCCATTTGGCTCACACGGTACTTTGTTGAATTCAAGCTGAAATGATTTTTCATTTGAGTATTTATTTCAATTTCAGCATTTAGATATTTCAATTCAGTAATTTTTTTTGTTCTAAAGTTACAACATAAAAGATGAAGTCAGAATGAAAAAAAACATATTGCTGAAAAGTCTGATTCTCTTGCTAGGGCGGGGCACTGCAGCTGTCAATCTTCGAATGCCTGGAGGTAGACGTAATTTCGTCCCAGAGCTAGGCGGTAATGCTTCCCACATCACCGGCATTTTCTGAAGTCACGTTACCTTCAGCAAGCATTTCATGTTTTTCTGTTTCAGTTTTCTCAGCTGTGAAGTAGGTGGGAAAATTTGATCAGATGTTCTTTTCAGAGACTTTCCTTCTTGAAAAAAATTCTCGGTCACCTTTTTTAATATAAGAGCTTTGACCTTGGTGACCTTTGAGGTTTTGTTTCTCTGGTGTGATTCTTTGCTACCTTCTCTTTCCCAGATTACTTTGGATCCCAATAAAAATAACCAAAATAAATTTCTCAGGCAATACAACCCCTATTTAAAAATTTCCAGCTACTTCTGAGAGCTGTCCTAGGGTTTCTCAGACGTATACAAAAGCAAGATTCTCTCTGCTCCCTGTCGGCTCCAGCACTGTTTTCTTTATTCCAGCCACGTCCTCAGTCACTCCTGCTTCTCATAAACCTACCTGTGCTGCTGGAGCCTCACTGTCTCTGCAACAGGATTTTTACCTTGGCTTTATCATCTTTTAAATTAACTATATTTCATCATCGTTAAAACAAGTGACATCTCCTCCAATGCTCTAAATGCAAAGCTGGGGCTGTCTGCACCTCAGGATAAACATCTTTTAAAGATTCCTACTCCATAATAATAAGATAATTTAGATCTGCTGTAAGATGTTTATAAAAATAATGTGACTATAAGAGTTTATCAAAGCAATTATTAGGCATTCCCCTGCACAACCAGGATTGAAGGGAATTGGTCAGTCACCATAATTTAAATGATCCCGATCTTTTTATGAATGAATTACCAGCACTTAGTGTAATCATTGGGAGGGTGACATCAATGTGGCTAGGCTACCGTGAATACCAAATGAACAGGAGCTTGGAGGTGCTTGCCCAGGACCAACGTGAACTTGAGATCTGCAGAGATGTGCAGAAGCAGAATTTCTGCTTTTTTTCACTGATTCATTCAAAGCACGTGCAAGATGCATATTCTAACCTCCACAAAGAGTTTGAGGCGCTCAAACCCTTTTCCCAACTACTTACCCCACAGTGACAAAGTTTCAGACAAAGATCAGAGATTTTAAAATGAAGCCAGGTTATAAGTACAGATTAGAATATTTGTAGAATGGAACAAAGAAGTTACTGAAAATGCTCTTGCTTCATTGGAGCTCCGCTTTGGGGAATTCTCTTTCAGTCTATCTCTTTCTTGCAACAGGAAAATGATGGAGTGGGCTGCTTGGGGAGAAAGTGCCCTCTCACCTGCTGAGTGATGAGACCCTGTGATTGAAGCTTCCAGAAGAGGCTGAGAATGAGATGACCGTCAGCAATCCCCTCTCCAGCTTCTAGTCTGGGTAATAGAGTCCTCCAAGGTAATCCACAGGGCGAATCTTTTTCTCTAGGAAACTACATCAAAGCTTAGGGCCAATCCTCTGCTAGTAACAGAGTGCTAATTTCCCTTGGGGGTCCCATCTTCTTGCTTCCCTGCAGAACTGCAAAGATGGTAGGCAGGATCTTTTAGAATCCTAGCCATCTCTTTCTCTCATTAAAGGCCCCACGGACACCTATTATGTGCCTGGTACTGGGCTCAGCACTAAGAAGATGGGGGGATAGCCAGCCAAACTCACTGCTGCAGGTTATCACTTGACAACAATTCTCAAAGGCTGGCCTGCACTCAGGATGCTCAGGGGGCTTAGGTGCAGCAGAAGGTGTTCACCACCTCCCGCAATGCGACTCCTACCCAAGGAGCTGTGGCAGGAACCCTGCTGCTACACTGAAAACTACAACAACTTACAACTTACTCTCTGTGTGCCGTGCTAGCTGATTCACTGGGAGTGAAAGAGATTTCAGCCAACTGGAAAGCATCCTTTGGCTGCAAAAGATGACCTTTTTTATTTCAGGAAACTTTTACTTTGAAGTGTTTTCCTTTAGAAAACACTGCCTTCTCTCCACCCACTATTCCTTCATAAATTTGTAATATCCTTGGGGGGGGGTGATTCTGGCTATTAGAGTCCTGAATATTTATAGTCTTACCTCAAGACAGCCTGTGCAACAACAAGAAATGTGGTTAAGCCATGAGGGAGACTGAAGACACAGAGAACTTATTATGAGTAAGGTGAAGCACTGAGTGATGGTCAACATTTTTGAGAAATTCCAGGGAGAAAAGCATTTGGTAAGATGGTGGAAAAATAGCTCAGTTGCAAAGAGTATTATACACTATCCCTTGCCTCAACTCACCTCAGCCCTCTTCCTATGAGCTATTCCTGCTCTTCCTATCAGCAAAATGAGGAAACCTTGAATTTGGTGAAACAGTCATTCTTTGAGTATCCAAGGTTGTAGAAGTGCTAATAAATTCTGTCCTTGTTACTTTGAACCATTTCCCCAGGGTATTTGTCATTTGTACACTGAGACATTCTGACAGCCACTTGGCACTGGAATTTTTTCACATTGCAATAGAGTGCATTTCTATTGCATTCAATATTTTTTTCACTCCACTTCCAGGCGGTGGATCAGCCCCTTGCTATAGCAAAGTTTGTCTGAAGCCATGCCCAGAGCCAAGCCCACTGGAGAGCCCTGTCTGTAAGCACCAGTGGGTCTGAACAGTGCCCTCCTCTTGGCTCAAAGAGCAGCTAATTTGATTTGTTCTCCTAGTTGAGAGTGAACCAGATCATTTGCATTGTAAATAAAACCATTTCTTGTCTTTATTTTCCTCATTTTTTGATTGCTTTTGGCTGCTTCACTTGGATAATTTAATCATGGGCCATATGAAAGAGAGCAGAGAAAGATTTTAAATAAGTTTAGGAGTGAGCTCAAAGCCACTCTATGGCAGTAACAGACGAGGGAAGCTTCTCTGGTTCCAGACTTTGGGAGCATTGTACGGCGTGTGGGTTATCATCTCAGATGCTCGAGGTCATAGGAAACCTAGAATCGTGGCCTCTCAGTGATATCCCCTGAGTGAAATGCAGGCTTGGTGCAACATGTTGGGCAGCATTCGGGGAGACCCTGGTGCTGCGTCAGTAGTGGAGGAGGAAGAAGAAGGTGCTCTGCAGCAGGACCCGGATGCGAGGGCCACCTCTGCCCCACTCAGCCTTGGCACTGAGTGGGGTTTGTTTCCTGCAATGATTACTGTGGGACACAGAATGAAAAAAAAAAACAAAAACAAAACAAAACAGCTCTCCTAAGTATTTGTATTTTGGCTAGCATTTAACAATTTCAAGGCAGCCTTTCCCCAGGATAACAGAAAGGAAATGAATTCTAAATAAACACGAAGGTCATTTTTAATCCTGTATTATTTCTGTTGGACTGACCATCATGATTTGATCTGCCCAAGAACTACAATTATTTCTCTAGAAGATGACACTTGAAGATGGGCTTTCTAGAGTCCCAGAAAGGTCTCAAAGGTGTGTCTTGCAAAGTTTCCAGCAAAGGTTTTCATTCCTGTCTTGCTTCATGTTTGCTCTGGGCCATGGCTGTGAGCAAGGGGTGCTGGATCCTACGTCCTGCTCAGAAAGGTGTGAAGAGCCTTATCCCACTCATGGGTGATGTGAAAAATCTCAAGGAGAGCGCACTTGTCTTTGGAAGGGGCAGTCTAATCCAGCCTCAGCTGGCTTTTCCCCAAAAAGTACGATTGCACCCACCCCTTGGAGACTCTCTCCTTCTGGGAAGGGCAGTGTCCCCGGCACAGCTGACTTGGCGGGCCTGAGGGCCACACCCTGTAAACCTACCAGGGGACTCGTGTCTCACCTGGGCAACTTGTGGCCAGCAAACCCACCAGGCTCCCCTCCCTTGCCGCTTTAATTCTGACGATGTCCCCTCTTCCAACATTTTATCCTCATCTCTAAGCTACCTCTTTCTTACCCAGACTTCTACAGTTTGCTTCTCTTCAGTGCCCCTGGAACTCCATAGCCCCAGGGAGTTAGCTCTCTTGATTCCGAGATTATTCCTTTCACCTTCTAGCTTTTACTTGCTGAAAACTGGTACTTGCTGAGGATTTCCCGCCCAGAAAGCTTCTCTAAGTGGGAGCCTTCACAAACCTGCGTGCCATGGGCCAAGTGTTTGGGAGGCTGGATCAGCAAGCTCCTCACTTCCCACTGCTTCTGCAGATAGTTTCTTCTTTTTCTTCATGCCAAGTCCCCTGCTAGGCTGAGGCTCACACCAAGCATTTGTGTAGTCCTGAACACTACGTCAGCACCTGCTGGGACCACGGTTACATGAATTATCTCCTTCTGAATATGCTGAATGTGGCACAGAATTGGGGTTCTGTCTTTCATTTAGAAATATATTCATTCCTCTTATCTATAGCCACAGTATTTCTCTTATCCTTGCCCACATGCACTACTCCTTGCTTCTGCTATCTTTACTTTTTTCAACCCTTACTTACAAGCCACAGAGTCTATTTCTTTCCAATTCTTTACGTGTCTGGTCAAGGTATTTCTTTTTAGTGAAATATCTTCTGGTAGACCAACCCAAAGTGATTTCTCATCCTGCATATCCACAGCATTTATTATCCCTACTAGGCGATCAAAAATAAAACATGAAATAACTCTGACACATGATTTGTGAAACGTGCCATTGTATTCCTTGCTCTTTTAAATATCCTGCTGTTACTGTCCCAGTAACAGCCACTCTCATGCTAGTCCATCCTCCTCATCACCACCATGAGGTACAAGGGGCCTACAAGGGGCAAGTAAACACTTGGAATGCAAAAGACAGCTATATAATCACCATCACACATCTAATAATTAGAAATAAAAAGACTGACATAAGAACTTAATTCTAAATAGTAATTTAATCACCTCATTACACACTTAACAATTTTTTCATAATTGCAAAATAGACTGTTGATTATTTTTAAATGTATTTATAGTGACAACACCTGCCTAAAGGCATAAAATTTTAGAGATGTAGGACCTTCACTTGCTACATCCTTCGTTTTATAAAAATACTTTAATGTATGTTGTTTTTATCAGTCAGTATAATTTTAAACCAGTAAATGCTTATTTTTTCCTCACATTACATATTCAGCGTGGGGAGTTTTGTTCATCATAGTCCCTTGGGAACCCAGGTTGACTTAGTCTACATGTCAAGATACATTTCCACTATGGCTGGAGCACGGAAATCAGGGCTTTGGAGGGTCTTTTCATAGTGACTAGAAGTTCTGGCCCAGAAATGACACCCATTGCTTTTTCCTACAGAAGTCAGAACATCCGCCAGAACCAATCCATGGCCTACCTCACCCCAAGGGGCTAGAGAGCCCCATCTTCCCTGTTCTAGTGCTGAAATTGATGAGCAGCACTAATAACTACATGATTATAATGTAAAGCCACCTGCGTCACATTTATGCCTTATCATTATTGTAGGATGAAAATACCTGGAAGGCAGTAAAATAAATATGCATTTTGGAGCCAGAATAGCCTGGGTTTGAAATTCTGTTCAGCCACTTCGCAGCTAAAACTGTGTGGCCCAGAGCAACATACTTGACGTCTCTGAGTCTCGGTTTATTAACTGCTAAATGAATACTTAATGAGGCCACTGTGGGGATTCAATGAGATAGAGTATTTTAAAAATCTAGAACATTTTATACATGTTTCCTTTCCCTTTCTTTCAATGCTTTGTTTGCCTTCTTTTGTCCTGCATTACTTATAGCTATGGACTTGTTCTTGTCGTGGGTTTGGGAGGTTCAACCGATTTCCCTCACCTGTAGATGAGCATGCTCACCTCGGTGCTATAAAAATACTGTGCTTTCATCGATACTTCCACCAGATTTATCACTCCTAAGGCTGTTGTTAGGTAACTGTATCAAGTCATTCTCTCTTTTTGATCTGACAGTCATTAGATCAATCCCTTTAAATAGTTTGTAAATCACTCCTCATCCAATTTTCACTGGAATTCTCTTAATTTTTCAAGATCGTATCATATCACACCATGGAGATCATAAGTCTTTCCAGGATAAACACCACATTTTCAAACTTCTTATCACTCACAGACTCAAGCATTTGCCTGTTACCCACACAATCTCAGTGCATTGGTGACATCCACGGTTTATTAGTTTTCCAGGGCTGCCTGGAAAATATGCCCCCAACTAGGTGGGTGAGACAACTGAGATTTATTGTCTCACAGTTCTGCAAGCTAGAAGCCCAGGATGAAGGGGTCAGCAGGGTTGGTTTCTTCTGAGTGCTATGAGAGAGAATCTCTCCTAGATGCCCCTGGTTTGTTGGCAATCTTTTGTATTCTTGGGCTTACAGAGACATCTCCCTGGTCTCTGTCTTCATCTTCACCCGTTCTCTCTCTCTCTCTCTCTCTCTCTCTCTCTCTCTCTCTCTCTGTCTCTCTCCCTCTGTCCAAATTTTTCCCCGTTATAAGGACACTAGTCATTTTGGACTAGAGCTCACCCTAACTAATTAGCTAATGACCTCATCTTAACTAATTACATCTGCAATGGTACTACTGTCTCTGAATACATTTACATTCTGAAGAACTGGAGGTTTAGACTCCAACACAGGAGTATTGAGGCAACATAGTTCAATCCATAACACATGGGATACAGTTACCATGATGAATATTTAATGATTTTAAACAGAGAATAGCATGGCATCAAATTTCTGCCATGTCAAAGTATACCTCTCAAAATGTCAAAAATTTGATACTGATAAAGAGTGAGCATGTGTCAGAGATTAATTTACCCAAATCATGACAGAGCTAGAAGAATGGTTAAACTTATTCCAAGAGCATTTGAGGAACAGAAGTTACACATCCCTCCACAAAGATAAGATGAAATGAATTTGTTAAGTTAAAGACAAAACTGAAAAATGACCTACAGGCAATAGACCAAAACCTTTGGAATCATCTTTCCTCCAGACATATAATGTCCATCAATACTAAACACAAGGCAGAAATTAACATGTAACTTCATAGAGTCTGTGCTCTGATCAGTAGGATATAGAAGGTCAAGTGAAGTTGCATGTTTCTACATAAATGACACATGGGTGGAGCAGTATTATATTGAACGTACTCTCAGCCATCCCTTTCCCTTATTTCATGTTTTGGATGTGTTTTCTTAGTAGTCCTGAAGGTTATTCCTAATCACAAATAAGTTTATTTCATAACATTAGCTCTGCTACTTAATACACATGAAACAACAGGTGCTGTTTAACTATATACACTTCTCTATGATCATCAACCCTAGAGCTAGTTACTAGGATCATGAAATTACTTTTGCCTTGAAATTTTATAAAGAATCCTGGACTCTGAATGGACTTTGAAAAGCCTCCACTATTTGCTCCTCGATTCAGAAGCTAGGAAACTAAACCCAAGAAATTTTTTCTACCGGGTTTCCCTTGCACTAACAATAAATACGTGTGATTCCCTCTCACTTTGAGGTCTCCAATATCCCATAATGCACCTAAGCTGGAAGGAAGTGACCTTTCTCCTTACCTATAATGCAAAGAATCTGTTAGTTTCCTGGGAGGGCTTCGTGTTTCCCATATGAATTAGAACCCTTGTTCTTTAGTCCTGGTCTTATCATAATGTCTTAAATAAGATGTAGTCTCTAGCTTTGGCCAGGGTGGCTCAGTTGGCTGGGTGCCATCCAGAAAATGAAAGACCACCAGTTTGATTCCCAGTCAGAGCACATGCCTAGGGAGCAGATTTAGCCCTCAGTCGGGGCATGTATGGACGTCAACCAACCAATTGTTTCTCTCTCACAGTGATGTTTCTCTTCTTCTCTTTCTCCCTCCCATCTCCTCTGTCTAAAAAATTAAAAATTAAAAACATTTTTTAAGAAAGATCAATTCTCCTGTTTGGCATTCCAAGCATGTCTTTGGTTACACCATTATTTTGTCCTACTATATCCAAGTAAAAAAGAGGTCAGATTCTCATTAAACTTGTGCAAATGACTACATTGCCATGAAAAATAGAGAAATGTTAAAAGCTTTTCTGTATTGTAAGACATCAGAAAGAAAAAGGTAACATTTAAAAAATATTTTATTTCACACTGTAGAAGTATTTTGTAATAAGTTGAGTCATAGGGATAGACCAAGAAAAAGGAAAATGGACTTTCTAGAGTACCAAGTAAATAATAGGACCTGAAAAGCAATATTAATAATATTTCAAGACAAACAACCATAATTCTGCTTCCTTCTTCATCATTCTTATTCAATCACTTTTTTCCCATTGGCTTTTGGACCTCCAGCTGCTTTCATAAAATCATCTCATTCTGGGTTGAAGAGAGTTCTAGAAACACTCACTTATTCCCCAAATATGCAGTTGTCAAGTCAAATCAATTTGAAGGCTTATGGCATAAAATAAAAATAGTTAAATGTATTTGTTTGCTAGGTGTGCCATAAAAAAATACCACAGAGTGGATGGCTTAAACAACAGAAATTTGTTTTGTCACAATTCTGGAGATTAGAAGCTCAAGAACAACGTATGGGGACAACGTTTCATTATGAGGCCACTTTCCTTGACTTGCGAATGGCTGTCTTCTCCCTTTGTCTTCAAATGTTCTTTCCTCCATGTGTCTGTGCCCTAATCTTCTCTTCCCATAAGGACATCAGTCATACTGTATCAGGGCCACCTACAGGACCCCAATTTACTCTAATTACCTCTTTAAACACACTACATCTTGAAGTATTGGGGTTTAGGATTTCAACCTGTGGATCTCAGGGCCTACCACTTAGTTTATAACATTAAGTACATCCGGTTTAGTTTTTTCCAAGAAATTCTCAGTTGTCCTATTTTGACAACTAAACTAATTTGGGTAAGCATGAAAGGAAAGTAGTAACAACTTGCTGATGATAAGACTGAATGCCATTAATTTATTACAGTAATCCTTCATTTCATGATGGGGATGAGTAAAATACCCTCTACAAGTAAATAAGATACATAACCATTTTAAAAGGATTAGATCAATGTTTCCACTGAGGATAAGAACCTATTATAAACTGACAAATTTCCAGGACCTTCCAATGCGTCTTATAAAGCATGCAACCAATAAAACATATTTATAGTAATAAATTTTTTCCTGTACAAAGTTAACCTATGGAAAGCTGAGCTGCTTCTTTTATTTTACAACTTTTCTCATGAAACTCATAAAACAATGTTGAGTTAATTTAGAAAAATAGAACATACAAAAATGCCTAATTATTTTTTTCATCTCTCTTTTTATATATGGTGAAAGACAAAATCTTCATAATTTTCTAATATCTATCTGGAAAATCTCAAAGACAGTTTTAGTTGTAAAAGCAATCTCATTGTTGTTTTTTTAATGTAAGGCTCATGAAGAGACAATGAAGTGTGATATTAAGAGAGGGATCATCAACGGATTAAAACTGAAGCTTAGATATATAACAGTAATGAATTGGAGTAATACTGGTTGAGATTAACTACATGTAAATTGAAACAATAATGTAGTACTTTAAAATAAACATAAAGTAAGAAAATACAGTTGGAAGAAACTAATAGTTAAGAAGAGAAAAAGATTATTTTTAAAAACAAACCAATGATATAACAAAATCATTATACAGCACAGAAAGTTATTTTGTTAACATATAAAATCTTAGTTACATAACTATTAGAAAACATCCTTTTATGAATTCTTTGTTAAGAGTCAACTGAATATTCCATGACTAATTTGCCATTTTAAGATTGAAAAGAAAGTGAAACTTTACTTATTTTTAACAAAACAATTTTATAAATAACATACATCAAAATGAGCTAAAATCTTCTTCTAACAATGATGTAATAACAGAACTAGGACTTACCACCCTACCCTAGACAATTAGAAAACTGAACAAAATTATGTGAAACACCAAGTTTTCACACATGGGACAAGAGCAAGCATAACAAGGTGAGCTTTCTGATTACTGTGTAGATGTTGAACGTGTAGTTAAAAATTTTCAACAAAAATATCTCCAGGCTCAGGAGGTTTCAATGCATTTCTCCCAATACATAAAAAGAAATTATATCGATTCTACCCAAATTATGCCAGAAATTTAAAGAGGACACACACAAGAATACCCATAATCACCAATGAAATAGAGATTTTCCCTGTCTCTTTTCAGCTTTAATTTTAAAAATAAAGAGTTATTTGAAAACTCTATATTGTGCACCTACAACACGAAAGCGCTGCGCTAGGTGACATGAGACATTCAAAGGTGAGTAAGTCAAAGGCGGGGCTAAGCTCTGATTTGGTTCCACTAACTGGCTATGTGACATCAGCAAATCTCAGCTTTTCCAGGTTTAAGTTTTCTCATGGGTAATAATCTCTCAGATATCTTGACATTTTAAAGGGTATAAATCTATAATTTTATAATTCCTATCCCTAAAGAATTTAGTAAAGTTTTTTCAAGACTTTTAAAGATGTACAGAGTGGAAAGCGGGAGAGGTCCCAACACAGAGGTTATTTCATTCAGAGTTTTTCAAATTTTTACTTTTCTTTTGTTTGCCACAGACTTAGTGGTTCAAAAGCACTCGAAACTGGGAACATAAAGAAGTAAAACAAATAAGCATGTGTTCTGACCAAGTCAGCTCCGAGGTGCCAGGACTCCTTGGCAGACCATCTCATTCGGCCTTTACACTGCCGGGTCCCTAAGCAGCTCCACCGAACCCCACCGGGTTCTCTCAAGTATGTTTAAAAATCATTTTACGTCCAACCTGTGTAGTTTAAAGGTAATAAAATAATAGGAATAGGGAAGTTAATCTTCCTTAGCCAGAAATGTTCTTTCCCAACTTCACAGAGATCGGGGACAGAATTCGGGCCAGGCCACCTAATTACCCCCTCTTCAGGCTCTTTCGGCTCTCTGTGCCCCCTCTCTGAAATACGGATCCTCTTCTGCTCACTACCAACTCCTCCACCCTCTTTCAAACCTACTGAAGGTTGTTATTTTTACAGCTTTGCAAAAGGACCATTCAACACCAAGATCAACATATCTGAACATTTTCATAGGAGTTATCCGGTAAATGAAAAGAACGAAGGAAGGATAGCCTGGAGGTCATAATACATGAGCTTGCGCTCATATGCCACTTGCCTCCTAAAATGTTTTGTAGAATTGTCATGTTTGTTCATGAACATGCTGATGGAGGGCCTCCAAAGGTCATTTTCAAATTTCTCCATTTGCAGTGTATCACTTCCTGCTTTGAGGTCAGGTCATGTAGTTTCTGCTGTCTTTCTGTTTCTGGTGAGGCATAGTCTTATTGTTCTTTTAAGGATTTGACAATTTAACAAACTATCTTATGATTTAGACCCAATAATGGGGCTTTTGTGGAGAAAAGCTGGGCAGGTAGGAAGGAGGGAAGGAGAGGGAGTGTGAGGTTAAGGGATGAACTCAAGTGTATCGGGATTGCCTTTTGAAATTGTACACAGATTTTTTCCCCATTCAGATAACTTGCTGACCTTATCTTCCGCTGTATCTGATTGCAATTACTTCAGTTTGTTAGGCTGACTAATTTTAGAAACTTGGACAATGTACTTCGTTGCAATCAGATCTTCATTAGAACACAGAAATGAAGGATAAATTGGTTATTGCCATTTAAGTTGTTATGGTATATTTTTTCCAAAAGAAATACACTCATGTCAGCAGACCTAAACTTTCATTTCTTCAAACTTTTAACATGTCTTCTGCCAATAATTTTAGTATCTTCAACATAATTAATCTATAATCTTATGAAACTCAATTACAAGTTGTTCTAGTAGCTTTTCCTAATTCTTCACTGCTCTTCTCCTTTGTAAATTTTAAAATTATTGACAAAACATTATAAGGTACAAATCACACAGAGAAGAAAAATTAGGGGACAGTCATACCAAAAATTTTTCAACATTAGAAGATAAGCCTTCTCTGTTCACTGATAAATTTCTATTTATCTTTCTATCATGCCACCACGCCCATGGGTGGAGTGATGTGGCAACTTCTTAACACAGTGTGATTTGAGGAGTACAAAGGAAAGTGTCTATGCCTTTTAAATTCCTTCCACAAATTGTGTTAGCCTCCAACACTCCCTCCCTTTCTCTCTACAGTAGGGATCTGGATGCAAAAAGCCCGGTTAAAATGCAGCTGTAGCTCCTGGAAAAATAGGCTGTAATCTAGGATCTGCGCCCAGGGCTTTGTGATATCCCAACCAGAGACCAAAGCCAGGAGATGAGATGGGATTTCGGGAGGGGAGAGTGAGTCAAAGAAAGGTGCAGAGCCTTTAGGGCAGCTAGTCACACTCTCCTGGAATCAAAGATGATGTTTTCGCTGGCCAGGTGAAGCAGGCTTAGATGAGATACTTTGGCAAGGCCACCACCAGGTGTGGGATAATGAGAGAGCCAATCACTTGCCCATCTCTGGTGCTCTCAAATGCATTATCTGGTCTCACTTCATCTTCAAGGCAATCTTAAGTGTTAGGAGCTGCTATACTAACCAAGAGAAGAGAAAATGAATCCTGAGGACCCAGCTTCACTTTACATCAGCATCTGGATTTCAATTCATTGTCCACCACCTTCCACATCACTGTCTCACAGAGAAAGTAAACCTTGCTTCTTGTGACATCTGGTATGAGAAGGTGAAATGAGCCCCATGTCTGAATAATTCTGAGCAGCACAGGAAGACTGGTTTCCAGATGGGTAAATATTTAGCTGCAGATTCATTTCATGAGGTTCCTCGCCCATCGCCTCCATTTGTTCCACCCTACGCTCCAATATTCTCCTCTGCTCCAAGTATTGATTGGTTCATGCCATTCCCTCCACCAGGAAGGTTCGTGTCTTCATCTACGCCAAACTCCTAAAAAGAGGAGCAACCTCTGGTACTACTGCTAAGTTGTGAAGTCACCTCAAAGTTAATCTGTAAAACTCCTGAAATCACCTTTCAAGTTCAAACTCCTTGGATCTGTCCCTGCAGAGCTCTGCGGCACACAACAGCTGAAGCTACTGAGGGAAGGGCACGTTCGCGGCTCCCGTCTCACACTCCCTCCAAGATGCATTCTCATTACACAGAAGGGTGCGTGGGGGTGGCCTTGCCTGGTTGCTGCTTTGTTTTTTCTCCTCCTTTCCAAATAGAGCATATGCGTAGTTCAATTCAAATAAATTACTCATGATACAGCTTGGGGGTAATTCACTCAACGTGGATTTAGATGACAGGGACTTCTTCAATAGATAGGACACCATAGACTATCACCTCTTTTGGCACGCAATTTATTGTTCCATATAAGGCTATCTTTTTTGGACTCATCTTCCACGTGATTGTAAGATTTCTGTGGTCACAGACGGTGCTCCACTCATATTTCTAGGCTGTGCCATATAAAACCAATGTGTTGAGTTTAATCAAAATAAGCAGATAGTTGTATATCAATAGTTCTGCTCTGGCTGGCCAGAACCACTGGCTGAAAAGTGCCCAGATACTTTATGACCTCTACGGATATGCCAGAGGCATCGCAGGGCCAGGAGGAGAAGGCAACTCCTGTAAGAGGAAAGGCCCAGGCCTAGCCTGGCAGCACTTCGCAGCCTGGTGGCATCAGTGAACCAAAGTCAGGGGTTCGAGGCTAAGGGAGGGAAAGGACCTGTCTCCCTGCCATCACTGGGAAGTGCGAGAGGTTTTGCTATGTAGAGGAGGCCCCGCCATGAGACCGATGAACTGATTACTGGAGCCAGAAGGGCCTCAGCACAAACAGAACACTGCTTAGGAAGGGAAGGCAGCAGAGGAGACCATTGGAAGAATTTTAGGCAGAAATGTCATAACGAATAAGGGAGGCAGGCTTTCAAAAATGCTTCCTTGAAGAGACCAGCAGGAATATAGACTCCATCCAAAGAGATTCTCTGAAGTAAGCACAGTGGGGAGACATTTTATTTCCACCCCCATACGGACTCAGTGCTGGCCTAAATGTTTAAATATCTGTTCTTCCTGATTTTTCTTTCCACACTGGCAGCTTTTAGGTATATGTTCTTGAGTCAGTTCTGGAAGTGTTCTGTCCCTCAGTTTTTTCATGCGTCAGGTGGAAATAGTTATCATCCTTACCTCAGACAGCTGTTCGACGAGTAAGATGAGCTAGTCCAGACAAATCACATAGGATAGTATTTGACCCTTAGTAAGCTCTCAATAAAATTCACTTTGCACCTTATCCACATCCGCCCTATTTCCCACTGCCAGTTTCACATACTCCAACCTTTGTACTTAGCCTCTACCATGTCGGTTTGGAGATTCTGCGTGCATTCCTCTCAAGCTGAGTGGCAGAAGCTATTAGCAGGCACTGTTGTCTTTCTCTGTTTCATTCCCTTGAGTTTTAGTTGGACCCTAGGCCACTTAGCTAACGATTACATTTCCCAGCCTTCCTTGCAGCTAAGCATGGCCATGTGACTGAATGCTGGCCAATAGGAACTAAGATAAATTGTTATGTATAATTTCCAGAATATGTCACTTAAAAAGAAGTATGTCCTGCACGCTGCTGGCTGAAATGTGGCTGTTCCACAAGATGAAAGCCACATAGTGAGGATAACAGAGCAAAAAGGCACGTGAGCCTGAGTTCCCGATGACTTCCTACAGCACCCACCCGCATTCAAACAAGCACGGTAGGTGAAATCTTCTGTCTTATGACGTATCCTTTTCTATTTGGTACCTGCATTTTTTATGGATAACTCATATTAGAGGTAAGGATATCTACACAACTGTTTCAAGCCTCCAAGGTCTTATAATCTTGAGAGATCTTAAAGTGAAAAATATGACAAGGTCCAGATTCCACTGAAAAGCAGTTCACTAAGGCCAGATTTTCCCCTTTTTGTTTCCTTTTGGCTTTGAGGAAAACCAAGTTCTCTCTATCTGTTTTTCTTGCTAATCAGTACAATTTTGAAAAATTGAGACACCTTGGCTAAATTGTAAATTTGTTATTAAAATGCATTCTTTGTAAAAACTTGCCATAACTCTTTTATGAATGTTCCAAAGATTTATATGAGCAATTCATGTCAGTTTTTCCACAGCATGTTCTCCCTTCTTTTCCGAATATCTGTCAGCACACATCTGTGCTGTGTTTATAACATTTTGCCACGTGAGAGCCCCACATTTGACAGAATCGAGTTTGCCTCATTTTTCAAACAGTGTTAATTCAGTTTAAAAATACTTTTCTCATTATGTTATTGCAAGGGTCTTCTTTTATTCTATCGTATGCTTTAGTCTATCCTGGATCTAACACTTATTTAATCAGAATTTCACCATTGGGAAGGTGGAGCTCAATAAAATGTGGCCACCACTTCCCAACCCCTGACCAATTTCTTGGGATGCCTCAAAGGAACGAAGGAAGGTACCACTTTCTTCAGGCAAACACTAGAAATTCGATCCATTTGGAAAATGTCTTCCTCATATCCTTTATCTGTAGGGTAATTTCCCTTGTAGTGGGTTTCACATCACAAAGTATGCACAGCTGATGTATACCCAAGTCCAGGGAAATGAATTTATATGTACCCCAGAGGACAAGTTTCATAGAGACATCCACTGTTCCCCACTTTAGGGCTATAGGGACCTCTGCAACACATCCCCTTATGGAAAGATCCTAGAGGTACACAATAGGGGCAGCCTTTGTGAGGCAAATATCACCCCCCTGCACTTAATGGAAGACTACCTAGAGTCATCGTTACCACTTTAAAATCGCTTCAACTGGCTAATGTGTTGCTAGCAGTCTAACTCAATCAATCAATTTCATATTGATTTCCAATTAAAAGAAAGGCTCTGGCCTTTATAAAAGATACAACTTAAGATATTATTTCTCCCCAGTTGCAGGAACTTGTGACAGTTCCTTGTTTTTCAAGACATCTTTCGAAGAACAAAGTCACAGCCCCCATGTGCCTTACAAAAGAGAGTCCCTAGGAATGGCTGCACCCTCCCCTGGCTGTACAAATCTGTGTGTCATCCCCATATCACCCAAGTCTGAACAGGCTTTTTAATCTTCAGTGAAGAAAGTCCTTAGCAGGGTCTTCGTCTTAGAAATTCTTGTCCTCAATGCCTAGCTTGGTGCTGTACACAGTATTCAAAATATACTGATGAATGAATAAGCGAGTAAAAGAGTGAATGAGTAAACTTTTGGTACCATGTCAACGTAGTTTACAAAACTATCTAGTTTATCTCCAGGTTTACGTCCAGGACATTATGGTGCAATAATTTTTTCTTATGCTTACGAGGGACTAAAGACAATGTGGCTCCTTTGATAGCCATCCAAGTCTCCAACAAATATTAATTGGGGGCTCAGTATATGTCAGATAGTGTAGTAGACGCTGGGAATACAGTGATTAACAAGCCAAGAATTTTCCCTAAGGAAGTTTATCTTCTAGGAAGAAAGTAATTCTGAGGAAATAAAAATCTCTAGGGTAAATAAAGAAGCCAATAGGGAAAGAAAGAAGAAAACAACCCCTTCAGTTTGGGCTTACAAAAAATAAAATTTATTTATTCAAGCTTTATAAAATTCAACAACAAAATGTCTTTAGTCTCAGAAGTGAATAAACCAAAATGAATATGCCTTGAAAAGTGGCAATAAAAATTATAAGACATTTTTAAAATAAACTACAAAAATTTAAATGCACCTCAGAAATAGCTGAACTATTCTTTGCATGAAATTTTATTCTGTGCTTTAAGCTGAAGCTTCTCTGATTTATTGCTAGTCTTTCTTAACTCCTTCTGCCTCTTTTAACAGTCTTCTACCAGTGCATAAACTGCTCACTAAAATTCTCATGAGGAGAAAAACACTGAAAAGATGCCCAACTTAAAAATGTACTTCTGTTTTATATAATAAAAATACTGTTTATAAAAACCACAAAAGTCATGTCTTTTACCCATACATAAGTTATTGTTCTTGTGACTTTGCAGCCCCTCTACTGCCACCCTTGGAATGCGTGACTGAGCTAGGGGTCAGCAACGAAAGAGGTTAAGGCTTCTTTCTAAAACTTAAAATTTTCATTTGCTATATTTGAATCACTATCAGGCAGGTACCTTTGAACACCAGTGGTAGGTAAAGATGGAGAGTAAAAAATCCATCTTTCACTAGTTTGAAAAATTGTTTTTCAAGTAGGAAACTTGAACTTATGATGTTAGTTTATTGCCCTGGCCAAAAGGTCATGTGTTCAATTCCCCAGTCAGGGCACATGCTAGGTTGTGGGTTTGATCCCCGGTCAGGGTGAATATGAGTAGGCAGCCAATCGATATTTCTCTCTCACATCAAAGTCTCTCTCTCTCTCTCTCTCTCTCTCTCTCTCTCTCTCTCTCTCTCTCTCTAAAAAAGTGATGAAAAAATTCCCTTGAGTGAGGTTTAAAAAATGTTACTTTGTTGTTCATTCTAAATATTGCTAAACACTGAATTAGGCTAGTATAGCTTCCTCCATCTATTTGTGACTGATGAAAATATTTGGCTAACTTCACTTTGGAAATATTTTACCTCTATGACATAATCTATATAAAGACTATGTCAGAAATTTTTCATCTTTTCTGTTGAGAATAATACACTGATGATATGTATGTGTCATCCATATCTAATTCTTATTTTTATCCTTCTAACCCTTAATGATTAAACATTGTGTCTTCATTTACTTATAGACAACCTCTCCATCACTGAGTAGTGTTTCCCAGCATAGGAGTTCTGGTACCCAGACTATTAAGGTACCTTAAGGGAGGGGCAGGAAATGGACATCCCTCAGCAAAGCACCTAGAACTCAGCAGACACTGGGTAGGGAAGAGGAGTCTGGCATCTGTGATAAAACTGGCCAGATAGTCACAAATCACTTCTTCTGTTGTGCTCAGAAAAGAGCCACATTGGCTGCTGCCCTTGCAGTTGAGAGTGGCCCTTAAGACTGAGTTCTGAGGGAAGGGATGTGGAAGTGATGTTCGTCCCCCCAGGCTTGACCAGGAAATGCCCTGCGCAAACCTACACTCCTCATCCAGGCCAGCCAGCCCCAGAGGGTAGGGGAGCCATCTCAGGAGGTCCTAGCGGGTGTTGGAGCCATGAGACCAAGCAAGGGCAGCAGAGGACCCGCACGGGAAGGGTGACCTGAGTGAGACAGAAATCTTTCTGTGTGAAAGCACTGAGGTTTTGAGTTATTTCTTGTAGCAGTAGCCTCCCCTGAGTAATACACACCACAGAAATGAATGGGGGCTGACAAACTCCTCATCTCGTAGCCCTGTGAAGTAGTTGATCCTCACCAACCAGGCCCTGTTAGGACGTCTCTAATGACAAAAGGAGCAGGAAGAGGAGCCTCTCCGTGTCCACTGAGTAAGGGACGCATCCTGTCCATTTACAGCCATAAACATCCGGGCGGTTTCATTGCTCCTCACAGCAATTGAATGTTCTTTGATGCTGTGTTGATGGCCAGTGATGTCTTCCTTTCTTTGGGGGTGGGGGGAGAATCCTGGGGCAGTAAGGTTGGCTATCCCTGACATATGAAGTGATTTTGGCAAACCCAGCGAGCCTTTTGGTTGTGATTTATATCTAGTCAGAGAGAAATGACATCTGGGATGTCTGATTTATTCACTAGCAAAATGCTGGCTGAACCTAAAATAAGAAAATAGAAATTTATGTAACAGATTGCAGTGCCTTAATTTAAGAATGGTTAGGAAACCAGCAGACTCTCCATGGCTCTGCTCAGCTTGGGATCACATGCTTCAGGCTAATATTACCTTTCTCGAAGTATTGAGTCACATGTTGAGAGTTGGGGCACTTTTTTCTTCACCTGAACATTTCCAAGATGACTATTTTATATCCAAATAAGTCCTGGCATTGCAATTACATGTCAGCTGCCATAAGAAAAGCAAACAGCTCCTGTGGAATTCAGCAGACAGCTATAGTCCATGGACAATAAGTCTACTTGGAAGCACACAAACTACTTTGCGCTAGCCTCGGTGCCAGGAGAATCTGGGAATGGCTGGGACTTAATAGCAGGGGATTCTGTCCCCTCTGTTCAGAGACCACTTGAAGTCAATGTCATAATTGTTTCTTTTTTAAAACTTAGATAAGTTAAAACTTAGACAACATTAGACAAACAATACTCAATGTTGTAAACACCAAAATGCACTTTCTGCCTGGTCTCAGTGCCCTCAGAGATGGGCTCCTCCTGAGCTACCAATTTCTTCTCATCTTTGGAACACTGAGTCCCATGACATAGTCCTGCTTCTGCTTAGTATGAAGTGTGGGAAGTGCAGAGCCCACATGAAATCCCCTCCAGAGAACGCAGTGGACTCCACGGCATGACTATGGGGTGCATTTCTCTCTCTGTTCAGATGTGGTCGCCCATGTCCTCATCCATGCATCAGCTGATCAAACAAAATGTTTGTTATGTTTGTTGGCTAAAAATTTTTCTGACTGAGGCTAGGGGATCCACAGAGAGGTTGAAAGCTGATAAAAGGGAGAAGAAAAATGAACAAAGAAGGGAATAAGAGGATAGGGAAGGAACAGCAGGATAGAGGGAGGTAAAGAGTCCATATTTCCATCAGTGTTCAGCAGGTGAGAAACTTGAGTAGCTTATCAAAGGATCACTGAACAGGTGTATTTACCTTTTTGCATCATTTTTTTTTTCCATTTCAATCCACCATATGGTGAATGAATGGCACGAACCCCTCTTGCAGTATGAGATTTTGATACCTCAGCGTGCCTTTCTGGATGGCAAGCTTTGAGAAGAGTCCCTGTTGTGATGGTTGGGGGTGAGATTTTAAGCTCTAGCATGACTAACCTCGGAAAGCCAGCGAGAGCTGTTTAGTTGCCTCTTTTCAGTTCTATCCCAAAGGCAGGGGACTCCTCAGGTACCATGTCAAGCCTGGCCTCCCAGGAGCTCAGCTTTTATGTCAGCCCACCTTCCACCCCCAGAGAACTCCATCTTCTGGGGGAAAAATATGGGTAGGGATAAAGTCTGGTGCTTTCTTAGGCCTCCAGTTCCCTATCCTCCTCCACAGCCCAGCCAATCCCATCTTTTGAACTCCAAGCAGCACAATTCATCTGCCATTTCTCTTCTGGAACCATCCAGTGCAGCAGGCCTGACTTTTCACAAATCAGCATTGAGCATCTAAGAAGGAGAATCACCTTCTTGCCCCATAATTCTCTATTTCCTCCCCGCACCCATGTCTCCAAGACAAAAGGACACAGAGACCTGGCCACAAGAATGAAATGAGAGTCTGCAGAAGAGGGGAAGGAACTGCGGGGCACTGTGGACATTGGCCCTCTACTGCCTCCCTCCCTGGAGCACGGGGTGCTAAGCGCATGTACCCAGAGCAGAGGAAGAGAGACACTCTGGGTAAGAACAAAGCTTTGGACTGAGAAAAAATCGGGCTCAAATATGACTTCTGCCATTCAGAACCCATGTGACACTGTACACATTAATGTCTACCCTGTGTCTTGGCATCCTGTCATTAAAATGGGACAGGAACACTTTCTTGCAAAATATTCTTGAGGAATAAATAAGTCAGTCCCCTTTTTCTTTAAATCTTCCCCAAATGTACCAAAACACCCTCAGATGCTGGGTGGAAAGGCAGGAAATGGCAGAAAGGCCAGGGGAGTTTTTCTAAAAAATTGTCCAGAAAGATTTTTCTCTCTAGTCCAATGTCACATTAAGCTCCACATGCCTGATCAAGCAAGCGTAAGGGGGGTTGGGGACAGGAAAGAGAGGCCACTGTTCCTGCCTCCTCTCCTGCCCCATCTGGCCCTGAACGTGATCTTCTCAAATACAGTCTCGTGTTTACAGCCTTGGAGTCCATCAGACCCAGGTTGGAATCTCAGCTGCATCAGGAACACTCTGAGCAAGCCTACTAATGTGCGAAACAGGCACAACCTTGCTTATGACAAAAGCTAGTGTAAGAAAAAAACACTGGGATGACACACGAAAGGGTTAGTACGGTGTCTGCCAATACTGGTGGCCCGCCTGTAATTTCTATTGTCGTCATCATTAACATCTTCTGTCCATTTGCTGAGAAACCTTTCCATGAATACATCAGTTAGAGTTTTCCTTCTGGTTTCATTATTTTTAGTCTCAAACAGGGTTTTTTGACCTCTTCCTGATTCTGTTCGATCATGAATCCCATTAACTCTCTAATATGGAATCCTAATAATTATCATTCGTTCCAAAGCAGCTCTAAGGTACCAGAGTTCACCAGCCACAGAGAGTGGCTTCCATGGAGCTAGGGAGAACACCCTGCCGGCCACTGCAGAGCAAAGTGCGCGCAGGGTCCGTGCTGATCACCGGTCTCATCTTCACCCGGGTTACCATCTCGGGTATGACCCTGACTCTTGTTTTCTCCTCGAGGCTGACAAGTTGCACCAGTTATTGCCTTCTTACTTAAACACCAAAATAAAGTCTTGTCCAAACTACTGGCTTTGGCGATCTCATGCCAGGGCATCAGAGCCAGCCCCCGAGTCACGCCGCTGAAAGCCAAGCTGAGGGGAGGTGGTTTTCGTTTCAGGCACTCGGCTCCGCTTCCTGGAGACTAAGCACAGCCGCATCAATAAATAGGGGAGAAAGGAGGCAGCAAAAAAAGAAAACTTGAAACTTCAGTTTCAATCTTAATTAACATGTATACAAGAGTTAAACGTGGCTGTGCAATGCAAAATATTTCGATATGGTAGGCGGAAAGGATCAAAATCCAAGACAGAATAAACTCTGATTTTGCTATCAGGTAGCCAACACGGATGGAAATAGCATTTTCTTAAATCCACAGTTTGCTTATTGAAATAACCCAGACTGTTCCTAATGTGTACTCTGAAGTACCACTTTTTCTTCCATTCATTCTGTAGATATTATCAGCGCCTCGCATCGATCAGAGCACTACAATTAGGAATAAGACAGCAGTGGTGTCTAACTTCATGGGGCTCATACTCTACTGGGAACGACAGGCCATAAACAGGGATCTATCCTTAAACACGGGATGATGAACAAGCTGTGTGAACCGGGCCAATGTCTTCACCTTCTGGTGCCACCACTTTGTCATCTGCACAAGGGGGATATTAATGGCCCCTACATCAGAGCCATGGTATGGGGGGGGGTGAAAATGAAGAGCTGTGTGTTCAAAGCTGAGAGGGCGCCTGGCACAGGGTCAGCCTTGGCTGGCCGGCTGTCAGTGCCCCCAGGGAATGCAAGCTCAAAACGCAGGGGCCTTTTGTCCTTTCGTTCACTGCCATATCTCCAGTACTTAGAACGGTGCCTGAAACAGAATAGGTACACAATAAATACTTATTGAATGACTGAAATAAAATAAAATCATGGAATGTGATTTGTGTTCAGAAAATCGTGGACAGGGTCCTCTAGAAGAAGAATGGGAGAATAGGGAGCAAGGGTGATACGGCCAGAGGTGTCTCTGCGAAGAGCTAGGGGAAGAGAGAACAAACGTAAATGCATCGTGGCAGGAGAAGCTCGCCGTGTTCAAGACTACCTAACCCAGGAGGGTGAGAACACACGTGGCTGGCTGCTGGTTTCCCGGCTGCATCCTGTATCATCTCCTGCCCTTTTCCTCCCCTTAGTTTATTTCCCCTGCAGCAACCCACAGCTCTTAACTTCTCTCCATTAGACATTCCCTTGAAGGGATAGTGTTGGGAGGCAGAGGGAGAGGGAGAGGAAATGGAGGAAAATGTTTTTCTTGAATATTTTAGCTCTCAGCAGACTTGTGGGAGACTGGTCAGTTGCAGTATAATCAACTGCATGTCCGTGAGTTCCCAGACATCTGTCCTTATTTTTCTCCCCCATGTCTCGTGCCCCTTTCTAAGGATGTTTGACATCTTGGAATTTCCAAGACTTGACCTTAAGTTCTTAAGCAAAGAGGTCGTGTCACATCTCATAAACTTGTTCCTCAGTACAGGATTTCCACCATGTGTGTTCTCATCTCATCAGCTGAAATTATGAGTTGCTGATGTGTCTTTAGAAATACTCATATCTGCTCAAAAAAGAAAATGGTATTGATTTTCTCTTAATAATAAAGCAGACTTCTCTCTGTTTTATGATGAGAGCTTATATTTGCTTCTGCTAGAAAGACAAGAAGGAAGGAGGATCCTCAGCTCCTCCAGGGAGCTCATGATGGGTGAGACCACAGATGTGCCCATGTGGACAATGAGACAGACCAGCTGCTGCCACACGGTTGGCAGAACTGTCCGGTTCCACCAGCACCCTCACGATCAGCCCTGTCAAAATCATAGTTTCCTAGCCATGCTGTGGAACGGAAAGAGGAGTAACTGAGACGATGCCTGTTCTCTTCAGTAGCCAGAGTAGGTGGAAGGAGCCAGATAACTTCTACTAAGTTCTCTGCGGGCTTCTTAGTCATAGTTGTTGAATAACCATCGTATGTCCCTCAGATTAAGCAATGCAGCTCCTTTGGAAGTAGATAAAAATATTTACACTGCACAGTGGGTTCCTACTGGCAACCAGCATTGGTGTCCCTTTCTATTTCCTAAGACTGTTGGGTATACCTGTAAAAGTATCCAGCTGGGAGCTAAGGACTGGAGGTGAAAATCTGTCCTTTGGAAGTCCCCTTGGCCTGCAGCACCCTTACCTATGAAATGACGGGCATTGGGCTTGGAGTCTCTTCCAACTCCAAACATCTCATGGATCTGTTTAACAAGCATAAACTTGTGATGTTTTTCTGGCACACCCAAGAGGAATTTTCCCTGTTCGGGCACCGTTTAGTGAAGTCTGCTGCGCATTGGCTCTGCCAACATCAGTTGGGCTCCCCTAGTTCTGATAGCATCCTATAGTAAGTTCAGGTAGGATTATTTTGGATCTAGATTTTTTAAAGAAAAAAAAGCACCTGAATCCTGAACAGACCCTATGAAATATAGAATGTATAGTTTATTAATATTATGCTTAAAGATCCAGAGTTACAACAGCCAACATATGTATATATTTCTCCAAATTTTCCTCACTATGGTTTTGATAAAACATTTAGCTGGATACCTGTAAAGCAAATACTTTTATCATGGACCTCTTGCTGATCTTCCCTTGTAAGCCTTGTTCAGAAGAGGACAAGAATCCTCCTAGATTCTATACCAGTCTGTATGTAACCTTGTTTCTAGCCTGAGTTGGAGAATTAGTAGTGTCTCCTATGATTTTACAACATTTACACATTGAAGTTCGGAGTCTTCATCCATTGTCTTTATATAACTCTAGCTATTTCCAGTCCTGCTTGTGAAGACACAGACTCATGCAAATGCACAAACTGTGGAAAGCATGGCCAGTCTCCAGGGCCCCCTCTGCAACTGGGGAGGGGTTGCTGCCACTCGTCTGCTACAAGATGCCTTCTTGCTCCATCCAACAGCCATGGAAGGGCTTTTACAGACCACCCTGACTCCTGGAGAGAAAAGAACATGTGAAGTGAGTGCTGCCTAAAGAATTCTTCCCCACTAGGCTGAAGCCAATTCCTCAAGGTACTTCCTGAGTCTCTCCAGCCAACGGCCCCTGAAGGATAGCAGCTGTAAGTAAAACCGTAGCTTTCTGGTTACAGGGATTTTCTTGTGTAGTGGCTTTCCCTCCACTTAGTCTACACTGTGCTCTCTTGGTTGTCAGGGATTTGTCTTTAGCTAGTGTCTTCAGAACCTGTGCTTATCTGTAAGCATCCAGTGATTCACCCTTTATAGGGAATTACAGAAGAGGAAGTTCAGCAAGGCCTCTTTTCAAAAGCTGGCCCAGTATTACGCAAGGGGGTTGAAATGAGTAGTAGAAACAGATGACTTTAATTGTACTCATCTGTTCCTTACCTGCCGTGCAAGCACGTGTGTGTGTGTATCGGAGCATATGTTCCATCTTTCTTTTCCCACATCCTTTGACCCCTTCATCAGTGATCCATGCTTAAACCCCCCTTCCCGGAAAGTTATATATGATCTCAGTACTCCTACATTTCCATTCTGTACTTTTCATGTGATCAACAAAAACGTATACCTGACTGTAAATCTGTGAAAGCTATTTCTTTCTAGTGAGAAACTGGGATTCTTTCTCAGCATTTCCTTACAGTATCCCCAATACCACTCCCTTCAAAATGGGTGGCTGTTGTGTTACCATCTCTGCTACCTTCAAAATAATCCTCTGTTCAATTTCAAACTGAGGAGTTATCTGTTTGCTCATAGAGATTCCCTGTAACCTTACCGGGGACTTTTCACTTAAGAAGAAATCATCTTTGTATCATATACTCAATGAATCTCCAGGAAACCTATACAGTGGCTCCATCTCTCACAATAGATCATATTCATGTGCTGGGTTCCCCTACTTGAGACGTGCAAATGAAAAGCATACCTAAGCACGGATCATCCTTCATGCTCAGCACAAGCCCCTGCGTGGAGGCTTCCATGGTGACTCCTGCCCAGACCACCGTCCTCTCTGCAGCCCCACGGCCCTGAGGTGCTGTGTTCCATAGTCAGCACTTAATCAGACCTTGTGTCGAATCAATGCCTGCTGCTCTATGTGGGTGCCCTCCTCTTGCCAATGACATTAGCATTTCTTTGAAGGCTACATACCTGTAGCTGGCTCTTGAAGTCTTCCCTGGTCCCCCCTTATAAAGAATAGAACGAGTCTTCTCTGTGATCCCTACCGCCCTCTATCTCTCTTTAGAATAATAGTTTTCATGCTGAATGCAAAGTTTCTTCTGACATTCCTGGATGTACCACTAGATTGTGAACCCATTCAAGGCAAATGGGGTCTTATTCACCTTTATGTTTTTAATGTCCAGTGCAGAACAACTGTTCAATAAGTGTTTGTTCTGAAATGAATGGGTAATGGACAAACAAATACATTTTGTCAAGAATTTTTAATTGCTCAGAGTGCTTTAATGTGATGTTTTAACGGAGCACTTATTGAATATTAGAGAATCAATAAATACTATGCTGTAACAGTTCAATGACTCTTGCATTTTTGACAGGCCAGTTACTTTCTGTGCTCAGATTCTCCCAAACGAGTGAAACATTGAATAATATACAAGAAGAACTCAGTCATCGCTGAGATGCAAATAAAATGTAGCACCCCATGCTGAAAAATGTGACCTGAAAATAGTTGCTACTTTATACATAACACACTTAGAGAAGTGCAGAAACGTTCAAACAGCAATTCCTATGTGTTTGATAGCACTGAGAAAGACATCGAGTATCATTTTACAAAATATCCCACTAAACGTGAAAGCCCGACAGACTGCCTGTCTCCTGCTGAGGGTCTGCCTCGGGTCTGGTATCTGGGGAAGCATTTTCTTGTGTCCTCCAAGTTGACAGGAAACATTGAAGTAGAATTTCACCCTACCTGAGACCTCTGACAAAATAGCCTTCTACCTCTGCTCTCCAAGCTCTTTGCAACGAGCTAACCAGAAATCACATCAGCCAGTTCAACCCACTGTTATTTCAAAGTGCCACTGACATGCGAAAAAGGAGCCCATGACAAGCCGTTCAAGGTACTAAAACCATGACTCACTGCCAGACAGAGAAAAAAGCATTCTCTGCCCAGAAATTCAGCAACATGTTATTGCTAAAATTAAAAATAAAAAAACTCTTCCAACAGGCCTGCAATGAATTTGTATAAATGATGGCATTACAACATAAATCTGAAAAGCAAAAGGTCTAGTTTTCCAGTAAGTTCATGGGAGAACATTAGATAACATCAAATAGCAGCAGGAAAACGAAGGAGATAGTCCCTGAAAAATGCTTTCTTTAACTGAATGAAGTCATAGAGTTATGAGAGGGGAAGGACAGTCTGCCTTTCTTGGCAAGACTATTTAAACCAAGTTTGGAAGTGATTTCAAAAAGAATTATAACTCCACAGGAAAAAAACGCATCTGCCATGTGATTTCCAACAGCAGTTACTTTGCGCCCAGGACAGAGGTTCCCTCTCGTGTCTCTGGCTCATCACTGGGATTGATATGGTCACTGATGGTAACAGGCCCTTGGCTGCACTGGTACCAGGGCACTCTCACGAGTCTTTCTCAAAAGCACGTCAACGTGGCACAATGAGGCCAGCATGCAGGAGCGGGGTGGGGGGACTCAATGTTGTTATTAGAAAACAGTGCTTTACCTTTTTTTCCATCTAGGTAGTGGCTCACGGCTGGTAAGAACAAGGAAAAATCGATACGTGTCTCTGCAATGTCAGGATAGGGTGAAAAATGAAAGATTCACTGAGCCTCCCAGGTCTTTGTGTTTGTGATGTTAACCATTTCTTGGCTGTTTGGGAACAGAATTAGTTCCTTTGAATATTGCAGAACCAGAGTGGGACTAGGAGGAATGGTGACCACACAATTGTTTAACAGGGTAGAAATGAGCAGAATAATGTGGGCAAGAATAATGGAGGAATGCTGGGAGTGGAGCTGCAGTGTGTGGAGGAAAACACAATTTAACATGCTTGTCTGCCAGCTGAGAGAAGCTTCTAGAATACCACCCAAAAAGCCAAGAAGTCTTAATGGCAGACACTTTTTTCTTTCTTTTTTTCCTTTCCTTTTCTTTTCTTTTCTTTTCTTTTCATTTATTTATTTTTAGAGAGAGGGGAAGGGAAGGAGAACCAGAGGGAGAGAAACGTTGATGTGAGAGAGAAACTCAATTGGTTGCCTCCTGCACATGCCCCAACCAGGGACTGGGCCTGCAACCCAGGCATGTGCCCTGACCAGGAATCAAACAGGCGATCTTTCCCTTTGCGGGATGTCACTCAACCAACTGAGCCATACAAGTCAGGGCTAGACATTCGTTTCATAAACCAGAGCTGATGATCTAGAGCCGCTTCCGAGCACCAGGAGGTGGTGTGAAACGTTGTGCCTACGCTGTGTCCAGAACAAGCTTTGGAGGCTTTAAGCATATTAGTGACTTAAGCAACGATTCACAAAGTAAAAAGTTAAGTAAATTTAATACTAACTACATTCTTTATCTACTGAAAAAAATATTCCTAGAGAAAAATTCCTTAAAGCATAACACAATTCGATGGATCTGAAGTTTGGGGGAAGAGAACTCTAAGGTGTCACAAAGATCTGTCCTGGGCTATGTCATGTTTGCCATTTCTTGATATTTCACATGAAAATGTAGATGCCATTTCTGTCATTCATGAAAAAACAGTAATTGAATTGAGATTTGGAATTATCCCCATGGGCCAGGATAACGGGCTGAATCTCACAAGAACGCACGTCATTCTCCTTCAGGTCTTCACCTAAATCATATTTCTTTAGCAAGGTCTTATCCAAGCCTTGGACCACCTATGACCACCCACATGCTTCTGTAGCAACTTTCTTTACTGCAGATGGTAAGTTTGTTGAGGGGCAGAGAACACCTCTACTCATTCACCATTGCATTCCTACTGCTCACAGCAGGTCCTGGCACATAGCAGCGCTCAACGAATGTAGTGAATTCATAAAAGAAAATACAAAAAGTTACGCATTTGAGCTGAGTGTGTGATCGGAAGATGTAGCAGAGCAGCAGCATGAGAACAAGACACGGAAGACTCAATATGTCAAAGCTGAGTCGAGGCTTCAAAAAGTGAATACATACTGACTACCTCAATAAACTCAAAACCTCACCCAAAAAGGAGGCAGTGGTTCTCTTCTAATCTTCCCTGAAATATTGTATCTAATTCCGGGGAAAATAACAAACTGAAATGAATCAGGTAAGCTGTCATGAGACACGGGCCTGAGAACCACAAAAGATTCCTGAAGACCTGAGGCCTATTAAAACCAAAAAATAGGATTTATCTGAAAGCATTCTTCATATATTTGAAGTATTCTCCTGCAAATAAAGGATTACATTTTCTATTCCATGTAGCTCTGGAGGTCAGCGAAAGGACCAATGCATATAAATCCTATATGGCTTAAAAGAAGGAAAAAATATTAATAATGACAGCTATTTAAAAAAAATAAAATATGCTTATTCAGCCTTTGAAAGTGATGTTACAGAAAAATACCAAATAACAAAGGATTATAAAAGCTGGTTCTAAAATACAGACTGTATGATTTTTTCAAAATAAAAGTATATGCATACACACACATCTAGACATAAACATCAAAATGTTATTAATACTGATTATTTTTGTGTGATAGCATTATGACTATTTCTAATTTTTGTTTTATGCTCTCCTCTTTTATTTTCTAAAATTATTACAGCAAAGACAAATTGGTTTTCTGACAGATAAATACTGTACAACAAAAGCATCGTCTGGGGCCTGGGGTGCCATCGTCTTTCACTGGAGTGTTTGCGCGGAGCCTGCAGCTGTGGGAACACTCAGGGGTGTCCAAGGCAAGACCTGTTGTAGAAAACCAGGTGTTTATTGCCTCTACGGTGCCTTCAAATTCTGAGTCTATTACACAAAATGTTAATGCTGAATAACTACTTTAATTGTTGATAATATAAAATATGCAGTCATTAATAAGTTATTCATTATTAATAAAAGTCATAAATGCTCAGATTTGTGAAGGAACTCAGAAGTCATCTTCTCTAGCCAACACAGACAGAATTGAAAGTCCTTTGGGCAACAAGTGCCGGTAGGTGAACACCTGTGGCCAGGAATGTGCGTCTGCTCCTGTTGGCCATTCCAGCACGTAACAGCTATGCTGCTGTGGCAGTTAAGAGATACGTCTGTCTTACAGACACCCAGCCCAATGGTACAGGGAACAGCTTAACCTACTCATTACTCAGGCACGAGAGGATGACCTGCACTGAGGCCTGTGACATTGTAACCCCTCTCCTGTGTTCCCCAGTGAAAAGAAAGAAGAGTGTTTTACCAAAGTTCCACAATATCTTTTCCTTGGCTCAAAAATCTGATCTTATATTTCTTCAAAGCACATACAACTTTTTTCTAAATCATGTCTTGTGTACTGTTATCAAATCTGTTTTTCATTGTTCTTTCTGCTCAGGCTATCTGAACATTTTTAGGTGGAGGGATTTAAGTAAAAACCTAAGTACGATTCAAAACAAGATGCCTAACTCTAAGGAAAGGCTTAGGTAAAGGGTTGGAGTTAGGATTCACTTACCATAAGTGCTAGAAGATGTTAATACTCTCCCTAGCATCCTCTTCCTTCAGTGACTTCCTCAACCTTCCTCCCTCTGCCAACTCACAATCAAAATTCACTCTTAGGCAAGAGATCTGATTTTTTTTCAAATCAAAGCCCACAGTGGAAAGCAATCGACTGAGTCTAATCGAGACTTACATGCCCTGCACTGTGCGAGACCGCCGGGAAGCAACAGGGGATCTAAGACAGTCCCTGTCCTTATGAGCAGAGAACTTAGTTGGGATAACAACAACAACAAAACAGACAAACAAAAAACATCATGAATCAGGAAACCGCACAGTAATATGTAGTCATTAACAATCCAGTATTTCAAACAGCAAATGCTATTGATAAATACTACTTAAGTTCAGAAAATGAAAAATAACTGTCTTTGAACTGACAGATTCCCAGTGCTAGGAAATGAAAGAGGGAATGATCACACAGTGTGGGTGCTTCTGGGGCTGGCAGGAAGGCTGGGGAGGTGGCTACTGTAGCAGAACTGTCAGAAAACCACAGAACAGGCAGGCCAGCGGCAGAAAACAGGTCCGTCCCGCATGCTGCTTGAAGGGTTGAAGGGCGAGCAAAGTGTGGCCTGTGAACCAGCATCCTCTACACCACTTGGGAGCCAGTCAGAGATGCAGACTCAAGGGCCCCGCCCTGAGCTACAGAATGGAAAGTCTGTATTTTAACAGGATCTTTGGATGATCCACAGGTATATTGAAATTTGAGAAGCTCTGGTCTGAACAATGGAGAGTCTGCCCCTTTCTCATACTTGAGTTGTAAATATACCAAAACCACTTGTTTTCTTTAAACAATTACTAATTTGTACTTTATCAAACTAAAACGTTTTTGCACAGTAAAGGAAACCATCAACAAAATAAAAAGACAACCCACAGAATGGGAGAACATATTTGCTGATACATCTGACAAGGGGTTAAAAACCAAAACTTACAAAGAATTTACAAAACTCAGCCCCCAAACAACAAACAATCCAATTAAAAAATAGGCAAAGAACCTGAATAGATACTTCTCCAAAGAGGACATACAGATGGCCAAATAGACACATGAAAAGATGCTCAGTGCACTAATCATCAAAGAAATGCAAATTAAAACCACGAAGAGGTATCACTTCAACCCTGTCAGAATGCCTATAATCAATAAATCAATACAAGTGCTGGTGAGGATGTGGATAAAGGGGAACTCTAGTGCACTGTTGGTGGGAATGCAGACTGGTGCAGCCACTGTGGAAAGCAGTATGGAATTTCCTCAGA
Source organism: Desmodus rotundus (assembly GCF_022682495.2). NCBI lineage: Eukaryota > Metazoa > Chordata > Mammalia > Chiroptera > Phyllostomidae > Desmodus > Desmodus rotundus. The sequence continues at coordinate 86,341,475 of NC_071397.1, forward strand.
AAACTAAAAATGGATCTGCCTTTTGACCCAGAGATCCCACTTTTGGGAATATATCCAAAGAAATCTAGAACACTAATTTGAAAGAACATAAGCACCCCTATGTTCATTGTAATCTTATTCACAATCGCCAAGATATAGAAGCAGCCCAGGTGTCCATCAGTAGATGAGTGGATAAAACAACTATGGAACATTTACACAGTGGAATTCTACTTGGCTGTAAAACTGAAGAAAATCTCACCCTTTGCAACAGCATGGATGGGCCTGGAGAACATTACGCTAAGTGAAATAAGCCAGTCAGAGAAAGACAAACACCATACGATTTCACTCGTATGTGGAATGTAATGAACAAACTGAACTAACAAGGAAAATGGGGACAGACTCATAGATGGAGGGCAGATAACATCTGAGGAAGGGTTAGGGTCAGGGACTGAGCAAAAGGGAAAGTGGACTCATGGACAAGGACAACAGTGTAGTGATTGCAGTGGGAGGGGGCAGAAGGGGGATAAATGGTAACAGAAAAAAATACAATAAAAAACAACAATTTGTAGCCTGAAATTTTTGTATTTTCAAATTTAACTCATTACTTCACTTTAATCTTTTTCTACTTTATTTCCCCTCAATATCTTCTATTCACCAAAGGAGAAGAAGAAAGCCTGATGTATTTTCCATTTAAAGCCAGCAACCCAGGAACTACCCCGTGTCCTACACTAGGGGGCACAAGAGGACTAAGATATGGAATCTTCTAGGCCATCTCCACAGTGATCTTTATCAGCTGGCTACTGCCCCCTTTCTCCAGAATTGGTTTTCCAAAGTCGTTACTCAGAAGAATAAAAGGAGTTACAACAAGCCTTCTCTACGCTCAAAACCAAGCATTTGCTCAACCACGGCCACTTTCTCTGCATTTCTTCACCCATGGCTGCTTCCTCCACAGGCACATTTGCCTGATGGACCAGCTTGCCATCTGCCCACGAGCAGGGCCACCTCTGGGACATCCTGCCTGGAACTGGGGACTCGGAGAAGGAAGGAGAAGCTCTGCTTTAAACACAAGTGCAGATCAGAGGCCTTTCAGTCAATATGGCCACTTTTTTGGGTAATAACTTTCTTGTTTGGTCAGGTTACACACCCTTGAGAGTTTTTGACACACGTCCTCCTCCCTTCAGTTCCCAGGCTTTACCTTCCTCAGAAGGCCACAGCCATCACTGAGAACCTAACTTTTAGAAACTCTTATTGTGGTCTTTTATGGAAAGAGGGTAGCAGACCTCACAGAAGGGCTAAGTGGTGAAAAATGAAGAACCCAGAAAAGACTCTGGATTCCTTGCTAAGTTGCTTCTCAGTCTTTAGCCTGGAGCATAACTAGAAGCCTAATTTTCCATTTCTTCAAGAAACCTTTCCTTTTCTCCAGTGGAACCCAATACTCGCTGTGGTGGTGTGTTTTAGCAAGTATCTTGCAGACGAATTTCCTGAGTCCATAGTGGTTATCACTGCTTAGACACAGTGCCCTCCGCACGTGGGCGACGAGCAACTCACAAATGCATTCTGGAAATTCCTGCAAATGTTCAGTATTATAGGGGACTCCCGCCTTGGAAAAGTTTTTGTCCTGGTGGGGTCTGCGAAACAATTCTTTAACTGTATTTCTAATGGGGCTCTCTCTTTCAAACTTTAAAATTTGTATCAACACTACACTTAAACAAATTGGAGCCTACTCCAAAGCAAACTTAAGAATGACAGAAAAACATTTTTTTGGCAGGGAACGCCAGGAAGCCAGAAGGAAAGAAGAGAATCCAGTGGAGAGTGTAAAGCAATGAGAGACCTTTTCCATATGTGTGGCCATTAAAAAAATTATAATGATTCCTTATGTTGCACATGCAGCAGACAGCTCTATCTCATAATAAAAATAATCTTTTTGCCATTGCTGTGGGTACTACCACACAGCGTTTCTTCTATAAGGAAAAGAATATGATGAGCAACCGCAAGGAATAGAAAAATAAGGCCCAGGGCTAGACCGTATACCCAGCTGACATTCGGGTCACACAGGCCAGTCACAGTTCTGACTTAATGCGTGCCTGTGTCTCAGAGCAGGCTTCCTCTGCGTGAATTTAGAAACTGAGAACGAGCTTTCTCAGGCTTCTCGTCAGGAGTATCATGGGAGACCTTTAAGAGCACAGACAGACTCATGGCACAGCCGCATGGGTCCGACAGTACTCAGCCCTCAGTTCCACTCTGTGTGAAGGAACGTCTCCCATCACCTCCTGGGCTCCTCCGCAGGTAACATGGCAACTCTGGCGTCTGCCTGGCTATATTTTCATCAGGCGGTTAAGCAGCCATTCATGGGCCTTTCTCCCCATCACATGGGCTTTCATTTGATGATGTAGTTTATTGATATCCAATAAAGAAAGAAGTTAGATATCCTGTGTACCTTCCCTTTCACCCCGGGAGGACACTGGCATTGCCCAGTTACCTTCCCTTGGACTGGACGCCCCTCAGGTCTTCCTCCAGTGGAAAAGCATCTGGCTCCTGGATGAGCCAAGGATATAAGCAACTACTCCTTTAGCCCATTTATTTCCTCAGGAGTTCAGATCCATTTTTTAATTGGGTAATTCTTTCATTACCGTCAATACAAATATCATTAGCAGGGCCCAGATTCTGTGTCAGGCACACGAAAGCCAAGTGTCTATAAGTACTTATAAGTACTGAGCCTACCGGTGGTCAAATGTTTCATCGTGATAATTTCTGTTTCCTTAACATAAGCCAGCAGGTAGAAACCATTCCATTTTATATAAAAATACATCTAGTGTTCACTTTAGCTGGATTTGCGTGGCCACAGGAGAGAGAAACCCATTCTAAGGCTAGGGAGCCATCCCAGGGGAGGCAGAGGAAGAAGACCTGAGGAGTATATTTAGAGAAGTGTAAAGAAAGTAGTCGAACCCGAGCAAAGTTGCAACTGCAGTGGCAGGGAGCAGTCACTTCGGAGGGCTAGAAAAGGGGCCGTGGTTGTGCTGACATGGACGATTGGGAGCCCTGTAATTCAGAGACCCACGGGGCATGGAGATTAGAATGACTCTGAACACGTGTGCTGGCTTTCTCCTTTAATGGGGAGACAGGTGTGGAATTCCTAAAGGGCTAAGCAAGACCTGACGATTCCCAAAACATGGGGGGGAGTCTTCATACGCAGAACATCTCCAGGACTATTCATTAATTCCCCCAAGTACTTACCAAGGCCTCCTCTGCGCCCAGTACTTTCCCTCTTCAGTGTGGGGTTTGGGGCTATTGAGACCCAAAGGCCCTCCCTCAGCTGTGCTGGGGAAACTGGGCCCAGTGGCTATAAAGTCCCTTTGGGGGTTCTGAGGATGCTGCCAGGAAGCTTCCAGCCTCCTCTCAGCCTCCCTTCCACACCTCAAAGGAGAACGGGCTCCCTCCACCCTCCTCTCCTGCCTGCCAGAATTTCCAGATTTGTTCTGTTTTGCTGCTGCATAAAGCCACACTCAATTCCAGCCCTAGCAGAAGGCATAAATTAACATTTTATTATGTGTACTTGTTAGGGTCTCTTAAAGCAGACATGCAAATGCGAGGCTCCCATAGTAAACTAGGGCATGCCCAGGTTAACTGAAAATAAACCAGGTTGCCCTGGCCAAACCCTTGGAAAGCAGCACCTCACTGAGCTATCCTGGGAGAGATACTCACCTCCGCTTCTGCCCCCAGTTGTTTACCCTGGCCCCTGGCCATTTCCTGCTCCGTTTGGCACCCCAGTCCTCTCTGTCCAGCTGCCATTGGCTCATCTGACTCCTGGTCAACTTCCATTTACAAGGAACCAATTTCACAGGCAGCTGTAGGTGAGCCTTTTACGGGCCTCTGGCAAGGGACTGAGAGGCCTCGGGGCCTTCTCCATCAGGCAGCTGGACAAATACATCTGCCTTGGCCTTCCAGGGGGACCAGGCTATTTTGAGGCTGCCCTCTGATTGGCTCTTCCTGTTACTGTGCCTTTAATTCTAGCTTATAGCTTATAAAACCTTATATAACAGGAACTTCAAGTTAGATGGAGTTTGATTTGACTTGGCTTGGCTCTAGGGGAGGAATTAGTAAAATTAAAAGTGAGAACTCCTGGGTATGCCATTTATAGAGCTCTACCTGGTTAAATTTTAAATTGTTCTAAGGTACAGCATTTCCCCCTTATGCACAGGGGATAGATTCCAATACCCCCAGCAGATGCCTAGAACCACAGACAGTACTGAACCCTATATATACTATGATTTTTTCCTATCCATACATACCTATGATAAAGTTTAACTCACAAAATAGATTCACATCAACAATAACAGGACAGAATAATTATAAAAAGGTGCATACTGTAATGAAAACCACGTGAATGGCTTGGAGGCCAGGATTAAGTAAGATAAGCACTACCCCTCGCCAGTCGCGGGGATGACCAAGAAGGCTACCAGTGACTAATGCGCAGGCAGGTCTACCCTGTGGATGCCAGACAAAGGGAGGATTCACATCCCAGGCGAGAAAGAACAGGGTAGCATGAGATTTCGTCAAGCTGCTTAGAACAGCACACATTTTAAAACTTCTGAATCATTTATTTCTGGAATTTTCCATTTAACATTTTCAGACGATCATTGACCACAAGTAACTAAAACCGATGAAGCAAAATCGCCGAGGGGAACTACTATATTATTCTTCTAAGTACCGATTCGGTCACGTATTTTTCTGTATTGATTGAGGAAAGGAGGACAGGGGAAAGAGGGAAAAAAATCTTTTCCCCTTTGCCAGGTTCTCTTTTGTATTCCTCGCATTTTATGTTACTATAAACATCTGCCTTCTTGTTAACTTGTGTGGACGATCCCACCCAAATAACGAGAGAAGGCAGCAAAGGAAAGGAAGACAGCAGAACCTTCCAGAATTCAGGTGCTTGTCATTGATGGGAAATCCTGGTTCTAACTTCACAGCGGGAGAGCTGACTTCTGGTGGCCTTGGGCCAAACTGGGTATGTGCACAGCGAGCATTTGCAGCTGTAATATTTGACCCCCCCTCCCTTACAGGTCACCCCAGAAGCCACCTGCCAGTGGGTCCTGTGGAGTGAGCGTCTAGAGATGCGTCCCTGGTTCCCAGCCCCAGCTTCCAGGTGGAAGCCTGATGTCTGATGCTCCCACCCCTGTGTCTCGCATGAAGGTGGCATGTTCTTTCTCAGTGCTCATGGATGCTCCTGAGCTTGTCTGTAGCTGCCCTGTTGATGTTTTATTTTTTCTTTCAAACAGATGCTTCATTATCTCCCTCCTCTCTATACCCACCTCTAGTCCAGCTTTTCTGCTTCCTTTCTCTTCTTGTTTCCCTCAGTAATTCTTAGCATCTCATTTCACTTTTCTGCTCTGTAGAGAGCTATGTGTGGTTTCTTACCTTCCCCCTGTGGCATTTAAAGTGTTCCTTAGTGCAAAACATCCTATTCATTGCCATAGAAACAGGAAGCTCAGTGTGGAAGAAAAAGAAGAAAAGAAGTCTGGGAGTCTGAAGCTTTGCAATTCTGTTATTTTGCCCAAATCCATAAATGGCAACATGCTGGGAGATATGCAAAAGCCTGCTCAGTGCGGCAACCAGGGAAGGAAGGGCCTCCCATTTCTAGGAAACTTTCACAGGTTTTCAGCCCCGGTTGAAACCAGGAAAGAGCAGGCTTGTGCAGAAAGGATCTCTGCTTTTCAACCTCACGCGGAAGCTCTGAGTTGAGTCTGGGGAAGTTAGACAAAGCTGCATTCTATTATCAATTCTGTATCTTAAAAGCTGCAGCAAATAGGATACTTCCTTAACGCCTCTCAATCTCCTTCATTAGAAAAATAAACACAGGAACATCCCCATGGCCTTTGGGCTGGAGTCACGTGTGAGCTTGCAAAGCTGAGGCGTCACGGCAGCCCCTCATGGACTCACCATGTCTGCACCCCGTCGCTGCACAGCCCCGGTGCTGGGATATCCATTCCCAACTTGAAGCCCCTCCCTGATATAAAAGTAAGAGAACTTCACAGTCACATCATCCCTAAAACAAAGCCAATCTGCCACAGTGGTTCTTGAAACGCAGTAAAATGTGTTTAATTTCTACATCTTCGTGCAAAACCTGCAGCACTCTTCTTCAGACCATTGGTTTCGAAGATGTATCTTCAGCCTGCACTCAGTGCTACCCTTTCCGTCTGGGGCCATTATTCCTCAACTGAGAATAGACCGGCTAATTGTATGGATCAGAGCGTCGGCTAATGACCTAAATTGTGAGGTTGCCATCTCCACTGAGGCGGTGAGTTTCCCAGAGACAATCTGTACTCCATTTCCAGAATCGCACCTCCCTCCAAACAACTGCCTGTGTTCTAACTGCATTTTCTGAGGTTCTGTATTTGTCTATTTGGCATCCATTGATCACAGAGCCAAACTAATAGCCGACGTTGCTCACATCTCCCCTGTGATCTAGCTTTGAAAAGGGCACAAAAATCTCACTATATACCCTCTAACCAATTCCCAGTCCATTCTCCCAAACAGATCTTTTAACTGACTCTCCCACATCAAGTCAGTATCACCGCTGCCCTAAGCTACCCAGAGCTAGGTACCAGATAACTAGAGATCGCTCTTACGGCTCAGAGCCCTCAAACAGCTTACAGACTAGCCAGCCCTAAGCTATTTCCCCCACCCTCCCCTGCCTTGCCAGTCCCTCAGAAAACACAGTAAAGACTCAGGGCCATGCTTTTTTCTGGATCCGGCATCCGCCTCCTGCCCCTTGTGGCCCTGTGTGGCATTGCATGCCTTCTCTGGGAAACTGTAAGTAATAAAAAGGTTCTTTCAATAGCATAAGTCTTTCTGTGTCACCACTCAGTCACCTTTATAATTTAAGACCCAGGCATAAATCAACCTTGCCCACATCTGTCCTATCAGTTACAAGTACATCCTGGTAAGGAGAAATAACTGGCTTATCACATACATGGCACAACCAGGGAAGGGCTGTCCCAGGGGCATGCTTTGCTGCTGCTAGCTCAGCAGCATCTGCATCTATAAATAGGGTGACCATATGCCCCATAGAGTCCAAGTTTACCCCTGTCGACCTGTGCAATTATTAATAGCACCCTTGGTCACTCCCAAAGCAATCCCAGTTTAGAATATAAAACATTTGGTCACCCTAATATAAAGGACCAATAATTAATAACCCATTAAATAAGCAAATGTCTTTGATACAGAGGACTAATTGCAGTTTAGTCATTTAGTCCCACATTTCCACTTCAAGAAAAGGTCAAAATGTCACAGACTTTCTAAAAATACAAGTGTTCGTCTTCACAAAATGTGTGAGAAGTTAAGGAGGAAAAACCAGCTATATGAAGTATGTATACAAAGCAGAGCAGTGAATCGTGATTACTCCAACATTTTGTTTTGTTTTTTTCGTGAGATTGGAGGGAGATGGTTATGTGGTCCACAGAGACTGAAAAGCTGGACAAGGGTAGGAGTCGCTATGGGCCATCATTTGCTTCAACATACCCATGTGTTTTAATGTTTGGTGACAGAGGTGAGATACAGTCAATCATTCCACAAATATATCTTGACCCTAATATGTGCTGAACACTGTATTAAGTGCTGGGGATACAATTAGAATCAGCTTCAGTTTCTTCCTTGCGGAGCTCATTCTATAAAGAGAGGCAGTTACAAGCATGAGAAGTATTTGAAAAGGTATAACCACAGGTTACTATAGGCCCATTGAAGAGAAGCACTTATCCTAGTTCTGAGGGTTAAAAGAACTTTGCAACTGAAATTTGGGGTGGGTTGTGGGGAGATAGGAGTTGAATTAAGAACCCTGGTAGAAGCTGAACCAGTGAGTGTAGAGCCAGTTTTTGAGGTTCCAGAGGTTAAAGAGCAGAGTCCAAGGGGAGTGGAGGACCAGATTGGGAGACATTTGATATCAAGCATCAAACTAAACAGAATATAAAATAATGGCTGAAGGTCTGGCCCGGAGTCTTAGCATGTCTGAACATGTAGAAATGGGGATTTTTAAGAACCGACAGTAAGAAAATCACTAAAGCCAAAATAAGAGAAAATTGATGATGAAGACTCCTGATTTTCAACCTATCCTTAAACAACCTATATCATTCTTCAGGTGCCAGGACTGGTGCTGACCTTTGTCCTTCACACCTGTAGCCTCCATCCTGTGGAAAAGCATGAGCCGTGTCAGTCACAGGGACAGCTGTCTCACCATTCTCCCAGGGGAGTCTGTCTGGGGTTGTTTGTCATCAGGCCCTAAAGAAATCTACGACACGCAGCTGCACAATGTGTGACAGCATGTATATCAGTGAGAAAAATTCACGATTTCAGAATGTGTCTGAACTGTGGTTTGTGTCTCCACGCCCCCATCAGATGCACAGTTGGTCTGGTCCTCTGGAGGGTCACAAATCACGAGCCAGCTCTAAGGGTTTGCTGAGGCAAACCCAGGGCTGAAGGAGCAATCCCTCTGTACTGACCTGACTTAGACGTGTTTGGAATATGATCTTGCTCTCTCCCCAGGCAAAGGGAATTCCTGTAAAAAGAAAGACATGATATTGACTCTAGCAATATTTTAGATACATGGAATGTTAGACACTAAAGGGACATTAGGAATATTTTTGCCCTCTCCTCTCCTCTCCTCTTCTCGACAAGGGGTGACAGAGGTTGTAAGGCTATTTAATGGAAGTCCTCTACTAGGATTCTCTTGTTTATTCCAGAAGCAAACACAGTGAGATTCAACACCTTGGAAACTAGAATTTTGTCATATCGGTAAGTTGCAAAGAGCAGCCCCTGCTGTAATAGTGGTACGCTTACACTAAGCAGAGGAGCAAACTGGACTGTGTTCTGCACCCCAAAGTACTTAGTGTCTCAGAGTACAGCCCTGAGGATCCCCAGGGCCCATCATGGGACACTCTTAATGAGTGCCCTGTACATGGGATCATTCTCTCCACTCTCTCACCCATCACCAAATTTCCCAATTAAGTTCCCTGTTACCAGAGTTCTCGCAGGGGACAATTGGTCTGATAAACTCATTTACCCCAAGATATCCATATACAACATCTTACTGGGAGTAAATTTGTAAAAATATTTACTTACTAAGTTACACTTAAAAAATACAGGCTAATGTTTTTGAATGTGATGAGCCAGGCATTTCACTGCTTTAAATACATCATCCCATTTAATCACGACAAGATACACATCCTATTACTCCCATTGCTCGTATGAGGAAAGTGAGGCTGGGAGTGGTTGTTCAATGTCACACTGTTAATAAGTGGTGGTACTGGGATTTCAGAGCCTGTGGACTTCACTAAAGAGCCTGGAACGAAGCAACTACTCCATGAATTGTGACTGCAACAAACAGCTAAAACAATGATATTTGCATGTCTGCTATTATGCATTTCCACAAAGGCACAAACTATGGTCTTTCTGACTCAATCCCCTTTCAAAAGCCTTCATGTTGAGAGTTTAACTAAACTACTCCATCATTGTGCTGCACTGGCATCCGTTTTGAGTGGCGGAGTGGCCCGAGGGGCCTTGATCTGGCCCTCCTTCCAGCATGCCCTAGACAATAGCCTGCAGAGTCACAAGTAAAAGCAATTTTCTGAAATGACTCCCCCAACCACACTGTGTTAATGAGTCACCCCCACCTCCCAGAGCCTTTGCCTTGTGTGCCCCTAATAGGAAGCCCAGGAAATGTATTAAAACCTCACTCTTTTTTCATAGGAATTAACAATCTGGCTTCAGCCTGGGAACTCCAAAGCACTTCATCCACAGATCGTAATAAAGGCATGTGCCCCAGGTCTTGCCATGCTCCCTGGTTGTACCCGTGGCCCCCAGAGGCCTGCCTTGGACCCCTCCAGGACCTGTGCATCATAAACTTCTCCATTTCAATCCCCTTGTGGTCTTTGGTTGACCCTGTGGCTCACCTTCCGACACGCTGGGGTTCTTTTTACCAAATGTTCACTCAACAAAGTCACAACACTTCATCTTACACCCTAGCAGCAGCTTCCTCATATCTCCTTTCATTAGTTTAGCCCCAACAATTTCAGTAAATGCTTAAAAAAACCCCAGCCAGTAAAGACCCTCTTTGACGGTGAAGCTGCCTCCATTTTTCCAAAATGAGGAGTTGCAGTTTCTGCTTTACCTGCCCTGTCCTGTTTTCACTCATATCATTTTCATCATTGTCATTGTTGTTCTGCTTCCTCCCTCAAGACTGTTCAAACGCCAGGAGCTCGTGGAAGTGTCCTCTGTTACAGTAACTGGCCGGAGCGAGCAGGGCCGGGAAACTTGCCCTCAACCAACTCCAGAGACCCCATCACCCCTTCAACTTCCTCTTTGTTCACGCTTAGCTCTCTCTGTTCTTTAGCTTCCTCATTTGCAGCATGAGAAGCTGTGCCAGGAAATGAGTCCAACACAAATCCTGGGTATCACTCGACATTTTAGTTTTTGTGAAGAGAATTGTCACCCCTGGGCCCCAAAGCTTGCTGTCAGTCTCTCGGGCCCTGAGAAGAAGGGTCTGTTACGTCAGCCACCCTGAGACAGACTCAGCTGCCTTGGCACCACCACATATGGCCACACTGCCTCTGTGTGTGGGGGGGCGAGGGGGGCGCGAAGGTTGTTTTTTTACTGTTTCTGTCTCTGGAGCTTCTACAGCTGCCCACAAGCTCTTTAATCCAATCAGAGCTACAGTGTCCTGTTTTCCGTTACCACCATGCTCAGATTGCCGGACACAGGATATTTATTCATATTGATAAACCCATCTCTCTCCAGAGAGGCCATGTCTTAAGGTTGCTTAACCTCCCTTTTTCTGCCCTTACTGTCCAGGGACTTTCTTAGACAGACCCAGCTCTCCAGATCTTTTCCAAATCATTCATTGTCTCACTTTCTCCAGGATCCTGAGGGCAATTTAGGATCTTTGATGATGTCTTGAGTATGAGGGAGAGCCCCACTTCCCTCCAGGTAATAGAAGAGCATGACACAGAAGGGCTGAGCTCTCTGCCCACAGTGTTCAGCCCAGGACCTTCTGTCCCATTCTCTGCACAAGCCACCTCCACACTCTCCTCTACTGGAAAATTTGCCTACCTGGGAGCGAGCTGCAGACAAGACTTGGAAGTTCCCAGTACATTTTTTGTTAAAATTATAATTCATTTTTTTTCTTTTAAGGTAGGCAAAAGAATAGACATGAGACATTGCTGACTTTGAAAATGGAGAAGGGGGCCACAAGCCAAAGAATACAGAGAATCCCCAACAGCTGGCTCAGTCAAGAAAGCAGTTTGTGCCCCAGAGCCTCCAGAAGGGACCCAGCCCAGCAGACACCTTGATTTTACCCCAGTGACACCTGTGCTGGGACTTCTGACCTCCAAAACTATAAGACAAGAAACTCGTGTCATTGTAGGCCACTAAGCTTTATGTACGGCAGTCACAGAAAATGAAAGCAGGTGAAGAAGAACAGGTAGTTTGAAGCCCTCGTCTTCTCAGAGTCCCATTGGAATAGACTTCATCAGACGACTCCCTCTCAACTGACAGCTAGCTCTCAATGATGAGCAACTGTGACAACAACTATGAGAAAAGCCAGGTCACTGAGTCTCCAAATTAGACAAGAGAAATTTCAAAAAAGAAACAAAAAAATGTAAAAGGACATTATCCAGTCTACCTAGAAATATATATTACTACCAATGAGGAAGGACATGGACTGGTACACATTTACTCCTGAGATAATTTTCAATGCCAACTTTAACCTTTAACATGAATGTTCTTTCTGATCACAAAGCAAATGAGTACTTTACAGTTATACATTTTATTTGCTATGATCCTAAAAACACAAAGGAGAACTGAAGAGCCTTTGAGATCCTTCGGAGTCAGGGCATCTCAGAAAATCTCAGCTCACTATTGATCCTGAAGATCTTGTTCACTGACCCCTGAGCAACCCAAACCATGACGTTCAGCCATTGCGCGAGGTCTAATCAGCAAACCCTTCAAGGGGAGAGAGCTTGGCTCAGTGTTATTCCAGCATGAAATGAGGCTTCACCAAATTTGGTCAAAGCATTTCAATCAAGTGTCAGAGATGCTTTCTCTCATCATTGGCATTTCATTTCGTATTCCCTTCCAAATGCAAAAAAGTGAATTACCTTTCTCTCCCCCAGCTACACTTGAATATAGTCTTGCAAAATAGTTTCATATTCCTTCTTATCACTTACTTTTGTTTACTAAAAAATGAGTTAATAAAAATTCCTACCATTTACTAAGTAACTACTGTATGCCAGGCACCTGACTATTACTCCTATTTATTGGAGGATGAAACCAAGGCTCGGAGAGTTCAAATAACTCTCCCAAACTCACAGAGGTGAGGGGTGGCAAAAGCCAGAGCACCTTCCCTCCTTAGTCAGGGGTCTTTCGGTTTCATTCATTATTCTCTGTGTTTCTTTGGTATAAAGTATGTTAAAAAACAACAGTAAGAGTCAACAGGGGTTAGGACAGTAACTGGTGGGTCCAGTGTTAGGTCATGAGTACACTTCCCCATCCCAGGTCTGGGGTTCACCTGGCAGCACACGGAGAGGGCCACTGGCTTCCCTCTCCGGGACAGACAAATAGGAAACCAGTGAAACTCTTCCTTGTTTTTCAGCATGGCTTCCACCCATCAGTAATTAGACTTCTTTCCTGGTGGGTACCCTGGAGGGGTGAGAGTACCTACATGGCCTGCAGGCCCCTGTCACATCAGAGGTTACAATAAACTCACAGTTCCTGTCAGGTGAGAAAACAACGGTGCTCAATGCTCAGTCACTAAGCCAGCATCCTGCATTCTTTACTCTCTCGCTTTAATTTTATCTCTGTTCCCCAAAAAATTTTCCTTCAAAGAAATATTTAGTATCCTGGTGCCATATAAATTGATCTATTTGTTCTCTCAAGGCAGTTAGCCCTAAAGTATTCCCTTCCTACGGTTCACTACTTACCCTCCATTTAGATCAAAATCACCATTTCATGGATGTTTTCTACAGCAATGGCTGCTGCAGAATGATTCCTGAACCGCTCTCCTCTCTTTGCTTTCCTTTTGCTGCCGTACTTCTGCTCCTTCTTGACCTTTCAAAGGCCAGTCTTAATTTCCCCAATAACTGTGTTGTGGCCATGATGCCATGATATCCTTGTGAATCACGTCACAATGCCCGGAGCCCCCTTCAGGTGGGTGGAGTACTGTAAGCAAAGAATTAGCAATAGTAACATGATTGCATGGGCTGCTATAGGAACAACCAAGCATAAAGTGAATTAGCTTCTTTCTGCTTCCATTCACAAGGAGCCAACTTGAGCTCATCGGTATAGTGATAAACACCTGTAAATTTCCCATGTGTACAGGTACTAGCTTATCAATACAATTGTTCTCAGTGGCAGTAGATAAAAGTAATAGGAGAAGTGATGAGAAAAAAGTGGTTTTGTGGGGATCATATTTGTAGGCTCAGAAGAATCACAGAGATCGTGGCAATGTACCCATACATGGGTCAAAATATGAGAGTAACTGCTTGTGAGAAAGTAGGTCACTTCTTGCAGAGGTTGCCCTAACACTAGAAATAAAAAAGAAAGCAAGCCTTCTGGGATCTGGCCTTTCGGTTTTCTGATTTTGAGTTCAGGCCTCAGAGTAAGAAAACCTGCATTCTATTCCTGTACTTGGTCTTCACGCTCCCAGGGTTCCTCAGGGAGTGATCCAAGTAATGAAACAGGCAGGGGATTGTAGGCAAGAAGAAACAAACTTCCTTCTAAAATATTGGACAAAGTTGGGATGATTCACAGGCTAACACAGAGTGAAGCTCAAGGAAAAACGATACCAGCAAACAAAATGAAACAAAAGAAGTGTGCCAATTCAACATCAGGACTCTAGCTACCTATGATTTGCCTTAATAATTACCAAAGTGAAATTAGGAATTATAAACAAGTCAGAAAGAATAAGTTGCAGATTTGCAGGTGCTAGTCTGAGTGCAATCAGACCTCAACCATTCAGATTCATTATCTCAATGCAAAGCGTTTTCCCAAGAGAAGACAAGAAGAGCTTAGTATGTTAAAATAAGAGAACAAACACTAAGTTTTATAAAGACAGCCGATACTTGCACTAATAACATATAGAATCTCATTTGGGATTATTGTTTTCCCCAAATCTTCGTATTTCTCATGTATGTTTCAAGGTAAAAGTTTTTCTTTCACTTCTAAAGTTTACCAAACACATTACAAATTTACCTGAATGAACCGTAGCATGGGAAATTTAAGGCAAGATGCTAATATTTTCTTTAGGCAAATACATGTTGAGTAATAGTTTCAAAATCACATTAGCCTTTTCCTTCTAGTTAAAATGAAGTAGCTTGCACCAGACAAATTATTCTGGTAGGAACAAATTAAAAAGTAAGCTAAAATATAAAGGAAAGAAACAGTAACAACAGCCCTGTGGTTGAAGGCATTGGAAAATGACTGAGCCCACTAGGATCTGAGGGGCTGAAATCCAGGAGAGTAGAGAAATGCGAACTGCAGGGAGCCGAGCTGATACTCTGCAAGCATTTTTCCCTTCAGGGCGGTTACTAGTTTTGGGCTTGGAATCAGACGCTAAAACCCCCACCTAAAGATCTGTGGCTGGTAAGCAGAGGAATAAACAGAATTTATGGAAATTTCACACGGCTGCAGAGAGAGAGAGAGAGAGAGAGGTTGCAAATCTATATCTATATATGTGGAGGTTGGGCAGTCAATGCATCTAAGACTTAAAGGAGAATCCTGGAGAGAAGGAAAGCATGGACAAGTAAGTTAGCGATCTCATTTTCTCCTAGAGGCATATGGCAAATTCTTAAGCCACACAGGACAAGAAGCTAAGCAGGAATTCATAGGAAATCAGAGTTTTGGCCTCATAGAACTGAAGAGACAAAAATAGGAGTTCAAGACCTGACAAGATGGAGAAGCCCCAGTCAAGACTCCAGGCTCTCGGTTGGAACTCCTCGGAGCTACCCCACCAATGAAATGCAAACCGACAGTAGACATGATTTTTAAAACTTCAACCCAGCCCACAGTCAGTTTAGCTGCTAATTGAACCAAAGGGATCTGCCGGCCTTCTGACTACAAACTGGGAATGACCATGGAGTCAATCCAAGTTAGTCTTCTGCCCTGCGGGGCACTCCCCCATATCTCTTCCATCTCCTCTCATCTGCTCCACCCACCTGACTCACACCACCCCATTCGGTACTTCCACTGTGGCTGATGAAGTCTCCTGCTACCAATCTCCCAGTAGGAAGTCATTATTCAAACTTCTACCTTTATAACCATCCAGAGAGAGCATACCAAAACAATAGTGACCTCCCTGCCACCGCCATGCAGTAGCACCACTCAACAGTCAGGGAGCAGACCCTCCAGGCCCTGGGGACAGAAGACAAGCCAGACATTGCTGTGGGAAGGTCAGAGCCCTTCAGATCACGCCAGTGACTACCTACTTGCTTCCTGGCAGGCCAGCCTTTTCCTGACTTGGACTCAGTCCCTCAGGCCCTAACTAAAACGAGCCTCCAAGACTGTTGTTGTTGGCTTGAAGCCTGTTGGTTTGTTTAATTGTTGTTTTTATGGGTTTCAGGCACTGTGTTGGACACTGATGTCTAATACCTCACTTACTTAAGTGATACCAGTTGTCAGTGGTTTCATTGGGTGAATAGCACGAATCATTGCAGACTATAAAGCATGATTAATATGAAGAAACAGTCCTGAGATGGCTTGATTTTAAGAGCATGGCATGAATGTCAAACCTTCTCCTTTCTTTGATAAGGGAAGGGATGTTAGAGCCACTTCATTTGTGGTAAAGAGGACCCCAGAAATATTAGACTAATATCTAAGACCCAGCAAACATTTTTTCTTAGTTAAGTATTTCTGATTCAAGGAATGGATATCTAACCTGGGGTAACTTCTTTGTTTTTTTTTTGGAACCCCTCTGAATTGGGACTAGGCATTCTTGTGGGGCAAAGAAAGTCCTGTGAAATCTTTCTTGTGACAAATATATCCGTTGATAGCTAAGCAGCATTTAGAACTATGGCGATATCCAGGAGGACCAGGGAAAATGAAGAGACATGTTAAGGTTCATTTCTAATTATAAAGGATGTATAATAGGTGGTTTGGAAATCACCAGACTATCTGAAATACAGGGGACCGAGGGAATGGCACTTCCAATGGGCAGCGAGTACTTCTAACCAACACGGGCTTCCTAAGTAACCCCAGCTGTTTCCTCATGGATGTCTCTCCAATGCCCTGTTCTCAGCTTCCAGGCATGAAGCCTCCACCCCTGGGATGTCACCTGCTACCAGGTGTTGAGCCTCCAGACCACTGAGCATGTGACAGTCCCCCAGACCCTATGGACAGTTCACTGCTTGCCTATCCCCAGAAGCAGGCACAGCGCACTCCCAAGGCCTGCCCCCACCACCAAGCGAATGTGTCTAATTTCCAAGTCCTGAGCACACCTACTCCGATGGTATCTACTGCCTCCTAAGCCTAACCCATCAGACTTGGCCTGCACGTGTATAAATGTGCGCACGGGCACCTATGTTCGTGTGTGCGAGCACACGTATCTGAAGAGTGAGAGAGCACAAAAGATCTTAACTAACGAGTACATATATTTTTCACTTTCCTCTCAATGTCCCAGGGATTCTGTGGAATCCCTTCCAGGGGAGGGGAGGAGATGAGGAAACCCAAGAGGCCCCAGAGCACCCCCAAACCCCACACTTTGTACATCTTCCTGACCAACAGATTCATGTATCGCCTTTTGTAGAAAGCACAAGCTGGAAGAAAGGATGCTTCACTTTTAAAAGGGTGTGTGTGTGTGTGTGTGTGTGGGTTGTGTGTTGTGTGTTGAAAGCCAGAGACTTAGTTCAACCCCTTTGTCTTACAAATGAGTAAATCAGGAAGAAATGAAGATTGTCCACAGTCATGTAACAATTTCACTAGAGCGGGAACTAGAACTGAGGTTGCTTGAGTCCCCAGCGTTGTGTTTGCTGCGCAGCACACAGCGGTGAGAAAGAAAAACGAACACCATCGGGGTTTTTTCCCCCCTATTTTCCTCTAAAACCTAGGTGCTTATGGTCTGAAAAACACGGTAGGTTATATCTTGATGATAATCTAGGATTTAAAGGGCAAACAAGAATGTGGGAGTGGAGTGTCCCATTCTATAATGTGTTCCAAGAAATCTCAGGAAAATCGGAGACTAATCAAAGGGTTGAAATCTGGGGCTACGGGAAAGTCTAGATACATTTGGTGACTCACGGCCTACATATTCACAGCACAAAGAGGCACCATGAATCAGAAATAGCCCTTATAAGGTTTTCCATCATTGTGGAAATGTCCCTCATAAACTAGCAGAATTTGGAGGTTTTTTTCCCCATTGGTTATTTGTTAGGAGTGCTCCTAGAGTTGTGGCAAGGCTTATAAGCAGAATACCAACTACCTATTATCAAGAGAACTCAGGTGAAGAAAGCTGCTAAAGTCAATTGAAACGGTCTTTCCTACCAGAATCTCTTTCATGTGTGGTGTACGTACTCACGAGCCTGCAGAGTCAAACTGTGGAGGGTTTTCCTGAGTTTGAAATCCGCACTTTGTGGACAATCCTGATCGTCCTATTAGAATCACCTGGGGAGCCTTAAGCAAACCGATGCCCAGGCTCAATTCCAGGAGAATGAAGTAAGACTTCCTGTGGGTAAGGCGTTGGCCATGTCCCAGACGGTTTTGCTATACCACCAAGGTCAAGAACCACTGAGTCAGAGGGTTCAAAAGAACCCAAAAGGTAGAGGAGGAGGAATGAGAGAACAAGTCCCAACCAGCCAAGGTGACTCACTATCCAGACAAACCTCCTCAGTGCTGAGTGACCTGTGTCATGTACAGAACCCCTCTAGAGGTGCATGCCTGCCTCCCACCTCATCACCACCCTACGCCTCTCACTATCCCAGTGCATCTCTCTTGGGGTGAACTTCCTTCTGGGGCTCTGCCTGAAGTGCAACCACTTCATTCTCGATAATGAGTCCTGCCTCCACGTCTAGGAAACGCTACCTCTATCTCCCATCTCCCATGAAGAAACTCTCACCGAGTCTGTGTGTGTGTATGTATATTTTCCCACCACTGATGAACAAAAGAAAATTCCCAAATACTGCTGTTTTTTATGAGGCCCTAACTGAATCCTTCCAGCTTCTTCTCACAGCCCCTATGCACCTATGAAGGGAAAGGAGACCTTTCTGGTAAAGGCTTTTCCTTCTTAACTGAATCCATTTTTAACCCTTGCATTTTTCAAAGCAATGGCTGCTTAGAGCAACTGCAATAGCCCAAACAGCTCTGAACATCTCTGCTAGCGCTGGTCAGTGTTCAGATGCTGTGTCCCATTTCTGCTGGAGGTCCCTACTCATCTCTGCTCACAGCTTCTAAATCGCCCACCCTTTCAGCAAGCAGAGCAACATTCCCCTTGCCTGCTTAACGTGCAGAGCCCAGCACTGTACAAATCCTGGAACAAAGTATTTTTCATCCTGGCAATTCGGTTCAGGCTGGGACTGCTCAGCCTTCTGGTAGACCTGACATGCCCCACTCACCACAAAAGGTGCCCCAACAGCCTGTGATTCTGCCCCTGGGATGGAGGAGGGAGGCTGGAGTTCTGCAGGACAAGAACTGGAAATGGATCAAATTTCATGAATATCATTGCATCCTTGATACTTATGTTTTCACTTCATTACTGGGAGCTTACTGAAGGCTTACTCTGTGTTGTGCATAGGGAGGAGGGTTGGCATTCGGACAGTAAGGGCTCTCCTGAGGTAGGGGGACAATGAGATGATAGTGACCCCAGGAGTCGGGGTTTATGAAGTCTGGTCCCTGCTCCATTACTAGCATGCATGGGACTAAGAGCAAGTGTCCAGTTCCACATCCCTAAAGCAGAATGATGCCTAAGGAAAGCACCCTGGGAATGGGAGGGCTTGGCATTTCTGCGGCTGGAAATCTGAATAGAAAACCCACTGCAGCACAAAGGAAATGACTTGAGTAGTGTCCGAGGGCAACATATACAAAATTTTGAGGTAGTATCATCAGTGCCTTAAATAAATAAAGGACTGTGTTATATTAAAGGAGAAATAAGAATTGAGGGCACTGAAGAAACACATTCTTAATATTTGGTCCACTCATTGCACATATAAGAAACGACTATTCCCATTTCCTCAACATGCAGAGCCTTTGTTCTCCATATGCTCCTGAAGCCACTTCTCATCAGAAATATTCAGAATACCCAAATCTTGGAGAACTGGGATAATTTTGCATCTAACGACTTAGCTTCCAATTTGGATCCCCTGGGAAATGAAACTCTAAAGGGAGATTTCATCCAAATGAAGCCCCACGGGAAAAGCTTGCAGATGCCAGCTCCAGCTTTTCAGAGCTCCCTCCACAATGCCGGGAACGGCAGGCAACCATTAAGAGGAACAAAGAGCCAAATGAGCTTCACAGATTTATCCACGCCGTGAACGTGCCCGTGAGTGTCTGAAGACTTCCCTGACAGCACAGGCTGCTCCATCGTGGACCCAGGAAGCTCCGTCACTGGAGATCCAAAACTGGCCGGAGAGCAGGCTGACACAGACTGAGTGCCCCACGCTGTTCTGATGGGGAACCCACAGTGTGTCCTCATCCAGAAGGTCTTTTCCTCTGCGGTTATCTGGGGATCTGCAGGCTGGGAGCTTCCGAGGCTGAACAGAAGGACGGGTCTGTGCATGTTCACACATCTCATTTCATTCATTCACACTTCAAAAGGCTCCAGATTCTGTTAAAGTTTTAGCTCGCTCTTATTCTCAAATCCATTTTTGAAACTGGCAACAGTGCCCCCAACTCCAGGTATAATAAATGTACAGTTCCTCTCTACCTCCCACTTCCAAGCCTTGCTACCAAGTACGCCACTACATTTTCCCCCTCTCAACACAAACGTGATGTTTTTCATGCTTTTTTTTTTTTTTTCAAATGATGGGTGGTAGCTGGGCTAAAAATGGAGACAGAGGTTACAGACACATTTTGTTCCTGTTAAATGTGTTCTACCTATCGTGTTACTGCCTTCTCTACTTCACATTAACTCCCTTCCTTCCTCATCTCTGAAAAGTGCCTATGAAAAGTGCCTATGAAAAGTGCCTCAAAGTGCCTCAAAGTGCCTCTGAGGTCAAAGCTAGATTCCATACTCTGGATCTACCTTTAGGTTTAAAGGGTGCCTCTGTTTACCTGTAATCTCCCGTCAGAATGGAGTAAATCACCTGTCATTGCTGTGGTCTCAGATAAACCATTTCTTTTGGAATGACTTGTTGAGTGGTCAGCTGATAAGATGAAGGGTGAATTTCGAAAATGCACTTCTGGAAAACCAATGTTTAAATTTTCCCCTAACTTGTCATAAATAAGCTTACTGTAGGATTTTGTGAAAACCCATGAATGCTGACAGAAAGTTGAGTGTCAGGCTTCTGAGACAAAAGCGGGCAGCCTGGTCTCCTGTTTCTGCCTCTCATAGTTGTGTGATGAAGGGCAAGTTGTTTACACATGGCGTGGCAAGCTTCAGTTTCCCGGCCAACGTTCCCACACTGTGTATTTCAGTGTGATCTCTCCTTAATCACCCTCATTACAGAACTCCCCTGTTTATTATGGTCATCTTTTCCCTTATCTCCTGCAATGTAATGTCTTTGTGTGCCAATTCCAAAATCTCAGTCATTCGGGGGTAAATTTGTATTGATTGACTTTTTCATACACATGGATTCTATTGTGCTCTTTATTTGTATGGCTAATCATTTTTTATTGGCTGCTGGCCATTGTGATTTTATAGGTTGTCCGTGTCATATTTTGTCATATTCCTTTAAATATTATTGAAATTTGTTCTGGTGTGTGGTTCAGTTACTTGGAATCAGTTTTGTTCATCATGTTATTTGAAATAAGTTGGTTGGGGTGGATCAAGAGAAGCTTTAAGTATAGGGCAAACTTATCCGCACTGCCAAGATGATGTTCTTCTGAGAACTCTACCCACTGTCCTGTGTATTAGGAGGTCTTTACCCCCAGCTGGTGGAAACGCAAACTAGCTTAGCCTTGTACTGCTTTCCAGTAGCTCTTTCTTTTGGCCTTGAGTATTTTCTTCTCAGGCATGTCCAGAACAGTACTTGGCTAAAGCCTTGGGAAGACCCTCTGCAAATCCCTGGCACTCTCTGTGCAGCTCCCTTCTCTTCAGTATTTTCACATGAAAATTCTGGCCGCTTTGGCTTCACTGAGTCCTAATCTTGTTCTCCTCAATTCGGTGAGGCTACCAGGCTCTGTTGGGTTTCTCTTTCCTGTGCTGCAGCCTGGAAATTGCCTCCAAGCAGTAAGCTGGGTCAGTTGTAGTGCCATTTGTTTCCTTTTATCAGAAATCAAAATGCTGTGCTATCTGCCAGTCAATGTCTAAACACAATTGTATCATATATATATATATATAGCCAAGTTTTCTAGTTACTTAAGATTTGGAAGGTAAGTTAGGTACCTGTTACTCTATCATTGATGAAAGGAAAAGACCTCCTTGTCTTTTTGTTGAGTCCTTATCAGAATTTAATTACATTGTTTGCTTTCTAACACAACCAGATATTCTAGGGTCATTTCATGTTGTCCCAGTCCCATACTCAGTATCAGCCATCTCCGCAAGGAGGTCTGGTTTGTTTAGTAGGTGATAGTACTTAGCAAACAAATATGGGTACGAGATTTGCTCATTTCTACTGTAGTATCATTTGATCTGTGACTTTTTGAATTATTACTTGCAACTGATACAGTGAACTCAAATCCAACACCATTCTCTCCACATCCCCCCGTCACGTGTCTCTCTCTCTTACTACAGTGAGAACCCTAGTCCCCAACACCGCCATGTTCGCACATTTCCTCAATACGCACGAGACTAATTTTGTAATTGTTCCACTAACACCACTCCCATAACATAGCAAATAAGTAAAGTTTATGAGTTTTTTTGCAATTATTCTTATCTTCAAAATATTCCCCACATAAGATGTTTAGCCAGAGTACTATGTTTAAAGTTATTAGAATTAATTTTTCTATTTAATTTTGTTATAAATTTGACATATAGTTCAGTTTATTTTTATTTTATTTAATTTTAGGGTGTGCTCTTTTTTTAACCATTTTTAATTTTTTTTATAATTTTTAAAATGTACATGGTAAATCAACACTAGCAGAGAGATCTCACTCCTAAAACAATTCCCTCTACTTCATGCTCATAACCTTTAGAATTAGTCATTTTAATTACTAGTCTATTTTTCATATGTTTCTTTTTGAAAAATGAATAAATATGAGCAAATATATATTCATACATATATTCTAATTCCATTTACTCTTTCTCTCACATACAAATGAAAAACCACTATATATGCTCCTTTTTTGTACTTAACAATGAGGATGCTGTATACAAGCTGTCTCTTAGGCATCAAACTGGATATCTCAAACAGACAAGTTGGACATACAAACATAGAGTTCAGAGAAGACATTAGAACCGTAAGATTTCTTCCTGATAAGTTTCTCTGCCAATTATCAAGTAATACTTCATTCTGGTTTTGTTAAAATCAAGTCCTCTTGAAATTTCCTGCACACAACTTTGCAACGATTACCCATGCTCTGTATTGCAGTTTTAAAAGACAGAATTCTCTTCATCCTGACAAATTGGAATGACATTACTCTCTTACCATTGACCCCATTTCTCACAATGCAATTCTTTCTAAGTATAACATTTGAGAACTTTTCAGTTAACTATAGCTTGCTTAATCTGAGGAAGCCGGTGAATAAAATTGTCCTAATTCATATTTGACTTCCTTATTTCCTTCTCAACATCTCTCTAAAGGTCAGGGAGATTTTTAAATTCTATACAGGCTTTTCAAGCAAATTTCCATATAAGCCAACTTAAATTGTGGGCAAGGAAGAGTTTTTTCTTACTTAATCAATCAAAGTAGTCACTGCAAAGCAAACAAGTGAACAAAACTGCATTTGCTGAAGAACTAACATTGAGAAAATCTTGCTGGCATTACATAGTAAGAGTAGCTTAAGTAAACTTAATAGATCATCTTAGAGGACTGTAGTGCCAGTCGTGACCCTTTCATTCTTTCAACAGTGCCATGCTACCGACTGGGAGGACGAGGCTGGGCCTGAGCAATTGCACACCAGAAAAAATCAGAGCGTTAGCCCTCAAAGGGCTTGCTGACACTTGAGGAATCAATATTCACAGATATTATTATTTTTTAACTTTATTTTTATTGTTGACACTATTACAGATGTCCCCATTTCCCCTCCACCCCTTTGCCCACCTCCACCCAGCCCTGCCCCCACTTCCCTCTGGCCATCGCCACACTGTGGTCTGTGTCTATGGGTTGTGCATATGTGTTCTTTGGCTAATCCCTTCACTTCCTTTTGTACAATCCCACCCCACCCCCACAGCCTATCAGTCTGTTCCATGTACCTGTGCCTCTGTTTCTATTTTGTTCATCAGTTTATTTTGTTCATTAGATTCCACATACAAGTGAGATCATATGGCATTTGTCTTTCTCCGACTGGCTTATTTCACTTAGCATAATAATCTCACAGGTATTGTTAAAGCGGCACATACTGTATATTATCATGAGAAGAGCCTTTGAGTAAAAGGCAATGAGGATTCAGCGACAGGGACATTAATTCTAATGGCAGAATCTGACAACTTCTTGGCAGACATGATATTGAATCTCAGTCTTTGAAGGCTAAGATGTTGACAGCAATGAGTGGCACTTGGTTTTGCCTTCAGCTGAAGAGGCCTATCGGAGCTGTTGTAAGACACAAGCCAGAAGACAGCTTTAATTAAGGCAATTTCAACAGGCATGGGGAGGACAGACATTTCAAAGGTCAAATGTTCAAAAAACAGGAAGATTTAGCAAAATGTCACTGATGGCCGCACACTGCACATTATTAAAAAGAAGGCAACATGAAGATTTAATGCCATGGAGATGCTGAGAAAACAAAGTGAGTTTTCTGATGGGTTTATTTTTTTCACTTTCCTCACAGGGTTCTCATTAATATTAACAGAAGTGAATGTGAAAACTATTTTGTTTGTTGCATGGTGTTCTTGTTATTTCTTGTAACAAAAACAGCAGTGATAACATGGCTATTTAAAAGTTGTTTTTGTGGTGCGCCTGTGTGCGTGTATAAGCCTGGAAGTGCAGAGAAACTAAAGGCTGAAATGAGTTTTGCTGTAGAAAATAATCCTACCAGAGGTTCAAAGTGAATTGTTTGTAGCTTCTGGGATTGAACATAGTGGTTTGTAAAATGACAGAAAAAGGGCCTCCAAGTTCGTGCTTAGCAGGATAACTAGTTTTGTTATTTTTTAATTTTGTTTTTTTATTTTCCGTATGAGAAGGGAATCTGTTGGAAATGCACACAGTTCACTTTTCCCCAGGAGTGCAGGATGGGTTGTGGTAGCCTGGAGTTTTCAGGAGTCTTTATTTACTCACAGGGAGACAAATGAAGACCAGCTGTGTCACAAAGAATCCAATTCCATGGCCACCTCTGACCTCTCCTGTACCGTACAGGGCATGTGGCCTCAGAAGGACTTAAATTCCCAAGATTATGTATTGTTGTCACCATCGTCATTGCTCTAGACTAAATGTTTGCATCCACCACCCCATGTTGAAACCTAAGCCCCAGTGGGATAGTATTAGGGGGCGGGGACTTTGGGAGGTGATTAGGTCATTAGGGTGGAGCCTTCATGAATGGGATTAGTACCTTGATAAAGGGGACCCCAGAGAGCTCTCTGGTCCTTTCTGCCCTGTTAGGACACAGCATGTAGGTGGCCATCTACAACATGAACCAGGAAGCCACTGTCACCAGACACCGAGTCTGCCGGTACCATGAACTTAAATTTCCCAGGCTCCAGAACTGTGAGAAATAAATGCTAAGCCCCTCGATCTATAGTATTTTTGCTATGGCTCCCTGAACAGACCGAGACAATCACCCACAGAGCATTTCGATAAGCATATCGAAATGGTTTCGATATGCTGGTTTCATGTGACAATGTGGTAGGTGGTACTGATAGAATGACCCTGGCGGTGCCGATAAGCACAGGCTCAGACCCCAGACCTGTGACCCAATGGCTGCAGTGCAGCGTATATTTCTTTAAACAGAGAAGGTAATGACACCTAACATTTGCTGGATGCAGGTTACACATCCAGACACTGTTTATAAAAGACCCTCCTGTGTTGCCTCATTCATTTTCACCATCAAATCACCCTTTGAAGTAAGTCTTCATCTTAACCTCATTTTACTGATGAAAAAACTGAGGCAGTGGGTGATTAAAGAACTTTACAAAACTATGTAGCTAATATGTGGAGGAGCCAGGATTTTAACTCAAGAAGTACGGCTTCATAGTTCACCTTTTTAACCACTATAGTTTGTTGCCTCCAGCAGTGCAGAGTGAGGGCTCAGAATAGGAAGGATTGATTCCTGATTGGAGTCTAAGAACAGAACCAAAGAACTCCGTGTGGAGATATGGGGTAAAGAGATAATGGCAGCTTCCTTGGTCAGAGATGAGAGAAGATTACAAAAGAACAGGCCTGCTTTTGAATGAAAGCTCTGCCACTTACTGACGTTGTGACTTCAGGGAGCCTTTAGCTATGCATGTCTCCATTTCCACACCCATAGAAACATGTACAGCCAAGACTTACAGTTAGATTTAAAGAATTAATACATGTGAAGAGCCGACAAGTAGTGGTGGGCACATAGA
The DNA here is from genome assembly GCF_022682495.2 of Desmodus rotundus. NCBI lineage: Eukaryota > Metazoa > Chordata > Mammalia > Chiroptera > Phyllostomidae > Desmodus > Desmodus rotundus. The sequence continues at coordinate 86,367,222 of NC_071397.1, forward strand.
ACATACTATTATTATTAATTATTACAACTAAGAATTTAGCTACCAGGTAGCTCCTCTGAAGGACAGAGCATGATATCCTTGTAATGGATTAGTTGTTCGCAGGAGCCTTGAATTTTCTCCTCAGATAGAGGAAGATTTGAATATAAGAGGAATGACGGGGAAAGGGGGTTGAGGAATTGAAGGCTCACCCCCGCTGAGATGCAACAAGCTCTCCACCGCTGGCTCCTCAGTCATGACCTTGAGGTGCACCTCTGAACTGGCTTGCTTCTTTCTCCCCGGGCTCCAGCCTGGCTTCTTCTCAGTCACTTCCTCCTGTGGCAGCCACAGAGCAGCGCTGCCTCTCACAGCCTCCTGGGTGCCTGTCACAGGAGCACACAGAGACGTTGTCTCGCCAGGGATAGGCCCTCCTCTGCAGAGCAGCTCAGCCTCTTCGAAAATGAAAATGAGAGTATCACACCACACAAGTGAAAGAGTTCATAGTTTAGAACAAAAAAGGTCTTAACAGATAATTCCATTTCCTCACTTAACAGATAAGGCAATTAAAAACTAGAGAAGTGATTTGCTGAAGATCATTTAGCCAGGGTCGGTAGACTTGGAATGGCCAGATCTTTGGCCCAATGGTCAGTGTTTTCAAACCGAGCTCCTCAAAGCACCTGAGCTTCTCTGATGTTCTTCAGAGGCCTGCCCTGGAGAAGAGAGCAGGGAGGTTTCCGGACATTTCCTCAGTGAGTGTGCTCCATGGCACCATGGGTTTTATCCTGCGGCTTCTGACTAAGACCGGGTTGGAGGAAGGCTCCAGAACTGAAAGAATGCTCGAGAACCACTTTCTTAGGCCTTGCTGCCTTATCATTGAACAATTTGTTGAAAGCAAACTGGAAACTTCTCCCAATTATGAAGTCTTTCATTAAATATTGCAAGGCCAATGTTACATATTTGTGTTCAAATAGGTCTGAAGACCAAAGGGCACAGAAACCTCAGTATGTTTCTGCGTGACTCACATACACTTATGAATATTATTATTTTTTAAATTAATGGTAAACAGTTTGTCTGAATATGAAATACATTGATAGAGTAATGAAAATAATCTCCTCAACAAATATTATGTGCCTACTATGTCTCAAGCTTGGCCTGTTGCCTGAATAAATTTTTCACACATATGTGCTAATATTTTTCAAATGTGTATGTGATTTTACCACTGATAAAATCTAAATGCATCTTAAAATGCTATCTAATTTATCTTTCGATTATCATAATGTTTTTTCAGTCAACATTTCCCTTATTATAAAATGTATGTTTCTTTTATTTTTAATGCGAGAACTACATTCCCATGTGTGAAAATTTAAGGAACTCTGGTTCGAATGCAGGACTGGAATGAACCTTGAGTAATCCATTCTTCTGTGCCCTGAACATCACACACAGGAAAGGTTTCTGATCATTTTGGGGTTATTTCAGGTTGTCACATGTTTTTGTGAGTCTGACCTCTACCATTGTTTTATATATAGTCACTTGAATTTGACAAAGTTTTCCAGGCAGAAGGACATGAGCTGGGTTACGTTATCTAAATATTAATAAAAATAAAAACCTTTTGAAAAGAAATATAATATAACTTCTTTATTTCTCCCCAATAAATGACTCTGTAACTGTATAGGGGACAGAGCCATGTACGGAAAGGTTATCATTTGTTTAAGATAGAAGTTGGTCATAAAAGATGAGCAAGCACTACAGAAGAGATAACTTGCTCACTTGCCACAGTGAATGTCAGTGCGGGAGAGTGGTTTGGGAGACCTGATGGGACTAGATGAAGATGCTACTCAGTGTCTGTGTGGTAACGGAGCAAAATCAGAGCTGGGTTCCTTTGGAAGGAAAATCTAAAGTAACTAGGCTATCACCATGCAACCACCTCAAAAATATTGGGGACGTTGGAGAGGCGATTATCTTTTTGTGGTCGTTTCTGGTGTTCTTAATTTCCAGCCACAGTCTGGGTGGTGACCATGAAGCCAATAGGAGTTTGGAGGGGCGTCCTCTCAGGAACAAGAAGGCAGCTCTGGAGTGAGAGGCCACCTTACAGCCAGGAAGGCGGAGCCCATAACCAAAGGGGAGTAGAGGAGAGAACCCAACAACACAGTCACTGGACTAGAGACAGTTGAGCGGAAGTGAGAGCCAGAAGCTTCAGGTTACTAAGAGAAGAGTCCCTTCCTCCTGTTCCCCACTCTTGAAACCTGGGCAGACACAACTCCGAGAGGTGTCTCACAGGCTGAGCTGCCCTGACTGAGTCACAGACACCGATTCTGCAGTAAAACCACCTTGTGCCATTGGGCTTTGAATGACTACCCTGGATATCAGGGAAATGCCCAAAGCACCTTCTCAGCCAAGGGCAACAAAACATGCTACTGATCTCAAACTTCTTGAAGCCATAACATCTTAGGGTGGTTACTTTCCCAGATGACAGATTCTCTCTTGTCATGGTATTTTATCCAATTCTCAACACGGCTACTTCCAGGATTTATGCTGTCTGATTGTACAATGTCATGGGCTGAAAGTTTGCATTTCCTCAAAATCTATGCATTGAAGCACTGACCTCGGTGTAATGGCCTTTACAGGTAAGGCCTTTGGGAGATAATTAGGCCTAGATAATGAGGTCATGGGGGCAAGGCTCCCATCATAGGATCAGTGGCATTATCAGGGGAGTAAGAGTTGTCCTATCTCCTTCTCTGTCATGGAAACACACAGTCAGAAAGCAGCCTTCTGCAAGCCAGGAAGAGGGCTCTCATCAGGAACAGAATAATCCAGCCCCTTGATCTTGGACTTCCCAGTCTCCAGAAGTGCAAAAGTTAAGTGTCTACTTTTAAACTACCCAGTGTATGGTATTTGGTTATTGTAATCCAAGCAGACTAATACAGACAGTTACAGGAGCAGGTCAGGTAAGTCTTGACAATATGTTGGTATCTCTTACTTCCCTTTCATACCCACAGACCCATTGAAAATTGGTTTGAGAATGGATAGAGCTATGTGAAGAGTTCTCAAAAGATTCCCAGAGCGCTTGGAAACCAATGTTCTAAGCACGATGAGGATTTGACTGTGTGACCTCACGCTAGCTAATTTTCCTGGTTCAGAGAGTATATAAAGGATCTTTAAGAACTAAACAGAAAAGAATTGTACCAAACTGGATTCACTGGGGTTCCTCAAGTGAGGGCAAGCCCAGAACACCTGCCAACCGTTAAAAGATTGTGACCTACAGTCATTGTAACAAATTGCATAAGACTGCTTTGGCAGAATTCCAGGTAACACCTCCCTGAGATCTGCTACCAGGAAATTGCTAGTGAAATGCCAAGAAAAAGTGGCTGTGAGTTGCAAAGGGCAGCTCCCTGTCTGCAGTGTCAGACCTTTGTTTTTTATTTGCAAGTGTGTGTGATCCTTTGGATTTAGAGGTTCAAACTTTGATTTGCTCAGTAGCACTCCTTTAGAAGAAAGGTTAAAATCCTTTGTCTCATAAGGTTTTACACATACCCTCTCCTGGGCAGGGGCGTTAAGAGGCGTATGCAGGAAGCAAAGCTGTAACGGGAAAATAAGTATGAAATCACATTCCCAGAGACTGCAGTTCAAAACAATTGGCTTTAAGTTCTGTGTTGTTCCCTTTGCCTCAACTTCCTCTTCCTATCAGTAAACCCCTATCAGATTACTGAAGCGATCGAAGGTCAACGTACTTATCGATGAGTAGTACATCACTTAGTGTGTCTCCTTAAGCTGAGGCGACCGACAGCCCTGCAGACTGTCTGGGGCTTTGGTGATGCACAAGCTATAGCATGAAACAGCTCATATAAATCATAGTTTCTGTGTTTCTTATTCCTGTAACGCAGGAAGTGCTGGTTCTACAGGCCTCTGTGCTTTCAGAGATAAGAAGGTTCTGCACCGTTCAGGGTTTTTAGATAGCCCATAGGAATTTTGTAAGCGATACGGAGTGGGAAGCCCTACAGTGAATAGACAGGAAACTGTTCTCAAGGTGTCATCGCCCACTGGAGCTGTATCAGGACCTGGGAACCATGGGTAGCTGGGATTCCTCTCTGGGCTTGATACAAGCCAGGGCCTATTTGGATAGATAAACTTATATCTAAGTGCCTTCTAGCCTTTGCTGTGGAATTTCATTCATGGGAACAATGTCCCGACGAAAAGAAGCAGATCTAATTGTGTTTGGTCGGTCTGCATAAGAAAGCAGGCTTAGATCTGACAGCCCAGAATCTGATTAAAAGATCAAATGAATCAGTCATTAAATTATTAATCAGTGTTTTTTTATGTTACTTGAAACACTTTCTTTCCCTGAAGCAAGGTAGGATATAGGCAATAAGGAAAAAGCCTGATAATAAAAGTTGTGATGTCTGCTTTCTGGAAGCTTTTATTTATTTAGAGGGTTATGGTGGGGGGTGGAATTGGGGGTACAGTAGTGAATATCTATGTTATGAAGACATGACATGAATAATCTCAAATGGAATAGTCAGAAACATTAACATGTTTCTATTATAATCTATGAAATCAGAGCAGAAAACAAAAGTGAAAGACATAGAGTGTGTCATGATGGCTTCAGCACAGAGACGGTGCCTATTGATACGGCAGGGGGAACATAAAGAAGTGAAAGCAGTTATATTCTTGAGGGACAGTGGGGCTTCGGTGCCCCCAGGACTGTCATACCTATGGTGTGCGACTGTCCACAGTGGACAAAGTGATTCCTGATTTCTCCGGAATGTACACTGAAGGTGCTCTGATGTTAGGGAATTATTCAGACATCTGCTGCATGATGTTGCACCTACAGACAACAGTACTATGGTGTACACTCAAATTCATTAAGAGAGGAGACCTCATGTTAAGTCTTATCACAATAAATAATATTTAAAAAATCAAATAAAATAAAGGACTACCTAGAAAGCAGGCTGGTTTTCTTACTTTGCTCGCAGGACTGGTTCATGTTGGGAATATTGACGCATTTCCCTTGGCCACACAGCCTATTTTTTAGGTTGTCTGTATCCCAAGCACTTTTGTAAAGTGGGTAAAGGAAGCATTGAAATGTTGGATTTTGAAAGTATTTTTCTAATGATGGAGTTTGGCTTTGTGGGGATTTTATTGGTTATTTCAAACACACACTCACTTCCACACCCTATAGAGGGATCTGGCTGAAGAACACCATTTTTCTGGTCTTTAATGATGTCGAATCAACTGTACTAAAAATGCTGCCAATTGAATCATACTCATCGCTAGGAGTAATATGTGTTTTTCTTGATTGCTTGATAGCACATCCTGTCCTTACAGTATTAGCTATACTTTAAAAATACAAGTACGACCATTCCTCACGACGTCCCCCATTATCGCCCTACTCCAAGTCACCATCATTTCTTCCCTGAACTGCCGCAGCGGCTTCTAATCGGTCTCCCTGCTCCTGCACTTGCTCCCCTAGAGTGCATCGGCTATAGCATGTCGAGAAAGACCTTTTAACATCCCACTACTGCTCTGTTGAAGGCAAGAGAAACACTTGAGAAAATAGATTGCAACTGGAAGTATTGATACAGACTTGTGACTTCTAAAATATGTAACATCATATACACATATAGAAACAAATATAGATACACACATGCATTTCTTAGTTTTATCTCCTGAAAAAAACTTGGAGCAATTGATACTCCCAGTAACAAAATGAACACACTTAGCATTCAGATGTTGATTTCTACACCATCTACACTAAAAAGAATCAGGGATTCTTAGAGAAAGGATTGTTTTCCAGGCTGGGGCATGGTAAGTACACCACAATACTGACGAATTCCTTCATGTGACAGATTAAGGAACAGAAACAGACTCATAGATACAGAGAAGAGACTGATGGTTGCCAGATGGGAAGGGATTTGGGGAGTTGGGTGGAAAAGACGAAGGGATTAAGAAGTACAAATTGGTAGTCACAGGAATCATAAAGTACAACAATGGAAATACGATCAATGATATTATGATAACTATGTATGTATGGCACTAGGTGGGTACTTGAAATATTGGGGGGGTCACGCTGTAAATTATATAAATGTCTAAACAATATACTGCACATCTGAAGCTAACATAAAATATTATCGAATGTCAACTGTAATTAAATTTTTAAAAAAATTAAAAAAATAATAAAAGATAAAAAGGTTAAGAAAATGTTCCCCTAACATGATGGGGACTTGTCACAAGTACAAAGTGAACAGCTTGAAGGAGCTCCCACTGGGACAATTTGAGAAATAAAATAATTAAAATCAGTAATTAATCATAAGCCATTTTTGAAAGCCATGTGTGCATTCTAATAATGAGTAATGAAGTAAAAAATATTGTAGAAGAGAAGGTCCTTGGTAACAGCAGAATGTGAGGTGAGCATTGAATATAAAAAACATCATCTTGCAAGCATCAGAGGAAAGAGGGGTTCAGGCAAAGATCAGCAAGAAATGCTAAATCTAGGGAGCACGTTTTGGTACGGTCAGGATATCTGCCCGAATGCTTATTAGCAGTGAGGAGAAACTGGATAACACCTTGACTGGGTGATAAAAACTAATATAAATGGAAGACAGATGGACATTGTTTGTCTCCCAATGGGATGTTCCAAGGACAAACACCAGTTCTATGTTATTCCTGCCAAGAATGCATAACATGATCATAAAGAAACATTAGACAAACCCCAAATGGGAATTGGCCTATTAAAACAGGGTGGTAGGAGCAGGTTTGGTGACAGGGTGGGAGACAGCATGCTTCAAAACTGTCAACAGCCATAAAAGAAACAAAAGGCGGAGGAACTGCTCCAGATGAAAGGACCTAGAGACGTGAAAACTAAACTCAATCTGTGATCCTAGACAAAAGGAGAAAGAAATGCTACAAAGGACACCACTGACTCAACAGACACAACTGGAATACAGAGGGTGGTTTGGATAGAAGTATGATGTGGATGACAAGTTTCACCTGAGTTGCTAACTATTCCATAGTTATGTATGGAGTTGGGGTTTTTCAGAGAAGTAGAACCAATAGGAGATAGATTAGATGATAGATGATAGATAGATAGATAGATAGATAGATAGATAGATAGATAGATACAAAGAAAGAAAGAATAAGAAATTGGAACACCACACAATTGTGGAGGTTGTCAAATCCCCAGATCTGTAGGGTGAATTACCAAGCTGGAGACCCAGGAGATCTGATGACATCATTACAGTCTAAAGGTCAGCAAGGTTAAGACTCAGGAAGAGCCAATGTTTCAGTTTGAGTCTGAAAGCAGAAAAATAAATGATAATAGTGTTCCAGTTCTAAGGCCATCAGGCAAAGAATTCTCTCTTACTCTGGGAAGGTCAGCCTTTCTGCTTTATACATGCCTTCAGCTGATTGGGTGAGTGAGGCCCGGCCACATTAGGGAGGGCATTCTGCTTTACTCGGTCTACTAATTTACTGTTAATCCCATCCAGCACACCCTCAGAGCAACGCTCACAGTAATGTTGGACCAAAGGTCTTGGCCCTCCATGGTCCAATCAAACTGACACTCAAAATTAACCCTCAGAGAAATGAGTAGCCTTTTTATTGGGAAATACACGTCGAAGTGTTTAGAGTTTAATAGCCACGGTGTGTGCCATTCACTCTCAAGTGGTTCTGATAAAAATAGTTTCTGAGAGAGAGAGAGATGGTAAATGATGAAGGAAATTGGCTCAAATGTTCACAATAAGTGAATCTGAGTAAAGAGTATAAAGATATTCTTTGTACTCTCTAAACTAATTTCTTTGTAAATGTCAAATTATTTCCAAACAAATTCTCTTAAAAGCCTCCCAGTGTTCTCCTAAAAGTACTCCCACAGTTTCCCAAGCATTAAGGGTGGATCCAACTTTCCTCACTTGGCCTTCTGGGCTGCACCAGCCCAGCATCTGCCCTCTGCTCAGCTCAGTGAGTCCAGCTCATCTCCCCAGGGATCCCCTGCCCCCATCGCCCTGCATGCTTCCTGCTCCTAGAATAGGCCAAGTTCATTCTCTCCACAGAGCCTTTACACTTGTGTTCTTGTTACCCAACAGCAAGTGGGGCCCTGCTGCCCACCGCCACCCTCGAGGCAAAATTCCAGAGGCAAAGGTTTGGTGATAAAGGAAAGGAATCTTTATTCAAATGCTTCACTATTTTGGAGTAACACCTTTCCACATTAGTCACTTAAGCCTATCGATTATGGCTTAACTCTTCAACACCTGAGTTCTCCTATTATTCCCCCTGTTAGTTTTTAATTGTCTTTTTTCTATAGGGTTAGTTTACAAACTAAAACAACATAAGATACAAAAGCTACACAATTTTGGAAGAATGGCAGTTTTCTGCCTCAGAAGTCCTCCCCTCTAGAACACCCAAAGAAGAGTAACCCTGCCTCCCTCTGCCAGGCCAGCCTAAGCTGCGCCCGGAGTTCCCTTCCATCCAAAATACTATTTGTTGAGAAATGCAGGCAACTGCAGCATGATTATCCAGGTATCCTTGAGTAAGGGAATCAGAACCCAAGAGCCAGCGAGCCAGAGAGACAGGCCTCTTCTTACTGCCAAGCGGGATGGAGGCGTTCAGCTTCTCAGCCGATCCCATCCTAGGCTGTTTACTATTGCCTTGGGCAACCTCCTCCATGACCCTTTCCTACTCCCATGAGTGATCTGACAAGATCTCTGTTATCATCCTCTCACCTGAAAGCTCTTCCCCACTCTGCTCATGGCCACCCGTTCTCATTGCTCATGTGTTTGGTCAGATGTCACTTCCTGAGAGAGAGCCCATCTTTGGTTGAATTGCCCTGTATCACTTGACTCTCTGAACTTACCTTGTTTACTCTCTCCTTTACCTACTTATTGTATCCTACCTCACTGCGGTACAAATTTCAGAAGGGCAGTCTCCTCATCCACGCTGTGTGCTGCTATATCTTCGATACCTAAAACACTGCTTGGCATAGGGTAAGTCCTAAAAATGTATTTATCTATTTCTTAAATAGATAAATATTTAAGTGCCTGTAATGCTAAAGCCATTGAAATTAAACTACTTAAACCTATTAGCTATTTGTCCTTCATTCTTATAAATAGGCTTCCCTAGTTTGAGACAAGAATTTAATAATTAATATTATGATGTTACAGATAAGTATCAAAGATAGAGTGTTATTATAGGGAATATAAAGGTAAGTATGAATGGATGAATAGAAACATTTTTAAAGTAATTCTGATGATCCAAAAATTGAATTAGGCAGACTTAGTTAATGTGAAAATCTCACATACATTGTAGTCATAAGAAAATCTCTTGGTAGCAGGTCTTTGAATTCAAACTATCTCGCACAGTACCTGAAAAATAGTAAAGGATTCATAAATGTTTAACAAATACAAGAAATAACCTACCAATAGTTCATAAGAGGTTCACTCCAAGGAAAATACAAAGAGATGGCTACTTTTACACCTTCGAACATTAAAACAAATTTAGTTTGTTAACTAGAAGAAGCATTCATGGTAGTAGGAGGTAAGGATTCCCCCAGGAAGTAGAAACAATATTAGAAATAACAATTACAGCCCTGCCTCAGGACAGTTACCACCTTCTTAACATTCTTGCTTGGTTTATTTGTTGTTTTGTTTCTGTGGTACCTCTGATTCAATCGATGACTCCTACTTCCCAAGAAGCTACATGTTTCTGCACAAGGTATTCACTCCGCATTCAGTAGGGATGAGAGCCAAGCAAATATAATAAAACCACTTTTTCTCCGTCAAAAATAAGAAGGAAATTCCATCTGCAGCAAGAGTTAATTAGCAGACCATCAGCCATTGTGGCAAAGGGGAGCAAGCCCTCTACTGTGTAGTGACGCTGGTTTCACACCTTCACATGGCAACCCAGCATCACAGTAGTTACACCACAGGAGGTGCTCTCTTCATTTTTACAAACAAGTCTAGAATTTTCCAAGTTCTATGCATTTAGATAAAACTACAGTCTCCGGGGGTCCTCTCTAGGCGCTGTGCCTTCCACGTTCACCTCTCCTGTTCCCCACTATCCAACACGCAGTTTGCTGCCTCTGAGGCAAGGACGACATTTACTGAGTACAGTTGAGCTGTTGATGTAGTTAGTTTTAGAACTTGAAAGAGTTTTGGATTGTGCTCTTGTGAATGTGCAAATGTATTACTCTGACCTCTTCAGTAATGGAAAACCAATGCCATTATTAACATTTCCCAAGCTTAGGAGAAAACTGATTTATTGATCCAATCTTTTTTTCTGTGGAAGTGAGGTACAACTTGCAAAGGGTAAAATTCACCTTTTCAATGTACAACTCCATGACTTTTGACAAATGCATGCGATTGTATCACCACCACCACAACCGAGATTTAGAACCTTTCTATCACCCCCCAAATTCCCTCGTGGCCCTTTGCAGTCTCTCCACCCCTACCTGATAAATCGACTTTTGTATGTGAATGTGTTCATCATACCTCACTTTTTTACCCTAATAATAGGAAGACTTTATTAGAAACCATGGATCAAAATGAAATTTCACCTGCAGGAAATGAGAAAAGGCAATTTAATAATGATATCTTTACATTCGCTTCTATCATATCTTATTTTTAATTATGTTCTCCTTATTACGTTACCAATATGTAAAACTCTTAGTTAATAAAAAAGGATGATGGTATATGTTATGGTCGATAAGCAAAAAAATCATTTTGGTGCTCAGGGTAAGCAAATGTTATTTCCATAACAGTATGTAAATTATTAATTAGCTTATATTGACCTTCTGAAGTGACAGGTAGTAATTAACACACCATTCTTCTAACCAGGGATGTGAAATGGTCTCAGTTTGAATCCTGGCTAATTGATATTAGCTGATCGTCCTAGGTAACGAAGAATTATGAGACTTAAGGGGAATAATTACATGTAACATTTAGAACTTATTGAATATTACATGTATATTATCTTATTTGATCCTAACAAAGAGCCCAGGAAAATGTTCAAATTGTCATCCCTATGCCATGAAAAGAGAAACTGAGTCTTAGAGAAACCAAAAAGCGCATTCGAGGTTGAATAGGGAGATAAGTGATGAAGCTGAGATTTGAACCTACTTAACCCCGAAAGCTTGGGTGCTTTACCACGTTGCACTCAAGCAATTCATCACACAATTATGGGAGGTCAGGCAAATTATTCTGAAGAGGGAAATCTGGGCTGAAATCTGAAAGCATGTGTTAAACAGGGAAGGAAGAGAGGGCACTGAGCAAGCAAGGGCTTTTCCAGAACAGTTCCAGAGCCCTTGTTGGTGGAGGAACAAGGCCCATCGGAGGAACTGGCATGCCAGTGCCTGAAGCTCAGAGGCCCAGAGCGAAGAGAGCGAGAGAGAAGCCCACACACTAGGGCCCTAGAGCCCTCTGAATGACTTTCATATCTCTCCCAAGGGCATCTGGAAGCCCCTGCGTAGCTTTCAAATGCCTAGTGACACAATCCAATGTCAGCTTTCCGAAGGTCACTCTGCCTGCAGGGAGAAAAGCTTATTCACCAGCATAAGAGACATAGAAGAAGGTCACTGCCAGTCCAGTTGAGAAACAGTGGCTGTATTAACCACCATCTTTTCACTTTCTATATTCTGAGGCTTTGACCTCGGGGCCTGGCTGACCTCATTCTGGGAAGATTAGCTAACTCTTAAAGATTGTAGAAAACTGGCCTGCAAGCCTGCCTTTCATATGCAAACCAGCTAATTCAGAACCCGTACCCCTAACTGCCTCCTTTACCTAGCTCCTACTTTCTGGGCTACTTCCCACCTGCTCAATCACCTCAGAGACACAAACCAGCCAGCCAGGCACAGCCCCAGAGCCCACTAAAATTATTCAAACAGCCAATTCCAAATCTTGTGTTCTTGCCTTCCCCTTTCCTTCCCCTGGAAACCACAATAAAGCACAACAAAAGCTTTTGCCCTTGTGATCTCTCTCCCTCTGCCTCCTGACCCACCCTGGTGCTTCCCAACCTGACCCCCGTGGAGTGGTGTGCTCCCTGATCTTGGGGTCCCTGAGCATAACAAACTCTCTTTAATGGCAGTCATCTCCTGGTCAGTTGGCCTTGCTCTACCTGAATGATAGTAAAACCTATCTTTTAAGATTGTCACACTGGAGAAGACTGGGCACATCTGAGAGATATTAGAGATCAAAAAAATGGTGGTTGGTTGAATATGGGGGAGTGGGGGAGTGCAGCTGTAAAGCTGGATATGTAGATCTCTAGCCTGCAAAGAAAAATGATAGCAAACACCTATATGGCACTGGTCATGTTGTCATGTTTCAGGCCCTGTTCTAAGCACTTGACATATATGAATATATGTGCATATGTATATATATACACATGTCTATATGTGTGTGTATATACACATATATCTACACCATATATGAGGTCTGTCCAGAAGATGTCCAGTCATGTAATATGAAAAATAGAGACATTTATTGAAGAAGATACAAGAAACATTGTCCATGGGACAATGACATCTCAGTCCCCTTCAAATTAGGCACCTTGGGGACTTCTAATAGTTCTCCCAGTCACCATCAGCTGTCTCATCATATTTTCCTGAATCTCATTGATGGTCTGAAACCTTTTCCCTTTCAAAGGGAATTTTAGTGATTTTAGTTTTGGGAAAAGCCAGAAGTCACAGGGTGCCAAATCTGGGCTGTAGCAGGGTCTGAGTCACCTGGGTGATTTGATGTTTTTCCAAAAACTCTGCACAAGACGTGCTTCATGAGCGGGTGTGTTGTTGTGATGAACCTGCCAATCACCAATTGGCCATAGCTGTGGCCTTCTGAATCATCCGACTAATTTCCGCAGAGGAATGTTCAAGCTTAACACAAAATTTGATGTATATTCGTTGCTCTACTTGCTCAGTCATTTTGAATGTGGCGGCCACACAGTACACATGCTCACTCAATAGTGTCTACCACCCCCACTGACTAGTACAGTGAAGTTGTCGTTGTTCACACAGGTGCATTTCAGTCCACTCTCCTTAGCTGCCAGGTTACATAGATGTTGTGAAAACCATTCTTGTTATATTAACAACAGCTGTACTTTTTCCAGACAGACCTTGTATATATATAAGGCCAGACAGGCCTTACACACACATACTCTGAATGAGTTTATATATAAATCTAGTTTATTATTCCCATTTTTCTCAGGCTGAAATGGAGACACAGAGAAATTGAATAATCTGTAGCAGGGACTGCTGTCCATCTCTTCTCTTTTGCTTCCTGGGAAAGCACTTAGGCTACATTCCTCCCAGAGTTCCTGCGTGGCCAAGTGACTGGGTTCTGGCTGCTAGAACATGGAAAGAAGCAATGCACAGCACTTCCGGTCCTAGCTCAGAAAATCCTCCCATGTCCCACCAATTCTGTGTATTCCTTTCCCCTCTAGATTAATGAGTGAACCTGTGAAAAATGGTGGAGTCATAAAATCAATGGAGCCTGGGTTCCTAAACCAAGGAATAGCAGACTTTTCTTTGGTAAAATACCAAATAATAAATATCACAGTCTTTGAGGACCATGAGGCTCAGCTGAGGATATTATGTCATTATGTGTATAACCATTTAAAATGTGGCCATTTAAAAATGTAAAAACCATCCTTAGTTCATTGATCATACAAGGAACATGTAGCAGGTCAAGTTCAGCCTGCAGTCTTGGCTTACTGAGTCCTGCCTTAAATCATCACTCACAGGGAAGTCACCTGCTAATCTGGAAAACTTTCCCTGAGAGAGTAATAGCCTGCTTGTGCATCAAAACACTGAAATTTGGGGGCCAATTTTCCCTAGCAGTTAGCCTTCCATAACCTACCCAAGGCTACATCCCTAGGAAGTTCCAAAAGGCAGATTTGGACCCATGTAGTCTGGTTGTCAAGGTTCTGCTCACTGAGAATGCACAATGCTGAGTTGAAGAAAGAGGACAAGTCTGATCATTGACATTCTCCAAGGAGCGGGTTCACATGCTCATATTCTGAGGGGCTCACATGCTCGTCTTGCCATCCTAAATCCAGAGTCAGAAGGAGATGCACAAGGGCAAGCAGTAAAAATTCTACTGTAAATAAATGTCTTGAAAACCCACTGAATACCCAATTTTGATAAAAAGAGATCTCATTTAATAATGTCAAGATTAGTGGCCTGTTACTGTTCCTTCAAGGAGTAGAACTACTCTTTTGCATTTTATAATCACCCTCAAATGTCACTTCTTCCAACTCCAATTCTACCTGCAGTCTTCTTGGGAGTGCCCCCAAATCCAGAGTCCACACAAATCTGGAAGCATACTGCCCTTCTCCTGGAAGGAGAGGAGTGGAGAGACATATAAGGCCTGGCTCTGTGGTCGTCCCTACTTCCCAAGGTCTACATCCCTTAGAGATGTGTGATGCCTTATTTTAAATGACTAAGGAAACAAAGTAGTTGTTTCTAGAACTTCACAGAAAGTAAAAATGAAGGGAAGGAGCTCTCCTGACTGTGTTCACCTTCCAACTGTTGGCTGGTATGTAGTATACCTAAAAAACAAGCAGGTCTTCCTGGTACAAATTTGGGAGGAAATAAATTGACCTTCAAAAAATTACCTCTCCTGCTCATTCTTGCCCTCTTTCCCCACCAGGCAGGATTTGTTTACACTGGTGTTTATAGTTACTGGTTGGCCTCAAAATAGATAATTTAATTCTGAGGACTCACTCATGGATAAAGAATGTGAAAAGAAGGTTTCTGTGGTGATGTTTGCATTTTAAAAATAAAGGTGCAGTTAATTAATCTCTACTATCCATCTCAGGAAACAGGGGATGATTAATATGACAACAGAGGTTGTTAGCAGAGAAAATAGTTCATAATTATTCATTCTGGAATTTTTCTTTAGACTTCGTTTTTGCTTTTAGTTCAAAAGATATAAGAGAGCAGTTATTTGTATTTATCCTGAATCCAAAGTTACAAAGACAAACAAATCAAGGTCGATATTTATATGCTTTTTCTTGTTTGTGAATACTCCATTATCAGTTGTTGTGGTTTGGTTATCATGCCAAATTCTAGAAATTCAATGCACAGTGTAAGTTGTCTTGCACAATGCAAATGGAACTAGTTGTTAGTTGGTTAATTTTCAGAAGCCAAAAGGTCATAAAAACTTGATACATCTACCTTTAAATATTTTCTTATAACTTAAAATTTTTAAATGCCCATGCATTTATCATCATGTAGTATAGTGTGTGCCCCATCTTTTCTCTAAGCATGAATTTGCGACTGGAGATTTAGCCAGGTAGCTTAAATAAAACCTAACTATAATGTATTGCCTGCATTTTGATTTCATTTTCTTTAAACAGAAATGAGAACTTAAAGACATTCAAAAATCAATTGGAGGGCAGAATCCTTTTTTATTTTATTTTTTGAATCTTTTACAGTTGAATCACCCACACATAATTCAATGGCCACTTGTAATGACTCCTTTATCAAACCTTTCTGAAGCATTTAACTTAGTTGTCATAGACATAAGCACTCTCTCTTTCTGCATTCATACTTCATAGGTTTACAGGGGATTTGAATTCTGTAGCTTAGACACAAAACTTGCACAGACTGATTTGGGATTAAACTCAACTGCATGTAAGTCAGCCGATGACAGCAAAAATGCATGGATGTAGGGAGAGTGGCTTTGGGCCTTCAGCTTGGGTTGTGAAGAGAGGGGAAATGCAGTCACTCTGATCGTCTGTTAGGTAGAGGTCAGAGCGAAGACCTCTGAATGTGTATGTAAGGTGATGTTTACATGTTCATAGCTTTTACAAATCTTGTGTTACTACAATTTAATAAAGATGATAATAGTGAGACTGCATGGACTCCAGTAGTAAAATAGAAACTGTGGTGATCTTCATATGACTTACTGGGATTTGAACTTGATAACCTTAGTAATAATGGCAACACAGTAGTAAAAAAAGCAGTTAGTGCCATCACTACTTTTAAGTTGCCTTAAATAGCAGTCATCTTCTTAACACACTATGGGTATATTTACCTGTCGACTACTCTATGCAAAATTAACTTCCAGAAACGGTCAAATGTTTGATTCTAAGCTATTGAAGATGAGCCTTTTAGGGTAAATAAATTTTTATCTGATGAATTTCTATCATCTTTATCTACTTCCTCCAGCTTCAGACAGGCCAGTGGTTCTCATCCGGGGCAGTTATGAGTCCCTCAAGGCCGCCCAGGGAATTCTGGGAATTTATAAGGCTCTTCAATCGGTGCCGCGATTGCAGGATGCCCCTGGCGTTTTACTGGCCTCCCAGCAATGTGCAGGACGGGCTTGTCCAACTTCCTAATGACCCTTCGGACAGGACACTCGTGAAAGTAAAAAACCAATTTAGATTTAAATGACCCTAGAACCGAGCTCTGTTTTATAAAGACAAAATTTTTTATGGAAGGAATAGATTTTTAATGTCATTTCTGCTCTAACAAGACATGTGTGCTCCTAAAAATCCCTGCGCTATCAAAACTGTGCAATAAAAACCACAGGGCCTACGAGATAAACAGGGCTGGGATGCAATACTCAACACAGTGACACATAAGGAAAAAGATAGCATCCCTGTGATAGGAGTAGCACGGTGTTAAATGGCTAAGAAATACACAAGTACTACAATACATGCAGCACTTAACATGAAAAGGACCTAAGGTTTGCTAGTGGGAGTGGGCAACAGAGAGCTGCACTTAGTGACTTACTGTGTAGCGGGGGCAGGAGCGTTCTCTAAAATGGGGCAGAGAGTCGCAGCCCCACACACCACGTGGGTGAGTGTGGCTCCTAGCGCAGGTGCTGAAGTGCGGGAGCGGGTGGGTATACTGTGTGCGTGCGTGTATTCCCGCACAGCTGGTTCCGCTAGGTGCGCTTTCCTGGGTCACATAGTGTTTCTCATCAAAAAAGCTGTTTCAATTGTGCCCTCATACATCAATTGCATTGGAACAAATTTTAAAACAAGTGTTATAGTAGCACAGGCTGTAGGCTGAATCTTCTAGGAAGGCAATGACCATGTAAATTTTTTTTTAATTCGTATTTTGCTTTGTTTCAAACTTTCCAAGATCTGTTCACTATTTCAGAAAACTAAGTCCTTGAGGCAATTCCACTTGTGGTACACGAGTTCCCAGCACTGCGTGCTGGTGTGAGCCTGTGTTTGGAGCTGTTGTATTCATGGCGATGTATGTAGAGGTGTGAGCGCCTTCTACTTCATTAGATCCTCTGTCGTAGTCCTTAACTACAGTAGGAAAAGGACATTGCTGAATAAATAAATACGATTTTATTATAAATGATTTTCCAACCACTTCTCCCTTATATAGAATTAAGATATCATACTGAAACATTTAAAATGATATATGTGGAGCATTGATATTACACAAAAGGGGCACTGGAAAATGTGTAGTAGGAAAGGAGGGTGGCACTGGGTTGGATAAGATTGCAAACCACTGACATAGAGTGATATGAGCAATTATGAAAAAAAGAAAGGGAACATTGGCATATTTTTATCCACTAATACATGTAAGGATTCAATGAGATATGCTGGTATATGGTCAGATTTAAATAAATTATAGGGGGTATGATTAAGATCATGGTTATGATGACTGATAAAGAATCAGAAGGACCACATATCCAGTGGCTCCCTTTGGGTGCTGCACAGGTCCCTCAAACTCAGGAGTTCAGTCGCCAACCTTCTCACCACTCCCCCAAACTTGCCCCTCCCGCAGTGGTTTAACCTGTAGTAAAAAAACATCTTCTCTAACCCAGTAGTCACCAGCTAGAAATAGGGCATCATCTCTTCTTTCTTCCAGAGGCCAATGTCTAATAAAGCACCATTCCCATAAATTCTGCCTCCCCGATATGATGGAAGTCTGTATTACTTCTCCATGTCAACTGCTGCTGCATCAATTCAAGCTACCATCACCTCCCCACCTGATTATGGAAGGAGCCTCCACTGAGCTCAGTCTCCCCTCTCATCCCATCAGACCTGGCCTCTCCAGCCTCATCTGATGGGAGCCACATGTGGAAGTGTCAACTTGCTGTGTCAATATTTAGAAAAGGAAACATAGGAAATCAATTTTAACAACACTTTATTTAACCTACTATGTCCCAAATGTAATCATTTCAACGTGTCATCAATGTGAAAAATTATTAATGAGATATTTGGCATCCTCCTTATGCTCTGTTTTCAGAACCTGGTGTACACTTTGTCCTTACAGTGCATATCAATTTGAGCTAGGAAGATTTCATGTACAATGCTGTTTTGTGGTACTAAATGTGTAATTTCTGGTAAACCACATCGGACAACGTGACTGGACTTGGGTTCAGCTGGGAAATAATCGTGTGCATCCCCTTCACAAACTGTGCCATGAGAATAAGCATGGTAAGCTGTAATGCCCTGAGACACCCACTGCGAGTAAAGAATTAGCTTCTCTCCGTGTATGGGGATGGTACGAGTTACGCACTCTCCTTAGGAAATTTGAGAAAATAGTTAAATCATTTTCTGATGAGCTTAATTCTTCCCAGAAAAAGCTGCAGAGTCTAATTACTTACATAAGGTTCAGTTACTTTATTTAATTTCTTTGTCTAGTTTGTTTCCGTTGAATATCACTTGATTTATAATCTCACTAATTCCAAGAGGATGACAGGGAGTCATAGGCTGTGCTTTTGGGGGAACAGGGGTCCTTGGTGATGGTGACTTTTCTCCAAAGGGTGGAAAAATCACAGTATGGTTGTGAAGTTTTGTGGCTACTGAGACCAATGGGAAATGTTTGAAAGAGAAGCCTTTTCCCCATGTTCCTCACTTAACAGGAAGGAGCATTCCATTTCTTCCCCCTCTTCATCCTCTTCATTATCGTGGAAGAAGAAATGGTAGAGCTCTGCTAAGACTTCAGTCCTAGGCTGACTCTTTTCTTTTGCTTCCCTCCTGTTTACTTTTTCGTAGTCATCAGAAATGCAAGGTGGGGCTTCCAGGGGCCCCAGGGCAGACAGCTGTCTCCCACAGACCTCTGTTTCCTGTGCAGAAGCGTAGGCTGTCAGGCCCTTCTGGGAGCCCAGTCGGGGCTCTTTTCCCATAGACCTGCGGGAGAGTGTGCATTTACACTACAGCAGGAAGTGGAGACCTCACATCTGTCTGAGGCTGTGATGCAGCCTTCATCCTACCTCGTAACAGAGATTTCCAGCAGGAGGAGGAGGAGTTGCCTGTCAGGGGCTCAACTACCTCTTCATACAATCATGCTTTGGCTGTTATTCCTTGGGTGAGTTCCAAGGTCCAAAACTCAACAGAAAGAGGAGCAATCACAGGACTGACTGCTTTACCAAAATCCTAACTGGATGTTTAATGGTAAGCACGGAACACAAGTTCTATCATGGCAGATGTGTTGTTATTGGTGTTCACTCCTACATTCCCAGCACCGGGAATGGAGCCTGGCACATGAGAGGAGGTATGTGGTACAGCTGGTGACAAAGGTAAGTGTAATCTCACGAGCTGGGCTGTCCTGTTCAGAAACCACTAAGCCACATATAGTTACTAAGGTTTAAATTAAGTATAATTAAATAAAATTGAAAATCCTCTCTCTCAATTACACTTGCTACATTTCAGGTGCTCAGTAGCCACAGGTAACTAGAGATGATTATAAAATGCAGATACGGAACATTTTTATCATTGCAGAACGTTCTCCCGGACAGTGCGCTCTAGAACCCCACTGCCTGCTCTGTTCTACTCACCTTCTGTGTAAACATAAGCGCATTATTCCTCTCAGTTTTGTGACTATTAACTGAGTGAAAAGACCAATGCACTCCAAACAGTACTAGCACATAGTTCTTCATCATTATCTAAAAATGTTTTCATATTGGGGTGCTGTCCCAATACAAGGAAATAGACCCCAGACCATGACAATGTCTAAAGCCATCATGTACCCTTAAATCCTGACAAAGAGTATTCCTGCAACCAAGGGTTGCTAACTCACACTCAGACCTGGAAACTCAAGACAGACTCTCGCTAAGGGCAGAGGTGCTCAGGACTAATGATTCGCAGGGTCCCTGCCCCTCTCAGAGCTGGGACTTGGCTATAAAAGGGCCAAACCTGTGAGGATTAAGGTTTCCACGGGCTTTGGTAGGCAGGCCAAATGCTCAGGTGCAGTGCCCAGCCTTGCCGCTGCCACACTGTCCATATGTCAGAAGCCGCCTTTGTTCCCCTTGGAGAAGTCCCGTTACACCTTTTTAATTTTTTCTCTTCATTTTCCACAAAGCTGCTTGAACTTTTCACTTTGCTCTGGGGATATGGCTGGATCACTGATACCATTTTATGACTCCTTAGGCATTTTTTAATAGAAAGGTTTTTATTTTAGAATATTTTACCCAAATAACATGATTTTTAATGAATTAATAAAATGTATCATTGTTAATCATTCTATTTTTTTGCTGCAAATAAGTTTTATTCACATCAAACCATAATTGTTCAACTTGAATTTCAAGATTACAAAGCTTAGAATGTGCTTGAAGCATAAAACATGCCAGGGATCTGTACCTGAATCGAAATACATTTTAGGTATTTAGTAACCTGAGAGGACATCTGATGGTTTGGGTCATTTTGATGAGCAACATATATTTCTGAATGTGATCCCAGTTATTGCTAAGTAATGAGTATATACTTAGAAAATGACCCACAGAGAGTTCTAGAAAATTGACAATGGATACATTCTGCTTGTTATTCCTTGGCACTTTTTAATGCCAAATACAGTATTTTCTGTCATTTTCCCAGTTCTTCAGTACAGCTACTGAATGGCCAAACCTGGGTTATCCCTGAATGGAGAGGGTAAGCAGAGGTTTCCCTGCACTCAGGAATCAACAGGAACATTTTCATGCTCTACAGGACGCCAAACAACCTGTGACAAAGTAGATGCAAACATTTTTAGTGACATCTTCTACATGAATAATAGCCTTGTTATCAAGGCAGAAATGGGCTTTCTGTTACCTCGAGATCATTCAACCCCAGCACTGTCACCATAAATTGTCATGAGTGCGATACTGGTCTACGTGAGCTGTATAAATCATCAGAAACTGTTCTTTAAGCAAATCTGGGCAGGGAGTGGAGCGATCTTGTTTCTCCTTGAAAACTTCACCTGACTTCTCTGAACCACAGGCTTTGGCAAAGAGCTTTGTAAATGACAGGATAATTTAAGAATTGCTAATTGTTTAATAATAATGCTGCCAGGATGCCACTAAGTAAACACTACAGTTTTAGGATTCCATAAATAGAGTGGGCTTTTTCCCTCATAAAATGTTGTTCTTAAGGTTTTGCTTTGTAGAGTTTATCTTGGAAACCTTATAAAAATCAAGTTTTCAAAAATCTCACAAATCTATATATAGTTAGGGCCCAGCAGACGTGAGATGGGCTGTCATTGGAAATACGTCTTCTTGGTTAACTCCCAAGCTCCCTGCCCTCCCTGTGGAAGTCCCCAAATCCTCTTCTACCCTTCCTTATGCCCTGAGTGATTTCATCCAATTCAGCATTCGCAGCTCTGACGAAATGACAAGAACTGACAAACCAGTCTCGAACTTGGGTCTTTCCTGAGACTGAACTGCTGCAGCCAAACTGCTTAGGGATCTCATTTCATTACCATATACCCCTTACCCAGCTTTCCTCTCCATGGTTTGTTACGTGCAGTCAACCACAGCCTGAGAATATTAAATGTAAATTCTAGAAATAAACAATTCATAAGTTCCAAATTGTGTGCCGCTCTGAGTGGCAGGATGAAATCCCACTCTTCCCACCTGAGACGTGAATCATCCCTTCGCCCAGGCTCTCTGTGCTGCAGACACTACCCGCCCTTGAGTCACTTGATCTTGGGTCATATGATCTTGGAACATATTCCCTGTGCATAAGGATGGGGTCTTCTCTACCTCCATCTACTACAAATCCACTTTCTTTGTTGGTTGATAACACCACTCTTTCCACTATACAAATAAAAACTTTGGACATCTTTACTTCCTCCATCTCTCTCCTCTCTGACACCAAATCAGTCACTAGTTATTAACAATTCCTCTTCATGAAGCAAAACTATCACTTCTTTCTTCGTGACTTCATTATCTGTTTGAGTCGTCGATCCCCTCATTTCCATGGAAATGCCATCGCTTCACAATTCTCCCAACTGGTCTCCCCACCTGCCTTGTTTTTCCCCCCAATCCATGATCTTCGTTGCTGTCACAGTGATTGTTTTCTAAATAACAACAACAATGTCAATTCCACTTTCCTGTTTCCATCCTTTCTTGCCTCCCCATTGCTTACGGAGCCAGATCTGAGCTCCTTAGCCTAGATGAGGAGATTGGACTCCGATGTGCCTTTCTGATTTTAACCATACACCACCCTGCCACATACCCAGGGAACCCGGTGTACCTTGCTTTTTACCCACGTACTGCTTTGCCTATCCAGGATTATCAAACATGCCCTTTACATTTTATTATGCCCCTGACCCTATTAGAACATAAGATTCACTCAGGCAAGGACTTTATCTGTTTTGTGCAGTATTGCTGACCTAAGAGATGGAACAGTGTTCCAATGTAGGTGATGAAAACTTATCTGTCAAATGCATAAGTCAATAGATTGTTTCAAAGACCGGTCCTAAGGCCACCTCTGTAATGAAGCCTGCCCACCCCTCCTCCTAATCTCAGCAGGGATATTGCCCTCTCCTTTTTGATTACAGAACATACCAAATGTACCATTATTTTAGCACTACTATCGCATTGTCCACATTTACTCACATAATGCGTCTCTTACTCACGTGAGCTCCTTGATGGCAGGAATACTCTCATTCGCCCTAAATGCCTATCATCGTACCCAGTTCAGAGCTGGCACTCGAAAGCTGTTTTAAATTGTTTTATGAAACAGTGAATTCATGAGATAAATTAGAGAGAAGGAAGTAAAGAGTGATTTGATTGGGCCTGGAATCACACACACACACACACACACACCAAGGAAGAGTGACACATACACATTACTCTATGTAATTCAATGTTTCAAGAATTCTTCTCCATGAGAGCCAGATACGAGGCTGGCTGACTACGTCGACCTTTAATTCACCTTCGTAAAATGTACTTTAAAAAGACAGCCTGGCTCATAAACCAAATACTGTTAAATTGTAAATCCACCAAGTGGAGGTTTTCTATAATAGCAATACTAATAGATTTTGACCTTTAACAAACTTCTATTTTCATTATTAAAACAGTTCTACTCTGTTGTTAATTAAAGAACTGCGATGTGTGGATATTTTATGATATACTTATTTCAGTTGGTTTTTGCCTTGTCACCTTGACAAAACTTAAGAAGAGGTTCCCCCAGGGGAACGTCAGGTATGTGTGCACACTGGGAGGGGAGCAGAGGGAAAATGGTAATTTGCTTTATTCTTGTCTCTTGTACAGTGTATTCTGCCAGTGCCCACCACAAGGTTCCAATGACTCCATTCCGGAGCTCACATCGTGGTGACCAGTGTCTGTCCTAATCGGTGACATGGAAGCCAATGACAAGTGGAAGTCTTCTCACTTCTTAAAAGCGTTCCTATCAACATACCTTGGGATGGGCAGAGGCTGGCAGTGAAAAAACACTGATGGTGTGTTGGTAGCATCAAAATTCCTTTGGAAAAAAATTGGGAAATTAAAATGTAAAACAACACATAAAAACTAGACACCTCAAGCATGTAACTGTATATTTATTTCTCTTTTTAAAGAACACTCCTTAATGTAATTCAATATACAAACTTGGTTTCACAGAATTATAATCCACTATATAGCACAAAGATAACCCAGATTGTGTGTGTGTGCGTGCACACACGTGTGCGTGCGCATGTTGTTGTACCCTCCCTTCCTTCCATTCTTCTGGACCTGCAAAGGCTCTGCCCACCTTCGACACTCACAAAAGCCCATTGTGAATGCTGCATACAGAAGACATCATGCTCCCACAAGTTCTTTCCCCCAAAACGCTTCTTCCTCCGTTCCCCCTGAGATAGCCGGAAGTGTGACACTCTTCCCCTCTTCCAAAGGGTAAAGTGGCTTCTCCTAAAGCTGACGCCAACCCTGTCACCGTGCGGACTGGCTGACGGGAAGGGCTATGAGCAGCCAGGTCCCCACGCCTCTTCCCCACTTCCACACCCACCCCTCAAGAGTCCAAGTGCGACCCCTCTGAAGTAGCCTTAGTTCCAGTCACCATCTCGTGCAGCAAGAACCAAGGAGATTTCTAAGCCCAGATCTTCTCCACCGGCAGCGCACAGCACTGCCTGCCAAGCCACCGGGCCGGCCGATAACCAAGCTCTACACAGTCCCATGTGCTTTGTCACTTTAATTTTTAAAGACACCCTAGCATAGGTCTGCGGCAACCTAGTGTCCAACTGAGTTACATAAAATTGTACCAGTGATGCACTTGTACATATTTACATGGGGCGGAATGTTTTCCCATATTTTTAGATGAGTATATAGATCAACATGTTCACATAAGACCAAATACTTTTAATATTATTTATAACTGATTTATAAAGCTTTGAAAAAACTCACAATAGCACATTGTTTACTTTAATGCTTTACGGTACTATCAGTTTAAAAATCACAATCAGCACTTAAGTTATAGTCAATCCAGCAAACAAGAGTCAAAAAAATTTACAAGAGTTAAGAACTGACTGATACATCCTTTATCTTTTTTTTTAACTAATGCATAAGTGCAGAATAAGATACTCTAGTTTAAATAACTTGTTTACAATATACATTTTTGTTCTAGTTACGCAACAGTAAATCCCATGCTTCACATAGAAAAGCAATCCACAACATTAAGAAAAAATGTACAATTTATGAAACAAAGTAAATAAATATTAGTATTACAGAATCAGAGCTGTACATAAAAGCTGTTCAGTTTTAATCATATAAAAATATGTTTTAGTGCAACCTCACATATATATTGATGCTGTTTTGCTTTACATCATTTAGATCCAAGTGTCCAAAAAAGGAAAGAAATTACATTTATTACAAAGCAGATACACAAATTCTAAAATATGTACAAATTACTGCTAAAAAATGCTTATAAGAATATAAGCAAAGTAAAGAAAAGGCACAAACATCTGTACAATTTTAAAAGTACCAGACCCAATAGGTTAATTTCAAATTTTGTTTTGGTCAGGCTCATGATGACTTGTTAACTTTCCTAATTCTTTCGCTATAACAAAAGTATATATAATAGCAAACTACTGTAACTTAGGACAGGCATGCTATCAACTCGATTACCTCTATTTCTAGAAAAACAAAACAAAATAAGAAAAGGTGGAAATGAAAGTCCCCATGCATCTTAGATCAATGTAGCTGACTCTTTTCTGATGAAGGTTCTTTGCCTTCCTCTGTGCTTGAAGGTGATTCTTTGCTGCCGTGAAAGCCCGACGGTTTGTCATCTGCACAGCCTTTGCTGTAAAACGTGGCGTGAGCTAATGCAGTCTGTGATGTACCAAAACTGTCCTTTCCACCGTCATGCAAGTCCGTGTGGGGAGCTGAGGTACAGGGCTGGCCCGGCTCAGGTCCACTAAAGTGTCTAATGCTAACATGTGCACTTTCCAAGGGTTTCTGCTGGGGCTCCGGCACCCGTGCCGGCTGGTCTGCCCCGAGCAGAGCGGCCTCTTCTGTGGCAATCCGGAGAGAGGCAATGGCTTTTGTACAAGTCTGTATGTTTTCCTCCTGTTCCCTCTCTGTTGCATTTAGGCTGTCTTCTGAAGTGCTCTGTTTCATCAGTAGCCGAGGAGAGGAGGGTATGCTGGGTGGACCAGATGACTGCAGAAGGTGAGGAGATGGCTTCTCGTGCTGCTTAGAAATAACATAGGGATCCTTGGCGAAGAATTCCCCGGAAGCTCCTTTCTTCTCCTCGGAGCCCTCCATTGGCAGAGGCAATGTGGGGGGAGGATGTAAACCAGAGAGGGCCGGCGGCATGGAGTGGACCATTTGGATCCCACCAACTGGCACCATGGGGATAGGAGCGCGTACTTGCTGCTGAGAGTGGAGTGGAAGATGACTGAAGACATAGTCATGAGGTCCCTCAGGGAAAAGGCTGGAGCCTGGATGTTCATGAGCACCTTCTTGGTCTCCGTAGAGACTGAAGTAAGGAACCTGAGGTAATCCTCTTCTTAAATTCTGCGTTGGGAAACAGAGAGCACAAGATTTAGGACCCACCACTCGTCACGTTTAGGTCAACCTACTTCATTCATTCACTCATTTATTCAAAGCATTTAAAAACTAATCAATCCTGCCCTGGCTGGTGTGGCTCAGTAGATTGCCTGCCGGCCTGTATACCAAAGGGTCGCCAGTTTGATTCCCAGTCAGGGCACATGCCTGGGTTGTGGGCCAGGTCCCCGGCAGGGGGCACGCAAGAGGCAACCACACGGGGATGTTTCTCTCCTTCTCTTCCTCCCTTCCCTTCTCTCTAAAAATAAACAAACAAAATCTTAAAACCAATCCTTTTATGGGTTTTTCACTTTCAAGAGATTTCTCAGTTGTCTTTTAGAATCCTTGAATGAAGCTGCCCTTTGAAAAGTTACTTTTCTTTTTAAACAGCAACGTGATAAACAAATGCATATGATTTTTATTGGTATGGAGACACAGTTTAGCTCTGCTTTTTCTCATGAGGAAGAATGAAAAGAAAATCATGGATAATTACTAGAAAAAGTTTACTGAGCAAAAAGAAACACTAATAAGAGATTTTTTAATTCAAAAGAAAGTAAAAAGATTACCATTTGCTTATATACTGGGGAGAATTTTATTATTTTTTGTAAGTGTTCATAAGTATAATCAAAGTAACAATCCTGAAAATTTGCATTTTAAATTTTTTTCTGCAGAGCAGATGACAAATGGTGTTGATACATAAACTGGTCCCTCCAAAGTGTAAGTTATTGGTCTAATGGAATAAATTCCTGCCTAAGGGACGTCCAGCCAGATGACCAGAGTCTTCAACAAATCACAGATCAAGCCAGGTTTTTGCAGAGGAAACTATCAACCCATCCGATGTGTAGTTAACATTAAATTTTCAACTAGTTACAACTCTTACTCAACTACATAGCTGGGAAGCAAAGATGACTGTCTATTATTTCCATTTGCCTATCTTCTCAGAAATTAATGAATTCAAGATTCTTAAAATTTTAGGCCAGAGATCCAGATTTCATGGTCTCAGCCAGAAATGTATTTTCTACAAATATTTCTGCAGCAAAGCACAATGTAGGTTGTGAGATTATCAGATTTTAATGAGATTATCTGGTTTCACTGACTGAGATTTGTTCTTTTAATGCAGTGTCATCCTAAAGGGACTCAGTTTATTCTTATTTTTTGAGAATTTAAAATCAAGTAAGTGAAAACATGTCAAGTATGGTAGTAATCCAAGAAATATACAAAAAAATGTCCTAATTCATTTCATGAATGTTTCAGTTCCAAAACTCAAGGTGTGCGTTATACCATTAATGATTCATCCAGTTCTATTTAGATTGTGAGGCTGGCCGAGGAACAATAAATTATGCATCAGCCCTGCTACTCTGTGCCAAACTTGGCCCTAACCCTGCTCCAGGCTCCAACTTACTCAAGCTAGAAACAAATGACTTGTCCTGGAAGTGCGGGAGAAATCACGTAATCACCAAACCTAGAATCACAACGACCTCATAAGCTAGGTCAGGGAAGGATTTTATGCTATAAGAACAAAATCATTATATGCTACCAAAAAATCCTTCTTGTATGGGCTCAGGTTTAGAAAAAGGCATGTTTCCTTCATCAAACATCCGTTAAGGTGGAAGAACTATAATGCCTACAATAATCTTTGGAAATAATCACATGAACCTTATTTTCTTCACAATTGTTACAGATTCAAAGTTTACAATAAAATGTAGTTTGGTTATTTTTCTATTTTGCTTTTGGTTGCTGTTCCATGATGGCCACTGCATACCCCTAGTCAGAGAGAGAGAAAAAGAGATGTCCCATTACGTGAGGTCTCTCACTCACGGCTCTCAAAGGACCTAACGGGCCGTCTTCTACAACTAAGATTTCTTCATTATGTTCAAATACCCACAAGATTGTATTTGTGTTAAAAATAGAAGTGTCACATTCGGACCTTTACTGGTCAGAAACTCAGTGATTACCACCACAGAAGTAAGTATACAAGCACAACTCCTACCAGCGAACGACTTCCCACACACATCCCCTCTCCTCCTGTTCACCCCTCCTTCACCCTCTAAACAACTCCTAACAAGGGTTTTCTAGTTTGGCTTTTACTCCATTTGCAACCTATTCTGTTTTGTAACTTGGACCTTGCTGTTGTGACGTGGTGAACAAACTCCCATCTTGATGCGGAACAACAAGTAAGGAACCCATCCGTGGGCTGTGTTAAGTGCACGTGTATTTACGTGTGCGTGTGTATCAGATGCATTATCCCACTCATCTTCTTGGCAGTGCCAGCAGGTCCTCTGGAAGCGAATGCTGGGAAGGAGGAAGGAGCATAACCAGAGGTTCACTGGTTGGTGTGTGTGTAGACGTGGGGGTAGGAACAGATAAGCTAATGCCTGTGAAGGTGACGGGAAAAGAAGCAGGTGCTCAGCTCAGCTGTGACCAATCCGAGCTCAGTCATTGGCTGGGGCTGCAGCAGAGAGCATGGCCTCGGCTGAGAAACAGGTGTATCCTGCAGGAGCTGACAGTAGGGAGCTGTCAGCTGACCGCATTCCTTATAGCTGAATGGCAAGTTCTTTCCGGGACAGAAATCTGCTTGGCCCACCTCCCTAGCTACCACAGAGAGTTTCAGTGACTTGCCCAAGATCACACAGCGATCAGGGGACAGGACTGAAAGTGGACTCTTTCACTGGACACAGTGTTCATCTATGCTACGTACCAAGGACCAAGACACTCTTCTGTCTCCTTGCTATTTATCTACTGAATCTTTAAAAATGGAAAAGAATTTTTTTTTTATTTAGAAAAGATGAGGACAGAAGCCATACAATTTTCACCCTTATTCTTCAGCCATATATAGCAGACTCTCAAAGAATATTTACCGAATGAAAAAGACTATTGCCTTTTTATTCTATCTATCTAGCCACCCAACCACCCTGAAACAGAAACTAACCAGAGGGCATCAGCGCAGAAACAGCAGGGTAGCAGGACCCAGTGATTACACACCATCTCCTCCAAACGTGCTCCCCGGGGCCTACCGCTCAGACTGAACCAGCCAAGGAAGGTATCGTGCTGAGCTACAGGGTCCTTTCACCCCATGGCCACTGTCTTGTGGTCAATGTGGAGCAACAAGACAAGGCATTGCTAATAGCATTTCCATCAAAAAGGACTATTTTAGGGTTATTCCAATGTAGTAGTTTCAAACATTATTCAGAGAGGGTAAAGCACTCATCAAATAAATTAATCAGGAGAAATACTTCTCATAGCATTGACGATTCTAGTTTGCTTTGGCAACAGGAATCTAATGCACACCTCACAGAAAGAATCAAATCCTCCTTTGCCCCTCAAAAACAGAGTGATAAAGCATAGAAGTGTTTGGGACCAACTGCCCCTGCTTCAGGGGGATTCCCAGATCTATTCTCTCGTATCATGCAGACAAAGCAGCCAGCTATACATTCTCTAAAGATAATGAAACTGGGTAATAGAACAAAGACTCAGCACTTGGGCTTCAAAAATATCTAGGTGAATTGGCCATGCATCCGAAAATTAGATGAACTCCTTTAGCCCATTCCTCCAATTCCATTGCCTGACTTGATTGTGAGAGCTATTAAAAAAATAATAATAACAATAGTGTGTTGGCACTAAAGGCTTATTTTCTGTGGCTGCAATTGACTGAACACCCCAGCCTTAGCACACCTGCCCACTACCAGAACAGGGGAGCCCCGTCTCACGCACTCCACCGGCATCACTGGGTCTCCACCAGAGAAAACACTTCTCACCCCAGCGGCAGTACCCGAGCACCTGAGGGATTCATCACCCTTTATTTACACTGCAATGGCATTACGTTCAGATGATCACTCCTTCCTACTTAAGGCCGCCAAGACACAAAACCCTGGGGAAAGGTCCCTCCTTTTTCTTAGCTAGCTGGTTTATTAGCTGAGCAAATAGATTATATTTCTGCAGTGGTTACACCATGAAAACTAAGTTGGCGGTAGGCTTGTGAAAAGAGGGTGCTGGCGGGACGAGACTGGAACGCCGCAGGGGGCTATCCTGAAGTTCAAAAATGACAACCTAAGTTTATGATTCAGGCTGGTGAAAAGGTGATAGCAGGGAGGAGCCTGGCCACCAGGGCAGCGAGAAGACAGAGCTGGGGGCCGCCAGTGCTTCCTCTGGCTGTGAAGGGCCGGGTGGACCCACATGACAGAAACCCAGAGCGAAGAGAAAAGGGCAAAGAACAGAGACCACGGAACAAAAAGTCACATTTAAAGCAAGCAAACTCAAGAGGTAGCTTTCCTCTGTCTGTGCTCAGTGGCTGCTTCACTCATCTTTTTAAATCCCGCTCGCACTGAAAGAGATGTCCAGGTCCACCTGCTGTGCAAGGAGGAGGGGCCCGTGCTTGTCCGTGGATTTGCGTTAAAGCTTCTGCCTAAACTGAACTCGTGATTGTTGCTGTTGTTATCTAACGTCTACCGAGGGTACCGTGGCAATCCCCTCGGATACTTTCTCCTTCCATCCTTCGAACTTCCCACTCCCTTTGGGCCACCATCTCCCTCAGCAAGGGCCCTCGGTTAGCAGCAGGCGGCCGTCATGGCAAGAAAAGCATATCCGTTCAGGTCTTTGAGTTACAAACATACCTAGGGGGTCATTCTTCTCTTCTCCCAGTCCCTCACTAATTTCACCTGTCCACTCACTGCAAGCAAGGTAATGAGTTTATTTATTTAAAAAAAAAAACAACTTATTAAAAGTCAAGGCTAATACTGAATCAGAATCCTTACCTAGCAAAGAGTTTATAACTATGACAACTTTACCCCCAAGACCATCTGTCTAAGCAGCATGACATTCCAAAGACCTGATCTTCTCTTCTCGGGTCGAAGCTTCAGCCCGCGTTTATAATTAACCTTAGAAAGCACTCCGGAAGGCCTCACCTGTCACCAGCTGGAATGGCTGCTGCTCTGACGCAACACTGCACTTGGGGTGGTGCCACTGCCGTGCTACTGACAACAGCTTTGATAAAAATGTCTTCCTGCTATTTACAGTAACCGAGTTCACGCCTCCCCACGAGAGACGCACGTTATAAATTCCCACACTAGTGCGCTATCAAGAGGTTCCCATGAGCTGTGTCTTACATCTTAAAAAGAGAAAGTTACTTATACTCACAGGCGGCCCCAATACAATTGGCTCTGCTTGCAAATACTGCCCCATGGTCAGTGCTGGGTTGTGGTATAAAGCCCTTCTGGGGGATGGTGCTCTGATGGAGGTCATGTATCTCCGCTCTCTTCTGGGAGAGAGGTCTCTTCGTGCCGCAATGTCTTTCCCAGGTGACAATGGCCTCCTTGGGGACAGATGCCGTCTTGGCGAAACATCTCTTTGTGACATCTCTCTTCTCAATGCAGCTTCCTTTCTTGGTGAAAGATGTCTCATGGGTGATAGATCTCTCCTAGGTGACAAATGTCTTCTGGGTGACAAATCTCCTTTGGGTATCAGATACCTCTTTGGTGAGTTATCGCGACAGGGTGAAGAATCGTAGCCTGGGGAGGAGTGGCGGCTGGAGGGGGAGAAGTCCCTTGGAGAGGAGCTGGGCTCTGAAGACAGCATGCACTCTTCATCCATACACCCAGGTATGTCTAACCGGTCTTTGTCTGGTTCCGAGTCCGTACTTTTGCTCTGGAATAACCTCTGGTATTCCGTCATCTGGGTGTCTTCGCAGGAGTCACTTGGTGTCATAAGCTGAGTAACCTGAATACTTGGCAAAGTAACCAAATAGCTGATCAGTGAAGAATGTCCCAGGGAACTATCTGAAGGAGCCCCATGGGGCACGGCGCCAACATTCACGGGCAAGGAGGAGAATCGAGGCGGTTGAGGACTGGTGCTTCTTGATCTGGTTTTTGGTGTCAAATCTCCCTGGTCATCAAAGTCATCGTCATCTTCATCATCATCATCATTGTCATCGGCATCCTCGCCATCCGATTCTTCGGCATCTGAGAACTGATGATCAGTTGAAATGCTGGACATGCTATGCTTCTCAGCCGTTTTGTGCAAATCCTCCATAGTTTCTGAAACAATTGAACAAAGATAGTGGAGTTCAAGATCCAAATATCGAGGTCAGGAGTTAATTTAGGCCCCGTCTCCTTCCAAAAGCTTTCCTCAACCCTACAGCCCCAGAGACAGTTCCATCTCTAACTCCTGTAACACTCACTGGACACTAACCTCTGTGAGGTGGCGCTGGTTCTTGTCTTTTATGTTCCTACCTGGTTTCATCCCCACCTTCTAATAATAAAAATCCCAGAGTAGGACCTTCTATCTCAGACATTGCACCACTCAAAGAAAACCCTTAACCAATGGGTATATAATGTTGTTAGTGATAATGTCAGAAGCAAAAAAGAAAAGCAAGACCTTGTCTCTATAGGTATCAGCTTATGTATAAGTGCTGTATCTCGGGGAGTTTGGCTGACCCTCAGGGTTTCTATCGAGGTTAATGATGATTTTCTTTCCTACTAGATTTCCTCTTAATAGGAAAATTAAGACATTAGAATGCTTTCCAAACCTCTCAGAAAGTTTTGTAAAGTTTAAATCACTATCACAACGAAAGTGCAGTTAGATTCCCTTTATGGTTCTAGATACAAATATTTTCATAGTAAGACCTTTTCCCTCCCTAGGTCTGAACTGAAATGCATTTATTTCTTCTCAGTAGGTTTTCAAACAATTCAATATGTCAGACTTCTTTTCCATAGTTAGTATTTAAAACAATGAAATATAATCAGTTTTTTAAAAATATCTAAACTTATTTTTATCATTTTGGCCACAAAGCTGCATCATGCACAGTGAAGCGGTCAGTAAACTAAATGACAAATACCTGCTTCCTCGGTTTCTGTATCATCCACTGACGTCATTGAGACTCCCAACTCCAGGCATTTCTTCATGTGTGCTTTAGATTTCATATGCTTCGTTAGGTTTCCTAGAAAGCAGAGAGAGAGGGGGAGAGAGAGAGAGGAATTCATCTGTTACCCAAATGTGAGGATTGCTCCAAAATTCACTGTGAAATGAACTCACTTGGGACAACAGAGATTTGTTTCTATCCACTACCCCCTGCCTCAAACTTGAGAGACCCAATCTGGTTCCGGAAGATATCAACAAGTGAGGGCTTTGGCCCAGTCTCAGGTTTTCTTCCTTCTGGAGGACTTGTTCAAGTCCAGAGTCACGTCTTTTCAAGAGCAGGCTCCAAGCATGACTGGGAAGCCCAAGCTCTCCTGGCTGAGAAAGGATCTAATGTCTTTGACCCAAATGGGCCAGCCTTGGAATACTCCATAGACAGCCAAGCTGGGTTGCACATCACAGGGAAACTTCAGAATGAAATATTATCAATAACCCCCCTTCCCCAGACCCCAGCCCTTCTGGCAATGATCAGATATAGATTAGACTCACAGCATCCTACCACGTCAGAATTAAAAAACCAACCAAACTGATGTTAGGGGCAACCCTGTAAATGAATTCAAAGAACCGCACAAATGTTTACTGTGTATACGGAGTGCCACTCTCAGCACTGAGCACCTATCTGCCAGGCAATGTTAGCGAGCTTGATGACAGCGGTTTCCTAAGGCGCAGCAGTGCCCTCTTTGTATTTATCCGGAACTCCCATCATGCTAAGAAAAAAGGTTTTTACGTCAAATATCAGGATGATGATGATATATGTACAATTGTGTATACACATAAGTGTGTGTCTATGTTTCCATAGACTTATATCCTTGCTATTGGTCATGTGAGAAATTATGAAAATACTGATCCAATCACTTTTGATTTAGGATCTATGAAAAAAATATCCTATTCCATGTCATATAGAGAGCTTATCAGAAGAGATCCAGGAACTAACTCAGTTGTAAGGGCCCTAATATTGTCTATGCCCTTTGTGCTGCTTTGGCAGTCCACCAGCAAACGCCTGATTTTCACAGCTAGGCTCATTGAATCTTGATGGGGACCCTCAGCCTGCTGACATGGATTGTTCCCCTTGTAGGGTGTTTAGTTTACTATTAATGCAACACATGAGTCACAATTCTAAACGGGGACACTGTTCTTTATCATTTTATTTATATTACTACACTTTTTTAAAAAAGCTCAAACATTTTTGTAGATAAATCAAGAACTCTGAAATCTGTAAATCAATTAAATATACCTATAAATTAATAGAAATCATCTGCCTCTGCAAGGGAGCAAGGAGTTGTGTATGTGGGTGGGTGTGGATGTTAGGTGTGTCAATATAATTTATTTAGATCTTAGTATTTGTTTCTTCTGTATTTTTCTGTCCGCCGGTTTCACACAGGTGGTCAGGCTTTGAGCTCTCATCTTCAGGGAAGGTGGCCCTGGCTTTGGTTTCTGGAATTCTTGAACTTCTAAAGGGCTTCCAGAAAAGTGAGGGGAGGGGAATGGTGGTTGGGAGGCAGCGGGGGCAGAAGGAGTGGCCCAGGCCTGGAGGAAGCCTGCTCCTGACCTGAGCTCAGATGACATGCATTTGGACAAGCATTTCAGCCACCCGGGAACGGTGGAGGGGTTTCCCAGAATATTTTGCTTATTTTATGATTCTGAGACATTTGCACATTCTCAGAGGGTGACTAGGAAACTCAAATAATGACCAAGAATAAGTTATTTCTAGCTAAACTCCAGGACAATGGTCCAGAGGCAAGTTTAATTTGATTTTTATTTTAAATCTTTAAAATGTGTTTCTTCACCCAGTGTTTCACAGAGTTCTACCTGCAGGCAAGTCATATATCTAGGGAAGATGTATCAGTTGTGATAACTGGCAGAGTTACAGTATATCCTATAACTAAAATTTACATTTTCTTATCTCCCAGGAAGTCTTTGAGTGAAATTCTGTACCAAAGGCTTGACTGTGCCAAAGTGAATGATATTTAAAGAACCTTATGTTTATTTCTTTTGAAATGCAAATTAGCACTCCTTCCCCCCTTTTCCTGGCTTCAAAGAAGGCATTCTTGTAATATACTCTGTTAGTACAGAAAAACCAGACACACCAAGAGCCTTCACCTTTATACTCCTGACAAACCTATGAAGCACTTCAGGATTTTGATTGTAAGAAAATACGCACACACATGTCTTCACCAAAGGTCATTTTATTTGATATTTGTTTTTCCTGATGTGTAGTGAGCAGACCAATTGGCAAGCAAATTTAAAGTGAAAGCTTTGGAAATGATGTGAGGTTAATGAGTGGGTATCTATAGGCTCCATTAGTACTTTACTGCTGTAGGAAGCAGTGCTTCTGCCCAAGTCAAACCACCTCTAATTCACTATGGTTTGTGTTCAGACAAACACTGGGCTTATGAAGATCTTCATGATTTTATAAAACGATAGAAACAACATTAAAGCAACCTTCTTTAAAATATTTTCCTATAAATATACCTGTTAAAAACAGATTTTTTTTTTGAAAAGACAGAATATCATTTCAAGGCAAGTCCTAGTTTTATGAGATGAATAGTTGTGGCCCGAGAGTAAGAAATTTGTCTCCGTGCTGATAAATACACAGAACCCAAGCTATCAAATTTCTATGCATAATTAATGCAACTGTGGATGGAGGGGCCCACCTGGGAGTCTGTGGATTCCTACATTATTCATAACCTTGAAACTGACCATGGGCACATGTTTTTTTTTTCCCCAGCTGCTACT
Source organism: Desmodus rotundus (assembly GCF_022682495.2). Classification (NCBI taxonomy): domain Eukaryota; kingdom Metazoa; phylum Chordata; class Mammalia; order Chiroptera; family Phyllostomidae; genus Desmodus; species Desmodus rotundus. The sequence goes on from NC_071397.1 coordinate 86,403,029, forward strand.
TTGCTTCCCTAATGCCACCGCATGGATTGCCTCCCTGCAGTACTTCAGTCCTGCTGCAAAGATTATCTAGACCACACAACATTTCCAACATGAAGTAATAGCTATCCAGGCAATTCTGAGCCACTTCCTTTGGAGACGACTGGCCTGGGTCCAGCTCCACAGCTCTTACCTAAGTCATAGATGGAGCCTCGCTGTCTCATGTACACCCTTCAATCACTTACATGAGGGAGAAAATGCATTTCGAGGGGTCATATTTTCACAAACAAAACCATCTTACTGTCGATGAAAGTTAGTTATAAAATGGGATTCAAAATCCAAAGTAGCCATAAATAAGTGATTTGCCTCTAAAAAAGAAAAAAATCAGACCCATACCTTTCGTTTTGAAGGCGAAGTTACACAGCTTACACACATAAGGCCGGACATCAGTGTGAGTGCGGATATGCTTCTTGAGCATGCTCGGCTTCTTGCAGCGAATCCCACATTCTTCACAAATGTACTTCCCACGTCCACGTCCTCTGACATATACGTAATCTTCATTTGACTTATACCTGTTTAAAAAAGGTAATCCAGTGAGTTTTCAAGTACTTTAGCATGTTATACGACGGGGGACTCCCCCCAAAATGAAATTATCTTTTCTAGATGGCAGGCTCCTTGTAGTATAGGCTTCCCCTGCTAGGCGAGTGTTCTGGGAACTCATCTATATCAGTGGACAGGATGGCATTGTTGTGAGAGGCTGCGTTCAGCTTCAGTGAATTTTTTTTTGAAGACTCAACGCATTTGCCCATTTCACAATGCATGATGTACCAGCGCACCTGCCCACACTACGCTGAATGTTCAGCAGTTCTTGATCAAAATGGCTTGGCCCCAGTGCCCCACTCTCCCTGTTCACCTGATCTCACCCCAAACAACTTTGTCTTGTTTCGGGGATAAAAAAAATCCCCAGTAGGAAACATTTTGCACATGTGGAAGAGGTGAAACAAAAAAAAAGCAGGAGCACTAAGAAGCATCAAAGTCAATGCGTTCAAAAACTGTTTTGAGCCGTGGGAAAAAACATCTCAGTAGGTGTATTGCATCAAATGGAGAGTATGTTGAAGGTGACTGAAGTTTAAACATGTAAGACTAAATACACAATTTTTACAAATAAATTCCATTTTTTGGGTGCCCCCAAACCAAAAGCTAATCATTTGCATGGCAAATTTTTATTATGGACTTTCTACAATTATGCAACTTCTATGAAGCCTATAAAATTTATGCAGTAAATGCCTGAAAGATAGATAACAGATCTGGCATTGTAAACTAAATGTAACTTTTTCCACATGGAGTTCAACATGGAACTGGCTGTTCTAGTAAGTGTAAATAGATGAACTTGGTATAGACATTCAAACAGGCTTATGTAAGCCTCAAAGAGTTGCTTTTGGATTCCAGTAAAACTTCCAACCAAGAGACAATCAAAAAGTTATACCAACATGTTCAAATCATCATAGATCATTTAACATTGTATCATTTAAAATGTGAATGTGCAATATATATACCCCTCTAAATTTTCTAAAATTAATGTAGCTGATAATAGAAATCTTCTTTGCAAGTTTCCACTCTATTTTCACAATCCTGGCATGAGAGTGCCTTGGAAATTGCTAACTTACACAGGCTGAGCTCACCAACTGTTGTCTACAGATTTTATCTGTTCTTCCCAAGGACCGTGAATCTGTATACAAGTGGAGTCTGAATTTCAAGTGGCTTCTGGAAGGTAATGTTACATAATAGAAACTAGAGATTCTATTTTTCAATTAAATTTGCATTGTTTTCCAGAAGGATTTAACCGAGAGATTTAAAAGAATGTCTAATGAAATCTTTAGATGATTTCTAACGATAAGAATGTCTAATGACTTCATTAGATGAACGAAGTCTTAGGTATGAACTATGAAGAAACCTACGTAGTGCCCAAACATCCCATTTTGTTTAGAATACAAGGAAACATGGTCTATCATGGAGTAGGGGAGCATTCTATTGGATAAATCACTGAATACTGTTATCTCCTAAATCATAGCGAGGTTAGAATTATGGGTCTAATGTCATTCTTGTAAAGATATTTCACTCCTTTGAAGTCTTTTTTATAATTTCAAAAGGCAAACTGACATACAAAATGCCTCAGTTCACTGGGGATTGACTTAAAGGCACTAGATTTGCAGTTTTTTTACATTCTAGGAGCATTGCACACTATTCCATTTGTCCTAGATAATCCATTAGCAGGAACAAGAACAAGCTCAACTTCATTCATCCAATGCACTGAAGGATTTTTAAGCAAGAAAAATCCAACCACATATTTAAATACCAACTCTGCTATAGATACTTTAATCTTAACATTATATACTTTTTGGTTAGTACCAATCCGGGTAAGAATTAAGTAGTATTAAAAAATGCATCGTTAATTTTGTATGCTTCCTGCTCCTTCAAATCTGTCCCCCTTTACAAGAATTTCCAACATCAATTTGTTCTTCAAAACCATTTAAAACTTTTCTTTTATCTCACATTGTGTTTTGTAATAAAGTAGAAAAGAACCTAAAGATGCAAAATATCTTTCACCTTTTAATTTCACTATTTTGTGCCCTTAAGTTGATGAAATTATCTAAGGAATACAGAATAAAACTATTTCATAGGAAGTTTATTTTCTTTGGAGAAGGATACTTTAAACTTATTGTAGCCCATCATCATAGTTGAAGGGGAATACATTTTTCCTTCAAATAATATGATTTTACTTTTAATGTCTGAGCTGACTGACTTGCTTCTAGAATAGAAATACAGTATTGGTCTGTATAAAATATAACTGTATATTAGAAAAATCTATACAAATAAGGTATTTACCAATCCATTCTGCAGACCCATGAATCTACTTGTTATGAAAATTCATACATTTTGAAAAAAATAAAGGATACATTTAATTAAATTCTAAAGCTATAAATTAGATGAGAAGCACATACACTTAAACAATTGGTCATTAATACATTTTTTAAGTCATAAACTTTGCAATCACCAAAATAAGACTCGATCATATACTGTTTGGTGTGAATCTGGGCACCACCCGGCAGAAATTGGGCCGTAGATTAAGAAGTGCTTGGGACATAGCCCACAAAATGGGGCAATGAAAGGAGGAAGAAAAGAAATATAGGCACAATCCTTTTGGATCATCAAAACACAGCGATAAAACTTTCACATTTGCTTTTTCACCTGTGTCCTTCGTTAGGGGAGACGGGCTCCCCAAAGCATACATTTACCATGAAGGTCTCTCCAACCTAGTTCCAGGCCCTGCTGTGAAGAAGGCTACGGTACGCAAGACGGGTGATGCAGCCACAGGGACCTTTCGGTCTCTGGGAAAGGTAAAATCTGTATTTCTCTCATTTGTGTTAAAAGATGAGGGGTGTCAGAAATACTGAGACAAGCCCCATGACTACATACAACAGTGAAAATAGGAGACATCCTTCCAAAAGATGCCACACCTACAAAGGAATCAATCTCTATCATCCATGTCTAAACTGAGAATCTATGTGAGAAATCAATACTGCATATCACTACACGGTCAACATTTTATAGTCAAAGAGATACCGTTATTTTGTCCTCCAAATATAATTGGAACAAATGCATGCTGATGGAAATACATCAATTATAGATCGGTTGTACAGGTGATGCTAGTTACATCAATTAGCTAGATGCAGCTAATGTGCTTTAAATATTTGTTTAACTGTAAGAGCAAAAATCTGGGCTTTTCTCCCACTGACTAGATAAAGGATACATTTCCATCAAAATCTAAAACTAGACATTACATGTATGTATAATTTTTCTTAATTATACAGACAACAAAGTCATTGAACCTGAGTATTTCTACCACTCAGAATTTAACATTTAAAAATAAATCCCTAAAGACAGTGAACTGTCACAGACTGGAGGGGGTGAGAAAGCATGACAATGAAATGCAGTGTGGTCTCCTGGCTTGGATCCTGGAGCAGATATTGATGGAACTGGTGAAATCCCAATAAAGTCTGGAGTTTCGGTAATAATAAAAGCAATAAAACAAATAAATTAACTAGTTCCTAGGATGATATAGGAGTGTATATGATAGGAGTGCATTTTGTAGCATGGAATAAAAATATGTTCATTAATAACACAACAGATGTCCACAAAAATAATATTAAATACAACTTTCAAGATTCCACCAACTTAGTCAATCTCATACTACATTGGAGGCATAAAAATTTAAAGCAGAGCCTCAAACCATATGCAATAGGGACACTTTCATTAACAGCACGTCATGAAAGCATGGACAGGAACTCGTCCGTCACCAGCCAGACTTCAGATCCGCGAACAGAAAAGGAGCTCGCTGTACAGCTCCAACAGGAGGGTGCGCATGCAGACGTTTGGGACCATTTGCTCTGCCTTAAAACCGAATAGTTTACATTCGCCCTTATGTTTCCTTACCCTCCTTCAAAGATTTTAATTCGGATTGGCTCAGTTTGTTTGGATCCAATATCTTTATCTCCATGAATATCTCCTTTCCCTCTTTCCTTTAAGATATTTCCCACTAGCTTCCTTTCTAGTTTGCTGCCAAATAAAAAGGACGCATCAGGTTTCATCTGTGGGACAAAAAGAGAGAATCATTTCGCATGCTTTCTCTAAAACAAAGGGGAAACCCCCAGATCCCGCTCTTTCACGATCTCTGAAAATTAGCTAAATTCCATGCCAAAAGACCACGGGCTGGTTCCATAAAAGAAGGGATAATACGAATAATATCAGAAAAGAGTAACACTGTTTACTGAGTAAATTCAGTGTTTTGTTTCAAAACCTACTGCTTTAGCACTTGCGCTGTGAAGCACTAAGACGAACTGCAAAAACATGCTTTATATTCTGAAGTAGCAATTAAAGCCATCTTTATTAATTAGGGAAATATTTTCAAAAATCACGGAAGGGCAGTGGTGACTGAAATAAGTAAAATATATTTTTAAATTCTCCATTTGCTTCTTTAATAACTTAGCATAAATTCCCAAGGGCTCCTTGGTTAATGTTTTTATAATTTCACGTGTATGGCATTAATAATTCATTTTTTGAACAGACCAGCTAGTCATTTGGAAAAAATGAGTATTGGGAGAGATACACAGAAAATAAATTTTAGTGAAAAGTACTGTGGGTGGGAACCAGTCCTCTGAAGTTTGCGAAGTTCAGTTCCGACTCCCTGCCCCTCTCGGGACTGATGGTTCCTTTCGGCGTCCACTCCCACTCTCTGTCCTCACTTCACGACTTCCCGAATTCCTCACCTCAAAAGAGAAGCCAGCCTGCTAGGTCATTAACACAGGTCTGGAGGGAGAAGGACCCAGAAGAATTAGTCCCTGAGATAGAACTTCATGGCACCTGGTGAAGGAGATGCTTTGTGGCTAAGACTTCTGCGGGGACCCTCATAACCAAGTTCATGCCAGTGGCTTCTGTCATCCACAGGCAAGCCCGATGCTGCACGGGACTCCCCAGATCTGACCTGCATTTTATTTGCAAGTTTTAGACAGTCCTTTACTGTGTATTCTGCTCAGCAATCAAATCCACAATACAGAATGCTTTCAGAACAATATTCATTACCTGAGCAAACTTCCAAGCACTTGATGATGTCAGCTTGCCGGTTCCAGGCCTGTGCATAGCAGCCAGAGTATAAATTTCTGCGGTGATTTTTTGCTTTGACCTCAGAAGAGCCAGAGTGGTCTTGGTGTTCAATCCCGATGGGTTTGGGTTACAGGAACTAATGCACCATGAAGCATAAACCGAGGATTTGAAGGTGGCCTGTTGCACATAATTGGGTTTTGTATAATTCAAGAAGCACCAACTCACAGTAGTTGTTGTCCGCAGACTGGGGAACTGAAGAATCTGCTGGAAATCAGCCACATCCGTGAAAAGAAGTGTTGAGTTTGCCGCTTTCCCACTTGGGCTGGAGGCCATGTGGACCAGCATGCCAACAGGCAGCTTCTGGCCCCTTCCTTGCTCTTCCGGCTGACTGTCTCCCTGGGGCAGTGAGGAGCTCTGTGGGCTCATGCTCATGTCAGAGGCTGTCTCATCAACATCCAATTCATCTGAAGACTCCTTGCTCTCAGAAGGTCCACTGGACCTCTGCCCAAGAGAGGGTGCCCTGGAGCTGGGAGGGAATGGCTCCCTCAGGGGCGCACTGGCAGAGGGATGGTCTTGAGATGAGGAGGGGGACAGCGAGGACAAGGAAGATGACCCCGACTGCAAGCCATCCTTTGGCTCAGAAGTGCAGCCTTGTCGAACCAGCTGGGGTTTCTGTGGGCGGGAGAGATCCTTTTTGATGTCCGAGTTGGTTAGCTCCACAGCACTGAGCTCCTCCACAATCTGCCCATACATCTTTTCTTCTTTGACCCTTTTCTGCTGCTTTGTCTCCATGAAGAGTTCTAAGCTGCTGGCGGGAGAAAGCATCCGCTTGCTGCCTCCCAGGGTGGCGACACCGTCGGAGGTGGAAGGCAAGCACAAGGGAATGGAGGATTCTAGGCCAAGCGGTAAGGTTTGAGGTACTTTCCAGATGGGGTATTTTTCCAAGCCTGCATGCTGCCCCAACACCTGGGCAATGTTAAACCCTATCCCCTGCATGGCCGCATTCGTTACCAGTGTTCTTTGGGTCATATTCTCGTCCACTTTGCATATGACAATCGCAGGACTGTTCTGCCCAAGTATCTGGGAAATGCTTGTGTACATGACACTCCCATAGGACGGGACATGGGTCTGGATCCTAACAGGGACCACGGTCCCTGGTAAGGAGCGTAAAGGCCCAGCGGGTGCCGAGGCGAACTCTTCTTGAAGAACCTGCTCGGAGGGCGCATCTGTTGACTTGGTGCTCTGGTCCGACGGGAACTTTGGAAGAAGGTTCTTTGAGTGTAGCCCTGATGTTCCCGAATAACCCGGGTAAGATTGCTCTTTTGTGTGTGCATAATCAGCGGCTTTCTTTCCAGTGTGCTCTGCAGCGTGCTCTAAGGGATAGCTGGGATGAATTTCTGCCTGGAAAGGAGGCTTGCCGTAGCTCTTCTGAGGGTGTGGCACGAGCGGGGGTGGGAAATGCGCCTGCCACCACGGAGGCTGCTGGGCCGGTAGGTGAACCATACAGACAGTAGGATACTGAAACTGAAACAAGGCATTCTGGATTGGAGAAAATGGAATCGTCTCCTGGTGTGGAAATAAGTGTGGCTGTTCAGACAAGTGCTTGCTTGCCATATAGGATGTTGGCTGCATCAAGGGATTTCTCAGAGACTCCTGACTGTCCATGTGCAGGATCTGCTGCTGGGCCAGGTGGAGTGGCCCTGCGCCCAGCTGGGCACAAGGACCCACCAGCTGCTTCCCTAGGTCCTCTGCCTGGAGAGGGGGCAGCACAGAGGACGAGGCGTGGTGCCACGTGGACCTGAGGCCAGCGTGCAGGTGCTCCATCTGCTCCTGTTTGACGCCCAGGTCGGTCCCGGCCTCACCCTGGGCGATCTCAGGGGAGCCACTGAAGGAAGCCTGCCGCACCAGGAAGCATTTCTTCCTCTCCCGGGATGGGGACAACGTGGAGGCTGACGTCCCTGCCACCGGGGCGTGGGACAGATTCCCATAATCAAATGATTTGCTCCGAATCTCTGGGACTTCAGCTGGGTGAGGGCAAGGCATCTGCTCGGACGAGCAGCGGCGCATCTCTTTCTGGTGGTGGTGGCCTGGGACAGACAGTGAATACGAACCAGCAGGGACAGTCAAAAATTCTGAGTGCTTCCCAAACTCATCTTGCTTACCAGATGCAGCAAGCTTAATGGTTTCTTCTCTTTCGAAAGACACTGAGAAACTGGAGCTGTGCGACAGGTTGCTTTCCTGGCTGGGGCTGCGCGAGAGGCCCGTGCCTGTGGACTCAAAGCTGGACTCCCCGGAAGAGTGCTCCATGTCCGCAAGTCGCAGCCGCTTCTTTTTGGGGGGCAGCTTCTCAGCTGGGAGCTGGGAAAGGGTCTCGCTTCTCTGGGGCCACTGAAATTCCTCCACAGGCTTCTCTGGCTCTTTGCTCTGGGCTTCCTTCTCCTTGTCTGGTTTATCCGGCTCCTCCGTCACTCGGATCTCGGGAACCTGAATGTTGTGCTGGCGAACCAGCCTGGGCTGTGCGTGGTATGCCTGCTGTTGGACCTGCTGACCAGGAGACGGCTTCCCCCCGCCTTCTGCACTCTCCCCGGGGGGAGCCCACTCTGGGCTCACCGGGGCTTCTGGAACCTCACTGTCACAGGTCTCAGAAGGCGAAGAGGCTTTCTCCTGCACACTAGGCCCCAGTTCAGATGACTCAGACCTCTCAAATGAGTTGGGTCGGCTCAGTGAGTTTGTGTGCTGAATCACAGAAATCACATTTCCTGCAGGTTTCCTACCCCCTAGGTCTGACATCTTGTCTGAATCCGTGGCTGACGGTAACTCCTCTGACCCTAGAGATGGGCTTCCAGAGTGCAGCTGGGGTCGACACAGGTCAAAGCGCTCAGAGTGACTATGAGAAGCGTTGTCATGTGCAGCCATGGCGAACCCACTTCTTCCGCCTTCCTGCAGCTGCAGTTTGGGGTCATAATCTGAAGTCATTATGGCCACGGGAGTGCTTACCACGCTGCTGCAGATCATGGGGGTGTCCTCCTCATCTCCTACGCTCTTCTCTTTCCGGCGCTTCCTGTTTTCACACGTAGGTCCAAACGTGGTGGGCACTCCCTGCAGTGGGACCAAGGGGTCCATAAAATATTCTCCACCGTGTTTTAAAGAACTTAAGCAGGAAATGTCCCTGTAGCTTGGCTTTGGTGTTTCCAAGTCTTCCCACTTCTTGTAAGGTTTCCGGCAGACGTCATAGTCGTAGCCAGCCCTGTCCCCAGGAATCAGTTTCTTTTCTTTCAAGGATGACCCTGAGATACTCTTCACCATCCTGCCGTGGTGTTCGGACTCCGCGTGCCCCTCCTGTACGGAAGGAAGCTCAAACGCAGCTTGCCTCCTCAGCATGCGCTGAGGGGGGATTCCGACGGTCCCTGGATAGAACACATCGTCAGAGCCCGTCATCCTCTCATCAAATGAGTGACTTCCTCGCAGAGATGGAGGGATACTCAGATTAGTTGCTGAAGAAGTTGGCATTGAGTTGCTTCGAATAAGGGGTGAAGAGTCCATAGGAGCTTCTAAGAGAGCTGGGTTGCTGCCCTGGAAATTCGCAGGGTAAAGTTTTCCTTCGTTCCGGATAGATGGTGGAATAGTCTGGGATTGTCTGGACTCACTGTTGAATTTGGTGGACTTCAGCATGCTTGTCTGACTGGGATCGCCTTCTCCTTTGCTTGGGATCAGCTGTGAGACGGGATCTTCAAACATCTTGACGTCTAACCTGGTGTTGACGTGAGGTAATGGCTCCATCATGCCCTTCCTGCCCATTGTGGCACGCTCCTGACTTGTGGTTGTGACACTGAGTGTGTTCCTGGGACTAAGCCGACAGTATTTGCCAAAGATGATTTCTTCATAAGACTTTGCATTTGTGTTTGGAGGGCTTATCTGCTGCTCTGCACTTTCCGAGCGAGAAAAGTAACCAGAGTCAGTGCTTCCTTTACTGTGCGGGCTCAGAAGGTTTAGAGATGGCTCAGAATCTTGTCCTTTTTTCTCTGACAGTCTTAGTGCAAGTTTCTGTTTTACCGTGTGAGAGTCATCAGCCTTAGTACTTAAAGCCAGATTAGGTAACATATCGGAGCCAATGTACTGAGAGCTTTCATTAGCTAAAGGAACCCCGCTTTTAGGGATAATCAAAATCGGCACCTTCATTGGACCTCCCAACGATTCTTCCAATGATCCATGATAGCCCCCTCTGCTTGCAATATCCAACGGGATTGGCGGACCAGGACTCATTTTGTCAGAGGCCTCGACAAATAAAGAACTCTCCTCATCTGTGTCTGTACTCTGCTCACCATCCGAATGTATTTCTGCTTCTACATCAATAAAACCAGCCTCTAGGTCCAATTTAGATACAGCTGACTCTGTGAAAGGGACTAAGCCTGCCTTAATTGCGTGGGCATGTGACTTCCTGTGCTTGTACAAATTGCTCTTTGTCTTGAAAGAGAAACCACACGGTATGCATGGATACGGCCGCTCACCGGTATGGGACCTGATGTGTTTTTTCAGCACACTCGGTTTGGCACACGCCCTGCTGCAGTAAGGACAAATGTACTTGCCGGGCTTCTTGGGTTTGTGCTCTTTCTTGTGAGCATCTTCTGACTGTTCGATACTTTTCTGGGAGAATTGGCTAAAAGCAGGGTTCAGACTTGAAATCTTTTTTCTAGGAAAACCACCACTGTGGCCATGGATAGGAAAGGAAAATAAGTCCTCAGAGGCAACAGGTGGCAAAGGGCTAGGGAAAAGCCACGGAGGGCCTTCGAGGCTCTGATGTGGCTTGCTGCTGTGCATGACCCCCTGCGGCAACGAGTGCTGCGGGAAGGAGAGTGAATGTTGGCATGAATAAGGACTCGGACGGTGCGGTGGGTATTGCTTCTCTGGGACTTGCTGTGCCACTTCGCCAGGCGCGGCCAGCTTCCCAGAACCGAAGAGTTGTGCTGATGCTGTGTTTCCGACCTGCTCCGGATCTATCTGCGGTTGCCGCTGTCCTTCTTGGCTGCCAAAAGTGCTCATCTTAATAACAGCTGATTGTTCCTGTCTCCATCTACCTGATGCTTTATCAGTTTCTCCAGACCGTGAGGTAGCTTTTTGTCCTAGAGCTGTGTCCCCAGTGTCCATTTTCGTTACACAAGGTCTTAAGTGCTAATTCGCTGGAAAGCCCTGCAGACTCATGGAGTGTGTCCGAAGCTGGGCTTTTCAAAGCTTGCTTGCTTCCATGTTCCAGGTGTCTGCACGCTTGCCGAGAAGTCCTTCTCTTGGGAACCTTTGACACCTACCCCGTAGGCTAGGGGCAATGTCCTTGGACCAGGGCTATAACACAGTTCTCTCCATTGCAGCAATGTCCACCCAGAAGTTACGTGTAAGTCTGTAAAATTTTCTTATGGCATTTGAATATTTTCAACTCGGATGAAATTGGGATGATGAATAGTCTAGGAGAAATTTTGTCCATCAACTAGAGCAAAGTTCAATCGCCAGTTTCATTGAGATAATATGATCTGCGGGGGGGTAGGGGCGGGGGGGCGGAAGAAGTACAAAGAGACTATCAAAAACAGTTATCAAGTAAAAAACCAAAACCAATCCTAAATAACCAGCCTGAAATTAGATAAATTGAAAATGATTTTTACTCTAAGGAATTTTTTTATGGCCATTACATTGTTTCCACAATTAAGGGATATTAATATCAAACTTAGCATTAACTCATAAGCATAAATATCTTCAATGCTTGAATTGTGGTCATCCTTTTAAATATATCTTAATTTTGGTTAGAAAAGAATTGTAAGAAAAACTTTTGATAAATATTATTTATAAAATCATAAAAATTTTAAAAGCCTTCATTAAAATAAATTCAGAGCTATTTCGTACCAAGTTCTATCACGCTGGTGGACCTGTTTCTCTATATAGATATATTTTATAGCTTAATACAAAATATAGATTTATAAATATGTAATATAATTATGTAAACATATAAATACATAACAACATATAATGGACAACATAGACATGCTTATAGCTTAAAAGCAGTGATTAGTAGAGCTTGACTAAGTCTGTAAGAATTGATGATTGCCAAAGAACTTTGGCGAAAGCAGGAAAGTCAAGATAAATAAATACTTATACATAAAACCTTCATAAGATGGACAACAAAACACGTTTTAGGAAGAGATGAAAAGTGCGATGACTACCTGGGCGGTGTGGAGTGCTCGTGGGCATGATTGTCTTGAGGCTTCCTGGGGAGAAAATACACGCAGTCAGGAAAAACTGCCCCACATGTTACATGGCAACACTGCTGCACACAGTGTCAACTTAAAGTTCATTTATATGAGAGCCCTACAGAACAAAAGCAGGTAACTTCTTAGAATACACTGTAACAAAGCAGTAACATTATACTGACATGGTGTCCAAAAATGATTCAAAGAGGAAAAGGTATACAAACTTCAGAGTAATATTTTCCAAGGTATAAGATTAGTATATGAAACAAAGCTTAGTTTTTTTGACACAATTAGCCTGGTTCCAATCCCTTAGACAGTAAAAAGTTGAGAAGAGTAGTTTTCTTTTTGAACCTACAGGTTTGAGTATTTAAAAGAATACATTTCCATTTTAGGAAATGTACATCAGAAGCAAGGAAAGGAGTCCTCCAGGTGACTGTGGAGAACTTGACAACTTAGAAACTATTAGATTTTAAGTGACAGTCAACTTTCATAAGCAAATTTCCGATGCAGTCCCCAGAGGATTCTGAGAACTTCGATGCTCACTTGTGCTGGGCAGGCAACGTGGAGTGCTTACCAAAGTAAAAAAGTTCATGCCTGTGGGCCCAGGAATTCCACTGCTGGGACTCCATCCTTACAGATGGACCTGCACAAGCGCACAAAGATTTGTGTACAAGGATTGCTTAAATCAGTTATAGCTCCATCATAAAACGCAGCCATCTAAGAAGAGGAAGGACAGCTATGAGTACCACTACAAAAACTTGTCCAAAAGATAGTAAGATTGAATGTGAACGATGCTTATTGCACCCTAGGCTGTATTTAATGATCCCATTTGTGTAAAAGAGAAACACGCAATACACAGAAAATTTATGCAAAGATGCCAAACAGCTTTTAACAGCAGTTAAAGGGCAGAAGTAGTCAGAGAGAGGGGCGGGAAGGGACTTCTACTTTTCATTCTATGACGTGTGGTGCTTGTTATTTCTGTTTACATTTTTAACCCAAGCATGCTCATCTTTTTAATAAAATATTGTTTAAGAAAACAAGATGCAAATGTGCTATAATTTCCCGAACTAACTCTCAAGTATCAGTCTTACTTCCACATCCAATTTGCTCCCTAATAGAGGATGGTGCTGTAATGATGATAACAGCAGTTACACTTAGAAAAGGGAAAAGAAAATGCCAATTCCCATGGGAGTAAGAAGTCTTTGGGATGAGAAATCAGTAGGCTCAGATATTGGTGGCAAGACATCTGTCATCAAAAGATCCTTCCGCTGGGAGCCATGCAGATTTGTAAAGCAATTGTTGGAAAAACTAAACAACAAGCATATTAACTTAGGTTTGCCAAAAAGTTTTAGTATTGGACTGAATTTTCCCCCATGGTGATTTTCCTACACATCCCTCTGGTAATAAGGCGAAGACGGAGAGAGAAGTAAGGGCCTTGTGTGAACTTGCTTCGGCCAGCGCCAGCAACCATGCTAGCAAGAAGAATACGCAATGTCAACCCCAAACAGGCCGAATGTTTTGTTTAATTAACTAAATATTGAAGCTTCATATAGATGTAACCTCTGTCCAACTTTCAGACATAAATTACACCTTCTAAAATGGAAGTGGAGTGTATTTTCAAGTCAAGACAAACATTTGCAACTATGTCCTTAACTAGATGTCAAAGCTTGAACTGAATAATATCTAGGTTACTTTTCATATTTACTATTTTATCATGGTATTGATCTAAACAATAATTATGGTTGTTTATTATGCATTTACTGTGTGCTGGAAACTGGTATAGACTTTCATAAATATGACCTTATTTGATCTGCATGACAGCCCTGTGCAGTAAGTGTTGTTGCACTTACTTTACAGTTGAAGATGATGCTTTGGTAGGTTGAGTGTCAGAACCGAAATCGAGTTCAGGTTTGGCGGACCTCCAAGCCTAAGAGGTCTCACCTCTCCCATCCACCTCTGCTGTTCAGTTTTATCAAACCTTAATATATCATTTTCCTAAACATTTTCACTTGACTCCAATATTTTTAATGCTTAAATTTTTCATGTTCCTGGGAGAATGTATGAGTCTTGCATAGCAGGAGTATAAAAACTGCCATTTCCTAGACATCAAACAAATCCACACTTTAAATAATGTTCAAAACGTGTATATTCAAGTATTGGTGAAGACAGCCGCTTATCAGAACACGATGGATTCCCATGACAAAGAACTGTTTACTTACTTTATTCTTTAAAAAGGGAGGCTGGGTGAAAAAGTGCAGGGATTAAAAAGTGCAAATTGATAGTTACAAAATAGTCGTGGGGATGTGAAGCGCTGCACAGAAGAGAGTCAATAGTGTCGTAATAATGATGTGCACCGCCAGGCGGGCGCTGAAAATATCAGGGGGAGCGTGTTGGAAAGTGTGTGCCTGTCCCACCACTGTACCGTCCACTTGAAACTAAAACAAAGTAATATTGAATGTAAACTGTATTTAAAAAATAAGAGCTTTTACAAAAGCATTACTTTTAAGGAAAATAAGAACCTCACCCAAATGAAAATTAGGGATATGGTTGCTTCCCATTTGTTAGTTTACATAGAATTATAACTTTACTTAACACTGACTTCATATATAAAATTATATGAAAAACAGGATGGAGATAATATATTTACTAATTAAGTAGAATATAATATTTTCATTGCAAGGAGATAATACCTTAATAAATCAGATGGTTTTAACTTTTATAATTTACAGTAATAAATTAAAACCATTGCACCCTAAACAAGACACATAAAATTCTTATTCTTAAGGACATATCCCATGAAAGAGATGTATCAAATAAAATTCATAAAAAATAGCAATAATAATTTGCTGTTAAAGAATAGACCAGAAGATAAAAAAGTGATTTAGATAAAATTTAAAAGCATACATTTAACAGTCAGAACAAGCTTTTAGGAAAGGAGACTAATCTGAAAAAGTCATATATACTATTTTATTAAAAAGCAAAAATCAATTTTGCTGATATTATCTATCATCCTGTATGCCGATAGCACTTGTTATCCAGAAATTTTTTTAAATTCAAAACTTTGATCCCAGTAAAAAAACGCATTGACTCAATTACGCAAATAGCTTCTGTCGGAAAAATCTCTTCCTTTTGAGTTTCTAAGGTAAACCTACCTAATATGTCCTACCACTTTATCACAAAATCAGACGGCACGCCCAGCCACACTCCCTTCCCCTGGACGTTCAGGAAGAGCCCTGGGTCTGAGCTGGAGCTCCCCAGCAGTACCAGGGGTCGCTCTGCTCCGCCTTCATCTGAGCTGCACTGTCCAAATTCTCACTTCAGTGGGAAGCTTAAGCATATTACTCAAGAACTGGAAATCATTACTATTTCCCACGAACCTTTTGCATTAGATCTAAAACCTTTTTTATGTGAATCCTATATTTATATTAGATTTTAAACATATTTGAGGATATTCTCTCCAACACCAACTAAGTGCTATCCATAAAATCAGTTTCCTTTTTGGAATTTCTGAGACATGTAGAGAAAGGCAGATGGGAGAGGCAATGAGTGGTGACTCTTACGGGGGATTTACTGATCATATTCATGAACATTAAAAATGCGGACTCTTTCATTAACCTCTTGTCTACAGTTGCTTTTTGTTGAGTCTGAGAGAACTCTGCAATGTGAATGTGTTCACAGATCTATTCCAGGGCATGGCATGACTGTCTGTTCACCACGCAGGAGTTGGGAGTGTTCAAAAGTCTCTTCGCTATTCTCTTCAACTTATATTTAGGAAAAGAAACTCACTTTCAGAATCCTAAGACTTTCCAAGTTTAATCCAAAATTTGATCAGGACATTTTGTCATGTTTTGTGTGGTGGTACTTTTACTTAGTAATTTAACTCTACCAACAATGGTATAAATTCCTGAGCTTATGTTTTATTATTTAAATGTATGAAAATGCTTGTAGATTGGGAAACAGTTTCTTTGTATCACATAATATTATTACAAACCATCAAATGTACCACTTTATGCACCTGCAGTTCTAGTTTGGTTTTCTCAATATGGATCTACCTAGTGCTACAAAGATCTATAGTAATGTGGTTAATTATAGCGACATCACTTCTCTATGACTGGGTAAATTATTTCACTTTTTATTTTACTCCCATTGTTAAAAATAAATGTCCAAAAAAATAAATGTCCAGTTTTCCCAATCAGTCTATATGTTTAAAAAGTGCAGTATTAGAGCAACTCTCACATAACAGCAGCCAGTTATCATTTCATTCTCTGAGATTCCTTTTTATGGTAACTAAACCCACGCAAAGTCATTTTTGGCACTCATTGCCAACAAAGGAGAGGTATTCCAAACACGGTTTCACATTCCCATTTAAAATTTCCCAAATGTCTGTGAGTGCTACAAAGAGAGAAAGATATTTTGCTGGAGGATGTGACTTCTGGGTTTCCTGTGGAAGGCGCTCCAGCCCATAGGAATCTGTCTGTCAGTGAAGACAAGCAGCACCCAGCAGTCTCAGCACACTTTTCAGAGAGGGGTTGTGATGAAAAGGATATTGCCCCCTGCATGGCTGCTTTGGGGGCAAGGGAACTAAGGAACTGAGCAAAAGAAAAGAAAATGATACACTACATGGAAGAGTGGCCATTTTTCTTAAAAGTGTGCCCTGTCCTTTGGCCCCTCTCCACAGTCCCACTGCAATAAATTTGGCAATTAGGTAAGGTAACTAATTTCCCCAGGCAGGCCCTGAAAGGACAGGCACAGAAACAGCCTCCCATATAGACCTTGACAGAGGTCTCTTCAGGATAACAGCCGGGTGGGATTGGCAGGAAGGCAGGCTCGCTCTGCGGATGAATAAAGGCCTACAGTGTCCAGGGTTGTCAATCTGGGATCTTTTGCTTAGAAAAACACTATCTTAGAAAAAAAAACTACCTCAGGAAATTAATCATTACTTGAGTGGTGGTAAAAGTCAAGTGAGCATTAAATAATAACATCCTAAATAATGATGGATAAAATGACTGGCAACAGACACTACTCCCCCACTTCCAATATTTTAATAATGAAATATTCTTACGAACTAAAATGGTTATTTGGTCTTTTTTTTTTTTGAGAATTTAGTGGTATTTTACTTGTAAACAAACTTACATCTTATAATAGTAGTCAGCGAACAAAATTTCAGAGGCCATTTCCATATATTTCATTTTCAAATGCCAGAGATCAATCATGAAATATTTTAAGAAACACATGAGCATTGGAGAGCCTTGCTGCTCTGAGAGGTGGCCCACAAGTCACCACCATGGACGACTCCGGGATGAGGGAAAAAAGGATCCATGAAAAAACTGTGACCAGTGCCAGTGCCCAGCTGAATACAGACTTATTTCCACAGGATGATGGAAAAAAGGCACCTTCCTGAGAGCCAAATCCATTATAAATGCTTCTTTTATTAGTAAAAATTCCCATAACAACCTCAGCTCTTCCTAAAACAAGCAAGTTGCCGATACGAGGAAGACATTGTATGTTACATAAAACCCTGCCAAGCAATTCGGAGAACTTTTGGAGAAAGGGAAAAATATCACGAATTGACTGTTTTGCTACTTTTAGTATTTTCTCATAAATTGTTTTGCAATATTTTTACAATTGTGATTTTGCTTTTGTAGTGGAATGTATAAGCAAAAGTAATTAGGATTTACAACTAAGTAGAATTTTTACATGAAAAGAAACTTTGACAGAAAGGTTCTTTGAAATGAGGTTATTTCACTCAAAAAAATTATAATTAAAACTGGTCTATAATAAAAAAAATAAGCCAAAACAAATCATGCCACTTTTCTCTGTAAATAGCACATACATTTTTCCTCCCAGATGTGATGACAAAGTCAGTTTATATATGGGTGCATCATGTCCAAAACTGCTTTCCAAGTTAAATGTAAAAAGAATAGAATAAATAATAAATTTAGTTATTAACCTGTTATTCTCATATCACAAAACCGCATCCCAACCGTCGGTGTCTTCCACAGCGCCGACTCTCCCACAGGAAGCCATGCACGACTTCTGGGAATCTAAAAGATGAACAGGAGATATAAAAATGATGATCCTTGTAGTGGATTTCATAGACACGCTCGTTCCTTACTCACAGAAACTGCCTTCCCTGAGGGGGAAAAAATAGAACTGGATCTCTCAAGAAGACTTTTCTTTTCCCAAGGAAAAAAAAAATTCTGTCTTTTAACGTAGTTTAAATCTTTGGGATAAGTATATGTATTAAAAGAGAATTGCTTGTAACAGTAAAAGTGGAGGCCATAGGAAAATGAGGCTAAAGGTAAAACTGAGCAATTACACCAATGAAGTCCACGATACACTTCTGCACTAAAGCTCATCAGTTTTGTGACATTCTCACAAAATTCATGGTGCATCAGCAGTGAAACTCCACAGGGTGAAGTCTCAGATCCTCGAAGGAAATTCTTTTCTGTAGTTTACATCAGCAATGTTATGTTCTGTGCTAAAATTAATTTCTAAAATAGGAAGCCAAAACCAACCAAAGTCAAATCCTGATACTTAACGAACCCTAGTAAGTAGCAAAGAAAGGGACTTTCTCATACTTAGAATTAATATTTACCCAAGCCTGATCCAAAAAAAATGCATGGAATTTCAGTTAAATTACTTAATCCAAACAAATTAATCAATCAACCGTCTCAAGATGGTTTACCTCCAAATATAAAAGGCCCATATAAAATATTACTATACACCCCCTAGGTAGTTATTGTATATTTGTTCATTTTTTAAAACATTGTTCTTTCTTCCAGAAAAGTTACTGTCCCATAGGAAAGGTTAAAGCATCAAGACATGACAATTCAAATGCACTTGAACCCAGTACCAGTTCATGAGGGCATTCCAAGTGCATAAAGGAAGAAGCTTGCTTTAATTGTCCCCCCTTTCTGCACATCACTGCAGCAGCGCTTCAGGACACCCTGTTCAAACTGAGACATGAATCACTGTAAGCAAGGAGGCCCATCAGTTCCTCAAAAGACATAAAAGGTGCAAAAATAGCTTCTGCAATTGAAGCAAGAACCACATTGGCAACCAGATGACTGTGGGTGGTCAGATAAGATTCTGTTGCTGCAAAGGGCAAATTATTAAGCAAATGTTACATTAATTTTCTTTCTAAACTTTGTTCTTCTTGCCTCAAATCTGCCTTTTGCTGGCACTTAACATGACACTTGACAAGCTCTACTATATTCAAAACTGAAAGCTTCATTGAAGCCAAAGAGCATGACTGATTAAACACTGAGAGAATAGTGGCAGTGTGGAAAGAGGAAAGAAGGGAAGGAAGGAAAGAAGGAAGGAAGGAAGGAAGGAAGGAAGGAAGGAAGGAAATATATACTCTATAAGATAATGAATAATTAAATATCTGTATATTTCTAACAAACCAAATAGCAACTCCTTTTTGAGTAATATCAAGTTATAATGCTTTGAAAACCCCAAATTACACCTTGGCAATATGATCTAAGCTAAAGTCAAGCACGGCCTCCTTCAGAAAATAAATAAATAAATCACTGAGTCACATTGCACTCTGAGCAAAATTCACCCAAGACATCAATGGGCCCAGATTCTATAGATTTAGCTACATATAGGCAAAATTATTTGCGCTATTCAGTCACTGTGATTGGCAATCCCAGAGTCGCTGAACAAGAAGTAGGAAGGGGAAAGGAGGAGGTAATCCTCAGGAGGTCAGCGCTGCTATCCACTTCTTCCAACAGTGAAGCAACTACAGGAGGTACCCAATGGCCAGGCCAGAAGTCATCATCCCTACCGACAACCTCCCCAGGCAGAACAGCAGGTGAGTGTGCCCCAGACGAGTCGTCACCGGGCAGTGTTCCCAGTTGTGACTCTGCTTTTCCAGTCTCACTTTCCAGGGCTGTGGCTACTGGAAGTAGAAAATGCTCGTTTCCTGACATGCATATGTATCTGGAATTTTAAGATTACAAAAGATCCCGTTTTTCCCTCAATAAGAGGATTCAAAAATTGTTTTCTGTCATATGACTTAAAATTCATGACTTCAATGTCTGGTTTTTCCCTACCAAAAAAAGCAATGATAATGATGTTCTACCTATATTTTTACTTCACAGAAACTTTCAGGTAATTAGTACAAGTTTAAAGCAAAGCTCTCAATGATATTAACGTGAAAGATATGACACCAATTCCTGAGGTTTTGCACGAATCATTTTGCTGCAAATTGGAATCATTAATGGCCTCTACAAGGGAGGTGATTATGGGTATTATTATAATAAAGACATGGAGATGACAAATCAGAAAATTATTTTTGCATTATATTTAAGCAAATTTTTGTGCTTTAGTTTCTTCATAAACATTTAAAAAATTGGCCCTGGCCAGGTGGCTCAGTGGATTGGATCATTGTCCTGTACACCTAAAGGTTGCAGGTTTGGTCCTGGTCAGGCAGTCAGGGCACAAAACTGGGTTGTGGGTTCGATCCCTGGTTGGGGCACGTAGGGGAGGCAACAAATCAATATTTCTCCCTTTTCTCTCTTCTCTTCTCTTTCCTCTTCTCTTCTCTCTCTTTCTACTACTTTCTCTCTCTTTCCAAAATCAGTAAACATATCCTTGCATGAGGATTTTTTAAAAGTAATAATAATAACATAAACAAATAAAAGAAAAATCTTCCCCCCAACAGCTCTTGAGAATGTAGTACAACAGCTCTGCTTTTGTTCCACAGAAACCAACAGTTCACATAATACAATATTAAACAAGGGGACAAAAGAGAAGAGATTTTCATTTCTTCAACTTTACTTTTAGGTTATTTGATTCATAAAAAATCGCCATGCAATGAAAACTCAATATTCAATAAAACCAACAAGTTTTCAAAAAATAGTATTAATAGACCTTGTTAAATATCTTAAGGTCATCTAAAATTCATTCTTAAAAAGGAGGTAAAAATTACTTTTCACTTTACTAACAAAGTACAGACTGGTTCTTCTGTTACCTGGAGGTTTGTAGAAGAGTTCCTTAAACATATTTTCCAATCCTCTACCTCCTGTTTCTAACCAACACCTGATAAGCTTGAGTATTTTTGTTCTTATACCTGTGGTTTCCTAGTCTTTCTACTCTTAGAAAAAAAAAGTCTTGGCATTAGATATTTATTCTTGAATGCTTACAGGTTATTATCACTAAATCAGTATGGTAAGCAAGGATCATAGGTCATGGTGAGCTATGATTAGATAGACAGACAGGTGATAGGCAGGCAGGCAGAGGAGGGTATTTTTAAACCATTGTTGGTGGGACTCCTTATTATTTCAATTCTCTGTCATTTAAAATTATTTTAAGACGAGTTATGGTTTAATGATTTAAATGACTTTTTCATGAATCTCACAAGAGGTTAAAGTTTTATTGGCAAACTTCTCATGGAAATATAAGTACCTTCCACCATTCTTGTTTTTCCTGAAGTTTAACAAATACACACTAGATCATAATTTTAGTGAAAGAGCTGATACTATGAATCAGTAACACTTTAGATGAGAGTTGTCACAATTAAAAATAATAATTATTGGCAATAATTAACTATGAAAATGGCAAATAGGACCTGAAACAGATATGACCCTTCTATTCTTTGGTTAAAAGGAGTGTTTAAGTATGACATTTTAAAGAACAATTGCTACTGTTCAGACATTAGAGAAGAGACATTTTTATTTTATACAAGGTAGTAGAAGAGATTCAATGGTAGTAGGTAAAGATGGGAAACAGGTACTGAAAGATAAAAATGCATGTTCAAGATACAATTTATCAATCCCAACAATTTTTTTTGACAGAGGCATCTTTCCTTCCCTACAAAAAAATAAATAAATAAAGGCTCTAAATGGCCCCATCAATCCATGTTGCAGCGTCTAGAGTGGCAAGGTAAGGGACACCAGGGAGCGGGAGAGAAGGCAGGAGCAGGCTATGAAGACACACAAACACACGCAGACACATACACACAAATATTTTGATCAGTATGATGACTATATGAAGGTACAAGTTGGGGTCTGGTTTGAAATGTAAAAAAGATTAAAGAGATACAAGTAGGAAAAGTGGTAATTTTGGAACATTGGGTAATTCATTACTGAGACAACAAGGTAGAAGACTTTGAAAAGTCAAAAATGTATATGGGAAAAAGGATTTTTCCCAAGACTTGGCTGGGGCAAAATTCACCTATTTTGCCGTAATTGTTTAGGATTCTGGTTCTACAACTGTCTGTAAGAGTGACCCCAGACCTACCTCTGATCTATTCACAGCAGGTGGTCAGTGCCGGAGCACAGAAAAGAGACAAAGGAAAGCATCATGCAAATCAACACTACTGAAAACAAAAAAGCCAGTACATGTGAACCAGTGATTGTAACTTAAGCCTCCTTAACTGGGGTCTCTAACTATTTTATGACATGTATTGAATGAATACCTTCTATGTGCCACAAAATGGGCTAAGCTGGTAACATACAAAAAGTGAAAAGACAAGCTCTGCATTGAAGAGCTCAGAACCTACAAGGGAGACATCTTGAGCATGTGCGTTCAACAAAGTGCTTTGACATAAATGTAAACACAGAACAGGGAGACCCCAAATCAGGGAATGGCCAATCCTATCAAGAGAATTAGAAAAGGCTTTCAGAGAGGCAATGACATTGAGCAAGTCTTTAAAGAAAACTATGTATGCTAATATACAAAAGTACACAGCTCTCCATTTTAGATTTGGAGATAAATACATTTGTCAGGTGACATAAAAATGGAAGACTATCATTGCAGTTTTTCTCTAGTTGTATATACTTTATTCAGTGAGATAAAATGTTTGGTTCTTGGGGATGCTTAGGGAATAAGATGTTCTAGTTAATACAACCTCACGGTTAGGTAAGGACCAAAGAGAAAATGTTTGTTTTAACATCTGTTAGCAATTATTTCCCACAGTACGTTAGCCTGCTCCTTGAGTTAATTAGTCTCCTGAACGTAATTCCATCCCTTTTTGATGATTCGGGACGGTCCAGGGCTCTCCAGTCCTCACTCTCATCTGGGCGGTGATCATGGGGTATTACAATGCAGTACCCCCCCACACGTGTTCTTAAACACAGGCCGTGTTTTCCAAGACCATTGTTGTAACTGACATTTGTTTTCTTGACCACATACTTGACATCAAACAAGTCACACCTGACTAACTTATTAAGGAACAAATGTATTACTGCCCACTTCAATCATCATTAGTTTTGAGCTCATTCTAAATCATACAGGGCGTGGTTAGTATTGTCAAAGATTTTAGAAATCATTAATCCATCAGCCAACTAACAAGAAAAAGCTGAGAACTGGAGAAGTCAAACAACTTGCTTAAGGACACACCAGTCAAGATGCTGGCTCAGGACCAGAGCTTAGGTCTTCAAACTTTCAAATCAATGATATTCCACTATCCTTTTATTTAAAGTTTTTTTAACCTGGCCCTACTGCAGAAACTGATTGAGTAAAGAAATGAAAAATAAAACACAGATGGTATTGAACTTAGGGTGAGCAAGACATGTATCATCCATATTTTAAAGCTAATCAGTCAAAGAAACAAAAAAAATAATAGTTAAAAAGCAATGCTTCGTTGAACTATCAGTTTTTATAGAAAATAAAGCAAGCTTAGTAAAAATTTTAATTTTTCCAAAATGAGTTCATGGTAGCAATAATTGCCAAAATAATCAAGTTCTATAAGTAGTAAATTATTTACTATCCAAAACAGGCGCTAGTGCTCCTGCGGAATGGCGTATGCTGCCTTGTTTGTGCAAAAGGTCACGGCCAATGAGATGTTTCACAGAATTAAACACATTTCTTGCTTTCTCATTTGTGATACATTTTTATTTTTATTTCCCGTCTTTTCAATCCTCTACTCTATCCCTTAATGTTATTATGGCAGGTAAGTAAATACTCCTTGACAAGCTATCTTAAATATTTACTGTTTAACTAAATATTTGCAGGATAAAACCAAAGGAGGACTATTTGACTACTACTCTAGTGAGAACGATGCCGTAACAAAGTCATAACTCCAACGTACTGTTTTCTCAAGTTTTATCTTTTGCACTGCTTATGTTTACTATTTGGCTGCTACAGGTATACATGAACAAGGCCAGGATTCTCTCTCCAAGTTTTCTTTTTCTCCTGGATATGCCAAGATTAGCATAAAGAAACACCAAAGTTAACTCTGGATTATGTAAACAAAGAAAAGGAAGAAATCAAGTAAGAAAATATGCATTATATTTTAAGTATACATAACACAGGCTGACCTTGCCTGAGAAAGGGCCATCTCTTAGGAAAGAACAGCATTCCGCATCAATGTAAATAATACCAAAAGCAATCAAAGCACGGCTGAAACCTTGGATTACATTCCAGACTTCATGCTACAAGTGATTCTCAGATGCAGTGAAAAAGAACTGTCCTCAGTCTTCCTGCATTAGGGCTATACCCAATGAATACCCCTCAAAAAATCAAGGTGAGGCCTATGACATATAATCTAACCAAACAAGCATAACCGCCTTTAATAACTAAGCTGCTAAAATAATCAATTCTACCTCCTCTTTTGAACATTTTGACAGAGTGGGGAAATTAACCCATATGCCACTGAAGAGAGAGACAACCTCAGTAAATCAAAGAGCAAAATCTTGATTCAACACCAACCCAGGACTGGTGAAGCACAGAGAGTGAGTGAATGACACCGTACCATCCCTCAAGACTTTAGAAATGAACATAAAGTTAGCACACAGGAAAACACCTGGACATCAGTTATTGTCAGAGTTCCAGAAGGTGTATGATCCAAAAGGGCTTGAACAACCAGGCAAGACCTGACAGAGGTCGGTGCTTCAAATGGAAGCCACACTTCACCCAAAGGAAGTAACCAGGAAAGCTTCGGGACTACCTGTGCTTCGTGGTTGCTCAGGGACTCCCTGGCACACTGTAAACTCTGAAAGGCATTCACATTTTCAGCTTCATCTTGGAATATCTCATTGTCTACAGAGTTTAAGGCTAGAAAAATACTCAAGTCTCAAGCAGGTGTTTATAAGGTCCCACTGGGCAAACTGTTAAGACAATTCCAGAATTCCATCTACTGGTCAATTACTCAATCAAATCACATCTTTTCTAAAGCTTATATACTAAAATGCAACGAAGTAAAATATTATTGGAATGCAAATTTCAATATTTACTTGAGTTTGAATCCAGATACTGTTGCCTCATTTACCAAATACATATGTTTATATAGATGTATATGTTATTAAATATAAATATATGTAATTTAAGTCTATTTCAATGACACTTAACAACTAGGAATTAAGAATAATGTACACATATAGAATTCAAAAATAAATAAGACACAATTCATGCCTTCAAAGAGCTTAATGTTCAGTGGGTGAGAAAATACACACACAATAAGCTGTAAAAGCAATAGAAGCACAAATGGGAGTACAAAAACAAGAGAGACAAAAGGTTACTTGGGCATGCTGCATTTAAGACACACTATTTCAGGTCTTGAGAGGCGGCTAGGATTTGGCAACTAGAAATGCAGAGGAGAAGTATGTAATGTGGACATGTCACAGTGCAACAAGGAAGAGCCAGGGATGTTGAAGGAACAGTCAGTGTGGCTGGAACAGTCACTACTGGGGCAAAGGGAGTGGGGCGGAGGAGGAAAGGTGGTGGCAGATCCTGAAGGAACTCTATTTGGTGGACAGCGAGAGCCCCCAGAGGTTCCAAGCAGACAGAAGACTGCCACAATCATAGAGACACATTAGAAAGTTCACACTTATATCTCATCTATTTCCTTCCCTTTTTGGGGCCAACTTCTCCCAAGAATCAAGTTGAGAGTAAGTTTGTTTTAAGACAAAGGTTTGAAGCTAAGGGGGAAAAGATACAGGTGATAGTCAGTAGAAAAACTTCTTGGGAAAGTGAGAAAGGAAAGAGAACTCAAAAGCATAGATTAAAGGATCAGTTTCAGTAGAAAGAATGAAAAATGTTCTATTTTAGACTGGAGGGAGGGAAGAAATAATAAAGAAAGATAACCTTTTAGATAGAAAAGAAAGTGAGAAGTTCCCTTAAGATGTTCCTAATCTGTTCAGAAGAGCGGAAGGCAGGTCATCTGCTGGGAGTGAAGGAGGCTAGCCTGGCTGAGAGGCGTGGGGAGTTTAAACAGTCATTTGTCCTGAGTGATGAATGCACCTGACAGACTTAGGCAGAACACTATTTCTTGTTGTGCTATTTAAAAAGGACATTTGTAAAATTTGTCTAAGTTAATAAATGTATATACATAATATACGATCACAATATTTCAAATAACAATAAAATATAGAAATTTATGTTTTATTTTTCAATAAAACTCTGAAGATAACTATAAACCACTATCTATAAACAGTATATTTAAGACAATAAAAAAAAACTCTTTTGTATCCTGTATTTATACAGCTATGGAGGTCTTCTTTATACTGTAAAATGTAAAAACTGTTCTATATTAATTTTTTAAATGTTACTGAGTTTTAGAAGATCAAACTATTAGTTAATATCTGCAATACAGATTCCTTGCCTATTGAATCAACTACTTGTGTTCAACTACATAGGGGATATATTGAAAATTAAAAAGCCAACTGCATGTCCCACAGGAGGTAGGACCGGCTGGCAGAGTAGAAAGTCAAAAGATATTTGTCAATTGAGTGACTGAATGAGTAGGCAAGTGTCAGTAAGAGAATCAGTGAACTAACGAATGCTGTGAATATACCCTATGTGTATCCAGCACTTGGGAAAACACTCTTCTGTCTTAGTGACTGAAAAAAAGCATCATTCCCCTCAGACAGGGAGTGTGGGAGGGGTCTTAACAAGTCCAACATCATACCCAACAAGCAAGGTCATGGAAACCCTTTGGGACTAAGTGACCGATGTAATTGGTCTTCAGGAAAATTGAGCAACCCTAAACCTCAAAGAGGATTCATTTCAGAATTTCTAGCACTTTTCAGCTACCACACGGAACAAGAAACATTTTGTAATTTTGAAATGTTATAAATTTATGTAGAAAAAAATCTTAACAGAAATGTGTTGGTTACTTTTTACCAAATAGTAAGTGTAAACATCCAACTACTTTATCCTTTGTTAAGGATCTCCACTCAATATTGTAACTAAATTAAGTGATTAAGAGTTAGACTTAAATCTCTTTACCCAAGATGTGAACAATAAAGAACTCACCTTGGACTCTCCAATTTCTCACACTTTCTTTCCTGCCTCCTTAGCGACTGGCATTGTCATTTTAATTGCTAAAGACCTGTGATTTTTTTGTGCTGATTCTATGTACACGTTGGGGCAAAAGCAGGTTTACAGTTGCTCGTATGGAAAGTAATACAATAATTAGTAAATAATGATACAAGAATAAACTCTGCGTTTCTCATACTCACAACTGTAAACCTACTTCTGCCCCATGGTGCAGACTTTTCCCAAACATATAAATGTGAAGATGACTGGAAACCGGGGGAAAAGAACGATGACTCTTGGATTAGAACGTGAAGCACTGAAGCAATGCTTCTTCAGCCACAAACTTCTACCTCTGCCCTGAGGGGTGCGAAAGACAAGTAGGACAATGCTGACATCAACCGCCCTCGAGATATAAAGAGTCATCCCTCAGAGTCGCTCGTGAATATTCCTACCTTTTGCGGTCTTGGTGCACATTCGCCTTACTATCCAGATGCTGGCCCACTGGCTAACTTGAAGGGCGGAACGGGGTAGTATTGAAAGCATCAAAGTCAGACTGTCCAGGTTGAAATAAATCATGAATCAAGCGTTTACTAGCTATGTGGCCATGACCATGAAATCTTAGTCTACAGGAAGTAACAGTAACAAATATCACCTACCATCTCATTTAATTGTGAGACTTCAGGGAAACACGATGAGTTCAATGAACCCAAAACACTTAGCAGATAGTGCCTGGCACATGGCAATTCTCCAGTTATTATCGTGATTGTTGTTATCATGGGTTACAACTGCCCTCAGAGACTTAGCCTGGGCCTTGGTCACTTTGATTCTGAATGGTAACAGGATATAGAGCCAACCTAGAGTTTGAGGCACAGGATGACAATGGCTCGCTCAAGCCTGCCCTGAACCTAACCTAAGCCCTTGAATCTAGGTTGAGATCCTCATGCACACACCAGGCATAAAAAGGAAGGAGTACTGGTTGCATTCCTCCATGAAATGTTCTCATACTGACAGCTGCTATGGACTGAAAGTTTATGTCCTCTCAAAATTCACATACTGATACCCTAGCCCCAGTAAGGCTACATTTGGAATGGGGCTCCCAAGGAAGTAACTAAGGTTAAATGAGGTCATGGGGTGGTGCCTTGACCCCACAGCATCAGTGTCTTTGTGAGCAGAGACATCAGACACCTCTCCCACTTTCTCTCCCCGCACGCACACAAGGAAGAGGTGGGGTGAGCTCACAGTGAGGTGATGGCCGCCTGCAAACCAAGAGAAGAGGCCTCTGTAAGAAACCGAACTTGATCTTGGAATTCTAGCCTCTGGGACTATGAGAGATATTTTTCTGTTAAGCCACCAAATCTGCAGCTTTTTTTATAAGGCAAACTGAGCAGATGAATATAATACTTTAATGCAATTTTACAAAGTACATAAAATTATTGAGACGAGGGAGAAAAGGTACGAAGAAAAAATATTGGATTTTGAGTCAGGAAATCCATATTTCTGTGCTAGTTCTGATGCCTGGTATAATCTTAGACAATTTATTTAATCTTTTTGATCTTTTTTCTTCACTCAGAAATGAAAACAATTTCACCTTGGTTGTTGTAACCAGGATGCCTGTCATAGTAGGTACTCAGTAAACTGATTTTTAAAAAAGATAATGGGATGAAGGGGAACTCCTGTGAGGCAGAGAATGCAATAAAGATGTTCTGTCTCCTAATTCGACATTACTACCTAAAGGAGATCACTGCAATAGTCATTTTGTACATAATTCTATCAACCTTTAGGAAATATTTACTGAGGGCCTGAATATTCACTTCGTATGGTGTTATTAGTGAGATGATTGTTTTTCAGTGTTTTAGTCAGTAATTTATCAAAACAAATTGACAATGACTCTATACCACATTCCCCCCTCCCCCGATACAATGGTTATCAAAATATGCACTGGTTGCTACTACGGACAAGGCAACATATCTGTTCTATTTAATTTAGCATTAAAAAGGAGCCATGTGGTTTACAATTTTTAATTGTCTATTTACAGTGAAGGTCCCTGGGAGAAACTGATCTGGTGTCAGTATCAAGAAGAATTTTATTCTTACTGAAAACTGGCTTTAAAGATGCATTTTAAGCCTATTAAGTGTCCCTCTTTAGGTTGGCTGCTAGAAAGCTAGGGTCTTAATTTGGGGCCTTCCTCTAGGAAGTATTCCGGCCTTCCTGGCGTGTATTTTGATCGCGAGCATCATTTCAAGCTTCAAGTACTATGCCTACTCTTATTTCCTATCATGTTCACACTTAGTAACACGCACACATACACACCTCAAGAATGGGGACTGTTCCGAAAGACATAATAAATGTAGCTGGGAACTGTTTCTGAAATTGAATCTGTACGTGTATGTCAATAGTGTTTGGTCAGCAAAACTGTGAAAACTAACTGGTTCAAGGTATATAAAAAGAAATGTGAAAACTACCCAAATATTTGTCTTTTCCTTCAGCCTTCAACTGTATTAATTCTGAGGAAAGAAAGGATCTCATAAATATAACAGAAAAGGTACACATAATACAACTCAAGAGAAACAGTCATTATTTTCCTTCTCTGGAATTGCATGTGAATAGTAAGGAAACAATACGGTCAAATTGTATTATCTCTGAGACATGGTCAAATTCCCAGCCACTGTCAAGGCTCAGCAGCACACACGGGAAGTGCATCTGGCATATTCTTGGACACAGCTGACTCACACTGGCAGACTCCACACGCGAACCCTGAGCAGGGCATTGAAGGGGCTGGGCGAATGTTTTCTGATTTGTTGAACAGCCATAGGGTATAAAATCAGATTTGGACACATGTACTTTAACAAGTTTAGACCCCAAGTCAACCTCTACTTTTAAGGTATAAATATCAAGTATCCTAAATGTTACTAAAATTGTAAACAGCAGATAAGAGTCTGAAAAGCATTTCAGTGCCATTTTGATGAACCAATTATATGTGATTTAATTTGACCTTTGATTTCAAATAAATCCAAATGCTAGAGAATATGTGTTCATGATTCTTAATTTTGGATTTCAGTCAGCATTGACCAATATCCAATATGGGCATTTTGTCTATTTCTGTGTTCTCCACACCCATATAAGTAATTTGAAGAACACAGTTTAAACCATGTGACCAGAAATAATTCATCTTGAAAAAAGTTATGATAAATATATATATTGGGATGAGCAAAAGTAGGTTTACAATTGTGAATATATGAAATGCAGAGTTTATTCTTGTATTATTATTTATTCTTTTGTTATATGAACAACTGTAAACTTACTTTTGCCTACCCTTACTTTCTGGAATATATGTATGTGTTTACATATATATGTATATGCATATGTATATGTATATATATGCTTTTGTTTCAGCTTTGAAAGCAGTTTGCTCAAATTTGCATGCTTACAAATGGTCTTAATTTACACAATATTCCACATTTACTCCACATTTACTGATGTTATTTGGAATCTCACTTTCATTCTCTCTGACATATCAATGGGAACAGAATTTGCTTTAAAAATCTTGTTAAGAATTCTTCTTGAGCACATATTCTCATTAAAACAAACAAAAGTAGAGAAACGTAAGCAAAAACAATTAAGCAAATAAAAACACAGAGCTTACCAAATTAAATATTTTATCATATTATCTGACTTATCAGGCTTGTCCTGATTTCAGTAAGGGTCTTAGAAAAGGTTTCAGAACTAATTTTATTACAGCAACTGCTCTCTGCTTTTAGCAAGGGTGTCAATTATTTGAACAAGTAGATGCTAATATTTCACTTAATCAATAACTAGCAATACAATACAAAGAAGAGACAATTTTAATAATGTCTTGCATATATGCATTATTTTTCAAAGCTTATCATTTCAGCCCCATAATACCCTCCCAGTATAAGACGAACATGAGGAAACTGAGACTTAGGGAGGCTAAGCAATTGCCAGGGCAATCTCTCAATGTCACACAATCAGCAAGTAACCCCCTGGCCCTTGTCTGCCAGCACAAAGCTACTTCCTTGGACCACATGGGTCCTATAAACCTCTTAAGATAGCACGTGTGGGACGGTAGGCCTCCCCTCTACCATGGACTGACCTTGGGCGGTTCCCTTTCTATCTCAGAACTTGAATTTCCTCATATGTAAATTGGGAGTACTAAATGTGGTGGCCCAACTTTTATACCACTCTATTGGTGAGCCAAAAATTGAGATGACGTGTGAAAGCTGGCTGCCAATGTTAAGTCACCAAATAATACATATTCTTCTTGTTGTTGTTGACACTAATGCACAAAGCCATTTTGCTGCTCAAGGAGCTAAAACAGAAGAAACAAAAAGGCCTGAGCCTCACTCATACTTCCAACTTCACTGAGGACCCTCAGCAAGTTTTAGTAATATAGTAACCATTCAGAAAGCTGTTACACAATAGTCATGGGATCACTTTATGGTTAATCAAAGTCAGCCAAAACCTTCTGCACACACAGAGCAGCTGCAAACATACATTCATTTTATTCATTAACTAGTGAGTTTCCGTTGACAAAGGGCCCGCGAAGGCCAGGGGCGTCCTGCTGAGCTGCCGTGGAAAGGCCTGTCAGCGTCAGAAAGGCTTGCTGTTCGTGAGTGTGGGCTTTGCAACATCTCCAACCCAGAAGCGAAGAAAGGCACTACGTCAGTTGGGCCTGGCACATTCTACATTAGACGTTTACTTTTAGTTGTGTAAGTGGGAGGGGAGGCATGAAAAAAATCCATCCAGATCGTTTTCTTATTTGGGGGGCAGGGGAATCATTAATACTCTTAAAGCCCCTTAAATATTCACATTTGCTCAGTGATACCCAGTCCATAAAAATGGCAGGGCTCTACCCGTGAAGACACCTGGCATATTCATGCTTCATGTTTTTCTGTATTTTGACCACAGCCATTTTGACTGCTATGGTCCCTTCTCTTCAAACTAGTTAACATTAAAATCCATTTTTCATAACCTGGAGATAAGTGCACAGCAGGAGGGAAGAAACAGAATAATAAATAAGCCTGTGAGAAACCGTACTTCATCACCTGCTACCATGACTGGTTTAATAAAACAGACCTTCCTTTCTTTTCTCCTTAGGGAGAAAGGGAAACAAGCTGGAGATCCTTACTCATAAGGAAAAAAAAAAGGAAGAGAAAGAAAGCAATTTAGACATAGTACTCAGAACTAAAAAATATAAGCACATCATATGGAAAACTTTTATAAATAGTACCTCCTCACCAAGGGTGTACTATAAATGGAGGGTTTTCACATTGTCAGCTTATTTTCTCTGACAGCAACATCTCAAAGAAAATTGTAAATGACTATACCGTTATTTGGCTTAACTTCTGTGAGATAAAAATAGGTTAGAGTGTAAAATAGTTACAT
The DNA here is from genome assembly GCF_022682495.2 of Desmodus rotundus. Taxonomy (NCBI): domain Eukaryota; kingdom Metazoa; phylum Chordata; class Mammalia; order Chiroptera; family Phyllostomidae; genus Desmodus; species Desmodus rotundus. Next base: position 86,435,509 of record NC_071397.1, read on the forward strand.
TTAAAAGTTCTGGATGGTAATTTTTTTTTTATTTTTTAGGGATTAATTAAATGATCTACACACGTAAACCCAAACTGAATTAAAATATTTGGTTCTAAGTTGTTTCACAACCTACATGGAACAAACAAAACACTTATCAATAGTAGTAAATCAAATACTTTCTGAAGGGGTCAGTAATCAGGATTTTAAAGTAAAATAGGCACGCATCACTTAGGAAGGAAATAAAGATGATGTCATCTGTATTTTGTAAACAAAATTGTAAACAAAAGGTTATTCTTCTTGAATAACAGTTTTCCCATTGTGTACATAAGTACTTGGTGTGCCCAAATAGTATGTACACATATATCTGAAAAAGTCTCCCATTTGCTTCTAAGGTAGTGATTTTATGTCAAGAAGAGTATTGCAAATAATTGCAGCAGGTTCCTTGGTAACAATAGGTAGTGCCTGTCAAACACGAAGGAAGAGTTTCATCCTCCTGAGCAGCCACAAGAGATTCTCTCTTCCTTTGATTTGTGTGGTGAGGAGAGGGAGACAGGAATCTCTTGTCACTGCAACTACCATGAAAGGAACCAGCAGAGTGACGAATCTGATACACAGAAGGGACAGAGCCAAAAGAATCCCCACAAAAGAAACGAGACCCCAAAGGCCCACAAGTCTCTGGATCCAGCCTCTCCTGAAAGCACACTACATCTGGACTGCTGAGAATCATGAGCCTTCGCATTTCTGTGTTTGCTTCAGAGAGTTTGAATCAGGCTGTCTGTTCCCTGCTCTCAGAGACACCGTACAAATGCTGTGACTGAAACACATTGGTTGACGTTTCTCACTTCCCGGATCTATCACACATCCATCACCAAGGCATGAAACCAAAAAACGGGAAGGCTGAACAGTCTTTTACCTGGGTTGCAAATTTCTGCCTAACCCACTCTGTCAAAACAAGGAGTAACGCTGCTTCTGACTGCTCAGGTCAAGGATGACCCTGGGAAGACAGTGGAAGTACATGTACTCTGAATTTAAGCTGGACTGGGTCTCAAGTCTCACACACCATTCACCAGCTATACAAACTTGATTCAATTACTAATGCTTTTAACATCTGTTTCCTCACCATAAAATGAGGACAAATAACAGCTCTATGCCAGCAGGTTGTTGTGAGTTTTAAATAAGATACTTATTTAAATGAGTTTAAGTAAGCTCAGGATAATATCTGGCTCTAATAAATATAAAGTACTGCCATTCTTTCTACAAATACCAGCAGAGTTAAATTTTCAGCAGCTTTAAATAAAGTCAAACATGCCCTGGCTGGTGTGGCTCAGTGGATTGAGTGCCGCCTGTGAACCAAAGCGACACTGGTTCGATTCCCAGTCAGGGCACATGCCTGGGTTGCAGGCCAGGTCCCCAGCAGGAGGCATGTGAGAAGCAACCACACATTGATGTGTCTCCCCCTCTCTCTCTCTCCCTTCTCCTCTCTAAAAAGAAAGAAATAAAATCTTAATAAATAAATAAAGTCAAACATTGTATTTACAAAAGTAGGTAGGTACTTGACATTTATTTTTTAACCCATAAGAGTAACAAGTGTATCAAATCAGCTGAAAGTGATTGTTTGGCTTTGCGTGTATTCAAGGACCTGTGAATACATGTATATATGCCTGCAGATTTTGTCTCAGTGAAGATAGAACTTAAAGCATGAAAATATTAAAAAGACAAACTGGTTTTAATGGTAATTCATGAAATAAAGATTGTTAAATAAAAGATTACACATATTACATATGAAATATATATTGCACACACACATATAATGACAAAATGACAGGCCATAAAATGTAACTCATTTCTTGGCTCGTCAGCAGGAAAGCCGTTCGGGTAGGCCCCCAGTGTGGCCCAGGGTCCCCGAAAGACAGATGAGAATATGAATCTTGTCAACCTCACCGAGCCGTTCCTCTGAGAGGCGCTATAGCACTAAGAAAAGGGGGAGAGGGAACATCAGGCATCATCGTTTCTGGGAAAAATTGGATATTCACACTGTTATTTGCTTCCTCTGGTCCTACAGAACAGTGACTAAAAATCAGTGAACTTCTGGCCCTCCGTAGGCAGCTTCAAGATCAGCAACTTATTTGGAATAGTAACATTTGCTAAAGTATTCTCCACCCCCAAACATTATAAAAGTTCCAAACTTCAGAGTTCTGTCAACTAATTTCTATAATGCACTCCAAAACTGTAAGTAAAGTTCAAGTGGTAAAGGAGCAAACTAGTGACATCAGAAAGCAGGGAAGCCTCTGGGCTAAGATCCAATTAGTGGGAGAAAACAGTCCTTCTACAGGCTACTGAGAAGCCATCCGTCCACACCACGCCCCTAACAGGGACCCAGCACCACCGACTTCACTTAATGCCGACGAACAACAGGTTCTCTTCAAATGCAGGTCAAGTTGCTAAAGTCGATCTGCCTCCTGCCCCAAATAGTAAAAACGTTACTGTTGCCCAAGAACTTTCCCAGAAATCAGATGTAGCAGCAAATATTCTCCCTTTACTACAGATGAGTTTCTGGGCTACGGCACAGCTGGGTGGCATCAAAAAGCATTGACCATGTGTCCTTTATTGTGGAATATTAAAAAAAAAAAAGCATTGAAAGTGTCTGCAGCTGACTGGCGTGAAAAGTGTCACAGTGGCTCACCGCTCTCTGAGGCACTGAACCCAGGAGACAGAGCATCACCCCATTCAGCGGCTGACGTGTGTGTCTATTACTGCGATTTTTAGATGCTCGTCAACATTCAATTAGCATCCATGATATAATATGAGTCATTATTAACACTTAGTAAGCACCTCTGCCTCTGCTATGCGAAGTGCAGAGTTCAAGTTTAATAAGGTGGGAACCAAACCGCCAGATGGCATCTTTACTTGGTTTATGCTTCTCTATTAGATATTTGGCTCCTTTTCTGAACCAATCAGCTCAAGGCTTTTAAGTGTTTGTCCTTCATTTTCATAAATGTCCAACATGAATAAATTTATGTATGGGAACTTATAAAGGAACACATTTTCTCCTTAGAGTGATAAGTATCTATTTGATGAGAAAAGATTTAAATTTGTTAAGATTAAAATTTTAAACCAGATTAAAAAACCCTTAGAAATGGCTTCCTTTTAATATTCTGAGGGATGATAAAGTAAACAAAGGGGGGAATTTGGGAGATTTAGGGGGAGGAGTTCCCCCAAATGAATGGAAACTATTAATGTATTAATGTCTGTAGAAACAATTTGAAGAACAGGTTACCTTTTCTAAAACTGCGAATATCCTTCTGCTTTGGTACTGTCACTCACTGGACTAACTACAGGCAACTCTAGTGGCCCAGGAATTGTGGCCCCTGCCAGAGGCCATAGCTTTGGAAGCATCGTACATAAGTTGACCCTTTGTTGCTTCTTGATTGTAATTGGTATATAATGACATTTCTTGACCAAACCTGATTACATAGGGGTCATTATGTAGAAACTTCTACATTCTGAGTAAACAGAGGATGGCAGGAGCCCCCTCCCTGTGCAGCGCACGCAGAACACACTCGCTTAGCCTGCCCGGGGAGGGATCGCCACAACGGCTCATGCCGGGGCTCAGCCTGCCCTTCCCTCCTGTTCTGATGCTTCCTGCAGATCAGAAGGGAGAGCCTTCCCCAAGGCCTCACCAAGTGTGAGGTCAAGGCAGTGGCCAATATCTGTGTAAGTGGGAACAAGGGGTACAGACCGGCACAGCTATAGGTAGAGGAACTACAACAACATGAAAAGAATGCCAGATTCAAGCAAATACCAGCACACTTTAAAGTACTTTCATACTAACACTGAAACAATATTTTTACAGTCGAGAAGGTTAGATAAGACCAAAGGTCACTAAGATAGTAAATGCCAGGGACAGGATTCTATGCTAACTCTTTTTTACTCTAGAGCCCTCAATATCTTCACTGGTCCCTGGCACCTCTCTACCAGCACAATAATTCCACTGTCCTGCTTTCATGTATACACTGAAGTATGTATTTATATATGCACGTATTTGTATTTATGCATATAAACTTACGTATAACACGTACTACTAAAATGAGTATCTTAAATGAAAAGATATGAACGGTAAATCCATGGCCCTTCCCTCTCACAATTTTACAGATGCCCCAGCACAGGCCTTCTGTGTTATAACTGAAGATTTTGACCTGTCGTGCACCTAGGGATGCATCTAGTTTATTCCTATCCATCTTTAAGTCCAAGAATATCCCTCCTCTCTTAAGGTATCCAAGTCCTCTTCTGTGTTCCCACGGGACAGGCATGTAGCAATGGTTCATCACACCGTGTCACGGGAGGCCCCTGGAGGCAGGGATTCTATCTGTGTTTGCTAATGTACCACTAGCTGCTAAAACAAACACATTCAAAGTGCACAGTGGCTCATTCACAATAGCAGTCTAAAATGAGTGTCCTGAAGGATAGCTGGCTCCTCGCTCGGGGTAATTCGAGAGCCCAGGCTCCTCCAACATCCTGGCTTCACCATCTCCAACAAGGATCCCACCGTGATCATCCGTCTCCAGCGGGCAAAAGCGGGAAAGGATGGAGGGTCACCCAAAGGAAGGTTTTACTGCTCAGGCCCTGAAGCTGCAGATAGCATCTCCACCCACATTACATTCACTAGAACTTGGCCACATAGCTTATCCAGCTGCAGGGGAGGCTGGGAAGTGCAGTGTAACTAACTGTGAGTTCCAGAACAGGACACGGGTTTGGTGAACAGCCAACCGGCCTCTGCCACTCATGTTAGAAACCGCAGAGGCACTTTCTGGTCTATGGATGGACTGACCAGGGCACCCAAGTCTTGGCCACGCAGTAATAAAGGGGAAATACGCTGTATGTAAAGCATATAGTATTTAGATCTAATTCACTTAAAATTCTCTACTTCACTGCTTGCCTTCCCTTTCCTGGTATACCCAGTAATAAGGATGAACAACTACATTACCAAGAGAAAAAAGAAAAGTATCACAAGCAAAGCTCAAAGTGTCAAAAAAAAAGAACTACCCCATAATAAGGGAATAATACAGAGATGGAAGAAACATGAACAGAGACAGAATTCACTCACAAAACACAACAAAAAGATACAGAGAACATGACCGAGTCTACTTGGGAAATTTACTTTAGAATTTTACATTTTTCTAACACTACGAGGTAAAGCCCCATCACATTTCTGTAGCTGACCTAGACTTCTCACCATAAAACTCTGATGTTGATGTTTAATATCCAGGTAACTTTAGAATCAGTTGAGATTAAAAATGGATCAAATGCATGGGTGACAAAGACTTTTAAAACTTCTGTTTTAAGTCAAGTCATTGAGTGTACACCCAGCGTGCACGTGTGGTCTTTTAAAGCCACCACACACAACTCTGTAGTATGTGAAGTACTTTGAAAAGGTCTACATTTGACTAAGCCCCGTTGCTAGTGCGTTTACTACTTTTGAAAAGAAATCTATCAAGGATAAGTTTAAGCTCCATTAGGAAACTAAGTGCCTATGCCAGTATTTCACCATCCCCTGGATGTTTCAGGTGATGAAATGCTAGGGATAGTGCGCCAACCCCAAGGATCCCTGTCCTCCAGGGGAAGTTGCTTCACCACACAAACTCTCAAAATAGGTTTATTTCTGCTATTTTCCTGACTGTACTTTAAAAGAGAAATGACATAAGTTCTGCAGATGCTGGTGAAATAATTACAGTTGCATGGTATATAATTAGTTGAAGAAGAGGGCAAAAAAAGACTGCACCTACACTACACGTGGGCACAGGGGTAGGATTAACCGTGGAACTACTGTTGTCTGTGTCTTGCACAGATATAAATAGCACCGGGGGGAAAACAACTACACACGTGCGCACACACACACACGTAGCACAAAGAGAAGATGTTCTTCCTAAACTCAGGAGAGCACAGACGCCCACACGGAAATTACACTCGGTAGTTACTGTCACCGCTTAGGTGTGCAGCCAACATCGGGACGGAGCAAACACAGAAGGGGAACAATGAAGTGATCCTTCCTTTCCTACCATCAACGGCCACAGCACCCTTGCCCAAGTCACACAGAAGAAACCTGTCTTCTTTGGTGACTGTGTGTAGAAATGTTGTCCTTTCATGCACCCGAGTCCTCAGGGTAGAAAGTTGGAAGTACTGGGAAAGGAACCAAAGTCTCATTTTCATCTAAACTTTTGTTGAACTCATAAAGGTTTCAACTTTTAAGCTCAGGGACCTCTTAAGTATGAATATCAAAAGATAGTGTTACCTGTTTTCACAATCTCCTTTAATTACTTTATGACATTTCAAACACGTTCCCGATGATACAGTGCAGCAAACTCCAGTTCAAACTTTAATTGCACACGGAAGCATACACTGGTTTATTTTTAACCAGGATGCATAAATTCTAATGGGGAGGACTTGCTCACAGCTTAAACAATGGCACCTTGGTGGTACAGATTTCAAAGGACTTGGACATAATTATAAGTGAAAAGACCACACAAGGCTGTGGCTTGGCCAGCACCACTCAATTTCAGAAAAAAATTACATCAGTACTGAAGCAGATCGACTGTCCCGCAAACGGGGTTTTAGAAGGTATGCGCAATGATAGTTAACTCGCTACTGGTCTAACGCAATACCAGGATAAATTTTAGAACATCAGTGTTCATAACTCTAGTCCACTCAGGGCCAGGAAGGTAATAAAACTGTGTGGAGTGGCGTGGGGGAGAGAAGTAACGGAGAACCAACTGAAGAATGAATGGGCATCTTCCCTGTGAATTTAACATGAATGGACTATTGATGCCACACCGCCACCCCCCACCCCTGCCACCACCACCACAATTCAAATGTTGAAATCCTAGTCCCTGATGGATGGTATTACAGGGTAGAGTCTTTGAGAGGTAATCAGGTCATGAGGGTGGAGCTCTCTTGCTAGGATTGGTGCCTTTACAAGAAGAGACCCAAGTACTTGCATCCCCCTTCTCGCTCTGCCACAGGAGGATACAACAAGAAGGTGGCCATTGCCAAGAATTCAATCATGCTGGCACCCTAACCTTGGACTTCCAGCCTTCAGAACTATGAGAAATAATCTTTGTTGTTTATACGAGTCTATGGCATTTCTGTTATAGCAACCCATGTTGATTAAGACAGACAGGCAATGAGGGAAGGGCAAAACTGACATTCTTGTAAGAAAATAGGGCAACCTAGTAAGGACAGGTGCCTGAATATAAGGCCATTTCACCTCAGCTTGGAGAAAAGCTGAAGACATCATCACAGGAAAAATTCTAGATACTTATTTTGAATAGACTTTAAAAAGATGAATGGGGAATATGAACTCTTTAAACTTGTCACCACGGGGTAGGCCACCAAAATTTCACCCCTTGTCCAAAAAATAAACAAAACAAAAAACAAAACCAAGGAACACATACTCAACAAAATCCCCTAACATTATGTCGATATCAAACGTCACTTGGCTAGATCGTGAAGTATCTGCACTTCAAGGTCACTGGATCGGAGATGTGCTGCAGGCAGAGGAGGAATGAGTTGGGTTGGCAAGAGCCAGCAGGCGTCCTGAAGGAAAGGAGAGAGGATGGCCTGTGCTCCCCAGGAAGAAAGAGGAGAGCGAGTCACACCAACACTCCTTTTCAAGGAGCCCTCCAACTCCCCATCCTCTGAGAATCCCACAAGCCCCAGGGTATAATGCTAGGAAGCCAAATCGCCCTCCAGCTAACAGAGTAACCTCTTACACAGGGGTTGCTCTTTCTTTCATTGGAGTCAAAGAACAGAGAGGTAAAGGGGCCCAGCCTTCATTTGCTCTCTTATCAAGTAGGGCAGAATCTTATAGGAAGAAATCTTCTACTTTTCTTCTAGAAAACAAGCTTATTCAGAAAAGAAGACTACATAGAATAGGTTCCAGAGAAGGTCGAAGGAGACAAGGTGTCTCCTGACCTTGGTCTATCCTCCTACAAATATTTGAACTCACAGTCAAGCACACTAGAGCTCTTCAGACTCTCTATATTTTACTATGCGATTTACAGAGGACCGAGGGGAAGCTGATAGAAACACAATAAGTGGGTGCTAAGAACCTCACCATTCATTCACTTGTTCAACAAATGCTTATTGAGCGTGCACCATGCGTCAGGTGCTGTGCGTGGTGTGAGGCTACAGTGGGGAAGCAGATAAATTGATCTCCGCCCTAGAGTAATTCTGTCTAGTGGATGAGAATGACTATTTCCCACTTACACATCGCTTAATATGTCTACACATTAGCTGATGGCTTCACTTAAAAGCAGCATTGAGATCAAGGTCAGTACCAATACAACCTTAGCACCTACTATGTCACCCCTCTGTAGCTATGCCCTGCTCTCACTACACTGTCAGTACCACGAGGTACTCAGTAGATTTTGAAGAAAGATATGAAATGGTTTATGTCCTCCAGGAGCTTACAATCTCCGTTAAGAGACAACCCGTCTACATGAAATGTAAATAACAAAATAATTGAAAAAGTACTATAGACAATTCAAAACTGCAAATATTTCATAAATAGGGTGCCCACACAATTTACTGTCCAAACCATTGCACCTTTCAGAGCAAAAGGGGGCGCTAGCGATACTTAATATTGAAACTTGCCCTGGCAAACCAGAACCTAAGATCACTTTCTTCATAAATCCCTTTTAGGGGGTGAATTTTGCAATTTAAAAATCATATTTAGTTCCTTCCTCAAATTAATATTTATGGAATATATGTTATATTCAAAGAGCTATGAGAGGTTCTTTTAAAGGCAGGATTTGAGGAGACAAATAAGACACATTGCTTGATCTCAACTTATTCCCAGAAAAGGAAGACATAAAAACCGCTAACATATTCTGAGCACATCCCATGCAACAGACAACCCTATGAGACGCTTTCTGCATATACTATCACTTTAATCATCAAAACCATCCTGCTAGGTGAGTGGTACTGCTCCCATTTTAGATGAGGTTTAGAGTGGTTAAGTGACTTGTCCAGGGTCACAGGGGCTATAAGTAAGCAGCTGGCTTTGGGACCAGGTACATCCAACGGCAATGCCCCAGCTCTCAGTCTGTGACAAGTACCACAAGAATAATCCAGAGAAGATAAAAATGCATTTGTGGTTGCAGTAATCACAGGGAACTGAATGAAAGAGGGTGATATTAGACATGGACCTGGAAGACTTAGAAGGATTTTGAAGGCAGAGATTAGAGGGAAAGGCAACCCAGGCAGCAGGAACAGTGAACCAATAGCCCAGAAATGGGAACGGGCAAGTGGGCAGGGAGGAGTCAACCCGGCTGGGACGTGGTAGTTTTACATAGAGGAATTGAAAACTGTAAGACTTGAAAAATCAGCTGAGGCCAAAGATGCCTTCATGTTTAATTTAAGCAAATGTGAAACGCAGTTTGCATGCCCTGAGTACACTCCATATTTAATTTGCATCGAGGCCAAGCAGTGCTCCTAGGTCAAGAGATCTTATAGGCAGACTGTCCTCATAGGGCTGGACCGAAAGGAAGCAGCTAAAGGAAGACAAGCAGACATTTGTATCATCCAAAGGCAGAAAGGATGCTAACCGGGGAACTGGCCACAGTCCTAGGAAATCCCTTTCAGTTAAAATAATGTAAATCAAATCTGGTTTTTTCCACACAAACAATGTTATAATGAGGGTGACATTTCATATCAATGTTCTAATGAAAGCACCCCAGATACTGTAACTAATAGTCCCATAACTGATATTTGCTACAGAATAATGCCTTCTGTTTACACATAAATTAAACAGATCGCTGACACAGTCATAATGTTAATGAATTGAAACTATCCCTAGAGGCAAAGCCTTTGGAGGACTGGGAGGGACTGTGGGACAAGAGCCCCAAATGACTCCCAGGAGAGAGGTTATGCACAAGGCCACAAAGCCTATCAGCTGGAGGAAAACTGCCACACACAACAGAGGGAGCGACCAGTAGCTCAAACCATGTGCAGTCCAGTCTTGGGCAAACGGACTGGGTTAATCAAGCCCAGCTACAGGGGGTGTCTGTATGTCCAGGTGCTAACCCACACACCATGGTTGCCACATGAAGCTTCCTAAAGCAATCTCTCTAATCCTAATGTTCTCCTGCTCAAAAACGATCAGTGACTCCTCATGTCCCAGCAAGTTCCAATCCCCTGGATTGCCATTCGTGACCCTCCAGAATCTGGTTCTTCTCTGTCTATCCAACTTAATCTTCTAATGCATCTATTCCAATACCCTAGGTTGTAGAAAAGACGGCTTAGTCATTATTTTCAAGCAGCACCAACATTTTTCATCTTTATGTCTTTGCTCAGGCCATGAGCTCTGCTTGATAGACCTTCTTTATCACCTCACTGTGATCTATCAGAAGCTCCAGAGACACAAAATCCAGCTCACATGTCAGCTGTTCCCCAAAGCCCGGTACGTAACAAATGCTCTGTGCATGTCTGTTGAATGGATGAATGGAGGGAAGGGTCTCACCCTGAATCCATCACCTGGTAGAGATCATTCCCTTGTCAGTGAGCCAGAGCACACTTCTGTGCCTCTTATAAAGCTCTCGGCATGCTCCCTTTTTTCATTAACATGTGAATACAGCTCTTATCTACATCATTAAATGGAAGGACTTGAAGTTTGAACTACATTCATCTTTGTCTCCCACACAACTTCCAGTACAAGGTCTTTCATAGAAAGTATGCTCAAGATACGAGAAAGCAACGTGGTATACCTACCTGGAAGTAGGTGGCAAATGTGCATAATGGTTAAGTTTTAACCATTAACAAGTAAGGGATAAAACCTACACACAAACGAGTACCTCGGTCAGTAAATGGGCCTGGCACAGCCTTAACTACAGCAGACCATGGTTAGATCCCTAATCTGAAGTAAATTTTTGCTAGACATAGCCAAGGTCACCACTGCCTACCTCTTTCAGGACTTTCCCCACTGCACACCCCCGAACATTCTAGGTCGCCCCACTGTGTGTACCCTGGGCATCATGTGCGTGCACCCTTCAGAAACAAGGCTGGCATACTGCTGTGTAACTGCTCCTCCCTCCTCAGGACAGAGGAGTCACTTTTGCTCATCATTATAATCCACCATGGCCCCCAGAGCAGGATCTGGCACGTACCTGGCTCTCAATAAAGTTTTGGTAGTGTTTTACTTTAGAAGTATCAGGTCAACATTCTGATTTTTTTATCTACCAAGTACACTCGCCCCTGTTAACAAATGTGGGATATGTTACTACAGCTCTTAGGGTAGTGGAACGTAGCCGGACATAAGCTCTGCCCCGTACTAGCCATGGGATCTGAGACAAATCACGGACATCTCTGAGCCGATGTCCTCCTGGCTCCCGGGAGGGCAACGGCACCGTCCCCACAGCTACTGCCAGGACTACAGGTTACGGAAATACGGCACCCGACGGTGTCTCTGGCACTTGGTTAGTGCTCAGCAATGACAGCAATTATAAGTACCACACTAAGAGACAGGCAAAAGTAAGTGTTGATACAAAGAATTTTTTCAATGCATATGTACAACTTTTTTTCCTAACGTTGGTGTTTCAAAAAATCAACCTGAAAGAGTTAATTTAGAAACCCCATATACATATAACCCCCATCTTTGGGGCTATAAACTGTTTTCTGTGGTTTTATTAAGGATCTTGCTCCATATAAATCCATGTAAATATATATAGAGAAAGAGATATCCATATATCTCTACATATAATGGAATCTACAAGGGCTGTATTGAGCTGACAGCAAAACACGTGAAACAGGGCACCAGAGCTGAGGTTCGAGGGCCTGCCTTCGATCTGACTTCCGCTCCATGGTTTGCCAAGGAGGATTAAAGGAAAATCAGTGGGGAGAAAAGAGGATGTTTTCTAAACGTTAAATATTTAAAATAAATCAATAACGACACTTCATATCAGGAATTCTTCATCAGTCTCCATGCCTCCCAAACATTAAATATGTGAGTGGTACATATGTATGCCATATTGAGAAAAACCAATGTGGAAAATATGTTTCTGACACGGTCTCCAAAGAAAACAATCTAGTGTCTAGCTTCCTGTGTAAACAAATGTCATCCCATTCAAAGAACAGTACATCAGGAAATTCTCTGGAAGATGCCTATGTTTTCCTGAGGGTGTGTGTGTGTGTGTGTGTGTGTGTGAAGAAGGAGTGGGGGGGGGCAGAGAGAGAGAATCTGATAGCATTCCACCACAGAATAACCTCAGAAGCACTGTAAGACAAATCATTAAAAATGCAACACATGCAAAGTGTCTTCCACTGTAGACGCAGAGAGGTTAGTGAAAGCAAAATGATCACTTAAGATCAATTTAAGAAACCTGGCTTCTTACAAACAGGAGTAAGTAGGTGGATTTGTCCAAACCACGCTATTTACATCTTCTAAACCCTATCATTTTGTGCAGTGGCTAAAATTTCATGCATGTCACAAGTCTTTCCCCTCCTCTCCCGCCACATAATGTGGCTGCTTTTGAGAACGTCAGATTGCGAATAAGGAGAAGAAAAAACCCTAAGTAAGATTTGGGAATCTTACAAATCACAACTGAATTTAAGCCACACGACTTTCAGTTAAGTATTTTAAAAAGGATGAAAGATTTCACAAACAGCCAATGACACTACTTTGCATTATGCTATGAAACAACTTCCTAACACATTCTCTCAACACAAATTTCACAGACCTAACTCCCAGGGTTAGGCATGTACATTAAGTTAAATCCTTTATGTAGCAATTATCTACCAGCACCTCCCTGAATTTTCAGGCTAATGAGTATTACATAATTGAGGAAATAACAACTAAAATAGGCTTCAACTCAGCCTCAGATCAGCATGGAGTAGCGGGACCCAGATTTATTCTCCTGCCTGAAAAGCCCTATAAAAGTAGATACCAAATATGAAATAATAGCTCTCAAGATACTGGACACGGGGCAGCAGAGGACAGTGATCCCTGAGAGAAGGGAACCAAATGAGCCGAGCTCTGAAAAGGCCCCACATTACTACCTGGAGAAATTTTCCACCATGGTTATGAAGGAGAAACTCAGGGAGAAAAGAGTGATCTCCCAGAGTTGGAAACACGGACAGGGAAGTGCGGGGAACCAAAAGCAGCTGGAGATCGCAGAGCGTGGGGAGCACAGCACTGCAGGGAGAGAGGACTCTGAAGATATGCAAAGTATTCGGCTGACGGCTGGCCAGTATATGCATATGAGGAAACAACCCACAGTTAGAAGAAACACCACTAAAAATACGAGTGGGAGCAGCGCCCAGTGTTCACAAAGGGCCAAGAAGAGCGCCTTTCCCCAACAGCAGAATGGATAGCCTCTCAATGTATGGGGCCTGGGTCAGAATATTAAGAAAGGTATTGCTTGCACATGCAGGGGGCGGGGCGTTAACCTGAATGAATGCTGCCCTGGTCCTGCCTAACAAAGCTTAAAAGAAAGATCTGAAAGGATTAGACTACTTCCAAGTATCTTAACTGTGCCCAATAACAAAGCTCAAGAATATTTATAGGGCCCTGGCTGGCTTAGCTCAGTGGATTGAGCACGAGCCTGCAAACCGAAGGGTCGCCAGTTCGATTCCCATTCTAGGGCACGTGCCTGGGTTGCAGGCCGAGTCCCCAGTAGGGGGCACATGGGAGGCTGCCACACATTGAGTTTCTCTCTTTCTCTTTCCCTTCCCCTCTCTTTAAAAATAAATAAATAAAATCTTTTTTAAAAAAGAATACTTATAGGAGTACAAAGTCTCCATTACCCAACAAGGTAAAAGTCTAGCTTCCAATAAAAAATTACCACGCATGCAAAGAAACAGAAAAATCTGACCCATAAAGACGAGAAAAATTAATGGATCAAAATGGACTCCTAAATGACACGGATGACAGAATTAGTAGAAAGCCATTAAAAGTTATTTTAACTGTATTCCATATGTTCAAGAAGCTAGAATAAATATGTTAAGTAACAGCAATATGGAAGCTATCAAGAAGGCCCACACTGAACTTCCAGAAAAGACAACCTGAAAATCTGAGAGGAAAAATATACCAGATGGCAGATTAGACAGTGCAGAAGAAAAGCCTGTGGGACTTGAAGACTTAGCAATAGAATTACGCAAAACGACCCAGAGAGACAAAATCCTCGGCCCCACTCGCCCCGAGTCCAAAGGGGTGCTGACAGGCAAATGCGGACGAGGCTGAAGTCATAACGCAGTCGCAGGTCCATTGAGCACCGTGAAAAGAGAGCGCGTACTCTCTAGGAGTAGAAGTATGTGCCTTTTTAGACTTGGGTCACTTTATAATCTTTCTATTGATGGTCATGCACACTATTTCTAAGACCTGTCACTGCTACAGAGCCTTCAATAAGAACCAACAAAATCTGTAAGGAACCTTATGGGTTTAAAAAACTAGTTTGACTTTACCAGCTATATATGGGAATATATTATACAATAATAAAAACCCGTTAGGCCATCAGTTTTCAGCACTTGCAGACGATTCTGTTAAAGCAATCAAACGTGTAGGGAGGGTTTCCTTCACTTGAAAGATTATGTCGTTTGTTACTGTGAACTAGTTTCCAGCTAAACCACCTTTTGAATCATTTGCGTCTCCCAGTTTCCACGGCTGAATCTTCTGGATTCTGAAAATATCATTCATACTCAAGATTCTATTACCTCATGCACATGGATAACACACATATTTAATCATTTTCTTCAGTGTAGTAAGAAATAGCATATTGTTAAATCATTTTTTGATCCAGATGCTTCATCATCGATTCCGATGTTTTATAACAGGACATATATTCAGCTTCTCTTCACAATCTTTCCTTTACTATTTATTAAATGCCTAGCTGGTCCATACTAGTCACAGGAAATATGATGATGAATGAGACACGATCCTCGAGGTGAAAAATAATTTCACACCATGTGAGTGGCCAAAGCACCATGGGACCAGACGTGATAAGGTGAGTGACTGCTGCCATGAGAGACGACAGGGGTAAGAAAAACTTCCCAACAGAGAAGACCTTCCTGCCTTGAAGTATCTGTGGAAGTTCATGCAATGGAGAAATTGAAAATGGCAATAGATGCACCAGAGCATAGAGAAACAAGATATATTTTGGGAATAAATAAATTTGGGTATTGTTGAAGGTAAGTTATGTGTGGAATACTAAGGGGATGAGAGAAATGATGTAAGAATTAAAAAGTAGGTTGACATAATAGAGAACCTAGTCTAATATGGTAAGGATTTTGAACTTTATCCTAAAGCAGAAGGAAGGTTTCTTTTTTAGTAATAGAGCTCTGGAAGCAGTGTGGAGAGATCAGCCTGGAGGTGGGTGGAGCTTAAGGCAAAGGCGCCAGTCAAGAGTCTACTGTAGTAGTTCAAGGGCATACAATGAAAAACTGAATGGGGCGGAGGTAGAAGGCACTGAAAGAAGAGACACTTAGGAAGAAGAATGGACAGAAAGTGAGCATTGGTTGTGTGTCTGTGGGGCACAAAGGTGAGGATGAGGGATAACTCCAGGGTTCTACCTTGAAGAAACTCCAGGGACAGTGGGCTTTTCATAAATAGAGAAAAGGAGGATCAAGCCTTCAGAGAAAAATAAAATTCTGGGCATGCTGAAATTGAAGTTCATTTGGACTACTTAGGCAAAGATATCTAGTGTATAGGGTGGGGCAAAGGTAGTTTTACAGTTGTGAGTACATGTAACAGAGTTTATATTGTATTATTGTTTATTAATTGCTGTTATTTTTCCATACAAAAAACTGTAAAGCTACTTTTGCCCCACTCTGTAGATCTGGCAACATGGAGTAGGAAACTACAGCTTCTACTACAGGTTGGTAATTGAAGAAATAAAAAAGGATAAAAATACTCAATCATAAACGTGTATAGCAAAAAGGGAAGTGAGGAACCCTATGATAGAACTCTTCACTGAAACATTTATTGGGCTGATGGACAGACCGAACCAATGATGGAGATGTGGAGAAGGAAAAAATCAGAGCTGCCCGGGAGAAAACAGGAGAGAGTAGTATCAAAAAAAAAACCAATGGAGAAGAGTATGTCAAGGAGGAGAAAAATAAAAAGTGCCACTCAAGTTGCCCATTCGAAGACTACTGGAGACTTCAACACGAGTAACTGCAGTGGGGTCGAGGTTTCAAAGCCACATCCCTACGAGACAGGAAGTAAAGAACCTGGTACTACTAAGAGATTAATTTTCAAGAATTTCAGTTACGGAAGGCCCAGATTACATTAATCAACAGATTACATGAACACTTAGAAGCATGATTCTAAAAAGCAGTTATGGAGTGCATACCATCAGGCACTGTACTGAGCACTTCACATGCACTATCTTGTTTAATTCTAGAAAATTTAGATGACTCCAAAATAGGCTTCCTCGAATGCCAAATTTCCATTAAATTGCTAATCTTCTAAACAAAACATCCACCTTGATCACCTATACTTTAAGAATACGGACTGTGTCTTATGCTTCCATTCTTCTGTCCCATCCAGTAAAGTTTTAGGGTTGTAGTAAAAACCCAATACCCTTTAAAACTCTTAAAAATATATTTTGAGCTATTGCCATATGCAAGACTTTGTATTAGATAATAGAGAAGATTTTTTACACTATCCAATTCTACACAAGTTTGGAGGCTCATTGAAGAGACAAGACATGCAGGTGAAAATTTAAATTACAGCTTTAAGCATCAATTAAGTGCCACTACATTTATAACAGTACTGTATGAGCTCAGTAAAGGAGAGATTGCTATGAGCTAGTGTTGTGCAAGAAATATTTATGCAGCTGGTTAAAGTTAAATAAGGGCTTGAAAATTCTGACAGGCAGAGGCAAGGCTTTCCAGGAGGGGGAAATGCCTGAGTAAAGGAATGGCTGTGCATCTCAGGAGAGCCAAAAATTCACCGCCAACGATTTATTGAGCAAAATCTTCAATGCTACCGTTCTTTGTCCCCAATTCAGCCCATGTCCAGTGTGTATTTTTCCTTCCTTATATATCTTAAATTGATCTCTTTATCTACCTCTCATGAGCACATCTGTTCATATTCTGTTTCAACTATGACAAGCCCCTCATCACTCACTCAACATCATTAACACCTCTATGATCCTCAGTTCTGCTTCTGAACTTCCTTCCGTTGATCTGGTTTGCATACCACCTCCTCCAGGGCCCTGCTTAGTGTTTCCTATCTGCATATTAGGACTAACAGCTTTTCTTTATGTGTCAGACCTTCCCCAGACCACCAGATATCATCCTCCACCTCCTGCATTTTCTTTCTCCCTTCCCCACACTCCTCACTTTCTCCCTTGTAACTCACTGATGTTTTTCCCACACTAATTTGTTCTAAAACCTCCTGCAGCCAACTACCCATTTCCCTCTTCCAAGGCTCTTCTGGCTCAAAATCGCTCTTTATATTCAAAGCTCTAAATCATAACTTATGGGCTGGAAATCATTAATCATGTATAGAAAGAACAGAGCTGACTGCCACTGAGTTGCTCAAGTACTAAGACAATCTGGTTTCATGTGCATTTTTTATTTCAGTTGCCTATAAAAACATTTGTAAGACCTGCAGGCCACATACACACACGCATATGCATACATACAAACATACACATATGAGTACACATGCACGCACACACAATGGAGCAAAAGTAAGCTTAAAGTTGTTCGTATAGAAAATAATGCAATAATGAATAAATAATAATATAAGAATAAACTGTTTCCTGTACTCACAACTGTAAACCTACTTTTGCCTCATTATATGTATGTAGAGAGAAAGAGGGAAGTTGAAGAACGCGAGCTCCTTGAGGACATTCTTGTTCCATTCAAGTTTATCATCATTAGCGAAGGTACATGAAGACTGAATCCAAAGAGAGTAGGATCCATATGTCCTTCAAGCTACCGTTTGAGCCCAGATTCTAAAAATTAAATACAAATTAAGGTTTTGTGGGAGCCCAAATTTTCTTTTGAGATTCTGATAATATATAGGTCTATACATTTTAGAAATTTAGTAGGACCTTTTTTAATCCTCTGACTGAAAACTTTAGCCCAAATAATGTGGCCCTGATTGTAGCCAAAGCTAGAAAAGACAAATGTTCAGTTACAGGCTGTGTCCTGTTACTAAATCTGACCTCGACTGTACAGTGATCATTTGCCCTCTCTTTTGAAATGACTAGTAGTCACATAAACACAATCCAGTGATATTTAGAAGCTCAAATCCAAATTATTCCATTCCTAAAAAGCATTAGACTATTACTATCAATTTAACAAACAAAATTCCTGTGTGCCTTAAGCACTTTGCTGGACACAGCATGCATAGAGATAAATAAAACATTACTAATAAGACACAAGATCCTCAAAATGCACTCCTTGAGATGTAACCAAGGAAACATAACACAATCCTAAGAGTAATTTACAAAGCAATAGAGGAACACTGGGGGGAAAGTCAAAAAAAATCTGCCTTGAGGAGTTGCAAAAAGATGTGCAAGAAAGTGATATTTAAATTAGATCTGAAGGGGAGGAGGAAATAAGAGAAAATATATACAATGAGAGCATGGACTATTTGCCAGACAAAAACGTCATATTATCTCCCTATAACTACCATTTCAGAAATGGTGAGGCTGAGGCAGGACACCTGAAGTCTTGCTAAAATATCATCCAGCCGGCTTCAAACCCAGTGTTGTATGTTCTGTTCAATGTACGAGCTCCCGCCCAAGGACAAGGGAGCATTTTTCAAATGAAAAAGGGAAAGAAATATTATTGCTACAGTTAAAGTTTCTTAAAGCCTCGTACAAAGTCTTCTCTTGTAATGAATTAACATTTTATGGCTGAAGCTATAATTTCCTATCTGTCCATGAAAAGTTTTAAAAACCTAGTCCTGTGAAAAATGCCCAGGGTCCAAGGTCACTTAAGAGGTTTATGAAACTTTTTAAGTTGTAGGCAAAAATGTTGGACATAGGCATTTCTTTGGGGGACAGGGTCAGGGCCTTTTAAGAGAGGCCTACACAGGCCTATAAACCCCTCCTCTAAAAGGCTAAGAACCACTGATCTACAGAGAAGTTTGCTAAGGTTTTAATGTCTTCAAAAAAGGGAAACATGTAAAATTTACTTTCATATATAAGGAAGTACACTTCGCATTTAATAGGGAAGAATACTAATGTACTCAATTAATAATGTAACAACTTGATAATGAAACATTGAAGTGACCCTTTCCCGTATTTCTAAAAAGTACTCAGGATGCTAACAGTGAAAGGATCATTTAGAAAGCTAATTTCCTTTTCATCATGCTTGTTAAGTGTTTACTTTAATTCACATCCTGTGCGACCCTATGGGAAAATTTTTTAACTAATACTGGGGAAAATCCCATAGGGTTACACAGGATGTGAACCGGGCCTGTACTGAGTTACCTTTGGCTTGAAAAATAAAATTAGATAGGTGAGTTTCACTTTCTGTTTGTCATACGTTCCACTTTCTGGTTCCCAAAGTTTAGATGTGTAGCATAGCTCTGTTTCTGAAATGGCAGCTCAGTAAAATGCCCAACTCCTCCCTCTGTTTTTAAGGAATGATTTCTCAGTGTGGCACAGCAAAACGCTTTCTGCGGAAAATGCATCTCTGTAGTGCAAAGCCCGGACAGGCTGGTGGCGCGCTCCCGGAGTGCGGCTCCCTACCTGCGCTCACACAGCTCAGCTGTCGTTTTCCATTTCCTGTGGAGAACACACATCACACCACTTCCCCTATAGAAAAAAGAAAGCAGCCCAGCTTAATTGCTGATGGAAACACTGTCATAGTTTCCACTGGCCAAGCTTGAAACCATTACTGATCTAACCATTAATTTTTCCACAACAATTTGCAGAAATGTCAGGAAGCAGCTGCACGAAAACTGATTAATTGTCCTTATCACCGCGATTTCACTGGGCTATACATACATATATATACATACATATATATATATATTATTTCCAGTTTAAAAATAAAATTTGAGAGTTTTCTGTTTTGATTGATATTGGTGGTGGTACATCTTATTCTGAAAACCCCGGATCTATTTTTGACAGCTTCCAATGGTCCAAACATTTTCAGATCTGGAGGAGGTCCCATGAAGTTTGGGACGGCGTCCACGAAGGAAAAGATTGCTTCCTGCCGATTACTCAGTTATATCTGTTTAAACAGACGTTAATGAATTCAAGTCTTATAGCAACACTGCATTTATTAGTCAATCACAGAAGCTAAAATTCACTTCCGAAATGTGAAGCAGAAAATCAAGTGCCCTTTTCATTTCTTTCCACTTGCTTCTCTTCTCTCCCTCACAATTTTAGTTTGAGCTATACCATCTGTCTCACCCTTTCCAATAATGCAGTGTGCGTGGCTGGCAAAAACAAGTGGAACAGTACACCTCATAACCCCACGTCCGCAGCCAGTGAGCATCTATAAAAGCGGCACACGACGAAATCTGGCCATCTGGGGATAACCGGTTACAGCAAGCTTGGCTTCTCAGCCAGCGCTCAGATTTGCAGACTTTTAACTAGTTGGCAAAACATCAACTAGTGCTAGAGAAGAGAAACACTAACAAACATTTTTTTTTGAAAACACAAGAATTCAGATAGAGATTTTCGAAGGTGTACTTGCCCAAGGTGCTGAGTTGGCGGCTTCAAAAGCAGAGATCAGAGCACTGTCAGCGCCCTTGACATGGACACAGTCAACCCCAACGCAGCAGTGTGCAGCGCTACTAAACTTCTGGGGCACGGACACGTTGCCCCTTCCCCATACTGCCTTGAACACATACACGCGAGGGACAGAAGCTGAACGGACTCTGAATCACACAATGAAGTAAGCACGGAGACAGCTCGGAGACACTGGAAGGAGCTCCTCCTAGGACTGCATCACCCCAAGGCGTCCTTCACTCCAGATAGCGAGGCTCCCAGTCAAACTGGAAGCAAGAGAGAAATGGAGTCCGGACAACGGTGGTGTAAGGCGTTTGCGCAATAACTGGCCACGGTGCACAGTGGCCCCGATCGCGGACCGCGAACCGCGGACCGCGGGGCCGGAACACCTCTTTCGAATCCTATCTCTGACACTTAGTGGATGTATGAATCGCCTCAGGCAAGTCACCTAACCTTTCTGTGCCTTAGTTTTCCCGTCTGTAAAATGAGGAAAATAATAATGTGTTTGTTTTAAAAAACAATACAGTGCTTAGAAATGGCACTTGGAAGTGAAGTATACATATTAGTAATCCCGTATTTTTCTCTTGATATTTGAGGCATATGTTAGTCTAAAATGAGGAGGAAACGATGTGACAGGAGTTCCCAGGTGAATTTACGAAAGCCCCCTGAGTCAGCTGAGAGAGACTCCCCTTGCTGGTACAGGGATACCAACATTGCCAGAAGTACCATTAACAGTGGGACAAGCAATTAGGGTTGTTTTCCATTCTTTCCGTTGACCCGTTCAGGCGTCTTTGGGACATCATGCTTTGTGATGCCTCTAGACCCCGGGGCAAGCACTGTTGGAGATGACCACACCTCACTGCCACCAGCAGCAGGCCTGGAAATGGGAGGGGCGGGGGAGAAAGGCCACCACCGGCCAGGGAAGTGCAAACAAAGAGGGACACTGACCGCTGACTGGGGCCTTCATCATAACCACAGGGCTTGCTGAATAAGACAAAGGAGCTCATTTCCCTGGCACTGAGATCAGGGTGGAGGTGCCAGGAGGCCACACAGCGCAGGAAGGACACCGCTTGTAATTCCTGTTCTACCATGTGACCTGAAGTAACTCACTGCACTCTCCGAGACCCTAAGCTTCTGCAGTAAAAGATGGTTTTTCATTGACATTGGCACTTCTCAACCTCTTTGCTGCCACAAGCCCCTCTGGCAGTCCCCTGAAGCCTGTGGTTCCCTTCTTAACAAACAGTTTTAAACTATGTAAAATAAAATACATAGGATTACAAAGGAAACCAATTATACTGAAATACAGTTATCTCAAAAAAACTAAAACAAACTTGTTGACAGCAGTATGTGGGATTCTTTATTAAAAATTAGAAACAAGATAGAGGATAATATCCATCATAATTTTGAGTAGTCATACTCATAAAGATACTTGAGATATTAGCCACAACAGTAACGTGACATGAAAATATCTGTGATTTCTACTGGTGACAAAATCACAGAGAGGGCGAAAGCCACTATCATTTGTTGCCTACATTCATTATGAAGGAGGTGCTGAAGTTCAGTGACAGTGAAAATACAGTTAAAATTTTTAACCAAATCCCCAGTCCTTCTGAATTCGATCCACTTGTGGTTAAGATCCCCAATCAAAACGAAAAGTTAATCCCTTTATAATTCCAGTGATGTAGCAGCAATGACTGCACTGTATCCCTGGCTCCCTCCACAGAGAATGTTCACAAAGGATAAGGGAACTATCTTCTCTTTTCCAAATATTCTGAGAGAAACAGATTTATAGGAGAAAGTGTCTTTCCCTGGCAATATCCAAGGGAAGAAGGGAGCGCGTACTGACTTGGAAATGAGCTGCCCGAACACTCCCAGGCCCTCCCAGCCTATGGGCACTGCAGATGGAGTGGTATCAACAGCTATTAACCACATCTGCTGCTCAGCCCCACCTGCTCCCACAGGACCTCCAGTCCCCTTGCAAAGTCCCAACCACGTATTTCTAGGATGCCAGCGAGGGAGACTTTCAAGAGCCCACAGGCATCCTGACAGCCAGTCCCAACACCATCTGCCATTCCTCCTTCCTGGGCCAGCTGCCCCTAGTGTCCCCCGGAAGGAACCCCTCTGCTGCCTGTGCAGATGGTGCCCCTGGCGAAAATGCCGAAGCGCTCCCACAGCCCGGGGAGCCCGTACATCTGGGCAAGGGGGGTTCTTGCCTTGGGCCCCATGCTTTAGAAGGCTCGAGTACCACAAGCACACACGAGAGAAATTTATTGAAAAATACACGGGCGCCTTCGTCTGTCACTGGCATCCAGATGTCCTGTACCCTAGGTCCCAGCTCCTCACTACAGCTGTTTAGGCCCCAGGGAAGTGTTTCTCCAGATCTCATGCCCAATCTCTTTCCTTTAATCAAAAAGTGACTGAGTTCGAATGCCCTGAAGGTCTGTGAGCTGTGACATTGCAGAGTGTGGCGTTAGAAACCATCTGAAAAGCAGAGGAGGCGTGGGAAGCATTCAGGCTTAGGTAAAACACAAGAGAGGTACCTAGGCCCGTCCCTCAGGTGGCACCGATGCAGCAGATTCTAGGGGAACAAGCTATAGGAGTGCCAGTCACCCCTTTCCTTGCTTTTCTAGCGCTCTGATCGGTGGTTCTGGAATTATTCATGCCAGTGCTGTATTAGTAACAACCACATATGGCACGTGAGGGACAGTTTGCAATTAAACAATTCTTATTCTTACATTTGTGAAGATATAAACTGCACGAAGCATGATGCTGCGTCCTTACATTAGCAACTAAATGAACATTGAACACTAAGCCTGGATATGGATTTGCTTCCATTAAAATACTTAAAAAGACAGTAAATTCCCCAAAAAGAAATATTTAAAAACTTCATCTTTGTTTAAATAATTTTGGACTTAAAATGCTTTACACAATCATTATAATATAGTTTGCCTTTTAAGTTTAACATATAATTATGAATATTTAATTAAAAATAGTTTTTTGAAAATAGTTTAGTTTAAAAATTTTTACTTTACATTGTTGGTGAAAATGCACTGATATTTTCGAATACAATTACATTTTATTTTTAACTCCCTCGGGTCACTGAGAATAAACCCAAGCTAATGTAGGGTTGGTTGTTTTGGGTTTTGTTTTGTTTTGTTTGTTTGTTTTTTGTATTTCAGAAACTTAAAAAGCCAAAGGGGAAGAAGACAATAGAAAGTCTAAAATCAGTCAGTCTGCTTAAATTTTTAAAGCTGGAAAAAATGAAAGTAAACACTTTTGTCAAACATGACCCATATAAATTCAGTAACAGGACATTACAAATTCTTTATTTAATGAAGATTTAATTGCTGTTCAAAACAAACAAACAAAAAAAACGAGCCAGGAAATTATCCTCATCCAGAAAGCCCTGCACTGCATGTCCTTCACAAATAAAAAAATGTACCACTGATCAAATTAAGAAGAATGTATGAGGGCCTCCATCTGAACTCTTGCCTTGGAGGCCCCACAGGCCCTGGCAGCAACAGCCAAATCCCAAGTTGTGTGTTCTTAAAGTCCAGCCAAGCTTGGCTTCTACCCAGTTCTCCTTCAAGACTGTCCTGAAAGCAGTTCCACCAAGTTTTTGCCTCCACTCTTCTGAATCTCAAAGTTTGCGGCAAATACCTTGTCACTACGTTACACGACGGCTCAGATCCAGTCCCAGGAGCTGGGAGGACAACAGGTAAGCCCCGCATAGCCCATCTTGGAAATCCTCTGGCCCACTGCAGCCAGATGTAAAAGCAGAGCTGACTATCAGTGCGTGGTAACACGCGTGAGAAGTGAGAGTGTGGAGTTCTGCAGCTCGAGTCCAGTAACTTCCATACATTTATAGGCAGAACCGTGTACTTAGTTTACGCCTCTTTCCTCGTTATTCTGTGTTCTCCCTGCCGCCCTGGCCCTTTGGACGGCCATGTGCTCCACCATCTCCACTCGACATATATAGCGGCATCCCCCTATCAGCCTAATTAAAAGTAAGGTCTCGTTAGGGTGCATTCGGCTCGTGGATGCCAGGTTGGACACCCCTGGTAGTAGGAGGCAGCATGGCAGGGAAGGCCGGAAGAGAGTGAAGCAGACCCCAGAAAGCACCCTTTCACATTTTTGCTCATTATGCAGATCTTAAACTTGAAAAATAAATCTTGTAGCAACCTTTTTTCAACAATATACATGAGCACAATGAATGTTTTGGATGAAGTTGTCCCTTTATACTTGGAGGCTTAGAGAAACGTTATTTCCTAGACATCTGGATTAAAGGACTGACTCCTGCAATAATCCATATCAATTTTTGTTTAAAGATCTGCGCAAAGTCTTGATTCTCCTGGTTTAAACAGAGTAAGACCTTTAGAGATTTTGCAGATATATACACAAGTCTACATATATACGCATATATGCATGTATCTCCTTGAAATCAAGAAGTTGGTGGTGAGATGGGGAAGGGTTGGCCTCCTTGCCCAAGGTCTGCAAGTATCCAGTGCGATCCAGGGCAGGAACTTCTGGTTTCCCGACACTCCAACCAGTGCCTTCCGGGTCGCCACTGTTCCCTTCCCGCCAGAATTAACTGCCCTCACAGGGTGTTTGTGCCATTCCGTGTAGTACTGGTATTGTTCAATTCAGAAATCACTTATTAAGGTTTTGATGGTATTAGAAAATAACACTTAGAAATCACTGAGTTATCAGAGACAACCTTCTTATACGTTATTTATCCATTATGACTAAATGTATAAACTCAAGCACGTCTAATATAAGAAACAGCACAGGGAATATAATCCATAATATTCTAAAATTATGCATTGTGTCAGAGGGGTACAAGATTTATTAGGATAAGCACTTAGTAAGTTACATAATGTCTAATCACTGGGTGTACACCTGAAACTAACATAATATTGTATGTCAACTGAAATGGAAAAATTAAAAAATGATTTAAAAGAAAAAAAGAAACATTAAAGAAATTACACAGAATATTTCCCCATTTAATTTTCAGAGATATCTAAAAGAGGGTTGAATAATGATGTTATTACAATTGAAAAGATTTTAAAATGTGACCCTCAGAAAATGTTAACTAATTGCTTCTTTTCTGAAGAATCATTCGCAGTACCAACCTTAAAATTGAATTAATTTATTTTAATTTTTTATCAGATTTCCAAAAAGCATCAAACATGTATATGGGCACCTTAAAAATAATAAGTAAATATAATTATAGCAGTGAATGTTTAAAGTAAAATAATAAATATCTTGAAATAAATAATTCTCTTCACCCACTGGCTCACCTCTATACTCTAAGCAAAATCCTAAGTGAACAGACCTTGTGCCCCTTATGCCCCACAGGTCAACCAGGCTACTCCCCAAAACACAAATTCAAAATGCCCGATTGAGAAATTCCTTTTCAACAACTGAAACTAACTCTTCAAAGTAAAACATCTCATTATAAATTCTTAGTTAGAAGAAATGCCCATTAGAAACATGTTTCAATAGCTTAAGGAAAAAAGTTTATATGAAGACTTGGAATAGTTCTATTTTTACTGAAACCAGTAGAAAAGTTGGTAACCAACCAAAGCATTTCAGCTCCTGTTCCTGGGAACTGGAAAAGGTTCATGACATGTAATTTTAAGGCACACATAACATAGTTCTAGATATTTTGAAAAGAGTGGATCCCTTGGCCTATAATAATCAAAGGGAATGTTATAGTTAATTCATTAATACTTTATCCAAATGATGCTGTTATATATGTCCTGACTCAGCAATTTTTCATCTACTCATAATAACCTAAGTTTCCATATGGCATTCAGTCTCCCTCCATTAATACTATATTTACCAGTTAAGAACACTTAATCTATTTGGTTTATCAGAATGAGCCAGTCACTGGTCAACATTCTTCCATCCCATCCTGAACAATGAGAGTGAATGAATGACTAATCTAGATACACCCATCAGACCAGTTCTTGTCCTCTCTTCCAAGCCCACAGATGCAACATGTAAGAAGATAATACATGCTTTCAAAAGCAATATAAGCACAAATATATTAGAAAATAATACCAAGGTGAAATTAACTTTTTTTCCATCTAAAATTTTAAAAGCCCACATGAACATTTTATCTTTGTCAAATAAACATTTCCAAACATTCTTAAAATATGCACTATAATCACCCAAATTAACACAGTTTAATTCAAAATTTTTAGTAACTCTATAAAACATGTTAATATGTTCATAACTCCAAAGACTCAAAATTTATATTTTGACATAATAAAAATTGTTGTCTTTATGCATATATCATACACATATTTTTTAATGTGCTTTGGAAGCAGAAGAAACTCCAGATTAAGAGTTCTGTGGCAAAGCCCCCAGCGGTTTATCAGTTCAACTAGAAGCTGTGACCATTTAAAACCGAGGTGAACACGGCGGCATGTCCCACCTGACCCTAAAGGTCATGACCGGGGGCTGCAAAGCAAACAGACAGAGGAAATGAAGGCCCTGTTTTCTCATAAGCATAACCAAGCTGAAATTAAAATAGGATAAAGCCTGCAAGACACAAACCTACCAGCCACAATTCCTGGTTTAAAAAAAATAGAAAATTATTAAAATGAAGCAAGAAGAGATAGTAAGAGAGTAAAAACAAGGTTTACTCTGCCCTACCTCAGTCTCAGTGGTCCTTCCCACTTCTGAGTTTGCTTGCTGGTTGAAAAAAGTATCTTGACAGTGTTTCCAAAGGTAGAAGACATCCCTACATTTGGGGAATTCCTACGAATATTTGGAATATTTACCTGTACATACAAATAAACATACTGACTCTATCCATCTCAAGGCTTTTCCCAAGATGCGAAAAGCAGCCTGATAAAACAGCATGCCAATTCAGTTTCTACGGAAGAGGAATACCAATTCTGTAGCAGGTAAAATCTGATGAGAATGTGTATGGCAATTTCTTTAAAATTTCTAGGGAGTCTTACTACCATTGATCTAGTAACTGGATTCCTATATTCTAGCATGTTAAACACATATAGGGTTTACAATGGTAGGACACAGCTCTGAGGGGTGACAGCTGTAGTGTATTACACATCATAAGTGTACTTTCATCAAGCCATCTTCCTAACAAGCAGGCAGACTTACTTATATTGGTCCACTTCCTAAAAGAATATTGTATTTTATTTAAAATGCTGCATGTTTTTCCTCTACCCAGTTACACTTCCCAGTCCCCAGCCGAGAACACAATAGGAAATCAGCACATGTTTATTGATTCAGTGATTAAGTGAATGGATGACTGATGGATGGATGCATGCATGAATGGATGGATTATAACTGTGCTCCCACATATTATGCTCATGTACAGTCATGCATGTGTGGGGTGAAGGAGCAATTGCTTCTTCTTCCATTCCATTAGTCTTTTGAATTGCTCTCTTTTCATTCCTTTTAAGTTATAGGGTGGTCTGTTCTCATTTCAAGTTTCCCTTTGTAATAATATGAATGTCTCTGTAAAAGTTTTTTTAATTTGCCCAGTTTGCTATAACAATTGATTTTAAAAAACATAACAAAAACTAAACCACCATGACATAAACCTCATCACTTTACATTCTATAGTAATACGTTATTCACCTTAATAAAGCAGTTTAAATTTTTTTATCTACTCTTCCTAAGTGTTACACTGTTAATAATATCCCCAGAACCTCCCGTTAAGATCATGGCACCCCTGCCCTGTTTCCTCAGGGTGAGTGCGGCACCATGGGCCTGCCTACGACTGCACGCCTGTTTATTGGCACACACGCATCCTCGAGGACAGGAAAAGGACTGGTGCGTGTGTGTGTGTCCATGTGTGCACTCACTTCCCTGGATTGTTCTCCATGGAAAGTTCCCTCCACTTGGGAAAGGAGCCAAGGAGAGCCCGAGGACTTCCCTGACTCTGAGCCAAGGGTGTGGAAAATGTGCGCACCCCAATCAGCTGGGTGCTTCAAGAGAAGGAGGAGTGGGAAGGAGGAAAGAGGAAGCAGGGAGGAAGAAGGAAGCTGGCAGTAAGTGTTGAAATCTTTTACTTGTGAGAAAATAATCTAGGAACCTAACAATTTTGAAATATTTTAAAGTTTGCAAAGACTTCTCAGGACTAACAAACACATTCTCAAGTGATGCTTCTAAATCCGGTCAAAGCTCTAAGATCGACTGTGGTTTACAGGAACTTGATCCATTAAGGAGAAATCACTGAGGAAAAGCTCAGCCTTTTCTTTCCCTGATGGAGTTTAATTATTTCTTCAAGATTAGTAATAACCCTTAGAATGTTTCCACCCTCTACGCTACTGAAACTTTCTTCAAAAGCCATCCCATAATCCTTACCCTGCAAAATACAGTGGCCCTCTCTTTGATCATAACATTGGGGACGACTTTGTAGCACTTTACACTGTTGAGGATACCTTCCCTAAATATAGAGCTCCCAGCTCAGGATCTGACACACGGAAGACAGTAAGTAAGAGCCCTTCTGTCCATAAAGTTCCTCTCCTCTTAGCACAGGTACTTGCCTCTCTTGGTTTTCCGACAACATTTCTGACAGCTAAAATACTATGGAGTTCTCTACCTGATCTTCAAGGTTGAAGTGTCATCTCGTCTACATGCTACCCCACTTTTCCAGAGTCAGAATTAAGGCCTCTCTTCTTATGTTCTCATAAGCCTTTGCTCTACCCCTGTTATCGCACTGATCATGATTGGCTTTGGATTCTAGTTGACTGAATACATATTTTATACCCCCAACTAAATTTTCAGCTACTTGAGAACAGGGCCATTCTCATTTTTCTCAGTATGCACGTCTAGCCCCAAGCACAGTGTCTTGTACCTGGCTGGTTTTCTATAAATGTTGATTGGATTCAAAGGTTTACTGAAATGGCTGAATGGAATTTTAAATTCCTTCTTGTTTCCCACCCTCAAGTAGCCAATCACATGCCACAGTCTGTAGACAACTTAATGACAGTGTCTCTTCCACCTGTCCCCTCCTTTGTAATCCCATTACAAGCAGCCTAGTTCAGAACCTTATTACCTCCCGTGCAGACTACCCCAATAGTTTCCTAACTTGTCTCCCTCCAAGCTTTTACTTCTGCTTGGTGAGGTGAGATATGTTTCAAAAGTATAATCCAGTCATGTGACTCCTTAGCTCAAACGTGGTAAAGGTTCTTGAATGTCTCACTAGGGGATGTGCTAATTACACATTCAAAGTCCTCTCTACTCCATAGATCTCTTGGTGTTTTTTCTTTCCTCTTCTTTCATGGCTCCTCCTCACTTACCGACGCCGGGTTCCAAACACACCCTGTTACTTTTCATTTCAGTGTGACACCCCTGTTCTCCACCCCACCTCTTTGCCTATATGGTTTCATGCTCTCCACCTGTCAAAACCTTGCCCATCTTTAAAGACTCCCTCAGGAAACACTTTCTGACCCCAAGTTTTTCCTCCACATTATCATAAGAAAATATATATGATTCCTTTCTCTGAATTTGCAGCACATTTTATTTATACCTTTCTCAGGGTGCTACCTAGGCTTCTTACATCCAAGTTCAGCATATACTAGTATTATCTCTCTTTTAGGTTTATAGGCAACTTGAAGGCTAAAACGCAGACTTACTCATCACTGTATCGCTCTAACCACCAGAACTCTAAATTTCATATGGCAGAAATGCCATAAATATTCATTGAATTTAATCGAACTAAAGCTTTTACAAATAGCCGAAAAGCTCAGGTTCCCTGTAAGAAGGATGAGGGCTCAAGCCAACTTAGTGTTGGCATTTGTGATGATTGGTATTCTCAAAATTTCCACTTAAGGCTGATGACAGAATCAAGCTCTGCTACAGTCAATGAATAATTTATTTGTGCACAAAACATTCTGTTAATGGAAATCTTTTTATGGCTCAAGAACTGAAATATATTTACTGCCCTATAGTTATTAAATGTTTGCTTTAATCATTAATACACAGAGTAGGGGCAAATGACAATTACCATTATATGCTCTTAAACTGCATTAATCAAGACCACCTCTTCTAAACTCCAAAACTTCTCAGTGGACAGAAGAGGGGGAGGAGGTTACACTAAGTAAGACCTGCCAACTCACTGCCACCACCAAGTCTGAGAACCGAAGGATTCCGTTGTTAGAAACACCACCAAATGAGGAAACAGCTTTAGATTCGAACAACTTACACATTTTTTCAGCTTTAGTGCTCAAGGAAAATCGCCCTGCTTCCCTCGAACTGGATTGCCTCAGCTGAAAACTACAGCAAAGGAGAAGTGCGTGTGCTTGCGCATTCCCTAGGTTCCCAAGCCTGCCAAAAAATGATGCTGTGCTGTGCTATTTCAGCAAGTTGTGACATGACAATGGCCATGCTCCTCAAAAGGAAAAGAGAGTTCTTTTGCCCGTATGTTTTTCTTCTAGGAGGCCGAAGGCACACTTCTGGCTGCTGCGAGCACTCTGACAAGTGCGCATGTTCCTGAGGAGGTGACTTTGAGGGGCGTTGGCAGGAGTGAAGTTGTGAAAACCTAAAACCATCCTAAGCTCTTGGGAAATATTTAAGGAGCTGGAAAAAGAGCAAGAAGAGGAAGAAGATTCACGTCTTCCAGTGAATTCCTGTTTCCAATGATACACCCTCTTGAAAAAATGAGAAGTCAAGTGCGTGCTTTTCATCTGCTTTTATCTCCAACTCAAGTGGTACACAATCACATTCATCCGCCTACTACCCCAACCAGCTTCTTCTCCCTGTGTCCCTTTTCCTGTAAAGTGATATTCAAACTCCCAGGCTCAAAGCCTGGCGTCATCACTGACAGTGTCCCCCAAGGGGCACATGTGCACACACACACCCCTACTCTACCCAATCAGGCAGTCCTGCATTACCTTTCTGCCCACTCCCCCCTCCTATTGTCTGCTTCCTCATTCTCCATTGTCACCACTCTAACTCAGGCCCTCCACACCTGCCTGATTGCCCACAGCCTCAAATCAGGGGATCAGGAGGTTCTCTCCACCCACCTGGCAACTTCCAAAGGACAAGTCTAGGCTCTGTACCCTCGGGTATATGGAAACCAGGGACAATTATCAGAGGCAGTGAGCTGTGGAACTATCAGGAGAATCTTGAGGAAAAGAATTTGAGCTGCAAGTAGCCACAAGGGCACCATGATGCAAAACCTGAGACGTGAGGAATGAAGGAAGAGACTGGAAGAAGTCAAGTCAGAAAGCATTCCCTAAACCTGGGATGCAAATGTTCCCTGAAGTTTTCTAAACAGGGCTTTCATCTCTGATGTAAGTGTGGGAGGAGAGGTAAAGGGCACAACAGGAGGTGACAGCTCTTGTGTGAATTAATGTGAGTGCCTCCTAAATGTCTTCTGTGCCTTCAGGAACTCTCGCGCCCACTCACCCCACCCTCACCTCCACCCCCACGCCATTCAACACAACCTGGCAGGATCCATATTCCGCCAGTGCAGCTCTGATTACATCACTCTGCTGCTCAAAAACTGTCAGGGGCTTCCCACTACTGCAGGCCAGATTAAACGCGTAGCCTCAGCTGCAGCTCCGCATGCAGCTCCCAGGAAGCCTTCACATCCACAGGCCACAGCTTCCTTTTTCTCATTAAATCTCATCGGAGGTCAATCGCTTTTGTCCCCACGGTCAAGATAAAGACAGTGAAACATGTTTGTAAGTGAAATGTGGGAATTTTTGTTTTGTTTTGGTTAGAGAGGAAGGGGTTGTTGTTATTTCACTGTAAGAAGGATTTTTGCATTCAAAAAGAACCCTAAAAAAGCACATAAATTTGTCCTTATGGCTCTGTTCTGGATATTTAATAAGTACCAGACTTGCTGATTCATCTCACTAATATGATTAAAATTAAATCTGTGCCCAGATATCAATTTGCAGTCCCCAAATAAATTGTAAAAGAAAACACACAACCAAATATTTCTATTAAATTTAACAAATATTTATTGAACAGTTACTCCTTTTCCAATCACCATTTTCAAGGTTGAAGAGGACACCAATAGAAGGAAGACAGGGCCTTTGCCTGCGAGCTGTCACCATGCAGCGTGGGAGAGAAGACCTCCCAAAAGTCACTTACTACAAAGCAGGGGCACAGATATAAGCACAAGGAACGACACGGGAGAAACGTCAAGGGTTAAAATGACTGGGAGAGAAAAAGAGATAAAACATGAAGATCTCTAAGTGGGTGATTTTGTCCAATTCCCAATTTAGTCATTGATGATGAAACCTATAATTGCCAAGGGAATCAGAATCCCAAAGACCAGTCTTGATCTATAAAGCTGTTGCTTGGAGTTCGAGATTCTCAGAACAGGGGAGTGATTGGGTGAACATAAGAGTTTATATGACCAAGGAAGGTGAAGGTGTGCTGCGTCCAAAATTCCCTGAATTAATGAGCTGTGACTCTTCCCCCAAACTCCAATACGGCTTCTATTTCCTTATATGATTCATGCTAAAGAGCATATAGTGACCACATCAACAAAATTCCGATTTGAACATTGCCAGCCAACTAGACCAGTGATCTGGCAGTGAATGGCATACTGTCTGAAGTTAGGAAAACAGAATTCTGGTTTTATGACTCACTGATACTGTAACTTTGAGCAAATCATTGAGTTGTAACCCCACTAGCCTCTGTTTCTTCATACACGAGACAAAATGTGAGTCATACCTGTATAGTATCTACTGCCTTTAGTGAGATACTGTCACATCGGAGCCATTTGAAAACTGCAAAGCATTACCCAAATTTCAGGTCATCACAGAAAGAAGCATGATTACTAACTTGCACCGTGTAGGTTTTGTGTGGCGAGAAAAAGATGAGAGGTTCCTCCACACAGTCGTCCTACACTGCATGCGGATGTGAGGAGACAGGAAGAATGACAGGAGGGAATCCTATGAAATGACACAAAAGCGACCCACAGTCAGGGTTTCAGACGGCTACAGAATGCTCGTGGAGCAAAATGCGTTTAGCTAGTACCACCGGTTTCATTAATGCCTGCTGACTGCATGATGAATCTGCGAATGGGTAAAGTATAAAATGTATGAGGGAATCAAGGTACAGCCGAGTGACATGCTTGAAAACAAAGCAGAAAGAGTCAAGTTTTATAGCAGAAGGTAAGAAAAAAAATTGGGAGAAATAAACACATGTGCCTAACAGCAAGGTGTTCCACTCACTGAGGCTGTAATGGAAAAACAGACGGCTGTCCTTGTAAGTGGACCGTAAGCGTCCACACATTTCACATCAGTTTGGTAATAATCGGAAATGCTGCCACACTCCTAAGTCACCTCAAAATACAGAAGGCCCAAAGAGAAGAGCTATAAACATCTGGAAAGCTATAACAATGACCCTACATAAAAGGAAATATTTTGAAGGCCACAGCACCTCGCAGCTTACAAGGTGTACTCTGTATTATGCGTCACAGCAGGAAAAGGTGTATCAAACCATAGAGAACAGACGGCAGATCTTATCTGCAAACTTACCAAATCTTTATAAGACCTGCTACAATTGCCCAAGTAGAAAGAATTAAAGGTTTTCTATTTTCCATATTGGTATAAGTAATGACCCCCCAAAAAACCCAAACAAACATAAAAAGGCAGATAACAGCAGAGAAAGGAACAGATGGAGGGATGGACAATGCATTTGGGACATCACAAAATACAGCAATCTCCACAGAAAATAAAGGATTTCAGATATCTTAATTTAAAGTGAGATTTCAATAACTTCTCATTCCAAAAATTACTGTCATAAGTATGTAATTCTCAACGAAGTAATTACTGTTCCGAAATCCTATTCCTCAAATGAATATGGGTTTTTAATTCTTACTTTTAAACAATTAAGCAGCTACAGCACAGAACTTGACTCTGTGGAACATGCCCAATGGAAGTTAATAGTTTTCACCTTCCCTCTTCCCTTTTCTCAGCTTAAAGAAGAAATACCACTTACATAATTCTTCAATAATTACCTCCAATGCAATGAGGGCATATAAATCTGTGTAGGTAGCTAAAAGTTCACAGTTCAGCTAATATTACCTTAAAACAGGACTAAGGTCAAGGCAAGTCAAAGTACTGGTGACTTGAAGGGAAATGGCAGAATATGAAAGGCCGTGTTATTTTATAGATAAAACAATCTGCACTTACTACCTTTAAAAACAAGTACCATAAAAGGAAGAGTAATCTAATGGTGAGGCTCTTCCTTCTTGCAAACTGTTTTCTATTTACCACAAATTTGGAATGGGGAAAACTGGACGCAGTTTTAAAATTTATGATTTAAAAAAAATCCTCATTTGGGCTAACGGACAAGGCCCGGCGAACAGACACATCCCCAAAGGCCTGCTGACTGTGCAAGGCATGCACAGCATGAGAAGCGCTTACCAATTTCATGTGAAATGTTTCCTTACCCAAATAAGTATTTGGCTTCACTGAGAAAATGTACTCATCTCTCTGGGTTATGTCCACGATGACAGGCTAAAGAATTAGTCACACGGTTAATAAAATATAATTACGGTCACGTTTAAACAATGATTGTGACCATTACCACTATTAATCACTACCATCACCATCCCTACTGGTTACTGAGTCCCTCCTGCCTTCCAGGAACTTAACCCTCATACAATCTTATGAATTAAGTAGCGTCCTAATTTAATTCAAAGAAAGAATTACTTTAAAACACAGAGACCCCAAGGGCGGACTTCACCAAAGGCCTGCAGAACTCCCAGTGCCATAAGCAAGGAGGAGGCCAGCTGCACTCAGTGTCCGGGCCGTGTCCGTCCTCAGGAGGCACGAACAGAACAGTCTCCTAAACATAATTTAAACGAGGTCCTGCCAACCAAACTTTAAGTGCAACACAGTAGGGTACTTCGGGAATAACTGGAAAAGCCAGCCTTGTGAGCAGATGGAAAATAAAATGTGGCAGACAAAGCCATCTAAGTTGGTGGCTCAGAGTATTAATTTTCATCTTTGAACATCTAATATAGCTATTGAAGAAATTAAGGCTTTGCTTTTGAAACTCTTTTTAACATTTCTCTTCCTGATGGGTTTTTCATCTAACTGCCTCATGTCCCTTTAATTATCCACAAAAGTGTCCGAATGGCACCACGTGCCCATAGCAATGGAAATTATTGGTCACAAATGAATCTGTGACCCAAGGGTCACGAACCTTACAGGTAAAATGAGAAGATACCTGGGGTTTCCACACTCGGTTTTTCTACACTCACTGAATGCTCAAAGGCTATACTAACAAATCAAGTTCCAGGGCAATAGCTACAAGGGAGATTATTTTAGACAAAATGAAGGCAGTTGTCGTCGCCATTGTATAAACAATGCAACGGTCTCCCTGAAAACCACCTGACCTCATCTTGTCTTAGTATGTCCACAGGCAAAGCAGATACTATTAGTTCAGTTTCGAAGTGGCTCCCCACATGATTAGACACTTTCTTATTCAATATATTGCATCAGGTTTTGAAATAGCTCTAGTTTAATTCAGAGGAAAATCAAGCTGCACAATTTAGAAATGTGAATAAAATTTAGTATTTCAGAAGCTCAAATCCTGTGATTTAGGAATACAATTATTTTTTTTCCCAAATTTTCTGTTACTTTGAAAAGGGTTAATGAAAACATGAGTTTGCCTGAATTTTTAAAAAATTACCAAACCTTAAAATCAGTGTCATTTAGACTTCTGATGCCAAAAATCTGTTTGACAGAGCAGGTTTCACTGAACTGACATTTTCACAGTAGCCAAAGTCCTGTTCCCACTCAATGCTGTCTTGGCAGCACCAATAATTTTCTGAAAGCCTAAACTCCTCCTGGTTCACAGTTTTCTACCTCAAGAGCTTTCTGCAGAAACAATGCAGTAAGCAGGTGGAATTGAGACAGTCCTATTCCTATCACAGAAACAAAGATTTCTGTAAAATGTTAATGGTTTAAAATAAAAAGAATTTCCGACTTACTCCTTTTACCATAGATTTGACTCTGATACAATACAGCACAATTACACAGCAACATCTCACTATATGTGAAATCTGATGGTTTCACATTACCTCAAGTATTAAAAGCAAATAATCATGCAAAGAGTAAACAGAAAGATCTGGTTCCAAGCTATAAATGACAACATTTTCTAATCTCATCCTTCGAATCAGGAAGTTTCCAGAAATACAGAGAAACTTAAAAACATGTTGATTTAGACAGCATCCCAGACTTCTTTCACAGGTTTGGAGGGCCTCAAATTATTACTGTCAAATTTCTATATAAAGCTTAATATTTTGTTTGAGAGATCCTTCCAATAATTCTGAAATCAAACCACATAGAAAACACTTGATTCAACTTACCCAACTGCTGAATGTTAAAAAATTGGTAAGAGTGTTCCAATCAAATCAATTCACTTAATTTTTCAAGTAGATCTGATTACTATCGTCTTTCAAAAAAAATCAAAGGCTCCACCTAATGAGGAAAGAAAAACAACAACAACAAAAAATAGTGTTTAAATCAGAGCAGCATTATTATGATTTGTACATTAGTAACACAGAAATCAAATCAAATCATTGTTGTAGCTTCTCCCAGTTACTATGCTACTTAAAACTATAAAACAACAAAAGCATCTGCCCACTAAATTAAATTTTCCAGTTT
This sequence comes from Desmodus rotundus, assembly GCF_022682495.2. NCBI lineage: Eukaryota > Metazoa > Chordata > Mammalia > Chiroptera > Phyllostomidae > Desmodus > Desmodus rotundus. The sequence goes on from NC_071397.1 coordinate 86,472,806, forward strand.
GGGGTAAAATGAATGTTCAAGCATAGAAAAAAACAATAAAACAGCACAACAGAGTGAGAGCAGAAGAGTTTATTTTCAGTACTGATTGGTACACGGAAACTAGGACAATATAATGTCAGTTAGGATACATAAAATCAGGCGTGAGGGAAGGATGCAGCTGACTGTTTTGGAATTCGACTGGTTGATTCTTATTAGTTTATTAATGCAATAAAAATGGGTAAGTTGCAGTTCCTTACAGCTGTTAAGGTCTATGAACTAATACCCAGATACATCATTTGGAGAGAACCCACTAACATGGACTTTGAAATCATTCTTAAAATGTTACACCTTGTCTCTCACAGAAAGAGCTTACTAAAGGCCCATAAACCACTTAATTATGATTTATAAGCCTTATCAGGTAATTTTATGCATTTTACTAGTAGAAGCACTCTTTTCTGAAGCCCAAATAGGAAATTATTATCTAAGCTCCACAAGAAAGGCTGAGAGAAAGCAAGCTCCACCTCAACTGGTGAGACCCTAAAACAAACTGGAATGCTGGGGGGTTGACCAGAAGAATGAGACAGAAAAGAATTGGATGGCTTCCAGCTACCGTATTTTGCCATGTATAATGCGCCCCCGTTATAATATGCACCTATGCTTTGTGTGTGTTGTACACAGCAAAATACAGTACTCCTGAACCAGGTTCCCCCAGGGCGGAGTTAGTATGTTTTGAAGTCCCAGAAACGTGAAACACAACTACATCCAAACGAAAGTACAAAAACCTATTCCAACACCATAAATACATGATTTTTTAGTATACAATTTGAAATCAGCCACATACTGTCACTCCCCCAATCCTACTACATATGCCAGAAAAATCCACTGGATTTTTATCTCAGTTAAAAAAGACAGGTTGAAATAGATCTGCTATCCACTCTTGGAAGGGAGATGCTCAAACACAAAACTAAACAAAATTATTCCTAACAATGAAGACAAACAGCAACACTTGTACAAACCAAACAGAAATCCAGAGTGGTCATGGGAACCAGGTTTCCACTTCTAAGACAACCTATGTCTAGATTCTTGTCTGACGGCTGTTCAAGAAATAGTTACCTAGGAAACTCATTTGTATATGGTCTCAAAAGATATATTCACTGATATTCTTTATTATTATTTTATGGTTCTTGCCATAAATATGACAAGACAAATGTCAAATGGTTTGGTTATTTTAAAGTATCCTCTCTCAACAAATATAGGCACCTAAACAATGAACTGCAAAATAATACAAACTGACATAGTCATTTTTCACATTGGAACATCTAAAGCTGTGAAAATAATTTTTTATTTTTCCAGGTCTTTCATGAAAGAATTAGGAAGCCTCCTTTCAAATAATATTTGGTAGCTATGTTCATAATATCATCTCTGACTTTTTTCCATGATAGGTTTGTGGTATTATGCTATTTACCAACTTATGTTTATGTAAGTCACTTTCCAAGAAAAAGTACTGGGGTTTCTTCTCATGGTGCAGAATGAACTTGAAGATTCTTAAGAATCTTTTCTCACTAAAGTGAACCCTTGTGAATTTTGGGGGAGACAGTAAATTGGTACAGCCGCTATGGATAACAATATGGAATTTCCTCAAAAAATTAAAAATTAGAACTATCATATGACCCAGCAAATATACTTCTGGGTATTTGTCTAAAAAACCTAAAGCATTAATTTGAAAAGATATATGCACCCCAGTCTTCACTGCAGTATGATTTACAATAGCCAAAATATGAAAGCGGACTAGGTATCCATTAGTAGGTGAGTAAAGAAAGAAGATATGATATACGCACAATGGAATATTACTCAGACATAAAAAAGAATGAAATCTTGCCATTTGCAACAACACGGATGAAACTTGAGGGCATCATGCTAAGTGAAATAAGTCAGACAGAGAAAGACAAATGCTATATGATTTCATTTACGTGTAGACTCTAAAATACAAAATAAACAAACAAAACAGGAACAAACTCATAGATACAGAGAACGAGAACAAACCGATAGTCGCCAGAGGGGAGGGTGGTTAGGGGAATGGGCAAAAAAGGTGAAAGGGATTAAGAAGTACAAACTTCCAGTTATAAATATAGTCATGGGAATGTAAAGTGCAGCTTCGGGAGCATAATAACATTGTAATAACCATGTATGGTGTCAGATGGGTACTAGACTTATCGTGGTAATCACTTTGTAAGGTATACAAATGTTCAATCACCATGTTGTACATTTGAAACAAATATAATACTGTACGCCGACTAGAATGAAAAACTAAGTTTTAAAACATTCTTTCACACTAATTTTTCAATGTATAATATGAAATTGACCAGTACAAAAGTATACCTCCACCATTCCTCTTTCTGTCTCTGTTTATTTCTTAGGTTAAGTACGATTTTCTTAAAATATGTAGTTCTTGCTTCATAAGAGGACTTAAATTACTTGAGCATGGCCAGTCATTACGCGAGTATTTTAAAAGGTTGTTCACCTAAAACATAGCAAAGATGCTCTAGTTTCAGTCTAACTATGGTTATCTGAGAGGCCAGTGATTTCAAATTACCTAGAAATTTTTCAGTGGTGATACAGCACCTTATATCACACTTCAAATGCAGGAAGTACAAAATATATTAGTCTCCTGTTTGGCTGATCCCATTAAATGACTGCCCCCAATTAGCCCAGAAGATACAGATCAGTTGCTTGTTGAACAGGTAAGCCTCGTGTACAAACAGCAATACAACATTCTTTAGAAATGTTCATTTACTTAGATGTGAACAGTAACAGCTGAGAGATGATCACAGGTTCCTTTCAATTTTTACAGGACCCAGCACTGCAACCCCTAAAATAATTTTATAACCTGATTAAAGCGTTTGAGTCTAAACCTCCTTACCTTCCATTTATTTTCATTGCCTGCCTCACCACACTGAGAAACCAAACCAAACCAAACCAAACCCCACCTCAGTCAGTGGTATTTTGGCTCCTTAAGAAAATCTAAGCGCCTGTATTTTGCTGTGTATAATGTGCACCCACATTTTTGGCCCAAACTTCCAGGCAAAAATTATTTTGTTTTAATTTTTTAACTAAATTTTTTGTTTATTTATTTTTAGAAACAATAGTGATTATCATATCCCAGGGTATTATTTTGCATATGGATTTCGTTATTGCTTTCTAGAGTTACACTTTTAACACACAAGCACTAATAAAAGAATTAAAAACATATAGGTATGTAATTAGTATTACCCATGTATAATGCGCATCCTTATTTTTCCCTCAAAAATGTGGGCAAAAAGTGCGCATTATACACAGCAAAATATGGTATATCTGAACTTTGTATTTCAGTCAGTTACACGGTGTGAACAATGAGTAATTTATCATTAGGTAATATTTGATAATGTTGTCAACAATGGGTCTGTTTCAGTTATTTGCGCACAATAAATCAGATGTGCCTACGATGACAGACTTCAGTAGCTTTCTCTAGCTGAATGGTTCACCCCCTGCAGTACCCAGGAGCCATGCTTCCTGCATCGAATTGGACACACCAGAGCACTTCAGCTACGTGCACTGTTGTGACAGTGAACACAGGAAATCGGCTCTTCAGGAGCACATTACGGCAGCAAATTTTAACGTCTTTACAGCCCGGGACTCATCCTTAGTGACCGCCAAATACTCTCCTTTTATTGACGAGGACACTGGGGCCTAGTAGGTCAGTCACTTGCCCAGCATCAGGCAACTGGAAGACAGGTTTCCTATCATAGCACTATTTTCCCCTTTACATCACAGAGCGTCTCTGTCTCCTGTAGGCAAAAGCTCAGTTATATTTGGCAGGAGTTTACTGAGCACCAAGGATGTTACAGATGCTTCTCAGTTTAAAATGGGAAAGAAATTAAGTGCAAAGTGAACGAGAACAGACCCACAAATACTACAGGCTCCATAACATCCTCTTCATCATGGTTATAATCAACTCTCTTATTTGAAAAACAAGTAAAAAAAACTGGCCAGGGAGAATAAGGAGACTGAAAATACCTTGAGACTTACACATCCAAGATGTGGCATATTTTGGCAGAACTACATGATAACATTTGGAAAGCAATATTAATGGCCAGAGTTAGTACAGCTGTCTTACTTAGTAATTTATATTAATCATCCTTATAAATACATAACAACATTGAAGACATTTTTCAACAAGAAAAACACCCTTATTCCCACCACCTAATCACAATTATTTTCACTTTTTAAAATTTTAATCTAGTATTTATTCACCTGTAAGTAAGCATATTTTCACATAGATGCTCTTCTAATACACATATAATTTTGCATCCTCATTTTTTATTGAACATTTCATGAAAACATTCTATACTCCCATGTAATTTACATAGTTCTCTTTTTACTGGCCATATAATATTCCACAGATTTAGCGTGCTTAGTCTTTTCCTTAATCATTCCTATATGTGAGAACATTTCAGATGTTTTCATTTAATTTTAACGCTAGGGATATGGTTTTTTCCTTAAAACATTAAGAGAAATATACTCAATATATCAGATGGTATAAATATTTATTGACTTCAAATTTATAGCTAAATTAATGTCAAGAGATTGAAATTACCTATAAAGCCACCAGTGATATACAAGCATTCTACTTTCACCAAACTTCCTCACATTGTATGTGACTAAATTGTGGGTGATTTATTTCATGTAAAATGGTATTCCAGGGTTGCTTTTTTATTTTAGTGGTAACCATAATTACACTCCTATTTTAAAATAAATTTGACTTTCATCTTTAGTGAAATTATCTATTCATATAATTTGACTACACTTAGGTTCTATTTTTTTCTAATGAACTTAAATGGGCTTTTAATATGATGCATATATTGATTTTTCTACAAATTGTTCTGTAAGTGTATTTTTAGACATTTAACCATTTATCTGGCATGTATTTGGATCCACAGTGTGAGGTACATATTTAAATATTTCAGACAAATCCCAAGTTACCCACAATTCTATTTACTAACCATACTACATAATGTTATAACACTTTATGTGTGTATGGTATTGTAATGGGCCCGTTTCTGGATTCTCCACGACATCACATTGGTCTACGTATTTAAAATGGAATGTTCATTCGGGCAGTATGATGTGACTGGCATTGTTTGGCGCAGTTTTCAGCAGTTTAATCACAACTGTTTTATGGTATGTTTGAATCCTCGGTGAGGCTAGCTTCGATATCTTATTCCCTTTTTTCAAATATTCCTCATTATTGGGTTGTCCAAAAAGTCTGTTACATTCTTTTCCCAAAAATACAAAGCACGTTTTTCATTTGCACCACTATCTTTATTGATTTGGATATTTTGAGTATGTCAGCTACCTCCCTCTATTGGCTTCTAGTGGGTGGAGGCCAGGGGTGCTGCTAAACATCTTCCATGCATAAGGCAGCCCCACAGCAAAGAATTATTTGGCCAAAATGTCAATAGTACCAAGAAAATTTGCAAACCACTTTTGACAGTTTCAATCAGTCATAACACCTCCTATACACTACACAAGTCTTTTTGCATTTCAGTTGCATCTTTACCTTTCTTGAAATAATAGAGCATAGTATGTCAAAAATGTGGCATATTTTCTTCCATCTTCAATACTAAAATGACTATACAAAAGTTCACCAATTTTGATAAGTTTTTTAAAAAATTCATGCTGATATGACAGCTGTGACAATACAATCTTACAAAATTGTTTCAAATGAAGTTAAAGACAACTAAGCACTACTAGACCCATCTTATGGAAAAAACTAAACGAACTTTTGGCCAAGCCAGTATTTCTTTGTGTTCATATCCATGCTCATGAAATTCTCATGCATTTCCCCCAAATTATATTATTTGATTAAGTGTTTTATTTGCTGTCCACATTCAGTCATACCCCTCAAAAGTTCTCATTGGGAGTCTGAATGAAATTGTGCTGATCCCACATATAAGCATCTTGTCAATGCTGTGTTTTCCCATGTTAAAAAACGTAGTATATTATAATGCATCTCTACATGTATCACATTTTAACTGTTTGATAAACATTTACATTCTACAAGCTCTTGGTTGTGTGTCTTTCCTCATGTCCATTTAATTTGCTTAAAAATACTTCATTCCTCAAGTCCAGCAACTAAAGTGTGTTAATTCCTCACAAGGGCCCCTGAATCCTTTACATGTAGGTGAACAATGATGAGACAGAAGACAAGTATTTTAAGTCCTGTCTAAAATAAAACATCTCAATTGCCTCAACAAAAGTGAAATTAAACTATGTAAATGGCACAACCACAAAATAATATCCCATGCAACCAGTTCATTTTTCTTAGTATATTTACAAGACGAATCCTGAGTTCATTGAAAATACAGCTAAATGGCTGAGGTTACCTACCAGCCTCCCCCCATCCCTCCATCCCAACCAGTGTCTCTTATTTCTGTTATCTTCGAAGTGGGTTTGGACTCAAAGAAATAGAAAAACTAACAGGGAAATGTTAATTACTAAAAATTATAACCGTGCTGTAAACTGCAATTTGACTGAGACTAGTCTGCATATTGTTGTACATGTTAGTTACATCCACATGTTATCTTCCTTGATTTAAAAATCCTAGGTACCCTCAAGGAATCTTATCTTCTACAAAACCTGTGCTGTACAGGAAGAATTCCGGAAACCGCAGTGAAAGGGGAAGACAAACAGAAGGAATGGGGAGGGGCAGGAGTAGCAGTGCAGCGTTGGGCAAATGAGGACAAAAGCTGTTTTCCACCCACACTTTGGAAGTCACACTGTGTGCGAAGTTGAGTGAAAGCATGAGTGATGTGCTTCTCCACTTTCCCGAAGAAAGAAACGCAGAAGAAATGTGGCAAATATTTAATCTAAGCCTTGTTTCCTGAAAATCTGCAAGTTGCCCACAAATTTTCTTTCCCAGAGTTCAAAATAGCAAGCCGAGTGGGTGTAAGCACTTCAAGTGAAAAAAGAAAAAAGGTAACTAAGGAAAAGGAAATCATACTTTTTGCACCTCGTGTTGAGAATGTTAAGAAGCCTTTAGAGGGATTTTAACGATCTTGGATCTGGTGGTTGTATTGAGTCAGAATAACAACACAGTCCTGATGATTTCAACGAGGCCCTCTGGCCACTTTCAAACCTTTCCTTAGCTTTTTTTATGTAGGACTAAATTTACAACCTCACTGTTATAGTTACAGTTGCAGGTTCCCTAAGCTACAGCAGATCCCTAAGTCACTACAGTACAGCACCAGCATAGAGGGGAGCATCATGGGGTCTCTACCTCTCCCAGGAAAAGAGACTTCCTCAACAGGGCTATGAACACTTCGCATATGAGTGACCAGAAGAGCTTGTTAAAATGTGGATTATGATTCTGCATGTATGGTTTGGGGTCCAGGCTGTTAAAGCTCCCAGGCGATGCTGATGCATTGGTCTGAAGTCCACATTTTAGGAAGCAAGGCTGTAGTCTGTACAAATGGTTTACTAAGGGCCAGACAACAGAAATGACGACCCACCAATGAAGACTTTTGCAAGGTACCTAATACTGCGCTAGTTGTTATCAGAGATGAGCCAACACAAAAATTATTTTAAAAATTTAAGTGTGAAATGCTAAACTGTGTGGTAATGATTCTAACTATACCAGGAACTGGGAACAGGAAGTGTTCAGTGGGGGATGACTTCATAGACGTCAGACTAGATCAGACCCCAGGCTGTGGGGAATGTGAGCAGGGGCCAGAAAAGGCAGTTCTAGAAGGGAGTGCCTGGGTTCCAGTGAGAGAAAACGACAGTGCACTTGCTTTGTGGTTGTAGATATCATGTGAAACTTTCAACCAGAAGTCACTTTTAACCAGGCGAAGGAAAGTTCCGACCTCGGTTAATGCTTGTAGGTTTGGGAGTTATAATGCTGTTATAATGCTCCAGGTCACTAAAGGAATGGGTAATCTTGCCTCAGTCTTATGCAAATTTTCCCCATTGACAACAACAGCCTACTTTAGTGACGTTTTAGGTATAAGCCTGGTAGCACAGAATTACCTTATTTGGGTTTTAGGCATATATATATATATATACACACACACACACATATATATATGTGTATATATATATATGCCTAAAATATATATGCCTTTGATAAACATGTCTTTAATGATTAAGAATTTTAATAGCAAAAGACTATGACTTTTCACTACAATAGAATTAATAATCTTCCGTTAAGTGTTTTAATTTTACTTTTATAATAAAAACAAACATTTTTGTGTCCTATAAGATACTTTTGGATGGCACACACCTACACAACACCCTTGGCTCTGACATTTTTCTTCCCTTTCCTCCCACACTGGCTGACAATGGGAAGAAAACACATTCAGAAACAGAATGAAATTATTAATGAATTATGCCCTAGATTTTTAAGAATCTCTTTAATTTTTCCTGTCAATTAACAATGTATTGGATATATTGCCCAGTGGACTCAACAGAAACAAAACAGGATTGCCAAGGTCAACATAAATATGAAAATTCAGTCTCCAAACTTCTTTTACTGAAGAAAATTACAGGGAGAGGAGGGTACCTGGACGCGGCAGGAGGGAAGGAACACATTTGAAAGAGAAATAGCACACTGTAGCACTCCCAGCTCAGGTCAACAACTCACTGAGCTCCAGTATCATCTGCAGAACTAGCAACTTCACAGCCTATTGTACGTAATAAGAAATGAGAGATGGAATTCCTGCAAATATTACACTGCACATTAGTGTTAAGTGCCATGACTATCGGCTACTGTCCCGTCCACAGTCCTATCCTACAGGAATTACCAGTGTTTGCTGGAAGACAGAATTGCAGCAGCAGATTATGGCAAACCTCTGCAGTTTCAAAGCATCTAGACTTGCACGTTATAAGATACCTGCATCACTCAGTAGAGCTGTGTTAAATAAGGCCCTAGTATTCAGGCCCCACCCATGGAGTTACCTACTCCCCCAGGAGATTACCCACATGAACACAGCTCCGACTCATTAATGACAAGAAAAAGATACAATATGAGGATGCTCAATTGTTACCCATGAATGGTTGCAAAGCACTAAATAGAGCGCAAACAGGCATGCCTTAAAAAGACTGGTAGAGTTTGTCTTCTATAAATCTCTTCCCCTTTCTATTCTGAACCCTTTCAGGTGACCTCCCCTAACTAGGTCATAAGATCCTGCAGGCTGTACTCCCTAGTCAACTGCAAAAAAGGTCTTTTTCATGCTAGACTGACAAAAATGTAATGTGTGCTCATTAGAGAATTTACTTTATGGAACTAAACAAACAAACAAACAAATAAAAAACCTTTGGACATTATAAAACTTACTATGAAGAAAGTACAGTTGGGGATTGGATTTTACTAGAATAAACTCCCCATCTGGGAGCTATGCCACTACTAAGCCTATTAAGGTACAGTGCAAGGTACTATGCCATCTAAACTAGAACAAGATTCGGTCTGCTTTCCGTCTGCTGAGACAATCTGAATTACACTGGCCCTTCTGAAGACAGCTCATCAATGAGAACCGCCCCCACCCCCATCCTGGCCTGCGTATACCTTTCAGTTAAGTATGAGGCACAGTCACATTTCTGTCTTTCCCAGTATTTATCATTATAATCTTCTGTGTTTATGTGTCCACCTGCTTTCAGAATTACCTACAGATATTACCAGAAGTTGTAAGAGTTAAATTTGCAACAGCACAGACGTCTAACTACAAGTCTGGAACGGCGGCGGAGATAGGCTCAGTTAAGAAAGGTTTCTGAGCCAGAATTATTTTCCTCGCTGCCCAGACTGCCAGGCCTAGATCAAATGAAGGTCGATGCAAGGTCCCCAGAGGAAGCTGTTCCGCTCGCCGGGTCGGTTCCCCTGAGCCCCGCCAAGAAGGCCCTGCAGACTGACAGCTGACTGGACAGAGTTGACGTCTCCCCCCAGGCGGACAGGCCCTCCCCTGGAGGGCAGGAACCGAAAGTCGGCAGAGCAGAGCTGAGCAGCTGCAGGCAGCCACTTGTGGCTGACACCAAGGCTGGCTCCCTCTGCCACCGAGTGTCAGAAACCTCTGACCATGACTCGGGCTGTCAAAATGTATAGTGCGAGACAGGACATCCCTCCTGGCACTCGGGTGGGTGAAGCCTAGGCCAGGGCAACAACAGCCTGGCCCGAGGACAGCCTGCTCCTCACATCAAAGCCGGCGGCCCTGGGAGGCTGGCCAGCCGCCAAAGACGCAGGGAGCAGCAGGGGAGTGTGTTGCCTTAGGACAATAGCAAACTGGGATGTGGAAGAGTCTGTGAATTCCAAGCACTGGGGAGGTCTGCTCAGAGATTTCACCCTCTCCTGTCAGGACTCTGATTTAATTTCCTTTGAAGGAGAGGGAAAAAAGCATTAAAAAAAGAAAAGAAAAGAATATACATTCCCAAACCTTCTGTCTGCAAAAGCAGACACCACAATGCAAGTTACTGCCCTCTGGCCCTTATCCGCTCACGGCCACCATCAAAAACAATAGAACTAAGTGAGATGTGACACTCTTTGTTCATCTTAACAGGGCATCGAGTCTAAGGGGTAATTAAGAGCATTTAAATGCAAACTTAGCACTGTTCCATTGCTAATACCCTCCCAGATATTTCTCATCAATCCTGTTTAATTAGAGAAGCATCGCACGTTAATTACAACCTGACAGTTTGTTTATTTGACAGGACAGAGTATACAGTCCCATTCCGGGCAACCAGAACGTGAGGTGAGGCATCAAACTCTCACTCTCCATGATGACTCAGCTCTCAGACATACTTAAGAGGTTCTACCCTTAGGTATGAAAAGTAGAACCTCTCAGAAGGAGAGCAATGAGAACCTCTCATTGCTCAACAGAAATGGAGGTGATCAGGAATCATCTTCTACCCTCCTCATTTTATCTCACAGCTTTTGGCAGAAAAATACAGTAAATAAACTAAGGGGGGGAAATCTGTAAGAGAGTTAAAAAAAAAAATCAATCACTCTCCATGCCACGGTCTTAAACTGTGATTCCTAAGAACCAGGACAAACACTGTCACTGTCCTCACGCCCTTCCAGGGAGGAGAGCATCACAGGCAAGCACAGCCCTGCAGTCAGTGGGGCTGACTGGGGGCCATCCGGGGAAGCCACACCACCGGCGCTCAGTGGCACAGAGAGAGCCCCGTGGGTTTTCCTTTCAGAGGAAATGAATACGAGTCGAGGTCACTCAACTCTAATGCATCCTGTGCATCAGGGTTACCCTTGCAGCTGCACGTGCCCCATTTAGGCACCGTTTTCTCATGAGCCCCGCGTGTCATCTGTGGTGGCATGCTGGGGGTGGGACAACTCCCGACTCATGGCTAATCCAGCGTGGGGAAGGCCAAGGTACAGGGCTTTACTTGACTGCATAAAATGTAGAGCTATTTTCAGCTTCTGAGTCATCAGTCTGGCTCTTTCACCAGTGCTAAAGCCATACTACAACCCTTTAAAAATATCTTTTCTGTTCAATTTCACTTATCTTAACCTAAGCCAAAAGTTAAAAGAATCGTGCAAAGTTTCAAAGAGGTGAAACCATGAAATGTAAGGGAAAAAAAGACCGAAAGAGTTTTACAAATATTTTGAATTTAAAATAGACACCATTTTAATGGTGGTGGGTCAGGCCCTGTATTTTCATCAGTTATCTTCAAAATCTTTTAAAAACCCTGAACAATGAACACATAGCAGGACCTCCGTGCAGAACAGACACCAATTTTGTCTTAGTCACACTCCTAAGGCTTTGAAGAGAAACATTAAAAAATGGAAAATTTTTAAAAACCTGCTGATATAGGAAGAAACTTGGCTATTTCAGTAATAATTCCACTGGGATTTGTGCTGGATATTATAAAAACAGGATGTTTTGTTCATTGTTCCTCATGAAGACTACCAAACCAGTATAAGACCACAAAGCACAAAACTACAAATCTATGTGAAGTTCGCAAGTCTTTAAAAAGCAAGATAAAATTTTTATTCATGTATTTAAATTTTCTGCCCTCTGGCAATGTTTCTTGTTTTCAGGAACGCCAAAAGGGAAACAGTTACGTAACTATTCTGTGATGGTCCAGCATCATAGTGCTGGGAACTTGATCTTCCATACAGGACCACTACAGATGAGCGTTCACTGCTAAGACTTCTTATTTTAAAAATTAACAGGAATTTACCCATGGTAACTAGATGCCTGTCCCATTTAGTTAGAAGTTAATCCCAACAACATAAGGATTCCAATAACTAACTTTTTCTAATGTTCCTTCCATGAAATGTGATGAAGCTACTGGCACCCAAGGATGAGCTTAGTATTAGTGGATTTAGAGATCATTCTAAATCAGTATGACCTAGCACAGCTAGACAGACAGTCTTATGGGGGGGGGGAGTGTAGAGCGGGGCTATCTCCTCTAGAAATGAAATCAGTGTTTTTTCACTACTTTCTGCCTAAGTAAATGGAAGCATATATATTATCTTTCTATCCTGACCACATAGCCCCATTTGGGACTGTAGAATAACAAATGGGAGAAAGTGTATCTGGGAAATAATCACACCTAAATACTCTCTGTCCATCAGGTACTATTTTGAAATAGCTGGAAAAGACACCCAAAAGACTGCAGCCACTACCACGCTTCCATAAATGGGTCTCCATTCAAACCATGCACAAGCAGCAGGTCAACCATGAGTCTAGGAAGGACACAGAAGTTTCTCTTCCCTTCTGACATCCTAGGGGCTACATCTAGTCAATAAGGCTGATGGTTTCATTTTTTAAAACACTATAAATAGTATCTTTTTTAATACCTCACCACGTACAAACTTTTCTGCCTGGTGAAATAAAAATTTTGCCTCCTCTCTCGGGAACTATCATTTGCTATCTCTGTTAACATTCAACAAACATCTCCTAAGCACCCATCACACACCAGGCCCTGTGCTGCATCAGAAGATACACAAATGTGATTCTGACCTCGACGAATACCTGGTTTGCTAGGAGGATGGGAAGTGCTACAGCACAAGTTACAGCAGGTCCCATAGGAGAGCGAGGGTTAGGTGTCAAGGAGGGGCTGAGGGTGGAGACACTTGACATGGATCTGGACTAATCTGCTGAAGCTTGTCAGGCAGACAAGGAGAAAGCCAAATTCAGAAGGGAAAAATAGTGTACTTGGTTTTGGAATAAACTAGGTTTAAGATACCTTAGAAACATTTAAGGAGAAAGGTCCACACAGACAGTTGAATACATGGCTGCAGACCGTGCAAAAAATATGTGAGCTGAAAATCCAGTTTGGGAGACCGTGATCTTCATCATATCTACGTGATACTTAAAACAACAAGCCTGTGTAAACAATTCGGGCAGTTACAGGAGGAAAGGCCTAGGGCTGCACCTTGGGGGAGGCTACAAAGCCAGCGGAGTATGTCAAGGGGGCTGAGAACAGAAGTGGGGTGCCAGTCACAGCACCAGAAAGCCAAGTGGAGACAAAATCAAATGATAAACAGTGTCAAGTACAAATCAACAACTGGACAAATAAGTGCAAGACCTAAAAGATGTCACTGAATTTTGAAGTTTACTGGTCTTCCTTTCTTAAGCAGATGCCCACAATGGCCATGCAGCTGACCTAGGTGATGCAGGAGCTGGAAAAGCCATTAGGGTTTAGATTGAGTTTGTTTGCTGGTGTTTTGCTTTTTAAAATGGAAAATATCTGAGCAGGTTTCAATTTAGGCCACAGTAGAGAGACATTATTTGACTGTGTTAATATTTGACTTGACTGTGTTCAGGTATAATTTCAAATTCTCAACAATTAACTAATCACCAATATTGACTTTTATTGATTTGGGGACCCAAAGGAATCAGAAAGAAATCACACAAAACTGGAAAAATCTCAGAAGTAAAACTTGAAAAGGCAAAGGTAAACTTCGATCAGAACATTTTCAAGGTGAACAAAACTTCCCAGATCACCCATTTAAACCCTTATTTTTTAACAGAGCTTAAATCAATACCATAATAAGAACATCCATCGGGAAATATCAACAGCAAACTTAAATTGTGCAAGATGAACTGCTTGGAACAAAGACGCTGCCCCAACTACCCTGTTTCAGAAACTTGAAAGCGTTTTGCCCAGCCTAACCCTGGCACACACATCGGCAGTGAGGAAGGACGCCAGGAGAACTTCTGAAGAGGCAGGCACCCTGAAAGAACCCACTGACCTCTCGCGTTCTCAGCACCTAATGACTGACACATCCTGCTCAGGCCTGGGTCGTGCCCCTGAGTGGCTCTCACCCTGAGAGTGACAACACCACAAGGAAATACTCAAACTGAAAAGAGTGAGCAAGAAATTATACCAAGTGAAAGACGTTAGTTTTACAGTGTAACAGTCTGAGTCATATGATTACAACTGAAAACCTGGTTTTATTCCTATAATGAAAAAGTCGGGAAAAATGCTTCTTTAGAGCTTAAAAAATGACTTATCAAATCAGTTTCTGGGTAACAACAAATAACAGAAGCATTTTCTTATTTCTTTTACAAGTTGACTTCATAGATTTCCAACTCCCTTTGGTCTTCATGTTTTAAATAAGAGGCGAGGAAAAAAGTCACCAAGAGGAAGCATCGTTATCAGCCCTGAAATAAGCCCTGGTTGTAGGATTTGGCTTCCAGTGATTGGAGTCAACCTGCCTTCACAGTCTGGCAAGACTTAGGGTTGTGGCCTTTTTATATGTACACACCCATATATACCAAGCACTATCTAATTTCATTATAACATGAAGCAGATAGCTTTGGCAGAGTAGACTGTTAAGACTCTGATTTCCATAAAAAGGAAACTTTTGGGGTTTACTACTCAAAACAAGTAAGAAAATGAAGGATCTGGAAATAGTAATGGAGTTTGAAACAATCATTGCATGGAATGATAAAAATAATCAACATTTACTGAGTCCTTGTGTTCCAGCAATGTGCTAAGTGATTTGTGTGTATTTTCTCATTAAATCTTTTATGAGGCAGGTACTATTATGGACTGTCTTACAGAGGACTTGAGGCCCCAAGAGTTTAAGGAACGTGTCCATGGCCTCACCATTAGGGCTAAAAATGTTTTTCTTTTTTCTTTTAATCCAGTGGGCTTGACTCGAAACCAATACTCCTGAAAACATAATATTGGCAATATAAAAAGCTTCTTGGGTTGAAGAAATCCAAGAACCCAGCAGTTACATGCACTCAGTTTTCAGTTCCATTCATGGTTTTAATCTGGCAAATGGACCACCAGTGCCAAACCAAAGAGCGTTTGATATACCGAACCGTCCCTGATTACTCACTGTCCATGCTGGTGTGACGGAACCGCACGGTGGCAGAGCTGCGGGTGGGCCAGCCAGGCCTGTATTGAACAGTGACGGAAAGCTTTCACTCTCAGAAATGAGGGTCATTATCCTACATTTGGCAACCAAATCAAAATCTCTCTTATGCAGCTCAAGAATATTCTTTTCCCCGAATCACTGCCCTAATTTACTCTGGTTCTGAAAACTGTTTATTATGATAAAGGAAGACTAAAACGAACGGGTTTGGAGGACTCTGTACTTCCGTGTTCCACTAGATTAATTTTGGAGGGCATGCCATGCTTTCCCTCTCTAGAACACACAGCACTTCTTTGTTCTTCAATGAAAGCCATACATTTCCAACAATGTCCTTACATGGTAGTTCTTTTAAATTTTGTTTTTGCTTGATTATTGGAGAATATCTTTATTTGATTTTCCTACCCCCAAAGCATTATGTTTTTCTTTTTTTTAAAATCCTTATTTATTGATTTGAGAGAGAGAGAAACATCAATTTATTGTTCCACATATTTATGCATTTATTGGCTGATTCTTGTATGTGTCCCGACTGGGGATCATCGAGCCCATGACCTTGGCATTATCAGGACAATGCTCTACCCAACTGAGCAACCCAGTCAAGGCCTATGCTTATCTTTTTATTTTTAAAGATTTTATTTATTCATTTTTAGAGAGCGGGGAAGGGAGGGGAAAGGAGAAGGAGAGAAACATCGATGTGAGAGAGAAACACCAATCAGTTGCCTCTTGTAAGTGCCCAAATGAGGGACCAAACCCACAACCCAGGCATGTGCCCTGACAAGAAATCGAACCGGGATGTTTCGCTTTGCAGGACAACACTCAACCAACTGGGCCACACCAGTCAGGGCCTTATGCTTTTCTTATAAAATATTCATGGTAAGCCATTTTTTCTGCTCGTTTATTCAATTATTCATTCAGGAAACAACTGTGCATTCCCAAAGCCATGGTTCTGGTCCGCGTGGAACTACGGGCTGGGGAAGGACAGACATTGAAAACAGACTATGCAGATGCCCTAAAAAATGCATGCTATGTAATCAGAAAGCTATGCAATAGTATTTGAGAAAAGCAACTCTTTAAAGGTACACGGTTTTAAATTTGGAAGCTAAGCATCCCTCCAGTCATGATCTGAAGCCTCAAACTTAGAGATGATTTTAAAAGACACATGTTAACTACACAAACTGGCAAGCAGAGGATAGCCAGAGACATTGAAACTGACAACAAACTGACAGTAACCAGAGGGGAGGGGGGAGGAGGACAATAGGGAAAGGGAAGGAAAGTAAATGAACTTGAATGGAGCCAAGAAGGGGTGGGATGGAGAGCCGGAGGCAGGCATGGGGAAAGTGGTGGTGGGAAAATGGAGGCAACTGTATTCGAACATCAATTAAAAAAAGTCAAAAAAAAATAAATAAAATAGATTTTTTTTAAAAAGACCCATGTTAAATCCACCACGATTGTACTTTCTTTCAAAACTGCTAGATGTCCCAGGGCACCCTGAATCCAATTTGAAAAGCATCAATATGGATGTTCTAGAAACTTCCTCAAAGTTCCTAGTGATCATTCTCATACTCTAGATTGCACAAATTTATCTCTCAGCCTAACATATCAATTTGTGCAACTTGATAAATTTAGAGGGAAAGGGAATAAAACAAAATTATCAGAATTGTAAGACCCTTTCAAGTCTTGGAGTAGCAGTCTTTTCAATTGTATGTGTCCAGTCTAAAATGATAAACATACCTATCTGTGACAAACTTGGTGTAAACATTTGTTATGTTATGTGGAAACAAAAAATAAGATATTTCTGTTCTTTTCATTAATCTAAACGCCCCTTAGCTTAACTGCATCCTTGTACAGCATATATCTTTTCTCTACTCTTTCTAGAACCTGCTAACATGACGGTTGTTTTCTTATTGATTTCCCTCATTTGGTATCACAATCTATAGATTAAAGTGTTCTTGTTTTCCCTTTTTGCAGACTTAGTACATTTGGCAAAGATTATACACAAGAGCATGTCCAAATGGAATCCAAAGGAGACCGCCAGATGATTCTATTTTTCATAGCTGGTCCAGCTTGTCTGCCCTCCAGGTTTGGGACTTAAGGTGACAGTACAGTCCCGAAGGAAGGAAATCGAAGCTGCCTACTTGAGGGTCTCCTTGTGGTTTCAGTGAAGAACTCACTTGGAACAGCTACAAGCTGAACTACTACACCTCGTCTTCCAGCCCACCAAAGAGGTTCCTACTTAAAACAAGACGTATGCCTCAGCCTACTATTTGAAATTTGGAACGTGTCCCTCTAGAACCACAATCACAAACAGAGAGCGGCATCCCAGATTAGTCAAAGGCAATGTAACAAGAGTACTATAGAACCTAGTCACTTTATGTATGACATAGCTTCTGTCTGAAAAAACAGTCACACTGAGGACTTGAGTTCACAGGATATGAAACTCTTCCTCACCTTTTCCTACAGGGGCCATAAAAGCCTAGGCAGACCTCTAAGCAGTAAATAATGACGAACAGCAGGACACATTATCCCAGGGCAGAGCACTGGGCCAGGGGATCAGCAGGAAGAATCTCAGTGGCTCTAGGCCTTTGCAAAGGCAGCAGTGGTGGATCAGTCACTGGCAGCAACAGAGGTGGCCAAAATGTGGAAAAGAAAAGACGATACTTAAAATAAGTGAACCAGAAGCTAGGGCAGTCATGAAAAGGGAGTGTCCTAACATTGAGGGCAAGAGGAAGAGAAAGGGAATTCCTGCCACAAGCCAGCAGGGGAAATCCCCTGGTTTGGGTTGCTATCCACTCTGTCACTGACTAGGAATGTTCATTATTTAGTAATTGAACCACCCGCTCCTTACTTTCTTACTCTGGTTTCTTAAAGGCAAGCTTTGAGCTGTTAATGAAAATCTTCCTTCAGGCTGGTTGATGTTTAGTCCTCAGATTTATTGTTAGTCTACAGAGTTTCTCAACCTGGGTGATTTTGTTTCCCCAAGGGCTATTGGGGGACGTCTGGGGGTATTTCGAGGTGTCAGGACCAGGGAGAAGGGGAAGGGGTAGTATTTTCATCTCAGGAGTAGAGACCAGGGATGCTGGTAAGTATCCCACAATGCACAGGACAGTTCCCTTCCCCCCAACAAAGAATTATCCAGCCTAAGATGCCTGTAGTGCCAAGCTGAGAAACCCTTGAACTTGGTGCTGCGGTAACACTTCGTTTCATGTTCCTGTATTCATGGTGGGTTTAATCAAGTGCTTATAGCTCAAACCTGCAGACTACCACATCACTCAAACTCCATTGTGAGGATCGCACTCAACTAAGAGATGCCTACAACCAACCAACGGTATTCTTCAGAATGACAGTCTGACATTTGTTTTTAATTGAAGTATGTAAATCAAGAGAGCCAAACTTTGGAAAGTTGGTACAAAGGGTATGGTGTACACGTGGTGGTACCTGAATCAAACGTCAGTCTTCTAGAGCACAGTATGGTGCAAGCTCTTAGGTGAATGTAAACCCCGTCGCCGATGCCACATCCTGCTTCTTAAGCAATTCCACAAACAGCAGCTGTGTTGTTTAAGCCTTACTTGAATAAGCCTTACCGGGCTGTGTATGTGAACAAGAACAAACCAGGGCGACTAAACAGGGCACAAATAGTTCCGTGACCTGGGCAAGGAACACAACCCCTTGCTGGCCCTCTCTTTCTTCAACTAAAAAGAGAAAGCATGGGACTGAGTCATCTCCAACCTCTCTTTCAATTCCCACCACTGAGATGGTCTTCCAGATGGTAATGAGAAGCCGTCTGCTCCAAAGAAAGCAGGTAGGCATCCGCGACCTTGTGAAACCCCCAACAGTGAGGGCTCTGTGAGCACAGCGGACATGCCTCCCAGGCTGCAGGTGGTCCCACGAGAGGCACCTTTTTGAACAAAAGTAAAATGGCCCCTGGCTGGACAGAGCAGGTCCCCGTTCAGTGCCAGGCTGCATTAGAAATGATGACTGTAAGAAATCGAGGAATGATCTCCATGTGCGCATCACAGGCAAAGACTAATCGTTGTACACGGGACTTGTCCACCAGCCACGGCCTCCTGAACAGAGAGTCCCCACCTCCCGAGCACCATCTTCTCATTAGGAGGGGCAGAAGAAGAGTACAAGAATTTTTAACAGTGTCTTTGTAAAAAAAAAATCACAAATGAAAAAAAAATAGGAGGGCAGCAACAATACAAAATAAGAAGCCTTTAGTGGTCACAAATATTTTATATATTTGCAAACATTCGATGGAGACCCAAATTAGTTCTAGGGACCCTACGTAGCAACACTGCAGGACCTACTGGGATAGTCTTCACTCATTGCTCTGACGTAAGAATGGATACCGTTTTCCAGAGCCTCCCCCTGAGAATCTACACTTTGCTTCTGTCCATGCGCTTGGTGTGGACATTTGAAAGTACCAGTGGCAAAGATATACTCGGGCTCTACGGAGTATGAAAAGTAAAAGGCTGTATGTCCTGATCTCAAGATTTTAAAAATCTGATGAAGGACATATGTTTAAGACACACCATGGCAGGGGCATATACAAGAAGTGAAAACAATAAAAATCCATTTTGGGGCCATCTTAACATTTATCACAACACTTTGTGACTATGTTTTCCCAGCTGAAATGCCAGAATTTAAATGTGTGTGCAATATGAAGCCTTCTGATAAAACATGTTTGCTGAGTTTGTTCGTTGTTTTGTTTTGTGTTTCAGTAAGAGCTGGTACTTCTTAAAATACCTGCCATTTACAAGTACTTGACAACTTGTCCCATTGCTTTTTGCCACGTGCCGGTAAGGGGGAAATGGCAGGTACTCTCATCCCATTTCACTAAGAAACAGACAGTCAGGGGTTAAAACAGGAGACCCTCACACCCGCCACCCCAGGCCCTCATACCCTCTCTCATATCCAGGAGTTCACCCAAGCTGCCCCAGAGAAAGGAGAGAGAAGAATCCTTGACTGATGTTACTGTAACCGAAAGACTGAAGACTCGATGTACAGCACTTTTGTGGTGAAACAAATACAGATGCAAGGAGCTGACTTCCCACTCATTGCAAATAACTCTAACATGAGCAATGTGCTACGAAAATCGATAGCAGTAACGACTGCCTTTTTTGGAGCGGCCTGGGCAGCCGGCTGGACGAGGGCACTGCTAAGCCCAGGCACACTGCCTGGGTCCAGCACTGCAAGCAAGCTTCACAACAGAGAAGCATGAGTAATTTACTTATTAAAGAGATAACTGTGAAGTCTGATACAGACAGACAAGCGTAAATCCTTACACACGAACCAAATGCTTGGCTTAGCGACCATAGCGTGCAAGAAGCGATGAAATCTAGGGTATACTACTCAGTTTCCGAAGACGAAGGCCCCCTTTTTGTGCTCAAAGGGTTGACATCTCCAGGTGCACAAAGAAAAGGCCTGCGAGAGAGAGCTCTGGCTTAGAGGGGCTCCCCAGTTACACTGAACCCACACAGGAAGTGGAGGGGAAACCTCTGTGACTAGTCTCTTCTAACCTGGTCTTCCGTGCATGAGTACAGTGCAGAAAATCACTCTACTAAAGTTTGGTCCTAACACATCCTACATAATTCAAAAGAACACAAATCTAATCAGTAATTGCGCAAACAATCCCTGAGATCATTTTTCCTACTTTGGTCACAAACGTAGTGATGATGGTGCATTTTTGGAGATTCCGAGAACAACATCTGTGTGGTCTCAATTTTACTTTTAAAATCATTATTTAAGTGCCACCAATGACCAAGGAGAAGCAACAAATAAAGGGATCTAAAACATTAGGAAGTGGAACTTGAGTTAATGAGCAACTTTAAAAAAATATATATTAGGACTCTTGCCAGCAAATGTTGTCTTGTCAAATTAAAAGAAGTCCGAAATAAAGAGAGAATCCAGACAATAAGCTGCCTTCCACAATAAGCTACTGTATGGTTCATAGGTCCAGGCCACTCTCGACTCCAGGAAATACCTACATGTTCCCCAAACACTCTTATTTTGTATGTTCTCACGGGCTTTCAGGACTCATGCAAATTGTTTTCCAAGCACCATCCGGCCATAATGACCAGGTTACTAGTGATAATTACACTCGCCAGTCTATAGGTCTGTCAGCTAAAGAAATCCCCAGACGGCTGTCATAATGAGCAGAAGTCGACTCTGGCACAGCTGCGCTGACCACAAGGCATTCGAAAAACAACCTTCTTCGCAATAACCAGTTCTGGGCATCACTGGTTAAAAAAGACTAGTTTCCTGTTTTTCTCAAAAACTTCAGAGTGTGGGTATTGCTATTTTTTACTCCACCCACTCCTTTTCTCTTTAATTGTTGAAGATTCAGTGCTGTAAACACCTAATCATGGGCATTTTTTATATTGTAGCTGTGGGTTTAATTTTAGGTCAGATTTGTCCTTTCCAAGTGGGGGCCTCCCCTGTGCCAAAAGGCTCGCCAGTAGGAGGAGGAACTGGGGGCTGCCAGATGGGGCCTTGGGAGGCAGGGGAGCTGTGCCCCCTGGAGAGAGATCTCAGGCTGGGCTTGAGCAACACCCAGCTGCTCCACACTCTGCCCAGGAACAGGTCGATGGCACCTCCATACTGGCTGAATCCCAGAGATGGAGTCTGGTGGCAGTAATGTGGCCTAATGCATCAAGTGCCCAGCCTGACACATCTCACTTACTCTAAGCTAGTTCTCTTCCGCACTTTGAAATGCTAATTCCTTTCTTTCAAGGGGAGTTCTAAGTATGTTCAAGACACATTACCATAAAGGTGGCTGTTCCTTCTGCCTGACCCCATCAGGTCCCCATTCCAATGTCACCTCCTCCCACACCCTCTCCCCACCTAATTAATGCACACATACACAGAGAATATGTGTCGGAAAGGGTGACATATGAATTTAGCTCCCAGACGAGGACAGAAGCTTCTCAGGGGAGGCAGTCCTGTTTTGTTTGCCCTGTAGACCTCCTGCCCCTTCAATAGTGCCTGGAAAGTAGCAGGTGATTGATTAATAAGATTGATTAGTAACTGTGCAGAACGAACGCCGCTCCCCCCCACTGTTTTCATGACTGCCCTTAGCTCGCCTCCTACTTGTGCTTGCCTCGGTGGAAAACCCTCCTCTACTGTACAGCAGTCTGTTTGCATCGACCTTCCTGACAAACCCAGAGCTCCTGGCGGTGAAAACTGCTCTGCACACTGCTCAGGGCCAAGTGCAAAACAGGTGCTCAGTAAACATCTGCTGAATGCGGTGAAATGACTCACTTGTGATGGCCTGCCTTGGGGCCAGGGGCTATGCAGACAATGCAGAAACATAAAAAGGCGTGAAAAATAGATTTCTCTTCATACTTTTTTTTTTCTTTTAGCAATGCTATATAGGTTTGGACACTACAAGAAAAGTCTGAGGTATTTCCTAAGTCAACAGCATCCATTCAAAGGCAAGGCAGTAAGACTTAATCCACATACACTTGTCAAAACAAGGACCAGAGAAAGAATTTTTTTAAGAGGAAGTTGAAAGTAAAATGTTTATTGCTATCCTGCCAAGCAAGACGTTGAGGTAATATCCTTTGAAAGTCATTAAAAGGGAAAGATTTTAACGAAAATCAAAATTTTGTTTTGGTTAAACTTCACAATAGGGAAAGTATAAACATTTTTTTTTAACCCCCTAAGTTCTCCTTTTAAAAGAAAGGCAAAAATTCAGCGAAGGCCCCTATCCCCTTAGACCTTCTAAAGTTCTCTACTCTGTAGAAAGAATAAGAAAAACTCCAAGTCATAACGATACCTGAAAGTACAGCGGTTGACTTCATATGAATCCCACTAATATTAAGAAGCGAGGGGATTAAAACTTAAATGAGCTTCCGATGGGAGGGAAATAAATTCACAGTACTTATTATGTCTCAAGACTTTTAAAGATACTTATGTGCATACTTGTATTATCAAGTTGTATAAGCTGTCCACTACTGGCCTGTCACTTAGAGGCCTGGTAGTCGGCCTCATTCCCTAACAAAGTTTGCAACTTGTCTAAAGTAATAAATAGACTTTAAAAAATTAGGTGAATCTTCTTTAATTCCTATATGCTTCATTTAAATACAAAAAAAATAGAAAAGACACAGAAATGAAGTCAACTACCATTTCAGAGAAGATCTAAATTGATAATCAAGAAAGTTAAAATTTCCCTTAGAGTACAGTCATGCATGAGATAACAACAACAACAACAACAACAAAAAAACACAACAGAGCCTCCTACCAAGCAGTGACAAAGTAGGCAATAAAACAGCATATTCAAACGCCGGAGCACAACACCGAAGGAAAATGCTGGTTAGAATAACAAAGCCTTTTTGTTTCTGACATTTGGAAGTAAACAGTATCAAGTATATTTTATTACTAAGCAGTGCAGTCTTTCCCTATTCATTGGTACATCAATTAAAATAGCCTTCCCCAGTATTAATATTCACATGATTGAACCACAAGAAGCAATTCAGTAATAATGAGGAGCTCTAACATACGCACTATTTGAGATGAACAAACCTCAGTTTCTATATATGAAAAAATGGAATGCCATGTCCCATGTAAACCAAAGACCTAATGTAATAACGTTGGATGGACTATAAGCAACATGACCAGCCCAAGAAAATAATTCTGTCTCTTACAGGTATTCTTGGATAAAGTAGAGTAGCACTCTACGTATAATACAGATTTATAAAAGGCACACACACACATTTTGTGGTCAGGCACATGCTAAAAATTGAATATTCCCCAAATTAGAAGATCTGTATTGGCTTTCTTTCCAAGCCATCAATAAATGTCCTTGGAATTAGCCCTCTTCCTCTAAACAATTTAATGTCGCTTTACATCCTAAGTTGTCAGTTCCACACGTTCGGATTATAAATAGATACAATTCCGTGTATGAAACTTCTATTTAAAAAGGATTCCATTTCAAAGGAGACTCCTAAGAAAGAAAGAGTAAGTAAGTAGACCAGACAGTGTGGCAGCCTTACTGGAGATTAGGATTTGGTCCACCTGCAAGAGCAGATGGTTGATCTGGACAGCTGCAGGAAGATGGGAAAACAGCTGGGGTGCTATTGATTTCTGTAATGACGAAAAGCAGCAACAACAACAATGAAACAGCATTTAGATTTTTATAATGTTACTTGAAAACTTTTTCAGGAAATTCTAGGTTTATAAACATCAGCCTGGCAAATCTCTCTAAGAAGCCGTTACATACCTGAATCTTTTTGCTACCCTACATTGTCTTTTCCCACTACATAAATCTTCATAACAGAGAAGAAATGCTAATAATTGCAACATGCATTTGACTAGTGTAATTACAAAAGGAATGAAGAAGTTTACTGTACGAGGTTCCAGATATGAAAGACAAGGGTCACTTTTTCCTCAATTTTTACTACTTTCTACAGTTAAAATTATTAATTGGTTTGATATAGTAACAAATGATATATATGTATATAAATGGCAAAAATAGATGTGGTGGTATTTTTCTTATGAATTCTATCACATCTCCATACTTAATACACCACTAAATTTAATATGAAATTTCAAACAGTAGAACACTATGTGTGAATAAACTCTGAACTATAGTAGTTTGCGTTTCTTTAATACAGATCCCAAATACAAGCCAAATCTTTTCTCAGCCTTGTCAGTATTCCGGACACTAATGCATACCAATGTTTTTATTTTAAAACCTCAGATCCTTTTTGAAATTATGAATTAACATCACTAGGTTGTTAATGGCTATTAATAGTCAGTATACATAAAGTAACTCTCTAAAATAATTGCTTTCAGAAGAATCAAAAAGCATACAGGATATAATGACAAAACATTTCTAAAGGTAAATACCAAGTTATGAATCCTCCTACCAATTTAATTGAGTTCTCAGAAGTAAAGAGGAAATAAATAAGTTTAGAAAGTCTTTTGCCAAAGAAGTCCAATTCAGTAGTAAATGTCATGCCATTTCATATACTTAAAGTATATGAAAAATGTCAAATCAAAATTTTTCACAGTACTTCACCTCCACCTTCATCTGACCCCGCCTTTTCAAATTACATACATTTTCAGGGTCCCTTCTGTATCAAACCCTGAGACAGGTGCCAGCTGGAATCTTATGAGGAATAAGATGTGGTTTTTTCTATGGAAAGCTCTCAGTCAAGAAAGATTTCTCATCCACGGGTCCCTAGAACACATTTATAAGCAAAATCTCTATTTAAATCTCACTCTTATTATCTGATCTGGCTTTTGTTCCTGTGTGAAGAAATGTTTACACTGCTATAAACAAAGACTGTATTAAAAGGATATATACGTGCTAGTAATTTTCAAATTAAATGTGCATGGTTTACCTTTTCCATTTCCACTGGAAAGACCACCCAGGGAGTAAGCAGTCAGACCAGCGGAAGGGCTGTAGGGGGATCCCTTTCTTTCCTCTCTGCTACCTACACAGAGGATTCCACTCTTGTCTCCCTCTTCCCCTCAGCCCTGCAGCCTCGTACTAGAACCCACCTTCTCTGACTCTCTCCCCCACTCTCCAGCCTGCTGGAGCATCAGCGGGAACCTCCCCAGATCCTTTCAACCAGGAACTCTGGGAGTCGCCTAGCAATCAAAAGTGGGGGAAACACTGCGTCCACAATAGAAAAAACAGAACATCGCAGCTGATCACTCAGAAGGCACTTTTCCGGAGAACCCTGACACACAGGTAGACAGTTCCAACACTTAACACTTCAAGTAAGTGGCAGGCCAGTTCGGCTTTTGTGACTTAGCAAAGAAAAGTAAATGTTATCCAAGAAAACTGTTTTTAAGTCAAGGATATCTTTTATGCACACAGAGGGGAAAAGAAATTGGAATCTTTATGCATGACACTTGCACACCCAATAATACTCTGCGCCCTAGTAACTTCTAGGTATACATATTTGCCATTACATACCTCAGTTAAAATGCCTTTTTCTGCTCTCCATTGCCTTTTTTTTTTTTAAGAATTGCCTCTCTTGGAATTACAGCCTTCATTTCAATCTACACCCCCCCCCGCCCCGCAAAAAAACAAATTAAATATAAGGAGAATAAAATTCACTGCACACAATCTATCCCTCACAAGGATGCCACTTGATCATGTCCCGCAACACTGTCCTTTCTCTGAACCTGCAAAGAACAAATTCAGCCAACTCCATTACAAACTGCAATTACTCTTCACTGGGCTGAAACCCCTCTCCAAGTTATCAACTCCAACCTCACATAATAAACATACGTACATATGTGCTAGAGTTTAGCATTGAAAAATAGACTCTTCAATAATAGTTTCCTCCAGCAAGACTTTTACTACAGCCTCTATGGTTTTGGTTTTTGTTGTTGTAGTTTTTTATTCTCTAATAGGAAAACAACTATCTTGACAGCCACTGTTGCTTCAGGAAAACCGCATGTCCTCGGAATGATTCAGGTATCTAACATGCTGTCATTTGTCTAATTCAAGATGGAATTTGGGTTGCTATCTATAACCCCTGCATTCAGATTTCGTTTTCTGTTATACCTCTAACTGCTTATTCAGTTAGGATGTGGGATAGTGTGTATTGTGTATTAATGTTGTTAGGAGCGTTTTAAAAAAACAATGAGAAAAAAACATACAAATCCTAATTTCATTAAAAATTAACCAAAAAAGACATTGGGGTTTATGCTACTAACTAGTGAGGGTCTCAAATTATTAAACTAAGAAGAGAAGAAATGGAAAAACTTTCAAAGACTAATATTACCGTTAGTCTTCTCTTTTACTTGGCTCAAAATCCTTGCATAATTAACATACTAATACTTAATAAATGCGTATGAACCTACCACCTCTCTTCTCTTGCAGCTTAATTAGGTGATTGACTTCAGGCATGCTATAAATTATAATGACAATTTAATTACTTCTTTAATGTGCACACTTAAAAGATTTATAAACAGGAATGGAATAGCCCAGGACATTGAAACGAGGCACACCAAATGCAGCAGAGCCCAACCCAGAACAGAGGCAAAGGTGGGTGGTGTCTACAAGGCAGAGTTGAACCAGAGGGGTTTTGCAGCCTCAGTAAGCCACTCACTGCTCTCCTGTGCCTCACAATGAATTAAGGACAACCTATACAGGCTTCTTTATAATCTTAACTGTCTTTATAAGGAAGGAGCTAGACCTCCCATATCTTTTCAGCAAGCTGTGCCTCTGAGCCTTCCCAAAAGGCCTCCTCTTGCAGTGAAAAAACAGACTTTTGAGAGTCAGACCTTGGTGCAGATCCTCCTTCTGCCATCAGCCACCCACGACCTTGACAAAGTTAACCTCCCTGGGCTTTAATGTCTCTGTTTGTAAAGTGAAGAAAACGCTGACTTTGCAGAGCTGTGACAGAAATTAAATTCGATAGACAGTATGGCACATACTCTGCCTCCTACTACCTCTGGAACCTTAGGCAAGTTGTCTATTCTCCGTGTGCTTCGGTTCCATATCTTACATAGGGAGATAAAAACAGTAACAGCCTCGGAAGCTTGTTGGAGAACTAAATTACTTAATACACATAAAGCACCCCTGCCTGACACACAGTAAGTAATCAGAAAATGTTAACTACTAATAAGTCAGTGAGCACAATCATTGGCACGCACTTCCTTTTCCCCAACCTCCATCCACACAGGTATTTACAACAATAAACAGTTCCTGAAATTTCATCTCTGCTGTCAAGTTTTCTTGTAGAATTAGGTTGGGAGCTAATGCCTTCATTATCTCCTTGTCCTGTTATGTATAACCATATTGTAAGTGTGTATCTTTAAGTTTCTAGAGCACAGCTATTTAGTCTGGGGGATTCTCTCCATAAGGCACCTGTAGCTTTAAGAACTTGTATATGCCATCAGTTACTGAGAAAATATGTGGACAATCTCAAAAACCATATGTATTTTGAAGTTAGTGATAAGGAGAATTGTTGGAAGGACTAACATGTAAAGCTGTGTAAACGGTTTTCTTTTTTTTATCTTTAAGGAAACTCTCTCCCTTAGTTGATTTGACCAAATCAGGATTTCATTCTACCGCAACAGGGTTAAAGTTTAAGGAGACCCAACCCGATATGACTAATTAGCCCTGTCTAACTGCTAGAAAACAATTTCCCTTCCTCTTGAAATGTCTTTATGAAAAAAAGTGAAAAAGAGATAAAAATCGAGCTACAGTTTTTTGGTGGAGACTTTTGTTTCTCTTCTCTATTCCCAGGGCCCATGGTAAACTGAATAATGAGGAAAGGTGAACAACAGAGAATGATGAGATCAGTGAGTTAGGAGAAATCTTAGCACGGATATACTGACTCCAGTTGTATGTCCGCAACCAGCTCTATCTAGTAAGTGTGGTGTTAGTATCCCTCTAATAAGCAACTGGAAGTGTGCCTCGGTGTCAATATTTATTTTAATCAAAACACACTTAGTTAGAAAGCATCATTGCCTGCTTATATCAGAAACAAACATTTTACTCTTTTACCATTCATTATGTGTTTCCATTGGCCTTTTTTAAAACGTTGCACCCTCTTAAGCATTCAGATTTATGTTATCAACTTTAAAGAACGGCTGCAGCCAAAACTAAAGAACACTACACATTTGTGAATAGTTCTCACTGGATGGTTCAGGTAATCATATGCCCCCAACAAGTTTTGATTCACTAACAGTGGTATTTATCACTATGGCATCGGATCTCCTGTATAGTTGGTCAAAGATAAAACATATCTGGCTTGAACTGCCTTCTCCCAGCCAGTTGTTATCATCACAGATTGATTGCAACAGATATGCTTTTGATACACAGAATCTGAACACACCATCTCTGATTCTTCCTCCACCCACTCCTGGGGCAGCTTTGGTCAGCAACAGCTGCAGCTGATATATTACTCTACTTGTTTAAGAACGTGGCATAAATAGAGAGATTAGATGACATAAAGCTGTAAATACTGGGCACAGCTCTCATAGAGCTTTCCTGAGCTAGTCAGAAAAATAAATAAGATATGTGATGAAAGAACCTGTATATGGGCCATCAGTTACCCAGAAAACATGCGGACAAGTGTGGGGTTTAGGTAATTAATACATTAATAGTGGAGGAGTAGCATGCAAGAGCTAGGAGGCACCCTAGTGGTCTCAAAACAATAAAAATTCCGACAGGATCCCATGTGAAGTCCTTGAAATCGAGTGCTAGCCTAAGTTTATTTTTGTGTGTGTTTTTATTTTAAAAAATAACATAAAAAGAAATTTTCCAGCAGTCTCAGGGTCACTCATCTGAATAACCCAACGTCGCATCTTACATATTATCATTTCATACTTCTAATCTGGCACAGATTAGCAACAGAAAGGAAATATAAGTCCATAGTCTTAAAAATAGAAAGACACCACATTTCAAGACTGCTGTGTCAGTCATTTCCGTTTTCAGGAGTAACACAGTGCCTAAACAATAGTTATCCTCCTACCGGGCTGCAGTGCACTTAACCCCACCGCCCGGCTGGTGATTGATGGAGGGTCAAGAGGGTAGCAGACTTTGGTGTACAACACTTCAATCCTTTAACGACGATGGCAAGAGGCCATGTACTACAATAACGGAACAAATACTTCCTTTTACAGTGAATTCCTCCCTCTGATTGGCTAAAGCTTCAGCCATGGTTCACGAGAATAAAAACATGTTCTATGGTTAGCAAAACACATTTTAAAAAGCAGTCACTTAATTCTTGGGCCAAGTGAAATGTGTGTACCCTACGGTTGTTAATAACCAGGTATATCGCTCCACCTCCTTATGCCAAAACATCCACTAAAAAGTCCATAAAAAGACTTCTGAAACCCATGCTCAGCATCTTTTGCACAACTGTTTCGGAGAGGCACACGCCCATCTGTGAAGGCAATTATAGGAACATGAGGAACACAGAATGTTCTCATCAGAGAGCATTTAATATGTGGCAAATCATATATTTCCATGTGTTTGAAGTTTTAAAAAAAGCACTAGCAAGTCACTGTGATACATTAATTCAGAATCAAGGGGACATATCTAGTTTGAAAGAAAATGAGATAAAATATTCATCCAAATGTTGGAAATTCTGGTTAATTGGATTTGTTACAGTAACTGGTAATCAGAAAACATTTCAAACCATATTGTCACAAAATCTTATTTTTTCATAATTGATATGTACAATGTATTGCCTCTATAGTATTTTCTCCTTCTTGGTGTGATTCTGAACATCTATTCATAGCTTCGGGTGAGGTAGAAAATTTGAATGTATATTGATAAATCCCACATTAGTGGTTCACAACCTGGGATATTTTGCTCTCTCAGAGATATTTGGCAATGCCTGGCAACATTTTCGACTGTGAAGAGTGGGAACAGGGAATACTACTGACAACTACTGGGTAGCAGCCAAGAGATGCTGCTGAACATCCTACAATGCACAAGACAGCAAAGAACTGTCCAGACCAGAATGCCGAGAGTGCTTAGATTCAGAAACCCTGGCCTAGATGTTCCTGCAAACAAACAAGTCACTGTTACTTACTTATCCTCTGAAAAATAAAGAGCACGTAAACCAAAAAAATTGTATTATGACTAATCAAAAGTTAATGCATGAAAATAAATTTACTTATTTGACAAAAATATACTGTATCAACTACATACAAATTTTTATTCAGAGTAGAAAATGATTTCATAAAAATCATGCATTCTAATGTAGTACAAAAATCATTTCAACTGTTAATCATTAACACGTATGAAATAGTTCTTCCAATTTTAAAATTTGTTCTCAATATTTGTCAAATTCTAAAGCACTACACTGAATTTACTTTGATCATTTGATTTTTAATATGACAAACAGGATGAACATGATAAGGAGGAAATCGAACTTTAAAGCTGTGTTTAATCTTAGAACCAAAAAAAAAAAAAAAAAACACCCCAAGTGAAATCATATTATATAACAACCAGCATTTTAAGATGTACAATTGAACCACAATCAGAAGACTTACTTAAATCAAACTAAGGCTTACCTTGTATTCCTTAGTAATTTTGCTTAATAATTTCAAGTTGATCAACACAGTGACCCCCCAAAAAGCTGTGGGTTAAAAGTGTATTCGTACTACTAACCTGTACCGTATGTGTTCAATCACTGAGTAAGTGTTCATTACCATCCTTTCTGGCATGAAGGGAAGATGGAAAGTTTCTACTACAGAACGCTGGTCTGAAATGGCCCTTTGGAGAGATGAAACACAATCTTCACTCGAGGCCAGGAAGAGAGCAGGGACGCTTAACACCTTCCCACCACAGAGGCAGGGGCAGCCCTAAGCAGCCGCGGGTCAGTGCTCCCAGTGTCACCAAAGGAGATCCCCGGATCCTCACAAATACCACTCCCCCCACCCTCTGCTCCTTTGGGATTCAGTGCCAAGGTTAATATACATGTGAGCATGTTTAATGAGCAGAGAGAAAGACCAGAAAGAAACGACCACCTAAGTCCAGGATACCTGCTTCTCTGACCTCACTGTGCTACTCATGTACTACTGTCTGCAAGATAGTCATTGAGCTCCTCCAAGGCACGATCCCCAAATCTGTAAAACAGACGTTGTGGGGGCTCAATGAAATACATGTACGTAAAAGGCCTTTGTATCCTGCCAACCACCACAAAGCACGTGGGTTTTGTTTCTATGATGGGTCACCACAGCACTGCACCTTCTCTCTCTGCTTCCCCACACACCCTTCTGCTCTCTCGTCCCTCCTCCGTCTCTCTTCCTCAAGAGATGCATCATCAAACTCAACCAAAGTCCATCAAATGGAACCTACAACAGCATTTTGCCACTTCAACATAAGATTTTATTTCTTCTTTGAAGCCATACTGAGTACAGACTGCTTTAGATGCATTATTCCACTTGAGCTTTGTAACAACCCTACCATGTAAAAAAATTGCCCTTGTCTTACAGTTTAGAAAACTGAGGCACGAAGAGATGAAACACTTGCCCAATTTTTACCCAGCTCGAGATGAAGGAACCAGGGCAAAAAGCATGACAATGTGGTTCCAGAGTCCACTCTTTACCAAGAACTGCCTCTCATTTTAAAAATAAAGTTATTTATAAAACCAAATATCAGTTTTTGTGCAGTTGAGCCTTACACCATACAGATAGCCGAACAATGCATAATTCCATCCAATATATAAATATACTGAATGTTTTCCATTCATAAACCTCCCTAACACCCCCTTTCCCTGACAATCTTGGTGAAGACCTCAATAACAGGACTGGTAAAATCAACATTTTGCTTAAGACAGGGTCTTTTCAGGGTGCCCAATTTCCTTCAGCTGAAGAAGGAAGTGGCTTCGCCATTGAAATAGCCAGTCATCTCTGACATCTCAGAAGTAATTACCATCTTTGGTGGAATAATGCAAAGCAGTGAATATGTGAAAACAATAACAATGGCAATAATAATACATACTCATTTATAATACCTTCCAGCTCACAGAATGTTTCCATACACGTATTTCACTAGGTTTGGACCACCCGGCCATGAAGAGAGGAGATGTTCAAGCAGTATTGGAAGGAAAAAGGCAAGCCAAGTGTCAGAATAACCAAGGAGAGTAGTGGCTTCAATTCCCCAAGTTCTGGTTTATGGCCAAAAATGCAGTTTTGGAGTTTCTGAGGGGCCAGAAAAGAACATATATCTTGGAACTCCAAAATAATTTTGGAAATTCTTATTTTCTTTTTAAGGAAGATAAAATGAATCAAAAACTTTATAAACATAATCCTATCTGCATTTTAATATTACAAATGAAATCCTAAAAGTACAAAGTTTTCTTTTTGAACTATATTATGTAAATAGATTCAGAAACTGAAATCACAGAAATTCATATTTATAAAAGTACTATGGAAATGTTTGCATTAGCACCTTATTTGGCCCCCATCCATTCTTCTCTCTCAGCTCCCCAATTACTACTTCCCTTTGAAGGCAACTACAAATGACTTTGAGTGCTGGTTTCCCCCTCGCTTGGCCGCCAACCCCCATCTACCATAAGGCTTTATATATAGTGGAGAATCAACAAAGGCATGGATTGACTAATTAATGGAAATTAGGCTGTTAGTCCACCACTATAAAAATCAATGGTCTTAAAAATACATATTGTTGAAAACACAGACAAGCAACCCTAAACCTGGCTGAAAAGCAACTGTAAGCAAAAGTGAACTCAGACTTAATGGTACTGCAACAAAAATGCTCCTTTTGAATTTGACAGCTCCCAGTCATTCAGGCCCCGAGAAACACGCGGGGAGCGTTCCTCTCAAGCTACTGTGGTATCTTCTGAATCACTGCCATTACCCGAGAAAACCCCAGGAAGTGGTTTGATTGAGAAGTTGGACCAGTGTGTAGGTATCAGCTGATGTCTCTCACACATACACACAAGTCGGTAACAAAGGGGACACTGTGAAACCAGGAATAACCTTCCCTTATCTCTAGTAGCTTGGGAAATCATTTCTAACCCAGTGAGTATATAACTTGGGAACAAGTCAAATGGTTAATTATTCACTGAGTGTTTAGCAATTAATCTGTTTTAGATCAAGTACTGTAGGAGCCGAATACCATAAGGATGTCCGATGTCTGGAACAATGAGCCTTTGGGACCACTTCCAAAAAGCTGCAATCTTTCTTAAACAGTTATGATCAACCAAGAACAAAGCCGAAGAACAGGGAGCTGCCAGCAAAAACTAATCAAAATGAACAGTGATTTCATAAAACCTTTCAAACTCACTTTATTTTGAAATATAAATCAATGCCTTCTTTTTCTGTTCAAACAAATGGCTAGTGAAAATTACAGTACTATTTGGTGAGGTACCAGCCACTGATGAGTTGGGGGGCTGGCAAGCCAGTGAGCTCACCAGGAAGAAAACCACAGAATATCACAGGGTCCGTCCTCAAACATCATTCACATCTTTACCTAGAAACTGAAGGAAAACTTCCAAGTCATCTACCAAACCAAATCTAAGTGTGATTTACCTAAACGCATAGGTCTGAATTAAATATTTACCCTTTTCCTACAATTGAAGTTAGCCCTCATATGGCCAATTTTGAGGACTGAACTAAGATTCCATGCCGTACTTCTTAGAGTTCATAAATTTCCCATCTGACATTTTGCAATGTACTATTCCATTTGGTTCCCACTCTTTTTAATTGAAATACCCTGAATACACTGTTTCCCTATATTCC
The DNA here is from genome assembly GCF_022682495.2 of Desmodus rotundus. Lineage (NCBI taxonomy): Eukaryota > Metazoa > Chordata > Mammalia > Chiroptera > Phyllostomidae > Desmodus > Desmodus rotundus. Next base: position 86,507,343 of record NC_071397.1, read on the forward strand.
AGGCCTCCCCAAACCTCTATGGGTATTAATTCTCCAAGGCATCTAAAAGTCACCATCAGCCACAGGACACAACAGCTTCACCACCCATATCAGCAGTGTTCCCCTAACAGAAAGAATTTACAATGTCAGTCCTAACGCATCACATAGCAAACTTTGTTTACAGACGCCGCCTAGGCTTAGAAGGAGATGTGAGGCTGCTGCATAGGAACAGGGAACAAGACCCACCTGCCTTCACCACTCAGCTGTACACCCCCCAAGTACTCTCTGAGCTCTCCCATGCAAAACTACAGCAACCTTTTGGGAAATCCTTTGCATCTATTCAGGAGGGGGGAAAAAAGGCTATTTACCCTGAACAAGATATTTATAGAAGCAGACGGTTTTCTCATCTCTACTTTTCCAAAAGAAATGGATGCCTTGAAAACAAGCTGTTTATGCAAAACAGCAAATTCTGGGACAGAATGAGAATAAATCCAATCATTGGCATTATTTAGAATGACAATACTCTTCGCAAATAATTGATGTATTCAATGATTACCGTGAGCCACTACGTGCTTTTAATATTATGAAACATAAAAAATACTGTGTGTTTGACCGAATTCTTTGAAAATGGTGAATGCAACGAAGAGAATATATGCTTATTCTTTATTTTGAGCACATATTTCCCAGCCACCTTGTATTAAGAGGAATTTAGCATTTGTATATACTGAATTAAGCATGATCATATGCTGCATTGGTTATGCATTAAGGAATAAGCCCATGATTCTTCACAAAATGAGCCCTTCCTATCCTAGCCCATGGAAATTTTAAAAGCAGCCTCTGAAAGGATGATAAAAAATCAACATGTTTATAAAAAGAATAAATGAGGTGTTCCCTAGATCCTGACATTTTTTAAAGTTGACCAGTAATTCTTCTACTTATATAGGAAATGAGTAACATCCTCCTGAATTATCAGGGACCTTACCAACAGCAAAAAAAAAAAAAAAAAAGAGAGAGAGAGAGAGAGAAAGAAAGAAGAAGAAAACACATTTGCACAAATCCCTGAGCAGTTAGCATGACTTCTAGTTGGAATGGGAAGGACATACTGTACTTAAATTTACCCTCTACAACTGGTTCCCCTCCACTCAGCCATTTGCTATTAAAAGAACCAAGCTGTTCTGAAGATAAGCAGGAAGAGGATATTGAAAATGTGTAGGTGGGATATTTTCATAGAGCTTCTCTGAATTCCAAATACCTGAACAAACTGATCCAAATTAAACGCCCAACTTGAGCTTTAGCCTGAGTTAATAATAATAAAAAATACCCATTTATTTCTCTTTTCAACTATCTATGAGTATATATTTATAGAAAACTTTTTTGGTAAGATTGCTTACAACTGTTTGCAAAATACCATGTTATCCTAAGTCTAAATTTCCTTTTTTTTGAGGTTTTTCCCATCTATTTCAGGCTTAATAAAGGTATACTGGGTTGGTTTTTAAAAATGTATTTTGACCCATGAAAATTAGTAAAACAGTGCAAACATTTGTATTGCTGTGAAATCAGTGTTTTTGGAAAACACATTGCCCTTATTGTCAGTTACAAGGCACGCACTGGGTGTGTCCTATAAGCTAGCGTCATAATAGTTTCCACGGAGATTCAGAAGTGTTAGAACTATAAGTCAATTATAGCCTCACGCTTAGGGACTAACCATGTAACAGGACAGGTAAGACATGCTCACATAAACAACTGCATTCCCCTCTGAGGTGTATAGACAAAAGGAGAAAAAAGAAAATAAAGAATGTGGCTGGAACAGAAGACAGGAAGGACATTTGGAAAGGGAAAGAGCTAGGAGAAGCCTGAAGACCTGAAGAAACATGGCCCATTTATAAGGCCTTAAGGAGGTCAACTGGACTCCATCAGAGCGCTGGAGACATCTAGGTAGGGCAGGTTCAGAGGTCACCTGTCCTACCAACTTTGTTTCATAGATGAGGAAGTCAGGCTGAAGGTGGTGATGAGTCAACAAATACTTTCAAGTGTCCACTACCTATTAATACTATTTACTAAGCACTGAGATGCAGAGGTGAGTTGCAAAATGCCATTGACCTCAGAGAGTCCATAGTGGGACAAAAGAACATATAAACCTTTACATTGTTCATTTCAGGCTCTGACAAGTTCTATGGAGACAATAATGTGATACAAAGCAAACTAGAGATAGAGGCAAGAAACTGCTCAAACGTGGGTCGCCGGGGGCCTGTTCAAAGAAGTGACATTTAAGACTTGAATAAAGACAAGAAGACATACCTGAGATGCAGGTTAAGAGCATTTCAAGCAGGAAAACAGTAAATGCAAAGACCAAGAGAGGAACAGCTTAACAAGTTTAAAGGACAGAACAGAATGAAGCTCAGGGAGGTGTGCAGAGAAAGGCGGAGCCCTGTGAGCCACAGTGAATGGCTTGGATTTTATTCTAAGAGTAATAAAAGTCTATTGGAGGAATTTTAGCAAGGGAACACAGTATATAATTTAAACATAACATACTATTCTGGGGACTGTGCAGTCAGGGAGGCTAGTTAAGGGCCTGTGTAACAGAGTAGAGCGGATGCTAGCGGCTTGTCCAGAGGCCATGGCAGAGGAAACAACAAGAGATCTCGCATCCTGCATTTATTTTGGAGAGAGTGCCAAAGGACTTTGCTGGACTGAATGTGAGGCCACAGGGAAAGAGATGAAGTCTGGAATTTTGGCCTGAGCAATGGAGGGCATGGTGGTTCTATTTACTAACATGGAGAGCGGGGCCAGAGTTGTAGCAAGAGAAAATCAATAGTTCCCCTTTGACTACCCTAACTTTGATATATCCCCCAACAGCCAAGGGCACATAGTGAGGAAGTATTTAGGTTGGGAATACAGGAGAAGATCCATTCATGGACATAAACTGGAAACTGTCAGCATAGAGAGAGATATATTTGAAACTATGAGATTATTCATATCTGCTAGAAAGAAAGTTTGAGATGAAGACGACAAAGGGATTTAGGACAGAGTCCTGGGGGACCACAGCACAGAGGAGAAGGCCAGCGAAGGAGAGATCCAGAGGCTAGGTAGCAGAAAAGCCTGACAAGTGTAGTGTCACGGAAGCTGGGGAACCAAGCACGTCACTACGCGAGGCATGATGGTCAACTGGTCCAAATGTTGTTAAGGGTTGAAAACACAAAGGCAGAGAATAAACAATGGCTTTGGCCCAATTTTTTGGAGGTGAGGAACTTGAGACCCTTGGTAGAGATATGCAAATCTGAAGAGTCTTGATAAACAATGATGATTCCAGGCCAAGCAATTTACAAGCAGATCTCTGGACTCCAGAGCTTTTTTTTTTTTTTTAACTTTAGGCTGCCTCCCACCCTGGGACAATAAAGACCTCCTGGAGAAGTTTGAGAGAGAAAGAGGCGTGCTGAAAGAGAGTTACTACAAAGTCCATCCGCTGGTAGTGAGCAAGATCGGTTCGAGATGGAAGATGCCATGGTCCACAGTGGCCAGGCAGTGGGAGCCTGCATTTGTGGCGGCGAAAATGGAGGTGACGGGACCACAGGGAAGCTCTGTTAGGAACACAGAGCACCAGGAAAGTTAGAATGACTTTAAACTGAGTGCCACTGGCACCAAAAATCGTTCAACAAGGTTGGAGAAAATAATGTGGTGAAATACAAAATTCTAAGCACTTTTGAAAAATTCAATTACAGGACATGTCCCATGATGTATGTATTTTTAAAGACCGCTACAAAAATATCAACTTTCCATATTTTGTTCTCTTTAATATCATATATTACAAGCAGGCTTCTTTTATTATTACTAATACTTGGAGTAAAATATAAGCTAGTCTTCCTAACCATTTTGACTTTATTGTACAGCCCAACATATGTATTAACAAACTCATGAAATACATATATACCTAATTATTTTTAATCAAGTATGTCCTCTTTAATTATTCAACTTTATCAGCCAGCCAGCTAATTGTAACTAGATTCAGTGAAGAATACAAGATAGCAATACAATTAATTGTATCTAATAAGTACCCCAATAAATATTTTTAATTATCTAAAAGATAAATAATACAATATCTACAGTTCATAATTAAAATCGCATTTCAGAAACATTTCTATTTAATGTTATTTAGAATTTACACATCTTATCTCCCTTAAATGCTTTACTACCAAAGTTCAAATTGTGTTTCATTCTAATATATTGTGTATCACTACACTTTTGATAAAATTAGAGAAATCAAAGGGGGAAAAATACAGAGTTTGGCAGTTGAGTCCTTCACACTTCTACCCCCAAAATTTACTAGGCTTTTAATTCCAACATGTGAAAGGCACAAGAAAAATTAAGAGACATGTATCTTAGCGTCCTGAAAAACTATGCTATTTCCTCAAGAGGAATGCACCTTTGAAAGGGGATGCAAAACAATGCGGATTATAAAATACTGGGTTTTTCAACAAAAAAATATTGTAACTATTCTTCCTTAGTTTTGCTCCTTAGAAAGATGCACCCATTAATTATGGAAACCTAACTTTAAGGATGTTGGGTCACAATTGCCAAAAACAGATGCTCGGGGTTTTGGGGGGGAAGGGGCCTTAAAGTGGAGCCCCCAAGGCAATGTGGCACTCTTGCAATACGTTATTGAACCAATCTTCGTGCACATTATTTCCTTCATCATTTTTTTATGGGAGTAGAGGCAATTCTTGATATTCTACACAATTGTCAGGCAAGGTTTTTATATCACTTAAACTTCTGATGCAGTAAATTGTCGCCAAAAACTGTCAAAATCCAAATTACACTGGCTTCAGGACAATGAGAAAATGATGAAAACAGAGTGTACTCGAACATCACGTCAACATAGACTCATTAATCATCACATTGCTAACAAATGTTCCTGATTTTATCATGGAGTCCAAAGCACAGCCCTACAGCCTTCTGTATACAATATTTTCCAGACTTGTTCATGTCTCACTGGTAGTGAATCTATACATTCAATAAGATAACAAATGAGAATACACTTTTAAACAAGTTTTCAGACCACCAGGTGAATATTCAAGGCATTTTTCAGAGGTATGCCTTATTGGAGAGAAAAATTGGAGGAGGAAGAGATGGTCCTATCAGCAGCCAAAAGCCACCCCATAAACCAATGCAAAGTCAGTGACAACCCTCTCCAAGTTCCACATGAGACAACTAGGCGCTGGGGATGACATCGGGGAAGTACAGAGTGTTTTCTGTGCCTCCCCAGATGTCCTGGCAAGAGACAGACTTTCCCAATCTAAGGAAAAATCTGCCAGGAAGTGTGTCTCAGTTGCCAGCTCTAGATCACAGCTTCTGAGCGGTGTTAGGACAGTGACTGCAGGGACATTAAGAGGCCCCTCTGCAGTCCAGCTAGAGGACACATCACCTCATCATACGAATTTCAGAAATCATAGGGTTAGAATGGAGACGGGGCACCACAGGCAAGGTGAGATCATCCTGTGTACCAAGCACCTTCATCTTCAACTCAGAAAACCTGGCTTTGATTCCTGGCTCAGTCACTCATAGGTCGTATGGCCCTGGGCCTGTCATTTGACCTGTCTGATCCTCTATTATGTCACTTACAAACTGAGAAAGAGAGCAACAGCTATCCTGTCTATCCTATGGGTTTTGTAAGAACTCATTGTCACTATGCACATAAAAGCCGTTGGCAAATTATGAAGTCTTATGAAAATGGAGATTTCTTTTTCGGGAGGAGCACATGCTTTAAACATGTAACAATGGGTAGCCAGGGAAGTTTAGATCTTCACAGTAGCCTACTTAAAATGGTATTTTAAGAAGATATGCCTGCGGTGGGCTTAGGAGTTGATCACAGGTGGAGTAACTTGAGTCAGAGACACCGTTTAAAAGGATGTAGTAGGACCAGGGGTGACGTAGCAAACCTTTCTAGGGCAGTGGTGGCTGACATGTACAGTAAGGAATTTTTTTTTTGGGGGGGGGCATGTGAATGTTTAGCATAATAGATAACAATGTTAGAGATTAATATTACATGAGCTAGCATTAGAATCAAGTCAATCACTCAATCTTTTCAAGCCCTCCATAGCATCTCAAATTCAATCCTGTTACCCTCTTGGACCCTTTCCTTCTCCTCTATCTCAAACTCAGATCTCCACTTGCTATACCAGACTCCTTTCTCCAGATGTTTTTCACTTCCTCACAGTTGCTGAGGGGACCCTTTGTCCTCACGCTGACTTCTGGTTCCTTAATCCCACCCTTCCCAGGCCATCGGGCTTCTGTTTTGGCAACCATGAATCAATCACACTGACATCTCAGTAACAGCCTCGCCAGCCTTCTACAGTCTCTCCACATGACCTCCGTCTGTCCCTCCCATGCCAAGCTGCTCTGTCTCCCTGGATTACACTGCAGTACCAGCAAAAATCACTCAACAGTGTCACCTGGGTCCTGATATGACTTCCAATAAATTTTTTGAGAACAAGGACAATGTCTGGTTCACTACTGTATCCACAGGGTTACACCTCATCATCCGAATTTCAGAAATCACAGGGTTAGAATGGAGACGGAGCATCACAGGCAAGGTGAGATCATCGTGTAGTACCAAGCACCTTCATCTTCAACAGAAGCTAACACAGGGCCTGGCTTATAGAACACCCTCAACATACATTGAATGGGTAAAAGTGATAGTATTTGGAAGTTCTATAATCCATCTCTCCTAGTACTGCACTTTTCTTGGCTTCCACCTACTCCCTCACTGCTATTCTTTATTAGGTTCTATTTTTCTTTCTGTCCCCAAAATAAGAATATTTCCCAGGTTTCTAAACTGAGCTCTTTGATATTCCTCCTTTGTTCTCTCTCCAACAGAGATCAGCTCCCACCCACAAACACAGTTGAATGTTGAGATCTTTCAGAAAATAATTCTCACTAGATCCCAAATTCAACACTTCTGCCAAAATTCCCAAAACCTGAACATGGTTCCAGGAGGTAAAGCCTCACCACCACCTCCAAAAAAAAAAAAAAAAGACGTCAATGAGAAGGAACAAAGGTCAAAGAGGAATTGGACCCTCCCAGTGGAGACAACTGAGCCTCAAGTGGGACTGACAGGCAAGCCTTTGCCACTAGACACAGTCACCAAAGTGTCCTACATTAATGACAAAGAAGCCTCTTTTCTCAGAGATCATTACTTGCCTTTAAAGTCCAGGTTCCCTGAGGCCTGAGTGCTTTATACTCTTAGAGGCATTTGGTGACCTTCCTTTAAGACAATCTGACACATAAAAGAGAGAGGTTTGCTCGGCACTTCCTTCCCAATGGGGAAAAGTGACCCATTCCACTGAGACCCCAGCTCAAACCTACCCTTTTGGCCTCCATGGCTGTGACTCTAAGTCTACAAAGTTCAGCCAATAGCTGAACTGTCTTGACCCGTGCCGCCCATCAATGCCCAGACACAAATTGGAGCCACGATCAAACTAACCTCAGGGTCCTCATACCCCTATCTGGACAAAGTAGTTACACAAAATCAAATTTGTCTTTGTCCCTATGGTTCTGCCTTTCTTTTGTCTGTTCTTGGGACACCCATTCCTTGAACCACTGGGGCTCCAACCTCAGGCATCCTGATGCCTCTAGTGCGCAGCTGGGATCAAGCATGGGACACACACCATTTTCTCCCCACACCAGACTCAAGTTCCTTGTGGGCAAAGGTGTTTATCTTATGCTTTATGGTTTAACAGACATAGATCCTCTTTCATGATTGGCAACACCATTCCTGGTCTTGCATAAACTTATTCCCTCAGTAGGAAGATAAATTCTTTATTGGACTATGCTATGTGGTGCTATAAATACCTCTCCACTCATATAAAACTAACCCAAATAACAGAAGGAAACCATTTTCAGTCTGGCTTTACCTAGTTCGCACAGGAGTCAGGCTGTGATTTTTATAGAAAATGAGGCACCCGCCAGCAATTAGTTATTTTGATATCTGTAAAACTCCATGTCGAGAATTTTTAAATGTCTAGTAAAAAAGTCTAAAGGTTTGACAAGGGGGATACTTCTGAAGTGAAATTCTGCAGCAAGTAAATATTGACAAGAGGAGTGCAGGTAACCACAGCAACCTGTTTGAAACGTCACAAGGATGCCCCTACACATGTTCTTAGAGGACGCCCCGTCTATCCTCTAGTTTGGAGGCAATCAGACAGTGTCATCCAACGTTATTAAGTTAAAGAATGCTATTGATGAGAATTCTTGTACCTGAGTGCCATCATTTGTATTGAAAAATAAGGCATCTGAGGTTCTTTCTTTTTATGGAAAATAGATCTTCTGCCATACTAAGTGAAAAGGGCAGGACAGAATGCGCTATCCCCACCCACTGTTGTCTGTCTGCACAGTGGTCCGTGTCCGCCTCTGCTCCCAGGTTCCTGCACAATGAAAGCCCCTCCCTTTGCCGCCATTCAGCAGGAACTTTACCCTGCTGACTCAGATGATGACATCTTGTTGTAGAAATCCGAGTACCTCACAGTGGATCCACGCATCAGTCACTAAGGGATGCTTGCCAACCTCTGTCACAGGAAGATTAAGACAACACATTCAAAGCTGCAAACACTGACCTAACTAATGAGCAGAGTTTTGTTCCCATTATCGGGGCTGCAGGAGGACTGGGCCAGGGTCACCAGGCTCCCTCCAGTCATTGTATACATAAGCTCCAAGCCTTCCAGCTCCCAAGCAGATAAGCTCCAACGGGGGTGGAGGGTTGTCCCTTAGCCGCTGTCAATGCAAGGTATAATTCTGAGTATAAAACCCATAGGTTTATGAGGCTTCATATTCCTCATCTGCAAAATGACAACCATGAAATATAAAGTTTCTTAAAACTTAAATAATCACTAAGCAGAATTTATAAAACTAAGAAATCCCTTCACTGCTGTTAACATGCTAATTACACAGTAAGAAGTGAAAGAGTCATTTGCCAAATGATACATTTTTACCCCCTCCCAGAATGAGCTTTGTAAGTGGACCACTCAATTGTTCTGACATTGTCATTTAGGTATTATCTTAATCGTAGGTAATTGTGAGGGTTTCTTTTTTTCCTTATGTAATACTGGAGCAATGTACATATACGAAAGCAAAATTAAGAATCATATCATTTCAGTGTTTTAGGAAGTTTTTGGTGTTTGCATCACCCTTCTAAGTAAGCCCTGTAACATGATAGGAACCTGAGTGAAAGAATCAGATATTAAACAGGAAACCCCATCGGCAGCACGGACTGAAGCCAAAACACCAATCACTCTCACTACATTGAACAACCTGATCACCCAAAAGTGATAATGGTGTCTCCATAGAAACCAAGTATACAGTGGAATCTGCTGACAGTGAGGGATCTGCTTTAACAAAAAGATCTCACTTCAAACCAAGATTTTGCTCTAACTTAGATTTACACATCACCCTACACTGGTATCATTAGATATTACACCTTCAGAATTTCACAGTCTTAAAGATTATAAAAAGCTCTGCACATGGAGAGAGGAAAAAAAATTGGAAGAAAAGATTTGCATATGTAGTTATAAAAATACCAAAGCAGATTCCATGCTAAGCCCTGCCAGAAAGAGAATAATTACTGGTGCCCATCGCACGCAGCCTTGAAATTATATTCTCTTCTCCGAGCAGAAGCAGTCATCAGATTATCAGAATGAGGTTATCCTGCCTAAACTCAAACACTGCTGGTATACAATAAGTACAATGCAATCAACAGACAAGCAGCTATTTCCCTCCCACACAAACTATAATCCTTTGTGAAGTATATTTTTAATGAAGAATACATAACCCTCCTACATGGTTTGCTTCTGCTCGCACACTCCCCCACATGAAAAGCTTACATTCATTTTAAAGAGAGGGAGAATTTCATGGCTTCAAATAACATCCTGTACAATGCAGGGCGAGAAAGAATGTTAGCATCAGAACTAAGCCCCAAATATATCTTTTGCACCTAATGCTACTCTTATGAAAGTAAAAACAGTTACCAATAGCACCTGGGGGACAGTACGATGAAATAAACATGATGGATCTCACCAATATTTTAATGCTTTCTTTCCAATTAGTTGCATTACGAAGCCTTAATTCATTCAACTACTAATCACTCAAAACTCAGGGAGCTCTGAATTTTAATCTTTCACAAATTTCAAATTATAATGCTTGGCATGAGTCATACTGCTTATTCAAGAAGCAATTTTTTAAAGAAAAAAGTATTTAGGTTTCCAGTGGCGCTCGTTTTTCTTTCTTTTTCAATAATATGGTTTTAAATGTTTAAAATTAAAACAATACAACTGGATAGTTGGATAGACTTTTAGCATCTGGATAGCTAACTGGAAATGAGGCTGTAAAAATGATTAAGAATGTTTGCTGCCCACTCAGTGGAATTATAAGAGGTAAAGTAGATATGGATAAAAATCTTTCTCCACTAGGGTTTTTCTACCCCACACAGCACCTGCTTCAAGGTATTAGGCTCTGGTGTATGCCTCCGAATTTGGTTCCTAGGAGACAGGCCATTAAGAAATTAGTCACGGTGACAATTAACCTTAGGAATCTGTTACATTCAGGGGATATGCCTTCATAATAAATTAATAATCTTTTTAAAAAACTTTGTAGCCCAAATCAACAAATGTTGTATTTCCATAATGAAAATAGTCTTAAAAGATTAGGAAACCAATTTTGCATAAGTGCTTAAATGATGGAATTCCATTACACTAAAAGCAGTTTTAGTCTTGTCTAATTGTCACCTGAAAAAAAACACAAAATAATCTCTGAAGATAGACAGCAAACATGGGCAAACCAGAATCTATACAGGACCCGGTCTTCTGTAACACAGCAAAAAGTCAAGAACTACTTTTGCAAACAAAGTAGCGTCAGAGAAAGATGGAGAGAGGACGTTAAAAAGGAAAAGGAGGAATGGGAGGAGATGGGAAGATAGAGGCCAGCAAACAAGTTTAGGAACCGGTCATGCTCCTAGGAAAGCAACTGTAACCGGCTAAAATAATGGTGACTCAATCTCACTACAGTTCAGGAACCTTATTCACCGTGTGTAAGACAGAGGTGGAGAAGAGGAAGAAAATAAGAAGACATTTTTGTGAATTATAATTCGTGCGATTATAATTCATTTCCACATTCATATCTCAATGCACAGCTCTACTCCCCAAAGCATGTCCAAGTGAGGTGGAGGTTAACTTTCAGAATCATCTCCAAACACATCCAGATTAAAGACAACAGTAGATTCCTATGTATCTCTAGGAATGCTTGGCACACCTTACAATTCAAAGCCCTTTTCTATACAGACTGAAAACAGTCCAAACGCTCATGGATAAATCTAACTGATTTCAAAAACAAAACCTTAGCTAATTACAGAGAACTCAGTGCCTTCGCCTGCGACCCCGCAGAGTCACCGGGTGCCTCCACGGCCAGGTCCTGACTGTCAGCTTTCTCAGGTGCAGGAAACGCACCGCTCCCCACACACTGCCTCCAAGGGCTAAGGAACCAGCTGAGCCAGAATTGCCGCTGTTCACAAAAGGAATTCCCCCCTTCCCCTCCTTCTCCCTCCCCTTGCTTCACTGGTCCCTCCTCCCGTCATCCGCTGGTGAATAATATCACTCCGCTACCTGCCTGGATCAACACGGGGAGCCCCTGTCTTCAAGCATTCAGAGAATTTAACAGCCTGGTAATTCCTGTTGTCCGTTCGCTGAGGTCACAGATAAAGCTAAATAGCAGCCGTGGTTCCCATCAATCATAAGTCACTCACTGATAGAATGTATGGTAGGAGACCTGATGTAAGCAGTCACCAGAGAAAATACCCACTGATGACGCATATCCAGGCATAAAAATAGTTACAGGGCCCTCAAAGGGATTATTCAACAGCCTACATTTAGACTTTCCTACAAGGGACCTGAAGTCAACGTGCTGCCGCTCGATGGCTGGAGAGAGTTGAAGTTTAAGCTTCCTCAACAGACATAACCACAAATAACTGGATCAAATAAGCTCCTGCAATAACAAGCTGTTTAGTAAATTTTAACACAGTTTTATAAGCATTGAACAGTACCACCCACTATCTTATAAAATGCCACGGAATCTTTTAGTTTATTCATGTTCTCCTTTATAAAACAATTCCGCCTTTTTTAAAGTATGTTCCCCAAACACTAATACTTAATCGGTCTGAAGAAAAATGGCATTAGTTGCCTTAAAAAGAAATGTTAGGAACAGAACACAAATTGCAGAGCTGTATCTATATCCTTTTAAAACATGCTTTTAAGCAGAGTTATTACTTAATTATAAGTTTCATCAAAGAAATGGTCATTTTGCACACTGTATTTGCAATTAAGTTTCCCTGAATTGGTTTGATCTTTTATAGAAAAATTTCCACATTAGTTACGTACACCTACTATGCTATCTTACATACAGGAGGCATTACTATTTTTTGTCAAAAAACGAATGAATCAATCAATCAATGAAATGTTATGTGTAAATATTTTAATTGAGTGACAAGACATTGTTAAGACTGAATTCCTGTTTTTTTTATTTATGAGAAGATAACTTTTTAGATGTCTAACAATGTTATCAGTTTTCAAGTCATCTGTTCTCTTATTCCTCCTGCTCAAACATATGCAGAGCTACCCTGCAGAGGGAGGTCTTTCACACAGCATCCATACTAGAAAATGCTGGATTTTTGCACATTTCAATATTGGAATATATAAAACGTTCCCTCGCCAGTTCCCTTTAAACCGCTGTGCTAATACAGATAAGGCAGCTAGCTATGACAGAACCCAAATTCTGCCTCAGAACTTGAACGCCTCCTACTTGCATACCGTATTTGTTAGTCTTAATTACCCATCCTTTCCTAACATTAGTGAATAGATTTTCATTGCTCCCCAGTTAATTACTAGCCACGAGACATCTTGTGATAGAAGTTATCTCAGTGCTAATGGCATTAACTATCCTACCCACGTGACTGGCAAAGACCTATAAGCAACATCGCTGTAACTTTGGTCAAACTGAAGAGCTTTATTTCCAGCGAAGTTCTCCATCAACAGTTAACAAGATGACATTTTTCTTCCAATTCTGGTAGGTTCTACCTCATCTTCCTCAAGTCTGGTAACACTGCTATAAATACAGGTGAAAATTATTTTTAGTACGAGATTTCGCAAAGCATTCACGTTTCTCTCCTGTGCATATGTGTCAACAGTATGTGGCCTACTTTAAAGAATCAAAATGGAAATGTTCGCTGGTGCCCTCGAGCCCCTCGCTGCCGAGTAACTCTGAAGCAACACACGTGGCCTGGGGTCACTCCACTCATAGATACAGCGAAGTTCCCAATTGGCCACAGGTCAGCAATTAATTCCCGACAGAAAATGCGAGGTAATAAAGCAAATTCAATTTATAATCTATTGTATTTCATAAGGTGTCATCATCCCTTTTTGAAAATGAATAAGGGAAAATTTAAGAAACAATAAAAAATAAACACAAGATAATGAGACACATTTACATTTGCTAAGGAAGAAAGGATGTACTTAAAGTTAACTGATTCAGAAACTAAAAATGCTTCTCAAATTTTACAGAAGCTCCTGTTTTAAACAGCTCCAAACGAGACAAGGCACCCGGAAACAATCGCCCGCATGGTACACGCGACAGCCTTCTGTCACGGTGGTCTATGCTGGTCAGGTCAGAGCTGAGAATGCTCAGATGATTTTTTCAAATGCCGATCTCCAAGGCAGGCACTCGCTCCGAATGCACAGCCAGGACTCTGAACCCAGAGACCACAGATTGATTTCCGTAAGAAACTATTTTCCTCAGTACTCCTGGTTTTAGTAAGTGCACGCCTGTTCAATGTACTATCAGCAAAACAATTTTTTTGAAAAGAAAATAAAACTTCCTTACCCTAGATGAGAACCTATGCTATCGTTATAATTACTTAAACCTGTGAGACAGTTTTCTGCTCTGATGCAACGAAATAAACCACTGCTTAAAATTAAGAAATGTCAAAAAATGTTAGAAAACACTTCTTAACTTTTTTTTAAATGTCAAACAAGGGAATTACTGGTCACTAAATTAAGACCAGATTACTTAATTATCTGGATAGGGTGGGTGGGCGGGGCTATGCCAATGAAAATGTAAAAAATAAGTCTGCCTTGTCAACAGGAGGCTTTCTAGAAGCCATCTTCACACTCATCCTCTATGTCACTAATAGAATATTGTGACAATAACCCTTTTCACAAACTGTGATACATTAAAAAAGTGGGAAACTGCACCCCCAGGGCACTGCCCTGTGCACGGCCTAGAAGCGACCCCTCATGTTTGGACAATAAGGTTACTTCTCCCTTTCAGTGTCAGTGTGTCAGGGTCCTGTTTTATTTTTAATTTTTTAAATTACACCCTTAAAATGGCTCAATGTTTAACAGCGGCCCCTTCCACTTGGCAAATACGGTTGCTTTCTGGACATTTTATGGCTTGTGGTTAATGAAGTCATTATCTTCAGCCTCTGCCACCGTGCAATTCACCTACATGAACACACATACAAGCACACATTTGTACGACCTCTTCTCACACCTAATCTCCTTTCATGAGGCCGGACATTCACCTCGTAACTCTAGGCAAATACATGGGAGTCGCCTTTAACTGCTCCTTCCTCTCAGGTTTAGCCTCCCAAACTTGACAATTTTACTGTTACTGCTCTCGTCCATCTTCCAACTCCATCACCAGGGCCTTAGTTTTGGCCTTCAACATTTCTTTGCTCATCTAAATACAGTAATCATCCTATGTTCACTTTTTCCTTCCAACAATGCTCTACATCACCCAAGGTGAGTTTTGTAAAACCTGAATCTGACCGTGGCCTGCACTGGATCCAACCCTTCGGTGGATCCTGGTGTCAGAGATCGTGCTGACTATCGTAACTGTTCACTACATGTCTGAACTTTCTCTTTGATCTGGAGCTCCTTGCGGCCAGAGACTGTGGGGGCCGACTGATGCACCTCTGACTCCCAGCAGAGGCAGTGCCCGGCCCATTTCTTGGGCAAAGGTGAACTGAAGAGCAGGACAACACACTGATAATTTTAACTCTCAGTGTTGTCCAACAAGACTAGATAAAAAGATAGCATGGTAGAGCAAAAGAGCATTCTCTTTGAAATTGAAGAAAACTGTGTTCAATTCACAGCCCCATCATATCTTAGGCAATTACATAACCTTTCTTAACTTTAGGTTCCCAATCTACAAAACAGTGTTAGGATAACATGGAGTAACATGCGTTATGTGCCTCCTCCGATAGCTGGCACTTACTGAGGATGGCACTTGTTATTGTCTTCGGTGGAAATGTGTGACAAAATGATTCCATTGCCAATATGCAATTATATACACACAAAGCAGACAGCAAAATTATCTATTTCAGTCCTGCTGGACTAGACATGTATCTCTATATCTCTGTTGCACTATATAGTAGCCAGTGTAGTAATATGTGGCTGACACTTGGAATGTGGCCACTACTATGACTGAGGAACTGATTTTTAAATTTTAATTAATTTAAATATAAGTAGCCCCATGAGATGGAGTGGGGAAGGCTACCGAACGGGACAGTGAAGATTTATTTCAACTCTGGTATCGGTAGTCCCCACTTTAAGTGCCTGCCCCCCCCCTTCCCTCCAACTTGCAAGGTTCAAGTGTCAGTGTCAATACTTCTCCTTCTGTGAAAGAAATCAGGCATAAAACACCCACTCCTTCCAACCAGATCTAGTCCTGGGAGTATGAGAAGGTCATACGACAGAGTTCCACATAGAGTATTCAGACTGAATGAACGCTTGTATCAACAAAAGAAACCAATAAAAAATGCAGTGCACAGAACGGGACCCCCAGCGCAACGCAGAGAGGCAGGTCACAGAGGCAGTGCACAGGGTTTGGGACAAGAAGGGCAAGCTTCAAATCCTGGCCGTGCCATTCACATTCTGTGA
This sequence comes from Desmodus rotundus, assembly GCF_022682495.2. Lineage (NCBI taxonomy): Eukaryota > Metazoa > Chordata > Mammalia > Chiroptera > Phyllostomidae > Desmodus > Desmodus rotundus. The sequence continues at coordinate 86,523,293 of NC_071397.1, forward strand.
GCTCTTGGGAAAATCTTTCAACTCTCATCTTTCAAATAATGATAACACTAGCTGTAACTCACAAATATTCTGCAATAATCACATGGCATAAGACAGACACATAAATATTAGGGCACATGGTACAACTGAGAAAGCTGTAAAAATAACATTTAAATCTCTACCTTCTAGACGATTACAGTAAATAAAGTCCTATAAATATGAGATACCCTATGCATATGTCTTGGCAATCTGGGTAAAGGGAAAGATTAGTAACTATAGGGAAAAACTAATAATTACAAGGACAATCACACTTCCATTTGTAAACCATAATACAAAGACTCATTGGTTCACTGCCATCACTACCTGTAGTACACAGTTTTACCTGACACCAAGGTCAAATAATGCTGAAATGTGCTTTTGAATTTACGGCCTTGATTATGCCGTATGTGCTATATGGATGGGGTCTGCGGCCCTCAGCAGGATCTGATAACAATGGTTTACTTCTCTGCTTTACGGTTCAGAAAGTGCCTTCACATAGGTCCTTAACATTATCTTCAGGACAACTCACGACAGGCCAAGAATTTTGTTTTTCCCATTTTTCAGAAATGTAAAGTAATAATAGCGTCAGTAGGTACAATTATCAGGTTAATAACTTTAAGTCTAGAGTTTTACTGTTGTATTCCTGGGCATTTCATGGTGTTTCACATTGCTAAGAGAATCCAGGTTTTTATCAATGGGCTCCCACAGGGAGGATTTTAACAAAATATTAGGTGTCACTCTGTACATATATCTCATCATACGTATATGTGTATACATAATTTAATATTTATTAATACTAACACATAATTTAATAGCTTTCCCAAGTGTTTTTATTGCCAGTCACTTAGCAGATACCAAGAAGGTCCGCCAGGTAGTACAAGCCCCAATTATAGATAAGGAAAGGGGGGCTTGGAAAGACCCTGCTCTGGACCATGTCTCTGCTCTGCAGTGTGATGGAGGGCAGTGAGGTGTGTACTGGGCTGCGGGTCCAGAGTACCAACCCGCTGAGTCACTTCAGGTAAGTCATCCAACCTCTCTGGGTCCCACCTTCTTCCCAAAGAAATGAGAGAATCGGAGTCGCTCACAGATACCACCTAGCTGTTAAAATTCTATTATTCTCTACCTCGGCTAATTCAGTAATATCTCTGAGACAAGGCCCCAGATGTCTGTTTTGGCTAGTTCTTGGTCCCCTCTCACATACTGAACTGCTTCTTGAGATAACTCACTGTTTTTCCACAATTGGGCAAACTAGACCCAATTAAGGAGTTCATGCCATGTGTGTGTTTGTTGATCTTCACAGCTCACTAGGCCCTGTTTTCCCCTTGGCTTAGGCACAATCAGTAAAACATTTCAGACACAAGGGGTCCAGAGAAAAGGGTGTGTCTTCCCATAACCTTCCGTCACAACACCACACTTTCACTTTTGGGATGAAAGTACATGCTTGTTTTCATGGCTTTTGATATCTTTTTCATTTTTATTTTTCAGAAAAACAGTAAAACCCACGTATGAGAGCAAAGGCAGGCTCCAGCATCCAGGCCAAGGGACAGGGTCACAGTGACTTTAAAGTCATTTAAGTGGCCCAACCGGAAGCCTCTCTACCGTGAAGAAGAGGGCAAGTCCAGAAGAAGTCAAAGCTGAGGGGGCCTGGCTAAAGGTGGACTCTGGCGCCCAAATCCACAGAGACCCCCCAGCTGGCGGAGATAAAGCTCTTCCTACATCTCTGCTGAGGTAGGTGCCAAAGAAATGAGCCACCCGACTGCCCTGAAGAGTCTTTGGAGCCTGGCAGTAACCTGAGCTGCTCTAGGTTATTTTTGCTGAGGGCTAGTGGTTCTTAAAGGGACTGTGAGCTAAGTGCACATACCCAGACACAGAAGGCAAATCAATGAAAAGACGGATGGGATGTACCTATCTTCATTAAAGGCATTTATGGAAAGAATACAATTGACCAACAACAGATATGTGAAGACGTACACATTTTAATGTAATCAGTAGCCACATCCTGTGATGTAACATTGCGGGTTTAAGAAATGCGAATGCTGAATATCACAGTACCCCATTGGTTTAAAAGGAAAAGGAAAATGGGCATCGCCACGGCTCAGTCTTCAGTGCTATACTGCTACTTAAGAAGGGCCTAGGGATAGAGATTCGAGACCGTGATGGCTGCCAGGGCTGTGCTCCACAGTCATCCCATTTAAATGCTCGCTGCAAGCACTACAAGTATAATAATTGCACTAGGAAAAGGGACGTGGAGCTCCGTGAGGCTTTGTAACACACTCAGAGTTACATGATGGGTGACTACAGGCCCCTTCCAATACTCTCTACCGGAATGGTGAAGATTCCAAAAGCAAATACTCACCCCATTCACAAAACAACTCTCGTGAAACAACTAGTCCTTTCATTCTCTGCCCCACATCCCTAAACTGGCCGGGGAGGAACAGGAATAACCCAGTAACCAGGAAAGTGGGATCTGGAGTCACAAGTGGCCAGGTTCATAAACCTGCTCTACCACAAGCTCTCTGGATGACCTTAGGGACACTGGTTACACTCCCAGAGCCCCAGAGCTTCAGCGGCAGCAACTGTAATACTTATTACCTCATCAGGATGTTTTGGAAATTAAGTAAGATAATCATACGTGTACTGTATCTAGAACAGGGCCTGGCACACAGAAGCCGTCAGTTAAACAATTGCCATTATTAGCTGTATTAGTACTCCTATTCAGCAAGCATGTCATTCAAGTTGCCCTGCAATTTGGCAATGTATAATCACAAGAAAAGTAATGCATCAGCTAGTTTGGGGGCAGGTACTTTACAGACGTGACCAGCAGGTACTCACTAGTTTGTCAGGCAAGTCATTCTGCTCCCTCCTCAGCAGGAGGAGGAAGAGGCTCACAGAGGTTTAGTAACTTGCCAGAGTTACCACTAGTAACTGACAGAGCCGAGATTTTAACTCAGGTCTGACTTCGAAGCCTATACTTCATCCACTCAACTGAGAAATAGTCAGGCATGGCATGGAGGGCAGTGGGAAGAACCATCAAGTGCAATTCCTATTCCACAACTTATTTCCTTAGAACAGTCAGGTAACCTCCCTGCCCTCCTTGACCTTCCAGCTGATCTTTTTTGACCCTACCTCTGCAGCAAGTTGCCCATCGATTATTGATCTACAGGTAATTCTGCAGAGAATAATAGAGTTCTCTGTAACCCTATTAAAACCACATTATTCTAAGTGTTTGTTGTGGAGTCATAGATCTTCAAAGTCCACAAGCCCTACAGAATGTAAATCATGAAAAAGCATGCAAATGCCTAACATTTGATAGTTTATAAAGCATCTTTATAAACATTAGCTCATTTAATCAACCTACTCAGCAAGGTGTTTATGTACCTGTTTCTCAGGTGAAGAACTGAGACACAGGTTAATTCAATTAGCCACATAATTAGAAAACAGTAGATTCAGCCCTTGAATATGCAGGTTTTCTAATATTATATCTTTGTTCCATCCATTTTGCTATATCTAGCACTGGAAAAATCTCAGCAACTTTTCTTGTGTGATCTGCTATGCTTAGAAATATCAAGTTATGATATACTATTTAATATCCCCTTCTGTCCTTCATGAACTGTCTTTTACTTGTGCTGAAAATACAGTTTCAAGAAACTTTATGCTATTTTCCAACATAGCATATCTACCCAAGAAAACCAAGTCAAGAGATAACTGTCCAAAGTTGGACCTCCTTACACATCATTGCAGGGTCCCAAGCATTCTTACTGCAGTTAGTAGTAGGTGTTGAATGATTCAGTGGCATAAGGCTCAAGAGAACTCTAACTTTATAAAAATCATGTGTATGTCCTTATTTTGAATAATCATTTTTTACCTTATGTACTTTTAACAGAGAACTTGACAACAGAAGTCATGTTTCAGGATAACATGCACTGAATGTTTACAATGTACCTGGCAACAATTCTGTGAGTCAGCACTACTACTGTTATTCCCATTTTACAGATGAGGAGACTGAGTCACATTAACTTGCCCACAGTATAGAGTTAATGGCAGAGCAATAATTGGAACCCAGGGGCTCCGGCATCCAGAATCCTGACCTCATTTAACCTTCACAACCACCTTCAGCAGCAGGAGTAAGTCACCCTGGAGAAGGAAAGTTGCCCTGATAATTCACAGGCGTGATTTGATATTCGGGAGAAAAACAACTAATCCAATTAAATTGTTTATAGTAACAGTCCTGTTCCATAACCAAAACTTATCACAAGTAGTACACCATCACATTACAATTTAAAAGCTTGTTGGAAAAAAAGTATAGCTACATTTTAAATTTAATACTTAAGAGTTTGAATTCATAGCCAGAGGTCTTAATAGAACTCTTCTTGGACTTTTGATGTTTTTTTTTCCCATGCAATCTTGCATATTTTTCATTGTTTTTCATTTGCAATCTTAAAATTGGTGTGATTCCACCTAGCATCCTTTGAAATTTGCCTTTTAAAACATAGAAATGTGTAGGGATTTCTTCAGGACTTAAATTCTTGTCTTTTTTTCTTGCCTTCACCCATCTTATTTTCACCTTATCTTTTTCTATCTTCCCTTCCTTGTTATTTCTTTGTCACAGTGAGTTAGGGTGGTGCCCAGTACTGTGGTAATCTTCCAAAGCCAGAAGCCCTATTGTAAGCTTCTCAAGGTTGAGTCTGTAGACAGCCTGCACCATCACCGCCGGGGACGGGCCTCCGAATCTACATTTTCAGTAAGCTGCTCAAGTAAGGTCTATACATGCTATGGTAAAGCACAGGATTTTCAATCCGCCAATTCCTATAAACACTTCTTCTATAGAAGCCTTCTTCATTTAGCAATGTGTATATGCAGATGCCAATTTTAAGAAAATATAAACTTTACTCTTTAGACTTCTTATTTAAACCAAAGATTTTAACACACTCTATTATTTATTTCAATGTGTAGAAGCGCGAAAACACAAATGTAATTGTTTAAAGGGATGTGCCAAATCTGTTTCAGCTGAGGTTGCTGATGCAACCGATTTCTATTTTCATCATTTTAGTTCAGTTTGAAGCCTGACCGTTGGGTTTCTATAGTTACCCTCACTATCAAAAACCAATCTTACTGGACTAACTAAGAATCAATGGCTGATACTAAAAGAAAATGCTCAAATGAAACTTATTCAGAAAGCTTCATTTAATAAAAAAAGTTGGCTAATAATGTAGAAGGTAAACTGAAACTTAAAATGCAACCTCTTTTGAAAAATTATTTGCTTAAGTACTTGATTATTTTCCATAAAGCCGTACAGGGGAATCAGATCTATTTGGTTCAATATGACTGGCTGCTATAAACAGTCTTGTCCCATCACTAAACTTGTTCACATTCATACTCTTGTTATCAGCGTCAAAGAGACCCCCAGTTCCCTGACCCTTCCTTTCCAATAGTTCTCCCTCTTCCTCCCCGCTTCTCCCTTCCCCCTCCTCATCTGCCTTCTCCTCCCGACTTCTTCCACTATATTGTCTAGATCCCACCGTGAGCCACTTCACCCTTCCCCTCGCCAGCATCCAAAATGTACCCATCCTAAAAATCGCTGTGATTTCTCTTCCCATGTCACCTACTCGAAGTGTCTGAGGAAAATCACCTACAAAGACAGAGCTACTGCTGCAGAGCCTTATCATTGGTCAGTTTATTCCTCCTCCAGAGACAACTCCAAATATCCCCCATTTTCCTCAATAGTATCTGATTTTCCCAGGGAAATAATGGCCTTCACATACATACACATATACATACATACATACATACATACATACATACATACATAGGGTTTTCAAGAAAAAATTCTCCAGTATGTAGTTTCTACCCACAAACTTCGTATTGCACCTCCCCAGCCTCCCTACCTCCTGCCCCGATCAGTTCTTTCTAGATCTCAGAGCACTCTGGCTGCTCCAGGATTCTGCTCAATGATTCTCTTTCCTTTCTGTTGTCAACCTTTTCCTCCCCACTGGCTCTATTTTGTCAGTACACGTCATAGGTTCACATGTGTATAAAAAAATGCTCTCCGGCTCCCACATCTTCCTCTGTCTGCCTACCATCTCACCGCTCCCATACAGCCGAGCTTTTTGAAAGAGTGGTCAAGATTATATGCTTCATGTTGGCCAAAAGGATAACTAGATGGGTCCTTTCTCTAAATGCTACCATAGTTCACGGTAGGCCCTCAATAAATAACTCATTGTTTAATGGAGATGCTGCAAAAAGGCAGAAAGACTAATAGAAAAATGAACAAAAGCCTTCAAACAGGCACTTTGTAAAAGAGAGAATGCAACAGCCAAGCACATACGAAAAGGGGCTCATCTTCATTAATTATCAGAGAAGGGAAAATTAAGACTACAAGGCTACCCCACTTAGTATGCACCAGAATCCCAAAGAGAAAAAGATGGAAATACTACAACAGGGGACTAGGACCCTCATGCAGTGCTGGACAGAGTGTAAATCGGTACAACCTTCCTGAAAAAGTACATGGCAGTTAACTATTAACATTGAATATACATGAGGCCTGTGATCCAGCACCTCCATCCCTAGGTCTACACCCAACAAATATGTAATACAATGGACATAGGAGCAATATTTGTAATAAGAAAAATAAAACCAATTCATCAATAGTAGAATCAATAAACTGTAGTTGTAGTATACACTCATACAATGGAATTCTATACAATGAAGTGAATAACTGTTACATGCAAAACATGAATAAATTTCACTAACATTGCTCAGTGAAAGAATTCAGACACAAAAGAGAACACAGTGTATGATTCCATGCATACAGAGCAGAAAGATAAGAAAAATCAGTATGGTGTTAAAAGTCAGATTAGTAGTTCCCTTGGGTTTTATTGTGAGTGGAATAGGGCAGGAGAGTGCTCTTGGAATGCTGACAAAGTGCTGTTTTTTGACCTGCTCTTTAGTTTGTGAAAACTCATTAAATTGTGTATGTCCTTTTCTGAATGCATGTTATAGAATACACTTTTGAAAATCTGGATATATTGGTTTGCCCCTGGTCCGCTTCTTATTGAAGACACCCTTGATTTCTTTCTGTCACCTGTATAGACTCTAAGATCCTTGAGGCCAGAAACTCGACTTCCCTATTTCTCACACAGAATTTTGCGCACGCCGGCTGTCAACCAACGATTCTGGACGAATGAGTGCGCATGCCACCCCAGCCCCGCTGATAAATTCTGTTCCCTTATACGCTTTTGACTCCAGAGTCTGCATTTTCAAACTCTCACTGGGCTCCAGGCCTGCAGATCCGCCTACAGCACGGATTGCAATGATAGCCATCTGCCCTTTTTTTATTTGGTAGCGGGCTCTGAGTCAGGAGCTTTGCACAGATTATCGCCTTCACCCCCTACCAACAGCCTGCAAGCTAATAGCTAATAACTATTACCCCCACTTTACAGACCAGCAAGCTAAGGATCCCGGAGGGTAAGTAGCATATCTAAAAATACACAGGCTATATGCTGGAGAAATAAAATTAAAACGCAGGTTTTTCTTAACCCAAAACCAGTGACCTTTCCACAGACCACATGTGACCACAGATACAACAAATCTAAAACGTAAGTCATTCTTTTCATAAGAGCCTGCTCATCTTCCTGTGTTTCTTATCCTGGGAAATGTCATCACTATTCACCTTGTCACCCAACCAAAGTCCTAAGAATTGTTTCTCTTCCCTCATCCTTCACACTGACTCTGTCACTGGTACCATTTCGCAAGCTTGATGACCCATCCCTCTGCTCACTCTTCTGAATATCACAGAATTAGTTCAGGTCTCTAATTTTCTTTTGGAGAGTGCTCTAACTGTGTGCAAACCATGTCTCCCACAGCAGGTGTGGGTCTCCCACAGCAGGTTTGGGTCTCTCTAATTCATGGTGCCGCCTGTGAGTCCTTGTAAAATGCAAATCTGCACATCTCTCCTCACTGCCTACCAAATAAAGGTCCTACGTACCAGCATGGCATACCCTCCCCGACCTAGTTCCCGCCTAGCACTCCAGACCCTTCCCTCGTGACCGACACTCCTCCTCTCGCTAGACCCTGCAATCTGGCCATACAAAGATATACTGCTCACAAAAGCACCGAGCTGTTTTCATGCCCTTGGGACTTTGCATATCAGGGCTCTCTCTAAAACCTGTCCTTGGGCTGTCCACCAGGCAAACTCCTGCTCAGCCTGCAAGGCGCAGCTCAAGCATTCACACCTCCGCCAAGCCCTCAAGCAGAGCTAGCTGTATCCCCTTCGTGTCACAGCTAGGCTCTGTGGGCCCTTCTCTCACGGCTCATTCGACAACGCACTTCCATGCTTTGCTGTCTGTACTTAACTTCCAGAACGTTGGCTCTGCAGAGGTAGACGCACGCCTGTTCTTTTTCACATGTCCAGGCCCGCACACAACAGTACGTCAAAAACAGTTGAACAAGTTAATTAATAAATGAAACTCATGGTATGTGAGTATATGAAACTGATGGTGTGTAGTCACAGATCATTTATTTCTGAGAGCAAATCCAAAGTGAATGGTCCAAGCAAGAAAAAAATGGGGGAAACACATTATGTCTGTGCATGAAAAAACAGTGAACATAATCCAGAGCATAAGCAGAAGACAGCATTTAGCTATTGTGTAAGTAGTGTTCTCAAACATAAAACCCTTGGGCCTCTCATCAATAATTTTCTCCTAGCACCACTACAGCCATCTATGGTGCTGGGCAGGGATTATGTTCAGGAGTAAAAGCGAAGGGTAAAAATCTTTATTGAAGGAGACATTTCTTGGATCCCTAATGTCTGAACCTAGTGCAGGTAATCATCCATATTCAACCTCAAATTTTAGGTGGTACAAAACGGCTCTAAGACTTATTAGAGATGATTCTCAGAGCTACCCAAGGTAAAGCAGAATATTCAATTCATCCCCTGGATCAACTAAGTTGGAGCGCAACAATAAACATTTTTCAGATTGTTCTATCATTCCTAAAATGCGGCACAGGGACACAGACATGTAATGCAGCACAGGGACACAGTCAAGTCATGAGGTTCTCTCTTCACGGTGATAAAAGAAAGCAAAAGAGAGATGGGACTGATGGAGAGGGGCATGACCGTAAAGCAGGAGGGAGACAAGAAACCTAAAGTGTCAGAGTTGAGCCAGAGGCCAGTAATTGTGGGTAGGAATATTTAATTCACCCATCACTGCACACCACCCCAGGTCCTGAAAGAGAAGGCAGGCCAAGAGATGACCATTCAGAAAGCACTCCTTCCCACAGAGGAGGAAGCTGATTACAGCTTTCCCGAGCCCCCACACTGCATGCAGGCTACAATTTAAAGGCTCTCCCTAGAAAAAGACTGTGGAAAGAAGCAGCCAAATCCCTGTAGAGACACAGAGAAGAGCAATAACTGTGTTGACACTTCAAAAAAGAGAAAGGGGCAAGCGCATTTTCCTGGCATCAGTGTTCTTTAATTGCCTTTTCTTGCTCCCTTTCTGGAGAAAGAAGGGAGGTGGATGATGGCAGCTAGATCATGTAAGGAACTAGAGGGCAGCTGACATGAACTCCTATTTGGCCTCCGTGCACAAAGGCCTTATTATAATCCACAAATAAAAATGCGTGGGCAAGACTTGGAGGGTTGGTCCCCCCCCCAAACTTACTTCCAACCCCATGCTTTGAATGCATTTGTGTATACACACCCTCTGACAGAATAGGTTCTTCATGTTGCCATGGAGCTGAAACCTCTGTAGTTTCGATGGAGGGATCACACTGTTTTTAGATTTCCAACAGCAGAAGTAAGCATCACTGCATAATATTAACTCCACTTCTATTTCAGATTTTCAGTTGCTTGTCTCCGTGTTCACATGAACTCTATTTTTTTTTAACTTACTCTTTGTAAGGTTACCACAATGGAAGCTGCTGGCAAACTGATTCTTGTTTTTGTAAAATCAGTATGCAGAAACTTGAGGATATGTGTACTCTCGAGCTTCCTCTCCCGGGGCCCCTCCCTGCTTACAGAGACAGTGTGCGACCTCATCACCTCTTCGAGAAGCTCATGAGAAATGCCAAATATAAATCAATCCATAGTTAGTAAATAATTTGTAAAACAAATAAAACACCCGATAACCAGTAGCTGTTTTCTCTCTGGCATGATAAATCTTAATATTATTTATACTCTGGTGAGTCTTTTTTCAAATAGACCTCAACAATGAAAATCTTATCTGCAATACTTTTGCAAATACAGATATACTCCTGCAAGTTCCTCTTGGGTTTCATTGCAAGACTCTGCTGTTATTTTATTGTCTAAAATCAAATAATAAAGGAATCTAAAAAAGGAACACAAAGTGATTTCCTAGTGCAATCTCAATATTCTTGCCAACCCTGCTTTCTGGATTTTGCCTCTCCTAAGAAAATGGTGATTTGACTTCTACAAAATCGAGTGCAAAGGAGTTAAAGAAAAGGATTCTGATTTCCTACCCGGAAGCCTGCTTTGGGGTCCTACTGACACATTCTCATAATTTCGAGTTTCAATTTCTCAGGTAAATTCACCAGTCTGCTAACAACAAGTTTTGTATTTTCACTTCTCCTTGCACAGTGCATACGTTAAAACTCGACTACAAAAATGACCTTAAGTGCTAACTGGAACAGCAAACCTGACTCTAATAATTTGAAGAATGAGAAAGTAAACATGTGGGGAGTGAGAGGCCAAAAAAGATGGGTATGCACACTGCACCGAACTCCTTGTAGTACTGGAAAGCAAAGCAAAATGAAATTTTAAAGAAATAAAAATTAGTTTACGAATGATGAAATAAATAGTGATGGCACTGGAGGGTAACCCGAAGAATAAAATAAATAACCATGTGTCCACACCAAATAATAATAATAATAATAATAATAATAAAAAATCTGCAAATACTCTCTTTTCTTCAAGGGGTGAAACTTCATCATCCTCCCTCTAAGTGTGAGGTGACCTCCAAACCACAGAATATGGAAACAAAAAAGTAGTAACTTTACAGTGGAAAACGCAGACTCTACCTTCACCAAGTGATCGAAGGTACCATCACCAGTGATCAGCTATATTGACAGAACATATTCCATAATATAAGGCAACGAGAAGCACATCTCACCTCTGTGGTCTTCTTCCCTAAAACTCCTAACTCCAGTTTATAAAATTCCCGGCCAATACTCTTCAAAAATGCCTATCCCTTCTGAAATAAGTGGAGTATGTCATGGTAGGTATGCTATGTATGTTATTATATATCATATTGTGTTTTTGTGTTATGTTGATTTAAATGTTTTTAAAGTGAACAGCCAATTAATACTACTAAATGAACTCCTCAGTAAAACCAGATGGCCCTTTAAAACCATTAATGAAGCACTCAAACAGACCAGCCTTTGTAGGTAATAATTTTGTTTATACAGTAGTTTTTCTTTTTCTTTGATTGTGAAGCTTCTCAAACCCATCGGAATGACATCTCCAAATGCGGTAGGCTTCAGTTTTCTTCTTACCACAAATAGCATGTACGGTTTCACTGTGACTGGCCACAGTGTGCCTGTTACTGAAGACTCTGGCAGTTATTTAAAAAGGCTTACTCTGTATCGACTTCGATGGCACAACAATGCTTACAGTTCAGTGTTAGCCTGTTGCAGGACTTGTGAGCACCCCAGCCAGATGCCCCGTGCTGCTTGTGGATAGGCATTCCCCAGCCTCCTGGCTGGGTGACAGCAACCACAAAGGCCCACAGGCGGGTAGAGAATGATGAATAAAATGATAAATATTTGTGATGAAACAGGATGTTAGAGAGGGGGGGAAGGGGGTGGAATATCTCAACTGCTGAACTACTAAAGCTACTTGGAACTTTCACAGTATTCCCTTGTTGGAAATGGGGACCAGTAAACAGGTCTTCTCGCCAGTGTTTTCCTCCTTGTTGTAAATAATTTACAGAATATTACTACTGCACAACATAACATCACCAAGGCACAGAATTTAAGACCTTGGGTTATTGAGACATAAGCACCATACCCCCAACAAATGCTGTAATCATCCACTGAAGACAATTCAGACAATGATGTGAAAATAAAACTTTTTTAGGCCAGAGAGGACACCTTCAACAGATCTGCCCTTGCTGATGACTGAAGGTGCAATTTAAACAAATATTTACCAGGTTAAACCTCTCATTTATGCAGCTTAGTAACAACAATAATAACAATTTACAGGCTCAGGAGCTTCTCTTCAAGAGTAAACTCAAGAAATTCTGAAATCAAACACAGTACTTCACGTACAGAGCAAAGTACCAAGAGTCAGAGACTTCTCTTACACGGAGTCTCAACACTCAGCACGGGGCAACTAACTCAAGTGACTCCCCCTTATTCACATACTGATTCTGACATCTGAAATTAATTAAGAGGACAGAAAAGAAGGCGAAATTGCCACTACGGTGGTACTCTTTTGGCCTCGCTTTTAAAGGAAGTGATACCGGTAACAATGCCTTCTCCGTGTCCACAATACCCATGTCTCTCATCTACTTCACTCCTTTCTTGCTTTATTACTGATCATCCCACCAAAACAAAGTAAAACATAGCTAAAATCGAAGCACGTCTCAGTGACAAGTTGCTCCTTGGAATGAATCTCTGACGACCTGCTCCGCTGCAAGTGTCCCGACACCAATCAGGCGTTCTGCTCTATGACAAGGAGACAGAATGGCAGCATGGTGTCCGGAGAGAGGACAGAGGCGCGAGCTGGGCAAGACCCTGCTACCAATCACTCACTGGGGACGAACTATAAACGTGTAAGCTCACACCAATACAAGGCTTGGACTTGCACTAGTGTTTAGACTTATGAGCTCAATTCCCCCTGCTTGAATTTCAACTAGTACACTTGACAAGTACCTCCAAATGAAGAAACAAGAAATTATATACATGAATTTGAACATGTTCTACTTTTGTTTCCCATCTGCTACACTAATCATTCCCAAATATGATTTGTCAATCCCCTTTATGCACTTCTCTTTAAAAATAACTTCCTGGAAAACTTACTAATTAACACTTTGAAAACAAATGCTAAAGTAAAAAGGTCACGGTGTCCCATATACTTTCCTTTAATGCCATTGAATGTATTAGATATGTTTCTGTAAATCTGTTATCAGCATGAAGAACAGGACATCAAACATAAATGACAAAATGAAACCTATGAGAAAATACAGTAGGTGCATAATCAGAGATAAACTGTCATATGTCATTCCCAATACTATCAAAACTGATAAATTTCCTCTTAGTGTAGTTAGGTTTAAACAGTAACTCACTGAAGATATTAGTTCCTACCCTCTTTCTTATGAAAATAAGGCAACGCAATAAAATTGATCATGTGATCAAAGTAGGGAAAGTATCTTTTCTTACCCCTCAAAAGAAAGAGATACAAAACAAAAATACAAAAACATTTCTACCAATACGGAAGACATTTAAAAAGTAAAGTCAAACTTATAATATTCTGTAAAAATAGTTTGTTATTCATTTGTTCTCATCCGTCAATCCTAACTTGCCCAAACTTCATTCATAGCCTTTCTGACTGGATCAGTTCAATTTCACCCCCCACACCACTATTAATCAGGAAAGTAACCACGAGCAAACTGTGGTTTGCACATCTTTTCACCTGAGATAAGAGTAGGCTGATATGTCATAAGCACACAGCTGGCATGACTCCTCCTCCTCTACGATTTATTAAAACCAACTTAATTCTAGTTTCTTAATAACTGTTTTGATGATTTTTGCTTGCCCATTTTATAATATTTTGAAATAATATTTTACCGTATTCTTTCCATTACCAATTATCCCCTTACCCCCTTTTCCACCTCCACCCAAACCCCCCTCCAATCAGCAACTGTTGTGCGTGTCCACGATTTCTTCATCTTTTTTACTCCATCCCTCCACCACTTCACCCCAGCAGAGCTGTCAGTCTGCTCTCTGGATCTATGAGTTTTTCTCTATTTCACTTGTCAGTTCAGTTTGTTCATTAGATTCCACATGTGAGTGAAAGGTATTTTACAATGTTTTTGACACAAGCATTTATTCTCTAAGATTACTTAAGAAAAATAATCTTTCATGAGCTCTTATAATTCTTCTGTGTATGAAATACTGGAAGGTCTATTGAACTCCTGCCTCTAACTACAGTTGAGAAACACACTGTTAAACTATCCACCAAATGAATAAACTAAATATTTATTAGATACTTAGGTTATTTTAAGTGATTATAAGATGAATGAAATCCATCAAAAGAAAATATTGATATGATTTAGAAATTCTAAATGTATAGCCCAGTTACAAAACAAAATCTAAGCCTCAGAAGAATAAAGCCAACAAGGTATAATTTAGATAGTCAGTAAGAGGCTGCTAAAATAAATTTTGCATATGAGCAACAATTTGAAGACACATTTCTGAAATTATATTTAAATTAAAAAATCAAGACACTGGAAAGCAGTGTCATAAATGCTCAAAAACAACATGGAAAAAATAATTTCCAAACATATAGAGTGTTTTTCAACTGCTTTATAAATATAAGCAATTTTTGATATTAAAATCTGAAGTTAAATAGGTTAAATACATTTACCAGCCAGATTCACTGTATTCAGAGGTCTTGAATATAGTTTCCATCTGCATTCTAAACTCTCATCTATAAATATACATTTACCTGTAAATATTATTTACTAGATCCTCTAAATTTTAAAAATGAACCTGATCATTTCCCTTTGGCTTGATAATTCCATGATTCTGGAATACACACGTCTATACAAACCCAAACCATTTGACAGTAGACCAAGAAGCAATATGAATAATAAAAAGCAAGGAACCACGCTACCTTGACGACTGTAACTTTTAAGTAACTTTGAAAGCATCCATCAAAAACTGATCAGAAATAGATAAACCAAGTGAGACTGGGATAAAATTGTTAAACCTATAAAACAAATATTAAATCACATTGAGAAATATTAGAAGTATAAATATTAATAACAATAATTAATACTTATAATATATAAAGAGCTAGCAGAAACTGGAAGTAAATTAAAAAATATATGATAAGCCAATTCAGAAAATGAAACATAATTAATAAAGAAACCTCACTAAGTATTGAAGAAGCACAAACCCAAACAACAATGCAATGAAGATTTTTACTTTCATTACAATTGTAATGAAAATGGAAAGTGATATGAAAATAGGGACCATGTATAATAAAAATATTTACATCCCTTGACAATCAATCTAATGGGAGAAAAACTGAATATGCAGAAATAATGAAATTTTTAGAAAATTTAGACCATTAAATTAGATCGAGATGATATGGCCACTGAAATTAGAATACAGAAATCTTTTTAACTGTACCACAGGCATTATTTCCACAGGAGTCCATGACACTACCAAATCACGTTGTTTGAATACAGTCACTTCTCAACTTACAAACACCTGACTGGCGAAAACCAAAAATAAAACCAGCTGCCACTGTCCCCGGGTTGTTGCCTTCTAACACTACCACAGGTCTTGCTGATACTCCCAGAGAGACTCAGCTGTTGTGAAAAAAATCTTAAACGTTTTAGAGATTTTAAAAGGAGAAAGGCTGAAAGCAATGAAAGCAGGACCAGCCAGGGAAACCATACAAAGCTGGTACTTGACCTGGAGAGTAATAAACAAACATTGAATGAATGAATGAATGAATTTTCACTCTTGTAGTTTCACCCTGATTACTCTCCCCTATCCTGTTCCAAGAGCCTGATAACAGGCATCTTTCTTGGGCTACTGAATCATGGAGTTAGTCCTACAAAGCAAATCAAAACCCAGGAACATTCAGCTATGTCCACGCCCAGGACCAACCCAGTCTGGGTCGGGTTTAGAGCTAAGCTTGCGACCCCTCAAAGCACTAATTCGATAGATTACTCTCACTTCATTGGAATGGCCTTGGAGAAGCAGAACCACTCTATACACATTGGAAATCTACTAGCTTTTCAATTCATTTCACCCCATGTATGTTCATCTTCTGAAATTTTGAGCCACTCCACTGCTCAAAAATCTTCCTCAGCTCCTCTTACCAACTGAATCAGAGAAAACAGAGAATCTTAGCATTTGAGAGGGTTGAAAGGCCTTTTAGTTCCACAACCCAATGGAAGGAATAAAACAACTTGACTCTTTCACTCAAGTCACCACAGTATGGTCCAGCTATCTTCCTCATGATTCTCAGGTCACAACCCTGCAGGCCTCTTGCCTCCTGGCTTTCACTCATGGCCACCATGCTACACAACTACAGGGGGCACCATTTATGTCACAGTCTATGTGACTGGTGCCCTCAGAAGTTTAGTAATACTCAACTCTAGGGCAGCCCTATGGGATGTTCCTGCTCGCATCTGTAACATTCTATTCTCTCCACCTGGAATGCAACTCCCACCCCCATCTCTGCTTTTAAAGATGTTAACCATTCCTCAAGGCCCATGTCTTCAAATAAAACCCTCCCTGGTTCCTACAACTGGTGGTGCTATTTTTCTCTAAACTTTCGTTTCATTTGGTTTATGCTTCTTTTATGCATATTCTCTCTTATAGTATAACGAGTTAGTTATGCATGTCTTACTACCAATACTAGATCATGCATATACTCCCTGAGAATGTGAATAGTATGGGAATTACCTTTCTCTATACATAGTTCCACGTCCATCACCAAAATCAGAGCAGATACCGTTGGCTGAGACTTCTGATGATTCCAGAACTAGACAAGTTTGAGGGAGTAGTTTTTAGACAAGAACAAAACATACTGATGGGAGAGGTAGGACTAAGTTTTGATGACCAGTGCCTTCAGGCCCACTGGGTTTGAGGGGCTGCTAAGAGGCAGGATGTCACTGACGAAGACACACTTTTTTCTTATTTCACAATTTTGCCTAAAACCAAACATGTACTTATGAAAAAGAGAACTTCCTCTTTACCCCTTCCTCCCTCCAGTAAGAAGACTCAACTGTCTGAAAAAATGAATTCCGAATTCTATGCAACCAATTAAAAACACAGTTTTGAAACAAAGTACAAAGTAACCACACACGATTTAACCTGTTTTATATAATATCAAAAAACTGTCCTCCTTTCTCAGTTAACAAACATCTACTAAAGGGCAAGTTTAAAGAACACAAACGTGAAACACTTGGACAGCGTGCCTTTCTAAAAGCGGCTTTCTCTACTATACGGAGCCCATGTGTCTTCCTGGAACATAATATGCATTTTCTTAATTAGTATGCATGCTAAAATACCTATTTTAATAGAGGTATCATGCTCCAAATAAACCATTATGATCTATAAAAAGATAATTAACCATATAAATATAATGCGGTATTAGCCATTTAGAAAGAGACATCTTCAAATTGATACAAACAGGTTTCTATCTGATTACAGAAATTTATCTGAATATTTTTGAAGACTTTAAAATTTGCTGCGCTCGTGTGGCACTGGCACAGTGTACACTGGTTGGTAACTCAAAATATTTTATTATATCTACATATATGGGCATTTATAATCTGAAAGATAAATCCCATGCATTTTAAGAAAATTTAAATATAAACAAGGCAGGAGGAAGGGCAACAATAGTAAAGAACAGAGAGCTGGGAGATGAAGTACATGCTAATCATGTAGAATAAACCTCCACATAACAAAATTTTTTAGATTTTTTTTTAGATTTTTTAATTTATTTTTAGAGAGAGGGAAGGGAAGGAGAAAGAGAAGGAGAGAAACATCAGTGTGTGGTTGCCTCCCATGTGCCCACTACTGGGGACCTGGCCCGCAACCCAGGCATGTGCCCTGACTGGGAATCAAACCAGCGACCCTTTGGTTCACAGCCCGCACTCAATTCACTGAGCTACACCAGCCAGGGACAACATTTTTTAAGTCTATCTAAAAGGTTAAAATTACTTGGCTCTCTTCTTAGCCAGACAATTTTCAGGGTCATTGTTATGAACATAGAATACCACAGCAAACCTATTTATTTCTATTGATTTACTACAAAAATACTAGAGTCATTATCGTGAACAAGATTGCCATGGCAACTACATCCATTTATTTATTTACATAAGTGTGTGTGTGTGTGTGTGTGTGTGTGTGTGTATACACACACACATATACAGAGTCTCCCTAGCTCTGTACTCAAGCAGTACATTAAGCCCTGGAAATAGTGTGCCAGATTGGACAAGTATGGTCTCAGCCCTGACTAAAGTTAAATTCTAAGAAGAGCAACAAAGAGCTACTATAAACTAGGTTAATTCAGTGTTGCCTCTGAAGCTCCTGAGATTCATGCATTTTTTACCCCTTCAATCTTCAGCTTCCCCATTGGCCCAATTTTTGTTCCACCTTTTAAAGATCTGTCTGAACTTCACAGTTTGTCTATTTCCTTCTTCACTTTCAGTCAGTCAGCTATCACTTCTGCAATCACCATGCCATCCTTCACCAATGGCTCTATTCTCTTTCCCTCTAAGGTACAGTTCCCAGTCTTTAGAAGATTGGATCATCTGGCCTGTTAAAACTGAGCCTAAAACAGGGACAAACACGCTCTGAGTAAATGCTTAATCGGTACTTTATTCCACTGTAGTTTGATGAAATTATTCAGTTCTTTCTGATGTGACAGTTTTGTTATCTCACTGACCCAAGCATACATTTGAGAAGCATACATTTAAGTTAAACAAACATTTTTACTCACAAAATTTTCCACCTCTTCTCCCATCCTCTTCTAAAAAAATTATAAAATCCTCTGCTTGGAAGAAATACCCTTGCTGCCAGAAAAGGTTTCTTTTAGCAGAGTATTTAGACACAGTATCACACTATGTAACCCACTGTTCTCAGAGTTGCCCTCCAATCATCAGCATCGGGATGACCAGATTTGAGAATCCAGTGTCCTATGTCCCACCTCAGATCTAGTGAATGATACTTATAAAGCCTAAGAACTTGAAAGTTTTATAAGCACCTTGGGAGCCTGTTGAACAGGAAAAAGCTTGAAAACACTGATCTAAATAATCAAAGAGTGCTGCTTAAAGATGTCGGTATGAGCCCGAAGGACCCAAGTCCTCCATTTTACTATCAGTCTGCAACATTTACTAAGAGCCACCATCTACAAAGCACTGGATAAAATTAAGTTAAAAAAATAAAAGATAAAGTTTAGAGGCCCCCTGTGAACACAGGAAGTCTCCAATTTAATCAGGAAGACAAAACATAGACATATGAAAATACGTCTTTAAAATACACACACAACATCTACGGGGAGGAGGTGGGTGCTCGGCAGCCGCCCTGCGTACCGTGGGCAAACAAGTCCTGGGAGGGGCAGAGTCAAGGGCTGAGCAGAGGATTATGGGGACTCATAAAGGAAGAACTTCCAAGACAAGTTTGGGGAAGAATTTCAAAGAAGAAATTTTCAAGTGTGGATCTCAGAAGAGGTTGCAGATTGCCAGAGGATATTTAAGATCAATAAAAAATATGTAAAATCATATCTCTTGGTACCACAGTCAATACAGAAAGAAAGAGAAATGTCCCAAAGCAAGATAATAAAAATGCTGAAATACTGGTTTGGACAAATCTCCCTGAAAAGAAGCTTTTACAAATATAATTATCTTATTAGGCAGACAGAGGAGGTATTATGATACCTAGCTTATAGATGAGAAAAGTAAGAATCTTCCAGGACCCTTTGCCAGAGTTACTGTAGGGCTAAGCTGGTCCCTTTCATCCATCAGGGACTCTGTTTGCCCAGCCTGACATTACTTCCAGTAGAAGGATCATTAATTCATTCCTGGTACTAAAAGAGCTAGTCATTCAAAAACATATTTCTCCCACTTTCCATCTAAAGAACACGGGGAAGAATGTGTGTGTTGCGTGTATCTGTGTGCATGCAAGTACACATCCACATGTGAGAATACATGTATTCACAAAAGTGTGTGTGGAGGGGGTGTCAGCAGCCAATCTCAGTGACGACTCACTCTTCCTTTATAAAGAGTTACTGCGTTTTTGTATGCTCATGGATGTGCCAGCGCTAGCATTTATGGCAAATTATGTTGGGAAGTAAAAATCAACCAAAGTCTCTTTGATATGTGATCAAAACGATCATCTGAAGTCACCAGGCTGGGTTAGGACACACACATTTCCTCAGTACCGTCCAGCAGGACAGCCACATGCGGCTGTTTAAACTGAAATTTAAAGTTAGCATTAAATGAAGTTTAAAAATACAGCCACTCAGGTGCACCAGCCACATTTCGTGGGCTCCAGAGCCACACGCAGGCATGTGGTTAGTGGCTATCGTTACAGCCAGGGCAGCTAGAGGGCATTCCCATCACTGCAGAGTTCACCTGCTCAGCCCGGCTCCACAGCATCCTTCTCTCTGAAAATACAACTACAGATGCCGAGATGCACAACTGTCGTTTACATTGGGTTTTCAACACACGCTAACAACAGTGATCAGACTTCTGTCCCTTCCAGTAAGCCTTTCCCAGCCCCTCCAGTAGAAATTCACATCTTCCCCCTCCGAACCCCCTGGGCCCCTTCTGCTCTCCGCACCTCTCTTTTCACTGCTGCCCACGTCCTGGGCTGAGAGGTTTGGGTGCACCCACCTGCCCCACAGTCAGCTCCTCCAGACCAGGGCAGTCCCACTCATTTGATCGCCCTCTATCAATCAGGCCCAGTAAGAGGCCCACAAACACAGGATAGACTCTTAATGAAAAGATTACTAGGTAGGACGTATTTTTAATGGGATCACCCAGAGAATAAAAATGTAGATGTATAAGAGGGAAAGAAAGTAGAAGAGCCTAAAACATGGTGAGGTTTTGTAATCATTCCGAAGAGGCACCTGCTTAGCTGCAATATTGCCTGTGCTGCACATTTAGAAGAAGAAAAATCAAATTATTTTGAAAGTAGGCCCACACATATACTTAGCTGCGTAAATCAGAAGCGCTCTGGGCTGTCTATCCTATGTCTCCATCATCGGCCAGCACACAGACATTGGCCCTTTACCACTGTGCAGGGTGACAACCCAGTGCTCACGATGACCTATAGGAAATGGACTCCGTAGGCTAAGAGGAGCTTTTCATAAAGCGTGTACCATTTCAATTCTTACTCATGTAATTACAACACCTTCAAACACTCAAGCCTTGGGTTCCAAATGAGAACCTCTATTTCACTCTCAGAACTTCTTCTGGGCCACTAACACAAAGTAAATTTCCTTTGTGTTATCATTTGGATAGTTTCCAATTATCTAAAAGAGAAACAAAATCTGATTAAAAAAAAAAAAAGGTTGAGGGGAAAAGCCCCTATATCAGGACACACCGAATGTGTCAAGGAAGACAGGAAACATTTGAAAGGAAAAGTTAACATGTTTGTTCTTCACTGCTTAGTGTTTTATTTAGCCACGTTCATGCAGTTTCCCATCCTTAACTAAGCTCGTGGGCACTTTCCCACAAGCTGGGGAAGCTGGGGGTGCCTATGGGGCCACCTCAGATGGGAGGAAAGGTAACTTCACAGGAAATGAAACCGCGCTGAACAGTGACAGCACAACTGCTGACAATCGGAGAGATTCACGATAAGACGGGAGGGTGGCCTGCAGAGGAAGTGAAACCCAAAACGGCGCTGAAGACGCAGCGTCTTCCACCAGAAGAGGCACCCGCTGTGGCCGCAGCCTCACCTTCACCCCCATCTCTTTCACCACGGTGGCCTCTCTTGCACTGTTAACATCTGAGATGGATGAAAACTGGCCAACCAGAGGACCTGCCCTCAAAAGTTCAGGATCAGTCCCGCGCCCACAGTGCTCCCGCCCACCACAGGGCCCCCGCGCCAGTGCGCCCTCAGGCTGCACAAGCCACCAACTCTTCTCAAGTCCTCCTGTCGGCCGCCCTGGGCTCCACGCAACCCTTCCTCAGAAAACCCTTCCTTGACTTTGGAAAGACTGTATCGACATTTTGGTCTGCCAAATGAATGGAGCGCCCTATTCTCCAGCACTTAAGCATAGTTTGTAATAATACTTCTTTGTACGATGGTTGGATTAATGATGAGTGTCTCCCACATTGGCTGAAATTGTGCCTGTCTTGTCCCCACTCTTAGGGACCCCCACCTCTTAGGACAGTGCCTGGCACACAACACACACCCAGTAAATGGGTGTTAAATAATTTAATGGATAGTAAGCAAGAATCTATGTGTTGAAAGAAGCTATTATATTTTAATTGTCTATCATATTGTAAGACAATTTTTTTAAACACATATGCAGTATTTTTTAATTTCCCAAAAGCATCTACTCTAGTACATTGGACATACAATACATGCTGTAGGTGAACATTTAGTTTAGGTTAACTAGATTTTAAATATATTTTTTCTGATATGCTACCATAAACAATTATTAATTTACATCACTGACAATTTCAAATCTCACTAGCTGATAACATCTTTCCTACTCTTATTCTAATAGTTCACATGTGAGTAAGTAAAAATCAAGTAACAGTGTCATAGGTGATGTATTTTTCTCCCAATATATCACCTATGGAAGAAGCACCAATTCTTCCTTTCTCGGGGTCATCGACCTACTTGATATGAAAAATAAAATATGCTAAAAAATGTAGAAATAAAACACTGATGTTACATCACCAAAATGAAAGAGTCACTTAGTTACCCTCCCTCTGTGACAAAAATTTTCCAGTGAGTATAGTGGGGATGTTGAGAAGGGAACAGCAGCAGCCAGCAGAAGCCATATGTGTGACTTCCATGTAAAATTACACACAGCGTAGATGGAAAAACTGTGCCTGTGAACTCCAAATTAATAAATTTTATTCTCATCAAAGTGATGAAAGATAATGTAGCATGGTTTCTAAATGATGGGAAAATGTTAGTATTTCTGAATTTACTTTATTAAATAGGAATCTCATAAGCCACTTCCAAAGTTAGGTGTACCCAACAGCTGCTACAAACCTTGGACATGATTGTACAAAGGACAACAATGTTTAGCCGTAAATAACCATATCTGTATATCAGATAAACTAATCCTATTTCTCTAGCAGCTTCCCACAAATGTCCAAACCATACCAGTTTTCTACAATTTTAACAAAAATGGTGTTATAATGAAAGGAAATTACCACAATAGTCTCTCTACTGCCCTTTTCAATACCTTCTTCCTTCAACTCCTCCCCTTTACTTCCTATTTATTTTTTGTATCAAACAAACCCAGTGTTAAAACTATAACAGTACCCAGAGTGTTCACAGTATGCTGTTTCCTACTAACCGTATCCTCCTGTTCCTTATATCCTACCCAGTCCTCTTATCTTTGGATTCCACTTTGAATTTAGATGCTACTAAGAAAAACCTACTACAGCCTTAATAGGCTAGATATCTCCTAAATACAACATTTGGAGGTTCTGCCTTGGCTTTCAACTCTGCAGGCCTGTGGCTGTTTCAGAATTGTCTCCCCAAGATTCATGTCCATGAGGTCATGCCCAGCTGACCTCTTTGGAACATGATACCCCGAAGCACAGCTGTAAAAATAGAGCACTCTATACCGACTTCTTGTTCACCAATGAACACAATGTTCTTTCAATTTTAGAGAACGAACACAGTCATATAATTATATAAATACAAGGTGAAATAAATGAATGAAAGAGACTTAACTTACATAAATGTATTTTCCCATGACCAAGCAGTGTGAAAATAAGCTGACACCAGGTTTCAATAATTGAGGAAACAATGATAGCATAAAAACAATTTAACCGAGAGAGACCGAATTCTCAGATTAAATCATTCCCACCATGACTTTTAAAAAATATATTAACATTTGTAAGTTAACACATTCAGGTGCTTCTTCATAGTACATAATTCCCTACATAGTATTTTACTTTTAAGTAATACAATTTAGATTGTTTTATTGTAAAACATACTCTTCTGCTTTGATTTCAATGTCTTTGTAAACTCCTAGTCACGCATCTATCACATACCTCTACCGAGCTGAATGATATTTTCCTGCACTCTCACTGGTTTTCTTAATCCCAGTGTATTGTCAGTGTGGTTTTATGTTAGGTCTATGAAAACACAAGCAAAAAGAACTCTCGAAAATTATAAAGACCTTTGAAGTAAGTCATCATAATTCTCTTTTTTTTTCATGAGATGAGATTTCAATAAAATAAAGAGAAAATTACAAAATAACACCAACAAATGCCTTTCCTATAAAATACCCTCTGCCCTCTTCCTCATAACAGTGGTTTTCTTCACCAGTGTCAGAGCTTTATATTTTAATACTTGATCCATAATTGTGCTTTAAAAATTTTAAAAAATGAGTCCTCTGAGAGTCTCATTGTTCAGGTCAGAAATGTGCTTTGCCGGCTGCAGCTCAAACACTGAGGTCCACAGTACTTTTCTTCTCATATACAGGTCATTTTCCAGAATCACACTGTTCTTAGTGAAACATGTCACAGCGCAGTTTATAGTACGGATAAGTTTATCATTATTCTCCTCATAGTCTCACTATTATAAATTATCTTATTTGCCTTCTACAAATAAACTCTATATTCAAACTTATTAAGCCTTACAAAATTTACAATAGCCAAGAGCTGGAAGCAACCTAAGTGCCCATCAGTGAATGAATGGATCAAAAAACTGTGGTACATTTACACAATGGAACACAATGCAGCAGAGAGAAAGAAGGAGCCCCTACCCTTTGTGACACCATGGATGGAACTGAAGAGCATTATGCTAAGTGAAATAAGCCAGGAAGTAAGGGACAAATACCATATGATCTCACCTTTAACTGAAACCTAATCAACAAAACAAACAAGCAAGCAAAATATAACCAGAGCCATCAAAATTAAGAACAATTCGACAGTAACCAGAGGGGAGGTGGGAGGGGATAATGGGGGGAAGGGGAGAAGGGTTTTCAGGAACAACTATAAAGGACACATGGACAAAACCAAGGGGGTGTGGAAGCAGGGGAGGGAGGTGGGGATGGCTGGGGTGGGTGGGGAGTAGTGGGGGTAAATGCAAACAACTGTAATTGAACAACAATACATTTTTTAAAACCTATTAAGCTTTAGGGAAAAAATGCAACATCCATTACCTATGCAAGAAAAATGAAGTGGCATTTTAAATATTGATAACTATATTCAGTTGAAAAGATAACCTGACACGGCTCTCACTCTATTCCTTTCACATTAGTGTGACTATTCTCAAGTAATATTAACAAACTGCAAATAAGTATCAGTCACTAATGTTAAATAACAAGAATCTTGGTCCACATGGGGGACAGAATGTCTCAAAGAATACCTATTCACCAGATGTAACTAAAGAAGTGAAAAACACTCTGCATATTCTTTATTGTAGGTAAAAACCTACAATAGAGTTTTAAGTACATTTTATGTCCTTAGACATATATAAACTTCTTAAAAGTATTTCTATGGCAGGGTAGTTAGTTTCACCATGTAAAGTAATTCTGTTAATTGTAAAGACACAGTAGTGCAATCTTTCTATAAGCCCAGTAAACATTTCCTTTCACATTCATTTCCTCTCCAAAGATAAGACTTATAGTCCCATTTTGCAAAATCGCTACATAATGTCAAAGAGTCATAGCTAAAAAGAAAGTCACAAACATAAGAATATAACGTCCCTTTTGTCATATTCTGCTACTTATTTGTCAGTTATCTTGGTTATCTCCTAAGTGCTGGCTTCCAAATGTCAGGGCCCTCCGAGCTGGCCTTGGTCCACTGGCTCCTGGCTTTACTAGTGAAGCTCCAACGCTGGTCCACTCTTGCACTATTCAGATAGCACGGCTGTGTTCTGCATCACCCCCCACAGCAAACTAAGACACTCCCATGACCCACACCAGAAAGTGAGCTCATTCAGCTATTCCCTAACTACCAAGAAACAACTCCCCAAACACATCTCAAAATTTCAAGAATTTAGAAGCTGGGTTATTGTTTGAAATAATAAAACAATAAATATCCCTCACAAAAATAAAAGCAACCTACCACCCAGAGGGAGGAAAAAAAATTTTTTAAATCAGATTTACTAATCTGGATAAAGTAATTATTAGCTAACCCTTTTTCAGTAATTCAAACACCCATTTATCCAGCAAATGTATAATGAGTTGCAGTAAGGAAGCAGGAGGTGCAATCATAATAAAAAGGAGTCTGGGGTTTGAATTCAGACTTTTAAACTCAAGCTCCGAAACACATTAGCTCTGTGACCTTGAACAAGCTACCTGACCTCTTTATCCTTCAGTTTTTTCATCTATACAATGAGGAGACTAACATCCCCATAGGAGCATAAAGATATAAAGATATGAGATAAAATATAAAACTTAAATTAATTCAGACATGTAAAGTGCCTAGAAAAATGCCTGGCACTTGACAATTTTTTAAATTATCATTATGAACTGAAAACTTGATCAGATCCCAAAGCTGCAATGATAAATAAGGCTCAACTGCCCTCTCCCTACTGAAGAAGACCATCTAGGAGGGCCACCAACCAATCACAAACCAGTGGTTTACCCTAATCAGAAAGCACTACAGAGAAACTTACGTGCCTAAAGAGAAATGGATTATAAAACTTTTTTTGGAAATTTGAGGACTGAATCCTCTCTTACAGACTTCTGTGTCCAGTCTAAATGTTTCCCCTACACTTAACCAAGAGTGAAAACCTAAATAGTCCTCCACACTCAATAGCAAATGACAGATAAGAATAAATGCCAACCATCTCGTAATTGTTAAATCATTCTTCAGTTCTTATCTCACTTTCACCCTCCATAACTCTTGTGGTTTGTAAAATATGACTTTCCTAGTTGCCCTCCTACCTCTCTGGTCCACATCTGCTTGGTCTGGCCTCAGCTTACATCTCTACACAACTTTACATCATCTCCCAGTTGTCCTTTAAGCTTCAGCCATACTAAACTACTTACAACTCCCCAACCCCCCCACCCCCGCCCAGCCTCCAGGCATTCGCAAAGCCTCCCCGAGCTGTTCTGAATACCGACTGACATGGGAAGGCCAGCTGGGGAAAGAGGCCCTTTCACCACTCCCCCCAGGATGGCTTAGAGCTCCTTCTAGGCCTTCTTATTACTTTCCTCTACTTCCTTCTGCTTTTGCATTTATTCCACAATATCTTAATCCTTGAAGTATAAATCAATTCTCCCACTTGACCATGATGCTTTTGAAGGTAGCCATGTGAGCTTTTCATTACTATATGACAATAATATATAACGCAAACAAATAAGTAAATAGACTTTTTATGATGGTCTCCTTACTTAGCATGTATTGAGTGCTTACTACAGATCAAGTACTTTACACATATTAGTTCACTTAATCCTCCCAAGAAACTTTGAGGTCATTTTAGGAATTATCCCTGTTGCATAGATGAGGAAAATTGAGGCTAAAAAACGTTTATCACTTGTTCCAAAATCACACATCTAGAAAGTGGTGGAGGCAACATTCAAACTCAGGCCGCCCAGCTCTGAAGCCCACATTCCTGGTCATGCTCTGCATTGCTCCTTTTCCAGCCATAGATCCAATTAAGAGACAGAACTGGCTCTCAACAAGAATTATGAAATTTACACCCATGGAGAGTCTTAAATACAGATTTTTTTCAAAAGACCGACTTGCCTGTGGAGGCAAAGGAGGGACCAGATGACCACAGCAAGCTCCTTCCACTACCATATACCCTCTCCTATTATTTTACGTGCTCGTTGGTGTTCTCCAGAAAACAAAGAAACATGTTCTCATATAAATCCTGTTCCATATCTAATACACTGGTTATTAATAAATCAATGATCAAGTATAATTACATCACTGATAATTGGGATAAATATTTAATAGTTAAATATTTAAAAGGTAATAGTTTATAAATAAAGATGAACCAAAATATAACTGAGGGTATACGGAAACACGTAAGAGAAAGGGGACGCTGCTTACTATCTTTCCCACTGGGTTAGCCTCAGTCTTCCAGATTCTATCAGCACTCTCATTTAGCCCAAACCAGCTAAGGGAATATTTTGAACACTTGGGACAAGTCTTGACTTTTTTTTAAGGTCATTCATACTCGGTTCCAAATAACACTCTAGGCTAGATACTTTCTTGGATTGAACCCAGTTTATATTTCATGTCATTACACCACAGAGAGACAGGAAACGAAGGCCCATGGACAAACCAGTGTTTTCAGAAGTCAAATCTAAGTTTCTAAATTCGATAGTTAAGTCACTAATTTTGCCACAAATATTTATTTAGCAACACGATCAGCTACAAAGTGTGCAGAGCCCAGTGCAAAACAAAAATATAGAACCCCTCCCGTCCAAAAATTAAGAATTTCAAGACAGCAGCGCATTAAACAAAGCTCCAGGGCGCTTCTGGGGAGCTTGGGGATTTGTCGGACTGCACAGGTCACATGTGTACCCATCGCGAAGCTGGTCCTACTAAACCCCTGGGTTCTGCGGGACACCATCCTAGGCACTGGAAGTACCACAGTGGCCTTTTAATCCACATCCCCCATATCCGAAAGGCCTGGATGCAGCATCAAAGATCCTGTTAGGCAATCAACGGTCACATACAAATTATGTTTAAGAGCTCAAAGAATCTTTGGGTCTCAAACTGCTACATAGAACCTTAGGGTTAAGTGGGAGTCAAAAATGATTCAAATTCAAGCGCATTGTTCTTCAGCTTCCCTATGTGTCTTCTTTTGCAAATCACAAGGTCAACAAGCTTTTTAAAAAAATTACTCTCCTTAGATGAAAAAGGAGGGTTGCAAATTATCATAACAGTAAATAAAGCACCCAGGATGCAATATTGCTAAATACGATGCTTCTTTTAATATGTTTCAACTTCATAAATGTCTGTTGTGCTCCTACTAAGTTTACATTTCATTGAAAAAAAGCAAATGTTGTCTCACATCTGCTGAATTCAAACCATCGAACACAAAGAGGATTCTGAAGTTATAGCCGCGGCACAAGAAATATCATCGGAAATATAAGAGATACTGGTATCATTTTCTGAGTTTCGTCACTGGGCCCCAGGGTCCCGGAGGGACATCTGCTCTGAGTGCGCGGCACTGTTCTAGGAAGCGGGGATCCAACAAGGACAAGACAGGTTCTGCCCAGCCTGTGCAGCTGGTTGGAAAAAAGACAGTAGACAACCAATTCCTTTAAAGCACTTTCTAAAAAATGTTTCAAACTATGATTGCAAGATACAGTGGAGAGTTGCACTCATTCTAGGACTTTCCTCCAAGAGGCACAAACTTCTTAGGTGAGAAGTAAAAGATATTTTTCTACTCACCCTAGTCACAACTGTAGCTTTGGTCACTACAAAGGTACAAAATTCTTCTGCAGCATAAAGTAATAGAATATATCCCCCAAAGTAGATAAACCCATAACTCAAGTAGGAATTAAATTACATATGTTTGGACCACAACTGTAAATGAGGTGCTGGGTCTGGGTTAATGTTATAAAAAGTCAAAGTCTATGTATAATCCATAAGAACTCCTCACACAGTGGTCTTCATAAAACAGCATGCTAATCTCCTGGTTGTTATGAGATTTAATTAATGTGTCTAAAGATCCTACTTCGCACCTCCAACGAGATGCTGCATAAAAACTGAGGATTACTGTTAATACAGATCTGGGGTAATTGATCCTCATATTAATACTGCTAAATACATACTTTCATAATACCAGTGCTGTAAATGACCAAGCTGGGTTTAAACGTGGTTAAATCTTATTACAGAGCAAATAAGCATAATGCAGGAGACCCAATACCATGGAGCCACAAAGGATGAAACCAACATCCACTTTTAGAGTTTTCCTTGTTATAGCAAATACACATTCTGGATAATCTTACTGTAGGAAGGGAACAGGAAAAAGAATCATAGAAAAACTCATCTTGCATTAGCATAGTGCTTTCCACTTTCACCAAACATTTTCCCTCGCACCCCCCCTATTTGCCCCTTGAATCCATTCAACTGCTGAGATTGTACCATAATGGAGTCTGCTCTCTTTGGCACAGTACCAAGGAGCCACAGCTTCCCCTCTGCTCTGGACTTCTAACGTCATTTCCTTTAGCGGGCCATGGAGAATAGCTGCACAAATATTTTTGTGCATGTCATAACCGAGGAAGAGTGCTACCGTAACAACCCGAGTGAGGCTCAGGTGGTAAAAAGAGAGGATCTCTGTGTTATAGCCCGTCAAAGGAAACAGGGATCTAAAACAATATACGATGTTCCAAGCTTTAGTTCTTTTTTCAAAATATACTCAAATCATCTTCAGTTTCCTTGCTGCCTACATCAGCTGAAAGTGTCCCAAGGGAAATCACATGGTGCTATATACACCACTAAATGATCCTTCAGGGACTTACTTTAAAGGAAAATATTTAAGCAACAATTATAAAAGTATGGGTCAGTGATCAGTTTGATGACTCAGTTTAACCTAAACATGTAAACAGTGTTTAGTCCACTTTAGAATAATTTCTAGGATACTATGAACAAGTAACTATTTTCATCTATGAAATCCTCTCAGCAGACCTCCCAGTGAACTTTGGCATTTCGGCCGTGTGGCCCAAAGAACAATCTACCATTACGAAGCCTGTTCAAGAGTCAGCCAGAGGCCTATGGCAGTGATGACTGCCGGGCTGGTGGTACTCTTCGTTGTCATCGGCCCAGGTGCGTAAAACACAGGGGACCCGTGTTACTGCATTTTAGGTTACTAGTGCTAAAATCAGTTCTAAAATGTAACCTGAAAGATCACCAATGCAAATTGAAATACCTTTTTATTTAAAAGGCTAGATTTACTTGCTTGGCTTTAATTTCTTAAGCCTACCGATGGCCAAAAAATAAAAATGTCAGAAAACAGTAAAAACCCATCTATGGTTTGAGGACAGTGCATCCAGGGTCACAGTTCTGTTTTTAGATTGGCAGGACCAGCAGCATTTTAAAAACTAGATTCACTACCTAAATCGCAAGGATTGAAATCATAAATACTGAGATAATTTTCTTGTCATGGTTGTGTCTCAAAGTGTAAAAAGGCACGATGTTTGTGCTTTGCACCAAACACGCATATCTTTGTTTCCACAACAAAGTAAAAGGTGACAGTTAGAAGCAGGGTTAAAGGAGAGGTTTCCTGTCAGGGCTTTGTGAAAAGAGATTGTACATTCTATCCAGGCGACTGAAGGGTCGACTCAGGCCCTCTGCAGTCAGCATTATTCAGCATTATTCGCCCTGATTTCTGGAGCCCGCCAATGCTTTTGGCCCACCTGACCTGAGCGGGTGTTCTCTCTACTATGCAAGTGACGTGGTCTCCCCGAGGCCAGTGATCGCCCGGCACTCGCGTCTGCTCAGCACAGCGGCGGACCCTGGCGAGCTCCGCAAAGTGAGCCCTCGCCGGGACGTGCATCCTCCTCCGTGTCCCTGCGCCCAGCGCCCGGGCGCCAGCGTCCCGCAGGGCCAGCCCGGCGCTGCGGCCCCGAAACTAGGTCTCGGCCGGCGTGGCGTCGGCCGCCGGGAGAAGCGAGCCCCACTTTCTCCGGAAAGGAAGCGGGGAGGCCGAGAGCATTTCCTATTGTGCAACTGAACTGAGCGGAGACGTCATTGCATTCGCACTCCCTCGGGTGTCAGCGGACTGGGGGGGGGGGGGGGGGGCGCGACGGGCAAAGTTCACGCCCTTCCCGGGCCGCCTGGGCGCAGCGGGCGAGGGCAAGGCGGTCGGGGCTCCCGGCGGCTGGAACGACTCCCCTCGCCCGGGGCCCGCACGGCCCGGCACCGAGACGCGACCGAGACGACCAGAACAGCCCCGGGTGAACCGCGGCGAGGGGGGCAAGGGGAGCCGCTTTTCCTCCCAGAATAAACCAAGCCCACAACTCCTGCGGGCCGGCCTCTGCGGGTCTGTTTATTTCCCAGGGCGAAGGCACAGGCGGGTGTTTCCAGGTGTTTAGAGGAAGCACTTTCCTTGCTTAAGTTTCTTAGCTTAATTTTCAAGTAGAAGACTTTTTTTCCCTACCAGGATTATTTTTAAATAACCAAAAGTGAAAATCCTTTCAGCATTATTTTTGCCATTGGTCTCCTCGATTTCTCTCTCCTGTTGTGGATCCCTCTGAACTGTCAAAGAGGGAAAAACCCTTTCTGTACTGCATCACACCAGTGAGGCCCAAGAAGGCAAGAGGACGCCCTTAGACGTTCCCAAAGCCTATTTTATATGTTTTCACTATTAAAACACCCATTACACAACATATAAAATCCTTTTTATTTATTGTCCTTAATCTCAAGTGGCTTATATTAAAAAATCAGAGTCTCTTAAAAAATCTTTCAGTCTTGTACTCACTCACTTTAAGAGCACACAAAACTTTTGGCTAGAATGTTTTTAAAATGGAAATAATGGTGATATTTCCATAAAAATAATAGTGATATTTAAAGTTGCCTTTATCCTAAATTCCCAGTTTTCCATTTAGTTTCAAACCATAAACCAGATTATAACCATATGCTATTCTAGAGAAGCAGTGATTTAGGGTTCACAAGGGTTAAAACTAAGACCATAAGGTATTGTATAACCATTTTTTAAATTAAAAACTGAAAGACATAATGTGTCAATGGCATTGTCAATTACAAAACAAGTTATAGATTGTTTTTCTCCTGGTGACTCAATGTTACAGATGTTACATTGTGCCAACATCTCTAGCATTTGAACTAACCAATGTTTCACATCAGTACATGGAATTAAAATATTTAGGGTTTCACCAGGGTAGACCATGGACTTTGGGTGGTAATGATAGGTCAGTGTACGTTCATCAGTTAACAAATGTGTCACTTTGGTACAAGATTTCTATATTGGGG